>NC_083753.1:8252865-9473583 GCF_033458585.1 Syngnathus typhle
CGCTTCTCGAAGGGTACATTTTCGAGTGGATTCAATTTGGTTTGATTGAACCACCTTTTCTTCTTTGCTGAGTTATTACCTGAGATGTCCCACGGCTTTGGTTCGGACCAGCGAGAGGATGATGTAGTCGTTCTGCTGACCCTGGAACCTGTCGACGGTCGTCACCTGCAACAACGCAGCCAAACATGATTACTGAGCATCCTGCTCTGATAAAAGCCCTCGAGCCAATTCCCCTTATGCAAGGTAAACGAGAGTGCGTTTTAGCTCGCTGGTGGGAATTCGTTTGAAGAAGAAAAAAATAAAATCCCTTCACCAAAGATACAAGAAGGTGTCTGGGTTTGTGTGGGTGTTATCACCTCGTGACACACCGCCGTCTCTAAGACGGCTTACGGGCATTTGCCGCCACTTTGCCTCTTATACGGACCCCTGAGACTCAGGAGGGAGTCGAGGCTGCTACGGGATCAGAGATTAGTTGTTTTTTTTCTAAACAAGAACAGGGGGGGGGGGGGGGGTAATGCTGGCAAAAAGGGCTAACATAAGTCAGCCAATTTGCTTCGACAAGGTGGTAATGCCGAGAGAGGAGGCTGCACGTAGTGTATTGTGATACATTGGCACAACTTTTGGGCCTCCGAAACGAGCAATAAAGAAAGTAGCTAACCAACCACGATTGCACCAAGCAAGCGCCGCATTAATGCCACAAGCTGAAGACAGCATGAGGAGAGCGTGAAGACAGACCGGTATTATTTCGGTCTCTTGTTGCTGTGCGGAACAGGTGCAGCACCAGAGGCAAAAACAATGTGCTGGTCTACTTTGGCTACAGTTGGGGGATGGCGTGCGTGTTCTGTTTTAAACGACACAATCCTGTCATTCCCAATGACTTGATGAAGATTTGGGAATTTCAAGAATTCATACATTTCAGGACTTTAAAAAAAAAAAAAAAAAAGTTGCTGCTGTTTTGGCTAGCAACAAAGTTCAGTAAAATAAGGCATAGTAAATTCTTGTGTTTGACGTAGCTCTTGTACTTGATCTCATTATATCCGTTTTTTAATTATTATCATCCCGGGAACCTGGGCTGGTCGTTGACATTTTCTCGGTTTTGGCCCCGATGACACATTGTTGGTACATGGCGGAGCCAAAGCTCAGGCACGGTGACCTTTTAAATGCCCATCTCCTTGTGCGGCCATCTTTCTTTCTCTTCAGCTCCTCCTAGCCTGTCAAGCCACCGGCTCACACGCTGCCAACCTAACCCCGCCCCCCCCCATCAGCTTGTCACGAGGCATGCATACTGACTGAAGCCAACAGCGCACCCAATGACAGTGGCGGTCTTATAATATCGTGGGACATTTAGCATGACCAAGCACAATTGCTGACTGGCTGTCACAACAGAGTATGTTTAAAAACGACAAAGACGAGTGAAGACGTGAAAGCTCTGAGATGCTGTTGCCAAGCCCCTTAAAAAATAAATTGAGCAATATTTGAAATCGGAGCTGGCGTCACCGGGCATTCACCTTGTTGGGTTGTCCAAAGAAGTGGTTGCCGGCGCAGCGTTGGTTGATGACGTCGCGGATCAGGTGCTTCTGGCCGTTGTAGGTGGTGAGGATGCTGATGCGGTCGGCCGGGTAGCCCAGCAGACGCATGTACATGAACAGCGCCACGGAATACTCAGCCTCTCCCAGGTTCTGCGCATGGAAAGAGAGGGAAAATTGAAAATGGGCATTTGAGTCCAATTCAAATAAGAAATCGTGACGTTATTTTGCTGTATCACTTCTAACATGAGCGTTTGTTCCTCACATGGGATTATCTATCCAGTTCAACCCAATTCCCAAGCATGAATATAGTCCAAGATTCCCCTGCGCCCTTCAAATACGCCGGGGGGGGAAAAAAAAAAAAATCAGACGCCAGCGGTATGCATTATTCATTCTATTTCAATTAAGCCGGCACTGCAGCCTTTGCTAATTATTGATGGCGCCTCATCAACAGTTCTCTATCCAGCCGTACTAGTCACACCTCACAAAGTGTGACAGCCTTTGTTAGCGCTCTGCTCGATGCTTTAAGATGCTGTTTCTCTTGTCGTCGCTTATCCTAACAGATGAACTCAACCCGTGAGCATGGTGGACGACTAAATATGATGTGCATAAACACCAGGACAGTGATTCGACTCTGCCGGTTCTCTTAATTATAAGTGGAGGGATTCATTAGCAGATCACTCATGGGAACCGTCGAATGTCGACAACAAGGTCAAGTGAACGGCGTCCAAGGGTACTTGACATAAATGGGATGGGTGGTTTTTAATTTGAATTGATATTTTTATTCATGAAATGTGCTGTAGGAATAAAAGATGCCGAGGCTAATAAATTATTGAGCACGAGTGATCAATACTGAATCACTGCGATTCTTCAAACAGATGGCACGGTGCGACTGTCCCAAAGTGTGACTTTTTTTAAATAATTAAGACTTATATTTTGGAGATTCAAATGTAAGATATTTATGAAAGTCTATGACACACCCCACAACCACTTGAGGAATGGCAGCTATTAGAGCGAAGGCCACTTTTTGAAGAGGAGGAAATACAAAACACGACAGAGAGTGCAAGGCAGGACATTGTTGTTGCTGTGTGAGTCAGGGATCTCGGGTGATTCCCTTGAGGAAAGCGCAAAGGGCAAGAGTAAAAAGGGAGAAGAGGTTCATGTGACCCGGAGCCTCGAGAAGTGCACATGCTCTGCATTTTGGAACAATCGTAACGTTGAGGAAAACACGAGCCTGCACGCTGGCCGCCGGATGACATTTTAATGCGATGCATTCAGGGGAACGGGACATTTTAATTTCTCGCTTGGAAGCGGAGACTCATGATTTAGCATCAGGGCTGCCTTTTTTTTTTGTACCTGACACGCTTTATGGATAACTACTGATTTTTTTATTTTTTTTTTGCATAGAGGGAGGAAGTATAATTTATCACTTTCTGTTTTTTCCAATTTTACTATGCACACATTGCAAACATTTCATCTTATTTACATTTTACAACTGTCATAGAAAATAGAGTGGCTGGAGGAATGGCTTTTGTTTATGAATACACTAAAAGTCAAAATGTTGGCCAAGCGTCAAGTCATTTCTCCTCACTCTGCTTTGCTTAAATGTTCGCAAACCGTTGCTGTACCGACCTGGTAGAAGTACGGGTTAGGCTCCGACTCGCCCACGCCGTTAAAGTCCTCCACGTTGATGAGCTGGAAGTCAAAGGTCAAGCCGGGGTTGGGCACCTGGAACTCGGGCAGCTGCTGGACGTGCGGCAGGTTCCCCAGCTGCTTGTAGCGCCAGTTGTACAAATTACACAGACTGGAAGGCCCAAGCCACAAAGACTAATGTTAAAATCACGAGACAACGCCCCAGAACGAAGAGAGTCCCGTCGGAGGACTGACCTAGCGCGAGCGCGTCCCTGCGCGTCCAGGTCTATGGTGGGCACGCCCAAGCGCACAAAGCGAGTGAAGAGCGACTGCTCCATGTTGGAGTACTTCTGGAAGGCCATGTTTTTGATGACTGGGGGCAACTGGTGGTGGTCCCCGATCATGATCCAACGTTTCAGCCTGCTGTAACCATCTTCTGGGTTCTGCAGGATAGAACGGCAACCACATTCGGAGGTGAAAAAATTCCAATGTAGATTCAGTTAGCTTTTGTACTGGGGAACAAAAAGTGTCTACGTGGAGGTTTGATTTTATTAAAGGCTTAAAAAAATACAGTGAGGGGGCAAAATTGATCTTCCTCTGACGTACACCTGGCAGTTAAGTATGTCTCCCTGACTCATTCAGGAAGAAAAGACAACACACGTCCAAAGAGACGACGAGCTCTGGCATTGGTTGTTGCCCGGGCTGATGTGCTTAATGATCTCATCTGTAAACAGACATTAGCGCTATCGCGGACAATTAGGCGCAAGTACCAAAGAAACGCGTCATTACTCTGCCTGGCGACCATCAGTCAGACCGTAATGAACACGGGGAGTCAGGTGATGGAAAGCTTGATGACGGACGGGCGTCGGACTGACCGGCCTAAATTCGACGTGGGGGGAATTCAAAAGAGAAGGATACCTGTAATAGAAGTGGGATGAAGGTCTCGATCTCCAGAATCTGAGCGGCTTCCTCCATCAGGATGTTGTCGTACTGACCAGGAGAATTAGCGATTTTACTAAACAGTCATGAGATACTGAAATTAGGGGAGGTGAGGTTACCTTAAAACCCAGTTCCACCAGGTCGTGACGTTTGAGGGCGGCGTGCGTGCAGGTCATGGCGATGATTTTGGCTTCCTTCACCAGCAGGTATTTAGTGCGGTCCAGGCCGCTTCTGAGCAGCTCGAAGGCCCTGAACTCCTAGCGGAGCAGACGGACGCAAGGTCAGTCAAGACTCGCAAAGAAATTAGACGGTGCTTTTGTTTGGATGCAGCTGAACCATCTAACTTTACTTTTCAGAAGGTGGCAAAAAAGATCCTTCTGCCCCCAAGTCTGAGTTCACTCTACTCTTTGTCATGATTAAGTGCTACGGGAGTGGTTATCGCGGATTGACCCGAGAGAGGTGATACGATCGCGATGGCCGTCCGCGGTACGGTGCGAGTGTGTGGTTATCGCCAGACAAATCACATTATCTGTGTAAGCCAAGAAGGCAACGGAGCTTCAATGGGTATATTGGTTGAAAAAGGGAATATGGATGTGGGGGGAGCGACCAGTCCCGCACGTTGGGTCATACATATTTGATGTGTTACTATTTTAGTCTAAATATCAAAGCAATCAAAAGCTCCATATTTATGAGGTGTACTTTTAAGCCCCGTGGATCCAGGCCAGACGAAGGTCGGAATCGAGTAATGATGCGCTGATGCCAAAGATGCGGTTTTGCGTGAACCAGGAAGTAGCCCACTACGGTAATCAGCCTGTCATTTGCGCACGGCAGACAAATACGCAAAATCAGCAGCGATGCCTCCCTCTTGCGAGTGGGCGTACTGCTGCAGCACGGGCGAGGCCAAGGGAGGGGGTGAGGTGATGGCACCGGATAAATCAAGGTCACCAGACATGTTGGGATATTACCTCCAGTCAATAACACCTTTATTGCTTTTCTGCGGGGCCTACTCGCCGTTCCCATAAATCGGATATCTTATTGTTATCTCTATAGGAATACTTGGTGTGCTAAGAAGAAATGATAAGAGTGAAAAAAGAGGAAACAAGAGCACTCTGGGCGACCAGTGCCATGGCTTCAATGGAAGTAACGGGATGCGGATACTCTTTACTGACTTTTTGACACATACTGTCAATAAGCAACTATTTTGTTACATACAGGTACAGTATCCTAATCATGTACCATGTATGAATCTACAGAAATAGTCAATATGATATTGTGATGATTTATTTACACAACTGCCCAGTCAATGATCCTCTCCTCCGCCCTCGTTGATTACACATTCACGTCTATTATTTGTTGCCGTGGTCACATGAATGAGTTCCACTGTAATTGTCGTTCTAGAAATAACACTGTCATTCCAGAATATACGAGTGTGTGTGTGTGTGTGTTTACGAGTACGACCTTCTTACCTCCAGCTGAGTAAATATCTTCTTAATGTGCCGGAAGCAGCCCTCAGCGATGTCCATGTCCTCCTCGTAGGTGCGGCCCTTGAACACTGGCTGGGGCGCGTTGGCGAAGTACTTGTGGAAGGGGAAGAGCGTCGCCACGGCCTCTACCTCCACCTCCGCACCCGGTTTAGGCTTCACTTTGCTCAGGTACTCTTCCCAACGGGAGCTCACCTGCGGAGGACAGATGTTAAGAGCAGTTAAATGCAGCTTGGGCCAGAAGTATTGGGTCATGTAAATAATTTTTGGTCTCTAAAGACAGTAAAATCCCTCAAAACACAAAGCGCTGAACAGTCAGATGGATCTATATCTGCCCACTCCAACTGCCTTCAACTTTTTTTTTTTTTTTGGGAAGCCAATGAGAGCATATCGGCGCACACTTGAGGGGGTTGCTCGCTCCAGCTGTGAACCTAATAAAGCGGCTTCAACCAACCAGCAGGCAGCCGCAGTCTAAAAATACCCGCTCCCTCTGTGAAAGCAACTCGGACGATGACTTTACCAAGTTGGCTTGTGTGCTCAGTCGGAATAAAACACAATTGGAATAATTGGAAGAAGACGATATTGAGATTGACGAGCGCTGAACTTTTGGAACATTTTTGATATGAGCCATTACTTGGCCGATTCTTTGTTTACACAGCCCCATTCGAATAATAAAAAACTGCTCACTTGGTAGAGGTAGAAGTGTCCCGCCGTCTCGCAGGTGTAGGAGACATCACCGGGAACGCCTAAACTCTCCTGAAACCTTCCCACCTCGGCGAGTAGCTCCAGTCGTCGGGCCAGAACGTAGTTAACCCGGCCGTACCTGCGGATTGGTAACAGGGTGTGGTTAAACATTTTGAAATTATGATCGTTTCTTATATCGGCTTATTTTCACAATAACTTCAGGATGAATACACACCATGTTTAAAAAAATGATATTGATCACATTTAATTTGGGGAATTGATGTTCCATTGACAGGTGTTGGCGCTTCTGTCCTCAATGGAGAACGAGCGCGTCCTTGAGGACGGTGTGTGTGCTTGGCTCCATGTGGCTGATTAGTCTCAACGCAATCAGAGAGCGGCATTAAGTACACACAGACAGGAAGTGGGAGGCTTGGTAGAGGTTACACTATTTTTAGACCGTGTGCAAAGATCCTCAGTCAGCACATGACTAAAAAGACAACAACCCAGCTTCGCCTAACTTTGGAAAGAAAAAAAAAAAGGCAGGTGACCTAGATGCCTCACCTGCCATGCAGCAGCTCTCACATAGAGAGGGCGACACAAGTTGCTGCTTATAACCTTGGCCCGGAAACACGAGACCAATTTACCACCCGACGTGATACAGTGGTGCCTTCAGTGACCCAATCTTCGAGGACATTTTTATTTTTTTTTGCTTTGACCCCAAAAACATTTTCTTCCCTCCCCCGGTTCAAGTTTACTGTCAATGTAAATATAAAACAAAGAATAATGCATTTTCTGTTTAAAACAACCACAAACTAGCTTAAGTCAAACACAGAAAGCAAAACGCCATTGATGTCACCGGGGTGGAAGGAGTAGATGCATGTTACTACAAGGCGTACGCACGCCGGCGGGGACCCCAAACCTGCATAATTTACAGACTAGCTGGGCCGCGATTCATAAGCGCATGTGATCACACACACACACACACGCACACACACACACACACACACACACGAAAGAGGGCACATGCACAATCACCCCCGCCCCCCACACCTCGCTATAGGGTGCAATTTGCTCTGTGCTACAGATGGATAAGGCGGTAATTAGCAAGGTCGCCTATAAGACAACTTTAAATAGTAACATCATAAGAAATGTTAATTAATACTCAATGGCACTGGCCTATTTATATTCAGATGCTCCCAGGGTAGTGACTCATATTAAAAGAGGCAACCTTTGCTTTTTATTTTTCAATTTCAAAACCAGGTGTCTGTGACTGACGTGCTGTTAGCAAGTAAAGTACCGAATCGTAGTAGCTCTAAGTAGAGTGTCATAATACACGTACGGGAGTATCGGATGTCTCTGTTTTGACTGAGACTCGTTAAGCATGTGGGCAGCTGGGCAAGTGGTAAGTGAGTGTGTGTTGGCTTTGACTTCTAAGATAGTTCTGAGAAGTTTGTTTGCATAGACTGGCATCTCCCGCCGGTGTCTTTTTTCGTGTCATCGCCGCCTTGGCCGTCCTCACCTGCTGAAGTCCTTCTCAGTCTCCAGTTCTTCTTCTCCGTGGCCAAGACGCAGGAGGTGGCGCTCGTCGATGTCCAGTGCCATGATCTTTTCAAACAGCTGGTTCAGAGCCTGGTGGGCGCGAAGCGGCAGGGAAAGGCATGAGACGCGGCCCGTAAAGACAGCGACATTTACTCGTTAGGTCATGTAAACAACGGCGGGCTGACCTGGTTGGAGTGTGTGACTATGAGCGTTCTCTGATCGGGAAAGTTGTGGTAGATGTTGGAGATGATTTGGACGGCGACGTCCGTCTTGCCGGTACCTGGCGGTCCGACAACCTGGGGACAAAAAAACTTTTGAGTCAGCAAGCTTCCATCTTGCATCCTGGAACAGATTGTGCTTGACCTGAGAGGTTGCAGTGTGTCTGTTTGAAGCTAAAGGAAGCATCAGTGTCTTTGAGGCCTCTCATTTAAGGCTCATTTTAGCAGGGGGCGGTTGTTACCCCCCAAAAAATATATCCTCGCCTAAGCATCTCAGGTGAGTCATTTCCGCCGGAAAATAATGAGTGTAATTTAGCATTCCCGAATAAATCAGCGTGTAATCAGCCGACATAAAAGAGGAGGCAGGAGGACGGCGTGGCGGCTGCCGCGTGTTTACTGTTACTTCTAATGACCACCGCAACAGTCTCAGAGGAAAGGGCGTTCGGCTGTTTCATGACCCGGATCCTTAAATTAACCGCAACCCTTCGGCAAGGAGCAATCGTAACATTTTATTGCTAAAAAGGAAAAGTTGGAAGTGGCCTTTGAAACACAAGTAGAGGGCTGGAATGGCGTGGCACATTTACTATTATAGAATGATATATAATATAAATGTGGTAGAATGCCTGCTTCAAAGGCTCGGGTTGAAAAGATTTTCTCCTTCCCACGACGCAATCGTGTTTGGGGGTTGTGCATTTGCACGCGGTCGCTCTCGAGCAACTTACCATGGTGAGCCCAGGCTGCATGCCGGCTCGGATGGCTTCGATCTGAGTAGGCGTGAAGTGAATCGTGTTCCTGGAACGATGTTATTAAGGCAGGCAATTAGTCCGGCAGTATAACTTGATTTAAGGTCCAATTTGGACAATGTAATTTAGAAACACTGAGGCCAGGGTGGAACAAGAAGAATATGGATGAAGAGTGTAAAAGACAGCAAGATGATTCAAGAAAATCATTTCTGTGGATCCATGGCTAGAAATTACTTAAAAAAAGACAAATATGCTAATGTTAGCATAGCAAGGTTGATTGCGCACCTTTTGGGCTGGTTATAAGGGTAAGGCCCACGGTTGGGGGTGACATAGGGCTCAACAATCAATGTTTTGTCCTCCTCGTCCACCTTGACGTCATCATTTGCCTTCCTCTTCTTCCCTTTCTCCGTTTGGGGTGAGACTGGAAATTTAATTCTTGTAACACAGAGACAAACAAAATAGATAAGATGCCTGCATATATTTTTAATCAAATTAAAAACAAACATCTGATGTTCACCTGAAGGGCGGGACTTGTAGTTCAAGGTTCTCCTCAACGACCTTAATGGACGAACCGGGGAAGCAGGAGCGCAGGTGGTCCAAGGACAGAAAAGTGTCATTGAAGTCCAATGTGGAGATCTGATTGGGCATCTTGGAGTAGTGGGCGCTGCCCGGGTCGCCGTAGCCGAGGATGATGTCATGGAGCCAGTCTGGGACGACGCACTCGGTGTTCATCAAGTTTCGGATGGTCTCCAGAACGGCCTAAAGTGACGAGCATTGGAACGAGAGACGGGTAATTGAGAGGGTTGAGTGTTTTTGTGACAACATCCCACAGGAGGCTTTGATGGGACAGCGTGAAACTCGTACAGCTGTCAATTTGGTTTTAATGAGCTTCAACGGTGCCTGGCGCCTGCTGCGTCAATCAGCGGGAAAGAAACATGTTTGCTTTTATCTGTGCTGAACATCAAAGATGCACAAGAATGTTCCGTGAATACCCATCAGCTCCCGACGCCTTTGCCGAAAACATCTGTCGTTCTTGCCGTGTGGGTAGAAAACGGCAGATCTATGCATCCCGCATTGGAAAATGGCAGATTTAACAAAGCCCCACTTGAGTAGCTTTCAAACAAAAACACAAAGTAGGGTGCGACGCACAAGTTCTTGCGGGGTTTCAACTTAACTTGACCTACATAAAAACATTGGGATTTTGTCTCCTCTTAACCTTAATAAGCTTTTATCTTTGAAGGCTGTATTCCTACACTAAGCTTCCACTCTGAGAAGGGCGCACGATGGGCCGTAATCTCAGACGTGCCCCGGCTCCAACCTTAACAGTTACGACACCCGAGTGATTGCGAGTGGCGCAAAGAAGGAAATGCCTTTCGGATTGTTAATGCGCTCCAAACCTTAAAGTTGTTCTCCTTTGGCTTGCGCCTCATGATGATGTTGAAGGTCTCGTACGGGTCCTCGGTGCCCGCCTGAATGCTGCTGGTCATGTCCTGCTGGTATTGGTTGGGGTCCAGCCAGACACGGAAGGTTCTCGAGTCGCCCCGTAGTTTGGGTTTTGGTTCGGGACCTGCATAGCAATGTGACAATGTAATAGCGGTGAATGAATGAAAATACCAAACAAAGTTCATCCGGCAGCAATGACAAAGAAACCATCAGGGGCCCTAAAATTGAACCTTGTGGAACACTATGAAACATTGAAGCAGGGTCGGACTTAGAGGACCCAAAATTAGCAAACAAAGTCCTTCCAAGGATTGAAACCACCCTAGAGCGCTGCCACTAATGGCCACCTAGCGTTGCAAATGTGCTGACAATCAGGTCCAACAGGACAAGACACACACTTACGGTTTGTTTTTTTAACTTTTCTATCAGTGTGTTTCCAAACATTAAAATGACTTAAACATTAGGATAGCAACTAGGCACACTTAGAACGCCGTCATGTCTAAGATGGCAGTGCTTTGCCTTTTTTTAGAATGAGGAATGTGGATGCGGGGCCTGACAGGCGGCCACGCAGCGAGAGGCTGCGAGGTATGGGGGTTGGTGCTCACTGATGGATGTCTGCGGAGATTCATGTGTGGCGCATTGGGGAAGGCAGAGGCCAGAGGAGAGTGACAGTCAATCCGTCTGACCTCCTGTTGTGTGTTTGCATGGCTGTGTGTGTGGCTATGCTGAGATTTTAGAATTCTCCTGGCTTTGGGGGAAAAAAAGCATGCAAGCAACATCCTTGCCGTGGAGGATAACATTTTGTCTTAGAGGGCTCTTATTGTATTCTTTTTGTGTGTGTGTGTGTATATAAAATAAAAAAAATCTCATCTTGAATTAAAGTGATCTGAATGCCTGGGCATGTTTTTTCAAGTGGGCCACTACCATTTAGGGGGGGAAAAAAAAGCTCTGCTCGCTGCATATTTAATGCAAACCGAGAGGAGAGGACAGCGAGGGCATACCAGGGATTCGTGCTCTGACAAACGGGAAGTGCAAAATAAACCAATGCCTGCTAGGGGTATTTGGTGCAAGCGAGGAACAGCATTCACTGGAAGGTACAGTGATAAATATCCTATCACCATGTTACTGTTGGATATTTTGCTTTCTAGGAAAGAGACAGAGTTTAATATTACTTCTCAAAAGGACACAGTTGATCTGATATGATAACAGTTACAATCAGATTATTTCCTCAAGTGAAATGTGAGGCGTCTAAGAGAATGCGTCGAACGTAATAAATAGAGAAAGCCGTACAAGGTAACGCTAGCTAGTTGCCGCTGTGTTTCACTTCTTATTCGCCTCCGTCTGAACTTCCTGTCCTGGCTGTCACACCGCCTCAAGAGATAAAGCTGTAGCCTGCGCTTCGTGTTGTTTATTGGGTTGTCATGACTCCAAGAGTGACTGACGCCCTGTCACCGTTCCAGAGGCTGGTATCTCAGAGCCGAGGGGAAGCAGACAGCCCCTCGCGTGAAGTCAGTGGAGATGACAGCTCGCCCGCGAGCGCCGTTCCCCCTTTAGTTGCGGCCCAAGTCGGAAGAACAACTTGGCTCAGCTTTTAAGTGTCCCGGAGTGAGTTTAATCAGACACTCCCCTCTGGCGTTTGATTGGCCACTACTAAAGTCGCCTCAGAGGTTGCGCAATTCACAACACGAGCAAAATTTGGAAAAAAAATAAAGCCTCCGTATCCGGTGAAACGTCAGCAAATGTCCGGAGACTCCAGCACCTCCCGTGAGACGTCAGATCAATAAGAGAGAACACAAACCCAAATCCTGTGATGATTTGCAAATCCTTTACAACATACAATATTCATTTGAATAAAAGTTTCATAAAAGGGGGTCGTTTGTGCCGGGAAGAGACTATTTCCATTTCTTATCATTCCTAATGGGGGAAAAAAAATTGTCCGGCAAACTGAACAATCATTTCTGACTTATTATTTGAAGTTGCTGGGTTACTTTGAAGTTGCATAAAGCCCTCCAAAGACATTGATTCACACGAGTCAATGTTTGGCTTGATTCTGCAGGACTTGCACATCCTTCAAGGTTTGCGCCGCCACATCCAACCCATGCGGCCAAATGAAATGAATCGAATAAGGTGAAATGGGTGCACGGGGGGCAGGGCCCTCGGCTCTCGGGCGTTGTCTCCGTCGACCTCAGGTTAATGTGATGTTAATGCCAATAGGTCAGTGGTCAGGTCTTACAGTGGCTGTCCCCATGACAACGCCACTCGTGACCCCCTCCCAAGGATCGGCTGCTGGGGATGATTGCTTTGATGGCAAGGCTGGATATTATGGATCATTCTCCGTCCGTCCGTGTGAGCGCGCGCACGTACCTTCCTCGATGACACGCCCTTGCTCATCCAGCATGCCCTGCACCTCGCAGCCCCTCACGTACACGAGGCCCGTCTGCGCGCCGAAGGCTTGGCGCCGGTCGAAGCGCGTGCCGTAGGGCATGGTGGGACGCACCGTGATCAGAAAGCAAACGTCGTGCTTGCGCAGCCCTGCGGAGGAGGCGTTTGAGAGTCAGTTAAGACGGAAAGGTGGACGGGGACAGATCGGCGGCCCGGCGGAGAGAGGGAGAAAGTGCCCTGTCAGCGTGCACCTGATCTTTAAAACATGAAGTCTTAATTATAGAAGCGGCAGGAAAGGAAGTGATACTGTGGTTTGGAGGAAATAGATGATTAAAGCATGCCATTTGAAAGGTCTCGCTGCAGAGAGTATTAAGTGGCATAAAGAGTATGTGGAAGTTTGACGTCAATACTTTTGTCAGCTGCTATCTCATTTCTGCAAATTTGGAGCGAGGATTACAATTGTCAAAATTGACAAAGCCTCAACACTGGGTAAAAATAACTGAGTGATTAAAAATTCTACTACTTGAATTTAGTATTTATTCCACAAGCCGTTTTACCTTCCCACTCGTTCTTGATGTGATCCTTCACGTTGAGGTGGATGGTGACGTCGGCTCGCACGCGCGCCGGCCAGCTCTCGCCGATGTTGGGCTTGGCCACCTCCACGATGGTGAAGGTGGTGATGGTCTGAGCCATCCTGGCCCAGCCGCCGAACACCACGCCGCCGTACTCGGACTGCCTGTGACACACGGAAAAGAGGGTGACGGCGAGAGGTGTGACAAGCGCCGCGGGCCGCTGTCAAGCTTGAAACGAGTTGCATTTGGGGCGGCGACAAACAGCTCCGCCGCTGAGTTGTTTACTTTCGCGCTGGAACAAGTAAAAAGTTGCGACGGCGCTTGACGTAATGGGAGCACTTATTATGTTAAGCAATGGGTTTCCAAATGCGCCGTAGCGACTGTCACAGTCTTTGAATTAAATATAATCGATGTGCCGTGCCGTGCCGTTGCACCACGAGATAGGAGTCTTAACTGTTCTGCACTCTCCATTCGTGCAAGTTGAAAAGGATTTAAGTGCGCTCTTGCTCAGTTACAAACGGCCGGAACAATGCGACGGTCAACCCCTGCAGATTCACTGTTTTGCTTACCAGGGTTTCATGCGCCACACCACATCTTCGATGTCCTGTCGGATCTCGTAGGTGGACTCGAGGCGGAACAGGTTGAAATTCCTCAGCAGGTAGTCGTGGAGGGTCAAAAACTGAAGGTTGAGCTTTGGGAGCGCAAGGCAGCCTGAAAAAGAAAGTCACGTGTGAGCAAAAAAATAAATTAAAAAAAAAAAAAAAAAAAAGGCCTCGCTTTTATTGGATTGCGTACCTTCACCAGAGAAGTACTCCGTCGGGACAATATTCTCATCCCAGATTATCTTCTCTGTGGGGTAAAGGGGCATCTGGTTGAGTTGTTCAATTTGAGAGATTCTGCGCTCGTGACGAGACACCTAAAACAAGATCAAAACATTCAGACATAGAAGCAGTTAAGAATTATAGAATAAGCTTCCCCCTCATTTTAAACACCGGCAGGTGTGTGTGTGTGTCAAATGTGAACTTGCCAGGAGCTCCAGCAGAACCTTCTTGTCATAAGTGGTGTCTTGTTCCTTGGGGAGTTCAGGCAACAGACACAAGTAAGATGCCACCCGGTGGAGCATATTAGGGCTGCAGAGAGAAAATAGTGGCGGGAGTCCATTAAAAAACATTTAATTATGTTGCAATTGACTAGAAATATTTAACATAAGTACTATTTGGAAATGCAAAATTATTCTCTTAATGGCGTATGCATGATCTTTGTTAGAAATAAGGGATTTACCCTTAAGAAAAAAACACATTGCCATCCATCTATTGTCGCCATGCTCGCTCAATTTATGAGGATTTCCCCAGCGGCGCTATCGCAGTTCTTGTGAAATCCCACGGCCTTATGGGATCCGTTGCTCCTGTTAGCTCTGCGACACAAAGCCGCTCGTCTGTTTGCTTTGACATTTGCGGTCCCGCCACGTCAGCGCGTGTGCATTAAATGAGCCGGGCCGCATGGATGCGACAGGATTATGGAAAATCAAAGTCTCCGCAAGCAGAGGTGTGGCTTAATCAGGTTGACGTGCAATCGCACAGACAGCGCCCGCGACAAAAAAAAAAAGAAAAGTCAGGTCGGGGAGGGAGACGGGCCGGGCTCTGGCAACAAGCGTGACCTGTTCTGGACAGCCACACGTGTACCCTTGCAAAGTCACGACACGGCGAGTGGATGACAATAATGCCAGCGCTGCACTTTTCTGGCCGGTGGGTGACCTGGCACAGGCAGAGTGGGCATCCCTGCCCCTCAGTAAGACGGAGCAACGATGACTGGACCGGGTCATGATTGACAGCTGAATCACTGGCTGTGCAGCAAGTTTAGGTTACAGCCTATTGATGTGGTAATCTTTTTTTCCTTACTACTAAAAGACTACTGGATCCTATTGTCTAGCCAAAAGTATAGTTTTACCTAATACCTATAAAAACGTCAATGTAGCAAGACATCAAAAGTGTAAAAAAAATCTAACGTGAGGAAGAAACTAAAAGCTGAACAGAAAATACATATATTAATCGTTGGTTGCATTCCACAAAGTGCTGTCTTTGATCATGTATTAAATTCATTTGCTGGCCTAAAATGACTCTCTGGTGCTTTGTGCAAGTGTCAGAAGTTTCTATTTATAGGCAAAGCTGCGCAATAATACTCAGTTTGTGTGTTTTGGGGAATTAGCAGATACATTCGGAGGGAAGGGTGACTGGGAGCTTAGTGAGAGGGTTGCGCGGCAGGAATAAAGTGGCATTAGCATGAGTTGCTCGGATGGGAGGGGAAAAAAATTGCCTCGTGAAATCTGATTGTGGCTTATTTCGGAAGGGGGGAGCGGCGGGGGTGACAGTTGCGGATCGGAGAACAATGGCGTTCCGAAAGCTGGAGGCTGGGAGGGGAAAAGGAGCTTGCCGGAATATGTGAAATGATTCAGCAGGAGTATTAACTCAATTCAGCGATGCTCGGCTCATAAACCTCCAAAGAGACAGTGTGAGGTCCAAGCACTTCTAATCTATGACAGGAGAGGATGATGGATGGTGAAGAGGAATTTTATGTTGTGTCGAGCCAAAGGTTTGCGAGATGTGTTTTTTTTTTTTTTTAATGTCTGTGGGCCATACAGTACGCGCTTGGATGGCATCCGGATAAAAACTCCTTTGTTTACAGCTGAAATCAATACTACTGGTCCCACGTGGGAATATAAATATTATTTTTACAATTTATTGACCAATATAGTGTTGAAAATCACTGTGTTGTGTTGGAGTTGAAATATAGGCATCCTTATTGCCCCTGACAAAAAAACGACGCCTACTTTGGCTGAACATATCCATTCTTGTAAAACCCACGTTAAGCACAAATTATAAACCCCTCCACCAAACAATTTGTCCTGCTTTAAATTTTTAAGTGAGCCAATCATATTGAGCTAACACGGCAAATCAGAGCAATTAAACTATAGTAGGATCAATTACAGGCGCTTAACTGCTCGAGCCTCGTTTGGCGAACTCAACTTTCCGAGCCCCTCGTAAATCTGAATGTTCATATTCACCTGAAACGGGAGTGAAGGCCGCACAACGGAGCGTTTTATGCGGTTTTTGGCTCTGTGGCGAGCTAATACGATGTGACAAACACAGCTGTTCAAAGAGTTTATTCTCAAGCCGCTGCAAATCGATGAAATTAATGAGGCGTGCCTCCCGCTCTCTGGCTGCTACCAGCTGCTTGTCGGGGGGGGGGCAGCGCCGGCTGCCATTTAGCGGCGGCACTCAGGCGCTAACGCTCGTGCCGTTCATCACAGACTTAACACGGTGGCGCGTAATGTGGACTTGTGTCGGATGAGCTTACGAAAACGTGCATTTTCCCTCATTTACCTGAGCGAACCAAAATGTTTGGTCAGGGATTCGCGGGTGTCCACTGCAGCTACGTTGGCCAGAGCAAAGTCGTGCAGCTCCGGGAAATGGGCAAAGGCTGCTCTCTGCAGAAAAAAGAAAGATGACATTCTTGTGAATGTAAATGTGCGCTCGGACGTCAGTTAGTGGTAGCTGTAGCGGTAGTGCCGCAAAACCCATACTGATTTAAACACATCAAGGGGGATGAGACAATTACTCAGCGTGGAGAGTAATTTTTTTTCAAGAGGAGCTTGAGGGCGGCAGGATAACAAAGTGCTGCAGCTAAGTGGAAACTGGAGTACTATACCGCAGGTTGTGTGCTTATCAATTGATTTGTTTTTGGCTGTGTATTCTCAAATGTGTCACTTAGTTAGCATCAATGATTAACATCGAGCACGAGCCAGTCAGTGAGAGCTGGTCAACATCTTTTATTAGTAGCGCATCATCTCGTAAACTTCTGTTGATCAGTGTCATCTGTTTACAGCTGGTTAATGTCAAAGAGTTAGCATCAACAATTAGCATTCGCTCATTACGATCAATAGTTTGCTCCCTCTAGTGATATTGACCTGGTTATCAGCGACTAGCATCAGCCGCTAGCTTGTGCCGGTTACCTGCAGCGATGTGATTTGGTCATAGTGCAGTGTGGTCATCTCCTTCTCCGTCAGGGCGTTTCCCGTCTGGTCGTTAATCTCAAAGCCCGTGTAGAACTTGAGCATGTCGAGCAACTGTGCAGGGGTGGGGGGATATGAGTCATGTTTTTCTCGTCGACCGCCTTTCCATCTTGTTGTACCTGACAGAAGAGGTGGCCCTCCTTCTCCCGCTGGGTGAGGCTGGAAAGGTGGCAACTGACCACCAGGTGGGAGTCATCTAACACTGTGTTGAACCAACGTCTAGTGGGGAGCAGGGCCTAAAAACACAAGACATTATAGTCATTTCCCTAGAGGGCATTAAAAGGAGGACCAATTCTAGCAATTTATATCAGGACCACTGGGAAGCGAGGACCTCCTGTATTGTAAGCAATGAGATTGTCCAGGTGTGCAACATATCTTAGTGGAGTATGAAAAGAAACCTCACAGGAGGCACACAAGCTCTCAACAACAAAATCAGCACAATCTGGACTCTGATCTCGCCCGGTCCGGCTTTTCTTTTGACAGAATAGTGGCAGCGACACAGTGTTAGCGCAGAAGGGACGACTTGACGTGAGAGTTTGATTTAGTAGCCGGTGGCAGCGCAGTAACACAGGGAAAAACAGGGGAGGGGGCGGGGGGGGTTGAAAGCTGTCAAAATGAGATAGTGGAGCGGCTTTGGTGGGAATAAATCGGCTCAACTTGTTGATAAATTGACAGACTGAGCAAAGGGGTCACTGAGTGGCCACCAAAATACCCCCCTTTATAGAATATGATACTAGTGAATATTCTGAAATGAACTGACAAGATGGCTTCAAAGGCTTCAGGTACAGCAAGTGATCTTCTCGTTTATCCAGCAATAATCTCGAATCTACACGGGGAGAATAAAACATCTGAGGAGAGGCGGGATCTTCTTCCCACCCCTTCTGCTTTCATTCCGAGAGGGGGAGGTGTATAGATTTCAGGCGATGGAAGCTTTGTAAAAGGAGAAGGCTTGAAGGACAGGACGCCGGTCTCCGGAGACAGCGGGCCGGGCCGGCCGACGGGCCGATGCCAGGAACGGCAAGGCCGACCTGTCAGCAAGATGGAATCTATACGGCGCTCCCGCTTGTAATATGAGATGTTGCACACGCAGCAACACCTTATGGAACCTTGTGTCTCTATCCTCGGTCGCGACCGTTTCTCCACCGCATCTTCAGGCACTTTGCCCCATTAAACGACTTGAAGATGTCTGCTATGTGATTGGCGCTGAACAATGAGGAGAAGCCCATCTGGTACGATTGCGTGCTGACTCTTTTGTCTTACCTCGAGGTCGATCATGAATTCAACGAATCTCTCGCAGTAATGCACCTTGTCCATGCTGATGCTCCCTATAAGAGGGGACAAAAAAAAGGCACGGACATGTTAGTTTGTAAAGAAAAGTGAGAGACACAAACAAACGTGGAAGGCAGGCAGGCAGGCACAATCACGCGCCAGCATGTGCAGCAGGTGCTGAGAGTGATGTGCACCCCGCTGGCTTTGCCAACGTAATCTATTGTGTCAGCTCTGAATTCCACCTAAACACACAAGTGTTCCGTTTTTAGTCTTCCAGGTGGGCGGTGGGGGGGCCTCCACGTCGGCCCGCATTACGAGCTGCCGACGGCGTGGCAGTGGGGGGCTCACGTTCCTTCTGCACGACGCCGAAAAGGGAGGGACGAGCGCATCGGGTCGAAAAGGCCACTCTTGTATTGATATTTGATCGGTGTTATTTCAGGCCGAGTGACACCACAATGAGGGTAATAATAATGTTTACCTGACGACGGTATTGAATCGAGGACCCCGTGAAACTTTTTTATGAGAGACGAGAGGAATGTTCGCTCCTTTTTAGCCCTAAAAGATGACAACAAAAATAAAAGAACAAAGAGAGAGTGAATCAAAGGCAAGTTTTTTGTTGTTGTTTTTTTTTGCTAGCCCGAGCAAAAGAGAATCTAATTAACTGTTCGGCTGCATCGGCATCCATCTTGTCAAATTTTTTCTTGATGAGATTCCAGAACTTTTGTAGCTTGGGAACTTTCTTCAGCTCGTGCTGGAGTCGGGACTGGAGAAATGCAACAAAAACAATTTCAGGGGTGTTACCTTCAAAGGTTGATTGATAAAGAAATACTTTGTGTGTGCAATCTTACTGGTAATAGGCACATCCACATAGGCAGAGAGATGAGCTGCTGCACCTGCTCTCTGATCAAGTCTACCTCCTAACCGAGAGAGAGAGAGAGAGAGAGAGAGAGAGAGAGAGAGAGAGAGAGAGAGTTAACAACATATATAAAGCACCAACTACTTTTTTTTTTTTTTTTTAGCTTCAGTGCATTAACAAAATCCCAGCACTAAAATATTCCGAAGGTTTTACAGGAGCACATCAATAGCGAGTATGCAACTGTAGCACATTTTCAAATGAGACCTCTGCAGTGCTTCAATGCAGCACTGGACAAGACATGGCGACCAAAATAACGTGACCCAGTGCAACACTGCCACCTTGTGGACAAAATAAAGCACTGTGTGATGTACTAGGCAGTGAACCGTCTTACCCCCTCACTCAATCAAATGTATTCAGTAAATTCATGTAAGAATAATGATGTCACAAACAAGTAAATGTTTATGATTAAATATCATGAGCAGTTTTTATATCAGTTCCTGCAGAGTTGCAAAATTGTGCCTACTTTCCAGTAAAGTCCTGGAACAATTTCCATGGGAAGAATTTAGTATAAATTCAAAGTTTGTTCGATTTGATTATTAATGTGTTTGGTCACTCTCCCACCCCTAGATAGTGTATGTGAGATATGAGTACATACAAGACTATTGAAGCAGTGGTCAAGAAACTCCAGCAGCACCGTTTGCTCCCTCAGAGTGAGACCACCTTGGTCGTCAGCCAACAGGGCTTCCATCACGCATTTGAAAAAGAACGAAAAATGCTCAGGCTCCTTCTTGAACACCTGAAAAGAAACAGTTGCTGGAGTTTAATATATCCGGTGTGTGTGGTATGTCAAATAGTATTTGTTACCTCCCAGGCTGGCACATTTTCCCTGAATTTCTCATTGACAATGCAGCAAATAGACATGAGAAAGGCGTTGCTGGAAACTTCCGGAGAGTAGTTGACCCAAAGATAGTTCTCCAGGTACTGACTGCAAGGAGATTAAAATATATATAATTAGACCCAACAACATTGTTTTGTTTTTAGAGGAGGCGTTAATGAAGGTACCTGAACTCTAGCAACATTATTTTTCTGATGGCAAATCTGAAAAGAAAATGACAAAATCAACATATTAGCTCCAAAATGTGACGTAGATTGATTTTCCAAATGTTACTTGTAAAAGTGCTTACTTGGACATAAGAATTTCTTTTTCATAAATATCTTCCATCACCTACACACAAAGACGGCAATATTTTGAATGATCTTACAGGATTAGAATCAAACCGGCAGCAATGCACACAAACTCACCTTCGGGTCAAACGGCAATTTGTTTTTTGTATGAGGGGCCCAATATTTGTTAGCAAGCTGAAACAAAAGTATAAATAAATAACTTGTTAAAACATTTGATTAAAAACAAAAGTCTCTTCTGAATTGTGCGGTTGAGCAATTTAATAAGATGAAATACTTATGAATGCACTTTTTGGCATAGTTTATGGGAGACATTGTTTTATATTTATTGAAATGTTATAAATCACGTAAATCCTGTCATGAGATTTTTTATTTGAACGGGGGCAGAAATGTTAACCATAACAGACATGTAATAAAAATGAAAACTCTTTGTAATCATACTGTCAACAAAATTTGTGATTTTTATATTATTTCATTTATTTAATGTACGTTTTCTAGGTTGATTACTGCAGACGTGTGTTTTCCCGTTACCTGTGTGACATATTCAGCATTAATCTGGGATACAGATGGCGCCGCAACCTTTTTAGATGGCGTTTCCTTCTCCATTTTGGCTGTCCCAAGCATCTTTCCGTATCAAACTGCCAGCAAAATATGACAAAAACACGACATTCGTCCATTATCTGAACCGCTTATTGTATCATACAAAACATACGCGTGAATGAATGAAAAGTGAGCAACTCGTAAGGCTAGCAAAGTTTCTAACTAACTAAACATGTTGGTGCCGTACAAATGTCTAAGCAGATGAGCTGCTACAATATCATATTAGTAATATGCTTCCACAAATACTTTTAATGGTAAAGTCAAGACAATAGTCGGGCAAGACTTACCTAAATGAATCGATGTATGTATTTGGGACTTTGGCTAAGCTATTGTGCACACACACGATAACTTCTCATTATGTTACAGAGACTCCATGGACTTCTGACTGTTGTGGCGAACTCGAATATGAAAATTTAACAAAAAAACAGACCTTTATAATAGTATTCTTTCAGGATAGATGTTGAGAAACGTGTCCGGGTTTTTAACGCATGTAACACAACAAAACGCGCAGAACGCGACACACTTCCAGGTTAAAGTCCGCACAGAAATGGACTCCGCTGGGAAACAACAGCAAACAACAACAATAGTTCCTACCATTCATTTTTTTTTTAAAGCAAATATTGTGCAGTCAATTTATTAGCGACTGTTATCTGGAACAAAAACCATATGCATGGGAAAAAAAAAGATTGTAATACTAGCAATAACATCTATGTGCCCAGTGATTGGCTGGCTGATGACCGTTCAGTATATTTTCTGCAAATTAATAAAAAAATTGTTATAAAGTCATAGAAACCATACAAAATATAACAAGCATTATTAAGTCAATCAAAAAAGATTAATACCACAGTTTTATTTGAAAGGAGAAAAAAAAAACGACAGTAAAAATAGTAGCACAATTACAGCTCTTTACTTGCGCTGCTTATTTTAGGCACCAGAGGGAGGCACACACCATCCAATGGACAGACATGGGGGGGGGGGGGCTCTTGATTCACCATAAGAGTAATTGTGAGAGGTGAGGCTTTGACCTGGAGACAAGGATTTCAAAATACATCAATACACACGCACTTACAAAGCAGCTATTATGAAGCAAAAAATACTCAAAAATGAAAACAAACAAATTATGTCAGGAGGCGTCTCCAGCAGTGAGGTTACTCCCAACGCTCCCTTTACTGTATGTAGGCTATGAGGAATGAGAGTCTCCCATGCACACATATAAGCACACACACATCATTAGCCTGGTTAGCCTGGAGGAAGAAGCACACAGTTAAGCCCATGTGCAAGGCCAAAATGACAAGGGCCGCAGGCTGGTTGGTGCTCGGCGGTACACAAAGGACAACAACGTTGGTCACAAAAAAGCCACTTCTGTATGTGGAGCGGTCGCAGCTTGGCAGACAACGGGCGCATGAGAAAAGTAAATGTCAGCCTGTCTTTAGTCATTTTGCAAGCCGGGACACAAAGATCGTCTTGTCACGGAACATTACGTCGGCCCAGCCGCGACGGGCATGATTACGTCCTAGTGGCTTTGTCGACATCTATATGGAAACCGGATGGAAAAAAACGTTTATAAATGCAAGTTGTGGCCGTGGAGTTTACAGGAAAATGCTGCCTTGTGTTTATTTGGTTGTGTTTTAAATGTTAGTTCCCAAATAATAAATTCAGTTTTTCCCTTTTAATGCAAATTGAGTAACCTCAGAGACTGTTTATATTGAAATCATTAGTCGTCAGTATGCTATTAACCAATTTTTTTAAATGCCTTAAATTACAAGAAAGAATGCACAGAAATAAACAATGAACATTTGTATCATTCTTATGAAATACTTTTTTAAATTTCCATTATAAATCCTACAGACCACAAACATCCATAGAGACTGTCGATGATGGATTTTACTTGCATACATGCATGATGTGACAGTTGTATGATTAAGAAAATCTATTTCTAGACAACTCCCCCTTAAATAATAAACAGGTACACACTTGATAGAACATTAGCTTGCTCGCTCATAAATAATTGCTTGTTTGTGTTGTTCATCCTGCAATAAAGAAAAAAAATCTTCAGGCTCCATTGTTCAATTTTTGATAGCAACAATCAAAACAACGGTGGGGCGGGTTGACGATCGATCGGTAAGGCCGCATCCCGCCGCCGTCGTCTCGGGGGGCGTTGAGGATAGAATCGGCGGAGTGAAGATACATTCTAACTCGGGTTCATCAATACGTTCATGATCTTTGAGAAAAGAAATGTTCCAGGAGCGTTAATAGTGTTATTTTCTTCGCACGCACTCAGGCTTAATTCCTTGCCTGCAGCGATGTGAGCTGAAGTCCCTCTCCTATTAACCAGGCTGCCTTGGAATCAATGGAAAACATAAAGAGGCTTAATCTTTTCGGGTGCCTGCTCCTGATTGCCTATTACACAATAATAACACATCTCCAGTCCCGTGGAACACAAGAGGGAGGCACGTGGTCACCTAAAGAGCGCTAAATCGGTTGCTTTACTATGACAGCAAAGGTGTTGTTAGGTCTGGTGCTACCTGAACAAAAAGGGTATTAGAAGACGGTTTGTCAGGTCTTTATCTCCACAGACTACAAGAATGACTTTTCTTTTTTGCAAAAACCTCCAGAATGAATTCCAACCCTCTTTATGACACAAAGATCAAAATCCCCAACATCCGTCACTGTCCCAAAACGTCTGGCCCCAAAACTACTATCATCCCTTTGGAAACACATTGAGGTTTTGAATAGACCTGATCCTGGTTCTGGTTCTAAGAGCTGAGCCAGCAGGACAGGAGGAGGATGTCGGAATCAGCCAAGTCCAGTACTGGAACCGGGGCCACGGATGGACTGGAGTCCCTGAGGAGTTTTTTCAAAGCGTCTTGGAGACCTGGTGGAAGAAGGAGGGTGACATTAGCGCGTGGCTCCCGACGAGCCTCCAGTTAACCCCGTGACCGCTATTCGCAAATTATTGATATTCTTAAACCCCCTTTTACATTCATTACAATGTAGACATATGTTAGAAAGGATTGAATTCCACATTCGGACAAGCCAATATGCGTGAACAGGAGGGGGGGGGGGGTCTTCTTTATTAGACACAGTTGTTGTCTTCGCCGAGTGCGATTGGCCAGACTACAGATGGAGAGCGGACATATGAGAATTCATGGAGCAAATGTCTCGATGACAGCCTGTCTATTTAGCGGCGGTCCGCCGGGATCGCCGTCCGGTCCCGATCTGTAACGCTAATTGGCCACAAGTGTGTCTGTCTCGCGGTTGTCTCATTTCTTTCACGAGGATGCACACCGGCCGGCTACTGTAACTGAGAATATGTCGCATATATATTCGATACCTTCGAGGTTCACGGGACTTCCATGCCATTGTGCTGGAGACCGAACGTTGTATGTCATGTTAGCCAAGGGACATGTGACCCAAAAGGAGGGCATGAGCATTTCTTGATAAATTAAGGCTGCAGTAGAACTGGAGGATTACCATGATTAATAGTCGATACCTTCGGGGCTCATTGGGCTTTTAAAGGAGTGGCCAAGGCCGGCAGCGGTGCGAGTTTTTAGTTGTGCTACGCTGCCTCCCAAATGGATCAAATTAGTCAAATGAACTGGCGATTATAGCAAGTGTTGGCCAATGAACATTGTTCATTTTGAGATGACTAAAGACGCTGAGGGGCACGGAAAGACCTCTGTAACGTTTCTTTTGGCGTTCCACTTCCAGAGGTGCCAAAAGTAATCTCATTCTGTACAGCAGAAACAAAGATACCGGTTCAAAAATAGTCAAAGTAGTACTGTACCAATACAAAAAGGACAGACTTGGAGTTGGCTCAATTTCTAAGCCACACAGCCAGCTAGATAGATAAGATAAATAGAAGTCATCTATTAATGTTAGAAAGAAGGGTCCGTGACAGACTGGGGGTCTTTGGATCGTAAGTAACAAGTTGAGACAAGATGTTTAAAGGTTTCATTCGAAGCATATGCCACGTCTATCAGCTGTGAATCCTCACGCAAATAATGTAAAGGGGGAAGGCGAGGGGGGGGCTTACATTTTGCGTCGTCTGTGCTCTGACAGCTGCACCTCGTGACGCTGCGAGCGCCGACGCCAGAGGTGTTACTTTTTTCCCCCTTTTGACTTTTCGGATTCATCGCCCCATTGAGAGCGGGCTGTGACCCATAAAGATGCCCAAAGGGTGAGGTTCGAGGGGGCGGAGGGGGGATTCTCTTCATGTGCGTGCGAGCCGACTCCAGCTTCTCCGTGATGAGTCAGGCTCGGTTTGCAGGGGGAAGCGGCATAATCAAAGTTGTTGACTTTGCTCCATCTTTATTCCCATCCTTCCAAAAGTATTGGGACGGCGGACAGTTCCCATGTTATTAGCACAGTGTGACTCCATTTGTGTGCGCACAAACCTTCAGTGACTTGCTTCGCCAGCGTGTTGTGGCACTTGTAGAACACTCGGGCACAGAGCGGGACCAGCTCAGCCTCCGTCTCCTTGAGGGCTTTTCCCAACGCGGCGCAGATCGCATCCGTGACCTCCCTTGCGTCCTGCACGACCCCGGGATCAGTCACGGTCAGGCGCAGGGACAGCGAGGCGGCGCTTCGGTCGGCAGACGTTACAACTCGGCACTCGATGCTGCAGTGCCGCAAAGTTGTGGTCACGTGACAGGACGTCCTTTGGCTGGGGTCATCCTGGATGGCTGTGACGTGGATCTCGATGGCGGCATCTTTGGGTAAAGCGGGCACAATTGCCACCACTAATGGAGGAGCTTGGCGTTCAGGCCCAGTAAAAAACTCCTGTAATGCAGACAGATGGTCCACAAACTGCTCAATGTTGCGCAATGCTCCAGAAATCTGTTAGCGTAAGCACCAGTAACACCGACCGACCAAAAACGATTCCATGTTCGTAGCCGATTCCTTCGCAAAAACCTGATCATTAGCGAAACATTGTACGGTTCTTCGTCGTAAGAGCGTAAACAAGACCACACACACGCACAGACTCTTCTTTACATGACAGCCGTGACAGGCCGTCCATTACCCGTAGATTGCGAGGTGACCCCGTCTAATGGTAGAGTGCAAACAACCGCCAACAGATCCATAATATGCTTTCAGCCACCATAAACAAAATGCTAACATGACAGGTCCTACTCGTGTCGACTTTTCACCTCTCCGCCATTCCCTAGCTTCACCCTTTTCTCTCTTTTCTACCCCAACAGAGCGGCGGCCATTAGCCCCAACAAAAAGTATTCAGCGCGGCCCCCCCTCTAATAATACTTGGAGGCTGGCATCATCCGCTAATGGGACAGAAATGAGTGTTTTATATAAGCGCCTTTTCAGCCAAAGTCGATCGGGTGAAAACACTTAACCCCCTTTTCAATTTGCTGGATCAATTTTCATCCACTTACACGGCACTCTGTAAGTGCGGAATAATAACAGGTTACCCTCGCTTTTTTACTTGGATGCTCGCCCGACACGCACACCAAAAAAAGAAATTATCGAAGAGAGCAGCCGCCGCCGACGACGAGAAACTCTTTGTCCTTTCAAGATCGATCGTGAACAGGTAAAACTTTCTTAAAGTCTTCATCGTGAAACTATGAAGGCTGAGAGCCACATTCTTTGTTTACAAGAGTTGAAAATTGCTTATTTTTGTTATGTTTCGAGATAAGTCTTAATATTAGTAAAAATACTAGCATCGCTCTAATTTTCTTTTTTTATTCCTAGTTATTACTCTAATATTGTAAAACAAAAAAACAAAAAAAAAAGAAAAGCACTACTGTTTTCCAACCATGACTTTAATTTATATAAAATTACAAATTTAATCTCTGAATTTTTACCATTAAAATCAAAATATCTTTTTTTCCCAAATACATAACTTGGAACGCATAGCGTAATTGTATTGTTTTTGTCAGGCTGGTCCCAATACTCGATCAATTGTGATAACAACAAGGTGGCTCTCATGTCAAGTGACACCACATATAGGCGGCGCACGCTTTGATAAATGTTACATTAGCACTTCTAGCTATTCCTTGTCAATAGCAATTGAACAGAGAGAGAGGGCGGGCGAACGAGGAGGGATGTGACAGGACTGAAGGGGTGTATTGAGAGGAGACAAGGGGGGGCGCTGACCCTTGCTCAGCCAGGCTTAAAGGCCACCCTGCAGGCCTCTGGGTTACCCAGCCTCGGCCCGGCCCGGTCTACCGGGAGAGCGGCGGTGTGCTCCGGGACTTTGTAGTGACACGCGACTTGCTGACTTTTCAAGCTGTCCGACAAGCTCACGTCAGACTCACGTTTGTTCTTTTAGTCGTGTGGAGCACAGGGCGAAAGTTGCAGAAAAAGTTTGCGTGGTGGGGCAACTTCAACTTTGGTACTGGGCGAGATTAAATTTAAGTCCAAAAAGAAAAACATAAATGGATTTTTTAATTTTTTTTAATGGGGGTGTTACTTTGTTTCCTTTTATTGAAGGCTATTTTTAAATGATCTTGAAATCATTTATTTGCTCCATATTTGACTTTTTCATACTTACGCAGCTTTTCCGCAAAGCAGATTTCCCTCCTCCTTCCTTCACAGGGCATGCGGCCACAATCCCCGCAGTGCCGCACTTAAGAAGCGTGACCCACCTCTCGCTTGGTGTTTGTTTTTCTTCTCCCCGCTAACTGGCGTTCGGGGCGCGCGGCCGAAAGAGAGGCGTGAAAGCCGAACGGTAAACACGGTAATAAGGAAGCGGTGTGAAGTCAGCCGAGCAGCGGGGAGCTGATGGGACCGCGCCGCTTAGCCGGTTCCCCTACATTTCCTGCTCAGCGGGACGTCGTCGGCGCCGAGGCCTCGCCGCACCGCCGCTTGTCAGTCTGCTCTAACGTCCCTTTCCACTCGTCAGGATGTTTGCGTAGATGTTTAAGGCGCGCCAATGGTGGACAGCTGTGTGAATACTTGGACAAAATAACCTCATGAGCAAGTTAACAGAGCTACAAAATTGGCGCAAGTGCTCAAGTTGTCAAATTTGGATTGGGACAATTTCAACAAACGCCCTATGGGGAAAAACTAGCTTGTAGCACAACACTTGGAGAACTTTAAATGGAGAAGTTCAAACTTTGTGTCTTTCATGATCTGACCCAGTTTGCATTCCGAAGCGACGACATGTTGTCAGTGCTTTTTCATCCTACAAAACGTCAAAAATCACAGCAGCTGGTGAAATCTGAATATTGAACCCTTGGAGGGAAAAAAAGAAAAAGCCTCGAAACGGTTGAGAATTACCGCTTGGCTTTCCAGGAAGTGACACAAAGTTGACATCCTCTTTGCCTCGGCTTTTAACCCCCCATGCCCCCCCCTCCCCGATAGAGCCACATGTTGGATGTGCGCTCCCGCTTCTCTCTCTCCGTGCCCCCTCGGGGCCTATTCCCACCACTCGACAGATTACAGTGGGCGGAGAGAGGCTGCCAGGGAAGAGACTGGCGGGCGCTCTGGTTAGACGCACGGAGCAAAGGGTTAGAAGCCGGGGCGGCAGAACGGAGGGTGGCGGCAGGAAAAGAGGGTTGGGGGGGATAAGCTGCTCTGAGAGTTGAACCTAGCTCCAAAATGGTCGGGGGGTGCAAAGGATTAGGGAGGCTCTGAGGAAGACATCTGCCTCTGCGCCAAGCTGCACATTATCAAAGACGCCCGCGCTTCCCACATCATCAAGTTTTCATGAGAAACGGCGGCGGCGGCAAGTATCAGTCGCAGCGAGCGGCCCCCGGGGACACACACACGGAGAACTTTTACCTATTCCCCCCAACCCTCTTCACAAATATGACAAAAGTTTAGGGACACCTGATTGCTATGTGGGGTAAAAGTGCCCGCAAGCTAGCTAAGTAGCTGGCAAATCAGGACAAAAGTATTGGAACGACAGGAAGACAAACACACTTCTACATTTTTCTGCACTAAACTTCACAAGAGAGGCCGACACTCTACTGACCTGGTCTTCATCCTCAACCTCCAGCGCGCGTTTCCATGCGGCCCGGATGATGGCGACATCTTGGCTTCTGGTGGCGTAACAGTGGGCCTGGACCGCATGGGCCAGAGTCAAATTGCCGATGGTGGCCTCCAGAACTTTCTGTGCGTGGCTAAATGCCAAACTGGCTTGCGTGCTGGTGCCTGCCTTCACCAGCTGCATGGTGCAGGGGACCAGTGCGATTTGGCCTGCGCAGAACACGGCGCCATCGACCTGGAGAAGACAAAGAAAGGACACACCTCAAATAAACACATTAATTACAGCTCAGATTAGGTACAATTAATTTAATTTTCTCATTTTAAAGAATGGCAAAACTCTAAAACTACTTTAGTATTAAAAAAAATGTTTTAATCAGTAAGGTGCTATATCAAATTAACATTCATTGTAAATATCCCTTGGTTAGCAGTGCATTAATCAATGAGGCCCCCCTCCTGAATTTCGACTTCTTATCGCTAACAGTTTTCATTTCGCACTTCACACAAAACGTGCCAATAGCATCCCAGCGACATCAGTGCTATTTATAGGCGTAATTAAGCATGTGATAATAAGCTAATTCTCCGTTAAATACCTCTGCTTGCAGACGGGGTCTTGCATAACAAAAGTCGGGCTTGGATCTATCTGTTTAATGCATAGAGACGTGTGAGGGCTGGTACTCAAGAGGTCAGGTCTTTAGAGACCTCGCATGGGGGGTCAGCTGTGAGGATTTTGGATGCTAGCATGTGGACAATGCAAATATCATCTGGTGATAATTGCAGATCATCCAACATATCTGGATCACACTTAGACAAGCTGCTTTACGTAGAAAGAAAAAAAAAATCGCCACTATATTGAAAATAATCATGGTAAAAAAATGGTTGCTTTGCAAAGTTACATTTCCGTTAGCATTTCATTTCGCAGTCATCAAAGGTGATGAAAAAAAAAAAAGTCCGCCCGCCCCCTTGTGGTCGGGACTGTCCTGAATTTTTTTTAAAACTCTTCCTCGCGACATGAGCTCACCCCATTTGGCATTCGCAAAAGTTGGGCGACCGTTTAGTCAATTTGAATATCAAAAGGTGCTAACAGAGGGCTCCCAAGCAGGTGTGTGATGATCAATTATTGACGACGACGCTCTGGTTACTCTTTGTGGGAGGTGGAACTGAGGAGGGGGCGACACGGGCGAATACTATTTACATAAAATTAACGGTTCAAAAGAATGACTTCACACACCGATCAAACTTGTTAATTGACTGTCAATGCAGTGTTCCGTCGCAGATACACAAAACACACACACACACACAACTACATTATTCATCTCAGGCCCTGACAGGGAAGACATGGGCATTCCCGAAGTGATCAACAACCCCTGACGCCGCATGCATTTTTAATAGGAAGCCCCTTCTTAATATTCATGAGGGGGCAAACAATTGCACATGACATTAAACTTTCTATAACAAGGTAAGTCGTTTTCAAACGCTCGCCTTAGCCGTCTAAATGGCCCGCAGAGACAAGACAGGATGCGGTGCACCCATACCGCCATTTTCCCCCCGCCTCTGTTACTTGTGGAGTTGATCGATATTGGTGCTCACTGAGCTGAAGTCTAAAGTGATGTCATAGGCATGTTATCTAAAATGTAGTTTCTCAAATTACATTTATATCTACAGTAATGTTCCAAGAGTAATGTTATACGAGTGTTGAAAATGTATTGTTCAAAATGTATTTAATATTTTATAAAAAAAAATTGTAATGAGTTTCCTTATAGTAATAGTTTGTATTAATAAAAATAAAAATGAATTTTGGGTTCTCCCTCCGCTTTTTTGTTTCTATCATGAAACACTATGTTGCCTTCATGTTTTCCCAGCGTCCTTCTTTCCGTAAAAGGTTTCTTTGCCGACGTCAAATGAGGAACTTTGGAACTCGACGGCACCACTGTCGCAATGAGGAATGATGAGTTGAAATTGCCATGACGTTACTTGTGTCCACACGGCACCGGCAGCTTGTACTTTATTGCTTTCCTGCTGTATATTTAGCCATGCGCCAACAAATTCTGACCATGATATACTGCTACAAAAGTGCTACCCATGACATGAAGCCCTCATAGTGGACCCGAAAAAAAAAAAAAATCTGGTTGCTGTGGCTATGTTGTCGCTTCTTAAATACACTTTCCTCAAACAGAATGTATCATTACCACATTTCCATGTTGTTTGTCCTTAAACAAATGACTCATATTTGCCTCGGTTAGTGGGATTCTGATGGGAAAATCGAATCTAAGTTGTATTATTACCCGATTAATCGAACTTTAATAATATGTGGAGAATTCTACATAATATTTTGTGATGAAAGGGACTTGAACATATATTTGGGGCAAAATTTGTTACAAAATATATCTTTATATTACATTACATTAGACTATTATGTTAGCTTATTAGCATTAGCATACAACTGGCTATTAGCAGTTATGTGCGTGCTATATTTGAGACTGTCTGATTACATGATCAATTGGTTCCATTTGACACTTGTGAGAAATGTTTGCTGCTTTCTTATCGGTGACTTGTTAAAAGGTCACCAAAGACCCTCGCGCGTGGACAGCAACTTTAAATAAACGCGCCCACGGAGCCACTGTGGAGCACTAATGGGGTCTTCTTTCAGGCTGAGATGTTTCTAATTGGGTTTATTTATTTATTTATTTTTGGGTCAGACACTTTTTCACAGATGACCAGATAGCGCCGGACTATATTTGGTCTCGGAAAGCCCTCTCGGGGCCAGGCAGCATTTTTTCCGAGGAACATCTCCCGGTGTCATTAGCAGAGTTTGGAACTGAGATAAAATTACCCGCTATTGATGAACAGTCAGGTTCTTTGGCTGGTTCCAAGGACAGGCGGAAAGAAAAGCATCTCCGACGCACCTTTGAGCAGCGCTAATGGTCACGTTTGTCCCCGCGGAGGTCTCATGCATAATTTAAGGAGGGAAAACGAGCAAGCAAAATGTGTAAAATCGGTTTAATTAAAAGGGTATAATGTTGCTTAATGCAAGGACACGTGCAAATAAATTACAGGGGTAGTGTGATCATTCTGTATAAAAGCTCCAAGCGGATTAAATAAAAGCAAATGGATGCCGGGCGAAAGCTAAATACAGAAGTCTCTGTTTGAATCTTTAACCGCACGGGGGACCGTTTGTCATTTTTCGCCAAAGTGTCATTTGTATCCCGAATGCGGATTAAGTTGAGGCTGAACAAAACGTTGAAACGTGGCGCCAACGCACAGATGTTGCATGTGCCATCTTGAATGTTTTCTTTTATTCTGAACGGTGGAGTCTGTGAGAAAAATTTCGATTCCTCCGAGGAACATTTTTAATTCATGTGACAAAACTCCAAAGTATTTATTCATGTGGAATCTTTTGCACTATTGAATGAATATTTCAGCTTTGGCAAATACTTGAGAAAAAATAATTTGGAACAGTGTAGAAACCCCTCGACCCGAATAATATTTAGATAAAAATCTGTCATGTGATTCATTTGTCAAATTTAAGCCCCGACCGACGTCCTGGGTCTTTTTGGGCTGGAGCTCTTTTTTTGTGGGGCTGATCTAGAATGAAAACCTCACCAAATATCTACTAAATCAAACTTCTTTCAGGAGCTAAACTTTCAAATTATGTCGCTACTGACCAAAAAATGCATGTCTGTAACCCAACAAATATTTTCACCAGCATTTAAAGATAGGCAAGTTTTTTTTAAGGGATAACAAAGGATAGACATTTATCAGGAAACAAGGCAAAATTATGCAAAATTCTCATAAAAGAGACTGATTTCAACATTTGGACCGTATCAGGGACAAAAGCGCCCCTACCCCCAAACGTGCCCTCACGTCTGCCCTTGACGTGACCACGCCATACACCCACCCACACACAGTGAGAGTTACACACTGTCATGTCAGCTCTGGTCAACTTTATGCTGGTTGGAGAGGGCTGCCGCTCAGTCTCCAACCAAGGTCGGGTGGGGGCTGGGGTGGCGAGGGGGGGGTGCCTGACAGCGAGACGCTCAGGGGAGGCGCATCGCCAACGCCGACGGGCAAGAATAAACAAACACGTCCTCTTGCCATCACTCAAATGCGTGCTTGTTTTTTTTCTTTCCTGCTGGGATTTTCAAACATTGAGCTCTGTATTGCGTACAAATGTAGCATTGCGCTTCTCTTTGTGGGACATCGATATTAGGAGATCATTTTGACTTTGATATGAATAATCGATACACCGAACGAAATAACGACAAGTCAAACTCATGAGTCTAAAATGTTACATAAATAAATATAGCTTGTGATTCCCACACGTAGTTGCTATGGGGAATAAATAAAGCTAAAAACATGACCGGGGCCGGGCGAGCTTTTTCATGGTGTTAGGCAAATGGCCCCGGCTGCCTTCAACTGTCGCCACCTCCGATCTTTTGACAAATTGCTTGTGAGGCTTTTTACGACTGATGCACATATCGCAAAAATCATTTCTGCCAAGCCTCCCTCCCTTCGCTCCGTGTGCGTGCGTGCGTGCGTGACCTGCCCGTGGGGACATGACAAGCACCGCCACGCATCGCTCTATCAAGCCCGATCTTTCCAGGACAATGCAAATGATGACAAATTCCATCATCCTACATTATGCGCTTTGCCGCTAATCTCCCTAATTCGAGAGAATCGCGGAGGGTCTCGCCATTTGGGCTTGAGGGGCATGTTTGTCTGATTGAATGATGATGAAACGGCAGAACTCACCCCCCCCCTTTGCTGTTTCCCATCTATGACCATTCCTTCTTCTCTCGTCTTATCATGTCGTTCTATTTTGTTGCTGTTACATTCATTTTTTTAAAAACACAGAATGCAAAATGTCCACTCTTACCATCCCCGTACAAAGACCACATGATACAATTGAGCATTGTTAAATTTGAGATAAAACAACGAGTGATATCATTGCTAAGAACACACAAAATGCGTGCAGTGCTGCCTCGTCTCAACAGATGGCAGTATGGCTGCATGAAGAGAAAAGCTCCAAAACGGTCCAAAAAGCAACTGTCAAACATTTTTAGTTGCCCAAAGTCAAAATGTTCATTTTAATAAAGTACAAATTCCAGCGGTAATATTGAGAGAGCTGTAAATCGTTGTCTGTGGGCTGTACTGCGGAAAACCAATACAAAGGTATTGCCTGCATTCATTTTTCATCAAATAACTACACAGAAATTTCTTACTGTAATATCAATAACTAACTATAACTATAAAAAAATACTACGTAAGAATATTGTTGTTATCATGATGGTTCAGATTTATAAATAGGTAAAATGTAAAAAATATAACATGCCCTAAAAATGACTACACAATACTATAAACTGTAAAGATAAAGAAAATGATGAATTCCTTCTCAAGAGATTAACAAAGATAAAAAGCAAAATGTTATGACTTTAAATATATGAATGGCCAAATGAATAAATATAGACAAAACATGCTAAAAAGATATTTTGTATACTTTAAAATATAGCAAAAAAAAAAACAAATGTCTAAAATTATTCCTACCACCATGTTATGACTTTAAATATATGAATGGCCAAAAAACATACTAAAAATGACCATTATTATTATTAAATAAATATTCTGTATATACAAAATACAGCAACAAGCACACACAAGAAACATACTCAAAAATATATGAAAAGAGGCAACGCATCCCTCCAAAACTTTGACATTCCAAAAGGAATCTTCCCATTTAACTTCACAACCTACAACCACACCCATAATGATAAATCCATAACATCAATAAGAGATGCGAAATAAAAAGCCCCTCTCCAAAAAAAAAACCCCTAAACTAAAATGCAAAACAACCGCTAATCTTGTCTGAGTCGTCTGTGGGGCTGCAAAAAAAAAAAATGGAAATGCTGGCATATTGTTGCATGTGGATGTAATAATCATTTCTAACCAGAGGCATCCACTGTCACTTTTAATGTGCGCAACTTAAGGAATCGCAGAACTGGGGCATAATAATCACATACATCATCTGCTGCTGCCGGAGCAAATTCCTAAAATACAAAAAAAAAAAAAAAAGGCTGAGGAGCATCAGTGTTACATTTGCTAGTCATTCTTTGCTTCTCTTTTATTAATCTTGTGCTCTCCAAACAAACTACAAATGAAACCCACAGATCATGAAGAACGGAATACTCAGTTTAATCTTTTTCTTTGGGGGGAAAGGGGATTTTTTTTTTCTTCCCAATGTTATATTATGTATGTTCGGCCCTTTTTAACATGAACATTTTCTATAATATTTTGTACTTAATATTATAATTGTGTTATTTTATATTTCTAAAAATGATATTTTCCACATTGCCAACTTCTGTGGGTGAATGTGATTTATTAAGATTCAAATAAATACAGGATTGTATTCCTTCCTATAAAATAAAGTGCAATTTCCCACCCAACGATTAAATACGGAGCTTCTGTATCGCTCGTTGTGTATTAGGCATGTATATATTTAACAAGGAGCATCCTCAACATTCTTCTTGCTTGCGTGTGCGAGCGTGTGCGTGTGTTTGGGCCCTGTCAGCTCTCGTCATTGCAGGAGGAAGAAACGCAAGCAGGCAGCTCTGAATATAGCAGCGAGTTACCATAGTAATGGGACGGTCATACATCGCACTCATTTCACAACAGCAATTTTTATCTGTGCATTGCCTCTTCACTTATTGCAACGTACAACTAAAAAAGAACCATGTCAAGCCGCCCATAACGGGGGGGGGGGGGGGGGGGGGGTGAGCCAATACCGATCATCAAGACATGGGAGGATCTGAGAATAATTGACGTGTTTTGACTGAGTGTTTGCAGTTTGTTGATAGCGGGAGTGTCACGGTGGATAGCGGCGGCGGCGTAAACACATACTGGCGTGTCTGCAAAACCTCTTTCCACTCTACCGCACATACGCACGCACACGTCAACAAACAGGACGCATGTGGGTCTTAAAGAAAGAAAGAAAAAAAAAAAAAAAGGGGACAATACAATTGCTTTACACTAATATTGACCATCACTAGCCACAATATTAGATACACCTAATAACACGCTATACATTTATGCAGTAAAAAAACATCATTAAATATTATTAAAATATTATATACGTATATATATATATATATATATATATATATATATAATTTATATATATAGTAAAATAAAACACTTCAGCCTGTTGATTGGTCAAGCAAAAATCACAACGGCAGTGATGACAACATCACATTTAAGTATTAGATTACCGTTGATGCGGCACTTGTATCGGATCTCATCAATTGTGCATACGGAACTCATGTTGTGGCCATTTACAAGCCAAGCGTGTCCCACTAGCAAGTGTACGGCACAAAATCCTATTAATAGTTAAATATCGGAGGATATGCGCGTCTGCCGTGCTCCTTGCTTTTCGAGGCGGTCGAGCACCAATAACAATACACGGCGAGCCCCTCAGAGGCAATCATGCTCAGGCCCATTAATGAGTGCCAGTGTGGCAGTGGACAGAAACCCAGCGCATTGACGGAGCAACTGTGACACGTCCACTCTCTCCCCGTGTCCTCACTACATGCTAATACCAGCCCGTGTCCACCACGTGGTGCAAAAGAGGGGTGGGAAGGGGCGGGGCTGTGGGGGGCTACAGTCACCCATTCAAATACCCCGCCCCCCCAAACGCAGTCCATCGGTTCCAGAGTTAACTGGCTCTCCAAAACCGCATCAACTCTGATATATGGTAGCGTACATGCTGGGAAGCCTCAAACGAGCGGGAAGGGGAGTCCGGTCCCGGGACTAAATTACACAAGCATGTTTGCGGTATACGTGCTAAATGAAAGCAGACCTCCGCCAAGGCTTAAGTCCGTCCGTCTCTGTCATGGGTGAAAGTCAATGAGTTGATGATGCCATTTCGGGATTGTCGTACTATGATCTGACTTTTTAATTTTATATTGAAGTGGCTGGTAAATGTAAACTCTGGATGAGATCCAATGTTACAGTTTCCGATTTGAAATCCTTAAAAGTACCGTCTGGTTATTTACATGTCTGAAGTCATCCATGATGCTAATTAGAGGACAAGTTAGTTCAACTTGTCCCTAGTAAAATTTTCAAGAGGTGGCGCCATTTTGTCTAGGCCTCTTTCATCATTTTTTTTTTTTTAAATGACTCTTGAAAAGTAGTTCAAAAGCAATGTCTGATTTTCAGTGATTCTTTTTTCTTAAAGTTACATTCGTCAGATTCAGGTTACGTCTGTGACCCCTCGTGGGTTTATTCTTTCATTAACAGACGGGCACCAACAATTTTGTGTGTAGTAAACGTCTGTCACATGACACGGCGGTTTGCGGAGGTCTTACTGGTTTTGATAAGTGGCTTTGGTGCGTGTCCACTTCAAGGCAAGACGCTTGACCTCGCTGTTTGTGTATCGGATGGCGTCCGAGACAGTCAAGAGACAGCCAATCGGTCATCATCCTGACCGTCACTCAAGAAGTATTCAGACAAAAGATCCGTGTCACCGCCCATCATTCAGGTATTCCGAAAAGGAAGCAAAAGCGTTAACATGAGTGACGACAAGTTGTCGAGCATTCCGGAGCTCGTTTTTCATCGACCTAATAACTCTGTGGGCTACACCGGTTCTCACACGCCACAAAAATAATTCCATAAAGTGCCACAAGCGCGAGAGGTGAGATAGAAGACAGGTTTTAATAGATGGCGGCAAAAAAAAAAGCAGGAAGAGAAGGTGCTAACAGGCGCCACCTCTTCAGCGAGAGCCGTCAGATTCCGACTGGATTCATTTGGGTGGAATTCAAAATGAAGTTAAACGTCCAAATTCATCTGTTCGCACAATATTAAAGCCACTTGACATTTTTATTGACTCGCTATGATGTCATCCGCATCGTCAATCGGTCCCGAAAAAGTTCCCATCAGTTTTTCAATGTTTCTCCGCACGGCGGGAAGTTTTTCAAATGCTAATGTGTGCCTGGCTACACTTCCGCTGCCCTTTGATGCTAACTGGCGGCGTCACATCCACTTTGCCGCCCATGCCTGGCGGTCCACTTTGACGATTTCAAAATCCAATAGGAATTATATTGTGGCTTGGCGCACGACTGTTCTCCCACAAGGTTGTCGGCCGTCAATCACCGTTTGGTCGAACTTTAAAAAAATTATATAGCTTAGCGACCAGTTGAAATGAAGCAGAGCTCCCCAAATCACGATTTGAATATTGCATTGCGGCAACATTGATTCAAATTTGCCTAATTGCTCAACCCGATTTAAGAAGTAGACGAATCTTTCTATAACACTAATTGGGTGGAATTGTTTAAAAGCTTCGGCTCCGAAAGCTTCATTGGTATGCGTTTGGTTTTAAGTGCTTTGACGTCACCATCTTTGGTTTGTCGCTTAATTGATGGATGCACTAAAGCGGTAAATCATCTTAATTGGATTATGCAAATGGTGTCAGATTGCTGGACACCTTTGCAATTGGATCTGTGATAAGACAGCCAAAACAATTAATGTCAAGATAGGGTTGATGCAAACATGCAGAGAAATGACGAATGTGAATCAGGTAAGCCGAGCACATTTTTTTTTTGCCCACAGCTCCGATTTGACGACGTAAAGGTTAACTAATTCTTTAAATCAAAATCCAAGAAAAATATGTCGGGACTCAACATTCCGCATGAGGAGGCGGACGGCCGGATGACAACTTTGAAGGTCTCCCGTCCGTCATGTGCCAAGCATGCGAGCCACAACGGCGAATGAGATTTATTCCTGTGAGACTGCATAGCCTTTACAATGAATATGTATTTATTTTATTATGGTTGATTGTATGTAAATCATTGGAAATATTAAAATTGAATGATGACATTTTAGGGACAGAGACTCTCTGCGCTTTGCTTACATTGTTTAGCTTGGAGCAATTTTTTTTTTTTTAAAGATTCAAATGACTATGAGGACAGCTGCATACTTGATCAGTTTCGCACTGATCCAAATTCAAATTGTTCGCATTGATTTATGCTTTTGTAGCAGTTTTCATTCGAATTCTTTCAACCAAGACAAGTTTATGACAAATGTCCATGAGGCTTTTTGGAAATGGAAGCCAACAGCAACGAGTGCCGGGAAAGCGCAATGAGAGCGACACGGCTTGGAATGCAATAAAGAAGCCCAAACCGCACGGAAGAAACACGGCCGTGGATGTTCTTTGGTATCTCGTTTCAACCGCGGGATTTACGAGAGCACGCTTTTAAAATGATACAGACGTATTGGAGCTTCTCTTATCGAAAGAATGTTACGGGGGCAATCACGTGACGTCTGTGTGTGGATCCCCGGCACACCTGTTGAGATCTTTACGAGCAATAATAAGAGGCCCGGCTGCGAGATGCGAGCTAATGTGATGAGTGAGAAACGTCTTTATGGGGTTTTAAACCTTGGAGCCTCAAAGTACTAACATTGCTTAGCTTGAAGTAAAACAAAACAGCTACCAACAGCATCCATTTTATGGATTATAAAATTTAATGGAAGATCGAAAGGTGCACCTGTTGATTTTTTTTGGGGTGGATTGCAACGACGTTTGCCACGTCGGCACCGCATCCGCCGCCAAAGTGGAGCGTCACCAAGACGGAGGCGCTGATGACAGGTTCCCAGCGAGGGGCTAATTGTATCAATATGGAACAAAATAATCCCTGGTTGCGCCGAAGAGACCCTCCAGACATGTTTTTGATCAAATTGAGTCATTGCGGCGAGAAGGAGCTGTCGAACGAGCAGACTCCTCGCATTGTTTTCTTAGAGGAGAATTCAAACTAGCTTCTTTGGTTATCTTTTGACTGGGCCAGCTGGTAACTTTTAAGGCCTGCGATTTGGACGCTCCATCTGTTTGCACTTTTCGACACAAGGGACATTTTTGACATGAGTGAGGATTTCAACAGGCTACGTTAGCTCGCGTGAATGCGTTTTAAAACACCATGACCGTATTTGGGGAAAACACAGCAGCTATTGCAGCATAGTCCAACATTAAATAAGTGTCGTTTAAACGGGCCCCTGGGTAAATCTAACATTTCGACAACTCTCGAGTCGGCGAGCTGCGTTGAGTCACGGCCGTGCGCGCTGTCAAGGCATCGGCGCGGATAGCTAATCCACACGTGTTCCGACTCATACGCAGATTTGGCAGCGGCATCAAGGACGGTGTGCAGGAGATGGACACGACCCTTGTTGACAGTACCTTGACAAGCGTAATCCCGGATAACACGCAGCGGGTAGACAAACAGATAAACAAAAAAATTGCAGGGACGAGCGCTCAACCGCAGCACCGCACTTCCCCCGGCTCCGACGTTCTTTCTGTGCCCCCGAGTGACAAAAATGGAGACGCGCTTCCGACAGCGAGGGAGAAAATACGGCATGGTACAAAACCACAATCATACGCTGCAGCGTGCATAAACAGCAACGGAGGCAAATACATAAAAAGCATCGTGTAACTACGCGTCATGGGAACGGCCGCTAAGCTCCTTGAAATCCCCGCATTTGTAGACCGAGTTGACGTTATGCTTTTTGCAAACCAAAACACAAACGCAACAATTAGAACTCCTGTCTGTGATGTGTCACTTAAAAACAAGGTTGGGGGGGGGGGGGGGTTAGACTGAAAAAGGAAACGTACTATTCGACTATTCCATGGACTATTATTCTGTGTCACTACTGACTTTAAAAAAAAAAAAAGGGATTCCACAAAGTGTGTGTGTTGTAGCATTCTTACCCTAAGGGCTTGACTGTATGGGCCGATGTTGGCCGGGGCCCAGTGAGATAAACTCTGCACGTGGAGCGCTTCCCTCCGATGAAAGCAACCCTCCGCGGCCGGCTCGCTCCACTTATGGAGGAGACAGTCCATCCGAAGAAGATGGCCAGCGGGCAGCGAGGCCTGGACGCACACCCTGGATGACGAAAAGGAGTGTTTTAGCATGACTGCTCGGAATGGGATGTGGTTGAGTTTGTACCTGGCAGGAGGGTTGGTGGAAAAGTGGTTCTTATACACGGAATTGAGGGGACCAAAGTCGTCCATGTTGTTCACGTAAAGGTGGACGAGGACAATGTCCTTCATGTTCCAGCCTCTGGCATCCAGCTGACCTGGACACACAAAGAGTGGTTATTATGAATGTTTTTTGGGTACTGTAATGATGCAAATCATTGAGGTTGATATATAATAGTCATGTATATATTTTGTATTTTTTCACTAAGACATTTTTTTTAATTATTTATTAAAAATGAAGAAAAATAGGTTAGTAAATGTAATATTAGACATATTTTTGGTTATTGTCACTGTCCAAATAAAATATTTCTTATTCATGTTTCTAAGTGCCCAAAAAATGTTTTTGTTTTTGCAACTGTGAGGTTCTTGTTCTTATTCACAAAAAAGGCTAAGCTTATTTTATTTTATTTGTTTTTTATTTATTTATATTCACTATCTAATAAAAAAAAGTCCAAACACTGAATTCATTTCCAGATTTTGTGAGTTATTCCTGTTCCTTCAGAAAAAAGCCACAAAAAGTATTTTGGGTTGTAGTTGCTAAAGTAATGTATCAAAGAAAAATGTGGACATGCTATTCACCAGGCAGCTTCTCCTTGATGGTCAGTTCAAACAATTTGGTTTTGAAGATTACCTCCAACAATGGGCTGTCTAAGTAAGGCTGCTTCAACTTGAGCCTTTTTATATATTTCTTTGGAGGTTGTGCGTCTCCTCCAGGCAGCGCTTAGCAATAAAGCCAACCTGTGCATCTGCAAGGCATCGGCTTTGTGCTGAAGATCGTTTCGTTGATGTATTTTTAATACGACTGAAGCCACAGTGAAGCGCTAATGGTGTTTGTCCCTCCCTGAAAGCGTACGCGGCGTGCGTGCATGTCGAGTACAAACACAAGCTCGACACACACACACACAAAGAAAACGCTCAAAGCCAAGTCTCCCCTTGCAATCGTTTGAAAGCGCTTCAAGTTTGTTTTGCCTTCGCCAACACCGCCGTCTCTCTCGCACTACTTCATTCTCATACAAAGAGGCCGTTCATTAAATATTAACTTGTTTAATATTGTCTCCACGCTGCGCAGGCAATTCAGCCCAGCACCGTGATAAACATTAAATATGCTTTTCATCTTTCGCTCCTCTTTCTCCATCCAAAAAAAAAAAAAAAAAAAAAAACGGTTCGAGAGCGAGGGAACTACAGATAGACTGCAAAAAGCGCCCACTTTGAAACATCTGCGGGGCAAAAATGATAAAACGTGACTGTACTGTCTGGACGCCTGCGTTAAAAAAAGCGTCTGGCGTCGTCGGGGTACATTTCAAGAGCTTGTCCTTGTTTGGTGGCGAGGTCACCGTTTGCTATTCCGCTCGAGCAGCCGACGTAGCGTCTGACGCCAGGCCTTGGTCTCCTGCTGGGTTGTCGAGCGCGGGACGAGACCTCAGAAAGTCTTTGGCGCTACGCCTCACGCATGCTAACAAAGCCAGAAGAAAACCAAAAGGATGGAGGAAGAAATCCGGTCCCCGCCGAGTGCTTCATCCTTCCTCATTGAAATGAATTATGAAACTATGGACTATAATACCGCAGCGACTGAAGCTAGCAGGATCAGCTGACATTAGCATTTAAACAGAACATCAGTTTGTTTTGCTAAGTGCCAATAGAGAGAGGTACTACATCAATCATTGTTCTGATTCCTTTCCTTACTTCTCAAGAGTGCAAAAGCCGCTGCAGTCTGGCCCTGGATCCCGGAGTCTTGGCTTTGCAGGCCGTCGATGCCAGAAATCCACTGGTAACCCTGAGAAGTTCTGGAAGAACAGGACGGAGGCGCATCTGCGGGGAGTGCTTTAAACACGGAGGAGAGCGTTTGCAGGTTAGGAGACGATATGGATTTTTGGAGGGCCGTTCCAATACTTGGTGGAATAAAATTCTGGATAATGATATTGATTGATGACCCGCTGCGTGATGCAGGAGGTAACCATGCTTAGATGCAGACAAGCGACGGAGGCATCGCAATGCGTATCACGCAGATTCATGGAACGGATATCAAACCCCCCGCCCCCGCCCCCCCCTCCGCCTTTCCATACACATGTGTATTGTAAACATAAACGCAGGGCTGCACGCATGCTGGAACAATAAGCGAAGCTCACCGTAGCCTTGCTGACAACTAAGGTCAGCGTCTGATGTAAATTGTCGCCGGTGAGGGTGGTCGTCTCCAGCTCCATCAGCATATTCCGCCTCCTCCGTCATCTTGTCAATGGCGCTCTGGCAAGGACAACGAGCGCGGGCCACATCTCGCGCCACCGCATCCTGCCATTAGGGGTGAGAGTGTGTAAAGGGGGGGGGGGGGGGGCGTATACACGAGGCCAAAGCAGACAAAACGCTGCATAATTACTCAACCTTTTCAATGCGTGTCAGTCTTTTGAGAGCCCGGGCAAACGTAACTTGAAGGTGGATGAATATGGAAACAAGGCCCTGACATACTTGTGTGTTGGGAGAGCAGAGATTCAATCACGCCGGCTGTCAGTCAAATGTGACGAGCACGCGGGCGGCGGCGGCGGCTGCGCTCGTGTTTTTCGTCTTTATCTCTCCGCGTCGCCTTTAAATCGCAAATCATTAGCATTCTCTCGAGGCGCGCGCGCGCGTTACCTGCCAAACCCGGCCGCTGCATTCAAATACATATTTCATAGTTTATCCACACACCCCCGTCACCATGCCCTAAACTCATTGACCCCCCCCCCCCCCCCTTCCTTCATCTGCTGTCAACTGCATTAGGCCATAAGATAATCAAATTAATTATACTTCATCCCCTCTGCTCTCCTTGCCAGCATGAAAAATAGCTTGACTAGCATTAACGGAGGGCAAATGACGGCGGTCCGTCCCCACCCCCTGTGCCCGGTGCCGTCTCCTCTAGTGCTGGTGTCAGCGCCGATCTGTCACCCTGACGAGAAGAGCTTCAGAAGGCTGAACCGGGGCAGGTTCTCCCCTGGTCGCCCCCCCCCCCACGCCTCGACTATCCCTGAATCTTCCTGTTCTTCCCCCAGCATCCTTGGGGTGAGGGGTGGGCATGTGTGTGGGGGGAATATATAGCTTCAGGGTGCAAGGCTGCGGGGTCACGGGTGGAGTGCGACGGGGGTATGTTTTCTGTCCATAACAACCCGCCCAACCCACACGAAGGAGGCAACAAAAAAGCAAATCAGCTTTCATACATTACTGTAAGACGCTCGAATCATGCCACTTATTCCAGTTCGTGTTTTGCTATTCACCATCCTTTCTTTGAGCTCCTTTTGATGAAGCCAAAAAACAAAAAAAAAACCCCAAAAAAAACCCGCCCACTTAGCCTCCTACCTGAATGCAAATCGGCCTAATTTGAGGGGACATGTTTATTAAGCTGGGCCTAGTTTGGGGCAGCAGTGAATATTGCAGACGTCAAAGTAGGCCATGTGGGGCTGGAGGATGGAGAGGGAGAGAGAGAGAAAGAGTATGCGAAAGGGTGGCCCCTCTGGAAGCTGATCTGAACTCTCGCCTCCGGTTCCGTGCTCCTCCCTCTCCTCCTGAGCAAAGTTATCACACACCAAAGGCGTTTGTTCTTCTATTTGTTTTGCCCTGTGAGTGCTTTGGCAACAACCAACACCAAAAAAGGGACTCACTTCTGGTTTTTTTTCTCTTTTTTGGCCATTAAGTTCATCGCGTTGCGGCGAATAGGATTGATTTCATCTGCTGGCTTCTACTCACTCTGTCTTTGCTTTCTGTGCGCATGGCGGTTAAGCGCAGGTAGCCGACCGGCGCGAACGCGTCGGCCGAGTGGATGGTCGTCTCGGACGAATCGCTGCGATGCGTGAGGGGAAAAGCAGTTAAGGTTTCTTTTCTCGTTGCAAGTCAGAAAATAAATCGAGATTCGAGTTTCTGAATACTCACATGACGAGCCTCTTTTTGAAGAGGGGGCAATCGAGGGTAAAGGTTTCATATTCTCCTCCTTCTCCGCAAATATGGACGCCGTACTTCTGGGAGAGCTGCGCAAACCACCAAAAATGAAGCTCTTGCTTAAAGTACGCAAACATACAATGAAAAATGAATTTTAGAGCATAAAAAGCCAATGACAAATAGCACTCCTCTGGCAAAAATGTATCATCCATTTTAACTGGGCTGATACTGAATGCGTTAAAAAAAAGTAAACAAAGACTGATTTCGAACACAATATGCCTTGCAAGAACATGATGACCTGTTTCAGGTGTGGTGCCATGTCGGCCAGAGATTTTCCCAGATGCTTGTCGGGGTCCAGGCCTGACGTGCGGAGAGAAAGAATCACAGAGGTGACCGACGTCAACACATCGGTTTGTTTGACTTTGCGAGGAGTGTATACACATCTCTGCGGCTAAGGATAACAGTTTTCAAAAGCTGTGTATGCACACAAATTTATACTTAGATACGCGCACTTCATCTACTCCCCCCTTGAGAACATAAACTGTGGTAAGAGATGCTGTTTATTTGTCTTGTGCCCTCCCGTGACTCAAGGGCATAGGGAGGGGAAGATAGGGACGAGCCAGCATGCCTCACTCCACTGAGCTTCATACGGTCAACATCTGATGACTGTAATGGGCTCACCCTTCATTGTTCAGCTCCCAAGACAATGATTTCATACTGCACGTCACCAAAGATGTGTCTTCGGTGATTGACGTGATCTTTAACAAGTGGCCGATTCATCCCGGGAGGTATGGCGCACCCCTGATGATCGCTGAGATGCCCATAAAACCTTTTTGAGTGTGCGTGTCGGGGAAGTGGGAGGGGGGTTCTAATTAAAGGAGCAAAGTTAATTGTAATGTGAGAATATCTTCTCCCTCATGGCCTGACAAGCTCAAAGGTTAAAGTGTCAGTCGGCGCGAGCCCACCCGTGGGGAGCCATGGGTGGGAGACGTGAAGGCGGAATTTGGGCTTCATCTTAATCCCAATTGTATTTCACGATGGTCCAACACAATGTGGGGGGGGGTCATGACGGTAGAATGAGCACAACCTTATTCTCATCCCGGGGGACCCGTGCTCTTAATTACAGTGAGAATTTCTAATCTCGACATCCTCTCATCTTAACCCCGCCGCAAAGGTAATAAGGAGCGATGCATTAAAATTAAATTCCTTTTAAATATCCTCTATAATTAGTCATGTCTTTTAACAAAATCTTCATAATTGGCTCCAAATTGCAGAGGGGATGCCACTCTTTTTTTTCTTGATAGTTTCATTAAATTTGATGCACTTAAATTATTGATGATCTGCAAGGAGACAATTATTTAAAAGCCTTAAGTAGCACAAACGGTCCGAAAATAGCGTCAACACGTTTCAGCAGGCATTGACACCACTTGACTTTCATAGCAAAAAAAAACCAACAAAGTTTTGTTGGCCTTTGCCCACCGTGAAGAGGTTTAGCTGTGTGAAGTTACATGGTTAGCTCAAACTACTTGTGAGTTCCCTTCCGTTCGCTGAATGGAAAAACCTGGAGATGGCAGATAGCGTCTTAGCCCAAGCCAGCCTAGCCGTGAGCGCGCTATCGCAGATGTCCACGGGCTTTTTCTCCCAATCTGGTGACAGCTCGGCTTTAATCCCCCCCCACGCCAAATTACATTGGTGACGTGCGGCACTTTAGCCCACTAAATGGATAGTATAAGCGTCTCGCCTCCCTTGTCAAGTGAGCACTTTTAAAACGACGCTCGAAAACAATACATCTTCGCTCGCTATCACAAAGAAGGAGCCGAAACAACGGACGATAAGAGGAAGGTTATTTGGAACATTTGTCAGGCTTTTTTTTTTTTATCGGGAATTCAGTGTCTGGTTGGAATTATGGAAAGCGGATATTGTGTTGGGATAAAACTTTGTCATCCCTAAGAGAAATCGGAAAAAAAAAAAAAGGGGAAGGAGGCTTTGATTTTTGTATTGTCTTGGGAGAAGAATCCCAATTAAGCGAGGGACCTGTGGTGCCCTGACTCGCCACCATCGATTAGCTAATTAGATGAATATTTGATCGTGACTTTCAGAAGAACCAATTGCCTTTAGGAAAACAAGAAACACATTTTCTGTCATTTTGAGGTGCAAAAGAAATTGGATTTGGACAATGAGGTGTAATATGAAAAGCTGAATTAGCCAAATAAAAAATAACATTTTGTTTATATTTGTGAAATTTCCCTTTCTTTGTTAGTTTTTTTTTTTGATTCAGTGACCAGTTGAGCTTGTTAATTTTTTAACGACATTTTCTTCTAGCGCTACTTTTCTCTTGTTACATGGTATTAAGCCGCCATCAGCACAGATTTCAAATTTGCGGAGAATTCACTTAGGGGATTATCCTGCATTTGGACAGCTGTCTTTTCACAACGGGGATTTGTCATCAAACTATATCCTCCCCTTAAGAAAAAAAAAAAAAGATACTTTTCTTTATCCATTCCCTTTTAATTTGCACCTATCTTCCCCGAGCGGCAAACGGAGGAATATTAATCTTTATTGACTTGGCGGGAAAGCGTGGGGACGCATTTGGCCGTATCATTTTGACAGAATATCGTAAGCTGTTTCAGATGTCATTTCATAGAGAGACTTAAACTTTGACCTCCACACTTTTTTTTTTGGAAAAAAAGAAAATGATGAGGTAAATCCTTTTCTGTCTCCAACAAGACTGTTTGTGCTGTCACACAATCACTGCCCAGACCTGCTCCCACCAAAAAGCTGCAATTAGAAGAGGATTGCCTAAAGGCCTTCCTTCAAAAGTCTCCTTTCTAATTACTTGTGCCGCGGGACAAGTGAGGCCTAGCTGCACGCTAAAAAAAAAAAAAAAAGACACCCGAGGTGATTTTTCTTTCTGATTATAATCCGCCAAAAAATGTGGAGGATTCGCTTTCAGATGAAGTTTTGTTTATGGTAGAGTGAGCAGAGTTACAAGTGATTACTTTTCCCTAAATAGTTCAGCTCTATTAACAAGTGATGCTTTGTGTTTCGTAATCGTCATAGCGCAGCAAGAAACTCAGCCGGTTCCATCACTTTGAGAAAAGTGAGCGTTTGAACAAGAAAACTTTTTTTTTTTGATTTCCTGAACATAGTAAGTCCTCGTCATCTTCTGGCCCTCAGGCTCCAAAACAGGCAGCGAATTACAGCGCATTTACCTCAACGTGGTTGAGAGACAGAAACGAGTGCTCGCCCGTTTTTAATCAGGTACGGAGAGCGCGACACGGAGGGACACGTGCCGTTTATTGACGGGCTAAATTGGATCGGGAGGAGGCGGGCGATCACCTAGCACGATAGCTAGCGTGCACGCCCTCCTCCCTCGGCGCTCCTTATCTCCTCACATTGTTCTCCGCTTCAATACCTTTGCCTCTGGCACACGTCCCGACAACCGGCGCTAAGCCGCAGATCCGCGATTAGGCCATTATTCTGCTTCTCGCGCTTTCTTCTCCCCTCCTTACTATCAGTCACTGATCAAAATTCGCCCGTTCCTGCCACTACTTAGCGAAGAGAGTAAAATGGCTGACCGTGGGGGGAGGGATGATAGGCGGGGGGGGGGGGGGCTATCTCACCTAAGGCGGCGACTTTGATGAGGATGGCGTGGACGTCAGATGATATCATCTCGGAGAGCAGCGACTCCTGGTCTCGCCGCCACAGGTAGGCCAGAGACTGCAAACCAAGACGCAAACACCTTGCGGGAGAAAGTGAGAAGGGGCGAAGGGGAGCTTGATTACAGTGGTTCGCCCCTAACGTTTTTTTTCCTCTTTCCAAAAGCTCATCAAGGAGTGCTAATTACGGGATGGAGTCTAATTAAAGAGTTGTGTTGTAAGCCTTTTGAGTGAGACTTACACATTTTCAAGACGGACCCTCTGGTAATCAGAGAGAATGGCCCCCGCAGACACCGCGTCGACACCCTCCTTTTCCTGTGGAGAGAATGAAGGAACCTTCAAACACAAACGCTCACCCCTCCGCCTCCACTTCCCTCACTTTCTACATTACGTGCGATACACTCAGCAATGACGTTTGCGTCCCGTGGGGGGCTAAAGATTGTTTGCTCAACCTACAATGGTGTTTCTAATCTGACCCGAGACACACAAACACAAAACGACGCGCACACGCTGCGTGTCTTTCCATTCACTGTCAGGATGTTTACATTCGGGTCATATCAAAAGCACGGCCGTTCAACCCACATTCCCTGGGGATTGATTTATTTAGCAATGAGTAGACGCTCTGTTTTCCGTATTCTTGCTGCCCTCATTTTTAATATTTCTCTGTACTTTTGGGGCCGTAGTGTATTTTATCAATATTCTAATTGCTTTTCATTTTTTTCCCATATAGTGAACAACTCCAGGGAAGAACAGGAACAGGTTCTAACTAGAAGCCACACAAACAATCACAAGCAAGGTGCAGCGGTGCATGCCCCCCCCCGCCTTCCCCTCGGTGTGTCCGACATACACCTGCAGATTCATCAGCACATTACACAGGCTGTAATTAGAAAGCCGGGCCGGCGGTGGGAGCGGTCTCCAGTAAATTACCTTGTAGACATTATCAATTTCCCTGGCTACTGGTCCTTAAGATAACCCTCGCGGTCGTCCTCCGCCTCCCTGCCGCCCGCGCTTGCTTCCTGCAATTTTTCTCTGCCTGATAAACATGCTGATTAAAGCGAGCAGCGTGTAAACCTTTGATACTTTCCTAAATGAAATCCATGCCCTGCCTGGGGCCTGATGCTTTGCTGAACACAAACACACACACACATACACACACACACAACTCCAAGTAGGCATGCCTGCTAAATGCTAATCAGATAAAAAAAATGTGGGTGTGGTGCGAAATACAGTGCGCTGTGAAAGGTAAAATGGGGGAACACGCAGATAAAGGTGGATCTAATGGCGTGACCTCGAGTTTAAACATCTCCAGGCCTCGGGATTCAGTATGTCTTAAGGTCCCTCCGTTGTGAGAAACATTACCGTCAGATCCCGCTGGTCGGTGACAGTAATTAAGTCGGACTGATAGCGTTGCGGGGCCCGGCGTAGCAGCTCAGGGGGCTTGCGGGCACGGTCGTGTAATTCGAGGTAAGCCTCAGGGCCGGCGCTCTGGTCTAATGCAATGATAACCCTTTTGCCTAAATGCAACTGTCACTTCCTAAAGAGGCCAATTAGGAGTCGCAGATTGCGACGAGGAAGGACAAAGAGAAGAGTCGAAGTCGGGGCTATCGAGTGAATCAACACCAATCGTCAAAAAAGGGGAAAAAAAACAAAATGGCTGAGTTCCTGTTCCATTTTGGCTAAGGGTCCTTGAAACGTTTTAGTAGAAGAGAAAGGTTGGGGCTATCGAGTGAATCAACACCAATTGTCAAAGGAAAACAAAAAACAAAATGGCCGACTTCTTGTTCCATTTTGGCTACTGTCTTCTTATGAGAGACACATTTCAGTCTCGCTGGGCTTGGACGGGCTCTGACAAAACCTCGACCTAACTATCCCCGTCCTCTCCATCAGGCACAAAAAAAAAGCTATTAATGAGGATCTATGGCCCCGAGCGATGGAAGTCCTCGGTCCCCCTAGGCGTGTCCATCAGGGTACTTAGCCTCATGCGGTCATTAACTCCCGTTACTAATTGTCAAATTCATTAAACTCCTCCTTACCCCCGCATCTGGATTGTCTCCCGTGTAAATGGATGGACGAGGACTGAGTTATTAAGATGTCAGCTGCGGGGGGAGATTAGGGCCGGGAGGCACGCTTCGCAAAATAACGTCACGGCCGTTAAACTCAAACCGCAAGGTAGCGTGCCTGATATACTTTGTAATTATATATACATCCATCTTGGGAGGGACATAAAAGAGTTGTTCAATTGTATTCACAGTCACGCTGCCTTCAGGTAAGACGTAGATTTGACCTATTGGTAGGACAGGAGGAAAAAATAAAATGTATTTATTTATATTTTCAGATGATGGTTGGAGGGAATTTCAAGTGCATTACTCGCTCATCAGAGCAAAACTGCACGAAATTGAGGAACAGAAGCAACCTTGACAATTAGAACACCATGAAAAATTCAAAATTCCATATTCCAGCCGAATACATAAGAACCCTCATTAGCTCCCAATGGCTGTCACTGTGACGTCTTAATTATACCGCTTGGCAATACAAAAGCTCCATTTAGCAAAATGCCGGGTTTCCAAAATGCCTCCTTTCTGGCAACGGTAAGATGCCCGAGTCGGCGGATTTTGACTATTATGCGCCGCCTTGACAGACATCTTTATGCAAAAAAAGCAAAGGGGGAGAAAAAAAATGGTCTTTTTATCGAGTCCAAAGTTGTTGACGCTGACTTTCCATTATGTTATTGCCTCTTGCATGTGCGATGGCGGGGGAGTGGAAGGCGACAAGGTAGAGAAATTAATTAAAGTGCTTTGAATGACAGCTTGCTCAAGGGCATCGGGGCACCATCGCACTCTGTATCGCCATCATCATATCGACGCCACGGCTAACCTCTATCCTTTACCCCTCTCTCTTGTCAAACACTCCTCCTCTCCATGTAGCTCTTCCAGGGCCCATCAAGTAAGTGAAGGGACACTCTTAATGTTCTCTCCATTAGATCAGCTAGCCACCCTATCGTCATGTAATGTAATGACATGGAGGGAACACGGAGAGAGGGGCTGGGCCAGCTCAAGTGCTTGTCGTACGTGGGGGAGAGGGCCAGCTTGGGTCAAGTGATTGTGTTTAATGCGATGCGGGCCAACAGTCCCGGGGCGTGGCGGGCTGTCCCGACAAGTTGGGGTACGCGGCACTGACTGGAAGCTTAGGGTTGGCTTATTTTGCATCTGTGAAGATTGATATACCCCAAGGTGACCCCGGTGGTGTTTTGAAAATTTAGAACACGAAGCCAGTTTCACTTTGTGATGTGACATTTTGTGATCGACCCACAAAAAATGTGAAGTCAGACCAAAAGGCCAGTTTTACTTAGTGAGGTGACATTTTGTAGTAGACCCACAAAAAAATGTGACCTCAGACCAAGAAGCCAGTTTCACCTAGTGCCGTGACGTTTTAGAGTCGACCCACAAAAAATCTGAAAAGATACAGACAGTATGCTATTTAAGTTTGAAGCAACATTTTAAGGTAGTCGTCTCAATTTCCAGGGGTCCTTCAAAAACCAACGACTCGAATCTCAGTACAATGCGGCAGTGTACAACCTGACATGCGGGCTTAGCAGCTGTCTTTGCAAAGCTCCGGAAATCTTTCACCGTCATTCTCGTTGGTAAACTGGCGAGGCTTTCTTTCCTGAGCAGCTGTTGAGAGACGGCTCTGAACTCACTGACGGGCTTGTAAAATGTCGCGCGTCGGTCCTCAACCATTCCAGTTTGGTGGGCTAAAAAAAAAAAAAACATACAGCTCGCAAAACAGGATCTCGTGATTAGATCCTCAGATACAATGAGATGTTTATTTTTATTGTTTTTTTTTCCATAAAGTACAGCTGTCACTATCGCTGGTGTTCATTTTATTCTCAACTACTCATGGTAGCTTTGTGCCCACTTACAGCTCTTTAACAAGAACGTTCCCCTTTGGGCTAATAAAGGCTTATTACATTATACGCTATGTAACACGCCCACAGATCATTTACAGCAATTCCGACACACTCGCCCAAGTGTAGTATATGGAATAACGGGACTGTAAGAAATCATCTTAAAAAAAGAAAAAAAAAGGTAAAGAGACTAACGTTTCATGAGTTTCCTCTCGGATATATTCAGAGAGATACATAAACACGGGCCTTGCCAGAAACCAGGCTGGGACGGAGAAGGCCACGGCCAAAGCAAGCACAAAGACCAGGTTTCAGCAAGCCCAAGGACGAAGGGAGATTTCTGTGTCGCAAATAAAAAAAAAAACTGGAAGATGGAAGGTAGTTTATCAAACGCCCGTCGGCCCGTGAATACTAGCCGAGAAAACCGATACGCTAAAGTTATTTTCTGCAGAAAGTGGAACAATGTCCCTTTGTTTTCCACATGATCGACTGCGATTGTTTTTGCAAAGAGAGGAAATGATGCAAGGGCTTCCCAAAAAATTCCAGGTTTTACTTGTCACCGATAAAAGGATAACATTTTCCGTAAAAAAAAAAAGAAAAAAGAAAGTTGATCCCAGCTTCGTCACAGCTGGGGTAAAAGTGTCTCAGACAGAAACACACTCACAAATGTTGTTTCTGGTGAGGTCAGGTTCCAGGCTCTTGGCATGTCGGCCCGCTCGGTCCGTCCTGCCGTCCGCGCCGCGTCACTCCAACCGACCATCACAGAAGGAAAACACGGCGCTTTAACCGATTCTCCAGACTGCAGGTGGTGTTTTTCCAACTTATGACTTGGGTCATGGAGCCTGCCGCAAATATTTCATGTGGGGAACGGCTTGCAAAATACAACATAAAAGAAAATACATTTTGGATCTGAAGACGGCTGAGCTGTCTGTTATAAAATACTCAGCCCAACCTGTCCTTTTAGAATATCGTCCAAATCTGCTCCAGACAGAAAACGGGCAGCCTAGCCAAAAGACCAAAACGCTAGCTCGGCAGTCAGTGGCTCTTACCTTTGGGCCTGCCCACTTCTAATACTTCCCGCCATTTCCGCGCAAGGGGCCGACCAACTAGGGCTACACAAAACAAGCTAACGTTAGCTGTTGCACCATTAACATGTACAAGGACCAACACAAAACAACTTTTGGCTGCTTGTAAGCTCACTCCAGGCACAGCATTTTGTGGTACCCCCGAACCGCAAACAAGCTCACATTAGCTGGCTTATTGATTGTCTCTCCGAAACCCTTCGCCTCTGACCCCTGAGGTCATGATTTATGTATTAAGCCGCTTTTAAGAAAAATCCATTTTCCTGTTGAGACCCCCCCCCGATGAACGTCTAATGCGGCACCGCGCCGGTAATCAGAGAAGGGCTGTATGTTTGATTTCGACACCCGCCTCCGCCCTCCTCCAGCAAGTTCGCACCGCTCTGGCTTGCTTTGCAACACCTCAGCTCCCGAATCGATACAACTAAGAGATTCTTCCGCCTGCCCGACAGCCTCCTTTCTACGGCTTCCCTCCATCCCTTGCAGCGTCTCGATCCAGAAAAATGCGTGACGACAACGCAATAAAAGCAAAAGTCAAGGAGCGCTAAGGACCTTTGGAAGTTTTCGTTATCTAAAACCGATGTTAAAGCTGTTGATAATGTTCCTCTATTGAAGGTCAAGATGTAAATTAGAACAAAAGTGCTGCACAAGAACGCACTCAAAAAGAAAATCAGTCTCAGCGATGTTTTGCGGAATGCAATTCAGCGCGGCAAATTCGACTTGAAAGTAACATTTCCATCCTCGGCGACGCCGGCGTCGAGCGTGACAAAGATGTCACGCCGCCGCTAATTAAAGCTGGCGGACGGGAACGCGCGCGTAGAGATCATCTATATTTCCTCATCACTCTAATGAGCTTAAATGTCTTTGTCTGCATTCGTCAGCTCAAAGGTTACCGAGTAACAAAGTCGGCGAGTAACGCGAGTGTTGTGCTTTTGCCGCTTTGTGGTATGATCGTCAGCAAGTGAGCCACTGTAGCTTTTTGGGCCGGACTACTTCAGGAATCAGTGTCCTATTGTGTAATTTAACAATGTCAAGATGGCTGCCGAGAGAAATAAGATAAAATACTAATTTAAAAAAAAAAAGCTACATAAAGAAAACAAGCGCACAGGCGAGATGATCTGTCTTCAGCTGACCTTGAAAATACACTGACAAACATACACATGTGCCCACGCGGGGGTCATGGGGCACAGAAAGCCCCTGTGTCAGGTCACAGAGCACAGCGAGAAGGATAAAGGATTTGAGGGATGTGATATGACTAATATGAGGGCTTTTGCGGGCCTTCGGGGGGTGGCGGTGGTGAGGCGCGACGGGGAGGGGAGGTGGGGGGACTGAGCGTTACAGCCAGCGGTGACTGACACTGCTGATCTGTATCACACATCAGAGCGCATCACACACACATGGAGTATGGAATCCCACGTGCTATGTGGAGAGAAACGTTGTGGAAAATCCACAATAAGACAGCACGGGGGGAAATTTGAAGGAATGCACAAATCTTGAAGCAATTTAAAATAAAGTGCAGCGTCACTCAGGGACCCTCCCTTTAAAATAATCCGGGTATTATTAATTAATAATCAAAGGGAGTTCAAAACTTTCAGTTTCTTGATCCCCCTCTCACTCCCGCCTGCGTTCTTCAAATAATGAAAAATATATAGGGAAAAAATGCTACAAAAATTGGTTAATTTGTCTGTTTTTTTCTATTTGAGAAAACTGAATTTATAAAAATATCATAATTTATTTATCTTCCCCAGAATAAAGCCATACTATTATGAGAATAAATATAAAGCTGTGGTATGAAAATATTTCTAAGTCAAGTAAATGAAAACGCCTCAATACAGGCCTTGAAGGGTCTCTTTTCCTTCTGCCTCTTTCTCCTTCGCCCAAAACAAGATTGTTCAAAGACGAGCACTTGACGGGATGGGATGGCCGGTTGTGCCGATTCACGTGGATCGGGTTACACGGTTCAAAGGCACGCTGCCATGCACGGCCAGCGGTGAGAGCAGAGGCCGAGGATAGGGCCGCATTGTCCCGCTGTCATTAGCGCTGCTGCCAGCAGATGGATGGCTCGTCACCCCCCCCAACCCCTCGCTATTATGATTGGGATTCTTCTTCCTCTCTTCTCTGTCAACAAAAGGTTCTGAAGAATATGATCTCTTCCTTTGATTCTTTTCAATGGCTCCAAAGATGCAAGTGTGGAAGATCCACTTCCAGGTTTGGTCCATAGGTGGCACTGTTGGCTCACGCAGACCCCAAAAAAATAAAATAAATAAAAACAAGAGGAAGGGCGGGAAGAATGCTCTGCACTCAAACTCATCAACTCCAGCAGAAATTTTTCATCTTTTGCCATGGTGTCATTTGTCAAAAATAATCTTGTAACTTCTAATTAATTTGTGAATCTTTCAAAACATCACACTTTATGAACAGCTCACTTTTCACAGATAAAACTTCTTATCCACTTAACAGCTTGTCCTTAAAAGGAGTGATTTCTTTTTTTTTTTTAAACTTCTCAACAATACCGCCTATGTGTTGAACATAACATAAAAAGACTGATTTGGCCTAATGACACGAGTTTGTAAACCATCCGATTTACACCGCCGGACCAAAATCCTCAGACGTCCAAGATCACAAAGTTCTGTTTGGCTGACTTCACTCGGAGAGCGAGAGGAAGCCTGTTGTTTATGATCGCGGGTCTGCCGATGACGGCGCGAGGGCTAAACGAGGGAATCGCTGGAGGTCTGGGAGCCCACGAGGGACTGCAACCGCCGTGATCTATGGCCTGTGTGACTGAGGGGGTCAGCGCCGAGAAGCCTTGGAAATTGGGAAATTAGCAGTCTTTGGCAATTATAGAGGCCTGAACACAGGGGAGGGGTATCATACCACATACCAGAAACATGTGTACAACGCTGTCAGAAAAAGGGGTACAGTAGAAGTTCATCTGGGGGGGGGCCCTCTGGGTACAATCTACACTAATGTATACCTGCATAAGTCATTATTCAACTATATTCATGCAGCACTTTCACCCTAGTATCTGTGACTTTTAATGTGTGTGGCTTTAAAAGGAAGAATAGGAATAGCTCGGCTTCAACTCCTAACTTTGTGTATAAAACATAAACCTTTAATTATCCAAGACGGCGTTTTGAGAGATACGTACCAAGTACGACAGATTGAGAGCAACGACATGAGTTTGTCATCTGCCGTGCAGTTTAGCAGCACTTTACAACATGTGCAAAAAGTACCGCGGCCGTTGAGCGGGCCAGATGGAATCAGACAAGTAAGGCCCCTCTGAGACGCCACTAATGGGCTACTAAGTGAATAAGAATCCAAAGAAGACGACTTGTAAAACATCTCAGCGGCGTGACATGTGTCGTGAACCTTAGCCGACCGGAGAAGTTTAGTGGCGCCCGGAGAGCTCGGCAAGCGCGAAGAGCGGACAGAGAAACGAACGTCAGCCAGCTGACATGCTTTGGAACTGGAAGAGTTACGCGAGTTTGGTGTGCCGTGAAACTTTCTGTTCACTGTCAAAACGTTGGCAAATTTCGCTCCATAAAAATACAACACAGCGACAGCAAAGGCTTCAACCTTGATTGAGCCAAACCCGATCTGAAGCCGAGAAAATAATCATTCGGGGTCTATATTTTGGAAACACAGTACGGAGTATGTTTAAAAAAAAAAAAAAAAAAAAGTTTCAAAACAGTGGAGGGCACAAAGTTACCTTGACAAGGCTTAGCAGCTGATAAAGATCCTCCACCTCATCCCCCTCCGTCTCCTGATAGTCTCTGCCAGTGTTCAAGCTGGAGCCCTGGATAGTGCGTCGGTAAAGGGGCAAGTCCATGGCCTCAGCGTACAGTTCTATGGCCTGGTGGCCCACTGTTTGGTACATGTAACTGTCCAACTCATCTGGGGGGGGGTTACGTGAGAAGATCAAGACATCGCTTGCACAGAGACAAGGTGTACCATTTTTTGCATTTCTTAAAACATCTAAGCTAGCTGGACTTAACATTTGGTGAACCCGCATAACTAATAGAGACAGAGATTTTCCTAATGCTTTGCCCCACTTACGCAGCCAAATAAGGCAACAAACATCATGTTTAGACTTCAACACCACTACAAAGCACAACAAGAAATCCAAAGCATCCTCACCTTTGTGTGCAGGGCGTAGGTTGGCCAGAGCTACAATGTCATGCCCGGCAGCCACACACTGCATCATGTTGTAACAGCTGTCTTTGCCCCCACTGGAACCATGGCATAATAAACATACTATGAAAATACAATATGCGTGTGTTATAATAGCTCACGTTAGTTTGTAATAAGTTCGATGTATGGTGCCTAAACGCGCTCTGTATTTCAGATACTTTAAGTACAGTCACGAGTATTACGTTACTTCCTACCGTGACAATAACACAGCTGAAATGTAATTTATTCTGCTTATTTCAAAACGACATTTGGTAACATTAAAAAAGAGCGGTGAGATGACATTTACCTTATTAAAGCGACTACTTTCATCTTCAGAGTCACTTTGGGTATTAATTTAAAAGGTAAACACAGTAAGCCGGTGTCGGTAGGCTCGAGCTTGTCTGTTTACAAATACACGTTACAATATTTCCGGGTTGAAAGGACCCAACTGACATACCAAGGTGCCCAAGAATGTGCCTGAGGGAAATACATGAGTAAAGCATTCCACTCGCTCTCCCTTTCTCTCTTGTCACTGTAACGTGAAATCAACACAACAATTTAAATTAAAAAATGACAGTAATATTTTAGAACATGCTAGCTTTTAATAAAATAAAAAAAAGCTATAATAACATTACAATGTAAACCAATAAAATCCTGTCTTAGTGGAAAATAACTCAGTTAATGCAATGCCTGTTGATTTTTGAAGGATTCAATGGACTATGAGGACGGCCGCGTAGCATTATTTAGAGCACTAATGCACGCACCTATCTAGTCAACATGGCTTCACACTGCCACACATCTTCTGCCTCACTTTTCTCTAGGGAGACCCCAAAAGTCCATGCGCTAGTATTTGCACACATAGGTTGCACGTTTCTCCTCTGAGAGAGCGCTTTTTCGCTCGGAGGAAAAGCCTTTGATGCTCTTTTTGCACTCTGTTGTTGTGCCAGAGCCGAATAATTGCTGGTGCTTTCGTGTGCGCCGCTCACCTTCTGCCCCTAAGCGGGCCAAAGGCAATGCATTCTGTTTGAGTATACAAAATGGAGAAAGGCACCTCCTCACCCTCGCGCTTTTAACTACATTCTCTTGTACTTTTTTTGACTTTCCAACTTAGGAATATGGGGCAAGATCTACATGATGTGCATGAGCAGAATTTGACTGAGAAGTGGAATCCCTTTTCATAACAATAAATCAATACGGAGTCCCCCAAAGTACAGTTTAGGGCAACAATGTATTTTCTCAATCGACTCAAGTCTCTTGTGAAGCCTTTCATTATGCACAGTGTTTATATTGTCTGGTAGGCTCCAATAAGAACACAAACTCCCAAAAGTCAGATGTATTTTTGTAGCCACAGTGCTTGACAGGTAACAATTTCCTTTTAGCCCTTGGACACAGAAAATTGTGTGCAAAGCCTTTCATGACTTGACTCGAGTAAGCATCGCTCATTTGACACGTGTTTGAATAATGACCTTATTTTGGTGATATACTCTCTTGGGTTTTGGTCGTCCTTCAGTTTTCATTATTTGAGCCGCAATATTGTTGCTACTTTGTCACTTGTATTTCATAAAACAGCCCCCCCCCTTTCCCCATGTCCTTTATGGCAATTTTCAGGAAAGCCCCCCTAGGATGCCAGCAAATGTAAAATGTCCCCGCTTATTGTTTTTAATTTATACAGTTTATTACACAGACAAATAAAGAGGCTCCGATTTCACTTGCGCTAGCATTTTTTTGCTGACGTTTTTTTAAAAAAAAAAAAAACTGTTTATGTCCGCATTGTTGGTGCAACGGGGATAAAAAAAAAAAAAAAAGTGTTGATAGATAGCCCGATGGTTGTGAATATGAGACGCATAAATATGAAAGAGCGGCGGCGAGGCGTCAAATGACACCCTAGGCCCTTTTTTTCTTAAAAGAGCCTGTGCATAGGACAGGTGATTTACACACGCCCGCCGCAGCTAATTTCTGTCGCGCAAGGACACAAAAAGTTTTGTAATAAGAAGCCGCGCCTCAAATCACCGCACAATAAATTGAGTGTCACAACAAACAGGCCGGCCAAGGTTGCACTCTCTGGTGGCCTCAATTCAAAAACAGGCATGCACACACACGCACTGTTTTGAAACACGACACAGGTATCATCATGCTTTCTTTTCTATTTTCATCAATAGAAAAAAATGAGCGGGAAATGATCAAATATGCGGCTCTATTTAAAATTTTCTTTGGCTTTTATGTAAACACATGTACACTTGAGTTTTTACACCTGTGCGAAAATAATATTAAAAAAAAATTAAAGAATGAACATTAAAATTGTGTTTAAGTTAGTATTTTATGCATTCATTTTTTCATCATAAAGCTGATTTCCTTTAAACACATTTTGGGTAATTGTAAGAAAATGTTACCCTTCTATTTGATCAATTTTACCTGCCATATAATTTACAGTTGCTAAATGTTTTATAATGATGCTGTTACGCTTCATTTCCACCATTTCCAGTTACTGTTTCAAAATGCAAACAAATAGCCCTGAAAAATAATATGAATGAAGCCGCATGATGTTTAATGACAACCAAATGTTATCTTGGAGTTGTATTACATTTGCCCGGGCGTTGTTAACTCCCCTCATTGACGTTGCCTCCATCAGGGGCTCATTTTGCTCCAGAACCATCAACATAATGATACCTCTTTAGGGCCTAACCGCATCCAAATCAGTTAGTAAACAACCCAAACGGGGGGATCTGTACACATTTTTACACACAATTAACTGTTATCACGAGAGGCTTAAACGGATTAGTAGGCCCATTAATGTCGGAGGCTAATCGCTCCTTGATTGGAAATTTGAGACAACGTGAAATCAAGTCAAAAGGCCTTTTGGATCCAAATGGTCTTCAACAGTGTTTTTGTCTCAGTGCCCCCATGAAGACTTGGCTCCTACGTCGTCTTTCCATTTGGCTTGTAAACCGCTTTCACATACGCGGATGATTAATGTTTCGCCTCAAAAGGCCCCCCGCCACCCCCCTGCCTTCTTTAGCTAACTATTATTTCACCATTTAAATCAGGAATTAGATAAGCAACGCAATGCTGAATCAGTCCTTCTTGTATATTTATGATTATATTAAGATAAACCGGACAGATTTGGCTTCTATTCAATCTAGGGGGATACAGTAGTGTATTTCAAATATTGGTCCATTTGCATAATGGAAAATGAAGCAAGCAAACAAAACATTATTACGCAAGCCAAATTAAATTACACGCTACACAATTTTAGGGCTAATTGGCATTTGGGAAAAAGTCCATCCGGCATCAGACATGTGCAGTCCTTTCCTTTGTATGATAATAATAATAATAAATATGAATGTTTGCGTCATATTTACAAAAATTAAAAATACAAAAAATACATCATAGAAAGTAAAAATAACAAGGGTATTATAATAATGGTGTAAAATCATATAGTAAGGATCAAATGTTAATTTGGATATTCAGTTCACTACATTTCCATTTTCTGTACCCAAAGGTTTTTCCCTTTTCTGTCAAGTGTGCGTGCGGGAAAGACTGCTAGTTCCAAAATTGTGGCCAGTTACTGTATATTGACATGGATTTACAAGGACGGTTTTCATTTTCTCATAGAACTCAATGCAATCAAAACAGAGTAACCAAAATGTCCCCCTGAACTCTTCAAGTTTCATCGTCGCTCTCTAAAGCGATCATTTCCTTATCCGTTAAAGATGACTTTCCAGGGTCCAGGCCAGGCAAAAATCCTTTCCTACAAATGTAATTTCCTCAAACGCTTGTCCTTGATGTGAAATCTTCTGGCCTCTCTTCCAACATCCCGGACACCCCAAATTACAGGCTCGCTGCTGTGAAGCTGCAGCCAAAAAGGATGTGGTCCGTGAAAGTAGGCCCCCGTCTGGGTAATTATCACGCTGCCAACGCAAACTGCACGCACGGCCGTCACCTGAGCCAAAGGCTGATACGGGATCTTACACTAATGGCTCGCAGAGACGCTCGCTTCTGTCATGCAGCCTTTTTTGCCAAGACGTTTTAAGGTACGCACATATCCAACCAACAAAACCACAATTGCACAAGACCCCCAGATTAATCCAAAACAATTTGAGCTGGCTCATAATTTTTTGGGTCTAGTGAACAGCTCAAAAGAATATTTCTTTTTCCAAGATGCAATCTCCTCCTATCAATTTGGGAGGTATACATAACAAAGTGTTGGTAAACGAGTGCGCCCTAATTAGTTTGCTCTCCCAACGACAGCCACCAAATGTATTCCCAATCGGGTATTACTGTAGATCTTGCAATCAGAATATTGAAGCTGACATCAGAGTTTGCCAATTCCCCCAAACACACACACGCATATACACACAGACAGAGGTTCAAAGATCCTCCCGGGCCTGTTATGGCTTTCCCTGGTGATCAAGTGTGACACTCGGCAAACACAAAAGCCTCAACCCTCTCGTGGCTGCGCCTTGCTTTTCTTGGACCGCAAAAGTCCGCCGGCTGCCAAGTTGGCTTGGCAAAAACGAGCTCCCATATCTTTACAGAGTGTGTGTGTGTGTATTTGTGGTTTGTTGATGCGTTGAGTGCATCACAAGGCCCCATGTTTGGATTTCCATATTTAAATGATGTCACTTGGATTCAAAGCCGCCACCACCACCACCAAATAGTTTGATCCATGAACAGATTATTTATATTTCCATTATTTCCAACGGGAGGAACATTTGGAATAGCCTCGAACTTGCCGACAAATCTTAGAAAGAAAAACAAAGCGCCATCTCTCGAGTCATGATGCAACTCCCTTTTTCCACATGAATCCATTACCCGCTTCTACGTGTCCTTTCATCTCTCCATCTTCTCATCTGCGGTTTTCCTTTCCCTCTTGCGGCGCGACGTCACCTGCGCCAGGTCAGCCAGACCGTCAGAATCGACGCCAGAGCGCTGCGAGCTCAAACGTCTGCACCTCGTCTTGTGGTTTTGGAGTCGGGACGTCTTGCTCTGACTTGGCGTCCAATGTCAACACTTGCTCGGAAAGGGGCTATTCCTTTCGTTTTTAGTCCTTCTACGGCACGATACGTCTTAGCATCAAGCTAGCAGTCTTAAATGATTTGAAGTAAATAAATGGAAGTGGCTTTGAAACAAGTTGAAGTCCCTTTTTTAATTCTTCAAATCATAGCATTTTTACAAAAGTTTTAGCCAAGCAAGTCTTAAGTCCTAAAAGTGTTAACTTGAGTCTGACTTGAGTCATGTCAGCATGTGTTTATCTGGAAGTGGGAAAGAACGGCCGGCCTCTGATGGTTCATTTCGAACGTGGTGACTAACCGTAAATAACAAACAAAATCCAAGGCCTCGTCCTACAGCCACACGGGAGATGACCTTAAGTTTATGACCTGCAACCTGTTGGACCTGAGCGATTGCTTGTCACCCTCCCCACCAGATAGAGTCTCACCATCAGCAGACCCAGCTTCAGCTTTTACGAGAAGGATTTCACGCACCGGGCCCAATACTCCAATACTTACTGGAGCTTGGCGATTAAAGTAAATAAAAATGAAGGGGGGCGGCTCTAAGAGACGGTGATTTAGTGAGCTGTTGTCACAGTTCAGTAAGGGGGTGACCTGCTGGGGTGGTGTGGCCAAAATACGTGTTGCAGTACTGCACAGTTTTCATGCAAATGTCACAAGTTTTAAGCATACAGATGAATGAATATTTCATTTTATTTTTTTATTTATTTGAATATTTTTAAAGATTTCTTTATGTTTTATTTATAGTATTGAATATTTATTCCTGCTTTAATATTTCTTATAATGGACACGTACAATACTGCTTTTCTAATTATTTATTCAATACAGTATGTGTTGCCGCTTCTTCTTTTTTTTAAAAATAATTTACTTTATTTGACAATTGCCTGTCAAAATACGACTTCCTCCTATTCCTTAAAATTAACAATTACTGAGACTCCTGATCTCCATTCAATTGGTTACACGTGTTCATGGCTACCATGTGCGATGCGATAGAGTTAACAGACTTACAGTCAGACTGGAAAAATAAAAACAGAGTGGAATGGAACATGGAGACCCTGACCCGCCGCTGACCTTCCCCATCACCTTGTAAAAAATAAAAAAATAAAATAACGACGAGTCCATCATTTCCACCCTTACAGGATTCATCTGCTGGCCTCTCATCTGACAGAGTGGCCCGCGATGCCTTCAAGTGCCAGCCAGGCTATAAAAGCCCTCCTTCCTCTGTTGTGTTTAATAGCCGTCGCTCGCCGTCTTCTCCCCCCACCACCTGACCCTTGAGAACTCCGCACCACCCACCATCAGTCTCAAACCCTTGGCTCACCCCTCGCGTTCAGGGTTCAGGGTCAGGGCAGCAGACTTGTCAGCCGATTGGACCGCTGCCCAGAAGAACTGAGACGGAAGAGACCCTAAAGACCCCGCGACGTCTTGAGAGTGTTTATAACATCTTAAATTTGGGGCGAGCAGACATTTACTGTATGTGAAAAGCAGATTAGGAGGAAAAAAGGTATTATCTGTCAAAAAAAGTTGGTGCTGCTGTTTTGGTTTGCAACAGGGTTGGAATTCAAAATAATGCACCCAACACTGTGGGAGTGAACACATGTAACATTTGGTAGAGTAGATTTGTCTACTTAGAAGAAAAAAATAAAGTATTTCCACGCTCGCAGAGCATTATTTAAGAGCCTGGGCTCTGCCGCTTCCTGTTTCAGGACAAAGCGAGCGCCAACATCTCTGCACTTGACTCATATTTTTAGCCTGCTGGCCTGTGAATCTCTTGACAATTTATGTTCGCGGTCCTTCGGTTTCCTGTTGAAACTAAAACGCTCGGCGTGTAATCACACAGCGGGCCGACACAATAGATGTCTATCAGGGATGGGGAAAACCTACAGCCCAATAAAACAAAAATGAACTTTGCTTCATTTACTGTGAAATTCTAATTTTGGGGGGAAAAAAAAAAAAGCTTACGTAAATGTAAATCTACCACGGGCCATATTGCACTCGATGATGTCAGCGCAAAACACTTACAATAATTGCCTTGATTAATATTCAAAGCCAAGCTTTCGTCAATCGGTCTTGAGTGACGCGTGGAAAAGGGCCAGCGTGGGCGCACGCCATTTTCCGTCCTTCTAAATTACGAGGGCATAAAACAACAGGGATCCTTTTGACAGTAACGGCGTAAGCGATGGAATGGCGTCATGAGAAGCGTCTGCGGGGTCACTTCTCTCATGTGAAGTACGTGGATGCGACAGTGTTTACCTACGTTCATCCTGTCTGCGCCGGCCTACCGACCCGTCGTCGGCTCGGATCTGAGGACAGGTTTCCTTCTGGCGAGCTGGCTAATTGTTTAGAAGGAAGACGGTGAAACATAATCTATAAACAGCCCGGTTGTACGGGGTGCCAGAGGGCCTGGGACAGTGGCTGACCTGTCATACTACTACACGGGCAGTATTTAAAGAAAACCATCCGCGCAAACACAGCGTCGTAAAACATGGCGCCGTTGAGGAAACGTCAGATTCAACATTAGAACAATTTGTGTCATATTTTCAACTCATTCAAAAGCCTCAAAACGAGCTCGGCTGCTCTCGGCACACGGAGGGGATATTAAGACCATCGTGTTCAGAGTGACAAATTGATCGGAGTCAATTGAGCTTCTATTATTAACCTCCTATGGTTCACTGTCAATTATCTGTCCCATTAACTCTGCAATACTGTATGCAATATGTATTTAACATTCTCTGCTATTCGGCACGGCTGAAGCTAATCTCCGATCGTTGGGTGGGGGAAAAATAAAAAAATTAAAAAGAAAGGTCCGGAAATGATGGCTGTTAATGTCAATTCATTTTAATTAGATTTAATGAAGTGGTTAAGGTCATTTATACTTCTGTTACCGAGCTCTTTTAAGATTTATAGAAATAATAAGGAGCACTTATAGACCATAAATTCGCCTACATTGGCTCGATGCTCTTAAAGTCAGGGCATGAATATGGGTTTTTTTTGGCAATGATGACTATATTAAAGATAATATTACTGTCCACTTCAGAGATGGTTGTGAATTTCTTATTTCTATTAAAAAGATGTGAATGAATGAGAGGAAAAGATGACTGCAGCAAAAAATAAATAAAAGATTGCTGGAAGCTAACATGAGGAAAATAGTGAGAGAATACGGTGGAACGTTTTCAGGGAAATAAATCTGACAATAACCGAGGCTTCTTACAATTGCCATGAAGGAAACACGAAATGAAAATTAGTTGAGGAAAATAGCAACACGCGAAGCTAATGTTAGCCTGTACGTTTATTACTATTACTTTTTGATACAATGTGAAAATGTCCACTCCTGCATAAAACACAAGTGTCTTAATGCAGAATGTGGACATCCTCTCTTTGTCAAATGTCTATTGCCAGACTTTTTTTTTTTTGCTAATGGCTCTTCATAGGGAGATTTATGATCCAGACATGGGACAATCACAGTAGGGGGGGCAAAGACTCGACCGGGGGATGATTTACAGTTTGTAAGAAAGGCTTTTTTGAAATTAAGCTCTGATTAGAAAGTGCACACAGTCTGACCCGCTAGTGGCGCAAACAATGTCACATCCATTTTTGCGGCTGGCCTCATTACACAGTCTCGGTCTCTCTGACTGACACGTCGTTATTTGTCCACTCGCACGTCTCCGCCATTAACGTGCGATAAATTAGCGGCAAGACGTGTGTGTCATGACGGAGCTCGGGAGGGAAAAGCTTGACGTTGCTTTCGTTTATTTTGGCCGTTTATTTGGACGCCCTCTAGAGTACAAAAAGGGGCAGCGCTGATATTTATTATTGTCAACGACAAAAACCCCAGAACCTTTTCACTTTGGTGCGTTTACATTACGGCCAAGTTAATAACGCCTTTTGGTCATCAAGCAACATGTGTTGGGCCTCAAACGCTATCAAGCCAAATCTAGAATCAATTTCCTGCACTGACACTAAATGTCCACAAAGCCTGCCTACATCCCCCTAATGTCTTCCTCTTCTGCTTGGAGATGGCGTACGTTTAATGGGAGCCTCCATCTGCCCGTGCCGCCCCCGCATTAGAGCTCCACGGCGTGGGCCCCCGGCGCTTTCCATTTTCTGGGAGTGTGATTATTGAGGGGCTGATTACAATGTCTGCAACCGGGAAGTGCTACGCTGGCTGACAGCTGGGCAATCTCAGCGCGAGACACAGCGGCTGAAGACTTAATGACGCTTGAAACTCGGACGCTCTTTGCAAGTACGATCCAGCTGCTTTTGTCACCACTTGGACTGATGTCTGGCAAGGTGTGGAATCCGTTGGACTGGAGAATCGGTAACGGACACAAGGTTGGGGAGTTGGTAATTAAGTTTGGGATACTCGGGGTGATGTTTTTGTTTCATAGGATTAAAATGAACGAGGGAAAATGAATGAAGAGGTCAGCTGGTCACTGAGAGGAAGACACCTCTTAGTGTTTGACAAACACCTGAAATGCCCCCATGTTCTTTCCTCCAGAAGTGCCTGTGGTGGTCTCCAACTGCCTTCTTGTTTTTGAGGGGTACTCATCGCCTCATCCCTGCCTTGAGGCAAAACTTCATCCCCATCTCGGCTGTTTTATTTCCTCCCCCTCCTCTTCTACCGTCTCATCAACCGCTGTCTGCTCGATACACGCTCTCGGCACGTCTCTTTTTCTTCTCTCCCCCTGCTTCCCCTCAGGGCAGCAGGTTTGCCGAGGAGTCTATCGCGGTGATCAGAGCGGGGCAACCTGTATTCTGGACAGGCGGGCCACATGGGGGCACACCTTGCCTTAGGATAGGTCCGCTCACGCTGAGGGTGAGGGAAGTGCCGGCCGGGGCGGGTGAAGGCCAGGCTGCTTGGACGCCTGAGTGAGGAGCGGGGAGGCGGAGGCTGGTGGGGAAAGGGGGCAGGATGTTGGGACGGCAGAGCCTGAAGGGGAGGCCCAGGGAGGAAAATGAGGTGGTGCGAGGGGTTGGGGGTGAGGGGCTCGAGATGGTGGAGCCAGAAGGGGTCAAGGGTTGTGAGGAAGGTCTGCATGGTCCAGCTGAGGCTCTACTGATCCATGGTTGAGTGGAGCTGACAGGTGAGAGTGCAGCATCGTCACTAAGATGGAGATGATGATGATGGGGAGGGGGGGCAGAAGCCCGAGATGGAAGCCGGATCGAGGAGGGCGACGAGAGAAACTATTGCAGCCTGCTGCGAAACTAAAGCTCAACTGGAGTGTGCAGTGTCACTAAAAGCATTTAAAAGTCAAGCAGTCTCGCCGCCGTGTAGCTTTTCATTCACGGCTCCACCTAGTGTGACAAGCGGCCATGTGGTCGTTCGCCGCGCTCCCGGGAAATAGGACTTTCTGTCACTTCGGCTACGGATCACACGCCGGGCTAGTGGCTTCCGTAGTTTGCCTGCAATTGCGTTTGCGACAAACCGCGTGGTGGAAATGCTCCATCTGCTCAGCCGCCTGAATTTCCATGTCCACGCCGACCCGATTCCATCACCTACGCCGGCGTCGGAGGGGGAAGGAATGGCTCGTGGTGGTGCGGAGGGGGAGGTTGGGGGACTATACACAAAAAGTCACCCTGAATCTGCCAGCTGATTAATCAAGGGCGATTCGGCGGCAAGCGCAGCCTAACCGCTCCTTCCTGGCTAGTCCGTGTGTATTTATTCAGAGTAACCCGTGGTCGGTCATGCCTGACCTCAAACCATCAGGAGCAGCCACAGTTGCGCCCAAGCATAAACAAAAAAAATGCGTAATGAAGGTAAGAGGACAGAGCGCGCAGGAGGGAGTAAGAAATGAGGGGGATGGGACCTCGTGGTCTTTCTTTCGTCTCAGATAGAGATCTTGAACTTCACAGCAGAGTGCACGGGTCCAGACACCGAGACCCGAATCGCCGCCTGCGCGCTGGTGTTTACTTCTCGCTTGACATGGGAAGGGAAGTCATTGACCTATGTCAGAGCAGCCAGGGTTCATCCATCTTCCAGGCTGAAGGTATGTTTTGTTGGGATTTGAGTAGCCGGCGGGAGACGGGTAGGGGGGCCTTCTTGCTAGCATGAAAGAGAATCGGAACACCGGGCCAACGGGCCGTGAGACTCCATCAGGGAAATGACTGGTCCAGGTTGGTCCAGTCATGAATGACCTGGAACTTCTTCCAGTGGACTTGGGCAAAGAGAGGATACCATGGACTGGTTTCTCGGATAGGTGGGCACAACTCTTCTCCCATAAACAACTTGAAGTGAGAATTTGAGTTCGACACAGAAGTGCATAAAGTTCTGATATTTGGGTTGGGATGGACAGAAACTCAGCCTATCACAGGGAAGATGCGGTTCAACTCCCCGACTGGGACTTAGCTCCTTTAGTCGAATGTCTTGGGTTGCTGTAGTTTCCAAAGCAATCAAGTTCACACTAAACTGACGCAAAGCAACAAGCTTGATCCATTTCATCATCTTGCTATGATGGAAAGCCGGGCAACTCCAAAGAAAGAGAAATATTGATTGAACATGAAGGTTAGCCCTAAGTCTGCCATGGTCAAGTCTCGACGGGTCCTGTCTGATACCGAGAGATTTGTTTGTTGTTAACTTTTGGAGAGAGAGAGAGAGAGAGAGAGAAAATATAAACAAAATAAAAAACATAAGAACACAGTGGATCCATCCATCCGTCCGACCATCCGTCTATCGTATCAAGCAACAGCCGAACGGGAGGCAATTAAATCCTTGCATGTTTTTTACGTGTCATCAATTTCTGGCTAGAGTCCCCAAAGTTATTCAAAAGGCAGAAGTCCTCAGTGACAAGGGCAGGTAGCAGGTGTCCTCGTGTTTGGTAAGTAAACTTCACTGCGCGGACTGACATTTTCAGGCGTGCGTGTGCCCAGCCGCCACCTGGCGCTGGCATCCAAGAGAACAGGACAGGTGAGCAGCACAGTGCATCCCAGCACAGCTTGTTGGGTTCTGACCCGCCACACAAGTCTCCTACCCTTGCCCCTCCACTTTTTCCCCTTCCTCCAAGTAGCAAGAAACTGCTTGTCTTCTGTAGTGGCAAACAGGTGATGGGTAGACAACGGGAAGGGCAGGAGGGGAAGTAATACGACGGTAAACAAGTACGTCCTGCATCTGTCTGGCGATGTTTGCGACGCCGTCTGGAAGGCCTGACGTCGAACAGCTGTTTGTGTTATCAGTCGCTATATTATATTTATTTAGATCATATAAATCGGGTTCTATTTTACATGCATAGTATATAGTATTTAAATAATAATAAATATGAAATTATATTTGTATATGAATAAATAACATTAAAATAAATTTAAAAATGTCAATTTATTGTTTTAAATTTAAGTTATTAAAAAAAAATTCAGATAATATATTCAAGCAAGAATCTGGTCTTATATTTGATTTAGAATAAGCTCTGGCATCTACAATCTGTTTCCAATACCACAATGTGTTATTAATGCAGAAATATTCCAATATTTTCAGGCAGCCATACAATTGGGCAACCTTGAGCTTTCACCATGACTGGGTGACAGCTCCCCTGCAAACCTCCCCCTCCTTCCCCAAGTGCAGGTTGTCAGTGTCAGGACGCAAAGTAAAGCGGGACACATGTGGCTCCATGAGGGAGGGTGGGGGGTCCTCCAAAGTCACTCATAGACTTCCTGTCATGGCTAAGTAGACAGGTGCTTACTGTTAACACCTCACTAATATCTGCATGCATATTTATGATTCACCCACCCTCCTCCTTCATAATGCTCGTTAATGTCACAGATGCCAAATATGGCCTTGAAATAAAACCAAATCCGCATAAAAACAGCTTTTAAAGTTTCTGACCTGCTTTAAATGTGTCGCTTCTCGACTGAGTCTTTGATCAAGGCTTTTTTTCTTTTTAGTTGTTATTCGTTGATGCAAATGCAAATTGTAAAATCCACCACCAAGCTATCCCTTCATCTCAACACTCATAAGTGCGGTCTAGATGTCCAAGCCCTCCTGCCATGGCAAACTTTGGCCAATTGGGGATAGAAAAAAAAATGTGCAGCTGGCTTGGCAGTCTCCCGAGGATTTGCGCAGTGATTGCGGCCTAATTCCGACTCCCGTTCCGTAACCGCGCGGCTCTAAATTCCCATGAAAACTTGGCCTCAGATTGCCATACTTAAGAGAAAACTGGATGAAGACAGTTCCAAGATCAGAATATTCCCACCCCATTTAAAAGTGGTCTTAGTTACGGGCATTGTGCGTATATTACATAACACATATGATTAATTAAAATGGAATTAAAAGTTCATGTTTAAACTAAATCAAAAATATATTTTCTTTGGTCCAAAGTATCCGTTTTGTACCTTTATTCGCCGCCCCATTACTAACGGTTCCCGCCGCTTTAACGAGGCCCCCCGTGATCTCCGCGAGTGGCGGCCGCGTGTCACTGCCCTCCCGGGGGAGCCCGGCTAATTACCGGCATCTTCTGTTCCTCGCTCAACGTGGCGATAATCACGCCGCCGCCAACATCTGCTTCGAGAGCCCGAGTGGCTTAAGCCTGTCACGTCGCGACTTCCCGTTGTCAGGCTTGAACTTTGACCCCGCCGGCGGGCTCATTTGTTTATAGCGAGAGAAGGGAAAGGGTGACGTGACACGGCAATGTAACGATTGTTCGCCTTTTGAATATGGATGTGAAGGTTGAAGCGGTGCTCAAACTGCTTCGGGCTTGTTTGAACTGGAATTTTTGATTCTTGGTTTAGGTTAGGATGTGACAGCTCTTGGGATGATCACCCTAGGTGTAGTTTGAAAGCAAACTCAACAGTATTTTAGAATAAAACCACGCTATCAAAAAAGAAAACTATAAAACATTTAAGCTTTGAAAAACTCTGCCATCAACATGTCGTTGCTGTGCCGAGAACGTCTTTAAGTGCAGCATTGGCGGGCTAGCATGTGACAGGTATGTTTTGGTCTCAGTTGACAGTGCGTGATGCTGAGTGCCCCCGCCAAGCTCTTAAAAGCACAATAGCGGACCTAAAGTGTCAGAGCGCATAAATGTCGACGGTGAGAGCCACAAAAAAAAAAAAAAAAAAACTTTGACAGCACCAAAATGGTTTCTTGTGCTTTTCCATGTACTGGAAATGACCACGTTCGGGTCTTGAGTGGCGCTTGATGACTGACGGAAGGAGAGTTTGTTTGAAGTAAAAAATTGGATTTCTTTTTTGGGGAATTAATCGAAGGGCTACCAAAAATGTTGCCTTTGGAAATGTGTTATAGTAAAAAGGCAGCCGTCAGGTGAAAATGAATTTCATCTAAAGCCCGCTCAGGTCAACGTTATCGACCACGTGTAACCTCGACGCATTGAAAGGGCAAGCGTGACCGAATTAACATAGCGTGTTACTTGATTAGCGAGCGGCCGCTGCGGTGCTAGCTGTATCAATTCCACTGTTAGCTCTCCTCAAATCTAATCCCGCCTTGTCATATCCTGCCAGTGGGCCGCGTCTAAACTTATTTGTCAACGTTTAGTCGAGGCTAATCAGGATCAATCCGTGCGAGCGTTTGCCCTTGATCCGGCCCGGGTGGCAGGGATCAATAGGGAAATGGATCAATAAGTGATATCGACTGCGTTCGGGGAGGTCAGCCGAGCTCGGCTAATCGGTTTAGGTCGCCCGCAGGCAGGGAAATGGCGGCTAAGTGAAGATTAAGTAGCGGCGAGGCCTGCGGGGAGCGACCATGTCAGGAAAGATCTTGCAAAGAGCTAAACTGTGTGATAGATTGTTTTTGAGTTGATGGAAGAAGTAATTAACATATATGACATTTGTATTAAAGTTGCTAAATTATTGTTTAAAGCAGTGCTTCTCAATTATTTTCTGTTACGCCCCCCCCTAGCAAGAAGAAAACTATTCGCGCCCCCCCCCCTCCCCACCGTGACTATCCTAACTTGTCTTGTAAGTCGTAAAATGTTGCACTGTCGCAAACGTGACAGAAGTAACAATGAGAGCGCCACTGCCCCCTGCTGTAGTAAACGCGCAATTACACTTTATTCTAGTACTGCCAAAAAAAAAAAGCCTGTTCCCCAGGGTCACACGCGCCCCCCCAGGAATAGCACCGCGCCCCCCTTGGGGGGCGCGCCCCACTATTTGAGAAGCACTGGTTTAAAGCAGTCTGAAATAAATAAATACTTTTTTATATATATATATAAAATATATATATATATATATATATACATAAAATAGATTTCATATATTACACTATATATTTATATATACACACACACACGCACCCACATTCATGTATATATTTCCGCACCTGACCACGTCTGGTACCCGCAGCCCCGCCCAGCGCCGAACAACCACCGCTCGCATGCTCGGACACGGGGGGATTTAACGGGTGACCCTGGGCTGCACGCGGGTTTCCCCCGCCCGCCGCCTGGGCTCATCCAGCCGTAAAATGAGGCGCGGGTCGGACCGGGCCGGTAATGAGAAGTGGCATTTTGCGCGGGATAACCTCGGGAAAATGACTTCTATAAATAAAAGTGTACCTTGGCTCAAGACGGTGCGCGAGGGGGCTTTCTGCGGAAAGGTCATCTATTGCCAACTCCCCCCATGGAGTCTCCACGCTCCTGTTTTGCCTTCTCAGCCGCCTCTTTTATCTTTCCCCATCGTTTATACGGCATCTATCGGGTGTTTTGAACTGCATCAATACACTGCGTTATCATTCGCGTGGCGCGACCTTCACAATAGCGTTCTCATATGTCTCGTGATTTCGTCTGTGTGACCTTGGTCAGGCATCCCAACACACGAGGCCGGCGTGTGCGGTTGGAGCTCAGACACACGCAAACATGCGCCTTAAAGTGTTCATATTTCTGATGTAGTTGATGTGAAAATATATGTTCATACAGTTGTTTTCTTTCTTCAGAACAATTAAGACTATTTTCTAGATTATATGTATTTTTAATATTAATAATAAATACAATGGATATAATAATAACAACAATAATTCTAATACTTGTATTTAAATTTCACTATGTTTGCAAACCAGAACGTTTCAGATAATATTAGATGCTACAGTTGTAAAAATATGAGTTTAACTTTTTTTTATTCATTTTTATTCCGGCATTGTTCCTAGCAAATTATGATAATACATTATAAAATTACAATGAAATTTAATAGTATCCTACATTCCCTCGTAGAACATCTGTACTTGAATTGCTGTCCTTCGACATGTATTTTTTTGGGGGCGTAAACGTACCCCATATGAATGGCGACCGTTAAAACATGGAAATCGTAACGAGCGGCCCACGTTTCGAAAGCCGTACCCTCGTTTGATAGCTCACGTGTCACTGCGTTGAAATACAAGTTTGCTGTTAATTATCGTTTCCCGTCAGCTACACGCAGACACATCTTGTAGTGCACGTCTGGCGTGGAGTCTGCGAGGTCTGCCAGGTGAGACGCCATTAACGCCTGGTCCTGACAGGCTGCAGGTAATGACGCTCGCCCACACTCATCCGCTCATATTTTTTTCTTTTACCTTAACAGACAAGAAAAGTCGTGCTAATCCAAGCCTCGGACCACACAAACAATGCCAAATACCTCCACCGAGAATGTTTTGTTCCACTTTGTCGTGGAAGATGAAGTCATTAAATCTAAAGTAGGTGCGGATTAAAAAGTGATGGCACAACAAGAGAAAATTGGCATGCGACCGCCGTTTCTTTCCGTTCCTGACTGTGAAGTCATGCGGTGAGTTGAGCGAGTTGACAGGTGGTGGAGAGCAGGAAGTGAAGGAGATTAAAAAAAAATAACGACTTGGTCTTGGTGCCAACTCAAATGAGGCTTTCGCAAAGTACGCTTGCAGGAACACGTAGGCTATCATTGGGGGCTCGCAGACAAAATGGAGATTGCATCGAGACAACGGCCGGCCGGCCTCTCCCGCTGTCACTAAATCAGATCAAGTCTCGTCAAGCAACAACGTGGCCGGCTACCTTTTTTTCCTGTGTTTTGGCGTTGGAGGTCTGTCTGTCCCTCAGGGCTGTTTTGCCTTTCCTCCCGCCTGTCTGACATCATCGACTGTAGCGGCTCCTGATCCGCCGGCGCTGCGATGAGACGACGTGACAGGCTTAATTTACAGTGTCAGGGCCTTTCAAAAAGCAACCCCCCCCCCCGACACACACACACTACTCATCCTCCTCTGACAGCCATCCCCGCATTTCTAAATTAGCAGAAACATTAACCTTTCCGCTGATTGTAACGCGTTCCGAGGGAGGCAAATTAACTTGGGTTTGTCGGTGTCACTGTTTTTAAAGATTGACGGAAGGGGATTGAAGCCGGGGGGATGGGAGGAAGGGGGGGGCGATGCCATGTTTGTGATGACTGTGACATCGTCTGCAAGGTGCGCGAGCGGGTTAAGCGTCTAATAATTGCAGCCGCTTCTCTCGTTGCCTTCATTTTCATTTCTCACTTATATTAATGCGAAAGGCAAATGCGCGTCTTTCGGTCGGGGTGAAAAGTCTCGAAATAGGACGCGAACAGCTTGTTGCAAAGCGTGTTTTGCGTCTATTAGGCTAATGAGAGGAAAGCACACAGATGGTGTTGTTTCGCAAAACTCGCAGGCTGCGAATCAAAATGTCATCACTGCCATAATTAGTGAGAAAATAACGCTAAAAGAAGAAAAAAATAAAACAGTCGTCGCTCATTCGCGCAGCCTACTTTTCCAGCTCAAACGGAAGTGATGTTAAATAGCTTCTTCTTGTTCTGTTTTTAAAAAAAATAATAAATGGGTGTTTAGGGGTGAAGCAATGACACTTGGGTAGCATATGCTGCACTTAAGCGCTCTGAGGCAGCTGCGGAGCTTTTGTGGAGCTGTCCTGGATGTGGGCCAGCTCCCAGAAGAAGAAGATATGAGTCCATCATTGGAGACACTTCAAGATGGAGGACATCAGCCATGAGGAGGATGATTAGGACGTATAGATGAAATGAATGAAACGGTTTGTGTTATACTCCTACTGTTATGTGCACATTGGCCACCAGGGGGCATACTCATATGATAAATACGCAATAAACAACAAAGAAGACAAAAGTAGGTATCGAGTCATAAAACATTGGTGAAATTTGTGAAATGTGATCGAGTGGCACATGTATTTAAAGAGATTTGTGGAATATGAATTAAAAAAGGAAAAATCCATTCGTTTTTAATCCATCTCAGGCGGCCATTTTGCTACTTGCTGTTGACTGGTCACAACCAATCAGGGCTCACAGTTTTTTTTAAGATGAGCCGGTGTTTGTTTTTTTAATCTAATAAATGTATTTAGTTGGTTAGTTGTATCCAACTTTTATATTATTATATATTTACATTTTAATCATCGTGAATAATACCGTATGTTGAATTTTAGCCACATTTTAGCAGCTGCACGAGTTCCGATGTTGACTTTATTACTTTGTCTGTCAATCAAATGATCAGAAAAGTCTAGGCTAGCCCAAGGCTAGAGTGTCGCTACCACCGCCACCTCGACAGCGTTTCATTGTTCACTCCACGCAACGCATCCCACGTAGACGACTCAATAGTAATAACGAGGCCCAAATGTAATGCGATCCCTTTTTGTCTGACAGTCTTCATATCTGCGAGCCGAGACCTCCAAATGGGTACAACAGGGTGCTAAGTTTTCAATAACTACACCTTGCCTCGGGACAGGATTAAACCGAATCTGTGCCCGGCCGGCGCCGGAATCTCGGATTACAAACCTGGAAGATGCCAAAGGGTGGTTTTAACTCATTGTTGTCATTCCAGGGCAAATCACTTCTCACCTGTTTTATAATTTATTTTTTAAGACAAATGATGGAGTTTGTTGAAGCAGGTGAAATGTAGTCAACTAAAATATGCTAGCACTAGAGAATGAAATATTTGCGAGAGGAAGTAGGGCGAGTTCTTTCACGACTTGACTACGAGTATTGTCTTTGGCCGACAATCACGAGCGGGGTAAGACGCGGTCTGAGGGCTTGTCCTAAGTGATTTCTGCCAATTACAAATGTGTCTGCGCGTAACCCAATCCCAGCACTTGAGTTCACAAGGCACTCAGACACATATTTTCTCATGCGCAGGCATGAAAGTCAACATTCGTGACACAGAAACGAAAGAACACAAACAAATGCATGGAGAGCGGGTTTCCTTTTTATAGGCTAATGATGACTGGATCACACACACACATGCACACACACACACGCGGTCACACTCAGTCAGTGTTGCTCTACTGTCTGGTCATGACAGCCGAGTTTTAATTGGCCAGGGTTGGTGCAGCACGGGCCGCTGTCATGATGCTGCCTGGCAGTTTGGGTAAGGGAGGGGGCGGGGGGGAGCGCGCCCACCCGCCCACCACAGGGCCTGTCAAACGGCCCGCGGTCTCCACGGGAACCCTCTCTCCGCCGCCGTGGGCGTACCGCCTCATTTAGGAGCGTGGAGACAAAGCGCCAATTAAGCGGGACTTTAAACAATCAAACGGAGTTCCTCAGGGCCCCCCTCTCAATCCCCAGACTCTCCGCAGGGCCACTAGGAACGACTGACAGAGATGCGCACACATAAATCTGTGCCTGGTAGAACTTGCGCACACACACGCACGCACACAGCTGTATACATAGCTGGAATATGATTTCATCGGAATAATATGAGATCCGCCCTTATATTTCCCCCGTAATTTCCGAGTTGCCTCTTGAGATGAGGGAATTAGAAATCCAACATGAGTGAAAATACCTAAAAGTTCAAATAAACCCCATTTAGCTGTCCCAAACAAATGCACAAATATGATTTGTTTTTCACAGATGTTAAAGAATATCTGTTTATATTATATTGTTGTTTTTAGCACGAAGCCAGCAGGCTGTCAAAAGGCGAACTTAGGTGGTTTGGTTAAATAAACAATGTATAATTCTCCATGATTTGGGTTTACTTTAACAGTAAACTTCAACTGGGAATGGCAATAAACACCCTGAGGCATACATACTTTATTCTTTTTTGAAGATCTCTTCCCTTTTTTTTGTACAAAACCAAATGCAATATTACTATTTTTTAGCAGAGGATAAAGAATACGTGACTGCACGAGTTGTTGCAGTTTATGATGTCATCATTTAAAGCCTTCTATAGTATATCGCAATATCAATGCTATTTTTTTTTCCCAGTCAAGATCAGACAGAAAGTCATCACGCGGAGGGGGCAGCTAAAAAACAACAACAATGTTTTTAATGTATATTCTGTCTCGCTTGCTTCTTCCATATGGCCCCGCACCGGCGCAGCCTCCTGACAAGCCTGTGGCTAAAGTCCATCCATCATTCCGCCCAACGCGCACACTTGTTATCAGCTCAGGCGGGCGCTGGGGAGAACCCGAACGAGAGCCTGGAATGGGAAGAACAGATTCCAGGCAAATTACCCCGGCCTACCGCCTTCAACTATTTTGTCACACACCGGAGCATCATTTGGCTGTGGGATGTTTTATTTTAGATTTTTTTTTTCTCCCAGTGATTGCAATGACAGATTGGAGAATCCGAGGGTGGAAATGGGAATGCGCCAGAATGCAGTTGGTCCTGGAGGGGGAGATACACTCCACACAATGACGAGTAGGAAAAAAAACCCAAAAAGAAGACAGACGTGAGCTACACCTCAGCGGGATACAGACGGAATATTAACACTCTTGCCTCACACTTGTAATCATAACAGCGCAAGTGGACGTGCGCGGTCTTGCTAAAGTACGTTTATAGAACGTCTCCGGTGATTTATTGGAAAAGGAAGACGAAAAAACGTCCCTAAAACCACCCAAAAATATCACCTCGCTTTCATACAGTAGAAAAATAAACTCGGCTCTTAAGACCAGATGCTGCCTGACTTCACCATGTTTAGTCATGCCAGTATAAGCACAGACAGTTTACATTAGCAAAAGGGACTTACAGCCAGTCACAGAAAAGAAATTCCATATATATACATATATAGATTTTTTTTATAGTTGCTCACACTTCCTTATACTGGATGGGACACATGATCCTTGTGGAAGGCTTCCTGGGAGGACAAGGAGCCCCACTTCCTTGTCGCCTCGCTGTTAGCATGAATTATTAAAAAGTTGTAAGGAAAGCCTAATTAGGTGATGCGTTTCTTTTTTTCTTTTGGGTGGCCCACCTTGTTTAAGATTTCAGGATGCAGTAGCTCATTTAAAAAAATAAAATAAATGATTGTTGCTTATTTATTTATCGAATGGCCATTTCTATTGATTTCAACGGGGAGAAGGACGATTTGAGACGTTAGTCTGTTTTGAATGGCTCCTTGTAAAGACTCAGTCGGCCATTTTGCCATGAAAGAGTCTGAGGCCAATGTTGTGGTCAGAGCCGTCTCTCACGTGTCAATTGGGATGATGCGGCGGGGCCGGGGCGGGGCGGGGGTGACGTGTTGGTTGTTTTGATGTACAGCGTGGGGGCTTTTTGTAACCTCTTAAAGGCTTGTAGGGGATGAGGAAGGAGGGCAGCGAGGGGGATGTTCAACCGCAGCGTTGAGCCTCTTGTCCATCAAAGCCGACGACCGAAATAGACAATTGGGTGACGCGGTTTCAACAAAATATACACACGTAAAATAAATGTAGAAATCAGAACTAGGTCCATCTTTCCGCCACTGTGGATCGTAATCATGGCCAAGTATTACGCGGCAATTTCCGCTAAGTAAAACATCAGCGCGCCGCATTCATTACGTATCCCTTTGCTCACATCTGAAACAAACCTGCAAAGCCAAAAAAAAAAAAAAAAAAATCAAAGCTGTTTATGGCCTTGTGGCTTGGAAGCTCGCTCGCTGATGTCATCCGGCGGAATGTCGTTAACCTCTCAGAGAGGGAATGGGAGGTAGATATGTCGAAAGGGCCCGTCCAAGATCGGGTTGCCATCCGAGGAAAAGGCGGCCAGTTCAAAGCCGATAGCATGCGCTCGCTTCTTCCCCCCTTGCGCTGTGAGTCATTAGGAACGGTGATGTAAAGCCGCGACGATAGCGCCGTAACTGAGCCGCCGATGATTTCCAGATGTGCCGGAACGTTAACGCATTTTCTCCGGCTAGGCAAACAGTTGCGATGGCGAGGAATAGCCGCTCGATTGTTAGGCAAACAGAAAACATAATAGACACAGGCATATATTCTTTATCCTTTACAAAAAAAGATTTTTGATATTGTTGCAACTTAATTGCGAATGTCTTCTTCTGTTATGATCAGAAAATGTATGTGCAGGAATAAAATATAAATTGTTCATTGTAATACAAATTAATATACTGATTTAGTTAAAAATAAGAGGCAAGAGGATCTTGAAAAATTAAATTGCAATATTGAGGCGGGGGGGAAAAAAACGCAATTATTTTTTTAACACTGTTCAGCCCTGGTTGTTTTTATACGTTGCAATCCCTATGAAAAAAATATTACAAATATATTATGTCTTTTGGGTGGCTTGAATGAATCAATGACATTTCCATTCATTCCAATGGGGAATTGATCATTTCCAAAGCCGCAACTGCTATTGTTTAAAAACAGATGGCGTCAAAGACGTAATAAGCATATCAGTGTAATATGTTTGGACCCCGGTGTTTGGAATTCCCAATAAATGTGTTGTGAGTGCAGCCTGGAGGGGAACGCTGGAGTAAAGTGGAGTGTGTATGTAGTGGTGAGGGGTGGGGGGGTGTGGGGTGGGTCAAGGGGCTTGGAAGAGAGGCTCATCAATCACCTGGAGGTGACACACAATGAAATCTGACCGCGGCCCGAGATGTTTTAATACAGCATCCATTAGAGCCCTCAAATAAATTGCAATTTGGAAAACAGAACATAACAGCGGCCAAGTTTTCCTCATCCATCTTGCTGCCGTGTCATGTAATGTAATTGCGTTGTTAATTTATCCAACAAGTTCCTCGCTTGGCCATTTCATTCGCATTGCTTAATTTCCCTGTAGAGTACATTTTCTCTCTTTCGCTCCCTCCCTCGCTCCTCGTCCTCTCCGCTAGGCAGAGTAATGTTTCTGCTTAGCGTGGCATTAGTCCAAGGGCTAATCAAAGCGCCCGAGTCGGTGACACTTTATCAATGGACCCGATTGGCCGACTGCCTTGCGGATCGGATCGGATCAGAGGCCTCCGCCAACCATCGACGGAGTGCTAGCGGATTACGTCCATGCTATTGACAGAGTTTCATTGAAATGCGTGCCGGCAACACAGCATTGTTTAGGGTTATATTTTCTGGCCCCGTCACCTGACCGGGGCTGTTTTCCAGGTTGGGGCTTGAAGGGGATAGTGGTGAACGTGTGGCGTCAGGCCCGCGAGGGCTTGACGAGATCAAGAAGCTCGCTGTGATCAAAGGATGACAGGGCGAGAAAAAGGAGGAGAGCCCACCGACACAAAGCATTTTTTTGCCCCGGTTCCCTTGTGGAGGTTTTCTACCGGCTGATCGAGAGCGAGGGAGTGATGTGAACCCCGCCCTCAGTCATAGTCCATTTCGGCAACTTATGAGTCCATTATATCTGACACGCCAGGATACTCGACAGACCAGAGCAGATAATTGACTTTAGGGTATTTTCTGATTTGTCCGGGATTTCTTTTCCATATATCCCTTCATTCACCATAAAAAACATAAAGTTATTTTTCATTAGCGATTTTTTAAGAATATTTTGGGTTTGTATTTTATCTTTTCATCTTGCGGACCCCTTGAGATATTCTTGAACCCCCCCACCCCCCCATTGCCCCCCAAAAGGAAAGAAATCCTAGCTCCGCCAATGACCAGATGTAAGATATAAGACAAATGGATTTTTTAGTTAAAAAAATGTGCCTATAATTGGAAAAATGGCTCACAAATTGATCACAAGGCACGTTGTCACGCGTTTGACAGTTCATACATATCCTGAAAGACTGCAGCGTCTTGTAACTCCTTGACAAATACGGAAAGTAACTTTAAAGCTCCGACCGCACACGAACGGATTTATCTTCATTTCTGGGGTATTATCTGACGCTACGATGCAGATTTGCCGGAGATGAATGTCAACAGCCGCCTTTGAAATCATCCTTTACCTCCGTGCGTTGGTCTGGCGCATCTGTAATGTGTAAAAGGCAATCATAGATTCATTTATTTTCATTTCTTACACAATCCCACACATCCATCACGTTATATCTTCTTTCTTGTCTTTTTTACGACCAAATAGTCAATGAAAGTGGAGATTAAAACAAATTGTATTTAAAGATAGGGAAACGTCAAGGAACAATGCGTTTGTTTGTAAAGCAACTATTTGAGGATCTACACAACAGTACTTTTCCTCATTTGTTTACTCAACCTTCTTGGGAGCACGACCTTGAAACTCACAGGGAGTAGCCTTCGCCCTTTCCACCCCCTCCTCATATTCCCAACCTTATAGAAGTGCGGAAAATGACATCTCAGGAGGAAGAGGTTATTGTGAAAGATGCTTCCTTTTCATGACGTGGGTGGTCTTCAGAGCGTGAACCCCCAGCTCAAGATGACTGAAAGGGCAAACAAGCACTTGCACGTCCGTCGTCATCCTGACAGGTGAATTTAAACATTGACAAGTTTGAAATCTAACTTCACCTCTTATGCCCTCGTCTAGGCCCATGAGATGGAAAGGTGAGCAGATGAATTAGTAACCGTGTTTTTCCTGTCAACAACACAACGCGGACCAATTAGATCCGATGCGGCAGCTGAATCGAAAGGTTTTGCTTGCTTGCTTTGTCTTGCTGAGTGTTTTCTCTTGTCTATGATCATCTCCTGAATGTTCGAAAGGTAACCGCTAATGCTAACGAAACTCGCATAAATATGATGGTATATATTAAACAATGTACAGATGCATATATGTTTCTGCTCTGTGTAAAAATAACCAATATGCCATTGAATTAGAGACATCATGTTGCCAAATAAATTTCTTTATGTTCAATTTAAGTACTGTTTATTTTTACAATCTAATACTATTGAGTGTTATTTTTTCAAATTAAAAAACTGTTTTATGGGGGGGGGGGGGGGGGGGGGTGAACAGATTATTAGCATGTCCATGCATTTCAGCGGGAAAAGTTGCTTTGAAATCCAAACTTCCAGAGTGGGCATGAAATTTGGCATTTTCTAATTGCAAAACTGAAATGAGAACTCAAAACATTGCAATACCCTCAAACTAATCTTTCTGATTGGAGGCCAAACACAACTAAACCAGTGAATTTGGAAACCAAATGGTCCACGAGGGAACGAGGTGGAACTTTGCAAAAGGGTAAACGAACATTTAAAGCTCAAAGTTGACATTTAGTATCCTTATCCACCGGGAAATCATCTGGCTTCAGGTGTATCAAATGTCCGCCAACCTTTAAAATGCACTTCTAATTGAATTTGCAATCAACTTGGGTTTCAGCTCGGGTGAGTCTAAAGTAATTTTATCCTTTGCAATGCTCCTTGAAAGAAATGAAACATTTCAATGCAGTGAAAAATCGATCAAAGGTATTGACACTTATTTTACAGGCGCGTGTTTCTATCCTTCTGCAGCTACTACTCAACAAGCCTCATTTTTAACCATCAGCCTTTCACGACCTCCTAAATCTTTGTGAGGGAGACTACAGGCTGGTAAAATGGTTATGACCTCTTTATATCTTTTATGGACTCCGAGGCCATCTCATATGGAGAAGGGGGGCGGAGGGGTGGATCAATGTAATTTTAGACTAAAGAAAAAAATCAATAGCATCTACAATACATGCCAAACGACAGTGACTGCTCACCTCATCAATCCTTTATTGGAGTTGAGATGACGTGCAATGAATGCAAGTTTGATGAAAACCATAAAAACTTCTGATATGACATTAACGAGATGTTTTGCAAAGAAGACTGCAACACAAACACCCATAATAAGTATCGTTCCACTTAGTACTAATAATGATGCACAAAGTGACCATCCAAGTTCTTGCACAGTCCGAATTCCCTTAAAAGGGACACTCAGCCCGGGAGAAGAAGGGATTAATGAGATAGATTTATCTTTTTTTTGCCATTACACATACACTATTGTTTTGTCTATATACATTCTGTATCGCCTTGGGAGAGGGTTGCTTCATTGAGTCCGATAGATCAGTGCGGTCCGACAACACCACTGTATTTCCCCATAGACAAAAAACAAACAACAAAAAAAACACGCTAGTCGCTCACACATACACGTTGGTAAATAAATGAATATTATTATCCAGTATGAGACAAATAATTTGATCTACTGAAAAAATATAATTACAAGATTGGGTATGTTAAAGACAAACATTTTAAAACTTGTAATTGTACTCATGACGGAGATTTGTTTCCAAACATAGTTGTCAGCTAGCCAGTTAATGATTGCGCTAGCGGCTAACATAGCACTCGAGATTTTCATTTAGTGCTCCATCTTCTCAGACGGATGAGACTCGAATGATTAACAATCAGTCGCAAATCGAATTCAAAGTTGTCCGTTCACAAAAAGCTGTCAGCTAACAACTTAGTTAGCGAACGGCTAACCTAGCGAGAATTATTCCCATTCAGTCCTTTTGTTCACAAATGTTTTCCAGCAAACCAATTAAGTATGAGATGTTTTGGTGTCATTAGACGTGGCAATATTTGAAAATAGACGTAAGCATTCCCTGTTCGAGCACATCTCCGCAGCACCTGTTTGAATAGTCAGCTGCTAAAAATGAGCGGACACCCTGTAATTACACACGCAATGAATCATTCACACACCATCCTCCACAGCGCATAGCGTCCTGGGTGGCAACCACCCTGTGACCCCGGAGACGAGAAGGTGCGCCGTTAACAGGTGAGGATGCGGCTTTCAGCGCGCCGCAGATCGAGTTTCAACAGAATCCTGGTGAGGGCAAATTTTCCACATTCAAAGTGGCCCCCGGGCTCCCCCGTAACGGGCCGGAACAAATCAGACACTAATGTCAGAGTCCTTGACCTCCCGTTGGTATTAGTCGCTGTTTTCAAAACACCAGGAGAATCGTTAGCTAAGATTCCAATGTTTTAGCAAAGAATATTTTTCTGTTTTCAAAGTATCAACAAAGAAGATTACATTGTGACTTCCTTTCCTTTGCCATCAGCAGGTTAACTAACTGTGAAAAACCGCTCACCGCAAATCACTCATTGGGAGCTTTGTCACGAGCCGTCAACTTAAGCGCCTTGACAAAGTCACGTTTGGATCTTTAGGTACGAGGGAACGCACCCCTCGGGTGTCGCTATAAATGTCCTGGTATCGCTGCCATTGCAGGCCGCCGTTCATTGTGCGGCGTGCGTTCTAATCTGTCCATTCAGACCTAAGGACAATAACAAGTGGATTGTGTGCCACGGTTCTATTTTGCTGGAGGAGGCGCAATGCCACCCACTCTGCACGCCATCTTCTGCTTTGTCTCACCTAAATTCCAAACCAGCTTACAGTAGATGTCAGAAACTATATTTAGCCCGGTCCTCTCAGCTGAGAGGAATTCCCAGCATTCCGTAGCAAAGACGGCACAGCAGGGTTACAATAGGCTGGCATGGTTCATTATAGTTCGTTTTGAATTCCGTGAATTATCATTTATTTTTCAAGCAGGTTTTTTTTCAATTTTTATTTTTTCAAAAAGATCTTTTTGGTCATTTTGATTATTTTCAAGTTTACTGTATTTGGGAATATGTCAGGAAGAAAAGAATTAGACACGTGAGGAGCGGGTCTAAGTTGTGGCGCAGGTGATGTAAGGGGATTTTCGGTTGATTTGATCCCTCGGAACAAATCTTATTAAAAGTCCCAAAGTTCTCCACACTGCAAAAAATCCACCCCCCTTAGTCTTTACAACACTCTCATTCCCGAATGAACATCACCTACATAATTCACCTCCATTTCTTTTTCCAACTCATCTCATAAACTTGTTTTTTCTTCTTCACGCTCATCAGCATTTCTTTGTTTAACATTTATGTTTATTGATAAATGAAGATGGCCTTAAATAATGCAGAGTAAAACATTAGCCGTGAGCGGAGAGATATTAATAATTGATGGGCTGGGGAGAAGTGTGTGTGTGTGGGGTGGGGGGGGGGGGTCACACTGGGAATAGATAATATTAGCTTAATGCAAGCTGGTGTGAACGGGCCAAGTGTAATGGGCCCCGCCGCCTTTAACGGATGATATTGTGTCCCGAAAGTTGGGAAGGAAAAAAAAAAAGCGGATGGTGGTGGAGGGTTAGGGGGGTCATAGATTTGGCTCATAGGAGCTGACAGTGCAAATAGTGTTTTTAATAGCAGCAGCTTGACACATTCTGCAGAGAGGCCCTATAATGGTCAGCTCTGTGCTTAGCGTAAAGGGAGAAAAATGGCCCGCCGCTATTAAAATGAAACTGGAGAAGGTCCTTGCTCTTACTTTGCTGTTTTCTCCCCCCCACCCCCCCAACTACGCCGCCTCATCACTCATTTTGATCCCCTCCTGTCCATTTCCTGTCTGTCGGCTCACGTGACTTTGCCCACACCCACAAAGACATATAGGGACGCTGATCTATAACCTCCAGTTTAAGGGGGGGGGTGCAATGGGGGCTCATTTTACACAGTGACCGAGGACACGGAGGATACGAGCGGGTCACTTAATATGACATCTCAGCCGCAACCAACAGGGAAATTTAGTAGACGATCACAAAAAAAGCGAAGGTCCGTGTTAGATTCACAAGAGGCTGTTTGTGGTCACACTGCGTAATAGCCTTAGAGAACAAAATAGAAAAAATAAATATAAATAAACCCCGATATAACATGAAAAAGACACGCTCGATCGATGATGTCAGCACTAATGACAAGATTCGGGGTGCACTAATATACATATACATGGAGTCCGTAAAACTAGTGACACTCCCGTCTTCTTGTATTGAATCTAATTAGACTCCACAACGTATAGTTGTTAGTATATTAAGCTGTAATGTAAAAGCAGTTAGGGCTTATCATTTTCATTAGTTTGTTTTATTTATTTCCTTATTTATCGTATAGAATCCTACTAAATTACAGTCAGGAAAAGGCTGCTGCAAGACAATCCAATAATCTTGCAGTTACATTAAATATGAATACAAGAGGAGATTATTGGTCCTTTGGACAACAACACAGTCTGATTACTGAGGTGCCATTAGGCTCAAGTTGATGGGCGCTCGGTGCCTTGAGGTCAGTGGATGGAGACGAAGAGAAAAAAAAAATTACAAAATAAATGTACTCTCGAAGGGATGGTCTTATTGTTATGCCAGGCTAGTATAAAATAAAAAGATTCGGCGGGGATGGAAAGGGAAGGGAGGGGGTGAGGGGGGGCTAATGGGTATCAAAGGCAGAGGAGGACCCCCTTCTCCAATATTGCTATCACAGCAGCATATTAGCATCCAAACAAAGGAAGCAGAATCCCCCGCAGCGCAGCCTGTGCGTTTCAAGCGGTCACTCGCAGCATTTTTATTTAGTCCTCAATCCACCACTTTTATATGCTGACTAGCACACTTAAGAACAATCCTCCCGCGTCTTTGCAAAAGTTGCTGCTTCTTCTCTTTTTCGCCCTCTTTCCATACTTGCTTCTGTTTTTTTTCCCGGTTTTGCTTCATCACAGCAACTATACGCTATGACAGCTGTCATCGCTCCTCGGCGGGCCTCAGATCTGCATTTCAAGGTTGGAGGGTTCACCGGTTCGCTGCGTTCCGCTCGGGCACGCGAGGCGTCTCTCAGAAGGCCCCGCTCGTAAACAATAGGGTTATGGATACATTGGGGGGGGGGGGGGGGGTCGCTTGAGAATTTTTGTTTGTCGTTTATAGAAAGAGAAGTTTATTCGAAACAATGTTAAATATAGCTGTGATATTTGTATTACCGGCACTGTTCGGGTTCAGAAGAGTCAAAACTTTACCAAACAAAAGTAGTTGGGAGTCAAGGGATTTAATCTTTGTTTTTTTTTTACTCTTTGGAAGAAAATTCCAAGGCCACGAAAGGAGCAAATTGGAACCCAGGTCAGATAAGTGACTTTTGAGTATTTTCTAATTTCTGCAGAATTATTTTCCACATTCCTCCAAGGCCCCATAGCTAAAAACAAAATAAAATTTAAAAAATGGTTTTATGCTCCCCCCCCGTGGCCCCCCCTTCTAAACAAAACCCTAGCGCCGCCAGTGCACACTACGTTTTTTTTTTTTTTGGGGGGGGGGGCGCTATGATGGACTTGTTTGTTTTTGACCTCCACCATTACTGTCAGGATGGATGGGGAATGCCCTTTAGAAGACAGCCCACTTGACAGATCAGCTGGCCACTGGACAACAAGCTGGCTTATTTGGCACGGCTACCTTTTGACAGCGTGGCCGGAAAAGATCAATACAAATCTGTCAGGTGATGACTTCCACTCCCTCCCGTTAACTGTTAAATGCGACAAATAGGCGTGGAAACAAGAACTTGCTGGAAGAGCAAATTTCCAGCACCTTGTCATTTTTTTTTTAATTAAAAAAAACTCAAAGCTCCTAAAATGTGTTATGAAGAAAAATAGTCATACTTGATGGAGAATAAATTCTTATTTACCCACAAAAAAAAAGTCCTCACCGTTGTCTATGGACTGGCTCGTGACCCGTGGGCACGACGAGCACGTGCATATGTAGCCGTGCTAATTTACGAAGCGCTCTGAGCGAGCTTGGCTTTGAAGCTTTTGAAGCCTCCTGTTCTACATCTGATCTGCGGCCACAACTTGAGCTGGTGCGAATCGCTGCGGGCCACGGCGGAGAATGGATAATAGAGCGGAGGTACAAAGACAGCGCACGTCTACAAACGCGGGAAGTGCCAGGTCATTATCGAATGCCCGTGTCCCGCCGCCGCGACTGATTGGTGACGTGCCATTGTCCTCACGCTGGGCCTTGAGCGTTAGCTCCTTTGTTAGCGCCTCACAATGCTTCACGGTCTCTTGTCTGAAGTTGAAAACAGACGATGGGGGCAATTACAGTTCAGAAGGCGTTTTGAAGAAAGTTATTGTTACTATATAAATTTTGGTGTTTTTTTTTTTTTGTGGCGTGCATCTCTTCACAAAATACAACTTTTATGAGATCTTATCGCTGCCACTTCTGGAGTTTCTCGTCACAGCTCGTCATGGCAGGTCTTCTGAACTTCCAAATTCCTCCGCCAAACCAGCGTTTTTTTTGTTTAGTTTGTTTTTTTTTCTCATCACAGAACCAACCATAGAGCGCATGTAACTATTTCAACACTTGCAGCAGAGCGAGCGACGAGTGCAAAGAGTGTGGCGGTCTCTTTGTTGAAGAAAACTTTACAGGCGCTTACAAGTTGAAAGAAAGAATATGCTAAAAGCAAATCTTGAAAAAGACGCTGGTTTAATTGCTGTCAAGTGTGCGGACACTTGTCATATCAAAATATAACTGGCTCCAATTTTGTGCTCGGGGCCCTTGCGTAGAAGCATGAGTTTCTATTTTCTATTACCAGCATATTTATTTATTTATATTTATACGTATATGTGTGTTTCAAAATGGTGAAATGTGGCACTAGGGGGCAGGTGAGACTTAAACGTGAACTGCACAAAGTCCGCTGCGCCGAAAAGAGACGAGGAAGTTATGCCGTAATGCGATTTGGAAAGAGGCAGAACGGATAACCGTAATTTTGACGCCGATTTCCCGCCGGTGGGCGTAAAAAAGTGAGAAAGGCGAAAGTGCAGAAGCACACAACTCTGAGTTTTGCCAACGTGCGACATTCGAAGGAAGACGCGGCGGGGACATCCTCACATATCCAGATGCGCTTATCAGTTGTCACTGCTTGTACCAAGGTCAAAGTTGGAAGGAAGGAAGAGGCAATTTTGTTTTTCAGCACCAGCCCCCCCCCCCAACTGCTGATGGATGCACTTCCTACACCACCAAGCGGGAACAAGCAGCTAACAACGCCACCAACCAAGCACTCAAGACAAATCCCAACGTTGCCATTCATGGCCGCCTGTGCTTAAAAGCCACAAGTCATAAGTGTCAAGTCACGGGAGCGACTAATCTTTCATTGGTTTCTGCGGCTTTCGGAGTATTAAAACTTGATGCATCTTCTCACTTGAGAGCAACTGTCTGCGGACCTGTTAACGTGCAAGTTAAATGCTTCGAGCCGGCTCGGTTTGACCATAATGGATTCTGCTCCGGCGACGGACATCCAACACTGGAAAATTGATTTGATCTCGGGAGGACAGGCGATGGGATATCATTTTTTTTACAATTGAGATGTCAATGGAACATGGACCGCAATAAAGGGGGAGACGCAGAAAGTCAATCTTGCTTCAACCGACACCGGGAAAATGAAATGCGTAAATCAACTTGGACTTTATTTCTTTATTTACATCGACTGCTCATATTCCCAAAAACACCTCATTGCTGGGTGCACCATCCACTTCAGATAAATAAAAGCAAACTCTACCGATAACCAAAACAGCAGCACCTATCAAAACGTATTTGGGATCAAATTAACAATGATCTTCCTTTAACTAGTCATTCTATTGCTAACCAAAACAGCAGCACCTATCAAAACATGCATCTTGGATGAAATGAATGATTTTAGTTATCCAAGAGACTGGTCTACAATGTTGCTAACCAAAACAGCATCACCCAACAAAGTATGCAAATCATATTTAAGTGTTAAAAGTCCTACATAGATGACAGTGTCTGTTTTAAAAAATCTGGGGAGCAACAAATCAGATGCTAAGATTACATGTAATGCGTTTTTTTTTTTTTTGTCCCCCTTGTGTCCGCAGACCTCTAGCACTTATTAATACCATCTGAAAGCAACTGGAGTGCATTTCATTTTGCCTTGATTCATGGGCTGTAATATAAGAACCTCTCTCCGGTGCCCGCTGTAGCACGGGACGGCCAGATTGGACTCAGCGTGTAGGTATCAGATAATATAGAGGAGATGTAATGAAAGTGTAAACAAAAAGCTGTCAAGAAGGGCGCGACGTGCTCGTGAAAAGTCTCCCATAGTTGTCATTGTCTCCTCCACAAAGGCAATTCGTGCGAGCCCGGCGCCTTGCAAGTTATGAACAGGTGACTGAATTACACGCTGGCGTGTGAACAAAAGATGATGGAATAGTTTGAGGGCAATGGCAGAGAAGAAGTACTAGATCTGTAAGCTTTAATTGTACAGGCATTGAATTGTATAGTGCGTGTACCTAATGATGTGTCCCTGAGCGCACGGTACACGATTAGCATTTTGCAGCTGCATCGGTAAGAGATGGTGCAAAATCAATATGCGTCATTACACCACTATGCACGATAAAATATTAACTAGTGTGGAAACCGACCTGAGCAGATTTGCTTTCCTGCACGAGCAAAGGCCTCGGTGGTAATAAACACCTCCAGCGGGTCAACTAGCTGGGCACGTATCATATTCGTCAAACGTTGCCACTTTCAGTATCACGTACAAACTTTACTTTTGCAGTCGTAGAGTGAAAATGTATTTTTACCCGAGCGCTTATGATGGAGATCAAAAGCATGTGTCTGAAACGGGAAACTGGTGATGTCATTGAGAGGATCTTCATCCCTGCTAGCTTAAGCGATTGTCAAAGGATTCCCAGTGGAAGCAGCGACAGGGATTTTACAAACAATTTATCCCAAATTGCAGGAAAATTGTCCGCAGAGAAGAAAAAAGTAGAATGAGGTGGAGATGATCCAAAGTATTCATTCAATAATGCTCTCATGCTTGTTCAACAAGGTTCTTCTCTTTCGAGATGAACCCAAAGATCCCCCCCCCCCCCTCCTTCTCTACTGTTTCAAATGTATAAATGGGCCGGAACCTTCTCGGATGATCTCGGCCCGCTTCCTAATGAAAACGCGCTGCGGCTGGATCCCGGCGCAGCAATCAGGCCCCTGGCCTCCGGAGCCAACGGACCGAGCCAACGTGCCGAGCAGGAAAAGACCCATGTGATGCCACCATGATCTCTTACATCATCCTGTGTTGCCCTGAATCTGAAAGTCGTCATCCTCAATGTAATGTTCGAAGATGTTTGGGCTAGAAATGCTCAAATTCATGAATGCTAGCATTAACCTGTCTTAGCTGCTTGAATAAATCGCAACTTAGTCAAACTTTTATTTGCTCTCACTTTTAAGACAATATTACATCAATCTTACGGAGGATTATAATGGAGGGATGATGTCACTCAATTTTGTAAAATCATGAAGAGTGCCCCTTTTAGTTCACTTTACGTGCGACATAATTTATGTCCATGCACTGCTTGGGGGTAATTTATTTGCAAATAAAAAAATAAATAAAAAAAGGCGAGTGAGCAGCGTGTTAGTGTAGCGTGTGACAACTACACGATGGTGTGCATTTGTTTTTCTTGGCCAAGTCCATTCACTGGCTTTCTGGTTCGGCGTGACCTTGGGCGAATAGGGACCAGCGGGCAATTGTCTGCCGTCAAGTAAAATAATAAGAACAAGAAAAAGTAGTGGAGAAATTATGGAGAAAGGCTAATAAAAGAAAAGCGTCAGATTGGAAGATGTTTCTAGAAGTCACCGCTGAGCTCGGCACAAAGTGCTTCATTCAGAGCCGGAAAACAAAGCTTAGCTGGTGATTGGCGAGAGGAAGACTTTCCATCTCTACTGCTTCTTTTTTTTTTTTCCTTCTTTCCATTTTTCTTCATCACATGATGAATCTTTTCAAGTTGACTCAAACAACATAAAACCGGTCTGGATTTCCATTATTCAGCCGGACTGCTCTTGTTTACAGTTGGTTACGGACACCTGCGCACCGCATGGCCTGACAGTTTGATGGGCCCCTTTTAATGGTGATTCACTGGCCAGATCTGTGTGGATAAAAATGGAATTCCGGGAGAGCAATCTAATAAGAAAAATAAAGCGGCGAGTGGTCGTCGCGACGGCTGCTCAACAGGCCAGTGCTGGCGGGCAATCAAATCCAAACTTTGATCTCGGATCGGGGTCGCAGAGGGTCGAGTGGATAATGCTTGAGTTTTTACCTCTCAAAACTTGAACCTTGATTCTCGGTCTGGTTTTTACGCAACGTCATGTGCGCATTCAAGGCAATGCTGGGACTTTGAATACACACAAACCAGAACTCGCAGCCCCTCTTGTCATATATCATTAATGAGGATATTAAATCCATGTTTAGGAAGCAGAAAGCAGCTTAAAGAGGAGATGGCAGAGTAATGTACGAGACACAAGGAAGGACCCCTCTCTGGTTCTCACCGGCCACTCGAATACAGTGATGTCATGGCGGCTCATATCACCGCTACCGTCCAGGGACGGGACATTGTGACCCATAAAAAGAAAAATGATGATGGACAGTCATCTTTTTTTGTTCTTGCATTGAACATGCCAGGAGTGTAGACCGTTTACATCTCCATTCTGAAAGATTTTAGGAATCCTGTTCACGGGCTGTATCGATTAGTGTAAAGTTCTCCCCCCTGTGTCCCTCGCCCTCGGGTTATCATATCATACCATCCGCCGTTTGCCTCGATGCTACCGTACGATACGGCAAATGGACCTCCTATCGATTAAGCGACGAAGGCTGGCAGATGGGGAGGAAGTCACACGAGAACATCTGGAAGGACGCGAGGGGGTTGGGGGAGGGCGGGGTTGTCCCTCGCCCTCATTGTGCGGCAACCTCTAAAACCGTCGCATCATTGTCAAAAGGATATTTATTAGCAGAAAAAATAAATTCCTTTACAGCCTTTTCGTCGGATTAGATGTGATTAAAAAAGACACAATGTCAAGTTTTACTGCTGGAAAAACAGCAACTTTCCCTCCGACTAATCCCATTACGAAACGTGTTTTGCGTTGGAGTGCAACTGAGGTGTTAATGTGATGAGAAGTATAAGAGTGTTTCGGGAGGATGAAATAAAAATATAGCTCTTTAAAATGGGCCAATCCCTCCTTTCTGGAAAAAGGGATAACCTGAGGCACGACTATATAGACCTTAAGTGCTGACAAAGACGATGTTGTATTGTTGCAGTAATCCCTTTAAAGACCGTGGGGCAGATGCTTACAGTTCATTACAGTAATACGGCTACGTTTTATCCAAGAGAGTCTTCTCAAATTCATCGGACACGGAGCTTTTCAAAAATAATCTTAAAAAGGTCAATATTGTTTCGCCTCCTTCCGCACCGCCGGCTCGGTTGATTTTGTTCTGCTTGGTTTAGCAAGAAACCCTGGAAACCATGAGCAGTGTCCAAAATATTTGCCGCGCATTGAATACTTTTGCAGGCAATCAAAATCCTTTCAACACTTACTGAGGATTGGCTTCAGGAGAAATAATGCGCTGGGCAGGCTGTTTGATTTTTTTTTCCTCCGGAGAACATGTCAACTATTCATGCCGAGCAAAGGCTCCTCCTGTCAGGTGCTGCTTACTAGAGGCTACGATTAGCATGGATCTGTGTGATGCATCCGTAACCTTTGACGCATTCCAAAACACCTGCCAATCATTTCGAACCTAGAAGGATAGATACCCATTTGTGAAGGCAGCTCCGGAAAAGGGTCTTCCCTTTTGTCTGTATTTTCTTTCAATTTTGAAAGACAGATTTGCGTGGTGGTGCCCATTTCTGAATTGGCTAGCTAGGTACATAGCTGAAGGATTGATTGAAAAAATAGCTAACTAGCTAGCTAACTTTTTTGTTACAGAAAATATACATGGAAAGAGGACCTTGAAAAATAACTGCTTATTAAATCGCAATAATAAGGCTAGAAAATAGATTGTTTTACCCAGATTAGCCAGAGACGAATTATCTAACTTGCTAGCTAGCTCACTGATTGCTTGTGTTGACAAAAGAACTACATAAATACCTTGGAAAAAAATACAAACTAAAATCGCAGCAGCAATACTAAGGAAAGTGTTTTGTTTTTTTAAAAAATTGCCTGAACTTCAACATCATTTTTGCGATGCTGTGTCAAACGCCATTCACAAAGAACGCTAGCTAGTCTAAGCCACACCTCATTTGTTCACAGAGAAGTAGCGTTACACTCCAGTCACGTCAGCTGTGTTTTCCGAACTTCTCCATGACACCAATGTCACCGGGTTATGTGAAATGTGACGAAGCAAGGAAACACATTTTGTCAATACATTAACGCTCAGGAAGCATCTTTCACAAATGTCTCCGTTATTGCCCGACCTTTTAGGGGAGGAGTTTGGTGAGTTTAACCCGCCGTTCAAGGTAGGACTGCGCCGCTTTTCACCAGGAGATACGAGTCAAAGGTTATTTGCGTTCGTAAAACGGTTGCATCGACTGGAGCACGCGGTGACACGTTCCAGCGTTTGTCAGCATTTCCAACCATGAATCACAATCAACTGTACGTAGGATAGCGACCAAGAGGAAAAGAAAAATGACACACAACCAATTAGAGGTGAGTTGTCTGCCCGCACCATTGTATCATTCACGGAGGAATACAGGAAGTCTGACAGCTCTGCCAAGGGAAGCCAACATTGACACGGGGCAACACGGCCAAGATGAAAGATGGCCCGAGGCGTGGTGAGAATAACGGGTGCACCTCACATGGGACTAAAAAGGATTTCACACCAGTTGTGGCTTATTGTTTGGATGAACGCGTCCCTGCCTATTAACACCATCCGACTGGCGGGGCTGTAGAAGTACTATCAAGGCTAACGGCACATTTACACGACACCAACTGAAAAGTCAAAAGTATTCGCATACAAATATTCTATTTTTGAAAAACACAAAGCGGTACCCAGCGATTAATACTCGACATTTCTTAGCGCTCTATTATTGCCGTAACAATATTTTTTCTAGCGAGGAATCCGAATGCTGTTTTTGTGTTGCCATTAGACGAGTGCGCACAGGCTTAATGTCTGCCATTCTTCCAGGATTATGGTTTTGGCAGGGCAGTGAAGCTGTCAGTCAGCGACATGTCTGGACTCATTGTACGCTCGTCATCAAGAGTTCCTCGGAATCACTCCTGCATATACCTGACAGGTTAGGATCGCTCACGTCGTCATCATCGGGCCCGAGCCTCGACGTTCACTTTAGATCTCAGCTGAAGCAATACAAGATGAAATAGCCACCCTCCCGTTTGGACCACCTCCTCCCACTGGGAAGATTAATGAGTATTCCTCGTGCCTTGATGGAATCCAGCATGTAGACTTTGACAACGACTGGCATTCTCTTTGACGTCTATGTGCCGTCGTGGCTCTTGAGGGAGGGATATGAGTGTCACGGTGAGGTGCACACATGCCTGCCGGTGTGACGTAAAGGCCAGTGTTTACGGGCAATCATAAATATGCATGTTGCTTTTGTGGTTTAAATGGCTGGGCGGGGGCATTTATGACAGTCGAGTGACAGCACCGGCGCTTACGGAGGTCATTTACCTGTCATCCATCAGAGACAGTCAAGATGAACAAGGTTGGGGACGACTGCGTATCACATCCATCGGACGGGGTCATTTGAAAAGGTTTAAGATTCGGATCGAACTCCAAATGACCGCTTGAACTTGAGAACAGGACTTTATCAGGGAATTGTGGTGGTGGTCAAACATGTTGGGTTAACCGATGGACTGTTTCAGAACCATGAGACAGTTTAGAGACCGCATGTCCAATCGAGCCATGATGGAATTCCCATCAACATTACACTATTTTTCAGACCCTGTGGCGCTTTGGAGTATTCATGGACTCTGACCTAAAACTAATATTTCTCCGACGCCCAAACAGCAGTTAAAGTATTTAGTATCGCTTTGCTGCTGGGCCTAGACTTGTGGTCTGGACATATCCTGTTAATGTTGTAATGTAGGCCGCAACATTGCACCTGCTCAACCAAAAACCTCAGGGGAGGAAGTACTGGGTGTTCAATAAATAGTCTGACAAGTCCATGCAAGGACAGAGATTGGAGAGTCCTAATTCCAAGGATATTCTGGGGAATAAGACCCTGAGGATCCTCTGCTCCCCCTTCTCCTGATCTCAGACAAATGGTCTGATGTCCACAGTTCCAGTATGTCCAAACGATCACAGGTGCTTTGATTCGTCCTGCGTGTTCCAGGGAGTCCCCCCTTTCCCCAAAGACCATCTGGCCCACTGATCCTTTAGATCTAAAGTCAACAAGGCAGAGGATGTTTGGGGGTCAAAGGTTGAATCTATGTCATTTGCCCCATTCCGTATGTTGTATGTGTATTTTTCAACATAAGTCAAGAGAGAAGTATTGTGTCGGTAAGTGGAGACAATAATAACCCAGCGGAGTGACTTACAATGGCTCGCTTGTTCCCGCCCCTCCCAGCTACAAGTCTCAACAATCTTCTCTCTCAGCAGGCCAGAGTGTTGCATGGCACAAGCTCAAACAGAGGCCTACAGTAAATAAAGAATGCTTAGAGTCCTACTGCGGCTGTTTGGAGAGGCCCCACGCGGGACATGGACTTGGGCCGACTAGGAAACGTTGAATTCCTGACTTTAAGTGTGCCGTGCCCTTATTAATTCCTTGACATTTAGCTGACACTTTGGCTCCACGTCATGCTCTCATCCCCGACCAGATATGGAAAACTGCTCAGGCACTTGTATCTCAGAAATCCTGCCAACTGCTTGAAGGTCCAGAGAATTTCTGGTTGATATTCTTCTCTTGCCATCTCCAAATACATGGGACTTAAAATGATCAGTCTGAAGAATATAAACTATCCATCTATCATCACAAAGACGGATTAGCAAATGGCTCAATTGGAAGTTGGTTTATTTTGACTGTATAGTTGAAACTGATCGAGCGGAGACGATAATCAAAGGCGGAGAAAAAAAACGAGCAAGCAGGAAATGATGCAAAATCCGTACAAGACAAACCGGCGCTCGTTGCTTGTTTTCACTGCGCACGCCACTAAAAATGGATCGAGTCGAGCCTGGGGCCCTGAAAGGTTGAGGCTTGATGCTTTGGAAGTGACCCAATGCTGCAAATAGCCCCTCTTGTCTCTTTGGAAATGTCATTGTTTGAGTTCCGCTTGCAACATAGATAGTTCCTATGGGGGGGGCGGTGGGTACGGCGGCAGGCTCCTAAGAGACCGATATTCCCCTCGTGTCCATATCTACAGAGGAAAGGGAATATTAAACAACTCCGCTCGGATGTCGATATTTCTGCCCGGCACTGTTTAGAGTGCTTCCTGAGTGAGATCCTGCAGACCCGGGAAACACGACAGCACAAGGCCAGATCTCCAGAGTGTCTCTTTCATCATATTAAAAATAGCATCAAACAGAGGACGAGCAGAGATACATTTTTGGACAAACAAAGACGGAGATAAACTCAGTTGGCATGCCTCAAACTGTCACTTTACGTGCTGTGTCTTCATAAACTCCTGGACGCAGACAGGCCCAGCCAGGTGGTCGGGGTGTCCCCCATAACCACCCCGGTCTGCAGAGCGTTCCTCCCTAGTGAGCCCGAGGGTGCGCCAGGTTCGGTGAAGTACCGGCCAGAAGCGGCAGTTCCACTTATCATTAACAAGCCTCACTTGGAATGCCTCACGATAAATGTTGGTGACAACTAAAGACATTTCTGAGTATTCCATTATGAATGAAAAGGATCTATCCATTCAATTTTGGGCATCCCAGAATTCGACTCAAGATTATTTTTGTTCCACTGTTCAAAAGACAACATCCGTCCAACATCACACCTCGACCTGCTGCAAAAGGTTTGGGGGTAAACCTCATCGCCAAAAGCGTAGTAGCCTTCATTCTGATGCATGCTTCCATTCCATCTGATCTATCTATCTATCTATCCAGATAATGAATAACCCCGCTTTTCCTTCCTGTGGTGCCTCCGACTCTACTCTCTTCTCTTTCAATTCTTTTTTCCATTACCCTCACTCTTTATCTCATAATTTCTTCCAGTCCTAATGTCTGACTCTTCCCTGTAGTCTCAAACTGTGCCGGGGACACAACCTGGAGGCCCCGGTCTTCTCTTTGGAATGCCATTAATCTCCGCATTCCCATCTCTGTCCTCTGTGAGATGATGAGGTCTGGTCTCCAACCCCCATTCTCGACACCCAACTAGAGACTTTGGATAGATGGTCATGGGATTTTTGTTCAAAGAAGGGTTTACAGAGCAGAGTCAACTAGTGGTTAGTAAATCTGATTCACTGTTCTGAGGTTCTGGGTTCCAATCCCAGCTCTGGTTTTCCTTTGTGGTAGTTTGCATGTTCTTACAGTTCTTGCATGGGCCTTCTTCAGGTGCCAGACCAAGACAATTTGGGTAGATTTGAGGATGACATTCTTTTCACGACAGAAGACTATTTATCTGACTGACATCACTATGATCATCTCCAACAAGTCTCATCACTCCAAATGGAATGAACCAATAAAAGGCCTTTTACACCTGCACGCTGCGACTCAATTAGGCTTTTCAACCCATCCGTGGCAAATGAATCACTCGCTGATCAATGTCTTCAATAATTAAAAGCAATAGCTTTTCTGTTTGGCTGCTGTCAATATGACGGGAAATTTATTTATCTCTACTTGTGCAGGAAGTCGATGTTTACGGCCCTTCGATTCGGAGCTGCCAAAGCAAATTATTTGAATGCGGCGGCGAGACGGGAATTAAACCCTCTGCTATGTAAGACTTTTGTTTTTTGGGGGGGATACCGAATCAATATCTCAATTCATCCTGTAGCTCTAATTCTCGATATGCCATATAAGGAGTGCATGACAAACGTTGAGGAATGCTGCAGCAACATGATAAAATATATCATCTGCAAGCAAGTTTTCAAAAAGCTCTTATTGTGTCTCATGTTTCTTCTGGACAAGACATTTGTTCTTCCCACAACCTCAGGCTATTTATTATAGTTTGCTTGCCCTTTTTGTAAGGTAATTTCCCTTACGGAGAAGAAGAGGACATTATCCGTTGTGTCTCGACTGAATGTACGTGGACAACTTACATCTCCGAAACACAGATCTGATGACAAGAGTCGAATCGCTCCACCGTAGCTGTGACAGCAAATAATCACAACAAACAGAAAATAAATAATGGCGCTGTCAACCAATGGCGACGAGGACTATGCCGGCTTCATAAATCAAACGCATATCACAATGCGGCACCGCACCTTTGGGACCGAACAGACTTAGATCCTGGACTCTCTCACAGTGCTATGTAAATCATACCTGCCCTAGGAGCCTTCTACAGCAGACCCTTTTGACCCCCCCTGCAGACACAAAGCCACAGGTCCCGACTGTTAATTCAAGCCAGAAATGGCTAAAGCTCAACAGCACCCCGTGGCACTCAGGGAAATCTCAGAGGAAGCGCTCGAAAGAGCCAGACCTCCGACTTTAGCTCCCACACGGCAGCAGTCCAGAACTTGGTCACGTCACACCATGTCTACATTCTCGATACCGTTGTGGAAAGCTTACAAAGATCCGAAGGGTTAGGGTTCGGGTTCTGGTTCGGGAGATCGAAGTGATTTTACTCAAGGGGTCATACATACAGTAAGTCATCCAAAGGATATTTTAAGTAAGACCCTTTGGAAACATATTTGATCCTTAAGAAGCAAATCAATGGAAGCCCAGAAGGATTAAAAAAAAAAAAAAAAAAAGAAGCAGAGTTGATGGAATGCAGCCATTCAGTTGACCCCGTGGCCGTGTGAGGGAGGAAGGCCGGAGACAGGTAGATATATGACCGGTTTGTTATTGTGAATTCCAGATCCTGTGATTATCTCACGACTCTTATAAAGTTCTTTAATCCGGGGGATTCCTGAGATGCAGTTCATGGGGCTGACGTCGCATCCAGCTCACCTCTGACTGACCTCCACAAAGCGGACCACGTCCACACAGGCTACAGGATTCCGTGTTTGGTGAAAGAGAAAAAAAAAAAACGCAGATTCCAGGACTGGGGTCAGGTTTCGTTTTAATGTCCGTTTGCATGTGGATGAGGGGTTTCAGGGGTGGGGGGTTAGCTCGGAGGGGCTGCGGGGTTAGCGGGAGTTCCCAGTGGCCACGCTGATGTCACTCATTACTACCCGAGACCTCGCCTGACGAGAAGCAGCTCGTTTGACTGCCACCGAAGTCGCGGCGGCGCATCGAAAAACACTTTAGGGCTTGCCAAAAAGACGGTGACAGACAGGACGCACAAAAAAAAAAAAACACCGAGACCCCCCTGCACGTAGACAAAAGGCATCGAGTTTCCGCGCCTTGCCCCAAATGAGAGGCGGCTGATTGAAACCAGATAAGGTTCAAATGGAACGTAATGAGATTCCCCCGAGTGTATGTTTGGATTAGGTGATTACAGACTTTGCCTTCCTCCTCAGCGTCACTCACACATGCATATTGACACACACACACAATAACACACACACACACACTGGTACTGTGGAGCAGCCCCCTTTTCATAAGGACAAAAGTTCAAGAAAATCGTAAAATGCAACTCTGTCTGTCTCCCCGTGCTGCAGTTTACCGGGGAGGTGTCGCAGAACAAAAGGAAAACGGGGTTATGGAAACAGACACAGCTGGCAGGGACAAAACAATGGGCCAGCTGCTTCTTTTTGGAAAGTGTGTGCTCGCTCTCAGTCAGCAAAAAAAAAAGTTTTTAAGATGGGTGCTGAATGTTGCAAAATTTTGTTGGTTCACCTCTAAAATGAGCCGAAATTAGCTAGTCGAGAGAAAATCCTATTCTGAATTCAACAATAGTCTCTGATTTTTACCGAAATGTAATTTCGAAGAAAATTATTCCATAAATTCTCAACATGACCTTTCCTTGCGGAGGTCATGATCATATTTGAAAAAGAACCCTAACCTTCTTTTCTAGTGTTGATACTACTTTCCTGCAAGCATGTTGACATACGTTGAAAGTTTAAGCTTTTTGCTGAAAAGGAAAAGGCGTGCATAATTAGGTGATCCCAACCCCCCTCCCTCCCGCAAACCCGTAACGGTCGGGACGTCGCTGTCATGGCATCCAGCTCTCTTCAATAATGCCGTGTTGTTCTTTTGAAAAGTTTGTCACGGTGACAGCGTCGCCGCAGCTTCTTGACATCACCTGTCACGTCGGCAGATCTGGGCCGCCTCTGCCGCGCTGTCACTCCTTATCACCACTCATTTCTTAAGTTTTGCGCTCGCACATATTCAAAAACGATATTACCATAACCCAGCGCCGCCGGGCCGGGGGGGCCGATATGAAAGGAGGCAATAATCTCCCCCGTCTTTATCTGCGAGCTATCCTTCAGCAAAGTATTCAACTTTTTTTCTTTTTTATATGCGACTGAGAAGGATATTAATGTTTTGATTGTCATCTGTTCTGTTAAAAAGTTATTCTTTCCCAAACGCTACTCCAAATTATTCCGTTTCCCCTCGGGGGAAGCAATGTCACAAAAGTGCGTATAAAATTATTAAATATGCCACACAATAGCGGGTAGGTGTGCGGAGGCGGTTTACACGCGCTTTTAATTGCATTACAAGACAAACACTTAGCGCCATAACGTGCAATCGCAACCGTACGATTTCACAGCGGTACAGCCTGCCGTGTTTTTTTTTTTCTTTTCTGGCATATCCGTCACAATGCTCCTATCTGCGAGGTGCAGGGTAACCTGATTTAAGGGCAACTTATTGGATTTTGCGGGAGGGACCGAGAGGGGAGAAAGGGGGGTAAAAACAAAAGGCGAAGGATTAATCACGAGGCGGCAGCGTGACAGCGCCTACAAAAGGCGGCCGTGAAAGCCTGGCTTGACGAGAGAATGATGGCGGGGATGTGCGAGTAAAGCGCCTGCCACCGGCGATGTTCCTCCTCCAACTCAACTTGTCAGGTGTAATCATTTTGTTAAGCTTAATGTTTTATGCAAATGCACTCGGGAGAGTTTCGTCAAGGGGGGTAACGCTCGGCACAGTTTGTTTTTTTTCCCCGTGTTTTGTGTCCCCCTTTGAGTACCTCTGTTGTGCGCCGCCTGCGCAGGGAGGCATTGTGTGTGCGTTTAATGTGCGCGGTATTGTTTTATGACACGCTCTGAACATATTTGCTTCCGTCTGAACCCCGGCCTGTGTGGCCCTGATTATTTCCTGTATGCATCGGGGGGGTTGCAGTCACATCACACGCCGCCTGAAGAGGACAAGACGGTCTCAGAAAGGATAAAAGTGTCGGCGGCGAATCCAATCATAACCCGCTGTTGACTGTTAGGATGTGACATATTGACATAAAAGCCGATGTTATGACGAATGGAATCGGGTGATCCATCGCTACGCGGGATTGAATTCCAAGGCGGCCGCGACGACGCCATTTGAAAAATCGGCAGTTTTCCGATTCTGTTGAAAGCTGTGAGACGTCGGAGTTTTACTTTTATTTTTTTTCCAGCAGATGCCTTGTGCATGATTAGGAAATGTCGTGGATGTCTCGCTTAAGGTGAGCACATGGGGGGGGGGGGGCAGAGCCCCGTTGGACCGCCCCTTTTCCATATCCTTTCAGTGCCAATGGTAGCACATAGTGCCCATTAAAAAAATATATTTCAATACCTATTACATTTTAAGTACTTGCTAGCTACCCAATCACAAAGGTGTATTCGCTTTGTGTGAATCTGGAGATGGATCACCCCGCGCACCATTTTGGGTGTTTATTGTAGGACGACTCAGACGTGCGAGATGAAATAGAAACAAAGAGGCACGCGAAGTCGCCGTAATCAGAAAATGTTTCGTCCATAAATATCCGAGGTAATCATCTCTAAAAGCCAGCGGAGGGAGGAGAAATGCGTCCAACCTAACATGGCCCTCAGGTCCTCTTTATGAACTCGGGCCTTTTTGTACTTTTATTGAGCTATATCATTTTTTTATGGTTCATCATCGTCATCAGAGGACCCCGTGTGAGAATCAAAGTTGAATGTCGGCGCTGAGGGAAGAAAGCAGTCAGGCTGAATGCAGTCTTTGCCCGGGGTTTCATTTTCAATCGTCCTTTATATTCCACACGGGCCTTAATTTGCTGCCAGATGCAATAAAAACCGATGTGGCCCGTGGAAAGCCGGGTGGCGTCTTATCTTCGAGATGATGTTCTCCGCCGTGCCGTTTTTATCACCTTTAAAGCTTGCGCACACTTTTACACAGCGCCGTGCCGAGCGGGTTCATTCTTCCGCGCCCGACCGTGTTTCGGCGCGCGCTGATTGAAAAGCGCTTTACGCACCTTTGTGCTTTGATTGGAATTTGACAAATGTTTTTTTTTTTCTTTCTTTGTTTTAAAGCCCCAAAGTATACACGCCCACATGCAAGTGACATTTTGTTCAATGCGTTCACGAACAGAAACTTTGACATTGAAAGTCAGCCATTGATGATTTAGAAAAACATTAAAGCGCTTAAGGGGCTGTTTACGAGTGACGTTTTTAAATTGAAACTACTATGGACGTGAAAACGATGTAGTCGCGCGAGAAAACAACTTTTAGTTGGTCTAAAGGTTAAGAAAAATAATATGAATATAAATAATAATATAAGAATGTAAAAAAAAAATCCTATTGCTCATTATGCATTTTCTAAATCTGTTATCGTTTTCTTATCACATTTCTCCTTGGTGTTTGGAAGAAGACAAGCTCTGGCAAACTCCAAATCAACAACATGCACGGCCAACCGAGAAAGGCGCACAAGCGCTGGCTGGCGGGGTTAACGTTCATTCCTTTTGCCGGCTGGTTCCGATGCTCGTCCAGCTGTGAGTAAACAACCGACGAACTGTAGCTTCCCATAAACGCCGAGTGGTGTGTGAAGTAGATGTGAAATGTGGGAGAAAATAACCGGGTGTGTATGCTTGCGTTAAATCTACTGCGCAGCAAAGCGGACTGGAAAGCGCTCAGCTCCAGCCGGCGCCGTTGCCAATGACAACAAAAGGGCCTTCAGTCGGAAAGCTACAATAAAACGGCATCCGTGCAGATTCGCTAAATTGGCAGAGTGGCTTTTTCTCATTAGAATATTACCTCTGGCCCCCTGACTGCAAGTCGAAGCCCATTAAGATGACCTTCGCCGCCGCGACGCTCATTACGCAACGGCGCAAATGCTCCGAGGCCGTAATGAGGAGACTGGCGTACAGTACGTAGCGATATGAAATGTTATCAAGAAGGGTCCAGCCTGCAATTATGAGGACCTTTTTGTGAAAAGTTCACTTCTATTATCCCCCGCTGCTACCACTGGTAATGGCATTGAGGCCATAATGGCTCCCCCTGTAAGTTAATATCATATATGAAACTGGATATCGCCAACCCTGGAGATTTCGTGTGTGTGTGTGTGTGTGGGTGTCGTCTGCATGTAAGCACTCCGGCGACATAAGCAGGCGCGTCGCCTTCATTGCATTGTGTTGATATTACGAGTCATTCATCATTCCATCCTGACACCTGCATGAAATAAAACACAGTAATTAATTTGGTTAGACGCGGGGAGGTGGAGTGTGATGGAGGGGAGAGTGATGAAGAGGCGGGGAGGGGATTACGGCGGGGAAGGTGACGACGACGCCACAAAAATTAACCGAGAATTTATGATATTTTTACGTGTCATTTGTCTCGCGCTGATTTTAGGTGGTGTACGATGACGGAGAGGAGAGACTTTTAGCATTAATATGATACAGTAATTGCATACTTAGGAGTCGTGGAATAGATTTGAGTTCTCGTTTATCAACACGGAGGCGATGATTAAAATAGTTTTGCTGGAAGCAAAAACAGTGCTGACGGACAAAAATCGTGACAAATCTTAAGAGCCAGCTCGTCTTGGGATCTTTATGAGTACACTGTAATGCGGAGTTGGAAGTCGAGGGGGCGGAGTTTCAGCAGCCTCCAATGAACTGGGGTATGGGGCAGTTAATTCTTAGCCCCGGGAATTTTGCCTAGCAACGACAAGTGGTCAAGAAAAATGAGAAAAAAATAAATCAAGCTAATTTTGATTTTCAACTGTATGTTATAATGTCTTATATTATACATAAGTATAAATAGATATAAATATAATAATAATATAATAGATATAAATAGAATAATCCCAAAAATATAGAAACACAATATAAATATGATGGGGCATTTTTTTGCGAGTTCAATCTACAAAAGAGACACCTTATTAAGCAAATGATGCTGTGGAATATACAAACGAGCTTATCATCTATTTGACTCTGAGAGCACGTGGTGAAGGCTGCGATGCTCGACATCTTTTTCTAGTGCAAAAGGGATCATTACTCTATCGCAAACCTGCCTCCACCTGTCAGTTGCGGGCTCCACATCAGTCAGCCGCACGCCGCCACGCTCTGGATGCTCCGGCGGCGCAGGCAGACAGCGGAGACGGATGCTCACGCCGCGGAAAGCGCCGAATTAAAAGGCAGAGGCTGATAAATTGACAGCCGGGCCCTCAGGACGAGGATGCAGACGATGGGATGATCAACCTGACTGCAAGGTGAGGCGCCGGGCCGCGGCTGGCAGCGGCGGGAAACGGGGATGCTCTGTTGCACATTTTTTATGGCATTTGGGATTTACATGTTTTATTTTTACCATGTGCATACTTTCTCGGAGATAGATGTTACGGAACGCGCAATGGGATCCGCCATGCTTATCTTTCTAATGTACCTTTTTAATGCACTATAAAACAACGGCTATTGTGAGTGCTCAAGGGCTTGTGATGTTTAAAGTCATATTACCTTGAATTTGGAATCAAAATGAAATAAAATTGGATCGCAGGAAGTTAAAAGCCAGCAATTAGCTAAATTAAAAAACTTCCCAACACTTTGGGCGTCACTGTGTTTTTTTTCTACATTTAATTCAAATTTATTGGGACGTCATGAAATTTAAAAGGGAATTTTACAAGAAGTCTTAATTTAAAATTATTATGGTGTTATTTGTAATTCAGCTAGCTTGATGCTAATGACACTAGCATTGAGGATTCCGCTGTTACAGACTTTTAAAGGGAATGTCAAGTTCAACATTTTCCGAACTAGTCTAAAGATGGTGTTTGTGGAATATGAATTAAGCAGAAAATCCATCTAAGGCGGCGGCCATTTTGCTTTCCACTGCCACTTGCCGGCGACTGAAAATGACATCACATGGCCAAACCCAGAAAAGAGTCGAGCTGGTTGTTACCTGAGCTTTTAGGCAGCACTGTGATGTCATTTTCTATCGACAGCAAGTAGCAGTACAGAGAAAATGGCCGCCCTCCTTCCCCAGCAGCAACTGCAAGGATGTTGTGCTCCTGTGTGGAGTACTGTAAATTCAGACCTCCCCCTCGCTTTGACTTCCTTCTTCAACAGTGGTAAAACGCTGCCCTCCAACCCACTGCCCTGACGTTCACCCCAACACAGGTGTTTCCCATTGCCACTCGCAAAACCCCCCAGCACCCCCCCGCGCCGGCACCAACATTGTTTTAATGGGGAGCGACTTCTGACGCACCACGGTGCTCTGTGTTTATCTGCGGCAGTGTCCACTCACGAGGACTCCTGGGACAACACATGGTTTGAACATTAGTTTGTCCCCGTGGAGTCAAAAGGATCCACTTGGATGTTGGTTATCACGGGAAAGTGCGTAGATCCGGGAGGGGAGGGGGGAGGTGGCGTCGCCAGGGCGGGCACTACAGTGGAAGCTGCAGAGTTCAATGGGCCAAAGGTTGTCGAAATGTACAAAACTTACAGAACTGGTTTTGACTCAAAGATTGAACTGAAGATGTCCGACTTTTAAGGTTTCACATTTTGAAATTCTGACAGAGTCCAAGCGCGAAGCTCCCGCTGTTACCGTACCCGAGTTAATGAGGCCACCGCGCGCATAGTCATCTTGATCATTTAATTTGAGGGCGCCCTGAGGTGGAGCAATCTTTATTTCATCAGCTCAGAGCCGTTTATTTCATTAAAACGTCGACTTGTCCATCAGTAAGAACCTGTTCCTTTTGAGATAAGCGGGCGGAATTCATCATAATTGCAAATGTTTGCCCGTAATGTAAAGAGCTTGTGGGCTATCGTATTCTTTTGACATGAAAAGGTCCGTCTCGCATACAAATCAGAACAACCTGACAGTAATTCCGGGAAAAAAAAAAAAAATCCAACGTGCAGCCATTTAGAAAGTGAGAGTTGCTCGGGCGTTATAATTGTTGCTACTTTTTTTTGAATATATCTTAATAATTATAGACAATTTTTTGTGGGTCCCATTTCCTTAACACAACATGTCAACAGTTTTGATTTATCCGCGACTCGAACCCTCCTCCACCATTTTGTCCTCCTGTTCACGTTCACGTCGGCGTGTCACATGAACACGTGTGCAAACACGTACGCGCAGCTTTTCACCCCCACGCGCATCTCGCGTCATCAGTTGAGAGGGGACGAACCGACAGCGACTGCCGGGCCATTGGAGCCATCGTGATTGACTTTACGATGGCAACATCAACGTGCCAACTGGTCTTTATGCTTTCAAGAGATGCCAAAAAAGTTTACGATGCGGAGAAATTCAGCTTCGCTTTAGAAACCCGCCCCCTCCTCAACCTTCCCCCTCAAGACACTTTTAATGGCATTAAATTACAGGCCTGAACCGACGACGACAACTGTCGAGGTTTAAAACATGTTAACGTGACGTGAGTGACGCCATCAATTTTTTTTCCTCCTACATTCGAGTTTAGATGTGGTCGCAGCCGCGGGTTGCGATTTGTCAGACGTCATTTCCTCTTGTCATGTACTGATATATCGTGACAACCCTTCCAGATGACAAGTTCGTGTACATTCAGCACTAAGGTGAATGGAGAGCGCCATCTAGAGGGCTCAATAAAGCCTACACTGGTTCATGAATCATTTCGAAGCTTCATTTTGAAAGTTTCAAACTCAGTATATTGCATTCAGAAAATTTTGCGGAAATTTAATAATTTGAAAAAAAAAAAACCCACAAAAGTTTCCGTATCATAATATCCGTTTTTTTGTTTATTTTGAAGTATTTACGTTATTTCATTTCGTTTGATTGGAGTTATTTTGGTCATTTCCATGACCTTAAAAATAACCTTGCGATGACAAGAGAAATAAGTTATCGCATTTGAAGGTGAAGTATCGTTGCGCGGTATTGGCGACTACTCAAATGTAAGTACTCGTGCTCTGTGTAGATGCTGTCATTGTACTAAAAAGCCCTCTCTTGCCCCCGCGACAAGGTCGCGCTGGGACAGGATGTAAAGTGGCCTGTCAAGCGACCACCGGGGCGCAGTTCAATCCCCCTAATTGCATCCTTGAACGAGACGCCTTATGTTCCTCACACACACCTGATGGTAAAGGGTAGTTGACGAGTGAGCGGTCCCTCTCACTCACCCCCGCCCCCCCCCTCCTGATGTGAATGTATAGAAGATAGAAAAGGATGATGGACTTCCCTTTCAATGGCGGAGTGCAAGGAGAGAAAAGGTCAATTTTTGACTAAAATTGCCTCCATCAAGCTACATTGTGTTGCGATGGACACTTGGAATCGATTTACTGAATTCTTCTACTTTGTTCGTGCTGCCTAATATTGCGTGACGAGCTCATTGAGGAAATTTTGGAAAAAAATAAATAAATAAGTGGAGTAGACGGCCCAGAAAGTCTTCGCTGTCTCTACGGTGCCTCATTAGGGACATTGATGGATGGGCGATTGCCACAACAAGGCTCAGCCAATGGAAAGTCCGTAGGTATTGTTAGCTAAGTTGTGATACCACCAATCACCAGTAGATGGCAGACTAGACCGTGCGTTTCATACATTTCCTTCGTACATTTTTCCTCATAGTCGATTGGGGAAATAACTGCTGGTAGAAGCGGCTGATTAAAAAGTATGAGTCTACTTGGTTTTACAATTATCAACAATACAAAGTCAATAAGCTCACAGCAGGATGACCTGATCTTTATTTCTCTGGCCATCTTTACGGAGAGCCCACTTAACTCGCCTTCCCTTTTAACACACCCCCTCTGTAGTTGCGTATCGGATTTACAGCCGATAGTTTACTTTTATTCCGGAGGAGGTCATACGATATGATATTTTCTGCTTCCCAAAATGGCCGCGGCCGCCGGCCCAGACGTATAAAACACACTCTTGACAGCGATACATCTCGAGTGATGACACCGCTCTGAAACAATCTCGATATTGCCTTTCCCGGCCATAAACAAAACCTGACCACAGTTCTGTGCGCTGATGGCTGACGGCCGTGCGTGTGTGTGTGTGTATGTGTGTGTGTAGAAGGAGCAGGAGAGAAAAGAGAAGAAGCAGAGGGATGTACAGATGAAAGCTCAGCAGCGGCGGCGGCAGAGCCAGCCAGTAAATGGATTCGCTCTTGGGAGAAAAGTGGGAAATGGCTGTTAGCAACACAATCCCGAGGAGGCCGACGACGCGAAGGGATGGCTCGGGAACGGGGAAAAAAAAAAAAGGAGAAGGGATGCGAACGGGACAGACAGAACGGGACGGCGCAGATGTGGGGGAGCACTGGCAGGTGCTTCATCATCTGCTAAAGCATTGTGGCTCCGCCCGTAAACAGTCATCGGGCCTCTCTGGGGAGCAACCTTCTTTGTAACTAGCACAGGTATAAATCTGCCTCTTAGCCACTAAATTAGACACATTCTTGTGAGGACACTCACTCTGCAAGTGCAGCTCAAACCCAATGGGGATGGGATGGGGGGTCTGGGCAATTCACAGCCTCAATCCCCGGCCTTCCATTGCATCATGCGGGAGTGTCTGCCGAGGCTCAAAGACGAGGACTAAGTCCAAGGTCTGCTTTTTGTCACCTCCCCGCAATATTTAATTACGTCTCTAACACAGCACACTTATTTTTACGCCATGTTTTTTTTCCTGCATCGCGAGGTCAAACCAGCTGACTTGTATTTTTGAGGGTGCCAAAATCCAGAGCCATTTGGTTTACCAAAGAAGACAATTTTTAAATCTCTTCTGACTGATCATATTAACAACAATGCATACTTCATCAACCGGGCCGTGATCGAGACTTGATGGGACAAGCCTGACGGCGACAGAAATAATCCAGTGGCCGCTCTTGTAAATGAATAATTGATATCTAGCCGAACAGACTAATGAATGCAAAAGTGCTTTGGCTTTGACTGATAGGCCTCTTTGCTCCAGAAGCCTTCCCGGCGGTGGCGGGCCGCACCGGAGGCGGAGGTGCCATTCTCTATAACCCGTCTAATTGCTCCTTTGACGTGAGTGACTTGACGGTGTGTGTCCGTGCGCTTGCCACTCGGGGCTGACCCTTTTTAGCCTGCTGTTTATTAGCATCGTTCCAGGTTATCGCACCAATTAGGGCTTGGGATAGCTGGGATCCGAAAGAAACGCCGCGCGTAAAAATGCGTACTGTTAGCTACCGGTGAGGGAACGCGAGGGACTAGTGCAAATGCTGTATAGTTGAGTTGCTCGCAGAAATACCGTTTCAGTCTTGGAACTTTTCTGACATACCTGCAAGTCTTGAATTTGTTTGTTTTTACCTTTGTGTGATTAAAACAACCGAAACAATCTTAAAGTTGACACTATTGTGACGATATAACCTATTAAATTACAGCTTGAATACAAACGGTGAAGCAACCCATGTTGACAAACAATATAACCGTACTCACAGTCGTATATTTTTTCCGAACAATGATGAATATTAGAGTCATAATGATGAGCTGAGAGCAGTTGAGATGTCTCATTTGAAAGAAACGTACCAAAAGAAAGTCAACACGATTAGGGAACAAGGATTTTGGGTGCCAGTCCAAGCTCTAATTTACAAAAAGTATTCAAATATACCTAAAGTTATATTTTGCACACTTGAAAACCATGTTAGTACAGCAAAGATTTTCGACGGTTTATTTGTTGTAAGTATTTTAGTAAGCGTCACATCAAGGCTCGTTCCCCACTTGTGCCCGGGGCCTTGTCCAAACAATCTTACTTACATTTTAGCGCCATTACGCACACCCTCCGTGTCCACGGGTCCTGATAACATTCTCACAGCGGTTTCGGTGCGGCGCTCACGCCAAACAATACCTTATTGACACGGGGCCCTTTGGCTCACAATAGCCACAAAACACCAGGGTTCCTGTTTTTGTTGACTCTGTTTGAGGTGGCCATTGAGGCAAAAAGCCACTGTGGACACAGTGCGGACGCATAATGGGAGCTCTCTGTCATACAATACAACAAATCAAGCCTTTAAATGTTTGAGCATGATAAGGCAAAGAGAGGGCATGGGGTGGAGGGTGGGAGGGGCAGGTGTAGTTGAAGGAAATGCAGGGATTAGGACTGAAATAGGGCGGTCTCGCACCACTAGGGGACAGTAGTAAGTCACGGAAGGCAGAAGCAGTGCACTGTAGGTGTGTGTGTGTGTGTCTCTTTCCAAAGTGTGCGTGCGCCAAAGCGTGAACAAAAGACTTTCTTTGTTGCGGATAATAAAAGAATGCCGAAATAGCTCCTTGACTGCTTTAGAAAAGATCTTGATGATGCGTTTGGCCCATAATGCACAGGAACAGCTCTGGATTTGCATAATCACGTGTAATGTAAAGCAGCCAACAAACAAACTGTAGCTGACGGGGCAGGGGAGGGTGGGCTTCTTTTGTACCCCCTCCCTCCCCTTATGGACTTTCTATGCACACTAAGAGTACATTTAATCTCATCTGCTCGCAACATAAAGGAGAACATTTGCGCTTTGTGGGGGATCGAGCGCTTCCGGAAACAAAATAAGTAAATGAGAGGCATCCATTTTAGGTGTGAGCGCCACTTGTGATGATTTACTGCTTTAATTAGGCCTTTCGTTGCAGGAAGATGTGAGCGTGATTTTACAGTTAAAAATGACATACCTAGAATGTCTTTTTTTTTTGTTTTTTTTGGGAAGGCACACAAACAAATGGTTTTTTTTTTTAGGCATCACTGCGCGAGCAAATCAGGCTCATTTATTTGTTAACCGGTTAAAGCAGTCAAGTTAATATCAGCGACTGCTTGGGAGTGCTTCTTGTCGTCATGGTAACCCAATGTCCAAAACGGCGCCACTTTCTTCGTCAGGGAATTAAAAGCACAACAATAACCGTTAGCCTCTGTTATAGTAGTTGTGCTCTCTGTTAGGGTCTCATGAATTAGTCAAGATTGTTAATTGCACATTTATGACGCTCAAGGCCACCGAGAGTTGCATTAAACGGTGCGGTAAAAAAAAAAAAAAAAAAGCAAATGAGTGAGCATGAAAAATAGATTACACTTTTAGATTACTGCTTAACCGAGTGTGGGAAAGCGCGGGAAAAGTGTTTATGTTGATTTTTGGTCTGAAAATTTATGTTTTTTAATTGATCATGTTTGATTGTTGTTTATTAATGTACTTATTTTAATGGTCTAACTTTTTCTAAAATTGAAAACGCTCCAGCAACATGGTCGCTGCTTGGTGAAATAAATGATAGCATACAATAAATACAATAAAATAAATAAAAATAAATACTAAATAACATTGGGGATTAAAAAAATTCAAGGTAAAAAATATTTGAATTTGATTATTATAGTTTTTTTAAATTTAATTCATTTCAAGAGCCTGTTTATAATGAGACCAAAATGGGGCAAATACAGTATTTATTTCTTAAAGCGCTCCCCCGGCACCATGTCTTTGTGTTTGCACTTTATTGTCGTCTATTCTGATCTCTGGCGTGTTTCATTATTAAGTGACTTTTGAGTGACACCGCGCCGGCTGTCACCGCCATGTGCCGAGGCTCCCTCTCATTTCCAGCACCCGCGACGACAACGATAATAATGAGCGTCTCGGTGCAGCCCTAAGACCTCGCTATTTGTGTTATTGTTGTGAGGGTCGTCTCACACTCACACACACACACACGCGGGGCCCTGACGTTTGCTTTGCTATCAGCAGGAGTGCACAAATACAAACACATTTGCCTGAGTTATTGACCTTTATCTCCCCACTTTTCCTGACAGCCATCTCCACTTATTGACAATACAAACACACGGGACGACGCATAACCTTTCATTCACACATTCACTCTCTCTCTCTCTCTCTCCTTACTGTCTTCCTCTTTCCTTTGCTCTATCTCTCTGGCAGTTTGCATTTATTTCAATAAAATAAGCCAACGCTATTTGGCGTCTTTCGGTTGTTCTGATGCATATGGTTACTGCAACAAAAACAAGTCGCAAAAAATACACTAATTGCTTCGGTTAAATGAAAGGTGTGCAACCTATGGCACTATGACCATTGTACGGGCCCCTGACGACATTCAATCCGGTCCAACTGATCAGAGGAACTCTTCCAAAATAGAGACATTTGGCGGATATTTTTCCTGAAATTTAGAATAGTCCTCGGAGGACGATAAAAACTCAAATGGCCTCTGATAGCAAAAAGCTTCCCCACCCCGGAATTAAATATTTATCTTGTATACGTGTAGCATTTGCATTTCCGTGTCGAGTGGATTTTTTACACGTACATATATCTATGCGGCGTGAGGAATAACATAATTAAACAGAATACAGGCCTGAATCCATGGACCGATAATAAAGAGAATAATTTACTGCGTCTCAATACAGCGTTGAATAACAATGGTCGTAAAAAGCACTAGTATTCCGCTAATGATTCTCCTCCTGGATTTATTGTGTTTTCCAGCGTGTGGCGTACATAAAACACGCTGCGTCCCCTGTGCTCATCCACCCTACCCCTCCCCCCCTCCTGCAGGTACTTCCGAGGCCCAAAATTAAATTTTAAACATTCCGGCCCCGGTGTTTGGTGACCATGGTTAATCATCGGGAAAGAAAGACATCAAACAATATTTGATAATGAGAAAAATGCCTCCAGGATATTAGGGGAATGGTGGGTGGTGGAAGTGGGGTGGTGCTGATGGAGGGCGGGAGCACAGCGGGAGATGCTAGCTGCAGCACGTCGTCTGGACCAGAAGAGTCTACGTGTTTGTGCGTGTGACACGCGCACACACACATTAACTATCTACGGCCTACTCAGTCACCTCTTACGGAGTTAAAAAGCCATTAAAGCATTGCCTCTTTCTTAAAGTTCATGATGAGATAATTAGAATTCAAGATTGGAGAGCCGGTGCGCTGAGATTAGCTGCGCCGCGCCTCAACTCAATTATTTCACGTTAAAATGGATTTTGTGCAAAGGAGGGGTGTGTGGTGGTGGGGGGGGGGTGAAATCCAGATGAGAAAAACTGCAGATGAAAAGTGATTTCCTCCTTGACGTTCATTTACAAATACATCTTATTCAAGAATAATATTACTCAATATGAGTGATGCACAAATAAATGTTAAAAAAAAAGAGCTCACCCCAAAAAACGAGTTCTATTTAATTCAATCAGTCCACACAGAAGAGCCCATCTAAACTTGGTTGCTAAACAAAACAACAGCACCTACCTTTTTTTTCTTTTAGTGCAGTACACACACAAATACACACACAGACACATTTATAGGAATTGTGATTAAAGAAACATGTTTGTTTGATTTTTGTACCCCCCCCCCCAAAACCAACCACATAAAATGATACAGACAGTACTCAAAACAAGAAATAATTTGGGAGCAGAGTGGACAAGAGTAAGGTGAGGGTGCGTCGGGTAATAAGGGGGAAAATAATTTCTCCCGCGCTTTTGAAGCATGTTTTTTGTGTCGTTGATTGACACGGCGTTAACAGTCTGGATGGACCGGCGGCCAATCGGCAGCATGTGCAACCACCTCCGCTCATGCAAATGGAGCCCGCGCCGGCCAGCCCCTTGACTTTGATTAATGAGCTCCAGCCACGGCCTTTGTTTCTACACGTCGCCATTTAGGGTGAAATACAATCCCAAAATATTATCAATCCCCTATTAATCTGGTGAATTCGCCAAACAGTGCGCTCTGCTCTTCCTGCGTCTCGTGAGCATTAGGCACAATTGCTTTTAATTACTTGTCTTGCTAATTAGATTCATTAAAAGGATAATAAAATAAATGGAGGAGGCACAGTGGAAAGCTCAAGCGAAACACATGTCTTGTCTTCCGCGATGTAAAATATGGATGTGGGATTTTCTGGGGCAGTCATGCTGTTCGAAGGGGGGGGGGGGGGGGACACACAAATCCGATACCGTGCTAATACTACAGGCATTTCCTGACTCTGGCTTGCCTCGTGTTTAAACTGTGATTTTTGTAGAGCTGAGATTCCAGACTCCCTGAAGATTCCGAGAGCAATTTTGCAGCGCGGGGCCAATGAAGTCACCGACTTTGAGCGGCGGGAAAAAGAAGGAAGAAACATTATGACAGTAATGCTGACAATGGAGTGAAACCAAACACGCTCTTTGCATGGTAAGCGATGCCACGGGATGTGGAAAAAAGAAAGCGGGCCTAATGGGCAAGACGTGGAAAGATCTTACAATCTCCCTCAGATGTGCGACGAGTAGAGGAAATTACACGAGCAAGCAAATCATCAATCATTATATTCGTCGAGCGCGGGGGGGGGGTATGCTGTCAATTTGCCCGACGTTGGTTCTTGGGCGGGTGTGTTAGCGGCATTAGCGGCACCTTGCTTTGCACTACAATGGCAGCGAGAAGAGAGATCGGTGCAGCCTCTCTCGGTATCACAGCGAGATTACCCTTTGTAAATTCACCTCCCACTGCGAGCGGGCTTCACAGCTGGTTAACAGCGCTGCCCAGCTTGCACGCGGCCGCCAACGGCAGATCTTTTCACGGTTTATGCAAGTGTAAAAAAAAAATATTTTGTGACAATGTGACAGCCTATCAAAACGCGTAGTCCGGCCGAGACATGACCTAAAAACTCAAATTAACTAAATTGCGCGGCCCGGTGAAACCCTCACTTTTTTTTTTTTTTTAAATTCAAATATTTTACAGTATTTACTATAATTATTTAGTGGCAAATCCTTGGTGAATTTTACTTACCGCTTTTTATTTGATCCTTGTTGCGTAAATGTAGCTGGGATTCACAGACACAACGTAATCTGTGATCCTGCCGCTTTTAAAGCCAGCACAGTTCACTGACTCCCAACCCCGGCTCTGATTTTTATCTTTTAATGCCATCACATTACACTGATCCTTTTCTACCTATTACACACCCCTCCAGCAAAACCCCCCAGCCCACCCCCTGATCCTCTGATACCTAGCCTCGGCGCTCCTTCTGCCCCTGACCTTGGCCCTTTGTAGCAATCAGACCAGACTTCCTCAGAGGCCCTGATCTTATCTAGCGCTACCAATCCCACTACACAGCTTCCTTTTGTAGCCGAGCGCGGCGCAGCGAGCCTTTTCAGACCCGCCGACTGTGCCGGCGAACACGCGCCAGGGCCGAGACCTCGGCTCATCTCAGTCATCATACTACACTGCCCAACAACAATGGCCTTTATTTGGCCGACGCGGCGCAGGTCATGATACAGGCTTTGGTGCTCATCAATACATTGTTCAATCACAATGGAGAGGAACCAGCAATAGTGTTGTCAAATCAAATGTTTTGACTCTATCGCCTTGCGGTGGAATGAGACATTTCCAGTTGACAAGGGGGAGGTGGGGGCACATGCTATTCATTAACTTTTTGAAATATAAACAGACAAAACAAGAAAAAAAAAACATCCACAATCCTTTGTAAGATTTTGTATGGTAAAGAAAAAAGGAATTTAAGCAGACTGTATTTTACTAGTGCTAAGAGACTAATTACAATTAAAATGAAAATAATGTTCTTAAGGGGAAGATTTGTTGAATTACATCTGTTATAAGTGTTAAGGGGACAATGCAATTGTGCATGTTTAAAAATCAACATTTTACTCTGCATGTTTTATTTTTGGTTATAATTATGCTTTCTCTCATTTATATTTTAGCATGGGGATCTTTCCCCCTAAGTCAGCTAGGATAGGCTCTAGCTTACCCATGCCCATTACAAGCAGTAAATTGATTTATTTCTATATAAGCAACAGGAAATAAATAGACGTACCTTTCTTTACATACCTGTTGAGGTGAAAGCCAGTTCCTCCAGATTAACAAAAGAGAATAGACACACATTTTCCTCTTCTGATCAGTTGCATTTGTAAACTGCATTGTAAAAGGAAATAATAATCAATGACAAGCATCTAAACAGTAAACCCTCACTATTTGCCACTATTACCCTCACTAACAAAGCCTTATAATGACCTTAATTAATACTTTAAACTTCAAATATACAACAAACTAAGATCCCAAAACCTTTAAATATAATTGCTACCTCATCTTCAATTAGCTTCATTAAATGGTTTCAAATAGTGAGTATAGGTTATATTGCTCTAACCCAGTGCTTCTCAATTATTTTCTGTTACGCCCCCCCCCTAGCAAGAAGAAAACTATTCGCGCCCCCCCTCCCCACCGTGACTATCCTAACTTGTCTTGTAAGTCGTAAAATGTTGCACTGTCGCAAACGTGACAGAAGTAACAATGAGAGCGCCACTGCCCCCTGCTGTAGTAAACGCGCAATTACACTTTATTCTAGTACTGCCAAAAAAAAAGCCTGTTCCCCAGGGTCACACGCGCCCCCCCCAGGAATAGCACCGCGCCCCCCAAGGGGGGCGCGCCCCACTATTTGAGAAGCACTGCTCTAACCGAATGTTAAAAGGGTAATAAAATATAATTTGACTTTTTTTCTTATTTGTTTTTGTAAAATTATTTTACAGAAAAAACACAGAAGGTATGTAAAACACAAAGTTAAAACAGAAACATCAACCGTTAGGTGGCTCCAGGAGTGATGTTCCCCTTCTCTCACTCGCCATTGCACTATTTAGCACTTTTTAGTGGACTGTAGTCAAAAACTGAAGCGTCAACCGCCGGTTGTGAGTCAGAACACATGTTTTATTACCGTTTCTTGAAAGTATGGCTTACATTTTGTGAGGAGAGCGCTTGTGTGCCTTCCCTGTGTGCTCAACACACACTTACTTCCCCATGAAGGTAGCTCGTCATCATAAGAGTTCTACCCACTTCCGCAAAACGATCCAATCGTAGGCAAGTATACTCAGAGCCGTCAAAGATTGACCAATCGGCGCACAGCTCGCTCCTGGGTCATCACTTCAACTTCCCTAGCGGGAAGCAGAACAGCTGTTACAAGACGTCCCGGATAAATGGTAAACAAACCCATTTTCAGGCATTCTTTAATCATTCCGTAAGTATATTTATACATCTCTAAAACACAGTAGTGACTCAGTAGCCATTTAAAAACCCTGCAAACAAATTTAATGGATTGTGTTTGCTACAGTACTGTGGCGATCTCTTATAAATACCGGATAGCTACATTTTAATAACAATATCTTTTTACAGACATTTGAAGATGAAACTCTCCCGTGCTGAATACAAAGAGATCGTGAGATGGACAGAGCAACTAAGACCAACGCGGCAGTGTATGAAGATGCTAAAAGACAGATTTCCAAAGTAAGTATAATGATTATTTACTTGTATAATAAAAATTATTGAACAGAAAAAGTGAGTGTGCAACAATTCATGATGCAAATATTGTTTATTATTACTTATACACAATGCAAATAATATGTAATTACTGTATTGTACTGTATGTTAATAGCTACTTGTAAATGATGTGTGTATTTAAAAAGCATCCTTGGAGTTCTGTTCCTACAGTGTCTACATGTAAAAAAACGCTAAACTTCTAGATTGATAGACTTTTTAATCCTGTGAGAGCAATTGGTAATTTGGTGGCCATTAATTCCTCACTGGTTTTTGGAGCCATCCACTGGTGCAAAATTAGCAAGCGTGTTTTGCCATGCAGCGCTTGCACCCCCCCCACAGATCGAAGCGAGGGGTTAATGGTGGTGTTTGCCTTTCTCCTTGACACCGAGGGCCTTTTCTTTATTGAACGTAACACGTGTAATCCCCTCAAGGCTACCGTTACACCACCATCGCTGATCCCATGGAGGTCACTTACAAAGTCGTATGCAATTGACGCTTCCTACGCATCGGAGGAAAGTAGAAATCTGTGTTTGAAAGTTACCGTCAAGGAGTCCATCAGTGACGTACTGACGGACATTCCATCGGAACCAATTTCATGCTTATGAAATGACTTCATTCTCAGAATACTGGCATTTTGACTTTATTAACCTTAATAAAGTCAATTAAATTAATTCACTATGCCATATGCTCAGGCACGAATACTGTGTTTTTGGTTCCCTGGGCCATAAAACTTTTGCACACTGTCCAAATAACATTTCCCCCTCAAATATAGATGCCTTTATTATACAACAAAATAAAAAATATATAAACACCAGAGGAGCAGAACTATTTAAGATTCAGTCTTGCTCAAGGACACTTTGGTCACCAGAGGTGAGGATTGAACCCACAATCTTCAAGGCGGGATATAATCACTCTACCCACTGATCCACATTGCCTCATAACAAAAACAGTAATGTCGAGTATACTAATCAAAGGAAAACACAGCAGCATTTGCATTCCAATAATTCTGCACAATCGCCAGCCGCTTCTCAGAGGTACTGGATCTTCTATTTAGTCTTGCCAGCTATTGTTATTATTTCAGTCAACATAAGCAATCTCGGTGAGGCCCGTGCTCTTTAAAATGTCCGAGTTTCCGCGCCGGGTCTGACAGGCAGGCGCGGCGGCGGTGTTTTCACAGCCTGCAGAATTATTCTGCTTGTCCAATCAGCTGAGCTGGACTCTGGAGGGTTAGTGATTGGACTGGCAGGAAATCAGGCTCTTAAGACATAACATATCGACTAGGCCATCCATCATCTCTTAGCATGCGCTCGGGTACACTGCTCCCCCCCCTCGGACTGTGTGGGAGCCCTGCCACTGCGTAAATATTGGCCGTGGAGGCCATGGCTGGCGAGTTGGTTCAGGCTAACACAGTCGGAAGAATATTTTTTATTAGTTCAAAATAGTCTGATACTTGAAAATAGTGTAAAAATCCAAATAAAATGTGTTTTTGTGGGAGGGAAGCCAATATTCTTTTATAGGAATAACTGTGTGTATCACATCAACTGGAATAGCGACGTGCCCGTTAAACAAGATGATGGCAGTTGTTTCAAGGGCTGCGAAATAATCTTTATTATTGTCAACTTTTTTTACTGGTGGTACTTTTAAATCAGTGTTGGCATTAACCCAAAGTGACCCCCCCGTTTCTGTTTAGACGTTTATTAAAGATTGGAAAATACAGGCTAAGTCAATCCCGGTTGTTATGCTGGATATTTTGTACTAAGACATTTCCAAACATTACTTTTGAATTCCAAAATGTTTCATTTCGGGATTGTTTACCCTTCGTAATGAATATGTAAACGCTACTATACATTGGTGGTGTGCGTGATTTTGATTTCAGCAGTGAATTGTTTATCGGGCCAGCACTCATTGCTTTTCGATTAAGCAAATAGGGGACAATTCAAACTTGGGACAAAGCGAAAGTAAGAGTCAATTTCAAGCTGATTTCCACGGGGGGGGGGCGTCTGTCATTCTGCCTGTCCGATCATAAGTCCAGTGGGAGGAGAGTGGGAGGGTCCCACAGACGGACTCGAAAGAGACCCCCTCATCTGTAACGGCCTGCCTGCATAACACAGATGTTGGGAGTCATCTGTCAAGCTGGCCTCTCTTTCCAGGTCTGACCTGCTCCCGGAGAGGGTTGGGAGTTGGAGGTTTGGTATCAGGTCGGGTAGGGGGGGCGCATTGGACACGGTGCTGTCACTTTCTTACCCCCAACTCACAATGGAGACGCATGCTAATATCATCCCTGAATAATAATAACAACCCTCAAAGTCCGACATGACTCTTATTTCGATTCCAAATAAAGTACTCGGGATATTTGGAAGAAGAATTTGTATGATCTCACCTAGCTCGTGACCGGTATTGGGAGACATGTGACATCAGTCACATTAGGTCCTTCTCTGGCCATACATTAGAATTGGAAATGATGGGCTGCTCTCTGAGGTCTTGACTAACTTCCCCTGGGTCCAAAAGGAGGGTGGGGTGGGTGTCCCCCCCCCCCCCAGTTCATACACCCTTTGTCCCCTTAAGTATAAGAAGGGAGGGGAGGTGTGTCCTATCTGTCCTTTTGTGGTGTATTATGAATAGATGTGGATGTAATGATTAGCCCCGCCCCCTTATGTAAAATGCCATTCAGCCCATTCGTCATATGCTGTCCTTAAAAGCAGGGAACGTTTATAAAGTCCAGCGTGAGGGATCCCCACCTCTCTTTCACCCCTCCCCGCGTACGTTCTTTTCGAATCGGGCCCTAATGTGCCGTTTTCATTGGCACCAAGGCGGGCCGCAATATGGCGCGGCGGATCGCTGTGGGAATATGAATGTTGATTAAGCATGCGCTCAGCCTTTTGAAATTCACACAGAAGTGTCAGAATAATGGATGTCGAGCAAATGTCAAGCATTTGTTAATTTCGACGTTATCGGTGGGGGTTTATCTAGCGTGATCTTTGGCGGCAAAAGCAAAGGGCAGGCTTGTTGTGGCATGTGCCATTGATATGGTGATTTCCTGACTCCAGACACTTTGTTTTTGATGCTAATATCTCGGCTCAAGACGAAGCCGAGGGACTCGCTCATTGATTATTTATCGCGCCTCAGCCTCTCGTGTGTTTTTTTTTTTTTCCCTTCTTCTTTACTCACTGGTTAAAACATTGCTTTTTACTCAGCTGTCTTTGGTTTTCTGATAAAACCAAAAAACAAAAAGATGTATTCTCTTCGGAATTATTGCCGTCACTAAAGGATTTATGAAAACGCCGCAAATACAAAAATGTCAATTTAAATTATACACGAGCCATTTTGTTTGCATTTTGCTGACGTGGCAAAACATATGGAGCTAATGAGCCGGATCGCAACAGAATTGAATTAGATCTTTGGCGAGGACTGTAATTTAAGAAAAAAGATCTTTTTGTGTTGATAAAAAATATATCTATTTTTTTGGGAGGCGGGGCAAATATTTTGGGGTACAGCCGGTACATCGTTCCGAGCTTCTCGTAGCCGCGTTTACAGCTTCATGTCTGACGGAGGAATTCATGAATAATAGATGCAATCAATTACTTGATTAGTAAGCACGGGAATGACGACTTCCTCTTCATATCGGGGACGTTGTCCAAGTACATTCGATAGATTACAGTGCCTTTTCAAATCATTAGGCTAAAAACGCCGGGGTAAGCAGTTTTGTGGTTGTTGGCCTTGTGACCATTTGTGAGGACACATTTGAGAGTGGAAACTGGATTTTCTGAAAATAAGACATGTGGGGAAAACATGTTCTTCTGAGGCATCAGTCAATATAAACCATGTCAATATCAAATAACATGGATGAAATGAAGCATTTGTTCCTCATCCCGCTATCGTCAATGACGGGCGATACATCAAAAAATCTTCCGTATCTAAATTAGTCGCTTCCATGCCCTGAAGTGTCTCACCACGCGACACTCTCATGCGTGCAGATCCGCCAAATGCTAAGCGGCGCCACAGCATATGATACCAACGTCATTAGCCAGGTGGCTTTCATTACCTAAATTACCGCTATTGTTTATAATTAATTGTTTGTCAATTGGCATCGGATAATTTAATTCATATGCTTAGATTAAATAGAAGCATTAGAAAATATAATTTTGTACTGAAAGCTCAAATATTTCCCTCAGCTGTAGCGAGCCTTGAAGGCAAAGCAGCGAAATGACAAACCGGAAGGCTTTAATTATTTTTAATCTCATCGGCCGCGTGACTATTTTGGGCGTCGGTGCGTATTAGTGCCCCCATTTTATGTTGTCGAGGAAGATAATGAGGTTGAAAAGGAACCATTCCTCAGCCACTCTAGTGTTTCCCAGCCTTCTGTTTTTTCGTGTTCAAAATGATATCGAAGAAGCCGAGCGTGGGGGGAATTGGTCGGCTGCCGGAATCTCCTTTTTGGTCCAACAAAAGTCAATTAAAAGATGTCCAAATGTACATTCTTTTATTGATTATGAAATTAAGGATCTTGCTTTTAATGCGGAGATCGGTGAATACCGACACCAGCTATCGGTATCGTCACCGTATCGATCGCCTTCTAGTGGCCGTTTTAAGACCAGGAATAAAATATTTGAAATTCGAAAAAAGGAAATTGGACATGCAAATTTAAATGTTATTTGGGGATAAATACTACATCTTTCTTTAAAATTATCAGTGATGTTTTTTTTTTTTTTTTTTGCAGGAATTTTATGTATCAAAACTAATAATGGTATCGGTACTATTGTATCGGTGATTACTCAATAGCTGGATACTGGTATATCTGAAAATAAAATGGGGTATCCAACATGCTCCGCATTTGAAAAGCTAACAAGCATATATTTCTCAGGGGAGACCAACTTTAGGTCCACATCTTGGCACACATCTTCCCTTATTTTATTAAGACCTTCTCAAACGTGAACATCAACAATGGTTGTCATTCCCTTTTTTCGTCCAGTTTTGATATGAGTTCAAAAGCGGCCTGACTGAAGAAATAAAAACAAATAAGCTCCCAAAGATCTTAGGGGTTTTTGAAGCAGATCTATTTTCTTAGATATTAAGAGCAGTTTATGTCCCTTTAAAGTTAACAGGGTATAGATTTAGCAATTAGACTGTAATCATGCTCATTATGGAGTAATCCATTTAAAACCTAACAGATGTCTGTTCCAGCAGGGGGATCGTGACGCTCCCATGCCAACCGTAAGGCTGTAATGTTGTTGAAATGCTCAGGTGCAAGGTTGAAGTGTGGAAGACATTTTTTTTCCCAGCCCTCCCTTAAGTGTCCACATGTTGACAGTTGACCATTTAATGGCCCCCCTCTTAATTGCGCCGGCCCCCTTCGTCCCCAAACATCGTTGTAAATTAATGCTGAAGCAGCAGTGGGGTTTTTTGTGTGTGTGTGTGTCCTTAGAGTTTCTGTCCTTTTGTCTTTTTTTTTCTTTTTTTTTTTTTAACTTGAAGCTGTTTAGGTTTATTTCGGGAGACTGCAACCTTGTGGGTGATGGCAGTCACCTCTGTGATGAGTTTTCACTGTGGGAGTTTAATGCGTATTTTGCAAAATGGGTTGTGATAGAAAAAGTGCAGATGCTTCACATCGGTCCACTTTTAAATATTAAAGATATCAAATTGTTGTTCCAATCAATCAAACCAAATTAAGTTGGTCACATAAAAAAAAAAAAAACAGATCTGTGGGATGCAGATGTTCCATACTATTACTTGGATGGCCGTTATATATATATAAAAAAAATATCTGTTCTAGGGTTGATAGAGGTCTTCACTTTGTAACAGATTATTCCAATTTGCATTATATCCCGCGGGAAATTATTTCCAAATAGGAACAAATGAGAGGTCAGCTAACATTGTGTTCAACTGTTTGAAGTTTTCTCTGTCTTTTGTTAGTTTTTGATGTCTTTCTGCCATGATGCAATACGGGGGTTACGTTCCGTACAATTGGATGAATATAAAAGGCTGCTGCTTGTTGTTTCCCGACGTTGGCGTCTTCGCCAGGTGTTTGACATTGACCAGAGGGGATGAATGGATTTTATGGCAACTTTTTCGGAATGAACGCACCCTTGGGAGCCACTGTGCAGCGCCAGTTTCCATTTTCAAAGTTGCTTCGATGGGGGGGGGGGGGGGGGGTGGGGGGGGGATGTCTTAAAGTAAGGCCATATTGTGAGCATTCAAACAAATACAGGTTGTTTGTAAATTGCTCCGCCCTCAATCTCCATCAAATTCCGCGACGTGAATCAAACTAGTTGTACGAAATTGACATAAAAGCTCAAGTTCCCCGTGTTTTCTCCGTCAGAGGTGATCATCTGGAAAAACTTTGGCACACTTGTTTTCATGTTCGCCGAGATTACGGGGCATCTGGGTCCCGAGCTTTGAAGCCTCCCGTCCCGCCTATCCCTCTCTCCCTTTGTCAATGTGCGCGATGCTTTCTGGTAATTAACTTTGTCCTTCTTTTATTTGTTCCAGTCACTCGCAATCCACTCTTCTGAGCATCTTCTCCCTGGAGTATCAGGTTAGAACTTTTCTTCCCTTTGTGAGTCCTGACAGGTGCCTAATTGAATGATGAATGTCCCTTTATTTCTTTGTAATTGAACTGCCAGCTCTCTGATTGGTTTGGAAGATGCCCCCTCAAGCCCCCGCCCCCCCCCCCTCCCACCTGCACTTTGCCAACATACACTCGTTTATTCCAGCCCCTCCTCTTCCTCACGTCGACGCCACTCGCCCGTCCGAGCCTCGGTGGATGGCCGCCAAGCCTCCCCATCCATCTGTCTAATAACATCTAGCCCCTGCTTATTTGGTGGACCTGTAATAAATTATGCTAAACCATTATTATTCTGACAATAATAATTTCCCCGTCTAGTGCGACTGCGTGTGCTAAATGTTTGCTGACTCGCACTGTCACTGCCGCTTTCCACGCTTGACAGCCGACGATGATAAATGGCCACCGCCGTCAGTGGCAGAAGGCAGCGCGGGTAGAAAATGGAGTCATTTATCATCCGGCTGACGGGTGTCAGTCACCGCCGCTGTCTCGGTGGACTCTTTTTTTTTTTTTTCTTGTGTAGTGGTTTTTAAATATATTGTTTTCAAACAATGCTCTTCCTTTTCCTAACACTTGTCTTGCGACTCTGAGAGGAGATTGCCCGGAAATGTCAGAGTTTTCTCACTCTCACCACAGAAACGAACCAAAAGGATCATCGCGAGGCACCACGCGCCCGATGTCATCGAAAGCCACTACCGAAGGTACGCCGCTCTGCTTTATGTCATCGCCACGTCGGCCTCCGGGAAAGGCGCTACAGTCATGTACGGAGTCAATCCAGACGGCGGCGGGTTTACACGAGAAAAGCAATGCACTGTAATTAGCAAGAAAAACAAAAATATTTTTCAGAGGATCACTGAACCATTTTTAAAAATATGTGGTTTCGGGTGGAGGGGACAAAGTCAACACGGCGTATACTGTACATGCAAAAGGTGTAGTAAAAAAACACAAGTGAATACCTTGCACGCATTGTTAATCAAAAATTAGCGTATTTTATCAAATATGCGAGACTGAGGCCAGAGTTTTGTTTTTTTTGTCACTGAGGAGGTAAAACACCATTTTTGGGCAGTAGGGGTTAACTAACCACCATATTCATGTCTGGGGGGTTTTGTGTGTGTGTGTGTGTGTGGGGGGGGGGGTTTGGAAGCCCTCGGAGCCGTGCTGTTTGAACCACATGGAGCCTGCCATATGCCACCCAGGGCAAAGTCATCGGGGACATTAGCATGTCTCGGCTAGCCCGCGCGTGCTCCCCTCTTCCGTCTGCCTCCTATTTGTTGTCGACGCTTTTGTTCTTCTTTTGTTGTAACGAAGGTATCTGAGCGAGGCCACGGCACATCCCTCTGCTCCCGTCTTGCTGGAGTTGGCCAATGAGGTAATGGTTTACCCCCCCCCCCACACACACACACACACACACTCATTGATGTCCTTTTGTATCAATGCCTATATAGAGGTTGGCAGCGGTTTTTGATTTTCTCTCTTGTCTGTTAGTCATTATGAAAATTGCCAAAATGGTCGGCTCCATTATCAATTATTTAATGTAATTAGCTCTCACCTCCATCAAGCAGATGTGAAAATACTTTGTTGTCTTTTATCGTGCAATTTTCCCCAAATTGCAGCGGGCCCGGGCAAAGTGCAAACTGCAGACAGGTGAGGAGCGAAGGGGTCAGCCGTTAATTCCTCCTTCTATCACTTCATCGCTTGTTTGATTTGACATCATGTCGCAGGTTGTGCGATAGGTTAACTCTGGGCTATTTACTATAATAAACAATTACACATTAAAAAAAAAATCCATATCATAATAAGTCTTGAGTTTATTATTACATATATAGCGGACCTGGTGGCAATTATTGGGTACTACATTATTAACGATTATAAATGTACAATTAAACTGACTTAATATTAAATTATTACAAAAATGACAATTAATTTATTCCATCCTGAATTTGTGAAGCCAGATGTCACTTCCTTTCATTTATTTGTCATTTCTGCACATTGCCCTCACGTCACTCCTGCCCTAGTTTGCCCATTTAAATGCACATTAGAATTTTTATTGCGTCCTTAGACCAGTCAATGGCACCGGAGTGTTTCTTAATCTAAAATCAGAGGAAGTGGCATGCATCAGTGGCGCCTCAAAGCTAACTGTCATTATTCATTCGCTATTTAATTGACACAAGGTTTTTTCTTCCCCTTTTTAAAGGACTGATTCCGTCTCCGAGATAACTGTCTATGAACCATTTAACTGTCATTTTAATATGCTACTTAACATTTAAACCAAGCACTCATGCTCTCTCAGACCACTAATTGATGTAGTTTCATCCCTTTATGAGACGATATATCTCCGATGGCGAGAAATGATTAACAATGATGAAAACTGCTACCGGACCCTTTTCGCCCCGAGATGTCCCCCGTGAATATTGCCGTTTTATGCCCAATATAGACTTTTTATGTAAAGGTCAGTTAAACATAAAGGCTTTAGAATAGGTGCCAAGTCAGCGGAACCGAAACTCGCGAGCGCCTCCGAGCTTGTTTGACCAAAATATTCGAGAAAGATGATGCAATCGGGTGGCCCGGGAGAGTTCTGTTGCCTTTTTAATGTCATCAAACACCGACGCGAACTGACGTTAAAAGGACAAACTCTTGGAAAGAGTGGATAAGATGAGCTGAAAGGCTTTTTAGGTCTCGATTATGAAAACAACATTGAATTATTGGATTTTTTTTAGTTCTGCCTCAAACAAATGATTAATTTGCTCTTAAGCAAAAAGGTTTCATAATGGCTTCATGGTCTTCTTGTAGCGGATGTTAATTCAATTAAATGAGAAACAGTTTTAGTGTCTGTCATAGTGTCAGGGAGTTCATGGCGGATTTTATGAAAAACAATAGTGGACAATTTGTGTCGAGCTAGCTTGCGGCAAATGTCTGTTAGCTCGCCAGCTTAATTCTACACAAGCAACATCCAGCAAACATTTAGCGGACTTGCTCTAAATTGTCAGTAAGGACTTGAGAAATCATAATTTATATTTCTAATTTGCAGGTCTTTGTATGTTCCTCGTGAGTAAAACAAAAGCAACCATTTTGACAATCACATTCATTATTTACTGTGGGGGAATTTTTGAATTAAAACAATTCGGGAATTATTTTCTGTGGCAAAAGGAAATAACACACAAATTAATTAAATTGTGTATTCCTGCCAGATTTTTTCACTAACGCCAATGCTCTTATTTTATAGGTGGATCTGTCTCCTGCGCTGATGGCTCGCATCATCCTCGACAGGTTCCTTCAGGACCAGGAGGGCGGAATGCGTGAGTTTCCATTCGCCCCCTCAATCATTGTCTCCATCAGTCTTAATTGGAATCGTTTGTCTGCGGAATCCGCCTTCTCTTCCGGCCGCTGCTGTATTTTCTTTTCCGTCCAAATGTGCAACAGTCTACCTATAGTAGCTTTGACGATTGAGTGGTAGGAGGGCCGCCGCCCCTCAACCGCACTTTGGATCAATGCGAGCTCACCTCATCAGTGTTATTTATAACAGTGGAGTCCTTCCCCCTTCATCCCCGGTTGCATCCATCTAACGTACTCCCTCCTCCTTCGTATCCCCGCATCCTCTCTGCAACCTTGCTGGGCTCCACTGAGGAAATTGTTATTGGTAAAAAAAAAAAAAGTGACAAAATAAAAAGCAAACAGCGCAGAGGTCGTGCTGATGGATGAGCTGCAGGGGAAGTCAATTCCAGATGCTAACATTTTTGTTGGAAATGTCAAAGACATTGTCCAGGTACGCTCAAGCAAGTTAGCAAGAAAAAAATAAATAAAAATCCCCATTTAATCGTCTATGTCGTTCTGACTTACATTTTGAAGAGTTGGAATTTTCATTCAACTAATGTGTAACAGAATTCTTGTCAGGTGAAATCTGAATGGCTCACAAAAACGTAGTTGACAAGGCAAAACTGAATTACAGGTGACCGCAGAAGCCATGCTCGCAATTTTTAATCACCAAAGGGATGAAAGGCGATGCGTGTTATTTTCAAACTCACCACTACGGCCATTTGTCACCGTCAAAGTGTGATTGCTTTGGACCTACAGCACCGTTATCCGCCGCTTGTCAAAATAAAAGTCGCCGCGGCTTGTAGAACCGCTCATTCATCCGAGAGACGGCGGCAATCTCCGATGATATTAGAACCGCTTCCCTCGTGTTGCTATCCAGCGAAAACTTAATTTGTTTTTGCTCGTTGTGAGAGCATCAGGACCAAATAATAATCGAAAAGGAAATAGAAAACGTGACGTTTCCAAAATGAAAGTCACGCTGCGAGTTTCTTTCGAAGCGTCCCGTGAAGATCAATAAACTTCTCTATAAGAGACATTAACCCCGACTAGGAGAGTGACTGGCCGTTATTTTTATTTTCTTTAATTCTCTCCATTCCGCTTTTGCATTTAAGGAGGATGGTGCCTTTGGGTGCGGGGGAATATCCGTACAATCAGCCGGGCTGGATCGATACACGCTTTTAAATTGTTTTCTGCACCTTCCTTTTTTTTTTTTCTTCTCCTCGCCGTGACGACCAACCACCCAGTCAGTAAAAAAAAAATAATATCGTCGAGAGAATCGGCAAAATATCGTCTGGTGGTTCTCGTAAATAAATCAATGCGGTCGAAGTAGTTTAGCGTGCATTGAATATGATGTCAGCAATCGTAATGATCCTTGTCGAGTCCGAGCTAATTCGTCCCAGTTGGGAGGGAAAGGTCACATGAGAACTTTTAGTCCACTATTTGAAGGTCACATGCTTCATAAGGAAACTGAAACCATTCGTTTGCGACTACGAAAACGATCGGGAAAGTGGTTTGCACTTCTGCCTCATAGTTCCGGGTTCGAATCCTGCGTCTTCCCGTCTGGAGATTGGATGTTCTCCCTCCCGCCCGGCTCCTTCGGCCTCCCGAGCATCTTTGCTATGCTTCAATCTCATCACCCGTCTTCTTTCAGTTCCTCTCTTTGACAGGCGCTCTAGATTTAGACATACTTTTTCCCGCTCTCGTTCTCGAGGAGGCAATTTTGCCAGCTATTTGACCTTTTCCATTTTCCCAAGGCCCGGGCTCCAGATTAGATTGCTCCCCGCGTGTTTTGTAACCGTGTGATTCGAGCGCCCTCAAGATTTATTGTCGCATTCCTTTACAGAAGCCCCCGTACGGCAGGTTATAAATGTCTCGCGTTTGATGTTAACAACTGCGAGAATGTTTCCAGGCTCCTTTTCATCTATTCATAATGGCGCCGGCGTTTTGTAGATCGCTGGATGTCGCGTTGTGTTGCGGCCAATCAAACCTACGAGGCCCGCTGTCATTGTTAAAGCTCTCGCTCACCTGAAGGCAACAATTGTGCGCGTGTATGTGTGGAGAAATAATGAGCGCAGTAGGGAGGGGAGGGGGGGAGCGCATACGGGGGAACGATGAGCGATTCTTCCGCAAGTTCGGCGAAGGCGCGAGCAGCGCCGTGGCACTCCACTTGACAAGTATACTAATTACTCCCTTTCATGAGAGGAGCTCCGGCCAGCCTATGCCGCAGTCTAATGGGCTGACCTATGTAGCCTCACTGCTGGCAGATCCACCGCTGCAATTCTTTTACACACACACACACACACACACACAATGGAATGTAGTCTCATCTCAGCGCTTTCAGGAAGAATCAGGTGGAAGCAGATCAGTTCTGCCCCAGTAACCTCTTCAGGCTCCTCCTGCTCCTCATATAACCATGGGAAGTCTAAAAATATATATATATATTTTTTTAAATAAATGTCCTTCCTCCCCCCCCCCCCATATCTTCTATTTGAGGAAGCATTTAAAAAGGAATAAATTGGAAAATCAAATGAGGGGCTTTAGGCAGCCGTGGAGATTTGCCGGAGCTGTCGTCCGGCGTCGGGGAGACTCATCCATCACGCCGCGCAACTAGTCAATTCCTGGAGTATCTGTAAATGTTTTCAGATATTAGCCAATTTATATGCTCCGAGATTCATCATGGAAAATCAGCTTTAGCACGGCGCACATTATCAGGCCCTGTCTCTCCCTTGCTCCATGAAGTTTGATGAACGAGTGCAAGCCTCCACCACCCCTCCCACTCCGCAGCTCAATGGCTCGGGTTGTGGTGGGCATGTAGAGGAAATGGCTAAGTGCCATACACACATTGTGGATAAAGTGTTTTTTTAATTAATAAACAAACTTGCAGAGGAGCTCATCAGTGTCAGCGGCAATAACAATCGTCATCCGTTATATCCCTCAACAAATGTTGCTATCTAATGAGGTTTCTCAGCGTTTGCGATAATGACTTTTTCACCCGGGCGGAGGAATTGAAAGAAATGACGCACGTGAGCCGCGATAAATCAATGTTATTTTGTTGTTAGCTCGTCTTCTTTCCCCAGTTTTATATACCGACGCAGCCTCGTGATTTGTTTAGCAAATCCCGACGGAGGCGTAGCGTGCGATTTGTTGTTTTCCCTCCTCCTCTGTTCTTGCCGTGTTCAGATGCTGACGGTGTGATACGGCGCCTTAGTCACAATTTATACCAACGCGGGACAATTACAGTAAATTTGGTGAATGTTTACAAGAGGGCGGCAAAGATGCGCTGCAGGGCTTTGTTCTCTGTGTCTGGTGCTCTTCACACTGCGCTTTTTATATTCTGCTTTTTTATGTATGTCATAGTGTGTGTAAGTGTGTGTGTGGGTGTGTATGTGTGTGATGAGCTCAGAGTGTCATGGAGGAGCGATGCAGTGCAAGGCGGGGGCGTCTTTTAATGGTATGCTGATGTCGGAAGCTGCAGCGATGCGAGGGACACAGGCGCCCTGTTGTTATTTACTGCTGTGTTTGTGCACACCGTCCAAACTGAGGCAGGGCCTGCAAAGGTATTACAGCGCGTGATGAACGAGCATTAGGGTAAATTCATTTTAAAAGCACGCTGATTTATGAGCGGCCCGGCCTTCGATTTTCATCACGTCGATGCTTGGCTGGAATTCCACAATGTCAGCGCCAAGGTCATCGTCTTTATAGCTATTTTTAACGGAGCTACGGGGGTGGGAGTAGAAGTGGACCCTTATTGTGATGAGTCAGCAAAATGTGGTGGAACCTACAAAGTTGACTGTGACATTGGTGGGCCGCCAATTTGTACCGTAGCTGGCGACGTCATTGTACTTAATTTGAAGTTCTTTAGTTTCAAAATTATTTCAGGATAATATTATGTTAAATTGGCCCCAACTACAGTTTTGAAGACAGCCAGGAACAATTTCAAAATAAAAGCGTACCAAGCCATTCCTAAACTAATCGTTGCTAGCTAGTTGTCTTTGATTCGCAGTGCAAGCTAATGTAGCAGTTTGCATCTTTACATAGTTCTTAGCAAAAACCACTAACCTAGTTCACTCAAATAGATAGAACATATTTTGTGAATTAAACATATAAAAAAAGGGTTCAATAGCAGCTGAGTCTGGAAATTGGACCAAAACAGGAAGTAGAAACCTTTCATATTAAAGCACCAAACATGTTTTGAAATGCGTCAAAAATACATCGAATGTTTCCTTCAGTGTTTACGAGCCTTAAACTAGTGCATGTTCCACTGTACAAAACAATCTTGAGGGGGTTAATAGTCTCGTACCAAAGTGTGTATTTGTGTGCGTTATGTGAGATCAAATTGTGGTGGTGGTCAAACCTCCAATTATGAGCGCTAGTGAGACAAGGGCTTTAATGGCTACCGTTAGCCTTCGGGGAGGTTTAATACACATGACTGTTTTGCAGAAGCAGCGTCAAATCTATAAAAGGACCATTAGGACGAGGGGGGGTGGAAAATCAATCCAAATGCCATTAAAGTGGAATAAGTTGCCAATATTGCTGATGTGGTTGCAGCTCCTTTGATTTTCCTTCAGATTATTAGGCACACTCGAGTAGTGACTTTGTTAAGGGAAAACAGTGTTGTCTGCGGCGTAATACGTCTCCCGGCTTCATAAAGTTTGCCGCCTCATATTTCCCCTGCTTTATTGATTACCCATTATCATTTGTCATGAGGTGTCCTAACTCAAGGGGAAATTACAACCCCTCTTTCCTGCTCGGGAGTGCGGTATGGATCTGCCGAGGAGGAGGAGGAGGAGGAGGAGGGAGGAGAAGAGACCAACCTCGGAGAGAAATGAGCAAAGAAATAAAGCCCGTGCTTGGCAGTTGTGAGAGGGAGTGTGTGCGGTTATGAGCTGGAGGGCGAGGCTAAAACAGAGAAGGTAGCACAAATAAAAGAGGTGTCAGCGAGGAGGGAGGGAGTGCTCAAGGCTTCGTCCCCTCTTGCGCCCGGCCTTCTTTATTTATTCCGGAGATGAAAGCTCGAAGCATCTCACGACGGGGAAACCAGTAAAAGAGCATCCAGCGGGTTTCACCAAAACATCTCTTTGGATTTTAGCAGCTTTGTCAATCGGGATATATACAGATTTATTTTTCCTCTCCCGTATTCTTCCCAAATAAGAACGGGATTCTCTGGAATGTTATTCCAGGGGCCATCCAAGCCTGAAATGTGAATGGAAGCATTCCCACGTAATACGTCGAGTCTGTCACGAGCACGCGTGTGTATTTATATCTCACTAAAATGGCACGCCGCCGCCATTTCGTCACATAATGTTACAATCCATTGAATCCAAATCTTTTTAAGAAATGATTTTCTCCTCACTCTCCCGTCATTGCCATACCAAAGGAAACCCATCCGGCGGGCTTTTTGTGTCTGATTTATAATGTTGGTAGAGCAAGAATGGGACATGCAGAACAGTCGGCGTTTGTAACATAGATAAAGCGCATGTGCTCTGGACTGAAACATTTATCTAGTGAAGATATGCACAGATGCCAAGTGGCTGATTTTGAATAGAGTAGTATGCTAAATCCATCACTGGGCGGTTTCATTCAGTTTACAATTTTTTTTAAATCTACTCAGCATAGCGGTTACTGTATATTTTAAATTTTATATATAATAATTTTAATTCATTTTCATGATAAAACAATAATAATCGTTCCGCTTTCATAGAAGACAAAAGAAATTTGAGTCGAGAGGCTGAAATTTTGAGCGGATAAATATTTTCAGTTCTCAATGATTATTCGATCATCAAAAATAATTGACGATTATTTGTCGATTAATCATTTCTATTCTGTTGTCATCTATATTATATGATTACATGAGTCTATATTCTTCTCCACAGCTTCCAAATCAGTCCTCAACAGTATGCTCAAGGAACCATCGTTAATCCCAAACCAAACCTTGGCCAAGAACGTCTACCAAGTAAATTAATATTTTTTTGTTTTTTTAATGCATGTCAGCTATTTTTAGGAGGATCTTTTGAATCATCCAACAACTGTCTGCCAGATTGTTTTCTTCTTGATCATTACTGTATCCAACATCTCTTCCCTCACCTCCACCTGTCTGTTTCTCCTGTTTCTCTCTCCCTTGCTCACATTCTAATATCCCCCCCCCCCTTCCCCCAACTCCCCTCAGTGCACCGTAAACGACTGCTGTTATGGACCACTGGTAGACTGCATCAAACAGTATCCTATCCCATAAAATTTTTAGCTTGAAATTGACGAGGAGCTATTGAAGGGGATGAGATGTGTCTGCCCTCAGCCCACATAAAAGTTCTGCTTCACGGCGGAGGCGTTTGCCATCCCTCTACCTCAAATGATACAAGATGTGGAAGGAGATGTGCAATTCCAAATGTCCGTGCGCAGCCGGTGGATCGGCGTAAAAAGAGGGGGGGAAAAAAGTCACGAGTTTGTCGGTAAGCAATTGGCATCACTGAATATTCTCATTTTGCTTCGTCATCAAGCAGATGCGGTTCAGCACCACGGAGAGTTCACAACTGAGATTTGATGTGAGCACTACTGCGGCTAATGTGTAGCTCACGTGTCAAAGCAGGGCAAGCACATGTAAATAATGATGATTAAGCACTTATTGTGCGTAGTTTTTAGTGCTTTGGTAGAAAACAACTGCTTTTGGAATCCTTGACTCTTTCAACCCACAGCGCTATTGGCCAAGAGCACGAGGTTCTGCTCTGTGACAAACTCAAGGAGAAAAATTTGTCCTTCTTAGGTAAGTCGTGATTTGACTTATTTGCTGGAGTGTTTTTTCTTTCCTCTTAATGTGGCGGACAAACATCAAATGTCGGTTTTCATCAAATATCATTTTTGCAGGGTTATACGATTTTGTCCCGACCGAATTTAATCGAGGTATTGCCCATGTGTGAAATTGTGGAAGTTAATATTTAACCCCTGCTTCCTCCCCTCCCATCATCATCATCATCCCATAGGTCAGGTGAGTGAAGGATGAAAGTCATTCCTTGTGTCATTAAGACCACATCATTTATTTGGACCCGCCGCGTTGACCTTTCTTCACGGCTATACGGAGGACTGTTCTAAAACTGTCAGAGGGCACCGGGGCCACTGAGGCAACCTCACCCCACTTGATAAATGGATTGGAAATAAGCCACCCAACAGCAGGGACGGCCCATTAATTTTAATCAAAGCTGGTGTAAAAAAGGCGATCAGAGCCCACATGACAATGTCAACAGCCGGGCCGCGGCCAATAGCATTAGCCGAGCCCGGGATGCACCTCGGGCCCGCGGCAACCCACTCTGACCTCCCTCTCGGCTCGCCTGTCTCCATCCTTGGCTGACACCGGCACCCTCCATCTCTTCTCAATTCTCCTCCGCGCCCCATTAGTCGAGCTTGGCTGGAGACAAAGAGGCAGGCCCTTGGAACCGAATGACCTGGTCAGCCCGAGATTTAATGGAGAAATCAGGTGTTGTGCGGATAATGGCTGAAGTGTGCAAAAAGTCAAGGACAATGGCTGACGTCCACGAGGATCTCGGGGTCGGGCTTACTCAGACTGTAATGCCAACCTTGTCTCCCCCCCCTTCGCCATATATTTTATGAGGCTTCACCAAACTACAAACTGGGGGCGCAGCTTTTTTTTCGTGCGAACACAGCAAATACACCGGCCAGCGTTGTAAAGCTTTTCGACCGATCTAAGGCGATCCAAAGTCAAACAAATGCGACTCGTGTGTCTTCTCTTTTAGATGAGAACCAACTGAGAGCAAAAGGTTATGACAAAACACCTGATATCATCCTGGAGGTCCCCGTTGGTTAGTATTTTTTCCCCCCCTCACAATTGTATTGACTTGAATTCATTCACGACCATTGACGCCTATAGACGTCAAAGTTGTATTTCATGGTCGGATTTATTTCTTATGTGTGTTTCCAAAAGCCGTGGAAGGACACATTGTTCACTGGATTGAGAGTAAAGCGTCATTTGGAGACGACCACAGTCACCGCACTTACCTCAACGAACAGTTTTGGAGCTACTGGAACAGGTCAGTCTTTCTTTCCAGATTAAAAGGGACTTTTTTGTTCAATTCCCGTCTTCAATAGGCCTCATTGAACACCTGAAAAGAAATCAGAGGCAAACAAAAGATAATCAGCCTTCTGCTATTTTTTGAACTAAATCAATGTAACAGTGAGCCAGCAAAAGAAGCACATCAAACGTTTCCAAAAATAGATTTCCTTCACTCCTCTTTCTTGTTCGGTTTGGATTGAAGACAGAAAAGCTTTTTGCTCGGCGTCTTTTATCGCAGCGCCGCCAGTTACCAGAAGGTCAAAGCGTCACGATACGTACATGCCGATTCTAAGGTTAGGCTGATCCCGAGCCTTCCATTTCTGGCCCGGAGGCGTCTTTCATTGATATTCCGTGGCACAGCCTTGTCCAAGCGTATTAGACGAGTGACAACGTATGTAGATCCCGTCATGTCAACCCGAAGCTCGATCAGATAAACATTGTTGTGTCAGAATCCAAACGCAAAACTGTCAATCCCGACCTTATCCGCCGACCGTTCCTTTTTAATCGACATATAATGTTGACATTTCAAAATGGTTGGACCTTTTACATCATCTTTCAGGTATGTATGTCATTTTGGGTCAACGTTTAATCGGAAAACAGTGAAAGGATTTGCTGATTTTTATTTGTTTCACGAATTTGACCAAACTGCAAATTGCGCTCAGCGTCTTGCAAAGAGTGTGTGTGTGTTGGGGGGGAGCGGATAATTTTCTCTCCAAAGCTCTAACCAACTACATTCATCATCCAAACAACAGTCTTGCCAACACACTAACCCCATAATGAACCCCTCTTCGGTGGAGTGAAGGGTAATGATGCTTCACGTACAATGCTCCAAAGAGAGAAGAGCAAAATCCGGGGGAAAAATGATGGAATCAAACGGCGTGTTCAAGTCCAGTGCCCGGATGAGGCGGCAAAGCGCCGGCTAGCTCCGTCAATTCGGCTATCAATCTTATTGCTCGGTAGCGTTCCAGAGCGGGCTCTGCTCTGACGGATGTTCGGATAATTGAGTTCTCCATCTCGCCCACCTATCAGAGTCGCGTGAGAATTATTTATCTGATGGTGAATATTAAACGAGCCTTGTGTGTATTTTGAGGGAAGTGATTGCTCTTAAAACAGCCCTCTTTGATCAAACTAGTCTTCGGTTACTCCCAGTTCATTGCTTTCAATCGTGGTCAGAAGAGTCACTATGTCGCTTTTACTTCAGCTTTATTATTATTAGATATAGCGAACAAAAACATGAAAACAACCTCGACTCTTCACGACAAAGAAAGATCTTTGTCCTATTTAACTGCCCTCCCCAGTGCAATAGTGTACGAAGAAAGAATCAATAGCACTGATCAGAATATAATGTGCAAACAGGCACAAAATAATTTTCAGACATGGCAGAGCAGATTACAAGAATAAACGTTTTGCCTTTTCTTCACATTTTTCCCGTTGACGGCCAGTCCACAAATTCAACCCCCACCCCCGTTGAACTCAGTCAGCTGTAAGATTTGTAAACTACAAATGTTGAACGTGGGCTCCCTTAACGGCGGCGTGAAAAGGTTAGCTCTGATAAGGAGCTGTCAGACGTCCGGCAAAAAATGATTGATAACAATATAATGGTACAGTATGCCTCATTTCTCCCTTATATGAAGCTGGGGGTTACGACCTTTTGCGTTTGCCTTAATACATCATCTGTCTTGACCAACTGGGAATTTCTTCAGGCGCAAACATGCATTTGTGTATCGTTGTTTATATTAGCAAAATATTCTTGATTTGAAGTAAGTCATAGTTCAAATATTTTTTTTATTGCCTGTATTTTTTTATGCTAGGAGTTTTATAAAACTTGTCATATTATTATTAATCTACTCACTGACGCGTTGGCTAACAATAAGATCTTTGCGAACTTTTTCCAATTACGGTCCAAAACCGCACACTGTTTTTTTTTTTTTTTCGCCCCCCGCACTAATTCATTTAATCCCTGTCAATTGAAGCAATGCAATTTCTTAATTCAACATTGTCCTATTTTAATAGACATGCCTATCATTATTTTGTTGGACTACTCCAAATAGATTGTTTAATTACTTGAAAATATTAATGGGGTTTACACCTGCAAGTTCTTCGCCTTCTTCTTCAATGCACATCAAGGTAACCTCAAAATCATTTTCTCCGAGCAAAAAATAAAACACATGCAGGGAAAATTATGAATATTAATAAAGTCTTCTTATTTGTGAAGGCGGCAATCTTCTCTTCCCTGATGAAGCATATGACATCCATCGCCTTCCTTTTATTTATCATTATCGGCACCCCATGCTGTGCAGGAACGTGGCCTCTTTTATTGTTTCCTTTGTTATGACATCCTCTCATAGAATATCCACAGCCAGGGAAAAAAAAAAAAAAAAAGTGGAAAAAAAATAGCTCTGCGCAATGCAGTTCCTTTAGGGCTTTGCAAATGTTTGTTTTGGGGTGCGGCGGCGCGCAGGAGTGCGATGCCGTCAACTTTCTACGCAGGCATTAATGCCAAATGACAAGTAGGCTGCGAAGCTTCAAGGATTTCATGCTTTTAAGGATGCACATTTGGGAGCCTTGTTTTGAGGCGTCTGTGAGCTCAGGTCTTTCTAGCAGCCTGAGGATTTAGCTTTACTTAAGCCTCCATGTCTGCCAGTGAGGTCATATATGTGCATATTATCCAAATTTGTCATTTAGTATTGTGACTGAGAGCCGGGTTTTGACACGGGCGCAGCGAGAGTGCCACCTCGGCGAAACATATATGCCCTCCTCGCCGGGAAACTGCGAGATGGAGAAGAAAGCCTGGAGTGAAATGAGGTGCGAGAGTGTCAACGCTGTGAATTGCTTTTTTTTTTCTTTTTGGGGGCGGCGCTGGAACTTTTTTTTTTTTTAAAGATGAATGTCCATGTTTTTTGTCAGCTTTCACAATGGATAACATCAGAATCACAGAGACTTCTTCACCTCCTTTTTTTTCGTGGAGTTCCCCGCTGGGCTTAGACAGAATTTTTGTTTTTGCTGAAAGTGTGACTTTGGCATAGTTTTTATTTAGGGGGGGGGGGGGCTTTTTTCTATGCATCCTCCCGTCAATGACCGATTTGTTTTTTTTTTATGTTTACAATTGATGTGATCATCCAATATGTTTTTACATTTGTAATTTTTATAAGGACTTTTTGAAGCCACACCCAAAATGTCATATTTCACAAAATGTTATCCAAATATCCCCATAAGGTACATTTATTTTATTGAATATGAGGCAAATTAATATTTTTAATGGTACAGGAGATCCATCTGAACGTTCTGAACACAATACGTTCTTCATAGAACTTACCAGTAATTTTGATGCTGACTCAGGAGCGCCTCTGCTGGCCGCAGCCCAGTACTGCACCCTAGTTTGCTATCTAATAATCAATTAATTAATTATCTCAAACCAGCTTGAATAGAAAATAAATCTAGTAGCAATGAGGTCACATATTTTTCACGCAAAGTTGTGTCAAAAATTAGCGCCAAATCAGAATTCACCTCTTTCACTCCGAGATCATAAATTCTTCAGCTGGCCTTCCTTATCTCAGTTTCAATTTCCTTGTCGGTTCCCCCAATGTTTGGGTCGTTCTATTTGAGACGTTGCAGCAAATGCCTTGTTTTGTAGCAAACGACCGAGCCAGGAAACAATGCTTCATATTTCTGCCTTTTGTGTTTAAAAAGCCGCTCTGTGTGTACCAGATAATGCGTACGGTACTCGCGCTTTGTGGAGGTCCATCAGTCAGCGTGCACGGCTGCTGGCTAGTGATAAGTGCTTTCTTCGAGATAACCCAGACAGCGGGCTCCTTTTTATAGGTCCACTGTCCCACACATAACCTTGTTTTTATCCCACCTCTGCTTATTTTCACTCTTGTAGTTTTGCTACCTTCTTCTCGCCTTTCTATTGCGTGGATTTCGAGAAGGGACGATAACGAAAATTCCCTGGCATGTTTTTTTTTTATTTAGTGGTTTCCATATTTTAGGCGGGTTTCTGCTTTTAGCAAAAAAAAAAACGATCCTGATTAAAGGCTTTTAGTGATTTATAGCAAGCTTTTGATATTTTGATATTTGTCTTCCTTTTTCCGCTCAGTTTTTTTTTTTTTTTTTACTGGCATGGCTCCCAAGCAGCCATTAAGCGTGATGATTCTATACAATAACAATAATTCTAAGCAGAGTTGTAAAACCACAGAACCATAAAACACCTTCAAATCAATCCCCGCGATAACTAATGTCAAAGGCTGTGATGCTGTTTTGAATTTTCCCATCCATCATTTCTCATTTTTGCTTGGAAAAGAGGTTTCAAAACTTTCGCTCTTCGGATGACCTCATCACTCAACCGGAATAACTTATACGGTTGAGATTTGTTTGTTTGCCTGCGTTGGCTTTTTATCTGATTGTGGTTCATGGTAGTCGTTTTTGATTGACATCTCGTAAGTAACAGATTTGAAAGGTTTTTGTTTTTGCACGATATTTCACAATTAATTCTCTTCAGGACCTCATTGCTAGAAAAGCACATCTGAGTCTTTCCTCACCGGCCTGGCATTTGTTAAAGACCTTCGTCAGGAACCTTTTTTTTTTCTTTTTTTTTTTTTTTTAAACTCGGGCAGCCTTCTCCTCTCAAGCTGCCTCTGTTTTGAGTTTCACGTCTGTCCGCCGTCTGATTGCCTGATAGCTTAAACTTTGTTGCCTGCGTCTCTCTTAGTGGGAGAGTGTAATCAAAGACACATGAGGAGCCTGCGTCCAAGTGGTGACCTTTTGATGATGCTCATCAATTGCGAGGGTTAATATACAAGCGGCGTAAGCTACACAGATTTGTCTCAAAAGTAGCCAACCTTCAAAAACAATATCATATTAAACTGCATTGTAGTGACTGATTATATATTAGTAAAGTCAGCTACAACTCAGGCTAGACGATTAATCGTAATGTAATCGTCGTTCCGATTTTGGCTACTCTTGATTTCGAATCAGATTAATTTATGGGCAAAGAAAAACAATGTACGTGACTCAACCCATTCCTGAGCTCTTTAATGACATCCAATTGGAGTTTATCGTAAAAGAAAACTTTCTTGCTAACTAGTGCTAATGCTAAGTCAATTTAATATCTCACTGACATGCTTATGGGAAACTAACATTGACTAAGGCTAATATGTCGGTTTATACTCTGAGTACCATTCAATATATTAACATTGTTTTTCTTTTATTTTTGTTTGTCTAGCTAGGTACTTTTTTTTTTCCAACACAAAACCATCCACAGCAATTACGGTCGTACGGTGTCGAGTCGGTACCGGTGGATTCGTCATCGTCTTTCATCGGGTCCATGTCAAAAAAAAGCTCTTTGGATCAACCCTTGACAAATATCTGTCATTAAAATGCCAGAGAAATCTGCTGTTCATTTTGAGCCACATCGATATAATTCACTCCATTTAAATGACAACTCCCATTTGGTCGGCCGTTGTAAGTGAAAGCGGCAGCATTGAGCTGTCTGGCGAAAAGACCTCTGATCCAAAGTGCCACCGCCATTTTCGAGCCCCAGCTGCCGCTAAAGCCCGGCCTGGTTCTCCGTCCGATCCTGACACTTCACATTCCCTTTCCCCCAGTGACTTGAGTAAATGTGAAAACCATTAACTTGATACGCCCTATGAATCCTTGCTTATCTGCATCTTTTGTCAGGACTTCAGTATTTCTCTTCGAAGCCCCCGACATCAATTCCAAGTTTTACGATTGTGGTTTAATGTCATCCCCGTTAGCTTACTTTTTGCTCTTTTTTGGACTGACCACTAGACTGTGGACTACACCTCTCCTAATTTGGTGATGAGGGGGTTTAACAGTTTGAGCAACTTGATCCGCTTAGCTGCTGACAGTCCTCATGTCCCGTCCCGTGCAAGGATGGAGCTGGCGGTTACCAAAATGACTTAATAAAAGGGGGGTTAAATTCCCTGAATAATCATTGTAAAACATTTAGCTTCAACCGTGCGGGTGAAACAAAACACGCTTTTTCTCCTTCCCTCTCGGCGGTTTTCTTTTCCCCAAATTGTAGCAATGAGTTCATGGGAAACTCGCTCGGAGGTTACCTGCGACCGGCGGGGGGGGGAAGAAAAAAAAAAAAAGTCAAGGATTACGGCCACAAGAATGTTTTTGCAGTTAGTTGAAATATTGCTAACCTTGTCAAATGTCATTTTGAATAAGAAAGCAAACATATTTTAATCACGCTTTCTAAAGGCAGCCCCGTTTCAAACGGCGACTCCGGGAAAAGGGGTCAGCTAATTGCGACGTTTGATGTCATGTTTGGTCTCCCTCCACCGTTTTGATGCCACTGCCTGGAAGCATGCTAGCTCGCGCTCTCACTCACACGCGCATAAACGAGTCATCGCATGTGTTCCGATTGGAAAACGTGCAAAGCCTACTACTGTGAACCTCAGCGTATTTTATTTTTCTTCGTCGTCAGCCTTCTCTCTGGTTCTGCTCCAACTTTTCTTTTTCATTAAATTTTTGTTGTAATTTTACACCGCAGTGCTAAAACGTGACGTAATTATTGCCTTAACAGCCTCAAAGCTGGAAATAAGGGCTTATACATTGTAAACCATGTTTGACAAGGACAGGCCGGGTTTTGTTGCCGCTTGTCTTTAGTTATTACTCCAACTTCCTCTAGTCTCAGATAAGGTCTGCTGGCTAAAATACCAAGGTGAGCACTAGCGTGGGGCCCCTTATCGCGACGTCTGATTTAGGACAAGCGCCCGGTGACAGAGGTCATTGTGCAGTAAAGCAATCCATCATTCGCATTTGATTTCGGCTCAAACTTGTCTCCGTGATGTCTGCTTGCTGGTTGAGGCGATTGCGGCACTAATCAGTTTGCGGCGTACGATTTATAAATCAATCAGTGTGTACTTAAAAAAAAAAAAGCTAAAATATATGTGTAAGGTATTGTACCGATACCAGCCACCGATACTAAAGCGGATGGCATTATGCAAAATGGCCATTTGACACATCTGCAAATGATTATCTACTTTGGAAAAGAAAGGTCATTTTGTTAATCGATATTTTATGTATAAAAAAGAATAAAGTATCGATTATTAATCGGACTGGTATCGGTCTGAACAACGGTATCGAACATCGTTAGGAATGAAACAACTGGACTGCTGTTCTTTGCCATTTGTTCATTTGATGACCCCCTCAACAAAGGTCACCAAAAACGGACAGGTCTTCATCCTTGGGAGAAAGGCGGAATTTAAAACAGCCCTTTTCTCTCTCGAACATTAAGGACATGATTTAGTGATGATAAACAGCAAGAAAATGTTAAGCACGATGAAAAACTGCTGACTCCTAAAAGCTCGGATTCAACTTTTGCAGATGTGTCTCGTCATAAAGTCGGGAGATGAGTGTCTCCCTTGTTGCGAGAATATTTTCTTAGATGTCTGACGATGACTATTTATTGACGTTAAGGTTGTCCGCGGCCTTCATGCCTCCACTTTTACTCGCTCGGGCTTAACGGCGCTATTTATTCTGGCATCAAACGCTCAGGCTCATACTTTGAGAAAACCAATAAGCCGCGCTGTTGATTTACGATTCAGATTATTTTTGGACATTTTCTCTTTAGCTGGAAGCGCTCTCGCATTTATCTCCGGCGAACACATGTAAAGTCTCGAGGTGTAACGTGTTTGCGTAGAATCTTAAAGATCTCGCTCAAAGGCCTCGCCGGAGAATTTAAGCAGCTAATTACGCTTCATTCTGGAACGGAACCCGGATTTGGGTGGTGGATTTTCATTTATACACAAGGCAAGCTTAAACATTTTACGCTTCTCTCCTCGTATTAAAGTTCCCCCCCCCCTCGCCAATCCCCTGTAGAATGTGTCATATCCCATTACACAAATTTGGATATGGCAAATTAGCCAGGGGAGCGCTTACGCGGTGAATACGAGAGGGGCGAGCTTCCTGGAGGTTGCGGCGGGTGGGGGTGGTCGCTTCGTCTCAAACTCCTTAAAAAGTTCTCTTCAATTGGCTCCCTTTGGAAGATGAGGCGTTTTTGCAATTCAAATATTTGCTCCTTGCAAAGCCGCCTTTGAAGCGCGTGAGTTCTATCAGGGCCAATGACAGCGTGAGCGTGCGGCGTGACAGCGCAAGAGGCAGCGCCGCACTATTTCTAACCGCATATTTAAATAGCCAGGAAATCCGGAATCAAAAATGTATGCAAATGTGTGTTTGTACGCTGCTATTTTTTTCTTTTTACTAGCTTGCATTGAGATTAAGGCCTATAGATTTATAGCAACGCTAATTGGAATTTTACATCTCTGGTAAATCCTTGATTCATGAAACTTTTCTGTGGGTGGAATGTTGTAGTTGCTCACTTTATGACTTTTTAAAAATATTTTACTCTTAGATGTGCCTGATACATTTTATAAATGATTAATTGTAAATTAGTTTTTTTTCCAGCAATTACTATAATTCTCTTTTTTTATTTATTACATCTAGATTTTTCCAATTTATTTTGTGTCAGTTTATTTTATTTATTTGGATTATTTATCAGAAGTCCCGTTTGATGTATTAGGGTCCGCCTTAAAGTTGTTTACTTTTTGGTGCTTTATTTTGTTGATTTTATAATCAGCTATATTTCTTATTTTCGTAATTATCAAGAGGCCTATGTGGGATTAATTTATCACATGTATTTTTTCAAGATCAGCACATCATGCCGCCTGTTTTGCAATAACCACATACTTTATGATGATGACTCACTTTTTATTCAGCCGAACTTCGGGCCTCCTTTTTTCCTCGGCTAAAATCAGTGCTCACGTCTCCAACAATAAGAAAAAAATATTGACCTTTGAGAAGAGTGCAAATATATTTCCACCATCTTAAAACCGACTCTAACCGTATGCTTTGGCTAGAAAATGCACTATAGAATAATTAATTGAATTGTCATCTGTATGAGCACCCCTTTGCTCTTTCTGCACCCTATAATTCCAAACCCCCTCTACGAGCAATTAATCTCATTTTTAGTCCACTTTTCAGCCCTCTGCCGGAGTCAAAGTGATTCCACTGTTTTGTTCCTATTTGGCTTGGTTCCTCTGCATAGTCATTAAGGGCCCAATTAATGTCAGCCTTTAGCTGAAGAGTGCTCATTTTTATTGGGGAGCTGACAGTCACCGCTATGAGTGCTGCAGTGTAATATGCATTAATTGCCCCGTAACGCTGGTAATTACCAGTTCTTCAAGCTTCTCAGTAAACTGTCATGCCCAGACACGACTGCTTGGAAATGGATTACTCATTAGGGGGGGAACCTGCCCTGTTTTCCAACGGGGGCTCGTCGGGTTGGCATGAAGACGAAATAAATCTGGTGCTTGAACAAATAGTTGCCAAGAGCAATTTCCCATTACAACTTGCCCGTTGATGGCTTTTCTCTTTGTCTTTTTTTTTTTCCCCTTCCGTTTTTGTCTTTGCAGACGTCACTTAAAATCAGGTCCATCTTGAAATCAAAGTAATTCTAGGCGGTGACTTTAAAATAATTTGACCAAGGCTGGGGAATTGTTTTATCGCAATATTTTTCCAGCAAGATCAATGAATTACACAATATAATATATAACACTTATTTGAATAACCGATTAATATTTCAATGATGTCGATTAGTCGATGCATTGGACAAAACAATTGAATTTTAGTTTAACAATTTTAAATAAGTATGATTTAATTTCTATTTAGGTTCATAGCATGATGGAAAATAGGCAAAAATGCTCACCATTATTTCCCAAAGTAAATACAATTATTATATTTTTCTACTTTCATGGTAGATGATTTGAGGATAATAATTTTAGATAAGCTGAAATTAGTTAATAAATATTAGTTGAAAAATATTTCTTGTAGAAAGGTAGAAAATATTGAGTTTCACATTCATATGTCACATTCAAGAGTCAAACTCATATTTAGCCATTGGAAAGCATCATATTTGATGTTCCTTTCCACTCGAGATGACGACGCCACCCAAAAATCGGCCCAGGGTTTCCCCAAAACCCAAACGCGAATCTTCTAAGGACTGCACCCAACATGTCAACCTTGTTGCTTGACGTGATCTCGCCGCCGTCGATGCCGCGGCCTTGTTCAAATATTGATGCTAACGCTGCTCAAGTCTCACGTTTGTGAAATCCTCCTTTTCAAGATTAGCTCGCGCCGAACCGCCCGTAGATGGAACACAAAAGCTGAGTGGGTGTCACCTTTGCGCCGCGATAAGATAATATGAAGAGGGAGACCAAATCAAACAATGTTAGCGTTGTCACCCCTCGCTGCTAAGGCGTTGCCCTGTTTAGTCACGCTAGAAACAATATTTAGATTTCACCACAGCTTTGTAAAAGTGTGCACTGGGCCGTTCTCAACCCCCCCCCCCCACCCCTCCCCCCCTAAAGCACTTACATGTCATTACCCATTTACCATAGCGAGGACAAGAACCGAATGTGAAGACCAGTGAAAAAGCGTCCAACCCACTTGCACGCGCCACCCGACAACACGGCGCACACACGTACAGAGGTGCTGCTCTTTTTTTTTTTTTTTTTTTAGGTTTTATCTCCCCTATAGCACCTGCTTCAGGCAATCTGCTCCCACTCGTCTCAAATGAATTTTGTCACGGCCTTTCAGATTCTCAGCCGGCAACGTGCTAATGAAAGGAGATGGCGCAATTTGAAGTGACCAGGTAGCAGCCAGCAGTGTGCAGCTGAGAGCAACGCAAGGGCGGGGCCTCCAAAGATGGACACACACACATACACGCCACGGGAAAAGTCGAGTCAGGCGTCCGTAGATATACCCATTACCCTTCTCATTAATACTCTGCAGACCCCGGCGGTGTGTACGCTTGTGCACTTGTGCGTGCGTTTATCTGTTTGTGTTGCTGGCGCAATTGTTTATGACAGTCCTAATTGGGCTAATTGAAGACATTCAGATTACCTGTCAAGCGGGTTCGCGTCCACAGTCTGACAACTCCTCACAGGCGAGGGACCCCCGGAGCATCCGCCGCCATGGGCCGTAATGGGGACAATAAGGGCCGCTCTAATTTCGACGTGGACAGCCTTTCGGGTGTGTTTGTTTTTTAAGGCTTGCATTAAGTTGCCGGGAGGTTGGGGGGGGGAGTAACTTGCTGTGACAAAGCAGTGTGAGCTTTAGAAGGGAAAAAGAGGTGCTTAAGTACACGAAGGTGCTTCGAGGGTCCGTTTCGCAGATTGAGTGACGGGAGAGGAGTGTTGACGTCTTTGCGCTTGTGGCAAGACCTTCATTCAACTTCTTCTTAGGAGTCTATTTTTTTGCTGCGGCAAAATAAATAAAATAATAATACTATATGTAATAAAATAATAATTTAATATTATTTTCAAGTCTATTTTTCCTGTGGCAAAAAATGTAATAAAATAATAAATGTGTATCATAAATGTACTGTATAATACGATATATAATAAAATAATTGAATCATAAAATGCAGCAAATAATTTCGACTGTGTTGTGACGTAAATGGATTATTTTAGCACCCGATATTTATTTAAATTCACATACACTTTGCAATGCAGTAGAACGCTCCCGACTTCCATAGTTATGTCCAAATCAAAATACCTTCATATTAACCAAAATCAAAGCGCATTGGAGGACACACAATGATGGCAAGCTCAAATCAATATCAAATCCCGAGTCTGAGCGTGCGTCAAGCATTACCCAATCTATTTTCTGCGGCTTAAAAGAATGTGCTTTTGCATATTTTTACCCACGCACGCACGCACACGCAACGCTTCCTCTTCTCGGCGGGCATGGCGAGGGGCTTTGCAGTGTCATGGCTATGACGGATCAACGCTGTCAGCCCGCGAGATCCCCTGCTTTGTTTGCTCTCCTCCAAAAGGGGGTTAAACTGTCAAGTTGACAACTCACAAGACCCTTCCACTCCGGCTGAGCATCTGTCTTTGACTCTCGTTCTCTTTTGCTACATGACTCCCCCGTGACTCCCCCCGCCAGCATCCACCTTCATCCCCAAACGAGTGCAAATCAATACCAGATTGCCTGAGGACCACTGTTTGGCGTTGGCCCTCCGTGACCTCTCGCTGTCCCCCCGCACGGCTACTTTCATTACATGTAGCCCAACATTTAACTTCTATCCCGATCCCTCGCCTAATTAGTTTCGATAAGCTCCGTCTCTCGCTCGTCGTCGCGTCCCCCCCCCCCCTGTCTTTCAAAAATTGTAAACACGCAGCCATTCTGCGGCCTTTGAGGGAACTGGGAGTAATAAAAGACAAATCCCAGCAGGAGATTCTCGTGCCGGGATTATTGTTTTGTTTGCGTAGCAAATTTTTTAAAACTACAACACAATTAGATTTGCACCTTTGAATTTTTGTGCAAACAAAAGCCTTGCGAGGACACCGTGGTTGGTCCGGTCTCCTTGACGCACCTTCTGACGGCTTCTGAGTCAACAGATCTATTCTTCAGTTTGGCATTATTTCATTTTCCTCAAAAAAGGCTCCTAAATGTCAAATATACCGTTGAAATATAATTGAAAAAAAAATCTTTATTTATATTTTTGTTCCGCACCACCCACAAGTCCAGGTGCCACCACTGCGCCGGCTGGACCGTCGATTTCTGACAAGCCCGAATGACATGTCGGACCCCCTTCCCTTCTCCACCCCCTGGGGCTAAAATTACCCTCAGGAATGTAAACAGAGTGCAGAGTAAGCACACAGCTTTTCGTGACCCCACCCCCAGGTTGTGTCCATCCCCAAACTTGCCCCTCAAACTGGGACAGTTCGGAATCCGAGGCCAAGGTCGCCAGCCGAAAGACACTAATAGCTCGTTTGTTTTGCATCGCGCCTCCGTTCAAACAAAAACAGCAAATGTATGTATTTCTCGGTTTTCCTTTGTATGGACGCCCCCTCCACCCCCCTCAGACAGATGGGCATTCACGCCACTTCATTAGGTGTGTGGGCTAGCTAGCCTGGCTTAAGAAGTTTACTAGGCCGGGTGCTGACATGTTGATTTAGTGGCGCTAACGCCACTGCACTTCCAAAGGTGCTGACTTGGACAAAAGCCAGGCCTGGCCTTTTTTCGCGCTCTCTCCCAGGAACACGTTGTGAGGTCACGCTCTAATTTTGGGGTTGGGGGGTTTAGTGATGGACAAAAAGGCCAGTGGGTCCTCTGCGACTAACATTCACACCTGCTTTACTGTGCCCAACTTTCAGAGAAATTCTTCCCGTGCTTTCAATTGAGACGATTGCGCAACGATAAATGAATCGAAACGAAAACAATCAAGTAACAGGTCCTGTTTTTTTTTTTTAAGTCAAGCCTAGTTTGCTAGTGATCATACAAAATCTCTCAGGCAAGTTTTGATTTTTATGCAAATCAAAATCAGGCAAACTGTGATTTAATGAAAGAAAATCGTATGTCAAGGTTTTGACATTTTCTTGGCTGTCTAATTACTTTGGCCCGCCGGTTTGTTTACCGTGTGTGATTCGAATGTTTACTTCCACATCAACAGCAATACGTGAACGTATCAGGCACCCCGTCCCGTGACCTCACGTTTACACGCGATATCACGATACGCACGCACACACTTAACACTCAGCTGGACCCATCAAGTTTGCAGGCGCCCGGTCAGCCTGCCGCTGCCCTCGCAAGGCCGGATTGGGTTACGATACAAACTGCTGTTGATTAGGGCCACGGCTTCAGCGGGGGAGCATCCAAAATTGAAAACATGCTCGCCGGCGGGGTTAGGGCCGGGGTCTGAGGAGCTGCGGCCGTTCCCGAACGGTCGCCGTCCCCGAGAGACGGGAGGCAATTACTGCTGGGGGTTCACCATAACAGGTTAAAGGAGCATGTATCCCCTTGGCGCTGCCGCTCCTCTGTCTGCACATCCGATCCCCACCGCGGGAAGCCGACAAGATGGCTTATATCGATTTTTTTAATATTAGCATCAGGTGTTAATAAATTCGCATCCAGCGCGTTATAATTGTAGCCATCAAGCCATTTTTGTGCTGTAAGGTGACAATTAGCCGACAAGTGCACAACACCGGGATGAGGTCTTGCTAGCGCATTAGCATTCAGATTAGCTTAATTTCAAAAGGTACGCACAAACACAATACAGAATTTAAATTTCCAGAAATGGGTCACTTTAAGAAATTCTACATCTCTAAATAAGCGCTTCTATTATAAGATGTGTTTATTCACGGCCAAATGTGTGAAGCAGGTTATCAGTGAACTGATTGGGAGAGGGTCAGTCAAACTGTGCGTGCGCGTGTGTGTGAGATAAGATTTTTAAGGTGAGTGCGAGAAGGTGACGGAGGTAATGGCAGCTTTGTCAAGCACACTGGGGGGTCGGAGAAAGTGAGAATTTGCGATTGGGAGATAAAGAAAAAAGGGTCAACTTGAGCGGTTTACAGATGTCAAAGGTTCATTCCGGGAAGGATGCTTAGATTTGAGCAATTACTCAAATCTGATGTGGAATGCAAAATTAATGGTCACAATTGTAATATAAAGAACTCAAAATAGATATTTCATGCGCTGTTGTAAACATTGGACAACTCATGAATTTTACAATTTAGAATTTGCAGTTCTATATAGTGAGTGACACTTTTTTTAATATAAAATTTGATTAATTTATGCTGATTTTTTATACCTACTTTTTTAGCAGGAATGTCATATTGAAATCATGTTCAGCATTTTATGATGATATTATTTATTGTATATTATTGTTTGAATATTTTCTTTTAGATTTTTTAAAATAAATTTATTTTTTAAACGTTTTTAATTTCAACTATATAGTGCTAATGACCTCATTCTGGGTCAGGTGAGGAATGCCCTGACCCAAATGTTGTTGTATGGCAACTAGATAACACTTGGTAATCTTCCTCTATCTTTCTTGGCACTGATAAGTTACAGAGATGAGTTTACATGAGTGGAAAATACAATTGCCAGCCCTCAATCTGACCTCACACACTCCGACCAATACACAAACGTACCTTGGTGTCGGGAGAAAAAATAAATTCTTCCCAACTTCCTCGACACGACCCAACTTGTAAATATACAGTATGTGATGCATTACTGTGATGTTGTAATTTATTATTGCCGAAATAATAAAACAAGATGTCACGCCAGCCCTGCCTACAAAAAAAAAACAATGCTCGACACTCATTAAAATACCTTTCAACCGAAAAATCGACGACCAAATAAATCCTGACCCCTTTTGGAATCCGACGCTAAGGTTTGGAAAGTTACAGCAAAGGCCTGCCAAATTCTTGTGAGAACCGTCTCTTTCGATATAACCCCTGTGTATTTTTGCACGACTCCGTCTGCGATTGCGCACTTTTGAGTTACAATCCCATCGTCTCGACTTCCAGCTCGGCCGTGCCCCCCCACCACCACCACCACCACTCGGCCCCTCCCTCCTGTTGTTGTTTCAATCCCCAGCGTCTGCTTCTTACCTCAGCATCCCAGTAGGATTCATTCTGAGCACATTTATTTTCTTTGAGCGTACGGAAAGGCCTCGGTGACACGGCTCCCCTGGCGTTGATAATTTTGCACGTTTCAATTTGCACTCGCCCCGCTCCCCACCCTTTGACGTGATGTATTCTCCTCGGCCGTCTTATCTGTTGATGTACAGTTTTAACCTTTCCGTTCGCTTGCCGCAGCCCCGCTTGTCCTCTGCGTTCCGTGGACCCCACCCCCCCAACCCTCCGTCGGCCTTACGTACAACACAGCAGCTGAATTAAAAAAAGAAACATAACCCCCGTTCAAAAGTCATCTAATGTAAATGTTTACATTTTGTTTCCATAACATTTCCATATTAAGACCCGGCAGACATGTTGCTGTCCGCTATGGAAACGGTGGGACTTAAGAGGGGGGGGGGGCTACTTGGTGTGCAGTGTTGAGAGGCTGAGGTATGTGTGTGACATTGCGGTGAACTTGCAAGCGTGCATCTGTGGGCTTTCTCCGGGCCTGCTCGCCCATAGATACGGCGCCGTAAATCACGCACAGTAAAAGTTAGACTGCGGGGATGGGGCGCAGGACAAGCACATTGGGCCTCACAGGGTAACGAGGCGGCGAGCTTTTACCCCGACATATTTTTTTTTTTTTTAAAGTGTCTGTAAGTAGACTACGGCCTCGACGCCTTGTCACGATGGCACCAGACTTGTACAGAGCCGTCACATGTGCTGGAACAGTAGGGGTGTTTTTAATACGCGCTATTAAAATCTCCTGTCCAAGTTGTAAGGTTAACCACGTAGGTGTCATTTAAGTGCTTATAAATCATAATCATAGAAAAGATTCCCAAAGTTGATATTAAAACCACACCGCGGGGGGAGGGGAAGCGGGCGGCAATATTTCAACGGGAATTTGGCCGCGGGTGAAGTTTTTATGCACTTTACCTCGGAGCTGAACTCGCACAGCGCCATGTGGCCCTTTTTTGCCCGTTTCCTGTCTCGGGTCTCCGAGGGGGGGGGGGGAGCTAACGGTGTTAACTGTCGACGGTGTCTGGGCCGGCCGCACTGTCAGCGCCCTGAATTTTGCACGAAGACGGCGAAGGAAGGTGATCTCGGGGTCAGAGTTCAACTCGGACATGTCTTCATGCGTGGCGGCCGGCGTTCAAAGCAAAACGTACGATCTCCACGAAGCGACTAGAGGCCACTGGTGATTCTTTGGGGTGCAATAAAGAGCTCGGAAGATGATTTAGTGTCCTTTGTGGGGTAGCCCAAGACATTCCCGGCGAAGAGCTTCTCCAGTTGGACCGCTTCTGAACCTTTCCCGACCTTCGGGAGTTGCGATGAAGCCCCGAGAATCTCAGATTTTGCGTGGACGATAACAAACTATCAAAGTTAAAACCCGTTTTGTGTTTAGATAGTCTGAATCGGATTTCTCAGCTGCTTGGAAACTCATTACTGGCGACTCTTGGGACCGGCACAGCTCACAAAGTCATTTTTTGGGGGGGGGAGGAGGGTGTCTTTCAAAGCAAATGTGAATGAAACAGCTGGATTCTTTTGGACTGGCTAACATTAACCGCCACATGCGCCGTTTAAGTCTCGAGGCTTTGCGCTGAACTCTGCGTGCTCTGCGATATACCAAAGGCTTCCGATGACAGGTTCCGGAGGCCTTTGTTATTTCACATATTATTGTTATTTCCCCGCCATTGTAATGTGATGAAGTGTGTATCACCCTGTTAGAGAGATCTTCATCATCCGGGACAGCGTAATCTTTCTGGATGGCGATCAAAGACTTGGTTCTTACGGCGCGTCGTGCATCTTTCTGTCTCTTAGGACTTCATTCGTCCTTCCTCGATCATGACGCGGCTTTTATGACTCATAGCTATTAAGACTTTTTTCTTCTTTGTATCTCAGATTTGGGCCCGGCCTTGTTATCTACTGGTACGGTTTCATAGGTGAACTGGATTGCCAGAGAGATCGAGGGATCCTCCTCAAAGATCGCTTCCCTACGGACATCGTCGTCCTCGGCAGGACCGACGCGCCAGTCGCGGACAAAAGATCAAGATCATAAATTTAGCTGGAAGGAACGATAGTCGAGGGTGACGGCGCAGGAAGGGCAGGAACAGGAACACCGGGGTAGACGAGAAAATACGGAAGTAATTTCGCTTTCCTGCTTGAAGTCGAACCTTTTGCCGCCCTGAACTTTAGCTGACCCTCTGCCGCTACCTTCCTGCCTCTTAGCTTTTGCTACAAAGTACAATCAGGCGACTAAAAAGTCCATCTTGAAGAAGGTTCCCGGTTCCTGGTCAACAACTCTTGGCCCCCGGTTGACGGCGTGGTGTGATGGAGGACCCGAGCTTGGACACAAGGCCCTTCCTTATCACACCCGGAGCCCCTGGCCTTTGTCACTCCTTCCTCTTCCGTTCCGTAAGCAGATAAGCGAGGTGCGGTTCTGGGGGGGGCTGCTGGGACGCCTGGCTCTCACCTGCGTCACTCAGTGCCCTCTCAGTCACTCTCCAAACGGGAGAGCAGAACGGAGGCTGATTAAGGCCACGGCCTCGCCCTGACCCTTTTTCCTTCCCTGTTTCACGTTATCAAGTTCCTCTCGAGATTTCGATGAATTCATCTTACGGACTGTCTTTAAGTACGATTCAAGAACTGTTTTCGTTTTCCGCATCTGTGTGAATTTAAAAAGTTTATTAAAGTGTTGTAAATTTCGTACTTGCTGGCTGGTTTTGTACGACTGGCATTCCAGAAATGAAACGACCCAAGTAAAAAAAAAACAACAAAAAAAACATCCTGGTATTTGCGGCAATCAATGTTTGTTATTTTCTACTTAAGAGAAACCAAACGATCACCAAGTGCCTTTAAAAAAATGGGAACTTGATCAACAGATCATTTCAAGCGCAGATGTTGGCGAACCTTCAACACGCCAGATATCCTGAACTTATCAAAAGAAGGTTGAGAATTTCTCTGTGAACTTTTCGCTCTGGTTGTTTTGCTAGTATACAATCTGACCAGGTAAGAGAATGATGTGTGACTTGTGGCAGCACATCTTTACGACCGCAAATTCTTTTATGAGTGGATGCTAATGACAGAAACATAAGCGGGACGCTGTAAAAACCCCAAAAAGATGACCGTAAAGTTGACTGATGCTTTTAGACGCATATTTGCGTTGCCTATAGGACGCTCGCTGTCTTCTGAGGTTTTCCTGAAATGACCCCAACGCGTGATTCATGTTTGACACTTTTTTGGCATCATGCTACCATTGACAAGCGAGCAAACAGTGATCGTGTTAAAATCATTTGAAAACATGCAATTGCTTAGCTTGCATGTGTACAAATTGTCAATGCCTGGAATCGATTATGCTTCGATTTGTCCCACAACAGGGAATTACAATAATAAACACAAATGCCAGTTTTTTTGTGATGTAACAAAAATAAGACCAAGATGATTCCGTTCAAAACTTTCCCCAGCATTCATGTCACCTATAACCTGTACAGATTCAAATATACAACTGAAAGTGGTTGCACAAGTGTGCACACCCTCATTTACTAATGGAATTTAAAAATACACTGTTTCCTAACTAAAAGAGTGTCACCCCTCCCCAAATACTCCCCGCCCGGGTCCTTAATCTATTTCACTTTCAGAACGGAAGCCGTGCCCGCCGCGGAGAATAAAAATACACTTTTCTATATTTGTTCTGTGCACTCACGCAGTCCAAAACGACACGGTATGCTCGCTTGAATGCCGACGAGGTGTTGCTCGATTTGTTACCCTTAAACCTCTAACCCTTAGCCGGCTCCCGTCCAGGCCTTGATCCCTCCACCAGGAGGCCACCGGGTCACTGGTGGGTCACCAGGCGGCCATGCCCTCCCTCCTCCCCTCCCCTCGGCCCCTCTCTCACCTCCTCCTCAACAAAACAACTTGCCCCCATGTGTCTAGTTAAACTTAACCCTATTGCCTGCCTATGGAATGCTTAGGCATCACTTTATGGCTCCTGTTGGACACAAAAAACTATTTTACTCGCCAGGGGAACATTCTCAGATGAATAAGAGCAGATAGAAAAAGAAAGGGAAAAAAAACCAGCAGAATCAGTTCCTCTCAGGTTTTGAGGCTTCCTGCCATTGTTTTCCAAGATGGCCGTTGCACAAAAGAGGAGTCAGGGTCAGCTCCTATAAATTAGCTTTGTACACACAATGCCAGCTAAAAAGCGCCTTTCGAAAGCCTACTTCAAAGTCACGGCAGCTGGATCGACTCCGCCACGCGAGAGCAAATATAGATCAGAAATAAGGCTGGAGACTAATCATTTCGAATAAAAACAACAGGCCTTTGTTGACATGCACTTTTGACGTTAGTGTATTTTCCTTTCAAGTTATGCTAATGATTAGCAAAATATTTATAGAGAAAGACAAGCCTGGTATCTGTAACAGGTCTGCGCTAAATGTAGGAAACTATGTGATGGTTAAAAATAGAACGTCTCGTAAAAAGTCAATTTGGTGCTTGAGCTGGATAAGTCACATGATATGAAAAAAAAATAAAAAATATATATAGCAATTCTGGAATGACCCTTATATGTATCTTTTCTAAAAGATCTAAAATGTATGTCCTGATAGCTATCCAGATAGCGAGCTATTTATTCAGCTAACTGCTAGCTAGCCATAATTTAGAAAAAACAGTATTCCAGCAAATCCTCCAATTTGAGCGTAATGTAACACTTAATATTTAGCGCCGTTTCCTGCTAAAATTCTCCTGAGACCAGATGGCTCTCTACTGCAGAGCCACTCATATGTCCATCTTGGGTTCATATTCTGTTTTTTTTTTAATGCATCTTCAAGCAAACGTCTGAACGGCCCGTTGAGATTCCGACAGACCGAGGCAAAGGTTTCATTCCTGCAGCAGACCACCACGCAGACTTCCTCCACGCTTCTGTTATTTATGTGCAGAGAACGCCGCTCTGTTTTTTGCCCCGGGCGGCAAGAAGCTTTTAGTCGGCGATTCCCTTTTGCCAGGAAGATATCACAAGGTGGAAATAAATAAAAGTTTTCCAGGAAAAGCCAGAGGAACTATTATAAGACATTTTAAAAAAAATAGCAGGGAGCTGGATGAAGACTGGAAAAAAACAGATATGACGAGAGAGCTCGTTTTTATTTTTAGGAAGCTGTGCCTGCTAATCAGATGTTATTTAAATCAACAATGGAGCATGAGAACATGAACCGAGGCCTGGTTTGACTGACAGGAAGGAGGGAGGCACGATGGCAAGTTTGACGGGGAAGTGAACGACAATGACACGGGGATGCCGGTCAGGCTTGTTCGCTTTTGCACCGCAACATATGATATTTCAAATAAAACAGAAAATGATGTCCAAGCTACTCCAAAAGCATATTTTTGGCGTTTTTTGCCTACAGGACCAAAAGTGGTAACAGTCGGCATGGAGGCAGCATGCTTCGCTGTAAAGGTCACCCCCCCCCCCCCCCCTTTTGTGTGGCATTTGGTCCGCGACAGGAGCGACCCAGAAAAAGTGTCATCTCCCGACCACAGGAAAGGGACTAAAGCGAAGTCTGGTATGCAGCCATTTTGGAAAATCTCTCCAATTCTGGAATTGATCAGAGCAAAAATTAATAATAGCCAAGTACATGCAGGTTTCGGTTTGGAAAAATGTAAAAAGCTGACTCTGCGTGTTTGTCATCGCATGCGACCCATTTGTCATTTTTTTTCCCCCTCCATTCATGTTCATTGCCTCCAAAATACTTTGTAGCCACATCGTCCTTGACTGGCTGCCAGCAGGTAAATATACACCTCCGTGTCCAAACGCAACGTCAACTTCAGGTGACTTATAGGTCCTCGAGGGATAGATTTGGTTTCAATTTTCGAGACCTGATGACATCACGTTGCAGGTTTATGGCATATAGGTAACCTTGATCGTTCAGAATTCTGTCAAATTGTTTAATTGACGGAGCGCTACTATCGTCACGTGACGTGCGGTGAGGCGCATGCTTGGTGAGGCACTGATTCCTTAAGCGTCAGATTTACAAATATATAAACCCAAATGGGTATCTTATTCAATTGGCTACTGGTTATTTCGTAATCTCATCAGCATTCCATGCACGGACGCACGCAGTTTGTGGTCTTACCTTTATTTGGAGATGAAGTCCATGCATCTATCCTTCACCACAAAAAGCTCCGTCACTTTGTTGTTATAAGTCCTCTTTATTTTCCTTTAGTCCAGGCACTTTTTCTTTCATTTTGGCCTGCACACCATGAGTCTCTGACGTCATCACAGCAGTATTTCTCCAACACTCCCAAGACATACGCAACTTCTGCAGGGGCTTGTCTATCTATCATCACTCCGTTCATCAAATCCCCAAAACGCCATCTTCACTTTACAATGCACTTCACTTTTAGCCACGTCGTGCAAAAATTCAGACATCTGTGCATTGATTGTAACATCCGTTGTCTCGTCTGCATCTACAACAAAATTGGATAGTATTAATTTACCTGTTGGCTCAGGTACGCCCTCCTTCTGTGCGGCAGAGTACTATCTGTCTCAACCAATTTCAGCGATTTGGACTATTAAAATGTTTGGAATTAGTCATCCATAAAGATCAGTGGACAAATATTAATAATTATTATTATTTATTTACTTTTGACTTGTCATGAGCCTCACCTGTTTCATTCACACACCCCACCCCCACCTTGGACCATAGTCCAACTCCCATCCTTATTGTGAACTCTTCCACCTTGAGAAAGTCTTATCTGGACCGTGTCCGGTTGTTCAGTGTAACCCCAGCGGGATCCCCCTCGGGTCACCTAATGAATAGCGGGACGTGATGTTGTCACTCACATCACTTGAGCTCTGTCGCCCTGCTCGCAAGCACCCTGTGTTACGGCCCCGTAATGGCTTTCTCCCACAGGGAGTGGGAAACCCAACGCCAGGGCATTCAGGTGTGCCATAAAGTGCTTTTCACTTTTCCGACGACTTCCCGTCTCCAGTGGCGTTCTCTATTAACTTCCAAAGAGTCTTCCTATTGGTTGAGATGCTGCTTATCAGTGTGGTGACCCCGCCCTTGCAGGTACTCCGCTACCTGGCCTGAAGATAAGATAGGACGCCGGCTGCCTGGCATTATCACCACAAATGTTGATGTCGCCTGAGTAGGACACAGTGCGTTTATTGTCGACTGGAGATAAAACAGGCCACTCCCACCTTGTAACCAAGCCACCCTTCCATTGCTACTATTTCCGAGCAGCAGCTGTAGTGATGCACAAAAAGTTTTTGGGTTTTTTTTGTCATCACAAGGGCTTCCGACTGCTAACAGGGATCAACCAGGATTTTCCTGCCATGCCAAAGTTTGTGCACCACTTAAAATTGGGCAGAGACAGAGTGTAAAGTACAAAAGATTTCTGTACTGATCCGATATACATGTTTAATAAAAGTACTCTTTTTTTTTCAAGTGCAAGTAGAAAATGAGGAGGGATTTTCAATTTAAAAAAAAAATTTGTCGTATTTTTTGGCAGGAAAATGAGGGAAATGACATGAAAAATTGGATAACTTGCATTGTTCAAAAGCAATCTTTTTTTTTTTCAAACAAATAGTGTTCAAAAACACAAATGTGTCTTGAACATACCATAAAATTTACTCAACGGTAAAAATATATTTTTTTTATTCCCACCTTGTCATTTGAGACGTGTTACCATCTTTTTCTAGTCTTGCAATACATTTTATTTAAATATAACCTTTTGTACTTGCATTGATATGTAAGTGTTTGTATTTGTGCTGAAAATTTGGTATTTGCATATTGCTACTGTATTTGCTTTTCCAGATTAGACGAGAGTTTTTGAATGCTGGAAACTTGTGGTTTAGGCTGACATGTGGATCATTTTTGTTGCCAACGACATTAAACAGTTCCCTTCAATAAGGGAATGGGAATTATCTGATTCTGATGTCACTTTCTTCCATGACGCTGCTGTTCCTCCTCTTTTTTCCCCCGCTGAGGACCACATGCAAGATCTTAATCTTTATTTACATTTTTTCTACATTGTGTTGTCATCCGTGGAGCTTGAAAAAAAGGAACGCGCCTTAGTACACGCAACCGCGCCCCCCAATTCTCCACAAAGGAAGGCCGAGAGTCGAACCCCAAATTTCAGAACTGTGATCCAGTCATAGCGCTTTTCACCGCGCTGCCTAATTACTTAATAAAAAGAATACTTTTATTTTAAAAATCATAAATAGGCTACATGAAATCGTCTTGTTCTATCCGTATCAGATCTGGGTGAATGACGTCATGTGATGTTCAAGAATAAATCACTTAATAGTAATGATAATAATAGTAAAATATAAAACGCCAATCTTGCTCGATCCGTCGTGTTTGATTGTGGCTAGTATGAATGTGAACGGCTGCAAAGTAGAAATACTTACGTCGGCCTCCTGTTGGGGTCGCTAGTAGCGGCGTTTAATTAATGACGCGCATATTAATAATCAACGCCAAACATACCTTTGATATTTTCAAGCTTCCCAACAACAACAAAAATCCAAATTTGAAGTAGAATATTCTTGATATTTTTGCTGCTTTGTGTTTTTAAAATAAAATAGAGAAAATAAACGATGTGAAAATGGTCATAATAGACTGTCAAACAACCTCCAGGACAAAATATGAGGTGGAAAAAAATATAAGATTTACAAAAGCAAATTAATATTCTCTGTTATGGCCTGTAGGCATTCTTAATTCAATATTAAGTGATCGAAATGGACAATCTGAATGTCTCAAGGCCTGCTTTCTTTTCTTCTTCTTTTTTTAAATTCTGTCCCGCAAGTGGTCAGCAGTGCATTTTTTTCCAGCCTCCCCGCGGCTCCTCTAATTTGACTAATTATGTTTGTCTTTTTTGCCCGTTTGTTACGTCATTAAGATTTATTTGAGTGCAGTGTGTGGCGTGTGTTTTATTTAAGGAGGAGGGGGTGAGTGTGAGTGTCAGTCATTTTTAAGTAGACAAGCACTTGCTCAAGTGTGAACGAAGAGAGAAGCCGTCAGCCCCGCATGCATGCGTTCAACTATTTAGCCTTTCAAATAAACACCCACCACACCGTAAAGAATAAAATATAGCAAGCATGCACAATGATGTTTAATCAGACCTAGGATAGACAAATATATTTTTAATTTATCTGGCGAATTTTGCAAATTAAAAAAATAAATCACGTGCCTGCAACATTTTAGATATGAATATAAAAACGCAGAGAAACATTAAAAGCTCGCCTGTCCAGCCCGATATTTGTTTTTATTTAGCGTGCATATAATTTAAAGGTCAATTATTTCATGTCTATAGTGAGGCTCCATATCCTTCCTTAAATCTAATACAAACGGAAAATAGTATTATATAGGATAAAAAAAAAAAAATGACAATAAATCAAAGATAGCAACAAGCACCAAAATCTGCAGTGCCTTTTTTTTGGTTAAACGCCACTTAACGAATCGGGTAATTCTCGTCTCGACTAAAAATATCCTGAAATTAAAAATAAAATAGGGATACAATAATATTTCTAAACTGCACTAAATCAACTAAACAAAATATATTTTTTAACGATTATGGGGAAACAAAATGCGCAAAAGCAACGAGGTAAAAATGATAACGATAAAACATTCATACATTTGTTTTTCATGACGAAATATTGTGATCTGTATCGTTTCTTTATTCGTTTTCCTGCGCATTTCCCCCAGCTCTTGTAAAACCTTTTTGTCCTTTTCTTATGTCTTTTCTTCTTTCTTATTCTTTCTTTTTTTTTTCTCGTTCTGCTGCTGGCTGGCGATAATAAAGCATTTTCTCGGCGGGCTTTTATTGATCACTCACTCTGAGCTAATGTAATTATCCTCATCAATAGGGTGACTGCGGGGAGAATCATTATGTGGCTGACATTGATAAATGATCGGGCCAAATGCGGACCTTTTTTTTCTCCTCCTCCTCCTCCCAGGACCTCCACGGCCCCACCACAACCCCATTTACACCCCACCCTTGACCCGCATAACGTCGTCATAGAAACACCTTACGGTGCTAAAATGTGGAAATAATATCACGAAATAAAAGGATAATATGTGCGTTAAAACACTCGACCAAGGTGGACTTTTTCTATGCCATTTTCGTTGCATTGTGGAGTGCGCAGGGGGGGGGGGGGGGGGGTCGCGCTGGCTTGGTGTGACAGGGAGGAGATGAAGGGGCGGAGTTGTTTGGTTCAGCCCTGGATCATCCATCATCCGCTGTCAAGACACACGGACGCAAGGAAAACAGCACACAGGCAATCTACCTTCTGTCTCGTCCAGAGGGGAGGGGGGGGGGGGGGGTTGCATGCTGGGGAGGGGGGGGAGGTTCTCATTGAGAGGAGACCAGACAGCGGGGAAACCAAAAACTATTAATATGAAAATCTTGGCTTTTTTTGTCTCTTTTCTTTTTCCTTGGAAAAAAGAGGCAACGTCGTACGCGGCAAAGAAAGAGGGGAAAAAGAAGAAAGGACAAAATGCCATAATAGGACGAGTGGGGGGATTTAAGGACAAAGAGACACTTTTGGACTGTAACGCAGTAAAAAAAATGTGCAACAAATAAAAAAAAAACCCTGCAATTAAAAAAAGCCTTACTATACATGGTCAATAAAAAACAAGCCTAACAATAAATGTTTTTTTAAAGCCATGGTTGTTTGATAGGTTAAAAAAAAAGCCTTACTATACATGGTCGTATTTTTAAGCCTTACTATACATTGTCATTTTTATTTAGGAATCAAGGGGCAGAGGGTCAAGGTTCAGGGCACACAAGGTCAGAGGTCAGGGGTCAAGAGTCTAGGGTCATTTCAAAAAAAGTCTTACCATAGATGGTCATCTCTTACATTTATCTAAATTCATAAAATGAACAATTCTTCGAATTATAAATGGGAGGTCAGTGGTTTTACAGTGTGGCTGCAGTGGTTGTGGAATGGTTTGGGGAGCTGCTTGATCGTGACCAGCACGGACGGCCCGCCCGTCTTGCTTCAAGCGCATGAGCGACAAACAAAACAGCAAACAGAGCAAAAGAGAGAGAGAGAGAGATAGAGAGAGAGAGGGAGAGAGAGCGAGAGAGAGAGTAAGAGAGAGAAGAGAATGAGGAGAGAGAGGGACAGCGAGAAAGAAAGAAAATGAGAGAAAAAGAATGCAAGAGAAAGAGCGATGGAGAGATGGAGAGAGAAAGAGAAAGAGAAAGAGAAAGAAAGAGAGAAAGAAAGAGAGAAAGAGAGAGAGAGAGAGAGAGAGAGAGAGAGAGAGAGGGCCTCGTCGAGGCTGCAGATGCTGTGCTGCAGTAATCAAAGTGGCCGACAGGCGTCGCTGTTAAACGCCTGAACAATAGCAGCGTTCCACATTCTTCACTGCTCCATTCCTCTGAAATACTTTACAAATATTACATTGGCTTTTGTCTTACTGCATACTTTAAAAATCTATAAAAAATGAATTCACTTTTTCAGAAAATGTATTTAGCTTTTCAAATAGGAGAATACTATCCTTTTTAACTGCAATCACACTATTTCCATGTACATTGGTACTTTAGAAATGGATAAAGACCGGTAACTTTCATCCTCTTTTTGTCCACATATTATCTATTCAAATTCACGTATATGAACGTATATATATATATTTACAGTGTAATTGAAAAAATTAAATCAAGGAATAAACTTATAGTACAGTACACGCAAGCGCCACACTCCAAGGCTATATTTAGACAGCCAAGCTATCTAACTTTGTTTCCAATTTTTTTCTAAACTGCAGATGATATATTGTCATACACCAGTTGAATTTGTTAAAAATATGACCGGTATTTTAACTTACAGATAATCCTTTTATGTTTCTTTTTATTTTTGGAGAGAACTGTGTGTGTGTGTTGCTCGTAGAATTACTTCAATATGTAAGAACCAAGTGTTTACTTCGTCAGAACATAACTTACTTGACTTGTCCTTAATTATATAAATGAAAACATACAAGATGCAATGGGATGGATAACACACGATAATCAGGCAAAAATCTACCAAAAATCAAAAATGAAATATTTATTACAGCATTTTGTGACTGAACACCTTTTAAAACAATACGTCACAGTCCTCATACAAGTTTTTTTTGTATTTTTTTTTGTTACCTTTTGTTTTGTAATTTTTTTTTTAATTATTATTTTTGACAAAAGCTTTTAAGGGAGACGGCATCTTATCTTCTAGTGAGGAACACGTGCTGAGAAAACAAACAAAACAAAAACAAACAAAATAAACAAAAAAGAGGAAGGAATTCATGGACATTTACAATATCAATGCCACAGCAGATCTGAAACTAGCAAAAAACATTCGTTTTCAATTGAGGTAAACACATAGAATATCTAACAAGAAACAATTAATAGACTTGGACTCTGTACGAAGTTTGTTACAATAGTCTCTCAGCTTTTTTTTTTTTTTTTTTTAATGTGTGTGTTTGTTTTTTCAACCCTCCCCCCCAAAAAAACATTGAGTTCATAATTTAAGTGTTTGCTTCTTTTTTTTTTTTTTGGTGCATCCATAGCTTGTCTCCAGTGCTGCACAATCAACATGTGTGTCCGTGTGTGTGTGTTTTTGCCCCCGCCCCCCCCTCCCTCCCAACACACACACACACGCCGTGGAGCTTCTTCCTTCACTTGGCTCTTTAAGGATGAGAGTCCCGAAGTAGAAAAGAAAAAAAAAAGTATAAAAACCAACACAATCCAGTGCTTGGGCAATTTTAAACAATGTTTTTTTCATTTAAAAACATTCATTCAAGAGCCTTTAGAGTTTAAAAAAAAAAAAAAGGCATGACAAATCTTCAAGGGTGTCCTCTAGCAGCCTTTTCCCATTATGCCTTGAGGAGGGGGGGGGGGGGTATTTAGGACCCGGTGGCCCCTGTTGAAGCCTTTTGAGATGTTCCATCTTCTTCTTTGTCATAGTGCTGTGCTGCAAGTCCTCCAAAAAGGGTTAAATCCTAAAAAAAAAAAAACTAAAAAAAAAAATAATAATAATAAAAACGTGATCCAAAAAGAAGTTTTAACTTATTTAACTATATATTTTTCAATTATACTACAGTAGTTATAACTCTTGGAGTTGTTTCCTTTTTTAAAGTCTTCCAGAGTGAGGGATCTTTCTTTTTTTTTATTTTAAGAAGCGCCGCATGAAAAGAGTGTTTTGAGTTGGTTTTTTGTTTTTGTTTTCTTTAAAGCCCAAGACTTTACAAAGTCAGCTTGGTCCTCCGCTTGGGTGAAAATGTAACAAACGTTAGAAAAAAAAGAGTCATGGTTGTCACAGTCTGGAATTCTTCAGTTCTGCTCCGAAGGCTTTTTCGATTGTTACTCTTGAAAAATAAGTCTAAAAAAAACGGTGCCGCTGCTTGTTTTTTCTCTTTCTTGAATTCAAAAGTGGCCTCGGCAGTCACCCCCCCTCCCAAAAAAAAAAAAGTTTCCCTTCTGGCGACTGTCAGGCGTGGATGTCCAGGCCCGCTCCTGCAGTGGCGGGGTCCATGGGCGTGAGCAAAGGGGGTCTCTGGGCGGACATCCCCGGGTGGGACGAGGGCGAGGAGGCTCCGTGCATCAGCATGGCGGCGTGGTGGTGGTGGTGGTGGGGGTACGAGTGAAGAGGAGGGGGCACATGACGCAGCTGGCCGGGATAGGAGTTCATCTGACGGGGGTTGCTGTAAGGGGCCGGGGCCATGCTCACGCCCATAGGACCGCTCTGAGGTACGTAGTCGGCCGGCACGCCTGGCAGACCTGGCGAGGAGACCACAACACGTCAGCATTCGTTTGGATCTTGTTTTTATTTTTTTACCACATCATCACTTTTAAAACCTCGGGTCTTGGTCCATTTTATAATACGATGGAAGGTCCCAGGTTCAAGTCATTTTTCACACTCTTGTATGTTGTAAACAGAGCAACACGAATTCCGTGTACATGGGGGTGGAGGTGGGGCGGGGGGATAGGCAGCTCCTGCTGGAGCCAGGGGGCCCGGTTCTGGGTCCGGGTCTGGGTTTTCTGGGCCGGCCCGCTTTGTAATGTGAACCCCTGGGGGATTAGAAGCTGTAATAGGAGGGGAGAGGTCGACGCAAGGTCACTAAGCATGCTCGCTCGCTGCATTCCTGCACCTTAGTACACTGCAATTAAGAAATGACACTGGAGGGCCCTTGTGAGGGGAAGAGGAGGACACAGCGCCCAGGAAAGGTGGGCCGGTAGCGGGTGGGGGTGGGGGGGGGGAGAATTAATGACCGGTCTCATTGGCTGAGAGCTTCGCCCATTTTCCAATACCCTGCCGCTGCATGTCACATCATTGCAAATGCACATATTTGTGAGCACAGCTCTCTTAAAACCTCACTACCGGGGTCATAAAATATATAAATCATTCAAGGCGAGGGGATGGGGGGGGATTGGGAGAGACTATACACGGGCACGAGGTGCCCCCTATGGCCCCCATATAACCTGGAGCGGCTTCTGTTAAAAGGCCCAGCAGATGTTTTTTGACACTGTAAACTGCAAGAAGCTGCAGTCATTGTGTTAAGTAGAAGCCGCCCCCCTCACACACACACAGCACACACACAGACACACACACACACACGGCCCACTTCGTTATTAGCAAGAGTGTTACGTGCGGACGATACCGGAAGCACGGGCCTCCTCGTTACGGCACAGCGCTCGCGGTCGCGCTCAACAACCGGCCGTAATTAAGTAGCCGGCCGTAGCATATTGTGCGGCGCCGTAATCAAATCAAGAGAGAATAATATTCCTCTGCATTAAGCTATTAATGTAATTGGTCATGAAGCGTATAAAAGTGCCCCGGCGTAATTAAATAGTCTCAAAATTATACGGCCCCGTATTAAGAATTAGCCAACCTGAGCAAATGTTGTCGCTGTGCGGCTGTTTTAGGGAACATTGCTTACGGATCCCCCCCCCCTCCGTTTTCCACTCCACGTTCATCGCCGCCTCGAGCAGATGAGTGAGAGACAAAACAGAAGAGAGAAAGAGACGAGGTAAAAGACCGGAGGGGTGAAATGATCTCTGTCGGCGGAATGGCGTCTTTGACCCGTCGCAAAAAACCCAGTCGGGCCATTTGCATATAAAGGCTTCTTTTAATCAAGCTAAGTGCTATTATATTGTGGCTCATTGGACAGCGCACAGCTTAGGTGTTAAGATAAAACATCCTCGGAAGACCCCCCCCCACCGTCTCCTCCCCGGACATTCTTTGGGGTGTGATATGTCTCGATTTTTCAAATGTCAGCACAGGAGCAGTTCCGTGTGGCGGTGGTGAGCCAGGACCTGGATGGCCACCTTAATCAACTGACCCCATTTCGATGCATTAGTCTATGCGTGCGTGCGCGTGTGTGTGTACACACTCATGAATCCATCCGAAAAGCACCTTTCCCACTGGTTATGGAAGAAAAAAAAACTTGGTGGTTCTGTTTGTACGGTACCGATTAAACGATTCGATTTCGATTGTTTATAAATGAAACAATGGCGATGAACGATTACTAAATAATTTTCGATTAATTTAATAATCGATTATTCAGTTAATTTTGATACCTCTAGGTAGCTCAGTCTAATTGAAAACAGCAACCATCTTGTTGCAAACCTTTTTTGGGTGGGTGCCACTTACGTTGGGATTTTAGCTAATCACGGCAGGGGTGGGTCCCGACCCGCTAGCGGGGGTTGGCTATAAATACAATTTGTGACATTAATGATACGTCACAAGAGTTTTCAAATGTAAACTATGTGCCGTGTCTCCATAAAGGTTGTGTGTGCGTCTTTTAGCCACTATGCCAACAGCTATATACGTAGGCTCATAAATTTATCTCAATGTCTCAATGGTGGCCCAACCCAAACCAGACCACCCCCTTCCTGATCCTTGAGTTGTCACCATCCAGTGAAGAATAATCAAAACACATCTCAGCTCAAAACAATCCCCCGTGAAGGATGGGCCCCTGCCACCCCCCGTCCAGCCCCGTATTTCTCATCCCGGGTGGGGGGGCGTAATGTACTGCGACGTTCCCATCTTTGCATATAAGATAATTTGGACATCAATCCTTCCCTGGACAGATTTATGTCACTCCGAGGACAGTTTCACTTCTCTTCTTTATCGCTTCACTGGAGCCTGCTTAATTCCCCCCCCCCACACACACACAACCCCTTGTCAGCCCATTCCCCAGGAGATGTTATTTTTTCCCTAAATGTCCGACATTTGCATCCTCATCCATTTGGGGTGGGGGGGGGGGGAAGAGATAAATAAATGCTCGGTTCCTTCCACTGTCCTCTCTTCTCGTCGTCTGGCGCCACAAGTCCCGTCCCTCTCTGTCCCGGGACGGCCCGAGCCTCCTTTTTCCCAAGTTAATTCATCTTTAACTGCTCCCTTTGCCTGCCTCCCATGGCGCTAAAAGCATCCTTTAAAAAGCCCCCGGGAGGTCCGACCCCAAGCTGGGAAAGAAAATGAAGGATAAAAAAGAGAAAGGGCCCAGTACTTACTTCCCCCTTTTTCTTTGCGTTTTTGCTTTACAAGATGGAGGTTACATGTAGTGCCATTGCCCATCCATGCCCATATTCATCCCCATTCCACTCATAGGCCCTGGAAAGAGGAGAGAAAACGCCAGAGGAGAGTCAGCCGGAGTCCGAGACGTGACACATCAGCACCGGATGAAAGAATGAAGGAAGAAGAGAGAAGATCGCCGACTTTGCATGCCAACTTTACTACCTAACCTAGTTCTAACGTTGCTAGCTTGAATAAACTTGTGTTAACTTTGCAAGCCTACTTATGACTTTACAAGCCTCTGTAAACTAGGTAATAAAGTTTTGAAAAATATTATTTGACAGGAGGAAAAAGAAGCAAAACTAGACGTTCCGAAAAAAGTGTTTACATTGTGCTAGCGCAGTTTGTGTTAGAAATTAGCCAAACTAGATTATGGCAGGGGCAGAGGTGACCACGAAGATGTCGTTGGGGGCGGAGCTAAGAGAGGACTCACCGCCCGGCCGGATCCCCATGTGCTGCTGCCCGTCCAGCACGAAGCTGCCCATGGGCTGGCCCTCGGGACTGTACGCTGCTCCTTGGCTCACTGAAGGATCAAGAAGAAAACCTGATTGTAGTCAACACGCGGGCATGAGAAAAAACAGGGAGGAGGTGGATCGGGGAAGAGGAGGAGGAGGAGGAGGAAGAAGAAGAGAAAAGACACCAGACAATCAGCAATTGTCTCAGCTTCCAGCCCAAACATACTGTAAGACATTGTGCTTATGTTTGTGCACTGCGGTGAGTGACGCGTGGCGCACACACATACATACACACACACACACACACACACACATGCAGCGCCATCGTGCTACGTTATGACATACAGCGCATACATTGTTCTTGGAGGGCAATGAAAGCATACAATGAGACCTTACTTCCCTCACAACATGACTCAGATCCTGCATTGCTCTCGTCTTTTATTAGCCCAAGTGCACCTAAGTGAATTATCTCGGATCATCTGCAACCGGCAGGGATTAGCGGCGGAGTCGTTAGTCATGCTAATTCATTAAAGAGATCTTTAATTGGGGTAGACTGGATGTAGGCGAAGAAATATTCCGTACGGGAATTAAAGGGGGCGCGACAAATAACACAAAGGGCTATATATGTTATTTATGTCGCTAATCGTCCAATAAAAAAAGGTGTTTATTATCATAATTAAGCAATTATTCAATTTGCGAAATAGTCACTATTTGCCGTTGAGAATCAATTGTTTCTGATTCATCGACAAAATAAATCACCAAATTTTTACCCGATCATTTTTTCCTTATTCTATTTCTAATGTGGTGAAGAAAAAAAGGTTCCCCTGTTGAACTTGTTTGTCATTCTTCAGAATAAAAACATTGATCACTCGTGCCAATTTGGGTTTAGACACAAATGTAGCACAAAAGCAAGATTAAAAAAAAATCGGCAATCAACTGAGGGACAATTGAGAGTTCTTTGGGCACTTCCAATAGGAAATCTCCAATTAAACTGTGCACATTGAGAAGATGGTCGGCGGGGGTAACTTGAGGTAAGCCCCCCCCCCCCCCCCCTCCCTCTGAAGAGAAACTGGGCAACAGTGTGCATGCGAGTGGGATTTTTGGAAAGGACATCTTCACACCAGGGGGGGCTTTGGGGAGGGGGCAGAAAGGGGAGGGAGGGGGAGAGGAGGTGGAGAAGAAGAAGAAGAGCGCTACTGTATCCATTCTTTTTTTTTTGTTGGTTTTTTTTACCTGCTCGATTCGACTGGTCAATCATGGGCTGTACTATTCTTCTCCTGGCATTAATGAACCTGGCAGAGACAGAAGAAGAAGAAGAAACAGACGTTAAATCAGGCCGACATTCACACCGGCCACACACACACACACAAATACAACAACAAACAAAAGGCCGATTGTGTGGCGACTTGGGAACCAAGCGAGGGACACGTTTAATGTTCCTTATGATCTATTCCCCCCTCGTTTAATAAAGCTTTTGATTACGTCGGGTTGCCACGGGCGCCGGGGAGACATTCCTCAAGTATTAGCTGCTGCTCGGGCGCAGGCCGGGAGGGGGTTAGGGGTGGAGGGGGGTTATGGCGGTGGCACATCCCTTTCTCCTTTTTTTTTATTTCCCCTCACAGACACTTTGGCCCCCGCACACGCCAACTTCACTGTGGCTCGTCTTCCCCCGTGTGGGGATGCCCCTCATTGGAATGGGAACGGAAGCTTTAATGAAGAAACACTGAGGATACACATGCTTCCTTTCAGGTCTTCCTTCCCCCTTTTCAGGGACCCCCAACTCGGGACGCGTCGGGCAGCTGTCCAGATAGGAGCAACACTTGGACTTTTAGGACGGCCACAAGTATATTGTTATTTTTTGTGATTTTTTTGAAGCCAAGCTTTTTATCAGGGGCATAGCTAGAACGTTTTTAATGGGGTGGCCGGGCTGACACAAAAAGGCACCTGTAGCTCTGGGAAACTGAGGTCTGCTTTGGCTGAGAATTTTTTTTTTTGTTTTTAATCATACCATCCATGCTTCACCATCCAGGTAGAGGGGGCGCCCCCTATCTTCCTCACACACCCTATTTCCATACACCTGTACAATATTAATATCCTATATCTTTCTCCTAAGGAGTTTATGAGGTGGTACGTGGTGGAAAAAATTTAACAACGCGGTCTTTTGCAAATCTTTAACGCACAATACCCCCCCCCCCCCATTTCCAGCTGTCCAGAAATGAGGACCAGGCATGAGCCACTCACACGTGGTATAGTGATGTCAGCGAGCACATCAATTAGGCCGTCTGAAGTTTTATCACCGGCCTTAGTAGCAAATAATCGCAGTGCCACTAAAAAAAAAAAAAAATCAGTTCACAGAGAGGTGACTGCCAGCCAGAGGTGACCTTTTAACTCTTCTGGGGGCCGCGAGCTGACCACTGGAGCTCAGATTTTTATTTTTTTTGGTTTGCATCCTCTCATCCACATCCATAAAAAAAAAGTGCTGCAGGTATACGACCATGTGGTTAATATTAAAGCGAAAAGGTGGTTTCAAATCACGAGTGTAACGTACGGAACGGCTCAAGAGGTGGTCATTAGTGGCAAAGGCAGAGCTGGAACCAATTTGGACTCCTAATCCCCCGTGAAGTCCTGATACCTGCCCTCACCTTCCCCGATGAACTTTAAACGCTTCTAATCTGCTCGGCTACAAGCTCACATGGACAGCGAGGAGAAGAAAAGGTACACAATGATGGAAAAACACGGCACAGTAAAAAAAAAAAAAAAAGAAATCAACTAAATAAATACAAATAAAATACAAAGTAAACAAAATAAAAAATAAATAGAAAAATTACAGAAAATTATTATAGAAAATTATATAAAAATTCTAAAAGGAAAAACAAACCTTTACCCTAAAAAACTTTCCTTTTGACAAAATGGATTTGCATATTATACAAGTAACTGCCAAGAACTTGACTTGGCCTTGTGTCTCTTGTTGGAGAGCTGTCAAAACATTTGTATGCAACCAATAATAAGTCTTAGGAAGAAAAAAAAAAAAGTGCCTGCACTCGAATGCTACTCTTGCAGCAGCTTTTGTTTGTCATGTCGAGCATTTCTGGCTCGCTCCGCCACTCGCTCTCTTTTCTTCCTCGACAAAGTCGTCAAACGAGTGACCTCACTCCTGATTGGCCGGCTTCCCCGCAAGCCGTCTCTTTCTCGCTCTGGCTCCCTCCCTCTCACGTTTCTCCGGCTGGGCCGGGCTCCAGGGAGAGGGCCGCTTTGGCATGATGATTTCTCAGCAAAGGAATGCTGACAACAGGAGCCAGTTAGCAGGTGTGGCTTGGAGTCACTTAACCAGAAACGAGAGCATTGTGACCCGCTGAGATGTGGAGATACGTGAAACAATGTCTTCTCCGCACATTTGTGTTGCGTCACACCACAAAAAGGGGCCGGCTGCTCAATACACAAGTATTATTTCTTCTGGCGCACACGCAGTCTAAGACAACATTGTGTGTCGGCCCGGCTACTTAACAGGCCGCCCCCCCCCCGTCGAGCGTGAGCCGATATTAGCAGCCGAGGGACGCCGTGTTGATCCAGCCTGGCCGAGACCTCGTGTCAAGTGGACTCCCGCTGTCCTGGCTCCATCATTCATAGCCTGACTGTTATTTCCCCCGCGCAGCTCCCGAGCGCTCGTAAACCACCGATTGTTGTCCGTCTCGGCACGTGGACGCACGAACGTGTACAGTATGTCGTCGCGTCGTGCCTTTTAAGGGTACGGCGCTACTGTAAGCCCAAACGGCGGCTGCGTAGACCGTAAAGAATGCGCACGGAAGTGTGAAAGGATAGTTAGCATGAATTTCAAGTTCCAATTTTGCATCCAAATGCCAATGAAAAATTTGCATAGCCTTCCGACAAATATTCAAACACTGGCTACCAAAGAAGAAGTCCACATTGATCAACAGCGGACCTGCTAAAACCACTAACCCCCCCCCCGCCCCCCAGTTTGCACACACTAGTTAGCTCTCTCCCGGGGAGAATGTACACATTCTGCTGCGTATCCCGAGGAATGACCTCCACGTGACCCCTAACCTTGCCTTTAATTATTTGTTTGAAGACAGCATGGAGTTCCCATGCTGTGTGTGTGCGTGTTCATGTGTGTGTGTGTGCTCTAACACTGAGCAGAGGCAGGCAATAATAAGCTCCACCGCCAGATGTAGATAATAAAAGGCGGACTTTTGGTTCTGGCTGAGCTGAGGACACACTGCTGTGGTCCACAATGTACGGCACAGGACAGCCCTAAAGAGGGAATTGACGGTCCCCGCGGTCCGAGCCGCGGGTCAAACCCGGAGTCGCAGGTCCCCCCTCGTGGAGGATTGAGGAGCGGCGTCCATCTAAGCACACACCATTAACAGCGTTATCAGCGCCGACCTCGATAAGCTCAATTGGCTCGACTGGCGATTGATAAAAGATGGAGGGAGGTCCTCGGGTGGCCCCTCCGACTTAGACCGCCGCCTCCTGGTTGCCGTGGCGACAATGAAGGACACAAAAACAAAAGGTTTTCGTGGGAAGATATAATGGAGGTTTCTGATTGGATTTGTGTAAGCAAACAGTCATTACAGAGCGGGCCTGCAGCGGGACGGTCTCGGCCTTCTGAACATCCACCGCCGATCTGCTGTAATGACAACAACGCTGATTGAATCAGCGCCGTCAGGCCCGACTTAACGCTATCAGCTGATTCATCAAACGGTATCGCCGCAAATGTGACAAATGGCCACGGGGGGAATTAAGATGGGGATGTTTTTGCGCTCCCACCTTTTGTCGGGCTGGAAGGCAGGCTGAACATGACCTCACCGCCGCCGTGTTTGATTTGCGACAGATGTGGAGCAGAGCGAGAAGGCTGCTGAATTTTTTTTATTTTTTTCTAGATGGAGGTTGAGGTTGAGGGTGAGGGCCCGCTTTTGGGGCAACTGCTGTGTTTACATACCTCTCCTCACTCTTTCTCTCCCTCCTTCCATACTCTTTTGTGCGCCTCTCAAAAGAGGGACTGTTTCACTTCTCCTCCATGGACTTTCACTGACCTGTTTGCCCCCGCCCCCCCTTTTTATTACTGCGCTTATTGGCCTTTCGTGGAACCCCCGCAGCACCGCTTTGCAACTCGCATCCCTTCGGCCGTGCATTGCCCCCCCCCGCCCCAAAATAAAACTGGGGAGTTGTGAAATTGGGGTGGAAGAATTAAACGTATTTGCGGTGCAAACTGGCAGGATTTAACGAGTAGCTAATTAAAATAAATCAATAGCACTGCAGCACGCTTTGCTCACTCGCCGTGCACTTTTCTGACAGCCGCAAAGCTTTTCTGCTGACGGCTTCAATGTAAAAGTCAAGGTCCGCTTCACATTGTAATGATCTGACGGAAATCTGTATTCACTATGTTTGGCAAATTATCAGAACGGTCAGAACGAGATGCTCAAAAAGTAGATGAGCATCCACAGCTGAGGCACAAAATCAGGCTAAGATAAGGTTAGCATGTGATTTCTAACTGTGTATCTTCAAGAAATTAGTAACCAGTAGAGATAATGTAGAGACGGTCTCCTTCTGAAAGGAAAAAAAATAGAGGAAACTGTGGGCAGCAAGAGAGTATATACTGTGGCTAAAGGGGGAAGCTAAGGATAAAAGTTTATTATTGTAATTTCTGGCCACATAGTATCTTCAAATGTCACATGAATCTGGAGAAGAAGGACTTTCCTTATTCACTTCTCAGAAGAAGACATTTTATTCAAGAAGAGGGGAATCAAGTCGACTCTCTAAAAATGGAGCAAAACCATAAGCTAACATTAGCATGTGCGTTTACTTTAGTCATTTCTGGCCACAGTGACAAATGCGGCACTTGTCATTTGACATGTCCCTCCGTGTTGCTCTTTAGCAGATGTCTTCTTTACAGACAAGGTGAAAAGAAAAGGAAGGAGCGCCACATCTAAGCCTCCCTGAGGCATCAACACACCTGTATGAAAGGCGGCCTATAGTAGCAAAGCCAACATGGCCGACCTGACACCTTTCAACAAGGAGGAGAGGCTAAATCTCAAAACCAGCTCCTCCCCAAATATATTCCCATTATTGTTCTTCGCTGTAATTTCCTATTTATAAAAAAAAATTAAGCTTGCCAGGAACCCCAAACCAATCTGACCCACTGAGGGACATCATTAGCCAACCACTTCAACCCCCCCGATTGGTGCTTGTAGCGCTCCTTAAGGAGGCTTCACTACTGTAGCCTCCTTTCACCTCTCAGTGCTATCAAGCAACTTTGATTTCTCAGTCTGCATCTTCAATTTCCTCCTCCTCCTCGTCTTTGTCTGATGCTTCTGCCGCTGCCTTTCATTCTTCTCTCCCTGCGTCGAGTGTCTGGTAATCGAGTGCGAGATTGTGCGACTCTGTGACCCGACACCCCTCCTCCTCCCTTTTTTTTTTTCCCGTTATATATCAAACAGGGCGGCTTTGTGGATTAGCAGAGGGAGCCGATAATGACATGATAGAGGCGTGATATTTCCACCCAAATTGAGTGCCGTGCAGACTCGGCGGGGAAATAAGGACGACCGACTTGCTTTTTGCTGGGGATCAGACGCCGCTCTTATTCCATTTTACAGGGCCTGGAATTTAATGTCACGTAATGGAGGAGAATAACATTTTAAATACCTCAATACCGATACTGAAACGGTATTACGGCAAAAACTTGAAACGTCTTCAATAGCTGCTTCAGAAGTACCAACACTAAAGATTTGTGATTATGAGGTATGGCGGTACTTTTTGTTGATAAGTTATAATTTAGAAAATGTCCAATCATTTTTTAGATTTTTAATCCTTGTACATGAAAAGTACAGCTTTAAAGTTTTGTAAAATCGATTTTTTTTATGCATAATAGGATTTTATTCTCTATACCAATATATTTTTCTTAAAATATTTCAATCATTTTTGCAGTCTCATCGGCCTAATATTTGGATATTTTTCAGCTCATGTTACATTTTTTTCTGTATGTACAGTAATTTTACAATCTCATTCATGAAATGAAATACCTATATCGTGTATTCAGACTTTTTTTATTTGGACCCTTTTTGAATTTTTACAAATTTTTAACTGTGAGAATGCCAAATTTTTAAGCGACACTTACACTGCGGGATGTAACACATAACACAAGGGAGTACAGTATGCTTCCCCCCTCCCCCTTCTCCTCCCCCCTCCTCCCCCCTCACCTATTTCTTCATAATTGTGTTAGTGGCGTGTGAACGGGTTTTTCCACCCTGGAAGTTTCCATGATGCCGCATAGTAGTAGCGACCGTCCGGCCCCCGCTGTGTTCCCCCGCTTTTGCAAAATTAATAAGAGCTTCAATTGCACATAATTGCTTTGACATATATTCAGAAGCACACAGACACACAAGCAGGGCTATGAAGGCAGGCAGTGGGGAGTTATAAATAGCGGCTGTTTGTGGTGCTGGAACTGGCCACAGGGACACTGACGTGAATGGCGGACCCCCAGAGCTGCAAATCACAAACCAACCACCTCTTTTCCATCCCCTGTGGTCCTTTTTTCTGATGTGACACTGGCAATAATAAAAGCCAAATAAATATCTGCGTCACGCGCCAAAAACAACAACAAGACAACCTACGCTCAAGTGTCACTACACAAAAGGCAAGTGAAGTGGGATGAAACCCCAGAACACCAATGACCTAATTTGTGGAGCAGTGTATAGAGTTTACATTTTGACATGGACATACTAAGTATTGGGACAGGTGGCCATTGCACCTACAAATAGTCCTTTTTTGGCAAAATTACTTTCATGTAAATTGTAATTTTGCACTTATCTCTTATATGTTGGCATTTAACACCAATTTCCCCCAACTATTGGGACTCTCCACCGACAAGAGGGGAATCAACATCAAGGTGGAGAGTTGGTTTTATTTGTTTTTATAGCGGTTAGCTTCTTTTCACACCTTAACAGCAACAACATGTTTACAAACACGCACCATCACAATGACTTATCTTGAAAGAAAAGTTTGACTGTTGTTTTGACGTTTTAAAGCTTTTTTTCACGGTATATACACACAAAAAAAAAAGCGAGGGGGCTTTAGGATGGAATGCAAAATGTGAAGCAGCAGCGAGGTGAAGGCAAAAACAAGGAGCATGCCTCAACAAAGAGAACATACCTGCTTGAGGTTCACAGAGTTTAAAGAGCTCAGCCTGAGCGGCAAGATCCTGTCCACATGCGCACACACATGCACACACACACACACACACACACACACACACACACACACACACACACACACACACACACACACACACACACACACACCCTCAAGGCCATTCTGTTACACCTGGTCACCTTTATCCCTTTCAGTCCCCCACACCCTCAACCTTCCACACACACGCATGCACGTAATTCCCATGGCTATCTCATTCAATAGATATAACTAATTGTTCCAAATCTACTCCATCAGAATATCTACAGTCAGTCAGAGTTGGCGATGCAAATTAGTAAGGAAACATTCCATTAGTGGACTTTTGAAAACGCCATTTGTAAATGCCACTCTCAAGCACTGGCAAAGCTAGAAGGGGGGGCTGCAGGGGCACTGCCCCCCCAAACAAAATAATGTGTTTGGATCAGATAATTGACTTTGGGGTATTTTATTCCTGGATTTTGTTTTTCAACATTTCCACACGGAAACATACAGAATCTTTATCAGCGTTTTCTGACTTTTTTTTGTTATGTAGTGGACCCCCTGAAATATCCTTAACCCTCCCCAGGGAGACGAATCCGAGCTCCACCAGTGCCCTCAAGCTTGCTTGAAAAAAACCTCTCCCGATTGTCCCAACGAGAGCCAAAGGCAAACGGAAGCTCCTGAACACGAGACTCAACTGGAAAGACTTTGAATTTGATCTTTTAGCAGTTTGCCCTTTTATGAGGCGGGCCTGCAGGAGGTGGCTGGGGGAGGGGCCGAGGTGGACCTTAAGCAACAAAAGAAGATGACGAAGGTTGAAGCATCCATTGAGTGACATCTCGCCTCGTTTGCGGCGGCCTCATTAACAAACAATACGGCTGTGAAATTGCTTTAATGACAAAGTCATAAAATTGCTATTCTGCTCACAGATGGCCTCGGGGCACGGGGAGGATTGGGGAAGGATTACGATGCCTGCCCGCGTGTTCATAAAGGGGGGAAAACCATCATCGTACACTTTCACTTCCTCACGTTTAAGGGCTGTTGAAGAATAACGTATGTTGACAAAATTCCAGTGTGGCGTAAACGGTGGTCAGCCCCACCCACTGACTTTTCCTCGCCTCCACCTTTTATCACCTCTCTTTCTGCAAATGAAAGAAATGAACCTACTTTTCTCTCTCCCACACTTGTCGACCTCTCCTCCCCACTGCTACAGAAATGATCCGTCTAAGAATTAAAAAACAAAAAGGGAGTCTCGCCCACGCGCAAAACGCGCCTCGACTTTATTTCAAACGCGCCAGCTCTTGTTATTAATCGACCCCGCCGATAAAACCAAGCTGGTGAGGTATAAAAGAGTCGAAAGGTGCTGGGAAGTACAAAGAAAGCTCGCTTCCCTCACCCGCACCCGTTGCTCCTCTTCTCTTTCTAATGCTTTGCCTTCTTTCAGTTGCAGCTACTCCACAGACTAACGCATCCATCCATCCATCCATCCATCCATCCATCCATCCATCCATCCATCCATCCATCCATCCATCCATACGATAAAGTGGGAGTGGCTACAATTAAACACACATTAGCATGTTAGCATGAGCTAATTAATAGCCACCGATTGAAATAAGAACAGCATGAACTGCTCAAGTCAATAAAAAAAAAACAACCGTTTGCTCGCGTCGCAATCCGCCAATAGCGGAAATGAGCGTTCTGCCGCCCTATTCCAGATGCGATTATTATTTGTACACGGAGGAAACAGCCGGATCAAATGAATTTAGCGGGTAGGTGGTTGGGTTGGGGGAGGGACGGGGGTGGTTGACACTTGGGATCTGACAACAGAGTCAATTCAGCTAATTAACTGCCAATTAGCGCTTCCTAAATGAGAGGAATCGCGATGCCTGTGTTGGCATCGCCGCAGACTCCAGCCCCCCCCCCCCCCCCCCCCTCACGCTCCTCGCCAATCGCACATACTCTGACGCTATATTTAGAAAGCCAGGGGTGCAACATGGCCACCAACTCAAGTCCCAGGTTGCAGCCAAGAAAAGTCACCGACATTTCCATCTGGGTCAAAGTAAAGACGAATGAAAACGGGGAAAAGTAGGATGTCGCGGAACGCTCAGGAGGCTTCAACATCTTCAAAGAATTTGGGAAAAATGATCAGCTCGCCATTTAACGATGCATTTGGACAATATGACTTTTCGTTGCCCGCCAAAACCGAACCGATCATAAAAAAACAAACATAAAAGTCAGCGGTCTGACATTGCTTACTGGCCGGAGACAAGTGAGAGGAACACTTTGTTGTGATTTTTTTTTTCTTCACACAGCAAACAAGCGCTGGAATTGAACGTTGACCTTCAATTTCACCCTCGGTGTATCTAAGCCGGAATCAACGACGAGAGTCGTAATAATAATACCCTATAACAATAATCAGTGTACTTTGCCCTCGGTGGTGCGAACGGCCGCAGATATTTAAGCTATTTCACATCATCGATGGTCACAGGCCGTCTGGCGCCGTCGTCTGGCGGATATCCTTCCCTTATCATGTGACCTGCGCTGCGACACGGGGCAAAGGTTGGCCGAGCGCCGCCCCTGTGTCTTAATAACTCACTCATTGTATTCCTTTCTGCCGCTAATTAGAGCTTCTCTCTCTCTTTGTCGTGTGTGTGTGTGTCTATTCCCCCCTGGGCTGTAGAGACGAGCCAGAGGAATAAAAATAGAGTGTGGCTTAGTGCCCTCTTTATTGTTATTAGTGCGCCATTGGCACAGCGGTCCGTCATCATATACGCCAAGAAGTGGCTGCAAAGACGAGGGAATAATGAGCAGAGCATTTCCTGCCTTTCTTTTCGCCGCCTTTCTCCCGCCGTCATCTCATGTGTGTGTTTATGCCATCGCGCCGGTAAATAAAGGCGAGGTGTCGTGCTGGCTCCTATGCCGAGGGTTTGGTCAGGCCCCATTTAGCTTCAAATGAGGACTCGCCGAAGCCACGGGAGATGGGAGAAGCTTCGCCTGGTTGTCTTCCAATTTGTGCCAGATCTCCGCCAGGGCTCGACAATCCAAAATGATCAAATATGGAAAATATGTCAAATATGTATAAAATGTCCTAAAAAAATAAAAAATAACTATATAATATAATAAAACTATATAGTATATATAATCTAAACACTACAAAATACAAAATAAAATAACACTAATAAAATATATAAAAATCAAACATGAAGAGAAAAATGCAAATAAAACAGGGATATAAAATAGAAATATGAAAATATATTTACTAAAATAGGCAGCAAATGACAAGTGTAAATTTTCAAAAATCCCCATGGCAGAGGTAACTAAGGGCAAACTAGGCAAACATCAGCTAGCATTAAAAGCATAATCTAGCAGCAGCAGAATCGTGGACTTTAACCTTTTGCTCTTTTCTTTATTAGCAGTAGCCGGATGTGTTAGCTAATGATGCAAACTGGAGATAGTGACAATATTAGCCCGACGAAAGGGTTTCAAGCGGTTTATTTGGGCGGGTGCAGGTGAGCAGCAGGTAGAAAAAGGAGGACAGTTTGACGGGATAGAAACAGGGCAGCTTTGTGCCGCCGCCCGACCGCAATTGTGGCGGAGGACAAAGGCCCGATTCAGCACATCCTTTTCCCCCATGGGGGGGAAGCATTGGAAACCCAAGACGGCGGTCATACAGCCCAACGTCCCCCCCGTTCAAACTGCCACCGTCGTCTATCTTTTTGGTCTCTATCTGTCTTTGGCCCGTCAGGTTGGCAGCGGCCGTGCATCAAAGGCAAGCCAAACAATGTGAAAGCCTAGCCAGGAATTTGAAGAGCTTTTATTTTTAACAAGAATTTCGAACAGCGACGCTGCGTCATTTGCCGGGCGGGATATCTCGGCGTAGCTAGAGAAACCAAAGGAGGGCAAATGAATTTATTTGATGGCTACGGAATGTTTGGAATACAAAACAGTTCTTCCTTAAAAATCAAAAGAGCATCTGCGATCTTTTTCAATATTGCACCGCGGTCCGCCATTTTTGGTTTCAGTGCTAACAAAGCTAACATTGCTATTTTCAGGCTACCAACTGCATTTGTGTGCGTGGCTTTTTTGACAAAATGACATTTATGTTTTGTTGTTTTTTAACTTCAGCTAGTTTTGGTTAGTTTTAGTTAATAGTTTTTATTAATTTTTAAATGCTTTGTTTTAGTTGTGTTTTTATTGGCTTTTGTGTTAGATTTAGCATATGATGTCACAGTAAGAAAATTCTAATAGTCGGTGAAACTAAAAAATAGATATATTCCAAAATATTTTCCCAAATGGAAATTTCGTCAAACAGCAGCAGCGCCGCTCATAAGGGAAAAGGCACCATTTTCCAAAGTCTGCTTTGCCCATTCCCGCTGTATTAATCACCATGACACAGGCGAGGCGACTCAATTTTCTGCTCCCGTAGGTGAGGCGCGCGTGGCGACGGTTCCCGAAGACGGCTGGCGCGAGCCATGAAAACAGGCGGCTAATCTTTGCTTACCGGTGTAATTGAAATGCTATCCACACTGTAGGGTGCATTAAAGTCTGATAACGGCGGTTCCCGTGGCCAATTTAAGTAGCTCGGCTCGGAGGGAGAATAAAGCGGAAGGGTGAGGGAGGGCGGAATGGGAGGGAGGCTGGGGTGGGGGGAGGTGTGATAGATAAGGCTGACAAACCAGGCTAATTCTGCAGGCATGTTTCTCATTGTGATCCAAGAAAAATGAGACGAAGAGGAAAAAAAAATGAATCGGAGAAGCAAAAAGGGGGAAAAAAAAAATCAATTGACCCTCGGGTGGCTCGTCGGCCCGCGCGTCTGATAAACCTAAAAGCTTCGTTAATGTGGGCCCGCCTGTACCCGGCAGATAGAGCACTTTGTAAATGAACCCCGCTTTGATAAATATATTAAGGAAAGCTGCGAATAAAAGGCACAGACTTGTCATTTGTAAATAGAACCTCCCGCTACACGGAATTAGAATGATAAAATGGGGTTCCATATAATTAAGTTTGTGTAAGACCTGAAATCCGTGCAAATACCTTCCCGGCACGCTGAAAGGAGCCTGTCACTTCAATTAATCTGAACATCACCCTGAGAATGTTCGGAACCAAATTAAGCTGCAGATAAAACCGAGGCTAGTATTTTGATAAGTAATTCCTGTATCATTTCTTTGCTTCTGTGATCATTTTATTTAATCCACCACCCCCAGTTATGTGCTAAGCCGTCTACAAAGGCCTCACTGGCCCGGCCACCGCCACCTTAATCCCGCCGTGTACCGACCGGGGAGGGGGCGGCTGGCGCTTTTTGTGTGGGGGCACCGGTGGCGGAGCTTGGTAAGGCTTTTTGGGATGGCAAGGGCGGGCAAAAGGGAGGAGGGGGGGTGATGGGGGGGGCTTGTGGGTGTGGGGGCTGCAGGGGTAGCTTAAGATCTCCCTTAAATAGATTGCAGTCAATACATGTGTTGATACACAAAGAGACTCTGACTTAAGCGATAACTGGAACATCCCAATTGCTAACACATAATAATATTACAAAGACTGTGCATGTGTGTGTGTGCAACGTGCTTGCTAGGAAAGGATGCACATAACCGTTTTTTTTTTACATTTTAGGGAAACTGTTTCCACATCGTGGTGAAGTTTGCTAGTTTAAGTAGACCTCACATTCGTGATGTATTAATAGAATATCGGGTAAAGCTATAACAAAACTATGGATCGGAAAGGTGTTCATAATGTCGTGAAATGAGCGCCTAGCTTCATCCAAATCAACAGCATTCAAAAGCAACACTGTCCCTTTAATGTTGACTCGCTCGCTATTCCCCATCACAACCATTCAAAAAACAATTGACCAATACGAGCACTGTAACCATTTAGTTAGCTTCATTAGCTGTACTACGATGATTTAAAAGCAAAAAGCAATACACCAGTAGACCTCGTTAGCTTAGCGGCTAGCCTCACCCAAAAAGTCACCTCCATAGCTCAGCTGACTCAATTGCCAGAGATTATAACGAGGCCATGTATTAATAGCATCACTTGAGCAACATTATTTCCATAGCTTGCATTTATCAGGTTTTATTGCTTGTGTGTCTATAGGGTGCAAATTCCCCACCTATGCATGAGAAGAATGAGAAATTATAATGTGGACTTACCAGTTGTTTACTTGTAAGATAGTGAGGCCCGTGTCTTGGGCTAGCTGCTTCTTTTGCTCTTCAGACGGGTACGGGTGCTGCGGGAGACAACAAACATTAGCTTCGTAAATATAGACAGCGTTAAATTCCTCGCGGTTTGTCAGTTGCTTATGACATTTTTTTCCCATGTTGGCTGCATGGTACTGCACCTTCTTGGTGACCTTCACCCAACCCTGCCGCTCCCACCGTGCGGTAGGTATAGACACGGTCGGCGAGCACGTGTTTACCCGCCCATCGACGCAAACATCCATACGATTAAGCTTAACCTGTCAGAGCGGGCCAAACAAGTTTGTCCAAACCGTGAATTCCCCCAACCTCACTCCCAGACATGCACAACGTATAGCCTCGACATGCGTGTACTAATGTTAAATTCAATGCGCAGCACAAGTGAAATGAAATTATTTGAATTTGCTCAAAAATCTTAAGGTTTCACCTTTGACCCATTTCTCAATATTCAAAATGACATGTACAGGAAGTATGGAGGGAATAATTCTTACTCTGACTGAGCATAATAATTTAATGGTGGCTCCCCAACTTTAGCATCATGTTGCCTAGCAACAAAGAGTGAAAAGAAAAGCATGACAAGATGTTGTAACCGAAAAGGAATTTGCTTTTCCTTTCTTGCGATCTCGCTAGGTAACAAAAAACGTGACACTAAAGAAATCCATTTTCATTGTGAGGATACTTTCATTCTTTCAGTCGAGACGTTTCCACCCGAAGCCGCCGTCCCGTGACGCCGACGGAGGCGACGCGGGCCGACGTAGGCACGGCGGGCCTCGGGCTGCTCGGCTACCAAGCATGACAAAACAACGATGATTGCCACTGACAGATGTCTTTAAGGGCCAGATTAGGAGGCGGGCGCACGCAAACGACACAAATGAGACATTGTTTGCGCGCGCACGCACGGCGCCCAGAAATATTCGTGGAGCTGACACCTGCAAGTCAGCACGCAAAAGAATTCCTTTTAAAAAGATGACACTTAAATCCTCCTCGATTTTCAGGTGGTTTCAAGGTCCATTAACATTCTTCGCCTTCAAAGCAAACACCTACATGTCTTACTCGACTTTTTTTTTCCCCCCTCTAGCTTCTTTGCCCTGCTCGGCCATACAAAAAAACAGATTAACGCACAAATGCCAGCTAAATGAACTCAATTGTAATTTTTGATGGATTCTTTTTCTGATTAAATAATAGAAGCAGAATGAGGTTAACACAAGTTGGGGGAAAAAAAAACCTGCAACCATACCAAAAATGTAACAGCTATGACATACTACTCCTAAAAATCAGTTAATTAATTTTTGCAATTTGGCAGCGATCAGAAAAAAATTGTAATCTAGAGCCGCACTAAATTTTTATAGCAGTTTTTGGCTGTATTTTTTGCTTGAACCGGTCACAAATTAAAATCGTTTAAATTCAATCGCTTAATCGTTAAAAGTTTAATGAACAAGCTTAGTCGTTTTTACTGTTACCTATCAAACCTCTTCCCGGTGTTGCTTGTTGAAGTACACTCTTATTTAATTAAAACATAAAACCAGCTTTGAAGAATGCGCTCAATTAACAGAGAAGCCTCAACGGATTGGACAAATAATGACTCCTGTCTGCACGGAGGGATTAATCTTACGTGTCGTCCTTGCTGATATGTCAAATTATCGACAACGTAATGCGAAATACACTTTTTGATTGCTAGGCGTTGACAGTTCTTTGGCTTGACAGACAGAGAGACTTCATTGACTTAGTGTGTGTGCACGCGTGTGTGTGTGTGCAGGCACACGCATACGAGTAAAAACATGACACAGATATGCCACTTTAACACCTCATCGTGCATCGGTGGATGTTTGAGTTTAACATGTTCCCATTTGGAATTTGTTGGGAAATTAAAAAAAATAACTAAAGAAAAGTCAAGCCCTAGTATTTATATAATGTTTGGGAAAATAATATTGAGGCTAGATGACATAAGCATGCCAGTTATGACTTAAATGCTATATTTAGCCACAGAGGCTAGCTTGTCGTACAAAATGGCTAACGACAAAGGCTTGCGGTGTATGAGCACATGCGTGCAGCAACACGTAATGTCTCTCCTGTCCCCACTCGCTACTTCTTTTCACATTCACGTTGACCTCGGTCAAAATCACGCCCTCCTTTTGCATGCACACACACTCGCATGCACGCACGGAAGACAAACAGTGAGAATGACATGAAGGCGCAACGGAGATTAGAAAGGGGAGTGGCTTATTTACATTGTATTAAAGCTTCTGCAGCCTTCACATCATCCATCCAATTTGATTTCAGAGAGTAGACACATTTTTAGACCAGCTAAAAGTAGCTCTAAGTTGTGGCGCAATTTAAATGTCCCCAACACTCCCATACCACCCCGATTGCTTTCTTACTGCCTCGTGTATCCCCCAAAACCCTGAAAGCCGCACTCAGCCAGCCTCCAACACGTCCCTTTTTACGATTGTGACTGCAGGCCACCCATACTTTATGCTGTGGCGGATTTTGGGGCTCACACAAGTCACACGCACACACTGATGTATTTTCACCCACAAACAGATGGACTTGAGAAGCAAGCCACGGTGGGCCCGCTGGTTATGAGGGGGCAGCAGCCGTGAAATGGGAGAACGACTGTTTAGTTTAGACCTCGGAGTAACCTCCTCACGTTAATCGTGTCGCGATAGAAATGGGCGGGAATCACAGTTATGCTACCGGATTACGCCAATGATGGTAATAAAGTTGGGTTGGTCCATTTTTTTTTTTAAAGTTGATCATTTTAATGTTATGTAATGTTTTTGGGTGCGATAAACAGACTTTATTGTATTATTAATTACAATCATAATAAATAAATGTAAATATATCATATTTTAATTGATTAAAAAACCTAACAATATGAGGTTTATTGGATTTTTTCATCCGATATTGAAATATTAACCCCCCCATTTTAATGCCCTTTTCATCTGCTTTGAGGAAAACAAAACAGTTATTTGACAAAGGCGAATGACGCTGTATCAACAAGCTGATACAATGTGACATTTGGCTACTCGGCATACACGGTATGAAATCATCGTGTGAACACAAACACCATGTGACACGACAAGGGCGATAATGAATTGTATTAAACGTGCTGCAGCCTAAGCCCTGACGATCTTACGCTGTATTCTCCTGAGACTAGAGGACATGATTATTTAATGGACAGAACACAAACACACAGGAAGACACCGTCGATACATTACACCCCCCCAACTCGGCCCAGCTAGCATTGACCAATAGCCTTAAAAGCGGCCTGACCGCAGTCTAATAAATAATTAGCGGCCGAGACGAGAAACTTCAATTTGTCAGCTCGGATCGAAAGCGCTCCGTTAATTAAGTTAAGGCCACCATGCTGACGTGAGCATCTAAAGACATGCACACAAACACACACATTTTTGCACACACCTACTCAAGCTGAACAATTTTGAAAAATCATCCAATTGCGTCCCCCCCCCCCCCCTTTAAATTGTGATTCAATATGCGGTTATTTTTTCAGGGACCTCTTCCCGTGCCGCAAACATCCTCAGTCGGATCATTATGCCACATTTCATTCGGCCCTGCTTGATGATGTCGACCCCCCCCTCCGGCCACAGTGGACCCTTCCGATTGATGAATGACATCATCAGCATGTGACATGAGTTATAGACGGCGGTCACAAGGTTGCGGTATGGCTTTGCGAAAACCTATTCCACGCTAATGACTCCCAGGAAATAGGCCGGGTATTGGCTGTTTACCCCGTCGCCACGACGACATAAAGGATTGGCCACTAATGACCGCTGTGAAATATAGGTGCAGTTTTATGACCTCAAGAAGAGGACCTTGTTTTGTCCTGACGGTTTGTTTGGGTTTTTTGGTACATTTGCGATGCCAATAGAGGATTTATCTAGACATTTAACTAGCCTTCATCTGTTTCTTTCTTTCTTCAAAACGCTTATTTCAATATCCAAAAGGCAAATGAATGACGGCTTTTGTTGTGAGCTTCAGGTGTCGTTAAAGAGCAATATCCCTGGCGCTGATTGGAATCGTATTTGTTTTTAATCAAAGTGACTGCGGCTTGATGGGATTATTTGCTGTCAGAAAAGCAAAGCAATCAAATATAAAGAATGACATTTTAATATGAAATCTGCATGCGGCAGTTGGGTGGGGAGGGGGGGGAGATTGGCACATTTTAAATATGAACTCGTTTCAATTGGTGGCGGTGACAAATGACAAAGACTGAATATCGATGTTGATCGGGGGGATCAAAAAGATATGACAAGAAATGTTTTTCCAGAATCAATCATGATTGTTTACTAGCAATTTTTGACAGATGTCCCGGTCATATATTTGCGAAAACATCTCAAATTGACAATTTCCGCGATAATATTATTGTTCAAAAGAATCAAACGGTAAGGAATCATTCTGAATCAAAATAGAACATTATGAGTCTGTTCAATTTTCTCTTCATTCTTTTACTTTTTTGTTGTATTGTGTGTCAGCAAGACAATTTTGGTGTTTTTCACAATATGAATCAAGTCAAACTGAAAGTTCCTGGAAAGTAGCCCAGTTTGAGCGCACTCCATGAACGGCCTTTTTCTACCGAATCGTAACGTGACTCTGTGGCTTATTAACACCTAAACAACCGCCCACGCTTATAAAAAGTTCTCAACCAATGCCAACCTGCAAACCGCCACCACAACATGCCAACCGCTGATATCTACAACCCCGCCCTCGTCCCTCCGCCTGCACATTCAGAGCATACCGCCTCCCGTGCGAGGGGGAGCTGGCAGTGGATTGCCCTTTTGACAGTAAAAAATGGTGATGATTGCAAACACAAGGTCGAACGGTGCGGCCCGAGGCGAAAAAGAGAAGAAGGCTTGCGTGTCTGACTATCCGCCTGCTAGCTTGGCAGCGCAGCCGCCACTCTCTGGAGCGGCGCCAGGACGCCTGTTTGCCCCGCACTGCTCGGTCAGAGTTGCTACAGTTGCGGAAAACCGGCTGAGGAGAGGGGGAGGGGCTTAGAGGACGAAAGGAGCCCCCCGTGATTGTTGCGAGCTCGGCGAGGCTAAATAGCAATCACTCCCACGTAATCCCAACGCACCTGCAGACTCGGAGAAACAAGCGCTTGTTTACGCTTCGTATGAATACATGCAAAAACACGGGGGCGGGGCTTCCGCCGGTACTGCCAATAATTCGATTATCGTAGTGATAAACTACAAAATATTATCCTTGGGATCTCTTGCTAATATTTGTACAGTATTAAATAGAACATACACTATATATATTAAGTATTCTCAATATTTTATTTTATTCTATTATTTATCATATATGTATTTATATAAATGTGTTTTTATATTTGTATGTTTGCAGCAGGTGTACCTAATTTTGTGACCAGTGAAAAATTTGCCACTAGTTGCATCACATTTCTAGCCAGCAGCTGCAGAGATGATCTGATTTTAATGACGACGCAGCAAAACGACCCCCTCCATCCCTTCCAGTTCTTCTTCTTCTTCTTGTTCAGGGCCCAGCAGCTATGACTTTCTTGCTAACCCGTCTGGCCCCGTCTCATGGCTCCAGCCTCCCGGCCGTCGTTCAAAGCTTCCGCCGGAGCTCGGAGCCGGGTCCTACAGGGCAGGAATTTGGCCCGTTTTTTTGCCGACCGGGCCCTGCTCGGCTTTGTTGTGATAACTGCCCGCTCAGGGGCACCCGGCGCTCTTCTGACTTTCCGCCTCACCCCATGTCAGCAAACTACAAGAGCATTTTTTTTTTTAAAGACTGGTTGTGGTGACTAAGCCAAAGGGTTAATTTTGAGAAAAAACAACAACAACGCTGACATCACTTCTCACCGTTGGCAGTCATAAAGTCATCGGGAGCAACAGCTAGCTAACTAAGCTTCTGGATAAACAGCGCAAGCCGTTTAATGACGTACGCACACATTGTAAAAGAAAGGAAACTGCAGTGATTTCTCCAAACAGCTCCGAAGGGAACACAATGAATCACCTTGGCATCGTGTTACATTATAGCTCATCCGTTGCAAGGAGACAATCTTGTCGGGGACTTCATATGAAAACACACACAAGCTCCTTTTCAGGCCAATCCCTATTGTGCGCCTTGTTTGACTTGCCAATTGCCAGTAAAGTGGGCTTGATCTTCCGTTGAAATTGAAACAGATTCATTTGTGAGAGAAAGACGGAGAAAAGAGGATGAGGAGGGGAGGGGGGGGGGGGAAGAGGAGGCTCGCTGCTCAAATAGAAGCTTCTGAGAGTTTCCACTTGACGGCTCTCCCTTTCATTGTGCATTAACTTAATGAGCAGAAGTATTGGGATACTCTTCGGCCTCTTTAAGAGTTCACATTCTCCAGTGAAAGGCCGCGGCGCTCGAACGGCGAGCCTCGGGACACGTCAAGAGCGGGAGCGCTTACTGAGGACAAACAAGAACCCCCCCCCCCCCTCTTCGACGCAACACACACGCCCGAGGGCCAACTGTGGAATGTCACACCAATTTGAGAGATATCATAAGACATTTGTAATGTCATTTTTTGTGTGTTCAGGTCACACACACAGAAAAAAAATCAAAAGGTGGTGGGTAACATTTGTCCCCCCCCCTGCCGCCTCCCCCCCACTCCAATTTGCTCCCCCCCCCTCCGTGCAGCAAACAGCTGCGGGGGAAACTTCCTGTTTGCTAATGATGCTAAATGCGCTCAAGTCAGCCGTGTCAAATTTTGCCTCCCTCTCGAGCGAGCTGGAAAAGAAAGATTTGCTTTCTTCGCCTCCACTGGCTCGACTGTGTGCCGTGCAAAAGTTTTGGGTCATCGCCATCTTGAAAATGTTTTCCAATCAGCAAAGCCGTTCAACTTGAGCTGAGCTTCTAAGCGACGCGCATGAAAACAAAAGCGGCCAAGCCTATAATAAGCGCTACCCTGCCCCAACCTGTTGCGGCTGCAGATTTCTTGGGGCCCTCAAACATCTTCCCAGTACTCCTTTCATCTCGTCAAGACGCTATCTCCTGTCATTGCTCAACACGGCCGAGGGCGACCTGACAAAAGCCCCGCAGAGCTTTTTTTTTTTATGTGTGTGAGACTACGTGCAGCGGAAGAAGAAGAAAAGCTAACCGAGCGTTCCTCGGTTCTTCTTCTCAGCTCAATCCAGCCCGCAGGGGGAGCGAGGGGGGCAAGGCCCACCTTTGACCCGACTAGCCCGCCTGGCTCGCTCCAGCCCCGTCGTTTGTTAGGGGCTTTATCCACTGACAAAGCAAGGCAGGAAGTTGGCAGCTAACCAGCAGCCCCGCGGGAGGATGACCATCAGCTAGCTCAGCTTACCGCTGCTTTCAGGATGCCGTGTGTGTGTTCTTAAATGTTGCACGGCAGAGAGCAGCGAGGCTAACCTTTCTCTCAGCCCTGCAATTTTTTTACTACTGTGGCTGCGAGCGACAAACGTCCCCCACGCGCTACGAGCTAACCCGATCAGCTATGCGTGTTAGCGACAATCGGGCAAGCGTCCAGCCGTGCCGGATGGACTCAGAGGACCTCGGCACACTTTGCTCACCCCCCACCCCTCAGGCTCATGGTGGCTCACTAAAACATTAGATCATAAGACCACTTCACTCCATAAAAGTCGAGTAATTCGTACTTCATTTATACACCTTGGCGTTAATAAAGCTGATGAACTTTCACTGCTCGAATGTAATGGGGTGTTTCGCCGAGGGGCCAGCACCATTTCCCGCTCTTCTGCTTTGACTCCATATCGCCCATCGAGAGACAGCGTTGAGTTTTGTCTTGAACATTTACGAACAATATCGTTTTGAACTTTGAGTTTGGCCCATGAGCAAGAAGCAAATGTTATGATCTGGATTGGAGAATATGGTGGGAACAGGGGACTGCTTTTTTTGCGAACAAACCAAAACAAAAATGTGATTTTTTTTCTCTCTCTCTCTATCTGGGTGCAACAAGGGGGTCAATGACCTCCGGGCCCAAAGCGAGAGCATGATGGCTTCCCGGCTCGGGAGGCTGTTGACAAGCGTCTGTGTTCTTTTCAACAACTCGTTGAACCACCCCCACCACCCAACCACGCACACCTCCACCACCTCCCCACGGCATCTACCCCTTCCCTTCTCTGGAATGTAACACAACCGCTCGCTGAGGTAACCCAAGCACCTCCCCTCATCCCATCCTTCATTTATGGAGAAAGAAAAAAAAAAAAGACGGACAGAAAAACACGGTCGGAGGAAGACCATCTGTGGGTCTCGGACAGCTGTCGACCATCTCCCAAATCTTTAACTCCCTTTCTTCCTCTCCAGTTCCTTCCATCCGTTTCAGATTTGCTTCTTGCGTGCGGAATATTTGAGAGTGGGGGGCGGGTCACATGACCATTTTGAAAAAAATCGGACAAGATGCAAGAAGTAGCGAAGGACATAAACCAGTCAAGACGGTGAGAGAAAGAGGCTGTTGATAGCCTTTTCCTCGACAAGCCTCAACCCAGTCTTCCCCCTCAAGTCTAATCCCCCCCCCCCTCCTCCTGCCCCCCTTTTTACTTTCCATCCTGATGGAAGGATCGGGGGGCCTGACCTATCTGGTGATTGATGGTAATGTCTCAGGAAGTCATTTTCCCCGACAGCACCCTGCCGCCTTTCACCAGGCCCGGTGCAGAGGTGAGGCCATCACATGGATCCTTTTAACTCTTTGCTGGCCACGCCCCCTCCCGAAATACGTCACTCTTCATGCCCGATCGGGGGCCATCCCAAAGTGCATCTACCATGTGGCCCCTAATTCAGGTTGCTGGGGACGAATCCCCACGACTCCATTACTGTCAGCGCTTACCACCTCCATTATAGCAATTAGGAGGTTTGAACACTCGGAATGCTTTTGCTACGCTACCCAATTGCTAACATCTGCCCCGGTCTGGACGCTTCTCCCCGTCCGCCCGTTGTCTTTTTCTCAGCGCCACATTTGTTTTCTTAAATCCACGCCTCCAAGAGATCCCTCTCTCCGTTTGGGTCGGAATAAACCGAAAATGATCCGTGAAGAGGCTCGCCGTCCCTCTGCTTTCAATAGGCGTCATTAGTTTTTAATATCTGGCGCGGGGGAGGTGGGGGCGGGAGGGGATAGCGTGAAGATAATCAATGGAAAGAGGCTCGCGGCCTATTAATCTCCCCCAAAGGATTGCGGGTTCATACGCGTTCTTGCATAGGCAAACACGGCTGTCTGCTCAACACATCTGTCTGCCTGGATGGGCTACTTAATGAAAGAGCCGGCGCTCGGCCATCGTGATGGATGACGTCCCACTGGTGAAAAATGGCTTCTCGCAGACCAGAGTTACACATGATAGGACTCCAGTCCATATCCCCGACGATGATTTAGAACCGTTTTAGGGCTGCTCAAGCGAATGTAATGCATTATAGTATTATTTTCGACAACACTGTCTTCTTTTTGAGGTTTTTTTACGCTTGGCTGCAAGAGTCTTATAGAAGTCTGCACCCATATTCTAAAAAAATATAATACATTATTATTATTATTATTGTGGGACAATTTTTAAATCCTGAAAATGTTTGAGCATGACTAATTTAAATAAATAAACAAAAAATGTATGTCGAAAAACTTAAAAGGTTAAAATTATTATCGCTGAAATACAAAAAAATTAAGACTTTCCCACAGTATCAAAAATGTATCTGTCAAAAGCGTACGCTAGTTCGCCACAGGATATTGGCGTCGGCCCTTTGGCTCCCCGCATACAGTGGCCTTTAAAGGACAAAAGGCGTTGCGTGTTGTAAAGTTGTAAAAGTCAAACTTATGGGCTGGCCATAAAAATCGCTTTAATATGGTCAGCGGTGGTAACGTATAATATTGACTACCATCTGAGTCTGCCTCGGGTTTCATTAACTAAAAGTCCATCGTACTACACGGCTGACATTCCCATTCCGGCCTGAGCGCCTCAAGTTCAGCAGCTGCATTCCCCCACCATAAGGGCGGGACGCATGGTCGCCAGAGCGGCTCGCCGCGGCGATCATATCAACGCATCCTAACGTGAAGCGAACCCATTTTAGCACAGAAAGGCCCCAAAAGCGTTGTCGTACAGTCCGGAGATAACCAAGCACATGAAATCCGAGGCAGCCGGGGCCAGATAAGCGAGGCCCGACTGTGATGTGTGTCCACGCTTGTGCATGTATGCGTGGGCTAAAACATGCATGCTCATTCCAGGTGGGGGTGACCCCGAGTCCTGTAACAGGATCTGGCCTCCGAGCCCCTTGTTAAATCTTTTTCCCGGTTACCTGAAAACTGGATAAGGTCGCTGTGACCCGGTTTGGATACTCTCGTCATCTAAATACTTAGGCCGGGCTTTAGCGGGACGCTTTGTGTGTCAGACGCCGCAGCCTTGGGAATCCGCCGCACCAGCGATCAATAGTCAGACGGATTCACATCTGGAGCCAAGGCCTACATTTGGATTTATATATTTGATTCTTTCTTCCTTTTGATTTTCCACCGCTTCTAACGACTGGATTTTTTTTTTTTTCCCTCTGTGTCAGCATGCGGTACAGCTTTTTATCATTCCCGGGCTGCCTTCTGTGATACTAATATCAGAGCAGCCGCTTTCACAAAGAGATCTGCGAAATCGGCACATCAAGAGACGGCCATTTAGTCACCTGTGTGGTTTTTTAAAAATGTGTACTTCCACGCAGAAACGATACTTCCCGCAATCAAACGTATGAGATTTTCCCGTCAGGCAAAAGGATGGTGGTGAGCAGCGGGGCATTCTGGGTAAATGGTTGGCGGTGCAGACGAGGTCCGCTGAGGTTGGCGGGTAAAGGAGCAACAAATTGACCCGCTCGGCCCTCAGTCTTTGATGAGCCACCGGGATCATAAAAGCGGATCGGAGCGCTCAGACAACCAAGGAGAGAGGATATCAATGGGAGACCGGGGGAAGAAATGAAAAGGTAAGCAAGTAAGGGGGGGGTGAGAACAAGAGACGTGGCTCCCAGTTATAAGGACCCCACTGTGCAGGAATCCTCAGCGCTCGACTCTGGACCGAGCGTCGAGGCAAAACAAAAGCGGTGGAGGAAAAAAAAAAAATAACAGGGAATGGCAGTTTGGGGATTTGGTGCAGTCAGAGTCCCATGACAAACCAAACAGTGAAACATGAGGTCTGGTTTTGATTTTGCGCTCACCACCTCCCCTATCCCTCAACCTTTTTCTTTTCCTCCGCCGTTTTTTTCATTAAACCCTGCTTCCACGCTTACACTTCCTCTCTATGCACGCTCTTCTTCTCTGGGTGTGAGATGCATATCAAAAGCGGAATTGAGGCCCGCAGCGCAATCCCCATCGCTCGCCACCGCCGACTTAGGGAGGGGGGTGCTCGCCTGCGGGGCGGCACCCACCGAAGGTTAAGGGGTAATTTGAGGAAACCGACTCCGGGATGCGAAACCAAAATCCGCTTACATATTTTCGCTTTGAGCCCTGAAAGTTCACACAAGCGAAAAACACATCCCCAAAATCAGCCATCGCCATCTAAATAGGACCACCCCGCCCCCTCCCCCCCTCACTACCAGCTATCACAGGCTACCTTACATGGTCTGTAATTACAGATGACATCATCGTTCAGTTAAGGCGGAACACATTTCTGGACTTGTGTTACCACTACATTGCCATTTTGCAGCGTTAATTCCGTAAAGTAATTCTCGGAGGGTTCCAAACTTGCTTCAACCTTTCCTTTATGGAGCATGTAAGTTCCGCAGAACCGAAAAAAAAAAAACCCAAATCCTCATGTTACCCCTTCTGACACGAATGGTGGTGAACCAAACTTGACCGCTGGGTGGAAAACGTGGTTTTATTCTCAGTGGGGCGCACAGTCGTTAGATTTTTGTACTTCGCAGATGCCACCAGGGATTTCCCGCTGGTGTAAATTAGTTGTGTTGAAAATGCTCATTTTTGTTTCTTCATTAAGCTACAAACAGCAGGAGTGAAAATTAACCTAAAGTGAGTGAGAGGGAGGGGCGGGGTGGCGGGGGGGTTTAAATGGGGGAGATTTGTGGGGGAGGGAGAGGCATTACGGCAGTTTTCCTTATATTTCCACGTACACAAAACATATGGGGCCCATCTAGACGGGAGGAGAAAAAAAAAAAGGACGTACTGCACGCAACTAGAACAGATCTGGATTAGGGGGCAAAGTATAAAAGTCCGACGGCGGCGATTGAAACACACTCAGCCTTATTACAAGCGCGAGCGAAGAATGACGGCTAAGCCGCGCCTGCGCTCGCCGTGACGCCCGAGAGTTGATGTGGCCTGTAATATAATTATACAGCCTGTGAAAACGCAACGTTACCGTTTCACTTTTGGGTCGTACGAGACATTTCAGGGTCGGCGTTGGTTCGTAAGAGCAGATGGTGTCCGTTGAGCGGCTAGCAGACAATAGCGAAGGCACCTCCTCCACACCGTCTTTATCAAAGTGGCTTGTCCAATTGTGCCTAATGTCTGTTTGGCAAACAAACGCACACAAAGCATGGTGGCTATTGTCACCAAAGTAACGTGATGACTTTCTTTTTCTTTTTTTTCTCTCTCTCTCTCGTCGCGCGTTTGGAAGCAAAACGGGCTGCCCGGGTTGCCACGGGTGACCGGAGAGGTGACTTTTGGGCTTGGAGGCAAACAAGCACATGACAGATTAGTGTGTGGGCCTCCTCTAGGCCTCCACCTTTGTGACCTTTAGGAGCCTCCCTCCCTTGCATTTGCGCCATCTTCAAGCCCCTAAAACCCTGCTTCTCTTTTGTCTTGCCTGGAAAAACTCTGGCATGAAAAAGTCAAATACTTCACTTCTAGAGACCATACCATGAGGACAGCGGCAGCCAATACAGCAGATAGTTTTTTGTTGTTTAAAAGAGGAAGAGCTGTTCAAAGTGTTTGCAGATGTGTCCCGACCAGATCAACGCTGCTTGTGCTGCACACAAGGATTAGAAGGGTGGCCAACACGGGCTCGGGGGGCCTCGTGCGGGTCATTGGCTGCCAATCGGGGTTTGAGGTCAAGAGCAAAAAAGTGGATTGGTTCTCAAAACCATGTTAGCTCGTTAGCTAGCAGTACTGTAGGAATCCCAATGGTTGCTTTGGTACTGGCAGTCAAGCCAGCTTTTCTGCTGCCATGTACATAAGGAACTGAGGAGTGATGCTTACGAGTTGAAGTCGAGCTGCAGAAGGTGCGCCAGATCAAAAGTGAGATTGCGTCAAAAGCAATTATCACCACGCATCGAATTATCTAAACGGAGCCATTGGTGGCGCTAAAGGGAGGCAGGTCATTGGGGCACTGCCCCCTCTGAAATTGGCTTGTACCCCCTCAGGCGCCAGGCCAGATAATTCACTTTTGGGTATTTTCCTTTTTTTTTTCTGGATAACCCCCCCTTACCCCTCCACAAGTCTACCAACCAAAATGAAGTTCACTCGGTTATCACAAGGGGACAAACATTGGTGGCCTGGACTGGCCTGCACCCATGTCTTGTGAATGACCCGGGCCGCCTCTTTTATGTGCATCTATAAAAGGGCGGTTGAGAGAGCAGCTCCCATAGGAGGGCTCGACCTGGCGATGACACCCCGTTGTCATGGAGACTAATTCTACGTTGGGCCGGGGATGGGGAAGGGGAGGAGGAGGAGTGGGCAGAGGCATTGTCACTGGTGTATCTAATGATGTTTGCAGCACAATGCACTCATCTCCTCGCAGAGTGGGATGTGTCCTCACTTGGGTTAATCACATGACACAAGCAAAGTACTGTATACTCTCTTACACTAAATAATACAGTACACACTCAATTTAAAAAATTGAGCATCATTCTCTGGGAACACCTGCACAAAAAAGTGCTTTTTATTCAAAGATAAAAAAGCTAAGATCTCGAAAAATCGCATCTGTAAATTGAATTCTTAATATTATTGATGCATACAAAGCACTTCAATTAATAATTACTTATTTTTTTTATCATTGACTGCGGGTAACTTTTAGATTGGCGATGCAGTTCCATTATTTCTGCAATAGTATCTTATTTAAAAAAAAGTTTAGAAATAATTGTTTGAAAATGTAAACACTGGCAGATATGAATAGAAACCAAGTCATTTAAAATCCCATAAAACACTATCAATTTTTTTACTTATTTAAACGCTCCACTGTAACAGCACAAATGCAACCCTCAATGGACAGCGCTTCTCCGCCACAGTGCAGGCACTTTAAAAAAAAAAAAAAAAAAAAAAAAAAAAAAGACGGGATGTATCGCTTCCCCTTCAGGGAGCCCAAGGGAGCAATACACCTGGCTTAGCAGCTTAACAGCATTTCCCCCAAACACCCAGGCCAAAGGGTGACCCGGCAACAAAACTTCAGACACTTGATAGCGCGGGCGGAGGGGTTACCTACTCTTCTCTTACCACTCTATTTATTTTCCTAAGTGTTTCGCGGGCTTTACGCAAAATCCAGAAGACAAGACCAAAGTGGTATCTGTGCATCGGACCGCTTCCTGTTTTCATTACGAGGCCGACCTTCGTCTTTACAGGGGTGAAGGAGGGCCGGCGGGGGTGAAGGGGAAGGAAAGCCAGCGGGCATTTTAAAGCAACACTACCAACTCTTCTAACAACTAATTAATTGACAAAGTCATGAAAAGATTGAGAAAAAAAATTCATCCTGGTATGCAACGGCTGCATCATCATCGTTGCATCGGGGGCGCAGCAGTAGTATAACGGCGAAGTTTACCTTCCTGATAACATAATCTCCCTGTAGTATTGAAAAGCTTATACCAACAGTCTGGGATTTCCCTTCCTCTAATGTGGCTGGAAGACATCCAGAACCTCATGGGGACGGACGGGCTAAGCGGGGTATTAAAGAGTGGGAGGGAGCGAGCGAACCCGGCTAACAGCAGCTGGGCTACCCGCCCGTGCGGCCCTTTGCCAACTTTGCGGACTTCGGGTTATGACGCAACGGGTTCGGATCTTGCGAGGCGGCTGACATCGAGCTTTTAAGTTCTGTTAGGAACAGTAAACGCCTGACTTGGCTTGAGTTCTCGCCATGTGGTGTGGCGGCAAAATAGCCATGGGCAGCGTAATAAAAAACAGACATCAGAGCGCTGGGAAATGTGACGTACACAAACCGCAACAATTACTATTCATGAAAAAAGATTTTTTTTTCATCTTGGACCGGCCAGATAGTCCCAAAAATAATTCTAAAGCTAAACTAAGATAAGCAACTGTGTGTGTGTGTGGGGGGGGGGGGTAGCTGCCCTGTCCTTTTGGACCCTTTGAGACAAACGTGACAATGGCTGGATGTTGAGAACATATGTAGGGAGACCCCCGCGGCTCACGGGAGGAGCGGGGCGGCTCCTTTTCACTCCTCAGGCCTTCGCTTAATGAATGCGCCCGTGACAGAATGCCACTATGGGCCATTCACAAGCCAAAGTCCCTCCAAATGCATCCAGCAACGGCAAATACATTTGCTTAACAAATTAAAAGAAAGGCGGATGGAACATTGCGAGGGTGTGTGTGTGTGTGTGTGTGTGTGTGTGTGTATGTGTGTGTGTGAGAGTTGATGGGTGGGAGAATTGGATGGTGAGAGGAGAGAAGGGGGATAATTCAATTAGTCCTCTTCCTCGGCGAAGAAATAAAGGCAGGTTAAAAGGGAGGGATTATTATTTGTACAAGACGAGCCCGCGCTTTACACAAAGGAAACAAATAAAGGTTGGAGAGAATATCGACTAGCTGGAAAAAAAAAAAAAAAAAAAACAGGAGAGGGGAGGGGGGGGGGGGTGCTTGAAAACACTCTGAATGAAGCACAACTGTTCATTGAGTTCTTTCCTAAAGACTCCAAAAGCTCCATTCCGATGTGGAGCAATTTGCATCAGGTCTTATTCCCATGACGACACAACGAAATCAAATGTTTTATGACAGTAAACTGCGAGTTAAAGCCACGAGTCACTTTAGTTCTCGCAAATAAACGCCGTCGACCGGACGCACGCTCACACTTCCGTGCGGTCGGGGAAGCGAGTTGTGAACAGCTGCTAAAGTCATTTTGATAATGATGAGAATAATAAGCAATAAGCGGCCCTGCCTTGGGGTGGGGTGGAGGGGGGGGGGGGCTTTGCAGTTGCAGCTTGACTGCTCCTGAATAGATAAAAGTGATTAAAGCACTCCTGATTATCCCCTGACCAATATGGAATGGATTTAAGGCTCTTTCAATTAGGCCATATTTGCTGGTCACTCATTATGTTTTGGTGGACAGGACTGGAGGGCGGGAGCGGGGGGGGGGCTTTGGTTGAAGATCAGGATAAAGTTGACGGGCTTTTACCGCCGTGTCCGGCTTGTGTGTCGCATGCTGCTGCTGAAATGTGAGCCGTGTGGCAAAATCAATACGGCCTGATGTTCTGATAATGTACTGACATCAGCGAGGGTACAAGTGTGGCGCCTGTTTAGGGAGGGGGCAACCTCCCCTCTATGCTTACGAATAAAATAGACTATTTATTTTATGTATTATTTATTTCTACACGTTAAACTATGAGGGTAGATTTCCTTTTGTTGTTTAATAATGAATGAATAGAACTGAAAGGCACTATTACAAACATGATGTTATGATCATGAAAGTTTGAGCCTGGAACAGATCAAAAACCTATTTTTGGATGCTCCCTACAAGTCAAGCAGTCAGCGTTCAGTAACAGCAGACAGGAAGTAACCATTGGCCGCTCCTGCCTGCCCAATGTCGGCCAACAAACATGGCGCATCCCAACATTGGATTAACTGTACCCCCGCCCGCCCGCCCCATTGTGAGCAAGATAAACAGTCCAAAGTGATTAGATTGACCCGGTCACTGTGCTCCCCTGTGACAGGTGGTTGACAGGTGAGCCCTCGCTCTCTCCCTTTCACGGTGACAACTGTGTGACAGCTGCATTTGCCAAATCATCAAAATAACAATTACATAAAAAAAAAAAACCTCACCGTGAGATGCTGAAAGAGCCACGCCCTCATGATGTTGGTGGCCACCTTGGGGAAAATGCCGCGTTTTTTCTGCCTCTTCTTATCCTTATCCGGGTCGTCGTCGTCGCCCGTGCCCGGCGATGCCACGCTGTTGTCTAAACCATCTCCTGGGCGGAAAATAAAGCCTGCATGAGACATAAGATGCCGCACGGGCATACCAGAGCGCGTCTCGTGAAGGATGGATAAACTGACAAATACCACAGCTGATACCTAAGAGTGCAACACAGTGAATTTTACGCTCTTATGAATTGAAGATATGAAGGCGGGAGGTGGAGGGAGGGGGAGGGAGGGAGGGGGAGGATTTAGATGGCCTTAGACAAAGGCCCATGTTGAGTGAGGGGTTTACATTGAGACCTAGCACTGTTGTTCTATAACCCAAAGCATGTACAAGAGGCCGGGGGGTTAAGAACTGGATTGTTATGATTGGACACCAGATCTACAGTAGGGGAGGGGGTGGAGGCGAAATAACCGAGGAGCTTTGACATACTCTACGAGTCATTAATTCAATTACATTTGCAGGCTTGACATCGAGCATGGCAGACGTGTACGCAGATAAAATCGGAGCTCCTGTAGTTAATCGTTTTTTATTTCAGGCAGCGTAAATGACAACCAAAATATAATTTTCCAATCAAAACGGAGTTAAGAACTAACAGGAAAAGAAATTGGAAGAGGAAAACTTTTATGAAGTCAATTTTACAATTATGACGAAATGACGGAAAATTAACAAGTATGCCGACACATTTGACCACTTCAGCTAAATTGTGCAATATTGGGGGGCTTGTTTTAAAAAGTGGTTTAATGTTCATATAAAGTACTACATAATGTTATTTTAGAGAAAAAAATATATTAAATATTAGTTTGGTATTTATGTAGCGTAGCAAGCAGAGACAGTAACGGACTTGTTTGCCTCCACTCTAGCTCCGCCCCCCGCTCGAGATTAGCATAGCAAGCTAGCGTACGCTTGCACTACCGTCGGCTAGAGTGTCTGACTCCAACAGGAAAAGCCGATTTCTCTTTTCAAACAAAAAGTTTCCATCCCTGCACCCTCATTTCTTCTTCCTCGCATTAATTGTGCATTAGCAAAAAATGATTTACTTTTAACACTGGTGCTTATTTTTCTTGCCCCCGGGCACAGATGCCTTGAAAGCCTTCCTTGAGGGCATCTAAATTATGTATCTGAAAAACTCCTCCGCCAAGGCGGCGAAGGACCCCGACATTCTCCAAATTCGAAACCGGCGTGTCGGCCCGGTTTTGGAGCGGCGTCAATCACGGGCACCTATATGAGAGCTAATCTTGCATAAATATTTGAACTAATAACCTTAGAAAAAAGGGATGGAATCAAAATGCAAAATAAATGACAAATACAAGGACAGCGGCGAGGGGATCGGAATTCTAACCGCTCCCCCCCCCTTCCCTCTTTCAGGCCTTTCTGTCCTTGTTTTCCTTCCACATCATTAGTGCCGAGCCACACCGAAAAAGGGGGGAAACAGAGAAGTGCCGACTTAGCACTCGGCGTGTGAAGTCAAAGAAGCAACAGCCCCTCTGAGGGACATATGGGGTGTTGTCGTCGTACAACGGACATTCATTAGTCGGCCCAGCGCCGTAAATCCCACGTTAAGTACGAATCCTTGTTCAGGAAAGCCTAAAACAATAAACTCCACTCCGACTGCGAAGAGGGGGGGGGGGGGGGCGGCTTCCTGAGAAAGGCGACTCCACACGGAAGTCAACAACACGACGCTGTGAATTTTAAACACACTGCTTCTTGAATAATGTCGCGACACACTTTTGTTTGTTTGTGTGTGTGCGTGTTGCTTTTTCCAAGTAAATCCCTCTCCCGCTGTGAGCGGTCAAGGCCTCACGCGGCGGGAGCCACACGTTGGCCAAAAAGGGCCGGCAGATTAATTTTATTGACGTTTCCATTTTCACTGCAACGCGATAGCCTCCGCCAGCGAAACGGGGGCGACCCGGGCGTATTTACCCAGCGACCTGTCACTTCATTTACCCAGCATGCTCGGTGCCTCCCCACCGTCGCCGCCTGCCAGGGTGAAACCGGACGCCAACGCTTTCAGCTCCTCCTCAATGTGGACTAACCAGACATGTGGCATTCTGCTATGTACTTGACTTGCGTGTTGTTGTTTTTTTAAGCACAATATCTAAAAAAAAATAAAAATAGAATGAAAATTGTTTCCCAAACTTTTGTTTTTGCATATTTTTTCTGTTTTGTTAACCTCATTCAGGACTCTTCCATAGATCTCCACACATGCTTGTGTGTTGAAGATGCCCAGTGGAATACACAGAGGTCTTCAACATCCATGTGTTTATTCGAACGAAAAAAGAAAACCCGAGGCCATGTCCAGAAGGTGCGACGGAAGAAAAAAAAGTGAAAAAGACAAAGAACGAGAAGGAGCAGAAGAATAAAGAAGAGGCAACTTGCGGAGGCTCATTACATCTAAAGGAGAGCCGGTGCTTTGCATCCACCCCCACCTCCTTTCTTAGGAGCCGAAGAAGGAACGCTGCAGGGCAAATTGTCCCAAACGCTAATGGCTTCTGACTGTTCCCTGGCAACTCTGCCATTCTAACCTGTGCGGATGCGCACACTGGGGAAAAAAAAAAAAAAAAGTAGGCAGAGGAGTGGAGGGAGGGGGGAAAAAGTGTGGAAGGGGGCAAGAGTAGGGGGAAGCGTCCCATCATCTGGCCATGTGACACAGATGGGGGTTGGCTATTAGGAGGCAGCCAAAAGGCCTCGGGGAGCTGAGATGCTGGAGTGTAGCCTCGGGCACTTTTAGAAAAGCAGCACCCTTGGAGATGGGGGGAGTAGATGGTGGTGGTGGGCGTACCCTCCTTCCTGCTCTCCGTCTTAAACATACGCCAGCCATGCCGTGACAGGCCTCTGTTTAAAAGTTGCCGCATAATTTCACACGGCGGAAGAACGCAAGGCGGGAGACACAACGGGTCCAAATGCGTTCTCCGCTCATGTGCTAAGTCTCAACTCGCCACCGGTGGGTGCTTATTAAAAATGCATACACATATATCTTTGGCTGTGAGTAAATTGGTCTCGAGGCTGAGCTCATTAGCTCGGTGGAGGAGGACTGTAAACACGCTGCAACTCTTGCTTAGCTAACGTATTAGCGCAAACGGAGGGGAGCTAGGACGTTTTTTTTCGGAAGTTTCTTGCACTAAGGGTTCTACACTCTGTACAGAGGGCTACCAAGCCTTTGCTGGTCGATTAATTAATCGGCAGGTTGATTGAATTGTCTGTCGATTGTCTGATCGTGATTCAGTTTCTGGTTTGGTCCATAACAGAAAATCTGCAATGATTATGATGATTTTTTTTCGAAGTAGAAAGCTTTGTTTACAAATGTCTTGTTTGGGAGAAACAAAAATAATCAGTCTGCTTTCATCAAGGATTCCGAGGATTCGACCCATTTTAAGTTGGATAAACGATGAATCGATTTTCAAAATAGTTGTTCATTTATAAAGGAATATCGTCTCGAAACGATTTTCAAAATAGTGGTTGATGCATAAATTGGCCGTTGTCAAAAATGAATACATTTTCAAAATAGTTGTGGATTTATAAATCGGCCATTGCCCAAAACAAACAAATGTTTGTGCTTCAACTTTTTAAAACCACATCCGCCGCCACAAGACAGCCAGTGGTGCATTTCACTCTCCATACAGCGAGTGGAGTCTTTACACGAGCTTTGGATGTTGCGCGGTGCACAAGGAGGCCCCCGGTGTTTGTTTCGGGCTAATGAAGCGAGAGTGTTGAGGCAGTGGCTTAGGGAAGCCGTGTTTCAAGTGACTTATTACCGACGAGGGGGGGGGCTTGCCCTCTTCCTGTGTCCATGCGGCCCAGTCAGGCATGTTTGGAAGAGGACGGCAAAGTCACCGGACAAGCTGTATATGTTATATAGGGGCGCTCTTATTATGAACTCGCCATAGCGACCGTGGCCCCTCCTTTCCATCAACACCACCTCAGGCTCGGCCACGGAGAATGAGCAGAAAAGAAGTGAGGGATTTAGGAGCCTCTTTTTTTTTTTCACCAACATACGCAGCATTTAGCACATCACCCCCCCCCCCTCCCCTTCCCACTCACAAATGGCAGCGCAATAGGAGAAGCGGTAGGGGCTCCCACTTTTGTCCGTCTGGTTACCCCCTTTTATTTACTCTGGATTTACCGAGGGGTCTTTGCCTAATCACACGCACGCAAACATGCAGAGAAGTGTTCACGCCAAACGTTGGAGTAGATTACATCACCTCTGACTACAAGTTGACATGAGCAACTTTCCAATCCATAGACTTTTTTTTTTTTTTTTTTAATGCGTGGCAGCAGCCAGGGGGGATTTTTTTTCTTTTTTACGCTGATGATTTCCTGATCTGTGCTTAAACAAGCGGCAAAGGCCCTCGCGCTGGACCATAAAACAACAGCTTAGTAAACAGCAAGCATGCTGACAAATTGCTAGCGCTCGGCCCGGAGTCATTAACAGCCCTAAAACCTGTCAGAGCAATTACAACAAAGTCTCTCCTTCAGCGAGGCTCCCTGCCAAAACTCAGATGTCACTACCCCCTTTTTTTTTTTCCCCCCTTCCTCTTCCTACCACCCGGACAGTGGCTAAAGGTGAAAGAGGCAAAACGGCCACGCCTCCTCCTCGCCACTTTTGCTTTCCTGCCCAACAATCACGACGAGAGCTACACGCAGCTGTAAGTGCATCACGGCGGCTACGACTGGACGACTCCGCTTTGCACGAGAGGGTAATGTGCGGTTGTCTTGCCCAAAAAACACATCATTAAGTGTTCCCTTAATGAAGTGGAATAAGAGCGTCTAATTAGAAGGGTTTTACGTGCAAGGAGCCGAAGCAGTCAGGCGGTAAGGAGTGCGGTGGGGGTGGAGTTGCCAAACAACTCCTGCACCTCACTCCCTGACCCCGCCCCTTTTTCTAAGCCCCCCTAACCCCGTCTTTCTGTCATCCCTGGAATGCCGGAGATAAGTATCTCCGCCGATACGTGGCCTCTCGCCGTGACCCGGCAAAAAAAAAAAAGTTTGGTGGTTTTTTTTGTTGTTTTTTTAAGGAATTCTTTGAAAGTTACTTTCGAGATCAGGGGTGGGTCTCAGGAAATAAAGATGCAGCCACTTGCAGATGTCAGGAGCCAATTTGCATGGATGGCAAAAGGGCTAAATTGCAGGGGTGGGCGGTGAACTCAAAGGGAGTTGTGATGCCCATGACTGCCCCTGACTCTATCTGAGGCGGAGGAGCTAATGAAGGGCCTTTGTGTATCCGGCAGACGTTTCACCCTCGCTGGTGCTCCTTGTTTTCGACGCTTCTCCACCAAAGAACAATTTTGATCATAAAATGTAAACCTGGACTTTTTCTTCCCACCTCCATTTTGATGCTAGGCACCCTAGATGAATGTAAAGGTTTATAAATCAACAAGTCAACCATCAAGCTTCTATGCAGTCTTCTCATCACCCAAACATCAAGTTTATTTTCCCTCCTTCTCTCTCCTCTTTTTGTTTTTCTTCCCATGAATGTCCTGGAGGCAAAGGAACAAAGCGAGCAGAACTGATTACTGCGCTGTTGCCCTGCTCCGCCAGTCTAAACTCTGTTTGGCTTCCTAATGAGCTTACTAAAAAGCCAATTCATCACCCATAACCCCCTTGTGCGACCTGCCTTGAATTCCGCCACCCCAACATCATGGCTAGACCAGGACGGACGAGTTTACAGATTGTCAGGAGAGCATTACTAGCGCCTAAATGCGCTCACCGTTCACTAAAAACATTTTCATGCATGGTGGTTTGATCTTTACAAACTCATGCCAACCAGCAGTGTCGGTATTCTAATCTAATAAACCGTTATCTTATTGCTAGTGTTTATAGAAGTGTACTTCACATAAATTGTAAATAAAAGTGGACCTAGCAAAGAACCCTGTGGCACACCCTTGCAGTAGGAATTTATTGTATTTAGAACCGAAAGGAGCTGATAGGAAGGAAACATGGCACTGCGCTGTAAATGCTAGCCAGTAAAAAAATCAATTTACAGTATACCACATTTCTCATGTATATTTATTCCATAACATTAATTAGGCCATTTTTTAAATGCATATTTTCTAGAAATTACGACGCATTCATTCTCATGGGAACATGACGAAACAGGTAAACAACTACAAATGCGCGGGAACGAACCCGAAAAGGGAGGAAGGAATCTTAATTCGGTGTTGGTTGTGTGTGTGTGCGCGCGTGTGTGTGTGTGTCGGACAGCGAAGGCTGGCGGTAAACTCCCACAGTTCCTCATTACACCGAGTTGAAATGATCCTCCTGACACCTGAGCTGTAACCAAGAGATTACGGAATTGATGAATCCTCGCTTTAAAATGCAGCTGTTTTATTCTGCTTTAGTAATTAATTCTTTTTCCGATATGGTATTGATTAAGTGTAGCCCCTGATAAAGTTCAAACCCAGCCGGATCCCTGCGGGGGCTTTGACTCGGGCCCGTGCCGGAGAGTCAATGGAAACTTCCTTCTCCCTTCCCCATCCGCCTGCACGCCTCTATGTCAAAGCAGTTTAGCCTCATAAATTAGTCTGAACCATCAACGGCATGGAGAGGAGTTCATACATCCTTTGTGAAAGTCAGACATAAAGCAAAACACAATGACAGTGTGCCACATACAGTAGAAACCTCTTTGGACCTTTTTCTCTCATTCCCGCCAGAAACGAGGGTGTTGTAGAACGCCGAGCGGGAACATGCATCTCCTCTCACAAAACTATTCTTTTCATCGCCGCGTTTTTTTTTTTTTTTTTCTTCCATACACTCGAACGGGGCTTTCTCTCTCTCCGTCTCTCGGGGGAGCCAACTAGTGTAGAAATCAGCCGGCTTTACGAGAGCGCCGAGCCGCTCGCGTCTTGTCAAGACCCCTCACCTACCCGCGTCTTTACAAGTCAATAACCCGGCCCGGGTGTCCTCCGTTGGGCCCTGGCACACATTCACCCCTCGCGATAAGAAAGGCACCCGTTTGCGTTAGCTTCGTTTAGCCTCAAAATACTCGGTGGGCACTGAGAAGAATTTTCAAAACCGGACTGAGGAAGTTTTTCCACGGGAAGATATGTTGGGTACGACAACAAAACATTTATTCGAATAATTATGAAAGATCTTGGTGGTTTCTCAAACCTCAAGCGCTTGTTACTGTACTGTCTTGCCAAGAGGAACGGACCTGACTCCAAATAAGCTCCTCATCACGCGGCGTCAAAAGTTTCACAAGCCTCTCTCATGCTATTAATTAGCATCCTCAGCTTTTTGAAGCTCTCCATCCCGATTCTTTTCTTGTCTCCCTTTTTTCCCGTGGGGTTATCGACGTTTCAATTCTCCCCTCGCACGCACCCTCAGCCCGCCGATACCCCCGAGCCTGCTCTCTGAGACGGCTGGCTTGGCGGGGGGGGGGGGGGGGAGGAGAGAAGTGGCAAGCAACAACGAGGCTGTTAGCTGTTAGCCAGTAGCTAACAGCAATGAGCGCCCCCGTGAGAGCCAAATCAAAGAACGAGGCCCTTGAAATCCAACTGGGCTGTAATGAGGGTGCTCGAAAAGAACAATAAGCATATACTGCACAGCAGAGGAGAGTGGGAGTACAAAAATAATGAAATAACCACGGCGTAACAAAAGACAGAGGGAGGGCAAAGGGCCACAGCCAGTGGTGAAGATGGAAAGTACCATCATCAACAACAACAACAAGGGGGCAGGGCTTTGCTGCATGCCTTTGGAGCTTGCACAACAATGGACACACAATGGCAGGTACTTTGAATGGCAGAAGGAGGGCTTCATTTTGAACCAGGCTTCCTTTGGACTCAAAAGGATGAAAATGAGCTCATCGTTGGGGCAATGGAGGAAGAGCGTCAAAAGCCTGCCAGGTGCAACAAGGATCTGTGCAACCTGGGCAGATCAGCATGTCGGGCTCCTAATCCCGACTTTGTCGAGATGGACATCAGGACGTAACAGGTGTGCTAGAGGAACGCCAGCGATGTTGTCAACTAAGGTTGGATTTATTCTGCCCATTATAGGATTGACTTTGGAGTTCGGAACATTCAGAGAGAGTCTTACAACTTTGATTGCTGGAAAGCAAATCGAGCGAGTTGGAACGTCAGTAGTTTATTTATTTAATTGATTTTAGTTTTTATTTAAAAAAGTACATCTGCACTATAATTACAGTAACTTATATTTCATTTTAGGAATGTGGTTTCACTTCATTCATTTCACCCCCTTCACTACTACGGCTATACCTTAAGAGCATTCTTTACGAGGTCACAAGGGCAAGCTTCACAGATGTCTCCTGCAGACACTCACTTGTCTAAACATTGCATCCCCGGGAGTAAGCATTCATACTAAACAATGTACACCCCTCCCCCTCCCCCTGGAAAAAGTTAAACGTTTTCCTCTTTTCTCTCCCTCTCTCTGTCTTTATTTCATTGTTTCACAGCTGAATGCAACTTTACAGCGAGTTCCCCCGACGCTTTGATAATGAAAAGAACGCACGCGCTTATCAGCAGATAAGTGGTGTTTTCTGGTTGAAAAAAAAAATACTCGCCGTCTCCGTACGTTTCCTGCAATTGTTCAAAGGAGAGGTGGGGGGGGGGGGGGCTGAGTCATCCTCAGCTTGTTTGCAAAAAATTGGCAATGTTGCTTTTTCTCACGTTGGAGGGGAGGAATGAAAAGTTGTCGTCAAGGTGGGAGGAATCTGTTTCACGATGTTTGAGTAACTAGCGGTTAGCGAAAGTGTCAAGTTAATGTGCTTCGCTGTCTCTGTGGCTTTTTTACAGTGACGGAGGAAGTTGGATGTCAAAGTCGCTGCATTTGTAAAACCTCGCATTGCGGTATTCCCTTTTTTTTTTTTTTTTTGATGCTGATTTGATCTAAAATATGATGGTTGGATTCGAGTGGAATCGTTTCATCGTGTAATCATAACTCTCCACACCATAGCATACCGGTGGTTTCCCCCACATTTGAGGGCAGCGCACAAAAATTTGGGTTTTCCTTTCGAAAAAACAAAACAAACGGCGAAGCCTCTCGATTTTCTAACTGCAAACAGACAAGACTTATCTTTCAAAATAAGCGCAATTCATAACTTTTAGCCAAGCAAGTCCGATTTCTGGTCACCCCCAACTACCCTGGAAACAACACCAACTATTAAAACGAGCAAAAGGCCAATATTTGAACATAAATAGTTGCGGAGAGGATTCCTTGGCCTTCATTAAAGGGAAATCAGGTCTTTTTTTTTCGGAGGGGTGGGTGGAGCGTGACACGAGAAAGAGAGAGAGAGAAGCGATTGCGGTGTGCGAGACGAGCTTTCAAACATGGAAGTGTGTAATTGGCGCCGAGCGAGCGAGCTCTCCTCTGCATATCTTACGCCTTTTCATCTTGACTTGTTCCTTCGTAGCGCTCTCCCTCAAACATCCCCTCTGTCTTTTTTTTTTTCTTCTAAATTGATAACCCTTTAAATGAATTACTGTAAATGCATAATGAAGGCTTTTCTCAGCTTCAGCCCCTGCAGCCAAGCTGGGATGGAGCATTTATTTCATTTACAAGTCATTTCCCACCCCCATTTTTTTTTTTTTGGTAGCGAATTTAGCCCCGGCTTTTCCTTTGCGAGCGTTCACAGCTTGGGGCGTGTAAATGAGAAATTATCCTTGCTGACTAACAAGGCGAACGCCTCCTCTGGGGTGATCAAAAATCATGAGATGCCTGCCTCCAATAAACATCGGGAAGGGGGCTCACGGCGCTACCTGCTGACAGAAGGCTAACCCCGCAATAGCCGTGGAACGCTCAAACAAAAGCGATCAGGTGTGGAGACGGCGGGGGTCCGATTGTATCTTTAAAAAAGCCGACTTGTAAGAGTGTGCTCCTGGAGAACAACTAGCAAATGAGCTTATGCTGCCTTCTGAAAAGCTTTGTTGGAAGATGAGCACAACTCGTATCATCATCCTCCCACGCTCTTAGACGCCGCTAGCTTAGGGTAGCGTGAGGTTCCAAACAAGTACAAGTAAAGCGCATAACAAAATAAGCCTCGGTTGGTCGTGCTTTTGCTAGCTCGCGCTCAATCGCAGCATGAAGTGGGTAATCTGGACTGCGAAAGACTTCCTGGTGGGCCACAGCTAGCGTACAAAAAAATCATAAAAAGGAAGCAGAACACAGTCGTGTGTTACTCGTAACCGCAAAAAAGCAAGCGGTGGCCATCTTGAAGTTAGCGTAAGTCCGCTAATGCAACCGTAAGTGGTGTGAATAGGTTTCAGATAAGAGCGCTAACAGGAACTGTTATGATGCTAGCTAAATTGTTGTGATCTAATTTGGATGATTGATTTGGAACTTTGTTGGAAGGAATGGTAAGCTTTTTTTCTAGATGGATACGCTAATAGGGGTAACATTTTTATCGTCATTAAAACTCCCGCTCGACTTTGTGCCCTTCATGCGTTTCTTTGTTGTCGAGACGGTTGTGGTTGCGGATTTGGACATCGGGGGAAGAGGAAAATCGGGAGGTTATGGGGTTAGTGGGTGAGATTAAAGAGGCAAAAAGGGAGGTGGAAGAAAGGAAAAGAAAGTAGAAGACCGCAAGGCCCATTGGTCAAACACAAAAGGGCAACGCCAGAGAGGACATTTGAAGTCAGGGTTAAACTAAGCGCACCTTAAACGGGGGCCGCCGTAAGCCGTCCCCCTGCAGGTGTGCCTTTGACACACTTGGCCCCGCTAACCTCGCTCTGATCCCAAATGGGGCCGGTAGAAAAAAAAGAATAAGGGGGTTAGGTAGGGAGGGGGGGGGGAGGTTGACATCCTGCCGCCACGGCCTCCTATTTTCCTTCTATTACATCCCCGCACGCGTGCTTACACTCTGTGTAAACACACAAACACGCCAGCAGACGCGAGGGGGGCAAAACAAATCTGGCGAGGACTGGAGCAATTGGATTATCACCTCTTAAAGGCCGACTTCTTGGCTGACCCCCTTGGGGCGAGAGCGCGGCTGAAACAAAACAAGAAAATTTCCAGGGAAAACCATCACCCTCAACTCACCCCCTCCCGTCTCAAGGACATGAGCGCCATCATCATCCTGGTGAAAAATACACAGGAGGCTGCGTTAATGGATGCCCAGATGCCCTTTGGGGCTTCAATCCCTTTTAGGCGTATTACATCAGAGCCCGCTACGCGCTCCCCCCGGCGTTCGGCGATGCAACACGGACGGACGGGTGTGTAAAGGCACCGTCTAATGAGCAACCGAAAAGGAGTCACTCCCCTGCTTTTTACAGTAGTTCACTCGTGATTACTTCCCTGCAACATGGCTTCCTCCTCGCTTCTTAATTACGGTCAGTTCGCTCAAAGACTCGGCATCGACTTGTTGGCGGAAAAGTGGGGGAGGGGGGGGGGGCGTAATGGCACAAAACAGGCTGACATTCTCCTCAGATGGTGTCAGAATAATCTGGCTAATTTCTTCCCCATGTTGGAACATTAGTTTGTAGATTAGGTCAGGCCTAACCGGGTTAGTCCAGGCCGGGTCCGGACGAAGGTATTCGATATATAAAAGAGAAAGTAAGTGCTCAGTTTTGTTTTCTTCCCCCCCCCCCCCCCCCTCTCCTGATTATCTTTTGTTTGTCCTAACGCGATCTATCAGAACAGAACAGCGGGTCGGAAGAGCGATAGAGCTGGAGAGAAAGAGAGGGAGAGCGGAAGGGAGGAAGGAAGAATGGAGCAGAGGGAGCTGATCATTCTCTTTAATCACATTTTGGAAGAGGGCCAGGTAGTCTGCGGTCCTGCGAGGGGCGAAAGAAAGCCAGGAGGGGGGGGGGGGGGGGAGAAGGGGATTTCGGAGCAGCTCGCATCGCCCCGCACACACTGCGTGGGGCGAGCACGGCGTGTGTGCGGGTCGGCGCGCGTGCGTGCGGCTGTTCCCGTAAATGCCCCTGAATGCTGAATCCAGCAGGAATCTGGTGTTAGAGCAGAGGCAGGGCAAGATCCATTTTAAAACTATGTGCATTAACTATACTTTTCCCCATAGATTAAGCACTCCACATGAATAATTTAGCCTCTCTTATGCTAATGGGATCATGAAAGTATAACACACACATACACGGCAACCACCACACCCCGTCAACGTGTTTTCACCCCCTCGACTCTTCTCAGCTTTCAACAATAACTCCAGACCCTCCCAACAAAACCATCACGCACACTAGCAAACTCGACAACTTCTATTAGCGCAGTGCTAACGTTGAGCTAATACGGTCACAGAATCGAAACACGTTTCGTCAAGCACGTGCGGCGTTGACTGAGGTAGCGCGGGGTGTAAAGATTATCAGCGCACAAGCAGCTGGGAGTGAGGGCCATGAAACAGCGGGGCTCGGCTCTGCTTTATTGTTTATCTGTTGTTTATGGGCCAGTGTTCAGCTTTAATTACGACACTAAATTAAAGCCTAACAGGCACTTAGAGGGAACACGGATACCCACACACACACACACACACACACACACCGATGATGACCCTCTCGTCTTTCACGGCGGCGTTGGGCAACTCGCTTTCAAAATGTTTTCCATCCATCTATCCATCCCAGATCTTATCTTTCTTGGATGGGAGGGGGCACCCTGAGGGGGTCGCACCCCAAAATCTCACCGCACACCCGGCTCATTCACACAAATGTACCGACCGCAACAGCATCAGGCCGGGCACTCTCAGGCCCCTCCCCTTCCGCTCCATCCATCCATCCCGGCTCCCTCCAGGGAGTCGTTCTGCCCACAAAAGCGTGGGGATTGTGCAATTGTGGAGAAAATGCTACAAAATGCTTTCTGCCCCTTTTTTTTCTTCTCTCCACTACGGGAAAAAGCTTTCACTCACCACTCAAGTCTTCATGCATAGCTAATAATTACAAGTGCGGACTTGATGCTCGCCTACCTTTCTGAATCAGCGTTCGGGGATTAAGCGTTCATGTCTGAGTATGTCGAAGGGTGTTTGTCAAATGTGCAGCGAGCGTTGCAGCGCTAACACAATTGCGGGCACCTCGCTGCGAGACGAACGCACATTCATCAAGTTTAACTCCCTGCCGCGAGATAAGCTTGGGCGCCATCCAAAAAGACCGTTAATCAAAATGATGCGCCGTCCGATCCACTTGGTTTTGTTTATCTACACAACATAAGGGAGTCACTCAAACATGCGGGTGTTTGCATGAATACGATATTTCTATGCGCCTTTTGGGCTACTGTACCGCCGCCACAAGTTGAAACGATTGGCAATAAACGGCTCCTGGAGGAGGTGGCAAAACACGCTCGAACACTTGTTTAATTGTTTTTTGGCACCACTTCAGAGCCACACTTGATGCTGAGACTCGGGCGGAGGTGAATTGCGCTGGCGGCGAGCATTCCCGGGTCCCAAGTATGTGAGAGGTCGAGCTAAGAATGAGTGCACTGAATGGTGCTACGCTAAGGGTGTCCAAACTTTTCCCTCTGTGGGCCACTTACAGAAAAGAAAGACTTAGATTATTTATGTCCATAAAATGGAAAGTGGAGCACTTTTTTGCTTCTCTAAGTGAATGGTGCCATTTTTTTTTTTCATTACCATCCACCAATCAGCTAGCATAACGCTAACACACAACGCAATGGAACTAGCATCTATGTTGTGGTAATTCCAAAACTTGAAGTCTAATATTAATTCAGTTAGAAGTCTTCTTCTGTGTTTCGTTACCAAATTAACTGTGTGTATTATACTGCCCCCTTGTGACCAAGGGGCGCATAGCAAGATGAGCAGCACTATGTCCATTGAATTATCACGATGCATTAATTTATCATGATTTCTTTCTTATTATGTTACTGCTGTAAAACAAAAAGTGCAATATCGTAGAGTGCTGAAGATGATGTTGCCCAGCATAAAGGGGGGGGGGGGGGGGTCGGCACAACGTAGCTGGCATGAAAAAGTGGATGTTTCTCTTGGAAGAAAGTACTCGGTGCCCATCTGGCCGTCTCCCATCCATTCTGTCTGATCCTCATGCTCACCCCTTTTAACAAGGGCCAAGCTGTTAAAGACCCCATTACTACGGCGAAGCGTACATTTCGCATTTTCTCGGCGGACTCGAGAGCGCGCGGCGCAAATTTTATGTGGGAACGTATCTGGAGATAGAAAAGGTGGGAGGTGGGTGGGGGGGCAGTGAGTAGTACTAGCAGTGGCGGGGCGGTAGAATGGAAAAGGGCCAGAGTTGGGAGTCAGCGAGTGCTTCAAGCGTTAACGTAATTGCAAGAATGTGAAAAATGAGGCGGCGGGGCTCCCGAGCGGAGCGAAAGGTCAGAGCCCGGCGCACACAAAACAACTGGCTGGAGGACGGCCTCATTAGACCATTAAATCAGCTGACCCCCCTCTTACGCCCTTCCAGCCTTCCTACTTTTCCTTCTTCTTCTCTGCCACTTACTTGGATGCAGGTGTCGACATGCTATTCATGGACGGTGATATCATCGTTAAATCTAACTAATGACTAAAGCGTAATGAGGTGAGTCACGTGCCTCACTTTAGTTGTTTTCTTGTCCGACGAGTGTAAATAAACTGAACAGTATTAGAAATTCAAGAAAATGCTGTTTATATCTATGGCAATTTTTTTTTTTTTTTTAACTAAACTAAAATATATATATTTTAAAATTGGTGTATCTACAAATGCAGCAAGCCACATTTCATTTTATAAAATGAATCATTTAGCAATTTTTAAACACGCATTTGAATATATTTTCATTATTATTATTATTATTATTGACAGTCAATGTGAATGAGACGCCGATGTGGGTCTTGGCCCGGCGTAAAGTGCCATACCGTAACTGTCTTTGGCCTCGTATCGATCGTCTGTTACTGGATACGGTGCGGATAGGAGTCGATAAGTGCTCTGTGGATTACAGGTCACTTGTACTTATGTGTGTAAGATAATCAATAGGCAGTGCATTTGTTTCTCTCCTGCCTCATCTACCCCCCACATTGCTCTCTGCTTCCTGCATGCAGCAGTGCATCTGGTCTACTCTTCAGAGAATAAATCCAAAAGAATTTCCATGACTTTAGCTAAAAATGGCACTAAATTCCACCAAAAGGGAAAAACCCTCCATAATAGGATCAATAACATTCCCGGCGGTCGTAGCCAAGCGATCCTGGTCCTGAGGCCCGACTAGTCGGGATGCGGGTGACCACAGAGGTCTGCGGTTGGTTAATGGCTCGTCTGAGATTGTCTCAAGGCAGCCCCGCCGCAGAGCGTGCCGTCCGTCAATATGTTTGATCACTTATTGGCAAAACGATACATGCTTGCTTCTGCTGTTGGAGGAAATTTGGTGCAAAAAGCGTGCACACTGCCCGAAGGCAAGCACAGGCGTGATCAATGTTTTCCTTTATCCAAGGTGCACATGTTTTTGATCGCGTCAGAATTGACAACGAGCGTGACGACCGAATGGAGACACACACGTGTGAGTGGCGCACACTATCTGTAACACATTCCAATATGTGTGTTGTGAAACGCTTTATTCCCGTTTGGCAGGTTGTGTGTTAGATAACACTAAAGTGTAATTAGAGGCTGTTGTGTGCAGCAAACTTAATGTTGGGTTGTTTTTTTATGTGAGAAAGAACTGACAGAAATGCACTATTACCTTTTGTTCGATTCTCGAAATAGCAACGTTTCTGGAAAGCTTTTTTTTTTTTTTACGACGGTGTTTAGCTAACAGCAGATAAGCGCCTTCATTTTTAGGTGCGACTGTGTTTACATGGACGCCAGTCAAAAGAAGGGATCATTTAAAGGAGCACAAGGAGGGAGATGGTTTGGGATGTCATCAGGAGTGCTGGAAATGGGCGATTGAGAGCCTCTGCTTGTTGATGATGATGCTGCTCATGTACAGTGGAACAGCTTAGGTGCCACACAGTACTCAATTAAAAAAAAATTGGGAGAATTGAAATAATTTCAGGGTCAAATTGTCGCCGTTGTAAAACCTTTAACTTTTGAAATTAATTAGTTTTAAAATTTTGTTTTAATGATGAATCTGGTACATTAAACATAAATGTGTTAAATTAGAGAGGGTGTGCACACTTATGCAGCCAAATTATTTCAGGTGTTTTTTTTTTTTTTTTTAACTTTCCCGCTTAATTGTGGCTTTTTCAATTCAGTCGTGCAGGTTAACTTGAAAAATTATTCATCGCGGTCATTTTCACAAAGACTACCATTTGAACAGGGGTGTGTAAACTTTTTATATCCATTGCACTTTGGTTATACGTTCAGAATTGTGCGACCTTGGGTTCCACTGTAAATGAAGGCTACATAACGAATGTATGCTAGAGTGTCTTTGTGTTATTGCGTCTTGGCAAGACACTCACCTTGTTCGCTGCTGTTGTCGCCGCTTTGTGACGCATGACCCCCGCTGGAGGGCCCCGGCGTGCCGGCTGAGTGCGTGGACGTGGCGTCGTCGTGGTCTCTCCAAGACGTCGGGTTCTGCCGTTTCCCAATCGAGAAAGCCAGCAAAAGAGAAAAAAAAAAGAAGAACATGAGTATGAGTTTGTCTACCTAGCTAGCTAGCTAACAAGATTACTAGACAGCATACACACTGACAACACGCTAGTTAGCTTGTAGCCAGTCATACAAAGCCTTTAAGTATCTTTCCTAGGATGGTAGACAAAAGAAAAATTCAAAACCCAAGGTCTACACAACCCTGATCGACAGGCAACACACCCACACACACACAAGACAAACAAAAGAGAATCAAGCACTGCAGCATCTGGCCATCAGTCAAAATCGTGCAATCAAAGCGCTTCATTAATGCATGAGAACAGAACTCTTGCAATGCGGCGTCCTGCACGACGGGCTCTGCTGAGTAATTGTCGGAACAGACACACACACACTCTACTTTATAGCATTTTTTTTTTTTTGTTATTGTTGTATCACTACCGAGCGAGACTTCCGTGTCAAGTGCGAAATACAGAGGTAAGACGTCCAAACACACCACAGCCGCCATTAATCATTACCGCTGTCAGGAGTGAAAATAAGGTATGACAGTGATTCTCCTGCTAATCTGCCAAAAATGTGCACACGCCCGCAGAGGCTCACGAGGAATACACACACACACATGCACGCACACGTATGACATAATAGGGGAGCAGTATAAACACACGGATGCACACATTCACTTTCATAAATGCAGGTTGAGAACGGCAGGCCTCAGCCAAGGCCCAACAATAACACCAGTTAGCGTTGGAACGCCTCCCTCCTAGCTTAGCGGCCAATAACAAATACTGCATTTTATTTCATTCTAGGGGGCGATGGTGTCAAAGTTTTCATGCCAACTGGCTTTAAAGATGACTTCTTACGCCGTCTTCCCCGGCCCACGAGGAAGCCGACTACTCGGGCTGTTACAGGAAAGGCTTTATCAGTGCCACATGACGGCAGGCTCGGCTTGGAATTTCCTCCGTCGTTTCAGACTGACCGATGGCGTCACTCGGCCCGAAAATCGCCATACCGTAGGGATGTCACGAAAACGAAAAAAAAAAAAAAAGCTTGGCGACTTGAATTAAAATGTGAGTGATGCTGCTCAAGGGGCCCTTGAACGGAGCCCAAGGCAAACAAACTCTGCCTTGCACCGAGGCTTCCCGCAAACCACTTCTCAGTTCCCGCTATGCCCCCCCCCCCCCTCCCCTCCCTATACATATTTTTGCAACATTGTCTACATTGAGCTGTCCTGGAGGAGGGCAGCCTCACTTAGTGTCAAGTTTTAGCGGGAGGAAATGGAGGCGATGAGACGAGCGGCTGCCGGGCTCCTCTGGGTGCCGAGTCCTGCTGTGCGGCGAGCGAGGGTCCTTTTATCTGCTAAAGGCGGCGCAGATGACTACACAAGACCCTCCAACGCCCCCTCCGCCTCCATTCAAGGCTCTCTCAGCGTCAGCTGTTCACCGGATGGCGCTGGGCGGAAAAAAATAAAAATCTTGTACCACTGCGTAGATTCCGCCTGGGTCGCTTGGTGACAAAAAAAATGTCACATGGATTTGCGTTCCATTATTGAGCGTGTTGTTGTTTTCGATGGACTCGTGGGAATGCCGCGCGGAAGCGAGACGCTTCACCCAAAATAGTCCGGTTGCGTCTTCATCACGTGGAGGATGAAGGGCGGCTCGCATGTAATTAAGCAGCAGGCTCAGCCGTTAAGAAAATGACCGGCTTCCACTCGGAAAACTGAAAGTCGGCCGCACTCCAGTGAGGCCGGCCGGGCTTGCTGGGGCCTTTAATGTAGCAAATCGATGAGACTTAATTCACCTATCATTGTGGGAGTCATTTGTCATTTTTAATGGCGCCGCCACTGAATTAAATTCAAAGACAGACTGCAGTTAATGGTGTTAAAAGGAAAGGATGGTTGTTGTTGTGTTTTTTTTAATGCTAGCTTATATACTGGTGGTTGTCAGATTTGTGTGATGTCATCGTATTAATAAACACTAAAGGTTGCAGATTGCGGATCCCGGTTTCAAAAAAAAAAAAAATTTGTTTATTTCCCGTAGACCACAACACAGCAGCATAACCACAACAAAATTTTTGTTCTTCTTCTTTAAATTCACCAGTAATCCAAAAGCCTGTCTGCAAAACACATCACAAGCCGGCATTGTAACTTTGCTCGTGCGACAAAAGCCCTCCTCTGCTTCCCTCATAAATTATTTACGGCGCCCTCTCTCTGAGCGGAGGGCGCAGCGGCGGCATCATCATCAGACGCCGCGCAAACACAAACATACACAAGCATTTTGTCGCGGGCCCTGTGGGTGTGATAAAGTTCAAACAAGTTGTGCGTGTCAGCCAAATAGTCAATCTACACAACAAGCGAGCGAGCGAGCGAGCGAGCGCCAGGCAGGCACAACAACAGCAAAAAGGGCAAATTCAGGGAACGAGGCGAATATTCCCTCAAGAAAGGCTGTAATTAAGAGAAACGTACTCGGCGCTAATTGTCTTCAAAAGCGTAGGAACAAGATGGAGGGAAATGGCGGCGTGCAAACACACAGGGGTGTGGGGGGGGGGGGGGGGCAAAAGGAGCAAAGTCTCAAGGGGGTTGCCTTTTGCTGTCGTAATACAAGTTGTAATTACACTGGTGTCTTGACTTAGGGCTTTAATTTGTCCTGTGACCACGCTTGTAACTCAAAACATTTGTATCTCAAATTATCTTCACCCCACTGAAATCAATGGAAATGCCATACGGCCCCGCAAAAACCACATTAAATAAAAAAAAGGAGCGCACCACAGCAGTGTAACTTTGTCAAATTATACAGTAATTACATCATTAAATTGAATGTCAATTAAATGCATCATAATTTGTACATCCCGGTGTGCATTCCTCGGTCAAACTAATATGGACATACAAAATACACGAAAAAGAGTTTCGCACAAGTGAATCAATAAACTGCAATAAAGTTATTATGGATTATTTTGATTTAGTATTTGTTTAAAATAATAAAATAAAAAAATCAGGTCGACAAATCCCGTGCCTCGCATTTCTAAACACCTGCCTCGCACGCTTTGCCTGCATCCCTTGGAATTTTGGCGAAAATTGATTTAGCGGCGTCATTCAATTTCCCTCCAATTCCCCTGAAAGCTGCGAGGGAGAAATGGAGGGAGGGAAAGGAAGGATGGCGTGCATGGAGAGGTTAAAGGGATCCTGTGCTGATCGTGAAAAGAACAGCTGACACACGAGGAGTGCAAACACGCGCACGCACAAAAAGTCATAAATCATAACGCCGGCTGATATCTCGAGACATCTTGCCACACGACAAACACGTAAAGGAGGAGGGAAGGTCATAATTACATGCTGCAAAAAATTGTAGGTGCACCTCGCCACCAATTATGCAGAATAATAAATGGATCTCTTAAGTGAGCAGCTAATAATTCATTTTCTCAGTTGTGCTCTGACAAGGGGGTGACTTGCAAACTTTTGCAGAGGGCAACTTCTCACTGCACAAGTTGCATCCCATTTAACAGAAACACTTTGGGAAGAGTAAACTAATAAACAGAATTAACAATTGAAAAAAAAAAAAGAGAGGAATTTTTCTAATCGGTGAAATAAATTATTTTATATATATATATATATATTTTGCACAGGTGCACCTAATATTCTGTCACGCGCCAGCACACGACAAATTACAGCCTACCAAAATTACCCCTAAATAAATCAAGGCCTCGCTCCAAACACCTTCCATAAAAAGTTATTGTAATGATGATGATGCTCGAGGGGATTCGCCGGAGGAGTTTTATCGAGGTGCACCTAATAAAGTGGTGCACATAAAAACAGACAAGTGACTTGAAGAGACGTCTATCATTACCTGCGAATGTTCTATTAAAAGACCAAAAAAAAAAAAAAAACTGCTCACATCTGTGCGGCGCCGCGCACGTTGTCCGGTATACGACCTTGCGGCAGCTGCATTATAATGCACTTTTTGAGAGGCGCAGGGAGAGGGTGCGCAGAGAGCAACAAGTGAGTAAAGCCTCTCTTTCGCTTTCTCTCTCTCTCTTGCTTGCAGCCATGATGATTAGATATGGCTCCCAACAGGCCCCGGGAGCCCTAATCAAATAGGAAATGTAAGGCTAGATGGAACTGCATAGCAACCCAACACTAGACATAAAAAAAATATTATGGATAACATGAAATAATATGGACTATTTTAAAAGTGGACTGAAACTCGCTTGTGTGAGTCAAATCCATTTTTCTCTCGCAAACTTTTTACAAGTGTGGTGCACTCTCGCATCAATTCATTTGCCGAAGAATATTACAAATGTTGCAAAAGATTTAACAGATCCCAACAACATTCCAACTTTTTGCTCACCTCAAAACCACCACGAAAATCTTTCTTTACTCATGCGTAACTGAGAGTCTTCAAATAATCTTGCTATCCATGCGATATCATCGCCATGCATGCAGAACATACCAGCTTGTTTTTGTACCCTAAACAAGCAAAGCCAAGCTGTACTCGTCCATTACAACACTTGAGGGGAACCTCCAAGTGAGCTCACCGTGTCTTAACCAGTTCCCGGCCTGTTGCAGAAAATCCAATGTAAACAGAGACCCACCCCCCCCCCCCTCTTCCCCTCTACCCCCCCCTCCTCTTTCCAGCCATGCAGCGTCAAGATAAGCAAGAGCGTAACCTCCATGGGAACTCCTATCTACCTCCCTGAGGAAGGATCTCCAAAACAAAGCGGCGAGAACCCTGCAAGGTCCTCAAAAGTACAAGCGAGGGGATCCGAATCGTTTTAGTTGTGTTTCGTTAAATCGGGCGCTGGAGAGTCGAGCGAAAAATGTCATTAAGAGGCCAGCCGAGAGCATGTTAACGACTTAACGCCTCTATTTTACCCCGTTTTCCACTGGACGGAGTTGGCCAAAAGGAGGGGAGGGGTGAGTCCTGGGTGGGCCCCATAGGCAGAGACAGTCCCCAAATCAACAGTGGCAGTGAACGCCTCTTATTCGCTCCAGCGTAATTCAATCACGCCCAAGACAATGCTGCTTTCACGTGTAAATAAAAAGTGTGCCTTCTTGAGATGTTAGGTAGGAGAACAGGGGAGGGAGGGGGGGAGCATGGAAACACAAGTACCCTCCTCATCATCTCCACTAGAACCAACTTTCACCACTCGAGCCGCCAGCGCCCAGGGAGGGCACGGCCCATTAAAAATGCAAAGCGGAGAAAAGTGGACCTGAGCGATCCCAATTGAAGCTAGTTAGCATAGCCAGCTAAGGTCCAGACTCCTCTTTTGGTAAACTGGAGATGACAACTCATTGGGAAATACGACCAAATTACTAACTTGTTCCTCATTTGTCATTTGTTTTGAGATGTTTACGTCGGTGTTTATTGCTCTCCAATTAGCATCTTTTTTTTTTTTTTAGCCGAAGTAGCCGCCATAAAAAAGTTGACCAGCGTCACGACCGAGAAATAAATCCCTCAAAGTTTAAACACCCGACAAGTAAACGAGAGTCTCGGCCTGCAGATCTCATTTTTCCTAGCTAGCACTTTAAATAGGGGTTAATTAAGTGTGTGTAAAAGTTAATAACAATGTAGTAAATGCTTTAGAAAGGGTTAATAAACATCACTGCGCTCAACAACAAAATGCCGGCTCACTATTTGATGACCTCATACTTGTGTCGCATTGTCTCACTATTTGGCAACTTTATGCTGGGGCCACACAATTTATTCACTCAATGAGTTGATGTTATTCCAAACTATTTGTCAAACTAAATGAAAGAGGTGTGCTATAAGTGATTAGGACTTGAAATGAATCATGCCAATTGTGTGTTCACCATGTGGCAAGTTGATGCTAGCTAAAGCCTTGCAATTCATCCACTTGAGTCCGTTTAAAATTAACTTCTTGTAAGTGGGTGTAAGAATTATAATTAGAAAAGTGTGGTATAATGACAATTACAATGAATAAATCATTCAAGCTACAAGTGTGCTCACTATTTAGCAGGTTGATGCGAAGGCCACATTGGGTGAGTTAATACCTTAAGACTAAAGCTTATTAAGAGAGTAAGTGGCAGAAATATAAATGAAGAGTTGCAGTATAATAAGTAGTCAAGGTAAACATGGGTTCACTATTTGGCAAACGCCAAACACACTCACTGATCTGATTCGAGCAATTATTGACAATATGTACATACCAACCATTATTGTGAATTCTAATCACTGCAAATATTCCTCTATTCAAATATTTGCAATAGATAACAATGCCATGCATGATTTGGCCACTTTTTAGAAAGAGGACCAAAATATAGACTAGCTTGACCCTTGTAAATACAACCCCATGGTCTACCTCTGTGTGAGTGTGTGTTGGAGGCCTGAAGCCCAAGTCGAGAGATGGGAGCACACACTTTGCATAATGTACTAAGTGACTTTGTTGCAAGCAAAACATTTGTTCTATAAATTTGCATGGACTCAACAATAGCAATAATAATAATAATAATAATAATAGCAATAATAATAATAATAATAATAATATGGGACTGGAAGTTGCTGCACCATAGGTGTTTATAATTGAATTCAGCATTCAGTAGCCTCCAGTCATAAAAGGGGAGGCAAAGCGGGTTGAGTGGAAGAATTGCACACTGCAGTGTTAAAAAAAAAAAAAAAAAAGGAGTAATCAATAGCAAACAATTAAACACATTAACATCAGCAGCAGTGCAGGAGGAGGAGAAAGGGTCTCTGAGCGAGGAGCATCATAAGCAATCTGAACTTGACATTGATGCTTCAAGCCTCACGTTGCAATAGGCAAGCGTGCGCGCGCACAAGCGCACACGCGCGCGCAACCTCCGTGCACCTCTCCGGAGACAACCCACAGTAGCTTTGCAACACTCCCACAGCCTCCTCGCGTGGAAAACCCCCTTTCTCCTTTTCTTTCTTTATTTTAAATAGTGGCCTAAAGCTAAAGCTTAGCGGCTAACACGTAATTGTCTCTCCATGGTGCGCGCGCACACAAACACGCAAATGCACACGCATTACGGCCGCATGAGCGCACCCAATCAAAGGACTTAAAACAATAACTAAGGCTATTGTAGCGCATTTAGCTTTTGACCCCCACCGGCACATCCGAGCTGCAGAAACGAGCGCGCACACCATTTAAGACTCAATATCTAGGCCAAACACTTAAAAGAAATTCAGAGCCAACAAAACATGTTGCGTTCCACAAATGAGAAAACGTAGGAAGCAAGAGAACGCTGCGTTCATGTCCAAGATCCACAAGGTTCCAAACAATTAAAAACAAAAATTAGACTTCACCAAGCCGTGTTGCGTTCAAGACACGAGAACAATCATCGACAACGTCTTCAAACGTGACAAATCCAAAACAGTCGGAGGTGGTGCGTTCACGTACAGTATGCACATTTTAAATCAATATCAGCTGTGTGGAGGATGCGTTCAAAACTCAAATGTACGAGCAGAAAACAATAAGAAAAGTCAAACTCAAAACACACACACACGGAGACGCATTAGAAAAGTGGTGCGTTCACTTACATGATCGGCGAGGTTCGTCGACGAGCCAGAAAGCTCTTCGTGGTCCGATTTGGAACTTCCATCCCGCTCATCAATCACTAAATCTATTGGCATTTTTCCTTTCAAACAGCTGATGTACCGATGGCAAAAATTGTCACAAAGCTCGTGCACCTAAAGGAGGGAAGGGGGGGGGGGTGGGGGGGGGAATAATATAATTACAATTTTTTTTTTTCTTCCCCAGGATGTGGGCGAACACTCCAGGCGATCCGAGAATAACTCCAATTAAGTCGCGGTGCAAAACAATAGACAAACTGTTGCCGTGCTTTATGATTATTCTCCCGAGACATGCAGCAACAAGTTGAAGTGTAACAAGCACGAGCAAATAAAAGACAAATAAAGATAAAATCATAATCCAAAATTCAAATAAAGTGCAGGGGCGTATTAAGTGGCAGCAGTTGAAAGCAGATACGTGCATGCGGATCAATAACGTGCGCCAAAGAGGCTTAATTGAGCACCAATTGTTACTTGAGCTGCTTAAGCTGGCCTGCATTAAATATGACTATTTATTCCGCTGCGTCGTGTGACGAGACCATCTTAGAGGTAAAAACAAAAAGAAAGAAATAAAAAAATAACATGCATATTGTCATGCTCACATTAAAACAGCCCCCCCCCCCCCACGCCCCGATTTTTTTTCTTTTTTTTACCTTTTCTAATTCCAAGAGGTGAAATCGTAATACTTGTATGGCTTGTATCATCTGGAACACATAGAAACATGCATTCACTTTAAAAATATATTTTCTAGTTGAGATGGACACTTTAAACTAGACTTACCAAATTGTCCAACTCTGGATTTGATGAAAATAAAGGTTTTTCTGCTCGGACCTAAAAGTAAACAATTACAGCAAGTTAGTTTTAAAGTCCGAATGCGTTTTGGGATTTAAAAAAAAATGCGATTTGCGTGCTCGTGTTGGCTTGTGGACCTGCTTGGCGAACACGGCGATGTCCTCGTTGAAGGAGTCTGAGGAGCACACGTCTCCCCCGGCCACCCCGGGTTCCCTCGGCGTGCACGTCGCCAATTCGCATTTCTCGAAGACCAGAGCGAGCAACGGGAAGAGAGGATGCCTGCACAGGGGCGAGTAAACGCGGGCTGAGCACAGCGCAGCGTGTCGGGAACTCCGGAGCTTGCATCCAAATAGTTCTTTTAAATCTTTTTTTTTTGCATTTTTAACACCCCCCCTGCCCAAAGAAAATCGACACGCTTTTAAAAGCCTGCATGGTAATATTTTACTTTTATTATGATAAGCTTCTTTTAACCACATTTTTAACCTCTCATTGATCCACATGGTGGAGACTGACGTTTTCGTAAGTGCACCGTGACAAGCGTGAGAAGTGCAGCACAAAAGTGAAATGCACACACACACACACTCGTATACACACGGCCAGGGAGAATTAAGCAGAAAAGACTCTTGCTTTTATTTTAGTGTTTATTTGTCCAGCACCGAGGACGTTTGTAAACTTACGTACGGCGTTGACAGTAGAAACTATAATTCTAAATCATGAGAAATAAACTCACGGGTCATTCACGCACTCGCTTTTGCACCGTGGAATTAAAAATGTAGGTGAAATAAAATGTTATAAACTACTTATTTTGCGCCGGGTATTTTGATATACGCAATGATAGTTTTGCAGGCAAAAGTGGGCAGAGGACATTATTTACAAAATCCGCACGCGATTAGAACGTTACGTACGTTTAAAGCTATATTTCTAACAATTATATAAAATGAAGATTCCAAAACGCCTACTTTGTGTGACATTGTTATTGTATTCTACGATAGAAAATAGTTTTTTAAAAATATAAAAACAACAAACTATGTTTTAAAATGGGGGATTTTCTTAATGAAGTTTTTATGTCATACATTTTAGGGTCTTTTATTTCTGCAAAAAAAAGCGTTTGACTCCCTGAAACTCTGCAAAAGTGTCCGCTCCTGTAGTAAGACCAAAATAAGGATTCTGGCCGTAAAAAAAAAACATGCACAGCTTACCCATAAATCTGGTCCTTATCCCTCTTTAGGACGTCGTTGACGGCCGAGCCCATGCTGGTGGGCATGACGTTGGGGTGGGGAGCGTGGGCTCCGTAGTGCTGGCTGGCGTGCAGCGGCGGTCCGTGGTTGAGGTGGTGGACCTGCGGGAGCGGCCGGGGTGCGTGCGGGTCTCCGTACATGGACGCCGATACGCCGTCCATGCCCCCGTAGTGGGCCAGCTCGTCGTACTGCGGGAGCGGACGCAATGGAGGAGAAGTTAGCGTCGAGCGATGGGACTTTGAGACGCTTTTCCCGACTGACTTTGGTGGTTGTTAGGACGGGAAACGTGGTGGTATGTTTACGGAGAAGCGCAGTGGAACCGTACTTACCCTTTGCGCCATCAGGCTGCGAAAAACTCCTTAATACGCCGTGCTGATTTTTGTGTGTGTGCAATATTTAATATTCCTCTCGTCCGCGTGAAAAAAAAAATCCAGCTCTCTCTTCTTGCCTCCTCCTTATTTTCGACTAACTTTTTGTTTTGTTTGGGCGAATTCTCCTATTCGCCGAGGCGGTCGCGCCGCAATCGTCGCATCGGATTGTCCTCCCAGGGAAAAGATTTTTTTTTCCGAAAGTGTCAAAAAATACGGTTGAAGTTTTAGAATTGGCCCGTCAACGAGCGGCGAGTAAAGTCAACTGTCGCGTCTATCATGGCTTTTTGCCACTCCGGCTGTCAATCAAAGCCAGAGGTTGTCAAGGTAATGAATGAATGACGCTCGGCGATGATGTTCAAGTTTTCTCTCTCGCTCGCTCCCTCTCTCTCCTTGTTTTTTTTTCTCGGGTGCCCTGCGTGTTAGTCCGGTGTCCCCCCCCCCTGTAAGTCCTCTCCGCTCTGTCTCCTTTAAATGCCTGCTTCGCCCCAGTGTGGACTTTTTGCACAAGCGGACCGCGAGGGAGGAGGGTTGCAGAAGAAGAAAAAAAACCAGGGAAAGATTTTTTAAAAAAGAAATGTCTGTCCGGGTCCGTTGCTTGATTGCTTGCTTGGTGCTGTCTGGCTTGGTAGCAGGCTGGTGAGTGAATGAGTGTCAGCGAGTGTTGTCAGCTCGGCGGCCGGCTCGCGTCCTCCGAACACACTGAGTGAGCGAGCGCACGGAGCGCACCGAGCGGTGGGCGAGCGCAATGACGGATCCCGGAAGTGGCGTGCTGGCCCCAGCCAGTGGTGGTGCGCCAAGGCGAGGCGAAGAGCTCTCCCACGCGAGAGAGAGGAGAGACCCACTCTTCCTCCTAATGCGTGTGTGTGAGTGTGTGTTTCTTTGTGTGTACCGTGTGTATAGTAGTAGACAAACCAAGCCTCCTCCTTCTTCTCTTCCTCCTCCTTCGCCTCCTCTTCTCCAGCCCCCCCAACCTTCCAAAACTCTCTCCCCACCCACCCAAAATACTTTTGGGATCCACGTTTGGACAGCAACGCAACACCGCACACTTCTGCAACACACAACAAGAACATTATTATACACACATTTACATACACACATTCAAGGTAAACAAACTGTTTCTCGGAAGAAAAAAAAAAGATAAAGTAGTAAGCAATAGTACAGGTGCATTATGATTGTAAAATATTGAAAATAAAAAAACTCGGATCTTCAAATGGAGAAACGCAAGCCATTACTCAAAGCACATCCTGATATTAGCAAGTGGTAAAAAAAATATCAATGTGACCATTTATGATGATTCCCATGTAGAAATGTAAACCGCAATCATGTGGCTGTGATGTCGCGAGCATAGATCATCGTCATTTTGAAATGGAGCGCGCAGTAAATGTCCACGCGCACCATATTCACTCTTTCCATGTGTACCAACTTCTTTTTGAAACTCCGGGGCCAATATAAGATGATGATGATGAATTTGAGGCTAACGTAGTAAACACCGCAATAAACACAGCGCCATTTTTTCCACTTGTAGTGACGTCTTTGAAAACACGGCCAACCAAGACGACGTTCAAAAAGAGTCAACCAACAACGGCGGTGCTCTGCTTTTCCCTCCGCTGCGCCGATTTTTTTCTTAAAACATGATTGCGATTCACATTTGATTGTTAAAACAACCAAATTATGGCTGACAAAAATCATTTCCCCCCCCCAGTTGTGGTGACTTTTGTTAAGATTATTCTGATTCACATTTGCAGGTGTTTACAATAAATGCGGTCGAAGCAAAAAAACGGTATTTTCGCAAATGGGCCGAGTGTGTCGGCTTATTTTTTAATTTAAAAAATGATTTGTTCTCTGATTTTGCTGTGCAAACAACTACAAAAGGGCTGCAAATCTTATGTTTTTACTATTGTGGGGACTTTTGAACACCTTATGGAAGATTATGAACCTGATTCTAGTGTTTAAATGAAACAATGCTTTTTCCGTACTTGTGATGACTTTAAAGATGTTACTTTATCCAAATTGAATCATAAAACAATCAGGTTGCATTCGTCGCCTTTTCTTAATGGGATGATTTTGTCCATATTGAACATTAAAGTTGCTGCAAATGTCGCCATCCTTTTTTTTTCTTCACTTGTTGATTTGCTTCCTGACCAAAATCTGTACGTTAACAAGGATATTAGGAAACGTAAGTCAATATAAAATGTCAGTTCAAATCTGAGAGTAGTTTAAAAGTAAAATATTTTTCTTTTCTCTTATTTTGTGGTCTCCTCTCCTGATAGGAATCAGTGCCTGGGAGTATTTGGTCAATTATCAAGACATGGCCATGCGGGCATCATCAATCATGAGGGGGGGGGGGGCTGAAGCTGAAGAGGAGGAGGAGGCGACGGGACGGGGTGGGGGTGAGGAGGAGGAGCAAAGGAGGGCATCGTTTGCACGTGAAGACCCTCCAGGAGCTCTTTAGGCACGGGGCCACCTCGCTATGCTTTTAATAGCGGTCGAGGATGATCAAGAATTTACAAAAGGGGGATTAGGAGGAGCTTGTACTGCAGGGGAGGCCAACCCGAAACAAACAAATAACGGGTTAATAAATGCAAGGTGACAACAGTTACGTTGGCATACAGGAGAGAGGGGGGGGGGGGCGGGGGTCGTGGGTGTGGGAAGTGCAAAGGATCGCAAGCAAGGCTTTGACAAACGGCTGCGTGGACATTTCAAGCAGCAATTCTCCGGGAAGGAGCACGCACATGCAGAGAGAGAGCGAGTGAGAGAGAAAAGAGAAAGAGAGAGAGGGAGAAACACAAACAGCGTGGAAGAGCGCCGCTCCACTATGCGAGTTCGCCCGCCCCCCCTAAAACCACCACTAATGTTGGATTACACCGGTAAGTCGAGCGCGTGCTTTGTTGTCATATTTTGCATGCTTTTGATTGTTAAAAAAATGCATTTATCGAGGGAAAAAATTTTATATTAAAACGGGATAACATCGTTTTTTTCTTTCTCGCGTGGAAATAGTGTGAGCGTTTTTTTTAGCCCCCCCCGTGCAGTGATGTGAGCAGGCAAAAGAGCGTGTGAAAACAGTGGAGGTTAATTATGCGTGTCCAATGTAAGGCTCTTCCACGCACACACACGTATACACGCACACACACTATACGCACACACGCACTGCTTGCCTCGGAAATGCAAGACAGAAAGAAAAAAAAGAAAAAAACAGTATCATTTTTAATGACGTATTTTGTGATCAATTTAATTCCCCAAATGTAGTTTTTTTTACTTTATTTAACAAGCTTATATTAGGCAAATGTGGCTTTTTAAATAACGACGCAACGCATTTAAAAACGTGTCCGTTCAACAATTTACCTCTTGTCAAAATCCGGGTGTTTGCATTGTTGCTATTCCAACGATTTAAAAAAACGCACACTATGGAAATGTACGTATTTTATAAACGCCTAACGCCCATGTGGCCATTTGTGTGAAAATTATATATAGGCTATAACATCGAAATCAGACATGTCTTGGCCTTTTGAAAACAATCACACATTTACAGCGTCAATATTATAAATAAATAAACAGATAAATAAATAAATAGCTTTATTTTTGAAGCGCATGTACGATTATAGACACAACAGCTTAAACAATAAGATTGACACATTAAATCTTAATAATCACTCTATTGTCCACGCATTAGAGTTCCCCCTCCCACGTCGCAAGACTTGCTAATGCGATTTAAAAGTGGCACCGTTAAAAGTGCGAGCGGTAGTATCTTCTGAAGTCGGCTGTATATAAATAGTGGACGGAACCATCGGACGCCATTAACGGACGCTAACATTTCATCTGCCAGTGTCAAATGGAGGTCAGCAGAGGGTTAAAGCTCTCCGTGTCCGTGTGGGGGGACATGGCCAGCTGCGTTTTGGACTCATCACAAGCGGGCGTGCGTGCGTGGAGGTGCGTGCACGAGCGGGTGGGATGGGGTGTGGGATGGGGGGGGGGGGGGATCCATTTCAAGGAAAACAAGAGTGGGACAATCAGCAGGCTTAAAGATCATCAAGACACCCTGAAGAGATGGAAGGCCACCCCACGCAACAGCTACAGGTGGTGAGAATTGTTGCTTAAAATCCGCTTGAAGCAAAGAACTTGATTTGAGGTTTATTTGTGCTGACTTGGTTGATTTCCATATTTCCAAACCTGTTACGACCAAGTCAATGAAATGATCAGTCATTTACTCAAGATTTCAAACCAATTCAAAGTGGTCCAACGGCAACATTTTGCACATTGATTTAATTTATTTTTGCTTTGCCACTATTTGTAAAAAAAAAATATTAAAAAAAACGCATTAATCTAACAAATCCACCTTTATATTCAAATTTTCAAACGAATCAAACTAAAAAAAAATAATATTCACCAACTTAAAAAATGTCACATATTCCATCAGAAAATCAAATGTAACAATTTAACATTTATGAAGCAATTCAAAACAGTCTCATTGAAAAACTTCTCAACCTTCATGAAATTTCTGCTATCTAAAAATAAATTCTCTATTTCCCATTGAGAAGATAATTCCCAAGTCACTGAATAAGACTGCTCTCGTTCGTCTTCATTTATCAGCCTCACATTCTACTTTTCTTCCATTTCAATTAATTTTGCAGCGTTTCGACATGAACTGCATCGTCTCGTTAATAATAAATCTTCAGTCCCCACTGCAAGTATTTAGCAGTGCACCTGAACTCCAGGCGACCCCCGCCGATGCAATGTGACGACGTGGTTTCAAAAAAGGCAAATACTTGTAAAAGTTTCGCGACTCACTGTCAATTCTCTCAGCGCCCAAAACCACGGTTTACCCACCCCCCTTCTGGATGGGGGGCTACGGGAGGACTACGCGGAGGAGGAGGCGCTGCTGGTTGAAGACAGTTAGGCGGCGCTTTGGCGACACCTAGCGGCAAATCAGTTCACCATTTCAGCGCTGCTCAGCAACGTGGCGAGGAAAAGAAATAAATGCGAGGGGAAAGCAACGAGATGAATCTATATGGAAATAAAGAGACTAAATCAAAAGTAGATTAATAGTAAGCTTCAAATTCATGCAAAGTTATGGCAAAAATATAGTAGGGAGCATTTGGTCTTGTGAAAATAAATGGAGAAGAAAAACATTTTCTATGAGCAGCAACCAGCAGCGTGCTTGTAATATGGATGTACACATGCTGAAAGATAATCATTTCAAAATTCTAATTTATGCCAACTCATATGCAGACAAGCAGCACGTGACAAATGTATGTTACAATGCACAATTAAACAAACTAAATAAGCCCTTTTTGTATTTTTTTACAAAGACAATGCTCGTTTTTTGTTTATTGACCATTTTAACGTTACATTATAATGTGTAATTAAATTTACAATATGTTTACAATTAAATTATGCACTGCAGAGCTTTTTCTAATGTTTCGATTACACTACACATAATTTGGTTTAAAAATCGAAAAAATCAAAAAAAAAAATCACCCAACTGAGTCAAAAACACCATAATTAAATAAATAAATTGTTGAGTCATGACAGTAGCCGTTGGTCCCTTTTTGACCTATTATTGTGTTACTCTGGACCCAACTGTTACTTGGACCATCTTTAGAGAGTATAATTTTCCTCTTCGAAGTGTGTGCTTGTGCGTGCGTGCGTTTCCACCAAATGCCAATTTAATGAGCTTGTTGGTCCCAAAATACCTGATGCTCCCACAACCTACTGTAAGTGCCATAATCCCAGCCTGATCACATGATCCTTCCAGCCCAATACAAACAGTGTATGGATGACAAAATATCAATCGGAGTATTATTGGAAGGGTGGTGTTTGCAGCTGGGAAATAAAAGTTGCAGGGGTGGCTGCATGGAAGGGTGTGTGTGTAGGGGAAGGGGTGGTTGAGGAGTTAATAGCGGTCACCCTCTCGCTGCGCCTCTGTCGCTCATCATTTATCAGGCTTAAGGGGCTTAAACAGGCTGCAAAGGCCCACCTTTTATTACACATCAACCCCCCACCCCCACCCCCGCCTCTTTTGCCTTATCTACATTATAGGAAGTGTGCACGCATGCATGGCTGACTGTTGTTAATGCCCGTTTGGAAATAGAAACATGTCCAATAAAAAAAAAAAAAAAAAAAGAGAGCTGGGCATTGGGGGGTGGACATAGCTTTCGGCAAAAAGCAACACTTGACGCCACTCATGCGTGCGCATCTTGGGAGAGGAGGGTGGATGCTATCATGGCCCAAGTACAGTTTGAAATATGCTCACTTGTAAAATATTAGGTGTCTAAAATAGAAGTTTTATTTTTTGAGAAATTCATTTCTTTTTCGCTGGACTTGGTTTTTTTTTAAGATCATTTTTACGCCTATGCTTTACTGCCTTATTTTGACAAGGTTTTCTTTATTTTACTTTCAGTGTGCACGTGTCCTGTGTATTAAAACTATTATTTATGTGTGTTGTGATTACTATTACAGTAATATATTTGACTATAAAAAAAGTTTTACTTAGTACATTAATATTTTGGGGTATTTTTCTTCAACATTACTTGATTTATTTATGTTTATTTTACTTGCTTCATTGGCAAGCTTTTGTGTTTCCTCTGCGTCACTGTATTTGATTATTTGACTAGAATTACTTCATTTTAATGAAATATTCAACTGCAATATTTTCACAGATCTTTGGCCATTTTGTGTTATAAATGCTGGTTGTGAGCTCACATGCAGTCAGCTTGAACGCAGCTGCACACACACACACGCTCGCATGTGCACACAGCAGCACACACACACACACAGTGACACATTTTGATATTCCAGTCACACAGCAGAGTAAACACCGCTCTCCTATTCAATAACCATCATTGACAAGAGTCCGTATATTCGCGCATGAGCCTAAACACACAAATTGCGTGTAAACAAACAGGCCAAAACTCATCTCCTGCAATGAATAGTGTTTATACAAAGTACATATGATGGAGACTGTAACTGTTTTCTACTTCCTGGTTGGTTTTCAAATAAAATTTCAAATCAAACCTCAGAGTGGCTTCTTTTTGTATACCTATGGGTAATAATTTTGGTGATCTTTCAACCAAGAATAACTATTGGCATTGACACCAAATAATGTGCCTGAAATTTACAAACTAATAAATAAATGAGTGGCACTGACACCTACTGGAGTGGATGTATTTTAGTATGGGGGGAAAAAACAGGTTGGACCACCCCATTATTTGAGAAGGACTAAATTAATGAAACACTTTGTTGAAGGCATCACTATGGCAACCATTTCATGCAAACATCAGTTGTCATGAAATACTTGCAGATAACAGTAATGAAAGTAAAAAAAAAAAAGTGGGAGGGGGCATGATGGGTTTTTATCCAGAGTGGAGGCTTGTTCATCCCGCTTCTTTTTTCCCCCCTTGTCATGATGAAGTGTTGAGGTTAGCCAGGTAATTATCTGGCCTTGTCAAACGGAGAGCGGAATATCAAAAGCGAAGCGCCATCTTTCAGAGACGGCTCTCATCCAGCAAAGAAGAAGATCTGAGGGCTGGGGGACTCGCAGAGAGGAAACAACAACGTTCCGCTTTTCCCTCCCTTGGATAAATATCGCCGACGGGAGCGGCGGCAAAGCCAAACACGGCGAGGTTGACGAGGAGCATAATATTTATTTGTAGCACGCGCGGCCCGCTTGGCCATTATTAGAAGGCGCTGGAGTCTCAGCAGTTACCTTAACAAGGATTTTGCTACAGTCCCTGTCCAGGTCAAAGGTCATAAACACACGAATCTGCCACATTTGGGGCCTAGTATGTTCAAAGCCACATAAAATTCAGTGCATTGGCGCCTACCAAACGTAAACGTAAGTTGAAAAGACAACAATGTGCTCCAACAAATAAAATGCTTTCCGTGAGGAGTCTTTGAATGCTCCGAGGCAAAATGGCGGCGATGATGTTTGAGCGTTTAATGCTATAAACACACAAGCTTCTCTCCCTCTGGCATGCACACTCCCTGTAAATATTCATAGAGAGCCACAATGGGCTGTTATTAATTATTAAACACCGCCAAGACGCGCCGTTCTTCATCATACTATTTTTTTTAATACACGCTGCACCTCTGTATGGGTGCTGGATATACATAAAATTCTCGACGGGGTCCATATCATTCATTCTCCCGGGGCCTCAACATCTCCACGACCAATGTAAATCTTTGGATGTTATTTCTTGCACACACATACACACAGAGGAACTTTTCAGGTGAACGTCACATTCCCGCCGCTCCTTCCTTCGGTTAGTGGTCCGTGACAGACTGTCACGACCACCACCTCCCCAGCACCCCACCCTTGTGGAAGTGGAGAGGGGCCCACCGGCGTGAGTCGGTTAGGAGGTCCACGGCGGATCGTGGCACACCCCGGCTATTTGACAAGTCGGGAGAGAAGTAGGCTAGTGTGAGTGGTAAATGGTGAAAGAGGGCATCTCAATGTATGGCCACGGGTGGGGGGTGGGGGTGTTGTGTGGTAAATCTGTCCGACACACTGTTTATCTTCGCAGAGGCAATTCACGTTGATACATTCAGGAACAGTTTGATGGTTTCCAGCTGCACGAGCAAACTGTCATGCAAGAGTAATAAGAAGAAAAAAAAATGGTATCAAAGCGCAGTCTAACTGTGTGCATGGGTGGAGCTATCTATATTTTGGTATTTCTATCGAAAGGGGGGTTTGCGCCGTTGTGGGCGTGAACACGGATAACTAGCTTCCCGGCCGATGGAAGCGGCTCCACTCAAGTCGCTTTTGAATTCAGGAGCAGGCGCGCTGTACTTTAGATTGATATGCACAAAGTACATTTAAAAAGAACTCCACTTCCAGATGATGTCAAGTTGGCTGTTGGAGACGCACACATCACAAGCACACAAACCTGATGTTCGTCATTTTACATTGACGTGGGACCAAATCAAAAGAGGCATTTGTCATTCTGTGAGATTCCCCCCAACACACACACACACACACACACACATGATTCATTTTGAGCGGAATAGAATTAACAATTTCCCCAGCTGATTTGGCCCTTTTAAAACCCTCATTACACACAAGCATTGTATATATTAGCAATCCCTTGGAGGAATGTGGAACAAGGAATCTCACACTCGTCTTATCGCGGCCACGTTGTAATATTATAATCAATTAGCACGCATGAGCTAATTGTCCAATCTCTCACTTGCTAATTATCCGCGGAAATATAAATGGGACAAACTAATGCTCCATTTTTTATTTAATATAAAAGAATGCTTGAACTGAGCTGGTGCATTTGTGTTTCAAACGGTGGATCGTCAATATGTATGAGGACACATCAAAGAGGGGAGGGAAAAGAAAAAAAAAAAAAACGGGGTCGGCGCTGAATGCAGTTTCCGATCCGGAATATGCAAATCACGTGGTTAGCGCTGAGTTCTAGTGTTTGCGTAACATTTACTTTTAATCGTTATTGTGCCACTTAGAAACATATTGTCCTTCGGGATGTTTGATTTTTGAAACAGCAAGACGAGGAGATGTTTATAAACGACACGTTTTGACGACAAATTGGCGTAAAAAAAAAAAATCTCAAACGCAGACAACAACCCAAAAAGTGCATCCTAGCGACGCTCTCGGTTGTGTAAGTTTCCAGGGAGTGGGTGGCCGCAACTCCCCAAGCCAAGCAAGACAATGCGCCTAGTGTGTCTTGCCGCAACGCTAATATTTGTCTCACACACACACACACACACACACTCACACACATGAGCTTTTGTTGCCCGCAGGAGTTTGAAAATCAAAATTTTGCCGCCGTCTTTGTTTCGAGCGGTTGTCAAAAAATTTCCACCTGCCTCCGACGGCGAGGAAAATATATCCCGCATTCTGCTCTAATATTCACTGCTTGTTAATTATTAAAGGTATGTATTTGAATTATAAATATACTAGTTATACAGACGTAGGCAAAGCAGGCATATAGCCTCGGGCTAAATCCCTCCATTAGCCATTATTTTCCAGTGTGCTGTCTCCGTATGCCTGCCTACAGTTCCGATGTCATATCCAAAAACACCCAGGCATGCCTTTGTACTCCCCCCGCTTCCCGCTTTGACCACCCCAAAAAAATCCCCCCTCTATACATACGTGTGCGCTGGCTTTTTGAAGCGGGATGTCACACTTGTCTTAAATATAATGAATCGCTCTCAGCAAGGCATCCCCCGGATCCCAAACACTCTCGCTGCCTCATCCTCCCGTGTTTTGCAGCCTTCCGACGTGTCACAAATCATCCGGCGTGAAGGCCTCGCCACTAAATCATTAAGATTGTCAGAAATGACTGGGAAAAAGAGAACAGACCCCCCCACCCCATCACCGACATGCGGTGGAGGCACGTGCGACGGGAACGGATGGTAAACAAAAGAGACGCAGCCTTGAACCTGCTTCCTCCTTTGTGTTTTCATCGTCTCCTCCTCGGAATTCCCGACTAACAAGAAAGAAGTGAAGAAAAGTAAATAAACTGTCAAAAAAAAAAAGTTGAATAAGTCACGAGAAATAGATTTCATTTTTCCAAATAAATTTTGCACCGGATTATGTACCTGGGATATTTCAGACACTAGCATCAATGTGGCCCACAAAGAGCCTATTAAGATCAAGCATATTTAAGAATGATTCCTCCAAGAGTCCAAGTTTTACGATTTCAACATTTACTCCATGAGACTGTGCCTACCCTGCATCATACCGCCTAGCCTGCTAAAGCTAATGTAGCAATCTGACACGCCTATGGCGACTTACTAGTCGGGGGCTAATGCAGATAGCTAACATAGCAGTATAAATCTTCACTTAGTGCTTCTTGCCAAACAACACAAACAGATGGACTGAAATTATCATTGAAAATAGGACACAAAGCAGGATTTGAACATTCTGTCCAACAAGTGTAGCATGAAAGAAAAGTGCTAATGTCATGGAAGAGCGATAAGCATACAGCCGCTAACCAGTTGCTAGCTAACACAATAAGCGAGCACATTAGGCTATATCTAGGACTCAAAAAGTTGGTCATGATCATCTTAAATTGAGTCCTTTAAACCCATTGGGATTATGAACAACAACTGGACCTAAAAACATAAAGCTACCAAACGCCAAACACACACCAAAAATGCACTAAAGAAGAGGTCTACTGAAGTGTCTTTGAGGGATGGTCTTTGTTAACAATAAAAGTCTCAGCAGACATCCGCACACACAACTTTGGTCTACTGAGACCAGTCATGCAGAACCGTTGTATAACCAACACCGTATATGACTTCCAGGTAGTTACGGAGTACGGAGGCAGCCAATGGAAAAGCTCCCGTGGCTGGCCCGCAAAGCAAGCTCCCTCGCTATCAGTGCTATAGCCCCACTTAAATCTTCACCCACCTATGCCATCATCCATCAAAAGCATAACTAATTTTTCCTTCAATTTCCACCACTCTCTGAAGAATCTAAAGGATGATGGATGGCGGACGGCGGCAAAGCGCAGTGGTACTGTTTTTAACCTTGCTCAAGTCATTAATCCCCTTTATACCCATGAAGGTAGTAAAGGAGACAATGAATTAGTCATTAAAGCGCAGGTCAGTTTATTAGAATTCCTGATTGAACTGTAAAACGACTTCTCCCGGGCTAAACGGGAGAATCTGCAAAAGCCCAGAGTTAAGGGGAAAAAGGAGCTGAGGGAAGCAGTCGGAAAGGATTGAGGGTTAAGAAGAAGCAGCTAATAGAATAAGGTTTAGTCCGGGCGAGTGACGAGTCACACACACACACACACACACACACAATAAAATGAGAAGCCGAGAACAAGACCGACTGATCTGATGAACGAGAAAAATCGACACCCGGAGTTTTAGATTCGATTTAATTTCCGTCAATCCGTTTCGACGAGATACTGGAGATAGCATTAATAGCCACCACTGTGAGGGGCTCTATTAAATGCTGACTCGGCGGGTTCCCATAGACGCAAACAGCAGAGTGTTTCTTCATGTCAACAAGGGATTGGAAGATGAAGAAAGGAAATGTGGCGCTTATCACTAGGCGTCGCTTATCCTTTCATGGCCGCGGCTTGAATGGCGTGAGTTTGCTGGGTAACTGAGAGCATGCTTTTAAAAGCTGAGCTGGCGAGAAGGCCATCCATCACGGCGGAAAGACAGGCCGGAGCGGCTGTAAATCTCAAATGTTTTGTCTATGGGTTGGGAAAAGCTCGGAAAATATCCACGCCAGGTGCTTATTCTTTTTTTCGACCGCCGATGGGGTGAGCTCGTGTTTCCGCTCCGAGGGTCGTCGGTGTTCGTTCCCGAGCTAAAATGGACTCTTGGTTTGCAAAATGAAGTTCCCCCCCCCTTCTGCTTGTGTATTCCGTTGAGCAGCACAGCAGCTATTTAATTCTAATGAGAGGAATTGCTTATGAGGGAATGTGGTTCTGATGATTAATGCCCACTGACAATATGTGCTCTTGGAGGAGCTTTGCAGTTGAAGCCGTCCCCCCCCCCACTTCAACGTCCCAGAAGTCGACACCCCACAGGGAAAGGGATAATCTCAAGATGCTTCTGCGGATCAGATGAGCAAACTTGAGGTTTTTAAAACAAACGGAACCATTTTCTGTGGTTCGGATTAGCTTCGCGGGTTAGCCAAAATCGATCCCGAGCAAATGTCAACGACCACATTGATTATAATATTAGGAAGTGAAGCTTGGAAAGCTGGCAAGCTACTTATTTATTACCAGAAGAATTCAAAAGCCAAACAACAATGTTATAGATACAAACGGTATGTAGCTTGCTTCGTTAGCTTAGCTAAGCAGGCTGGTTCAACGAATTTACATAATTTCAATTTTAGCATATTCCAAAGGTTAATTCCTCGCATACTATTTATCTCAATCCAGCAATCATGTGTTTTGCATTTGAGGAGCCAAAAGTGTGCCTATTGATTTTGAAGTCATTCAAAAGTTCAAATCTGGACAAGCGCATAGCTTTATACATAGCCTGTAATTATCTGTTCTAATTTGGGGTTTTGGAAACAGTAGCAGCCATTTTTATTGCTATATTTTGTTTTTAACAGCACTGACAACAATCTCCGTGGCAAAGGTAATTAGAGCTCTTTTGGCATTTGACATTTCTGGCAGGTCACGGTTTAAAAAAAAGAAAAAAAGGCACACAATGGTTATTTTTGAACGAGCGACAGCCATCAAAACAGTCTGGCAATGCAGCCTTTGACTACCTGACATCTGCAGAACTTCAAAGTATCCGTTCCCTCCTGTGACTGTAAATTAAAATACTTGCAATGTTCGGGTAATTGTTTTAAAACTATGACTGTCGGATCTCCAGAATGGCTCCTACTAGGTCACGTAATAGTCAAGGTGTCTCATCTGTACAGCAGCAAGTGATGAGTTCTAATGAGCCAGAACCGATCCATCTTTATACACATCGTGACTCTCCATTCTCGGCAAATGACATCGAAAACCCCTTCTCTTTGATTTGCAAGGCTCTAATGTGCCATTATTCCGCCGAGTTCTACCTAACGACCCAAACCCGGAGCCAGACGAGAGCCCACTGGGCCAATGAGCTCGGACAAAACGCTCTTGATTGCCAGAGTTTAGCGCCAATGAGCCTGGAATAACAAGAAGCATATTGTAGCATGGGCACCGGGCCGGGGCTCGGCGGCCATGCTAACGGGCCCTCGTCGCGTGCTCAACGACTGAGTTAACGACGTTCTAACGAGCTGGTGGATCAGGTGACCGTATGGATGGCAGAGGAGATATAGCAACAGAGCAGAACAACTGGACACTTTCAATTACTTATGTAATACTGAGAAATACAGCAGGACAATCCAATTCAAAAGTATTGGAACAGCGAGGCCCTTTTTTTTATTATTGTAGATGGTTTCTCTAACTCATTCCCTGCCATTGACAGCTATAAAATCATTTTAACAGAGCTGGTAGTGAGCGAGTTAATAATGTCCAGAATTCATAACGATTAAGTTGTCGATGATTATCGATAAATACTAAAAGCATCAGCAGAGTCGATAAGGCAGAGACATCATCGTTACCAAACGCCCCTGTCAATATTGTGAGCTGTATGCATTAAAAGCGTTTTGACACTCCCACTAATTGCATGCGACTTTTATCAACCATGGAAAATCAATTTCCGGCAATTTCCGTCGTGAAGACACCTCGTCAGCTTGTCCCTGCCAGATGCCAGTAGCAAATGAGCGAGAGAGAAAAGAAGAAGAAAAATAAATAATAATAATTTGATGATCACGATATGACAAAACAAAGCCAAGCCACAGTGTAGCTTGTGTGCATTTGTTTGTCTTGAACCGCAACATGTGACATCTGTCACCGAGACGTGTCTGAAGTGTGTGAGCGGGGAAAAGAGCAAAATGTGGCGGATGCATAACAATGCGTGCCTACATGCATTAGTGATTGCACATATATGGAAATAGCGCTAGCGTGTACGGTCGCCACCCTCATCGTGACAATTGAATAATCTTTAAAACAAGACCTGCAACTGCTATAATAAACACCCATAGTAGCACCTCCAAAGTTGATCTAAAAAGCTACTGTATGTCACACTAATACGCTAAATATTAAAATAACATACATACTTCTCTGCTAGCCAGAGGCGGAGCTGCCATGTGTTTGTTTACTCCCATTGGTTACCTGATATATAAAACCATTAGCTAAAAAATCAGAACCCAAATGTGCTAGCGTGTTTGTATAGACTCCATTTTCGGCTCCATCAAGCCCCCCAATATAATAAATCTCGATATCTCGTCATGTCTGCAAGTCATTTCCGCGAGACATTGTCTGCAAGGGCAGGCAGCAGGGTCGCTTTCCGTATCTGCTGGCGCGCGACCACCACTTAGGATTGTCCGTCCCTGTCGCTAAGCGCCTTGAGAGTTCAGATAATGTTCCTTAGCTGGGAGAAGACAAGTAGATGGCTGTCAAAGGGAATAAATGATGTGAAAAGGGGGGGGGGGGGGGGGTCGTATTAGGGAAACTTCAGGATCCCAATCCCCAAACACGGAATGAAGAATCGCTTTGTCGCCGAAGCACGGAGTCGGCCATCACTGTCGAACGCACGCCTTGATTAATCCGAGGCATGGAGAAACATTACGTCCCGTTCAGGGAGATGCTTAATTACCTCTGTCATCCAAGCCTCTAATGGTGGACACGGGTCTCGCATAACACCCCATCTCCAGACGTCCCCCCCTTACCCCCACCTTAGCAAGAATAGCGAGCTAAATGGAGACGGTGGCCAGTGTTTACATTCGCGCGAGAGCGTTAATGTATGTAGATTTCATTTCTGATGAGTGATTATTTGACTGCTCATTTTGCCCCAAGATTTATGGCGCTCTCTCTATCTCGCGACTGCAGTACCACGCTTATCTTTAATAAAAGAGATGAGGACATTAATCAGGTTTTGGCGCCGGCCCTTACTAAGACATTAAATGCATTGTACGGGGTAAGTAAACACGCTCCACGTCCTTCTCCGCACTGTGCGGCGAAGTAGGGTGGCGGGGAAAAAAGAAAAAAAAAAAACCCTCATTATATTTATCATCATTTCACATCTGCTGTTTTTGAAGCAATGTACCATGAGCCCATAAAGTGTATTACAAGTGTGCATAAATTTGCCTGATTTGTGGCTGGAGTGGCTAATTCCTTGAGTACATTTTAGAAAAACAACCGCTGAGCCCTGAAATTGCGATTCCGTAACGGCTTTAAATTACCGAGTGCCGAGTCACAAACTTGTGTTATACGTTTGCTACTGCCCCCACCGCCCGGAGATGGAAACAATAAAATCCGGGATGAGTGAGCCATATAGTCAAACAAAATAAAGCCAGATGGGATGCTACATGACGACAGGAAGATGTTATCTTACAACGGCATCTCGTTGGATCACGATGCAGTGTGGAGGTGAGGGAAGGGCTTAAGTGCAACCTCCACCCGCCAAGATGATGTTTTGTAACATCACTTGTTAGATGTACAATCTTGATTAAGGACTGGAATCTTTCAATAAAACACATTAGGTAATAACTAGCTAGACCAAGAAGCTAACATGGCGTCACCCTTGTAGGAACACAGCTTGGAACTTGGTTTTTTTTTTTGCTCTCCATTCCTTGTTTTTCTTTTTCATCTATAAAAAATCAAATCCGAGCTTCTCCATTCCGTCGCCCTCTATTGGTCATTGTTTTCATGTTATATATTCTTCTTTTTGTTTTTTTTTCTGAGTTTAGTCATGACCGTGATTGGCTGTTAGATCCCTAATCACGTGTGATGTCATTTACAGTCACCGGCAAGTGGGGAAAAAGTGTTTTTAAAATTCATAATTGTACATGAAAAATAATGAAGTCTAATTGATTGAAGAAAAAAAATTTCTACCTCGCCCGGTTTGGCACGTTGCTGGATCAACGTCCAGTTATAAACATCATCTTCGCTTATCTTTTCTGGCGTGCTGTGCCTCGTTACAAAATCCAATAAGAGAAGATTTAATATCCATAAATTGTCTTCATTACAAAGTTATAGTTAAGAAATATCCAAAGTATACCCCAAAGTGTCATTTTTATCGTAAACGGCCAGGATGATATCATGTAAAAAGGATGTGATGATATTCAAGTCTTGTCCTCCAGCATTATCTGGGAGCTCATAAAGAGATGAAATTTAATATGATGCTTTCAGTCAATTTAATTGAATTTTAATTGCCACTTTGGACAGAAGGTTTAGATTTAATCAATAAAATATTCAACTGTTGAGTCTTTTCGCACGAAAAAAAAACAGTGCATCCAGAGTGTAAAAAAATAAATAATAATAACAGCCTGTTTATGAGCTCCAGATGCAGATTGAAAAGAATGCAGCGGCGAAATAACGCAAGGCGAACAAGCGCCGCTTCTATTAATTACGCTGGTGTGGAAGAGCAGTCGGTCACCTTCAAAGGAAAGCCTCGTTTTAATGTGCCCGAGCTATAAATATTTGCAAATGTCACACCTTGGGAAGACCGCGTCAGGCCAGAGCCGAGGCGATAAATCAGAGGTGAAAAAGAAAGGATGGCTCTTTGGTATTTTAAAAATAATTACTCGTACAAAAGGGGATCATGAATTAAGCTACGCATTCCACTAAAACAGACCATTAGAAGAGGATTAGTTTATTAAACGCTTCTTAGAATTACCCTGACGATGTTCAACCGTCCATAATTCAGGGAAGAACCAAAAAAAACCCGTCAATTAGCTCTGTCAATTCAAATTAATTAATTGATTTAGTGATGACCTCATTGTCCAACAAAACGTAAAAAGTATATATTTTAATATTAAATATTTTAATATAAATATTTGTATAAATATAATTATATTATAATTATATAAATATATTTTTTATATATTTATTTAAGTAGAAACTGACCAGATTGGACACATTTGATTTTTATATAGAGAGCTGAATGTAGGCTAGTAGAGCGTCCACTACCGCCGATATTACACACACACACGCACTGTAGTTGTAAATCATCAGCAACCTTACCTAGGCTGCACCACGGATGAGAGGAATTTATCCTCCATCCCTACAGAGAGAAAGATGACATGGCCTATCCTTTAAGGCTCATAAAAGTCTAAATTAAATATCAAATGGAAGCAGTGATGGATAGTGCCCCCGCCCCAAAAAAGCCTCCAGCCCCGCCCACCCACTGCCTGAAACGACAGGTGCTCCTCACATGACTGGAGAGCCAGACAACTTTATTAGAGGGATGCTTCTCACTTCGCACATGTAGGAAATAAGAGTAAAGGCAAAGGAACGTCACAATGGACCACTGGAATGCCCCCCCCCCCCCACATGACTACAAAGTCCCATTTGTCACATGGAGGAATTACAGACATGATATTCTAAATCCATATTTATAAAGAAAAAAATGGTGATGTTTCGCCATCCTCAGCAAAAGAGCCCTTCAAAAGAATTCCCGCGTCAGCCTGAGCCCCGCACAATGGCTGCCGCTATCGCTACGCGGGCTAAAAGTGTACATTACCAATCATCAATTGTCGCCCCGCTTTGTATCATCCCCGAGAGAAAATCCCAATCTGCTCTTGAGCCCACGGTTGATGGACACGCCATTATTCACTGCCGCTTCCTCAGGAATGGGGACAGGCATAAAAAAGGGACGGCCTTAAGATTAACCCCGCCTCCCCCACCCTCGCTCGCTCTTTCTCCGGCTGCTTGAATCCGAATGAAAAAGACGATTCACTTTCCTTAATCAAAAAGTTTTTATCATCTCTCCTCCTCTAGCCAAAGCCTTGGGGATAATTCATTTGCTTGTCCCGTGAGTTGACACTCGGGAGGGCAACCATCGTGCTGGAGCGTAACCGGAACGAACTTGGTGCCCGCGCAAGTCTTGCACTATTTCTGGTAACCCAGGGTCCAATTTGCCGTGGCGCTTGCAGCCACCCGAGCCTCGCACGGCAAGACTCGGCGTCGTCACGCCTCATCACTTAGCAGAGGGGTGCAAATTTGTTATCACCCAGGTGTTAATGAACTGCGGCCTCGTGCGGGCCTTAATGAGCGTGGGCTTCCGCGCTTTACAAGACCCGCCATCTCGCGCCACATTCTTCGGCCTGGAGTTTTGTGTCCCTCTTCTTGGGTTTCCACCAAGTCCAAAGCAGCCAAAAGACAAAGGCGGCGTGTGGGTGGTTCTTCAGATCACTAATTGTACAGGCCACCGGGGGGACCAGAAAGTGGCAGGCTCTCTGCGAGACATGCCGAGGGAGGAGGGAAAGGGGGACGGACTCTCAATCTCGCCTTCTTTTCCACCTGTTCTTCCCCCAAATTGGCAGCTGGCAGGCAAATGAATGCGGTGCGAAGTGAGCCCACTGAAGTGGAGGGTCCCGCTGTTTGGCCAACAAAGGAACTCGGTGCGAGACATCTGCTGTTCAGTTATCAGAATACATTGAGTCACGTGCCTCCGTTTCCCCTTGCTCGCTGACCCTCGGCTGCCTGACATTCACGTTCTTTCTTCGGGCATACTTCTCTTCTTTGGATCCGCCTCCTTCTTGCAATCTAATGGATGCTACGCTAGCTACAGGCTAGCTGACCAGACATCTTACCAAAAAAAGCTTTCCACGCCTCTCTATTGCGTTATCTGCGGATATCACATTACCATCCCACGACCGGACCCCCACGGCCAGGTCAGGCACCAAAAGGAGAACCAGTGGTGACACGGTCGGCATCTGCAGACGTGACTTCCCGCCCGTGCTCACGCTATCGCCGTTTACTTGAACATCTAATCCGGGTAAAGTGTGTCATCCGCTTTTGCACGCCGCTCACTCGCCACCGCGTCCTCCAACATCTCCCAGTGGTGCTCACTTGCGGGAAGGTTGTACATCCAGGAAGGGACACCCCTACACACACACACACTCGTGTAGTGCGTGTAAACTAGATGACTTCCTCCAGGCAGGTGGCACATATCCAGATGTTCTTTCAATTTCCTCCACGCGTGCATGTCTGCTTTTGTATATGCGCGCACGCATCACCCCCCCCAAGCTGGTGACCTCCCGGCATCACCACTGGAGCACTTTACACCGTAATGACTTGTATCGCCTCAGGCCCTGACACATCGGCGTTGGCTCTCCCTCCATCTCTGTCTCACCGGCTTTTCCCACTTTGACGCTCTACTTTTGTGTTTTCTCCTGTGCACCATCGCTCTCGAGCAGGTGCTTCCCTCAGCTTGTTCCGTAGCACAGCGACAATCAAGTTGTACCATTCGCCTTGCGAGGACATGGCGACGGCAATTACAAAGTGGAATGCGCGCACCTCCGTCAAAATGTACACGCGTGGGTCTGTACTTATATGCATATTTATGTGGACAGGCACACACATACACACTCAGCCTCCCTCGCCACACATGGGGTCTTGTTTTCAGGTTCATTAAGTCCCAGCGTTAGCCGGAGTGGCTGACAGGATGAGGAACAGCGCCGAAATCTGCCCCTGCAGGTATCCGTTCACATTATCATTTGGAGAAAGCCCTTGTTGCGGCTCAGGGCAAGGGTGGCGGAGTGTGTGTGTGCGTGTATCCAATCACTTCCTGTTCCTGTGCAACATGGGCGGAGCTAGAGGGGGTGCATGGGAGCCCCCGGTGCCAGGCCAGGTCGTTGACTTAGTTTATTTTCCAAGGTAGGTAAATTTGCAATCGAGGGAGCGGGTGAGCAGTGGCTAATTTGTCTGAGACCGGCCAACCATCTCAAAACGGGCTCGTTTCAACAAGAGCCAAAACAGGGGGTGTAAAGTGTGCTGTAATTTCCTGATATTTTGACAAAAGCATGTTGCTGAACGTATTAAATAATGCAAAAAAAACGCTTCCCATGTGCCATAAGACTACGTTATTTACAGTATCACGTCAGATCCATCAAATGACGTGTTCGTTTTGGACGGCGGCTCTAAGCGGTGCGGCTGGCGATATTTACGAGCGTTGATTTAACTGCCGGATAGGGTCCTCTTGTGAAACACGAGCCAGTTCCAGCATTTAACCTCGCCATACTAATTTATGCGCCGTGGCATAAGGTACTTCATCATCGGCTCTTTGGGGAGAGACGCTCATCTCATTAGGCGGGATTTAATGAAATGCGGGGATGTGCTTGCTAACAAAAAAATAAATAAATCCAGTGTAAATCCTGCCCTCTATCAGGCCTGAGGAGAGTACAGTTGAGTGTCGTTGAACTCCATAAAAGTGCAAAAAGCTCATTAAGCGGCGTCGGGGACTCACGTGCTAACAAGCTAATTCGTCACAATGCTTCGAGTGGAATATTTACTAACCGTGTCGCTAGTCGCTTCCATGCGGCGACATCCGTAGCGCCCTTGCCCGCAGCTAACTCAGAAATATTAAAGCCTTCTCAATGCACTGAGAGCAAAACGAGGGCAGACCGTGGACCGTTCTTGGCAGGCGCGGAAGAAACGTCGTCGACATTAACGTCGTCATTTACATAAAATGACTTACTTGCTAGCGTGTTGGTGTAATTTGCTCCAACCGAGTATGAGGAGAGTTGATTCATATGGGCATTGCCAGGGAGCCTCCTGCTTGCTCTTCCACATGGCTAAACCCTGCAAGAACCACAAAATGGACAATATAAACACAAACAATAAAGATGATACACAGAGCCACATGGTGATTATTATTTTCCAACAGTCACTGCCCAAAGCGGGTCGAGATATGAGTGCCCTTACCGTCTGAATAAATCTCTGGAAAGTGTTAGTGTCCAATTTGCTGTAGCAATTTTGAAAAAATTCTTTTTTCTGGTCTGAGGGTGACATTATTATTTCCTGTTATTTCTAAGGGCAAATCACCCAGAATGATTGCAATTAGAAATGGGAAAATTCAGATAAAAAAGGAAGGGGGGGTGAAGAAATGGCTGTTGGGGAGCATTTGGAGGGTGAGGGTGAAAAGCGACTGAAAGGCTGTAATTATCGGAAATAGTCTGATAATGTGTATTATCATGCCATTAAATGTAAATGAGATGGAGCTAAAAGGCCCGACGTGGACGACTTGTGGCTTGCTGGAGGGTAAAAAGGAAAAAAAAAAAAAAAAGGAGGAGGGTGAGAATAAAAACATGCATTTTAAGAAAAAAAAATGTCAACGCTTTGTTCATTTGTAGCAATACAAACAATACGGAAGCAGCGGCTCGTAAAAAAAAAAAAAAAAAACTGTGAACAGATAATATAAGTTAGCAAAAGATTTAAGGATGCAGCTGGATTGTGGGAGTGGTCCTGATGCTTTCTGAATTGTCTTCAGTGTGTGTGTGTTGGGGTCGTGTGTGCGTGTGTGTGTGTTGCCGAGCCAGCGTCATTCCACTCCAGCTGCTTAATAAGGCCGTCTGGACGAGCGAGCACCACCTACTCCCACCCTCGCCACCCTTCGAAGAAACATTACGCTGAATATTAATGTGCCGGTCGGAGACGTATGCCATTAAGTTTGGCTGGCCATTTCTCTCTGCCCTTTTCCAACCACTGTACAGGAGTTAATGAATCGTGGGTAAAACAGTGAACAGCAAAGAACCAAGGAGAGATAGCGAGACGGCCAAAGAAAGAAATTGGGTGCTGAGGTGGGTGGTTATTTGTCAGAAAAGGAGAAGCGTAGCTTGTCACATGGGGGACAAAGAATGAATAGAATTAAAGGAGCGATGAACGAGCGCTTTTTCACGGGGGAATAGAAAATGGCCGACTTCCTGTTTACCTCGATGTATGGATGGTTTAATTTATTGGTTGGGCGTTACAAAACTCCAAAAAGTCTCAAAGATTTTGGACATGGTTCGTTGGTGGATATTTCTTTCAGCTCAGCTATCTTTTTTTTTTTTTTAAGAGAGGAGAGCGCATATTCCTCCCCGAGTGGCACGCACTTGCAGCCTCAGCAAACGTGAGCTGTTAAGACATAATTTGCGGCGAATAGCCAGAGGAGGGAGAGGGGGGGGGGGGCGCTTTTTGATATGCAGAAAAGCTGACCTCCCGGACCGCCACTTTAATTGGGTTTTTAATTTTCCGGGCCATCTGACGATATCAGACGCGAGCTTTGCCCACCGTGACGAGAGGAGACCGACGGGAAGAGGAGCGAAGAAGGGAGGGGGGGGTAGCAAAGGGGAGTCCACTGGGCTTGGGATGGAAATTTGCCATTAAGAGTGACGAGTGTGGCATTGTACACGAGTGAAGGCCGTTGACGGGATGCCACCCTCGGAGACGGGGAGGAAAAGTGCAGGCACAAAAGGCCCGACTTGCACATTTGAGGTGCAGCTGAATAGACGCTTGAAATTATCCGGTCATTTCTACACAGCACTTTTATCTGAACGTTTTTTTTTTTTTTTTTACCATGTTATTAGATTTCACTCACGCGGTCAAGAAAGAAAGAAAAAAAAATCGGCATTATCGAGTATAACCCGCACATATTCACAAGTGCGGTGCCACTCACGCCGACCGCACTTATCGCCCGCGCCAGTTCATCTAGCTGGCGAGCGCCTCGTGGTTTTTACCGACGACTACTGCGTGTTTGTTCAATCGGCGTGAGACCACACAAAGAGTTTCGGGGGGCCCCTCTAATCTCCTACGCAAACAAGACAGCAATTACACCGGCCAAGATAACGAGGGGACAATTTCATCCGCAGTGACAGTACAAGCGAGTCGGGGGGTGTCGGGTCAGAAGAGAAGATGAAGAAAGACGGAGGAAGAAGAAGGGGGGGGGGGGTCACCTGCCTGTCAGCTTTCACTCGGGTCAATGTGACACACACACACACGCATGGACGGACGGCCTTATCTGTCGGGCGACAGGAAGTGCTGGAGTACGAAAAAGATCTCACCACTATTGACAAACTGACATATTTAGACATCATTGAATTCAATTGGAGCAGCAGGTTATGCTAGTGGTTGGCAAGTCCGCTTCACACTTTGGAAGTTCAAGGTGGGAATTTCGACTTTCGAATTCCGTCCATCCATTGTGCGTATATTGATGATATTTTTTCGTTTTGTGTCATTCCAAATCCTTTCATGTGAAATTGCGTGCGTACATTACAAAAGCGGACATCTCATGAGAGTCTTTGCTAATCGGCGCAGACAAATGCTATGGCAACAAAGGCAGCGGCTCGTACGAACAATGGGAACCCCGCAAAGTAATTATTACATCCAATATTAATTTAATTACAGCGTTTGGTGCAATACAGTCACTCAGGAGTGTTTTTTTTTAATGAGCATCATTCGCCTTCCGAGAACTGGGATGTTCACATTTAAATTACAACGTAGCTCATCAAATGTGAGACTACTTTTTTTTTTTTTTTTTGTTCCTGGTGGCCACACTTTGCATTTGGCTGATGAGAGAAGCATTGAGACGGTGTAGCTGTCAGCACGATGACTCCATCCGAATCAGAAAAAGAATATTAATCATCTCTCCTGGGCCTTCTTCTCTCTCGCTCGCTGTCGCTTAGTGAAGCCAGTAATGTAATTGCAGTTGTTTTCTATATAATCACTAGCCGGATCGAGCCGGTGCCATTACAAACACTCGACAAGGGAGCTTTTGTTTGGATCTTTTGATTTGAAAGTCAGGTTCTTTTTTCTTTTTTTTTTTTTTTTTATCTGCCGTGTTGAACACAAAAGCAAGTTTGATTGGCGCCGGAGTTTGCGTCCTTTTTATTTTTTCTACTCCTTTCACCCTTGCGCGCTCGCTGTGTTATGTAAATTGTTATTGTGTTTTCACTCAAGTTGCCGGAGAAGTTTGTCAGACGGAGTAATCCGCATCGGCCCGCTTTTTTTTAAGTTCGCATTCTCAGCTGGTACGGGATGCTCAGTAGAACATGGCCGAACAATATGTTGATAATAAAATAGTAAAATTGAAATAGGTGGTTCTTTGTATGCTCCAAATGAGGCATCACCATCACTGCCTCAACCAGCACGGCAATTTGCCACTAGCCATCCATTAGCATGTCTCACTGTCTTTCTCCCACCCCCCTTTTTTTTTTTTTTTTTTTAAATATTCACACTTTTTAATAAAGCAAGACGCCTCGGGACGTCACGCGGACGGACAGCTGCGCTGGTGGTCGAGGTGAAAATCAACCCCAGGACATGTCAAAAAGGGTGTGACTTGCGGGCCTAAAATTAGACGGGAAAATGTGGCTGTCGGGAGTGAGAGGTGGGCAGAAAAAGGAGGTGTCGGGAGAGGCCCTAGTCCATTTACTGTAAATCGACGTACGACTCGGGGTTGCGCCTCAGGAAGTAGCTTCCTGGAGTATTTATATCATAACACACTTTGATGCCCAAAAATACTTGGAAGTGACGGATTGTCGCTGGAATGTATCCGACGGTTGAAAGCGCAGTCGTTGCCTAATGCTTCCAAAAGTGTTTAATGCGCCTGCCATGTTTGCTCGGCGGGGGTCTCGCAGAGGACGAGCAAGATAGCTGTTCTGGGTCACCGGGGGTTGCCGGTGATTTGACGAAGTCTTTTAAGCGATGTCGGAAGTGGCTCGCTGAGGTTTTGGCCACACTGGCGCTTTTTTGTCGTCCTATTATTCCGCTCGCTGATTGAGATAATAAGCGAGGCTTTCTCGCTTGGGCCTTTCGACACTTTGCCTTTGCTGAAAATGTCCTGTTGTTCCCCTGTGCTTTTTATCTGCATTTATCCTTGGTTTCTTTCACTCAAGGTCATTTATGGATTTAGACCACTAAGAGGGGTGCTCAACCTACGGCCCGAGGGTCATATAAGGACCGCCCCTCAATGGGTAAATCCGATAAAACCTCAATGGACGATTCAGGTCTTTGCTTTAAGGTAAGGTTTCTGGGCCGAAACCGAAAACTGAAGAAAGCGAGGCCAAAAAACAAATATTGAAATACAGGAAAAACATTACAATTCATTAAAAAGAAAATTGGAAAGGCATTTTGCCTCAAGGCGGCTCTCCAAAAGTTCACAGGAACACTAACATGGACCTTCCGCCTAGACTACATATGCTGCAGGATTTAAATACAAAGTACTTTAGGGTTAAGTGGCATTGCAAAACCCACGCCCCCTCCCCCCCCCCCCCCCTCCTCCTCTCACAGCACCCCTGCAAAGCTTGATTTATTTGCTTTTGTATAAAGCCAAATAAGGAGATTTTAAGAGATAAAAAGTAAAGGGCACTTCAATCCACTAACACACTTATGGTATTGTGCTGTCTGGCTCGCTACTTGTGTGTTAAGATCTTCGTTTTGTTCAGCTACTTAATGCTAATTAGCCCCCGCTGAGTGGGGTTATGTTTGTTGGTTTGTTAACACGGGATTAGTTTCGTTAGTTTTTATACAACCTGGCCAAAAAAGGTCTATTTTGAATCATTTTGACCATTACGAGAATATCGAAGTAGCAATGGCAAAAGTTGAAAGGTCAGCGGAGGAATGCTATTAAAGAAAACATGAACTAGGCCCACGAGATCCACGAGTGGGAGGGGGAACCTTCATAGCCGCCTTTAGGGACAACACGGATAGATGTCCTTATCGTTCCCCGCAGCTCCCCCGCAGCTAACCGATTGGAGTGGGAGCTGTCAATCACGGCTGACTCGTGACGTCTCACTTGGGCCAAGAGACGGGACGGCGGCAGGCAAATCGCTCCGAAATGACACAATCGCTGTCACGCCGCTGATTCATCAGCCGGCGCTCGGATACGTCGACTGCTGACTGACTGAACGTGTTTGGCGAGCGAGCGGTGGGCGTGGGGGGGATATTTGTGTCAACGGTAAATGAAATCTTGTGCAATAACTTCATCAGAAAGAGCAAAATTAGGATACAGGAATGGGAAATGTGGATTTGCTTTTGTTCCATCATCTTTGAACAAGGTTTGGTTGCTGAAAGCATATTCCCACTGACAGAAAGAACATTTAAAAAAAAAAATATTGGCAAGTCTTTGGAACCCACCTCCTGTCACCATTAAAAAAAAAAAAAAAAAATCCTGTGAGGCATTTCTCAAGGTAAATACTTGAGTCCTTTCCCACGGGTGCTTGGAATTCTTGAAAACGCTTGACTTTTAATGATCACCTTTTAAGATTTTGAAGGACTTCAAAGTATTTGAAACACAAATTGTCAGCTTGAAAACAGCAACTTTTCATTTTAACATTGTTAGTAGCCAAAAATAATTGAGGTGTTGGCCCAAATACAGTCCATAAAATCCTCATCTGATAAACTTTGGAGAAAAAAACTCGTCGCTTGCCCAAGTTGCCACTGCAGTGCCCAGTGATGCATTTACCCAAAAGATATTTATTCAATTTCGCAACGGCGGGGACAGCGGACGCTATCCCCGTTAAACGTCTGCAAACACCTTCCTCCGCCACTGACACCTTATTAAAATATGTAGATTAATTTGCAAGCGCTTGGCTGTGCGCTTGGAGCAGGGTGCTCGAGATTGCGCTCATATTTGTAATCTTGGAAAAATTGAACAGCCAGCGAGCGCTTGTCAATTAAATGGGACGGAATGATGGGGAAGAGGAAGATTCATCTTCATCTCCTTGTTTCACGCTCGAGTGGCCGCAGAGTTATCACTTAACGGGGGCTTCAGATAATTGGCAGCGTTTGGTGTGTGCGTACCTTCGATTGTAGACGAATTTGTATTCTGCGCTCAGACGGCGGCGGCGGCTCGATACACTTTGGCAAAGTGCAGCCTAGCTGCTGTCAGTTTCTGCGTGTCACCTAGAAAAAAAAAAAAAATGTCATTCCAACTGAGAAAGGCATTACGAAAAGAGGAAGGTCAAGCAAGAGCTTGGAAAAAGTATTGGGTTTTATGTCATTTTCATTTCAAGTTGATTGATGTCCACTTTTCGCCCTATTACGTGATAAACCCCCCCCCCCCCACGACAGACATTTAGTAAAAAAATAATGAACCTTTTATGACACATTAGATATTTTAAAACTACTGAGCTCACTTGTTAGCGAGCTTAGCAGTTGTTGCAGCAAAGCTAACTGATAGCTATATAGTTAAAATGTAATTAAATTTAGTTCCGACAGTCAGAAATCAAACAATTCCATTTGGTTAGAGATAATACTTTTTTAAAAAAAAAAAACAATATTGTGCTAAGATGGTGATTTCAAAGTTTGAAAGTTATCATAAATTATTTCGCGTCCACACCACTTGTTAAAACATTTGCCGACAATGAGCTTTTAATTTGTTGCTGAAATTAATATATTTATACAATTATAAATATATTATTCATTTGTGTAATTTTAAGTTTTTTTTGTTCCTAAAAACAACGGAAAAATTTCTGTCCATGCCCATGATAAACAAAAATGTAAAGCCTTAGTTTCCAAATGTATCAACACATAGAACTAGCTAGTCGTTCTCCGTTGGCTACGCATGAATGAGACACCAGAACAATGATCTGACAATGAGGTTCCCACACAGACCTCTTTGTCATCAAACACAAAAACGCAATTTGAGCTAATTAAATCGGAGCTAATCGACAATGATTGAGCCTCACATTTGACTCGAATCAAATTAGCGGTGCCTTTTTTCCGACAATGCCGGTGGCTCTCCGTGACTGCGTTACGGAGAGGTCGCCAAAGGTCTCCGGAACATGTTTGGATTGATCCGGCGACAGGAAATAATCAGCTGGCCACAATCAATAGGACGGTTAGGGATATCAGGAACATCTGTCAAGGCATTCTGTTTTTTTTCTAATGCCTTACGCTTTCTCCATCTTACTCCTCTTCGATTTCGCAACTGCTGCATGCAGAAGCGTGAAAAATGATTGACAATTTGAAAATTGTCGATTTCTATTTGATTAATCGTTCAGCCCTAATTCTAAGCCCCATCCAAAACTTCCAGACAGTGTAAAATAGCCGACATGCCATTGACTTAAAAACACGATCAAAGGATTTTAAAAAATGTCAGGAATCGTCTCATATTTAGGGTCGTTTCAGAAAAATATTTCAATCGGTATGCGAGACCCAACTACCAAACTTACTGTGCTAAGTTTTCGAAGCAAAGTTACTGTCGACCTGTTGTGGTCTGTGACAGATTTAGCCATGGGGGCTCTCGCTTTCTTTGACTACACTGAAATAAAGACCCTAGGGCTCAGCGAGAAACTCACACACACATACACACACACAGAAGCTGTCTTGACAGTGTCTAGTTTCACCTCCCCTCAGCACTTTTACATCCCTCAGGCAGGATTTTGCAATTCCACTTTCGGCTCACTTTGACAGTCAAAGTTTCAGCCGGAAACTCCTCTAACTCGTCCGCGCCGTCATTTTGTCGGGGTCGATGAAAACGAATTTATTCAGGCGCAGCCGACGGTAGCCGGACGGTCGCTTATACGGGCTAGGTGCGCTTTGTACACCAAGCAGGGTTGACTTGGTCGGGCGCTGAGTGGCTGAGCTGACAGCCAGACAGGATTAGGAAGGGTCGCTCCTGACATTTGACACAACACCCGAATTTAACGGTGAGGGGTTCAGGGGTCACGGGTCACGGGCCTTGAGGGATGGAAGACATGCCGGAGCTCCATAGTGGTAAATAAGGATGAAATGTCTTCAGGAAGTGTCAGAAAGAGAGTGAAAAGTTCATGATTTTTACATGCGGCTTCAGAACAAATGCTTGGCCGGGCCCGCCGCTCGGTAACTTCTTGCCTGACCGCATTGCTCAGCCAAGCTGAAAGCGGCGCGGCGTTGTCAGGTTGGAGTGCTCTAATTAGGCTTCGCTTTAATTTTCCACGATGCTCCGCTGCCCTTTCAATGGCTATTTCAAATTCAAAGCGATGCTAATTGCATCGTGGCGTGCCCAAGTGTCACCTCTTGGTCATTTTGCAATTTCCTGAAAGAAAATCTCAACTGAATATTTCCCTTTGTTAAAATGGAAGCGGCCGTTGCCGTTTGATGCTATTTACTCTCGTCCTGGCCTGGCTCGGCGTTGTCAGGTGAGGTTTTTGTATTGGTCTTGAAAGGGTTCTCCTTGAAGTGACTCGAGTGTCAGCTTCCGTGACGCGTCGTCTTTTCGATCGTCTTTGCGCTCGTCGGAGATGTGAGGACGGAGCGCCTCCTCATCCGTCACAATATTGATACTGTACGATGGCTGTCGAGGCACCACCCCCCTCTCCCGTTTGCCTGCGCCAGCTTCTAATCTGCCCTGACAGACCGTGTGGCGCTTGAATGATAGATAGCAGGTGTGACATCACAAATAAGACAGGATGAAGTTGTAAAAGAAGGATGAAAAAACTTTTCTTGATGAATTAATTTCGGTGTGATGATCTATTGTCGTCTTTTGATCCAATTACGAAGCGATGGTTGATGATGGGATGGCTGCTTAGACTTTTATTTTTTAACCAAGAATTACACTAAATATTTAATATATAAAACAAAGAAGAAGTGTTAGCTGAGTTGCACCCTGGTCCCACAGGAAAGATTCTTAAATTTGTTCATTTACCGAAAGGAAGAAGTTGAAGGCCGTGATTTATTTTTTTTTTTCTGTCAGATTTGCAAAGATTATTCCCATCATGATCCTATTAGCCACAGGGTGAATGTGACTTCTTAAGAGGGATTTATGAGAAAAATAGTTCCCTGCAAAAAAAAACGAATGGCTCGCCAGGACATACCAAAATGTATTGCCCCCTTGCGAATACAATTCAAGGGGCTATGTTTGGGTTCTCAAGACCGGCAAACCTGAAAGTCATAATCCCGGACCACAAGTACCACTTGGCGTTCCCAGCGGGCTCCTTTCCGGGAATTTTGAGATTGCTGAGGCGGAGTTGATGTAGATGAGGATTAATCTGGCCGAGCACCTGCAGTCTTGCCCACGTATAGAAGCTTTATGGTTAAGTAGATATTCCTAAACTCTGTAGCGGATAAAATTAGTTTAAAATAAGCCAGACAATATTTTTTAAGTACAAAATGAAATCAGCCACTAAAATAATATATAAGATGATACAAATGTATAAATATAAAATGTTAAACCAGGATACAAATACGACAAGCTTTTGGCAGCTAACAGGGCAAGTCGCCAGCTAGCTTGAGGACCTAGCATAGCATTCTCCACCTTCTTGTCTAACCGCACCAACAGCTGGACTCAAATGCACAACAACGGATTGCTAAATTATTTTGTTCGCCAAAACTATTCAATGCCGCAACAGAAGAAAAACGGAAAGTAAAAATGAACTTTGATACAGCTCAAAGCCTGCCTAGCGAAGCACGCTAACGGTTTGAATTTATAGGAATGTAGGGGGAAATTTTTCATGAGAATTTAGATCAAATTCAAACATCTGGGGCGTACCGATGAACATATTTGGAGGTTGAGCTGAATAAAGTCTTAAGGAGGATTCAAGCTTGAGTTTGCTATTAAATACATTCACTATCAGGCACTCATTTTAATGAGCGAGGCTTATCGTCTCTGGTCCTTGCGCGGTTTATTGTCTTCAGGTCAGGCGCCCCTGTGGTTGTCGCCATATGTGAGCGAAGCAGGGGGTGCTCCGCCCCAACCCCTCCTGGAAGCCTGCTGGTCATGCCACTGAGCTCAGGTAAGTTCCCCATAAATGGATCATCCCCTTCCCAACTCCCCACGCTCCAAACCAAGCGGGCACCCAAGGGAGCGGAGGTGTTAAAACCTGAAGGGCCTTTGCCTGCTGCCCAAGGGCCCGGCCTTCCCGGCCCTCCTCCTTTCCGTCCCCCCCCCCCCCCCCCCCCTTGAGCATGCATCCATCTGCTCCTCGCCCCCGCCCAGCTGGCCACCTTTGATCCCACCGAATTTGAACTAAAACGAGGATGATGACTGAGCTCTTCCAGTTTGTTCTGGAGAAGCGAGGGAGGAGGCAGACGAGAGGAAGAGCCAACATCCGCTACTCTGAAATTTAGTGGCGACGTGCTGATGAATCCTGTATCGGGATAAATGCGTTTCGCAGGTGGTTCACCCTTTAATTGGCAATTGACAAGTAGGCGCCAAAGCACTTTTTTCTCTTTTCGATACAGCAAATGAAGGTCCATGCCATTCTTGGAAACATTGCGTATTTGTGCTTTTGTTTCTCGCAAACCAAATTGCTTCCCCGGAAAATATAATGTAAATAATTAAAACTCAATGATTAAACAGTGCGATAATATTTAATTAAGGCATCTCATTAGAATTCTTGGTGCAGCGCCATTAATAGGTCATTAGCACAATTAATTCATTAAGCTTCCCCAAACTACCAAAAGGAATTCAATCCATAACGAGATGTTTTTGAGGGATTTAATTAGGTAATCTGCGCTCCCACAGAGGCCGGAATACAAAATCTAATGCGAACTAAAATTACCGCTAAAACTCACGGAACTTCTCGTTATGGGTCGCTGGGAAAATAAATTGTGATTGCTCCTGCGGCCATTTTGATTGTGAGGTAGAAAAACATAATCGACTGGCTTGAGCAAAACGGAACCTTCTTGGTCTTTGTATTTTAACGCGAAATCAAGGGAGGAGAATCCTTCGCCCCCGTAGCGTGAACAATCCCGGCGCCGGATCGGCCCGGCAACCCGGCTCGCATATATAAAAAGCGGTTGGTTATCTACGCATCCGCCCGCCTCCGTGTCCGTACGGCTGTGTTTAATCACGGCGGGTCCGATGGGAGAGGTCTGTTCTTCCGCCCGCCGGCATAATCAGAAGGGGGCCGCCGTGCGTTCCGGTCATACGTATTAATCCCGCCTTGCTATTGCTCTGGCCTTATCAGTTCCCAAAGCCCAGCTCTCATGGGATCCGAGCTGCTGCCTCAGCGCCCTCTAATCCGCCCTGAGAAATTGTTAACACCATGTAAATGCATCCAGGGATGATATATGGCGTCTTGTATAACATACGTGTTATTGTTGAGCGTTTTGCATGCGGCTTCGGAGAATTATGCATAGAATAGGCGAAGGGGGGGGGGGGGGTGGAGATGGTATTGATTGATGGGGATAACAAACGTCCAATATCGTTTTAGATGCAAATGTTCACTCGGTGTTACGGGGACAAATCTTTTGGGCCGCTTAGGATATGGACGAAAGGGAAATAGCGTAGGGATGGGACGATTTATCTATGTGGTGGTGAGGAAGCATCCAGATAATTTTGTTAAACAAATGTATGGACTGTATTATTGTAATCTGACTCCCTGAATGATTAAAACTCAATTCGGTTCTATTTTAAACATGAAATAATTATAAATAGTTTGTGATCGGTCCTTGAAATATATTTTTGTCTTTTGTTTTGACAGCATTGCTATACTGTCAATTCCAGCTTGGTTTGTCATCGCTAGCTTCCATCTTGTTTCTGTTTTTGATGTGCAGCGTTTCATCTTTGGCCTGTCAGTGTGGAAGAGAAGCATCAAAATGTATTGGAAGTTGGCGTTGCCAAGAATTGTCAATAAGAATACACTGTCAACGATACGCTGCGATATATCGACGTCATTATTTTCCCTATCGTGAAATGTCTCCGGTTTTGTTTTGGTGCGTTACGGTTCGGGAACAGAGCAAGAGTCTTTGTTGTCACTTCCTGTCAAGGTTGGTTAGGCCTCGACGTCGATTCCGACGGACACGGGAAGCCGTGTGATTTCTCTGTAGTCGCTTAATTAGACCCCCCACCCTTTTTCTTCTCGGCAAAGCACTGTCTCACGTGATTAAAGGCAGCTCATTATTATGACTCGTCTCTGTCTCATTCAAGCCCCAGTGAGGCTGCCAAAGACGAAACGTAATGTACGGAAGCTAAAGTTTTGCCCACATTGCATTGGAGGTGAGATTTTACCTCTGAGTCAAATATCCGGGTCATGCTAACCATCCTGTGCCACTGCGATTAGCATTAGCATAAACATTCGACCGTTAGTGGAAATGTTCCAAAATGAACACATTTGGAAAATCTCCAGACATCACGGGAGTCCAAACCATAGGGTGCTTATCAAGCTGAGGACTGATTAGACCGAAGATGGGTCTCGGTTGGAGGACGGACACGACGGCGCTTCCCCCAGAGATCACATTTGCACCTGCCCCGTCCGGAAACAACGCCACCGACCCTTAGCTCATTTACGCCGCGCCCTGGGCTTAATTAAAGAAACAAAACAAAAAAAAAAACATGGCTAATTTGCACAGTTGTCTTTGCCTTGGAAATTGGAACATTTGTTCACCACTGAGTTTGTTAATTTGCACAGGAAAGTGCCGACTGAGCCGGGCGGACGCGACGGCTTTTTTGACAGAGACGGCGGACGAAAAGCCACGCTGCGCACCTCCCCGTCGTGGGAGAACTCAACTTTGATTCAAACATAAAATAATCCTAACTGCTTCATAGTGAGGGATAATCTCCATAAAGTGAAATCACACAAGGGCGGGCGGACGGCGGCGGAATGGGACATCTCATTCTTGACAGGTGACCGGATTGATGATTTAGGCAGAGGGAGGAGAAAAAAAATTGTACAGGGGGATGAATTATGACAGTTTTCATATTAGGGGCAGACTTATCTGGCGTGGAAGAAAAAAAAAAAAAAAGGAGCATTAATGCCAGCGAGTACATGGAGCGATACAATCACAAATTGACCTGCCAATCACCTCAGCCGGGCTTCAAAGGTGCAGATAAGGTCGCCAAAAGCAGATTCCCTCTGTCCTTTTTTTGCTTAAGCACATTTTTGGGGCTTGGCGACAAGAACATGAAAAAGATGTGGGATCATTCAGCCGGCCTCCAAAGTCAAAAAAAAGGATTTAACATGCTAACAGAAATAGCCGTTTAATACTTTCTTCATGTCTGGGAAGATACGGTCCACGGGGGGAGTCCCCCAAAGGCTTACAAGGTAATCTCACGGATAGTTATTCATCTAATGATGACTAAGAATGTAAACTAGGGCGGCGTAAAGATGACCCCAATGAGCCGTCCTCGTCCGAGGTGCCGGATCGTCCCCTCGAAAGCAGACGCGGAAGACACGCTAATCCGCGGCGAGGTATTAAAGTTAGCAAATGGTAGATAATACCGGCAGATTCACAAGTGTATGTCCAACAATGATCCGTGTAAGGGCGAATTAAAGCTTCGGGCAAATTGGATGGAGCTAAGACTTAAGATAGCCGAGCTACCGTCGCCACCTTTAGTCCTCATCCGAGAAGCCACATCTGAAAGTTGGCTCGGGACGAAAAACGCGTTACGGCTCAGCGCTACGTGCGATAATTACATACTTTCTCAGCTCGTCGATAATCTCGAGAGAGAAAAAGGTGGAAGAGGAAGGAGGGTGCCGGAGACACAAAGTGGAGGACGGGGTGAGGCGGGGGTACTTTTTCCGGGGAGATATCACTCCTCACGTTAGCCGGAGCTGTCGTACCTGTCGGCACGGCGCTGACAGGCGGTTTGTTTGGACGGAGGGGTCAGGAGAGGAGCAGGGGGAAGTGGAAGAATGCGGAGGACACTCAAAGTTAGCGATAGCGCGAGGGGATTGGGCAGCAGAGGTGACATCATGATTTATTGACTGCTGGAGGGAAGGGACAGGGAGGGGAGAGGATGGGGGGGGCTTCTTGACCTGGTCTTGAGGTCACTGTAAGGGCCGCAGGTAGTGGAAAATTTGGCAGGCTTATCTTTCCTTGGCATTCCGAAAGCAGCGGTCGCCGTATTAATACTAGCTAAAGAAATAAATATTACATTTTGTTTGAAAAAAAGAAATCACAAAATTTATTGGGAAGGGAATTTATATCTTGTCACTGCCCAATGAAAAGATTCAGTATTACTTTTTTCGTGGAAAAACAATTTGGATAATGTTTTAAGGATAGCCAATACCATTACTTTACTATAACTAATTCCTCCAGCATAAAAAAATAAATAAAATTGTATTTAAAAAGCTTGGAGTAGCGTGGTCGGTGTACACAACGCGGCTCAGGCCTGACCCCATTCAGCTTTTGTTTCTGTCTTGTTTACTCAACATCGCCAGGCGGCCATGTTGTCGTCACCTGTGAAGTGACAAAGCCGGTCGCGTATAAAGCCTTAATGAGAGCGCTCGCAAAAAAAAGAAAGAAAAATAAAGCGCAAGAGTGGCTACAGTATAAAGCCGACCTGCCCCCTCATCCTGTCGTCAGCTAAGCAAACATTTAGCTTTTCATGTGACCTGTCGCCGGCCGCTCGGGCTTGCGTGGTAACGTCGGGCAGCTGTTGATGCGGTCACCAGTGCGTTTCCTGTTGGGCCTAAAGCAGCTGCCTCGCCTCTATTCTCGCCTTCCCCACCTCCCGGTGTCAGCGGCAGTCTTGACGACAGACAGCTCCTTTCTGCCCCTGGCTGTTACTGTACGGCGTCGGCCTTTCACGGCTCAAAGAAGTGCAGCCGGCGTGGAGACCACAATGGCCAGGCAAGCATAATGCTAACATGGCAACATCGCTAGAAATCAATCATCGATTTTGGTTAACGGTGGCACTACAGAATGTGCTCGTATGCAAAGTGGAGTGGAAGTGACACTCCATCCGATTTTAAATATGGACTGTCAGGAAGAGTGAGTGGCGAGTAGTCTGGTAATTAGTTTCGATGCACCCGAGAGAGTGATCTGGATATGTGATCAGAATGGAATGCGGCCATCTTCCCGGGTAGGCATAGCTTTTAAAAGCAAAACAACGATTGCCTAATGCACTTTACGGGCTTTATTTTTATTTATTTATTTTTTGAACATCACGTCGTCCATAATGAAATCCGACAATTTTGACGCGACGGCCGCTTTCAAGAGGAGACTTTGAAAGGAGTCGTCAGCGTTATTGATGGCGGCGCTGTGCATGTGCGGGAGAAAGGGAGGGAAGGAGGGAGAGGCGGTGGTGGTGGTGGTGGTTCGCTGGGAGGTGTCACATGATTAAAGTGGCGATCGGAGATAGCGGGATCGGCAGGCTACGGGGAGAGATAAGAGGAGAGTAAGCATGTTTAAAGGGTGCTGTGATCAGCCATTGCGCAAGGGAAAGCAGTGACAGGTGTATCGCGGCGAGGGAAACAGCGGCGGGGGGGTGGGCGACTCCTCTAAAGGCGCCCGGGCTAAAATTAGAATACCTCAGAAGATGCGTCCGTTGCATCGGCGGCGACGACGATTCAAGTTGTTTTTATCCTTTCTGATAATCACCCTCCCGTGCGTGCATATGTTGCTAATTCAACATTGGAGAGGAGGAAGAAAATGTCAGTTAAGAACTATGTTGACATTGATTGAAGCGCTTCATTTCGACAAAAGTAGCCCTTTGTCGCCATCGCTTGACATACCGGTGGTCAAAAACGACGCCGTGGTTGAGTTGCAGTTTCATTTTGACAAAAGTAGACTTTTCAACATCTTGTGGCATCTCCAGGAACATTTTTAAAAAATCGGGGAGTGTCCATAACTCGCATATATTTGTGGCTAGGCTAGGCCCCACCGATTAGTATGTAAATATGTAAAGGCAATGCATCAATCCTGCCCCTTTACCGACTGCAATAGCGGGTATAATCGATATTTTGCCCCGAACCCTACCCGCCACGACAACATCTCCGCCGAAAGAAATTGTCGGCGAGCTACCTGTTTAATTTTTCAGATCTCCTTGAAGCATGTATTTCCTTATTAGTTTGGAGACGTTAGCTTGGCTTGAGTGGATGGATGATGCTGTCAGGGGGTCCCGGGCATTATGGCGGCTCCGTGTGAGTGATTTCCACCGAGGAAAGCCTATTAGGCCTGACAGGGGGATGATGATATTAGGCCGTCATCATTCAGCAGACGCCACCCCCACCAAGCCGACTACGGCGTCATCCATCAGACGGCCCAAAACAGCCCGGCTCACCCTTCCCGTTCCTTCCCCTCCTCGCTCGCAGTGCTTTCCCCGTCGTTCCTAATTGTCCTTGTTTTGAGTCTTTCCGGCGATCAAACTCCTCCGCTGCCTCTCGGGCGGCAAACGCAAAAGACAAATTCTGCCCTTTTCCTAGCCCATGAAACATTTAACATTTCATTCCCCGTCTTGGCAGACGCAAGTAAAAAAAAATGACCCAATGAATCTTACTTATTGTCTACCGTGAGATCCCTCGTCCCCGAAGCCTGAATCCATCGCCCCGCTCGTTCGCATCACCGCCTTAATTCCAAAGCAACGAAAATTGTGCTCATGTGGAATATAGACAAATTTCAATAAATTCTTCTTCTCTTTGTCCACATTCTCGATCAATTCCAACTTTTGCCCGAAAGGGCATGCCTGACAGAATTTTTCACCTAACAATCCAATCCCTAAACTGCAGTTTTAACCTTTTAAGAGGAGAAAAAAAAAACGTTCAGACCTTTTGACCTTTGCTTTGGACCACTTTTCCCATAGATGTGACCCCGCAGACCTCTAAGCCCTGCAGGGATTGGACGAGATCAGTTCACATGGGGATCAATGCGGACGCATGTCGGCCTTGACAATGGCAACAGTCAAATGCATGCTATTGTTGTTTTTTATCATTTATGGAGGAGTGATTATACACGGCAAATGCAAAAATGAATGTTTTTCTGCCTAATGTCGAACCGACTCGATCACAAATAAAATACGATCATTTTCAATAACCTACTAAGCGCTTCAAAATTCCCTTTAACATGAATCTATGACAAACATGCTGTATTTTCCGGATCTGTATCTCAAGTCCCATTTTTTTAATTGGAGCTCATTATAGTCCTACATAGAAAAACCTATTCCAAAAACATTCCGGTCAATTTAGTAGCTTGCGAATGATGTCAGCGAAACAAAAAGGAAGGTCCACCGCGACGACAGCTTTTTCCCGGGAGAGCGCCGCGCATCTTCAAACGCCAGGCGCCGTTTGGCGCTTTCGATCACGTTCTCTTTGAACGTCGTCAAATCTCTCGTTATGACAGCTATGCAGATGCAGGTCAGATGTTTTATCGACACTCCCCCGCCGCCGCCATACAGCAGATTCTTTGTTTTTGTCTGTCACGTTCAACAATAAAACATCTTAGTGGAAGGCATCTGCCAACCGGGCTCCTCCAGTAAATTGTCCGTGTCCCTTGGGGCAAGGGGCCTGATGTAGCTTGTCTGGCAGTTGTCAATAGAAGCAAAACAAAGTTAAAAAAAAAAAAGCTGGACTGAAAGGAGGATGTATCATTTTTAGTCATTACAAAAACTAAATCTGAAAATAGATGCAAAGCGACTTCAAAAAGTAATTATCGTGAAGCCAACTTGATTTCCAAAGCCCCTTAATCACAAAAGCATCTCAAAGGCCTTGACAAAACTCACAGTGGACAAATACTAGCAACATTTTGGCGTTACTCAAAAGCAAAATTAGCTTAAAGTAACACGCGCTAGCCCATCCCGGAAGAATGCTCACAAAAAAAAAAAGAAAAGGTAGCGGATTACCAGACATGTGGCTTGAAAGGTTTTTATGCAAAAGCTGAGACCCCTTCTGCCTTTCCATTAACTGCATTGAATACTTTAAGATGGTATAGACGGTTTCATAGCGGCGCAATTAAAGGATTACGCTGGCATATAAACGCGGATGTATTTGCCGTTCCGGTTCAGAGCCCCGACTGAGGATATCGAGACATGGGGGGGGGGGTTAAATCAACCCACACACTGATGACGGTTAGTTACTGTAACAGTACAATTGACGTCGTTTGGTCAGCGTGAGCATCTTAATTTGATCAGCTTTATGTAAAGGAGACACTTGGCGGGGTTCGGGTGAGGCCCCCGGCGAGCAGATTAAGTGCAAATGTTTGCCGTGGAATTTGGGCTGTGTGTTCAGCGTGATAATCCCGCCAGCGACCAAACACAGGAGAAAATAACAAATTAATAACAATGGATGTCTTTTGCTTATCGTCGCACGCTTTCTGTTTGCCGTTGCGAAGGGGGGGGCGAGTTGGGGGGTATCCAGACGTCTGGCGGTGCTAAACATCGGAGCATGCGGCGTGACATGTTTATTTTAGATCAAGACATAGCTTACAGCTCCATCCGAGGCTTGTTCCTAAAATGGTTTATTCCACGTATAAGGCTTTTAACTCTTATAGGTGTCTTTTTTTTTTTTCTCCTCAAGGAGACATCATCACCTCCATATAAAGTCAATTGCATTGGGCGCGATAAAGCGGCGTTTTATGAAAGGTAAACAGCGATGTGAGAGTTTAGAGAATACAATTACTGTATTCATGAATGCAAAGCTACTGGAACCTCCAAAATGGGACACAATCTGTTTAGTGATTATGGTTGCTTTTAGCATTTTCAAAACCATGTTTTCCAAAACCTTGTTCATAGCACTGCGTGTTCTTTTTGTAAGCTTAGTGACAACAATATTTCATTCCACCCATTAAAACTTTGTATTTCTTTTTTTCTTTTTTTTTATGAATACTTGTTATAGTCACTTATGAGTTAATGAAATTGTTATTATCGGACACTCTTTGTATACATATAACAGTTTGGTCTTACCTGATTGTTGATATCGTCCATCTTGGGACATGTCAGCCATTTTGTCACTGGCATTTTGGAGGAAAGGCTGCAGTCATGCCAGACCTGAAACAAAGAGCAAAAAGGTTTTTGCAGGCAAATCTACACACACAGGCAAAAGCACACTCACACCATGGAAATATGGAAACAAGTGCATTGAAAACGTTTGCACGTGTAGCGCGTCTGTCACGTGGAGAGGACGGTGTCATTCTTTGGACAGCAGACCCCCCCCCCCCCCCAATCCCTTTGGCGACTCCTAATGCCCCTTTTACCTCCCCATTTGCTGCAACCCATTCAAACGCTGTCACTCAGCACCTAAAAATCCATTAGACCTAAAGGCTGCTGTTCATTCACCTGAAAGAATGGAAAAATACACACCAGCAGTTTGTGGGGAACTTCAAAATGCCCTCCCCGTCTACCCACACCGACCCTCAATTTCACCCGACAATTTCAGCCGAAAATCCAGAACTAGCATCTCGCTTTCGGTCAACCGAAATTGCACTATGCGCTAAAAGAACTATTTTGTCCAGCATTACACAAACAAAAATATTGGCTAGTTTACGTTCTCATGTTTTGATAGCAAACGAGTAGTTGACGCCGATTCACTTAAATGACTTCAAGACACAATTAATCCATCGCTAAATCTTCGAGTCAATTTTGATAGCTGCATCACTTTTGCAGCTCACTAGAGTTAAAACAAATGGATCAAACGTAGCCCTTGAAAACGCAGGGTTTCCGAGTTCCACTGTGAAAATGACCCCTTTCGCTTTAATTACGGGGAATGGCATTGACTCGCCGTGTTGCTTTTGTCCAGCGAAGGGGTTAAGAGGAGATCCGGCGAGCGGCTCAGTTCAGCCCGCTCTTTTGACAGATGCCGTTTGGCCCGAGGTGTGCGCGCTGCTAACCTGACAGCAGGAGCGTGCGACCCTCCGCCGGGCGAGAGGCCTGACAAAAGCTTTCTGTCAACAGGCTGTTTAATAATCAACATTATGGAGTGAACATTGCGCCGCCGGGACGAGTAAACACATCTCTATTGATCCGACGGCGGCGCGATAGAAATATTTTTCTCCGGGCGGCTCGGCTTTCTGTTAAAGTGCAGCCTTTTCACGCCGGCAAAGCATTCAACGAGAAAAGCCGAGAGGTACAAAAGGAGCGTTGACATTTGAGCCGTTTGTAAATAATAGCGTTAGCAAGCCGGCCCATCCATAACCCTCCCCCCCGAAAGCGCCGTCCGCCAAGACAGAATGCCGGGGCGCCGCGTCGGAGAAGATCAACACGGGCTGATGTGGTTTTATTTGTCTTTAACGTCACACTCGCTCAGCGTGAAAAACAGTCTGGAGTAAACGCTAACGACAAGAACGCTCTTAGACACTTCAAATTGGACGTGAAGCGGCGCGCCGAGAAGCCATTGCACCCCAGTGGAGCGCTAATCTGCTGAAGCTCTCGAGTGAATAAGACCTTGATGGGGAGAGGGGGAGTAAAAAAAAAACACCTCGGGAGCTATTCGCAATACAGATTGATGATACACGATGAGGCCTCACGCTCAGTCGCAGAGAAGCGCTTTAGTTTTCTTTGAGTGGAACCTCTGAGGTCGAACACAATACGCTTGCCAACACTTTCTCATAAGAAATAATGGAGAAAATATGTACAGTATTTTTATTTATTTTTTTACATTCAATTGCAGGGGTGTCAAACTCATTTTTGTCACGAGCCAGTATAGGCTACACAATAAACAGATGAATAACTAGTTTTGAAATCAGAGACAAGAACTGTTCAGATTTTTATAAAGATGACTGGTAGGAAAACGTAGTATCTCTATTTGTTTTTTTTAAAGTGAAGACAATTTGCAATTTTAGTATTGACACAATTTGTCTTCGCGGACCAAATATCATTACACTGCGAGACAGATTTGGCCCACGGGCCACAGCTTGGTACCTCTGCTTTACGGATATAATTGGGCATTCACATGTATGATGACCACATTTTTTTTCCTTGGCACTTCTCTTATGAATGGCTTAGGGGACAAACACTTAGTATGCTGTTATTTTGCGAACAACTAGCGCTTAAGTGTAAAAGCAAAAGGGCACCACTTCCCAGCAGGAAGTTGTAATGACGGGCCCCGGCGAGCGCGCCTCCATTCATCCCCCCCCAGAGAAGCTCAATGACTAAGGACGCGGCAACCCAACGATTAGCGGCGCGCTAATGTCAGAGAGTCAGCCACCTTTAAATGTTACATTTTCCGACAGCGCTTTACAAACACACAGCCTCGACCACGCCCACCATCTCATCCGTGTCTGTCTGGCGGTCTCCATCTTTTTCATTTCTGAGTGCTCTAAATAAGCACAGTGGTTCATTGGCGCGATTAAAAAGTGTCGGCGCAACAAAGCACACTGATCAGCCGAGGCCCGCGTAAGCAAATTAGTGCTGCGAAATTAAAACCACAAGCACAAAGGCGAGACGGTAATCGTTTTGTATGTCTCGAGAGTAACAATCACAAAGTGCTTTTTATATATATGTGTCGACAAAAAGCGGAGCGGTTTAACAAAATGGCCGAATTCATTTTCTATTCAAATTCTTTGTTATGATACTGCCATTTGCAAGTCATTATTTATGCCTCTTTGGGTTTTTTTCCCTAGCCCGTTCTATTCTTTTTTTCTTGCATCAAAATTATCGAAACTACACGAGAGAAAACTTTCCCCGTGCGACACAGTGACTGCATAACCAGAGAGCGCTTTTGAACGGGTCGATTTTCGAAATGTGCCAGAGTGGCTCCCCGCTGAGCAGTAAGCTAGGACTTTGATGTATCGCTCTGTAATGTGGTTGTTATCCATAATCGGCTTGAATTCAGGAGGGCCGCCGCGGCTGAAAGGGAGCTAGAGCGCCATAACACATTCTTGCGGGACATTAAAAGCGGGGATCGTCGTCGTCCCATTAAAAAAAGGAAAGAAAATCTCCACCCTTGGCCGGGACTTAACCCTTCGGCGCTTAAGCACCTGAAATTATGCATTAGTAAAACGGCAAGACACTGATATTTTGTGATAGTGTCAGTCAGCGTAGGTTGTTGAGAATAATATTGCCCCTCTGCATATGGAGACCTGAAAAGTGTGTAAACGTGTTTCAGTCTCTGCATTTTACAATGATACTTTACTACGATAGAGTCCTCTATGTCGTCAATCCTCTCAATGTGACACTTTTTTTTCCAGATGCCCATCAACGGTCTTGAGGAACAAATAAAAAGCTAGCAAGTCCCATGTGAAGAAGTCACTAAATTGTTCATCTTGTCTTCTTACCCCACCTCAAAGCAAAAATGGCGTTCTGCACGCCTGCCTCCCCCCCATTAGCGCCAGCTAAATTAACAGCATTTAAGTGTCTATTAAAACCCCGATGCTTTGCCGCCTCTGGCTGACCTCGCCGTGCCCTTGTTCCATCCGCAGCGGCTCATTAAAATGTCATAATTGCAGGTGAGCATCCTGCAGTATCAACACGCTTAATTGGCAAAGCGAACGGGGTTCACCATGGCGGCGGCACGCGGATAAACCTGGCGTAGCGTTGGGATAAATAACAGTTATCATTAGCAAGCCCGGCCCGTTTCGTTAACGAGGTCGTGTTTTCTTATTAAGCAAAAGAGAAATGTTTTTCCGGCAATTTATTACAAACGAAATAGCAATTAAATGATGATCGTATTTTTGAACATTATTAACATTCGGGTTTTGGTGTTAATTTCCCGCCCACCTACCATTTAAAGAGTAAATTAATCAAGCATGCATTGGAGACAGATGATGGCAAAACAAAATGTGAGGAAGGAAAGCCAATTCTGATTTAAGATCATCTTCAATACACTCGGCAGTTGGCAGGGTGTGTTGCTGTGGGGGCTGCTGTTTTGGTTAGCAAAAGAATTCCGTTCGATTTTTATCTTTTCTTTCACATTGACAAAAATAACTTAAATATTCGCCCCACTCTAAAAGAACGGATCAAACTAAATAAATTGACCCAAAAAAAGGTGTAAAGTTATATACTAAAGGGCAACGTATCCCACTCATGGGAAGGTTTAACTGTCGTTAATCGGCTGTCATCTTGCATCGCTCTCTCTGCACAACCTGGAGCCATGATGGGAATGCACCGACTCTTTTTAACCTGCCTCTGAACCATCAAATTTCTGCTCGCTCTTGATCTGTCTGTTTTTAAAAAACATTATAGGTCCCCTCAAAGCCCCCTGAAAGCTTCTTAGTAACAGTCGGCCGATCAAAGCCACCGCGGCCTTTCCATCCTCCCCTGAACTGAAGCACAAGTTTGGGATCATCTGGGAAAAAAAGTAAGGAGGTTGGGAGTAGGCGGGGTGGGGTGGGTTGGGGCGTTTTATCGCTATCAGGCCAGTACCAGCCTATTTTCAAGATATCGGCGACCCGCTAAAAGATGCCGATACCAGCCACCGATACTGAAGGCAAGAAATAAATAAATCTGACATTGAATAAGTCTTCCTTGCCAGTAGATGGGGCTACACTGTAGCCATTTGACATAAAAGTACATTAACAGTCATTATCTTCATTGAAGTCTATAAATATTAACGATATCGGTAATTGGGATCGGGATTTAGAGAGAGAAATGTGAATTTGGGGAAAACCTGCACGGGTAAGCTGGAATGTGAATGAGTGCTGAATTATCCGTGTCGATTTTTGTGTATTTGTTCGGCATTATTAGGCGATAAGGGTCCGCTGAAGTGCCGGGGTATGGAGGATCACAAAAAAGTGTGTGACAGCTGACAATTTGAAGCTTTTGATTAGGAATTGTTGATATGACCACACTTGGTGGGTCTCTTCCCAAATTCACTCCAGGGATTCCGGACTGAAACAAGGCATCGGTTGACAGAATGTGACGCCTTCCAACACGCCGCCGCCTCCCCTGCTGAGAAGCCCGGTAATTAGGAAGTTTGGGCAAAATGCAGACGGGGAGGGTCGGGAGAAAAGGAAAAAAAAAAAGTGCCAACAGAGAGCGCGGTGTCACACGTGTCACCAATTATGCAGCCTTTTTGCTTATGGATGCAGCCGGCTGCTGTTGCGATGACACGCGGGCGGGCGGGCGGCCGAGTGCATGCACAAGATGCGCGCGGGGTGGCAGTGACATCATTAAGCGCCTAATTCAAGTTTATCCCTGACATATGCTGATTATATACCACCACCACCACCATGTCAGCACAAATACAAACACCACGTGATGTTGCTTATTACAGTACTGGACTTTTTTTTTTTTTTTTTAGCCTTTTCGAGGTTTTGACACCCTATTTATTACAATACACAAACCAGTATGGTACAATGTAAACAATGCCGTGCAAAAGTCACTAAAAGTCTTTTGGAAAAGATATCAGGATTATAAAGTGAAGTAGAATGCCACTCAAAGTGTAATGACCAATGAATGGATTAAATTGGTATTTTTTGGGGGGTCAAGCCGATATTGTTGTTTTAATATACTGCATCTTATTTTTTATTTATTAGAAATGAATTGATTCCAGGTTACGCTTGAAAGACTGAATCGCCAATAATGTATTGCAGAGAAGCAGTGGCGCATGTTTTAGAAGCAAAACAAACAATGACCGTTGGATCCTTCCATTAACTCGCCTTTGAATAACATACCATCAGTGTGCTTTTATGTTCCGACTCTTATTACAAACGACGCAGACGGGGACGCCTGCTTAAATTTTGCCACAAGACGCCGTTGTGCGGAAGCTAATGACTTTCAAACACCTTAAGCCGGGAGAAACGAGGAGGCAAAGTTAATTGCAACATTGGAGATGGAGGGCCACTCCAAGCGTCCCCTTCATTTGTGAATTAGAGACACGCATTTAGCCAAAAGGAAATGTAAAGTGGGATTGCTCACCGTGAAGAGGAGGTTAAGTGCACTAATGGAAGGCAGCTAAGTGTTTGTTATTGTGCCCCCCATTATTTCTTTTCTCTTCTATATTCAGAGTTAGGATTTGCCGATGGGGAGGACGAAAAAAAAAGATGTTTTAATGGCTGCTCTTTTATACGTCCTTGCAAAGAAAATGATGCGCGTGCGTAATGTTTAGTGTCTCTCGTGAAACTTTCTGCAGGCATAAAGGAGGTTTAATTTAAACACTAAACTTGTACGTTGGTATTGTAGTCACATTGGAGTTGCAATTATTTTCTGTTGCTTATTTTGGAGGAGACAAAGCGATGCTTTTTTTATTTTGGAGTAAGTCAACTCCATCTATTAATGAGATAACAACATACCATAATATTACAGACAATGTAATATAAGTACCGTGCCTGTTAGTTTTCATGGGAGCAAAAATGGGGACAAGAGCGTAAGCTATATCCGTTAGCTAGCTAAGAACACCTTAGCGCTAATTTACATATTCTCTACCTTGTATCTGTTTGGGTTTTTACAAGAGCATATTTTGCTAATTATTGAGCTAACAGCTACGCGACTAATTAGCATGGCTAACATCAGTTTGTTTCCACCCTGAGGTTACTATAAATATACTCATTTTTATATAAAACTTTATTAGATGCATTCATTTTTTTTACTAATTTTTTACCTATTGAGCTCATTCAATTGGAAACAAGTTTTTCTCCCCTAATATTTCAAAATAATACATTTCAGAGCTGTCATTGCATTACCATGGTACTGTGAAACTGCAGTATTTTTGGATAATACGGCTATTTGCATTATCGCGGAGCAGACAAAAGACGTGCAACTGACATTCACATCGCTTTATCCAAATTTATCTGGGTTAATTTGAATACAGGAGCCCTTCAACCTCTCCGGATAATCCATGTCACTTTTGAACCGTAATTATCGTTTGAAAAAGCAAAAATATATTGCGAGTCTTGGACCCCGTGTTCTTTGCTGGGCTGTGATTGGCCAGTCCGTATTTCAAGACTGTGATTTAACCATGTGTCGAATGGGACCCTTTGCCTATGTTTGGAATTTGCTTTTTAGTCATTATTTGCATGTCGTCCCTTTCAAGATAACTTTGCATGTCATGTAAATGTAATCCCCGCCTTTGACATGCAGCGGAATTAGCGTTCCCCTGGCTTATTTAACGTGGCTAATAATACTTCCCTTAAGCACATTTGAGAGCGGAGAAAATTAATGGGTGCATTGTGGCTACTGCTGAGGACAGAGTGCCTGCCGCTGCATTTGTCACGTTACACCAAAGCCACAGCGTGGAAAAGGAACGCTAAGGTGTCACCAGGGGGAGAAAATCCTCCAAATGGCTCGGCTCGGAAACAATCTTCCGAATAAAAACACGGCGCGGGCGACGTGCACGCCGACCCCATTGTAATGAGAATTTGGCGTAATTGATGTCGCCGCGGCGCAAGATTGGGATCATTTCTCTGTTTCCTCCCCTTTTGTTTGCTGCCATTTCGGCGTTACGCCCTCTGAACTTTGAGCAGTCATTTACTCGCTCATTTCCGTCGCGAAACAAAAAGCACGGCCCTTCTTTTTCCCCCCCCTCCCGGACGCCATCTTGTCACGAAAACCATTCAGCGGCGGCGGCGACATTGAAAGCGGAGACGAGACGCAATTAGCCAAGAAATGACTCTGATCTCGGTGACATTTGGGAGAAATTGTAACGTGTCGCTGATTGACAGCCTAATCCTGAGAGTTTGATGGGCGCCGGTCCCCGCGAGTCGGCGGTGGCGGCGAGATAACGCCGAGCCGGCTGCGGCAGCCAGATAGCCGCATCGGCTCGTGATTCGTCGGCGGGCAAATTCCTCCGGTTTTTAAATGATGATGAAAGTATCGACCATTAATGACAGGATCATCTTCCCTGCCTGAAATAAATGCTCTAATCCCTTTTCGCCAGGTCCATGAATTCCTAATATGACTTATATAAACCGGAGCGCTAAATCAGTGTTAGCTCAGTTGTGTTTGGGGGAAATTTGTAGCGAGGCCCCTGCTTAAAATGCAAGACGGCCGACTGAGGACGTGTTCTCTTAAGCTGTATCATCCAATGAGTTATCGCCGCGGATAGATTAACTTCCTGGCTGCAATAAGAATTGCAAATAGGGGAGGGGAGCGGGGGGGGGAGTGAAAAAAGGTGGAATCTTCCGTTGCTTTTGTCGTCGCGTGTTTGACTACGAACGGCGATGATGAACGTCCCCAACCTTTGGTGATTGCTTGACGAGAGTGACGAGTACATCATATTCATTGTTCTATAATGACATTAATAGCAGTCATGCGGAGGAATAGAACGGCGGGTATTACAAGATGTTTGCGCGGCATACAGTGGAACTGTCATCATCTTAAAACCTTTATTAAACGTAAAAGCGACGCTTTGAAGTGGGCAAATGATGAAAAACTGACTGAGTTACTTTTGCAGATTTGATTATTAACAGTTTTTTTTGGGGGGGGGGGGGGCAACCAATCCTGGCTTTATCTAGCTATCTTGCTGATGGTGTTCATTAGCGCTTTCTTCTTCACTCCTTTTAAAATTAAATGTCATAGATGACAGCTTTACCCCCCAAAAAAAAAATGCGGTTCTAAAAGTAGCATGATCAAGAGATGACAAGCAGCCATAAACATGGCCGCCACTAATCAACACAGCCCATATTGCTTTTGATGGCAAACATGGCTGCCATATTGAAAGCGTCTGGCTAGCATAATAGCAGGAATTCCCAAATTTGCTTTCCCTTCACCAGAATAATTGCAGGCTTTTTTTTTTTCTTTCTTTAAAGAGAGGTGACACAATGCCGACCGCACATAATGGTTAGGGCTGAGTGGAAAGCAAAAGCGAGCAGCTGATGAATATTTCATAAATGTTGGCGGCACTTACTGGACACAAGGCCTGATTGAAGGCGGAGTGGCTGTTAAGTCGTCGGACTTCAGTGAAGGGGCCTCGGACTCCTCTCATGGAGGAGCGTCGTTAATCGCCGAATAAAGGTGTATTTAGCTCAAGAGCTCTTCATTGATGGCGAGTCCTCGGACAAAAGTAGATGCTGTGGTGGCTTTTGTGTTGAGACCTTTTGGGCAAGACAGAAAGGAGTAGAAAAGGACACCTTAGAAACTGAATTTTAAAGACAATCATTTTATTACTTTTTAATTATTTATATTTTAATTATTTTCCTGTATTGATAGTTCGAATGTACAAGCCTATACGTACAACTCGGAGGCACTTGCCCGACCGTCTTTAATTAAAGCGTGTGCATTTTTCTAGTAGGCCATTTGCAGACAAGCATCCATCACACATCGGCGCGCTCTCTACGGGCCATCTAATGAATTGCGCAAATGTGATTTGTGGCGCTAATCCTCGGCAGAAGAATGAACGGTAAGCACGGTGCCTATTTCATCTTTTTATTTCTATTCTTTGGAGGCGCCGTGCCCTAATGGTGTCTTATGGATGGTCGTGAACATTATGTTGACGAAGGTTTTGCTGCTATTAGCGTGGATTCCTAATGAAAGCAAAGAATTAACAAGAGCTCCTCCTCATGTTTCATCAGCTTTAGTGCCCTTTACCTGGCGTAATCTGCCAATTCTTCAGCTTTGCTATGATCTTGCTAATAACTTCAATCACATTCGGGTCATTAAGGAACGCAATTTGAACAGGATTTGACCTTAAATGAGGTATTAGCAGCAGTCAAGGTTGATGGATACTGCCATTAGACCCTAAAACTGTCAAAGGGGATGACATACTAAAAATGTCTAACTCCATATTTCTTGTGATGATTCCTTTAGCTTATATTACATATGTACGTTAAATTAGGGGATGTTTTTTTTAAATGCAGAATTTATGGTTTGGTCCAATTTGGATTGAATTGTTTCCAAAGTTAAGTTTTCTAAAATAGCTTATAGTTGATGGTATCGGGTACTTGGTATCGGTACTCAAGAATAAACAATGGTATTGCAGTGAAAAAAAATGACCAAGCGACGACTCAAAAAAAAAAATTGGGGCGCTTAGAAATCAAGTTGCCACTTTGGTGGGCATTCATACACGGGTAGCATAACACTTTCATGGCGGTTCTGGTCCAAGTATGTTAAGGTCTCCCGGGGGAGGCACTAAAAGTGACAATGGACCCACAAGTGAAGCTTTCCTGTCTGAGCTCACCTGTGGCTCAGGAGAGTCGGAGGTCAAAGCCAGCATCCTCTCATGGGGGCGACCTAAACATGCCCGGCCCTGCTTCGTCCCAAAGGCCATCCTACACTTCCACCACTGTCACTGAATCTAATGTCTGTGTGTGCGCCCATGTGTGTGTGTGTGTGTATGCCAGGCGCAGAACAAGAACCAATTTGATTTGCTCCAGTGGCCTGTGAAGCTCGGCTGTGAGGCAGCACCTCTCTTTATTCCCCTAATAGCTTCCCTTCCCCTACCGCTTCTTCTTCTTCTTTCTCAAATGTTCCTGTAAATATACATACGCACGACGCGGAAGCTAACAGCATGGGTGGCTCCTCAAAGCGTCCATGTGTGACTCGGAGTTTAAACGGGTCGCGCCGCACAGGTACAATTCAATCACACATGAAATGAGTTTGCTGCAAGTAAACTTTGCAAATGGTTTTCTTTGTCAAGTTTGATGGGTGGGGGGGGGTCAAAAACAAAAAGGGGGGGGCGTGCAGTTGGGGGTCTTGCGATTGCTAAAACAGATTGAGGGAGGGGGTTGAGTTGGGCTGGCGCTAATTTAAGAGGCTTAATAATGACCCCCCACTAGTCTCTGCAGGAAGCGCCTTCATTCGCCCATCACATCACACGCATGGCATGACATGGAATCGGGAGATGCGTGTCATTTTTGACACGGCCTGGCACCTACTGGCTGCGGGGGGAAAACTTTCTCGCCGCACTACCTGCACGTTTCCAGCGGGAAGAAAGGAATATGTCACAGCTCGCTGATTTCCTCAGATGTATATTTCTACATTTATACTCTACTGTACTTCCATTGAATCCTTTGAGAAATGCGAAAATAGTGTCAAATTAAACTATATTGTGAGAAAATGTGCTGTTTTTTTTTTATTTATTTATAGACAGAAGCTCCATTTTATTTTAATTATGAACAGGCAACATAACGGTCACTATTTTAAATTTTGGTTGCTCAAAATCGGAAGTAGAAAATTACAAAATTTGTATTTCTAAAAACTTGAGTACATTTTTGCATGACTATGAAAGGCTCCACTGTAAATATGCTTTACCATGCAACAAATGTGATTCCTTGACTAAAGTTAGCAGCTCAGGCTTCAATAAAGCTGGTTCCTCTTTTAGGGTGAATCTCAAGCCCTGGGGTGCATGGGCAGAAAAGGTAAAAGCGGGACCTTTCCATCACCTCTTGATGCGACAGTCCCCGTAATGAAAGTGGCATCGTGTGTCCGCCCCTCAATGCTCGGCCTGAGAAGCTCCCCTCTCGTCTATCTCACTTTCTATAGTCTTCCTGTTTTAAAATCATGTCGAATCATGCGTCCCATTCGGGCCTCTGTTGTGTCCAGTCATTTACATGTCAGCACGTTTAAAGTCTCCCCCTCGCCCCGCCCTCCACCCGGCAAAATGGGAGCCATGAGCGTGTCATCGCAGTTGACTGTCAAGAGAGGCATGTCTGGCTGATTTCATTCGAATGTTCAGGTTGCAGTTCAGCGGGAGGGCTTGCTCAAAAGGTGCCGGTTTGGAATGATCGGGGGGGGGGGGCTCAATGTGGAAATGTGAGTGGGCGATAACAGCTGAGTTTACGGATGAAAGCCAAAGGGAATACTCCGGATGGTTTTAGTTAAAGCCTTCCTATTGGCTTATTTTGTTATTACACATAACTGATCATCTAAAAACATTGCGCATTAGCTTGTCCGGTTATTAGATTCACTTCAATTTGGGTTAGGCAATTATTGTGATTTCGATTTGGGCTTCTTCCCGATCAATTACAAGACGGTATGGTGCGTTCCCGATATTGTGAAAGTAACCGAAGCGTTGTTTGCGTAGCTAGCATGCAGCGTGTGCGATTCCCTGAGCGTGTTGTTTAACGACACCCTAGTTGGAATTTATTGTAATACTAAACACACAACAAGAAATATACACATTGTATATTTAAACACAAGACATGCTTTGTTTTTAAAACTTTGGCAACACTAATGCTAAAGTCAAAGTAAAATCCCATTGACATGCTAACGGGAAAATTAGCTTCAACTTCGGGAGTGATATACCCTCAAATAATGGACATAAACACACAAACACTGTACCAATTTACTATTTAGTATTTTAAAAGACTTCTTTAATCAAGAAAGCTGCAGCACAATTCCCTTTTTTATTTGACGCAACTTCTGGAGGTGGATGTTTTCGAATTTCATGGATTACACTGGCAATCCAGCCAAGAACCTTTCCGCAAACTCTGTAATCCTAAAAAGGAAAGCACGGCTCGTTTTTTGCCCTAATCAGGAGCTGAATAGATAAACAATAATAATAAAACCTTTCCGCTAATGAAACAGACCAGGGTGTACGCTATGTTGAGGGCTTACTCCCCCCTCCCCTTCCTGTAAACCAGACGCCTCAGCCTCATCTGTTTGTTTGGAGGAGGTTTTGCTTTTTAACTGCCTGCTATTGTTACTGTTTTTAATCCCAGAGAAATAAATGCATTTGAATGTTTCACGGATTAAAGAAAAACCGTGATTCTCTACTTCAAACACATTTCAGGTGATAAAACAACTGCGGCCCCGAACGAGAGGCTTCGTTGTCCTCGTTCCCTTCTGCTACCAAAGTTTCCTTCATCTCCCGTTCTACAACTTCCATTTGTCTTTGAGCTTTTAAGACTATTTGATTGTTTACCTCCCCAAAAATGTTTTCCTTCTGTCAATTTTCAGACCTCTTATTCGATGAATACTACCATACTAGTTTGAATTGCACAAGTACCGATCAATAAATACTAATCAATATTCAGATTGATCCACTGTCAGCTAAGAACTGCCGTCGCATTTTGTTAGTCAGGTCCTTCTCTTCCAACACCGCCGACGCGGCAGCCAGCCTCGAGGGCCAGGGGCCTTTTAATTGGCCCACTTGGTAAGTGTAATTTTTTTTAATTGCTTGGAGACACTGCTCTCTTCAAGAAATCAATGCAGATGTAATAATATCTGTAATTGTGCGCCACGCTCCAGGGATGCCACAAAAGCCTCGGATCAATGGAGGCAAAGCAGGCAAATGCTGGTAGGGGTTAATTTTTTCCCTTTCTCCAAGGTAATGACAGGGAGGCAAAGCTTGGCTCGTGACACAGAGGCGCAACTCGCTGTTCCTATTGTCTCCGAGGCGCCTAATTGGGCCAAATGCAGTTAGCCCCCCCCCCCCAACATCCTCACCCCACCCCACCAGAGGCTGTCAAGGTGGTGATTAATGAAGCCTCCAGTAATGTAACCTGATAAAAAGAAAAGGGATGGGGAGGGGCCTGCTGCTACCTTCTCAATCCTATGCAGCCTGCTGTCAATTCTTAGCGACTTATTTCTCTAAACGGGTGAAGATTTTATTACGGCATTGTCAATTAAAAAAGGGAAGTTTGGGGTGTCATTCAATTCCAGGAAAAGCTTGCAATATCATTCTCAGGAAGGTGTCGCGAGAAAAGCCGGAGAAGCTTCGCTGAATGCTAAGCTAACCTAAGAATGACACGGCTAGCGCGTTTAGCGAGTCGCTAAAGTTAAAACGAACACTGCGTTTGTCTGTCTTTTTTTTTTCTGCTTTTGTTTCTTGTATGTCCTCCAGACAAATGTGTCAGCTAGGGACCAAAGATGGAGAGGTGACAGGTATTAGCCTCCAAGGATTCGTCATGGCTTTTGACTAATGACCTCATTAAGCCGCGCTTCAATACTTTCCATTGTCTCGGCCCGGTCGAGGACACTCATCCGCAGTGACCCGGGCCAACTGAGCGCGGCTCGTCACGCCGCCGCCGCGCTTGGATAGGAGGGAGGGGAAAATCGATCCTCTGTAAATATATTAAACACAATTACAACCTGCTGGACTTTGCCTAACATGTTTATGGAAGCATTAGGCAAACTCTTCCTTTATCAAGCGCCCCCGGGCCAACGCGACAATGACACGGTGTTTTTCAGGTGTGTGGTTGGGAGGTTATTGGAAAAGGAACACAAGGGAAAGAAGCAGCGCTGTCATCTAAGTTTAGATTGTAAACAGGACCAAGTGGTTTTAATTGGTTTTATTTGCTCGGTGTCAAGATAAGCGCGTTTTGGTGGACCGATTGGAAATCAGGTTTGAAGAATACCCTCCAGCATGCTCGACTTCCATTTTGATTTTGTACTTCTTGCCATCTTTTACATAATGTAACCCATTTTAAAGTACTAATCAGTATCTGGACTTCTAAGCATTTCTGTTGCATCAGCAGCTGAAATATTTTTCTGTTACTTCTGGCACATGATTAATGTTTGTTTTCGCCTATCTCCGTTTTGCCGCGTGTTACGTGGGCGCCGTAATTCCTTAATGAAATATGCCCAATTACCATAGAGCGTATGAATGATAATTGTGGAACAATGTAATGTCAATAGCCCACTGATTAATCCCTCCGAAGGCGGCCAGAGTAACTCGGTAAGCGATAAGCAATTTTCATTTGTTCTTAATTACAAAGGGGGCCCCATTTTGCCGCCGACTTGATGAGATTCCCAAAGCCACTTTGCCAGCCGGGGCTTATATGTATTTATAAATGTGGCTCCGTTTTTTTTTCTCCTTCTCTGGCTCTATTCAAGGCATTCATGTTGAATGACTCACAAGAGGGCATGTGTGCTTACAGTAAGCGTAAGAGGTGCTTCACGACTCAGTTTAGCCGAAACAACCGGGGCTAAATAACATTTAGCTACTTGTTGTAATTGGAACGAATATGTGTTTGGGGCTCCCCGCGTTGGTCTACAAGCAAAGCCACGTTTCCCCGCTAACGAGAGCGTCGATGTTGACGTACACTGTAAGAACGTGTGGGTAAAGCCATTGTTAGCAATGGCGGCTACCTGGCTAGCATCTTTCTCATGATGGAATTTTGTGGTGGTTTTTTTTTGTCTCGAGAGAAGTTTTACTGTACCGTGTAAATATCTTTTCTTAGACTTTAGGAGCTTGTGAAGCATGAAAGAATAAATTCCTATGGGGTTAATAAATTAGCCATCAATTTAATATCTTTCTTTACCGAACCTTTTCTTGCTGTAAGCAAAGTGCACTCTGGAGAAGACAATTCTTGGACTTATCTCCATTTGGTCACAGCGCTTGCTCCTGAATGGTCACCTCGCAGGAGATTAACCCTTTCATTCAAAAATCCTCACCGAGGTCAACCAACTAGCCTGGCTCTGCGGTGGCTGCACCTTGCTTTGATCTATCAGCTATGGAGACATTATTAGCAAACGCTTAAGTCGGCCCATGTGATTTTTTTTTTGGGGGGGTAAATTTGCAAATAATTATTCATAATCCTATTATGTGGCCGAGGGCGTAACCCTGGCATAAAATATATGAAGCCTTTGTTGTTATCAAGGTATCGGAACTGGGTTCACTGGAGTTGTGGGAAAAAGAGGAAAGTTGGACGTAATCCTCTCAAATGAGGGCCAAAATATTTGGAAACAGCCTTCCCTTACTTTACTGAATTAAATGGTGTACACATTCCTCCAAAATCCTCACTTTTCAGAAAAATAAATTAAAAAAACATTGATAGTTGGTGTATTACGGGTCCCCCGAGAGGAACCACATGTCTAATTTTTTTGGAGCTGAAAAAGTTTGGAGAAAACCCCAGTATAGTGTAATGCATTACAACTAGGGGGGGCCAAGAGAAGAAATGACAATTTTTACACCTCCCGTCTCCCTTTCAGAGGCCAGTACTTTGCAGAACAAAAGTCAATGTCTCGGCCCAAATTTCGTGTGACAACGCGTAGCAGCCGGTGCTATTTTGGGCTCTTTGTGGTGCCAATCTCCTATCTCTGCCGTGACATTTTTTCCCCCCAAAAGAAAGAGTAGATTTCCGAGAGACTATTTTTTTTTTTTTTGCAACTTTGCAATGTATTCGGCCGCGTTGAAGTAAGGACCCGCCCCTTGCCGCTTTTAATACCCGCTGCAGTGGCCAGAGAAAGGAGGAAATTGAGACAGCGTATCAGGCTAAGAGGCCGATCTCAAAAGACCTTATGCAGATGCTTAATTCCCCTTTTTCACATTCCTTATACAAAAAAAAGGTGGGAAAATGTAGTTCTTGCTAACAAAACTGTTAACAAAAGTAACAAATTAAAAAGAATTACGTAGATTTGGGCATTTTCCTTATATATACGTATATGTATATTATATATATATATATATATTTTTAAATATTTATTTATTCAAGTGGTCACAATGCAATATTAAAATTTTGTCATATCCGTCATTTGTGCCTCCCCATTCGCTGCCATTTGTAAAATAATTTCCATTTAACAGGATGTGGCCTTTGGCAACGTACTACCGACTTGACATTAATTTGCTGCAATGTCTTTTTTGTGTTGTGCTTTTATTCTTAATAAAGCGCCACTAATTGGCTTGTATTGTGCCGTTCATTTCCATAAGGAACCCGGGAGTCTGTCACCTCGGCACGCCAGGGACAAGGTGCTGGAGTTGGAGTCGTACACGCCGAGGCGGTCATTAATCAGGCAAAACGCACTTTCGCCTGCTTCTTCAAAAGGACAGAGGTCAAGGGGGAGGGGCCTATGTCGCACTGTAATGCTACAAGTGTAAATTGATGTGGAGGAAAAAAAAAAAACGTCAGGCTGGAGGAAATGCAGCAAAAACCTGGAGGATTAGAAATAAGGACCGAGTGTTGCTTTGTGTTTTAAAAGTCATTAGCGAGGCGGGCTACTCTGGGAAGAAAAAAAAAAAGAAAACCCCCCAACATCCTAAAACTAAACTGGCTTTATTTATCGAGCTGGACGGGAACACACTATCCCCCAGTGGTACATTTAAGCGGCTCGCGCCGACATTCAGAGGACACCGCTGCCAAGTGTGTCTTTTATGGCGACGATTGAACATAATGGTCAAATAAATACCGGAGTAAAAAATAAAAAAAATAAAATCTACTATAGTCGGTGGTGAGTTGTGACATTTTCTTTGGGGTCACGAGAAGCTGTCACTCCGTCTTACAAAAGTGGAGCTTTCAAATACTGCAAAGAGTCAAGAGTGCCTCAAGAGACTACTACAGTTCCCTTATTACATGATTTTGTTGCATTCTTTTCTATTTTTCAAGGAATTACGGCCCTCCTTCTGCCGTACACTACATTTTAGTTTTCCTGCATGAAATGAATGGCAATTATATGCTTCTCATTTCAAACAACATAGCAAAAATGTATTAAAAATTTGTTTATGTGCACACAATACCACTTTCAATAATGGACTAGCAATGGAAAAGAAAAACCCACAATGACCCCCGCCTGAACCCCACTCATCCCAGTCGGACCAGTCCGACTGAATACCTTGTGACTTTGCGTTGTTTGTGATACTCTTGTGTTATGTTTGCTCCCTCTCCTCATGTCCACACTCCACAGTGTCCCCATTGTGCGAACAAAAAGCCCGGCTTTTGTTTAGCCCTGCCTTGTCAGAGTCGTGCACACCTTGGAGCTTGACCTACCTGCCTATTATTTAACTTGTGTGTACATTCTGAGCCAAGCATCTCCTCTTTCTTGCATCCGCCGGGATTGTGGCTAATTTACAAGCACGGGCAATGCCAATATATTCTCCGAGGAGGGCCTGTTTTAACACCTCCAAATGCCGTAATGCATCCCAGCTGACCTTAATTATAAAAGCATGAGCAGCCCCCCCAACTTCATATAGAGCCCACAAAATGGTGGGGGGGCGGTTATGAGACAGCGCGCGTACCTGTGGAGAACATCGGGGCAGGCGCCTGGATGTTAATAGTTGCATCCTGAGAGGAAATCAATAAAGCTATAAAGGCTGATATCACAGTGTGTCGGGCCTGTCACGCACACACGCTCCCCCCTCCCCTTCCTGGTTAGAGGGGGTCGGCAATATAAAGGTCAGCGCTATGGTGTTTTGATGGCTGGATGAGAAGCTCACCCCTCCCTCGAGTGCGACCCGGGACTCCTCTGGAGAAGGAGCGGATCTTTTCGAGGGCTTACAGTGGGCGTCGCGTTGTCAAGGTAGCAAAGCGTTAGCGCCTTTAAAAAGGCCCATCAATGTGGGCCCGGTTACGACGCCAGGGGAAAAATCCCTGGAGGTAAAACGATCGGGGGGGGTTGCTAAACTGCTCATGAACCGAGGGGGGAGACATTACACCTGCTTTCCCTTTTGACCGTATGGCGGATCTTTTCCGACCCATAATAGTGATATACGCCCAGCACGGGGCCCCGGCATCATTGGCCTGATAAACTGCTCATACAATAGATAATCTTTTATGTACCTCCTGTGCACAGCACAAATATTATGACTATTAGTGCATTAATTAACCCGCTGGCCTGAGGGCCCGCCACCGAGCCAAGGTTAAGAGCTCCTTTAATTAAAGATCAATACGCTTTTGCACTATATTTCTCAATGGCTCCAAAGTAGGAACGGGACACTTTACTGTCTTTGTGTCATAGTGATTTAAAAGTTATCAAGACTCGGAGGGAAAATTACGATTATTTGCTAGCGCTGAACTGCTATGCGTGCCAGGAAAGTTTATTAGAACTGAAAACTTATTGAAGCCTACGTTTAAAGTCAAATAAGAAATTAAGCAAAAGTTCCTTGAATCAACACTAAACTGTAATAAAAAAAAAGATTGAAGTTCAAAACAGTCTTGCGTAAACAGCCCCTAAGGATTGACAGGGACTGAAACGAGCGATGTCGATATTAACGCCAGAAACCAGATCGAACGAGTCCAAGGTGGACACTTAATGGAAGTATCGACTAGTTCCAGCCGGTTTTAAGCCTCCGCATTGAGCAACGTACTGTAGCCGAGCGGCTCAAATGAAAAGCAAAATGGTGCCGTCCAACATGAGCACGGCGAAGGATTTAGTCCTTGTTTGCAAAAGATAGGAGGGCCCTAAGCACACACAAGTTGCCCTCAGATCACCCAAATCCATCTGGATTATGTTTGACAGGACAAGAATCCTCCTGCTGGTCTCGACCCGTCTGGACAGCCAACAAAAAATGTGTCATGATAGTCAATTCAAATCAGCAACAAAATGGGACTGGTTTTGTCCCAAAACTTTTGAGGCATTTTTTTTCACCAAATATTTGATGCCGACGGACAGCCAACAATGAAATCAATGGTTTTGCGCCACCTTTAATAAACACCGCCGTGCCGCGTACGTGTTGTGCCGCATAATCTTTCCTTTGTTGCCCGACTTGACGTTAGTCCACCCGGGTCTCTCGGGGCCCGCTGACCACGTCGTCTTCCTTAAAAGCCCACTTCCTCTTCCCTCCCGGTGGCCGCCCACGCCCCCTTTTTGCCTCACAGGACTAAGTCAGGTTAAACACTTAAACACCAGCAAATCCACCGCTGCCCTGTGGGAAATTTGCTTCTAATCCCTAACTTATAGGCACAGAATCAAAGCTCACCCCCCTCCAAAAAAAAAAAAAGAAAGAAAAAGCCGGAGCAACAAATCTGATCCTCCCACCCCTAACAATCTCGGGCCTCTCGGGAGAGGCTCGACAGACAAGCCCCGAGATGGATAAATACCTAAATGATGAGACAGTCTGGGGACAGGGGAGTAGTGTCTGCCTATGACCGCTCACCTCCAATTTGGCATGGCGGCAATGAAAGGCGCGGCCAGCCAGTCCTTATTATTACACGTTCAAGTGCAGCCTTGGCCAATGATTAATGACGGTGTCGGGCAGAAAACAAAAGCGCAAAGGCGAGTTATCTCCTATCCACCTGCTCCTGTGGGCCGATTGGATGGGAAGAGAAGGGGGAGGGCGGAAAAAAAAAAAGACTAGTCTTGATAATTAGAGGGCGAATGGAGAAAGTGGCCAGGGATGGAGGCAGATATAGAGCAAAGTAAAAGTATTTTGAAGAGACTATAAGAGGTCATTCATAATAATAATAATATAAAGCAAAACAACACACACACATTGCACGCTACCTTTTGATCACATGACAAGCGTATGGTAGTGATCCAGTGGTCTTCTACTCTGTGGTCTTCTTTGTCAAACAGACAGGCTCCTCAAGGTGGTCAACCACTGTCAAAATACAACACAAGTATGAATATTTACAAGCTGGAGGGGGTAATTTAACTATGAACTATTTTACACACTAGGTTTTTATTCTCTGGTGGATACAAACAAAATTTGGAAGTAGTTTCCAAGCGAGGTGCAAACATGCAAGTTTGTGGCCTGCCCAGCTTGGTTGGTTGATAGATTTGACAGACTTTCACAATGTCTTTGTTTGTTACGTGCAGGCTCGCTGGCCCTCGCTTGTATTGGTGTTGACATTTATGAGACATGTTGGAGGGGGCCTCCACTACAGCTCGCCCCATTGATGGGAGAAGGGCAACATGGTTGGAAGGAGCTCGCGCAGCCTGATACTGCCATCCAGAGGCCGTGCGAGGTAATATGCGTTTGTTTATTTTTCAGTGAGGGTGGTTTTCAAACTGGGGCTCCCGGTCCCGGAGCGGCAACTTGGGGGTGTGCCAAATAATTTTCAATAAATTATCTCTTATAATTAAAAAGAAAAATGTGGAGACCAACATAAACTTTTATCTCTAGATTTAATTATTGATATTTTGGATAAATCAGCCGTTCCGATATTTGGAACGTGTAGAAAAATATATAAATTACACGCAGGACATTTAACTGTTCTGCAATGTTTTGCCCTGCAAAGAAAATCTGCAAAATTGGCAGATTTTTAGTGGAGAAGTCTTTGTCCCATCATCAACTAGGTAACTAACCAGTCAATTATTTTGGGTATAGATAGTTTTTCTTTTTTGGGGGGGTGGGAATAGGGGTTTCGCTCCTGTATGCTTTATTTGACAGTTCCAATCATTCAACAGCACATCTTTTGGTCTGCGAGGGTGTCTACCTTTTTTTTTTTTTAATGAGAAGCCACAACAGCTCTTGTCTTTCTCGCAACATGTTCCACTGAAATGTGGTCTGTCAGCAGGGGGGGGGGGGTTGCCCTTTTTGAAGTACTGAGCTGAGATCTGCGCGTGCACACTCGCGTCAAATCAAACCTAAAACCGAAACACCCATAAGACTACCTGAAAGGGTTGCAAATATAAAGGGCCTTCTGTATATGATGCTTTACACATCCCCAGCCTTTGTTGCGGCGCACTCCACGTTGGCTGTGATTATGCGCGTCTCGCACGAGGGGCGCTGCGGAGTACCGCGTCTGGAGAATGCAAAGTGACGCTCTCAAACGAACAACCTAGGGACAAAACACGGATTCGGCACGGCTGCTCGCCTTGTAGTGACGGGGCGCAGACACGCTCGCTATTTAGCGTGCAGACAACGGGGTCCGGTGGGATGTGTAGCTATGTGTTTATCACAGGATGAGCTTCCTCGTTTCATGTGGGGCGTTTTTTCCCACCCTGATCCTCGTTTCCCCTCTGCTTTCCCTACCCTCGAGTACTTGAAGGTTCACAAAGCGAGAAGATGTCACGCAGTTGCCCTTTTGGGAACTTGGGATTTTTTCTCAGTCTCATTTTTGACGTTGTGGAAATGTAACAGAGCTTATGACCTCAGAACCCTACTCGATTCATATTCCATCGGCTTTTCTTTAATGTATTCTGTATTTAAGACATTGTGATTTATAGACTAGTATAATTCTGAAGCTGACTGGTAGCCGGTGTAAAGGCTTCAGGACTGCAGTTATATGTTTAGATCAATAATTAAGTCTACTGGAGATAAAAGCATCGATCAGATTCTCCTGGTCTGCTTGGAGCATGCAAGATCCGAATCATTCGGCACGCCAAGGTTTCGGACATGGTCTGTGGTCCTGAAAGATAGTGACTCTAAAAGTTTACTAACAGCAATTCCCTTTTCTGTATTGCCAAAAACGATCTCAGTTTTGTTTTGGTTTAGCAGTAGGAAATTTGGATTCATTGAGTCATTTGTTTTTGAATCAAGATTGATTCGTTGAGCCTAAAACATTTGCTCGTTTTGAACAGACGCAACAGACTTTAAATGGATTTCAATGTCGCCCTCTAGCGGACATTTGGGATCACTACCAAAACATTTATACAAAAAAAAATGTACTTCACAAGTCTCAAAACGCAAAGTTTTGAATTATCAGGATGCCAGAAGACGATGTCTGGCCAAGAAGATGACATTGCTGTTTGTTTTTCCAGCAGGGTGTGCTAAATGACAAATGACGCTGATCCCTTCGCGGTGACGGGATGAACGCTGATCAAAGTCGCGGTGACTGGGCAGGCCTGGAGGAGACGCGTCAGTCTGCTATATTTTGGGTGGAGTACAACGAAGTTTCCTCAATATCTTAAAACGTCTGTTTATCCACGATAAACTCATCTCATTTGCATATTTGTAGCCATTTTGTCACTTAAGCCTCTTTGTCATTAGGTAGTAAAGCAGATCACGAAGTGGATGCTGTGAGTCAAGCATCACTTGTTGACAAAGTTAGATAAAAGTAGCTTTAATGGTAGTTAACTGACACCTGAGTGCAAAGTAAGAATGATACTAAATAAGGTATAATAATTTATATTTATAATGATGTTTTAGGGAAGAAAAACAAATCCACGTGCTACTTAAACTTTAATTTATAGATATTACGAAATATATTATAATTGTTGTTGTCGTTGCTAGAGGTAGAAGTGGAACTGACAAACTAATCAATCATTCATTAATGAATCCAAGTCACAAGTGATGTAATACCAGAAATGTCCACAGCGTGGTGCTAATGTTTTCCCTATAACTGTAACTCAACGTTTAGCCACAGTGTGTCAGTACAGACCAAAATAAGAGATTGACAAAGCAGTTCAGATTTCACAGAGCAACATCCCTTTTTCTTGTTCATTCAAGCAATCCAAACGAAAACGAAAGCCTCTGTGCACACACATTTTTGCCTATTTTTGTTTATCATCATATAATGTAAACTGATATAAGACTTCTGCAAGGCCATAAAGGTATCTGGTTAAGTTAAGCACTTTAAAAAGAAATCATCACTAACCAAATGGGACACATGCACTTACCAGTAATTATAACATTGACCATTCCACAGCCATCATCATCTGACAGATTTTGGACAGACCCCTTTTGTTTGTCTTTTTATTTTTATTTTTAGAGAGAACCCACCCCTTCCTGGTACTATGAGCGGGATCAAAAGGCCTAGGCCCAAATCAATTGGCAGTGCAAGTCTCAAGACTGCCATGCAGGAAATTAGCTCTGAATGACGGCCCTGTGAGCACACTATCGCCATCTCGTCCTCTGACACACTTGGAAATAAAAAGAAGGAACTGCCAAGTTTATGTCAAGCAGTTTGAGCATTTATCCAACGTCCTTGATATCCAGCTTAAGCTACATGTAGAAGTGCGGGCAATTGTCATACTCGAAAAAAGTTACTATTAAGACACAATCCTTCGACTAGTCTAAGCTAGTTGGAACAAATGCTCAAATGGCTTCACATAAAGTGTCACTCAAGCTGTTCTCAAGTTATCGAAGCACTTGCATCCACGCCCACATCACGCCACCACCACCAGAACCCGTCCCCTGAACCTGAACATAAAAGCCCACACAAATACACAAGCGCATGTGTGTGCGTTTATGTGTGCACTGGAGAGAAGAAGATGAAGAAGAAGAAGAAGAAGAATGGGGCCTGGGCCACATTCCAGCCCTGCCTCCCTGGGCGAGAGAAGAAGGTATTCAGCATTCCTGTGCCTGCATATCAGGCCAGGTGCATTCCAGAGTACACACACACAAGCACACACACTATTTAACTATTACCTAGTGACTACTTTGTTTAACAGCACAGCGGAATTATCTTGCATTTGTGTACTACTAAATAAGCAGCAAAATGTACTTGGTTTTATCACCTAAGCAGGCGGCCATTTTGCCATTTCCTATCCACTGAAAATGACATCACAATACCTAAGGATTCGGGTAATGACCATCAAGGCTCACCTGTTTTCTGGGTTTTGGTCACGTGCCGTCCACAAGATGAGCCAGTAGGCGCTTGCCATTTTCAGTCGACAGGAAGTGGCAGTAGAAGTCAAAATGGCCGCCCACTGAAATGTATAAAAACAAATGGAATTTTCCACTTAATATTACAAAAACCCAGTTATTTATCAGAATGTTAACTGTAGTTAAAATCTGTAACTTGACTTGCTCTTTAACGGATTCTAAAACCGTCACACTTTCGGATGGCAAGAGAAAACCGATTCAATCGCGCAAAATGGAGATTCAAACCCTGAACCTCGAGCTTCTAACCATTCTGCCATTTCTGTAACTTCCAACGATCGGAACAGATGTGATGTCAAAGATCAGCGTCTCTAATTTGTGTACGGTTGAGTCATTTTCTCAATGCGTGGATTTCATCAGTGCTTGGGCGAGGAGGCCAAGCTATTTAAGGCGCGTGGCGTGAATGTACAGCTAGCCTCGCTGTGAAGGTTTATACGGCGCTTGCGATTCGCTGCGGTGACTCACGCATGACGCAGCGCACGGGGGTGGTGTTATGCACGCTCCCAATCCCGACATTCTGTTTTTTACTCATTTCTCTGGTGCTTCAAGTTCCCTGTAGGTTTGCCATTCAGGGAATCAGATGGGAAGAATCAGATGGGAACAGTTGTGTGATGGGGGGGGGGGGTTCAATAGGAATTCCTGTTGTTGCTCATCTTGATTCAAAGTCATCCGTAGGCTTGCATGGCTTTGAGAAACAAAAGCGCCATTCAGTTAATGCGCTGCTTCCCCTGTACACAAGTTGCCGGTTTGGTGCGATTGGACAGACACGGGACCATTCCTCCGTCACTGTCACGCTCCCCTTCCTCATTCCCCCCCCGATCCCACCTCCAAGCATTTTCTTCAGCCTGTCTTCTCCCCTCCACCCACTTCTCTCCCTTTCCCATGTGACGACTTTTCATCAGTGAAGTGGCTCCCTGGCCACCCAATGAATGGATGCCGCATTAAGAAGAGAGAGGACGAATGCCGTCCTTCCTTCCTTCCTTCCTTCCTTCCGCCGACCCCCTTTGGATCTGGTGGGAGTGGTATGTTCCGAAGTTTGTGAGACCGCATTGTTTGTCATCGGCCTTTGCAGGGGTCACTTCCTTTGACTTGTGTCCCAATGCCAGACCCCACCCTTCCCTGAGTGTCTGTTAGCCCAAAGGCCGATATCCACCCCCCCCCCGCCCGCCTCCCTCTCCCTACACTTGTGTCGGAAAAGCTCCGACATCTGAAAACAATCAAATAATCTAGGCACAATGCATCTCTTCATAGAGGGGTGCTGCTGGTGGTTCCCAGATGAGCGAGAGAGGATTAGGTGGAGGAGGCCCACGGCGGGAGTAAAGCTGAGAAGGGGTCGGGGTGGGGGGGGGGTCGCGTATTGTTCAGAAAATGTACGCCGTTATTTCCTCAAACAGCCGGCGCCCTTCCCTCATTGGTCCAAATAAATGGACCCTTCCACTAGACACCTATTGGGAAAAAAACAGATTGTAAGTGTAGAGAAGCGTTACATGCTGATCCTCTGTTGCTAACCAAACAAGCAGCACCTATACACATAAACTTTTCGTATTTATCAATTGATTTCTCAAATGGGCTTTCGGGGTTTATTTTATTTTTTTTCGGAATTCCTGTTCGGAATGTTCAACGGGCATTTGGTTATTGTAATAATATTTACTTTACTACACAATACTCGGGGCCCAAATATATATAAATACAGATAATCCTTTTGTTTCGGACAGTTCACTGCCAGTACATTAGGAAATTGTTGACTATCATTCTAAAATGCTTTTTTGTACTGGCTCATCCAAACAAAAGACACCTCATCCCCCGCGTTTAGAGTTAAGTAAACAAACTCCAAACAGTTTTGCCTGCAGGTGATTTCCTGGTAGCTTCCCATGTTCCCCCACTTAGTTACTTGGACGACATCACAGTATTTTAATTAACAGAAATTTGAGGACCTTAAATTTGAGGTTTTGTTTTCAATACATCGCTTCATATTAAAGCGCTGCAACAGAGATGCTAATTAGCATTAGCATTAAGCAAGAAACTTAAAAGGCAGTGTTTTAGATATTTACTAGTTCCCGTAAGAATATCATCTTTGATCCAAATCAAGATGTCCTCTCGGTCAAATGCAAAAGTCCGGCTCGTTAACAGATTGCGGTGGTCAGAATGTTCCCCTTGGACCGTGTTCCATGACACAAACATCTGCAAATGCTTCAACACGGCCTGATTTACACACACACAAACACACACGCTGTTCCTTCTCGTCCCCATGAGAATGGTAAACAGTCATCTGCAACTTCCCCTCCAACATATTCATTTATCCGCTCTATCCTGTGGGGTCGGAGCATGATTACAGGGAAGCCGAGCGAAGCCGCCCAAATAAACACCCCTCGGGCAGCACCGGGACCCGTCCGCCTCACCCTAAACACCAGCTTCCCCCTTCTGGATCGGGTTTCAATCAAACCCACGCACAGCAGACGGACAATAGGAAATAGTACGAGGGGGGGGGCAGTGTTGACACCGGCTGAAAACAACAAAGTCTTTCAAAATGTGTTCATTTAGAGCCCAGAACTTTCAATTTAGGTACCGTTTAACCCGGTCGTTTTTGGTTCCACACATATTTGACTTTCTGGCTATTTGCAGAACTTAGACCATCCCAAGTATGCGTTTTCCCTCAAGGGCTTTTCAACTGTATTGACCTTCCATCTGAATCAACATCCTTGATTGCAATCATAAGACAAACTTTACCCATGCGCTGAGAACATGAAGACAATGTCGGCAAGAAAACTAAAAGCATTTGGCGCATCATGCCAATGAGCATGTGATGTTCTTTGTGGTCATATTTCATAAAGAGAACCAGTTAGACACGCCTAAAGAGCCCTCACGCTTGCTTTTTCTTTAGACGCAATACCTTTAGTAGTCACCACCCTGCAATTAAGCCACTTAAAAATTGTTACCTGAAACAAGCGACGATAATGACGGCCTAAAGTCAAGCAAACAGCTAAAATGGCGTCAACGTTGGTCAGTATCAAAAAAAGAAGCAAATATCAAAACATTACATGTCAGAGTCGGGCGCCAAATCCATTAAGGTTGCCATTTCACATATATTTGACATTTTGTTTTATTTTGTGTAATTTGCTTCTACCTTTTGGACAGGGGTGTCCGAACTTGGTCCTGGGGGCTGCTTTCCTCCATTTTCAGAGTTTTATTTTCATTTTCAGGTTTCTTTGACGCTTCCTGGTGAGCTGATTTGAATCAGGTGTGTTACAGGAGGGACACATCTAATACAAGCAGGATAGGGGGGGTTCCCCCCTCCCCCCTCCCTGGAATCTTAATGGTACCGTCCATTTTATGACATCCTCCATAAACAGGCTAACGTACACACATACATTTTCTCTATTACATCGTATTTCTGTTGCCATATAATAGAATGCCTTAATTGTTACTTGTGTAAACATTAACATTTAGACATACATGCTTATGTGATGTGCTTTCCTTGTGTAATATGGCAGGAAAATGTCAATACGGATCTGCTTTTATGTATTTCAAGCCTGGATTACAGCTAGCTTGTTTTGACCACAGAAATCATGAACGGGATCTGATGTCATTCCACGTGTTGTGACTGTGTGCCCTCTCGCTGCCGATACTATTTCCATGTTTCTACGTGAGGTGGTGGAATTAAGTAAAGATTGTGAAGGGGAAACGACTGGGGCAAAGATATAAAGTTTAATTACGAACTTCCTTCCGCTGGGATTATTTTCTACGTCGCGTGCTTCGTCGTGATTGAAACCAGGGAAACTTCTTTTGGGGAAAAGCGCCACCGGGACTACTTTGCGTCAACTCCGGAAACACACGCTTGTCGCGTGTCGTTTGTCGCAAAAATGTCGTTTCATTAGTCAGAATGAAAAACGGATTATCTGAATTGTTGAAAAGCGAGCGGCGGTGTCTTTAAATTGAACAATTCTAGCACCCCGCGGAAGGATTTAATTTTCTCGAGCGAGAGAGAGGGTCGACACATCCGCCCAGTTTTCCGATGCCTCCCCTCCCCTTGTTGAAAATGGAGTTCGATTAAAGCAGATGTCCGCCAACTTCTGAGGGGGGGAATTAAAAATCGTTTTTCTCTCCCTTCTAAGCGCATTTGTGAAAAAAAACCCATTTTGTCGTTCCACTCCGGTATCCCTCGCTATCTTCCTTTTCCCTCCCGGGCGTCGAGGTTGCCTTTAAGCGGACATTACTCGGACACGTTGGCGGAGTGAGGCTGGCTTTCCAACAAGGCGCTGCTTCAAGTGTCGTCCCGGAGAGCTCTCAAGTTGGCGAATGGATGCTCGACAGCCAGCCACGACTATTCCGCCGCCGAATGTGACAGGCTTCAACACCTTTTGTGTTTTTTGAGGATATACACACACGCAGCGAGGGGCTTTTTTAAAAAAATCTATTTTATCTCCCCACCAAACCGGACCTTGTTTGGAAAGAAGATGGCTAATTTTGTGTTGTGGTCGGATTTTACTTCCAGGGAGGAGAAGACAAAATTGTCATTCTTCCTCCTCGCAATTTAACGGCTAATGCTAGCTCCACTTTTTTTTTATTCTCCATGGTTTTTTTTTCCATCGAAGGGGAGCATTCTTACACTTTTTACCGAGCACCCCACCCTTAATAAACACCTAACGAAAACACGACACGGTTGTACGTATGTGGAGGAAAATGGTGAATTTTGTGCGATTTTGTCCCGCCGTCACAGCGCCGTCGATGCTAGTGCTAGGATTCGGATCTCCGTGAGGAAGAAAATGAGTGAAGATTCAACAAATCCAAACAATGAGTGAGTACAAATTCTTACCACTAAGATCTTTTTTTTTTTCTGACCCTTTCATGTTTCTGCTACGCGATCGTGACGTATGGTGCTTCATAAATACGAGACGGTTAAATATGAATGCATATTTTTGAATGGCGTAGATGTCGTCATGAGTATAATCCTCAACAACTCACGCTCATTTTGGCGTGAAATTCATTTAAAGCCTCAAGCGAACGTGTATTAATATCACGTAGACGACAGCACAAGAGTGCAAAACGCTCTTTTTTTGTACATTCATACGCGTATGCACAATAACTAGGATATCGTCGTCGTAAACAAATGACAATAAGCGCCTCAAAATGGATGTTTCATTTCCAAAAGGCGGAAGATCTTTTTTTTTTTCCTCAATCACGCTCATTTACATATCTCCATTCATAAAAAAAAAAAAAAACGCTTTAAATTGGCGCCTGGACGCAACAAAAGCGCCTCGTAAATCGTCAACACACGTCGGATAAAGAGTTGATTATTTCCGTGTCTCGAACCCATTTGGTGTTTTTTTTTTTCCTTTTTTTGGGGAGGTTGAGGTGGGTGGGGGTGTTCTGGCTTTACACGGCTGAGCCCTTGTGTGCGCTTGTTGACAGTCAGTGAGAAATATCTGCTTCGGGAGGTGCTGCGGTCACATGATCCCCTCCATTCATAAAGTACCTGCCAGGCCCCATTCACATTCAACTGTACGCTGTTTCGCATTGCAGCCACGGTCACACAATGATCACATTTCCTTTTCACGCCATTTCTCTCTGAGCGCAACACATCAACACTGTTCTGTGTCTTTTGATAATGTATTTGTCACAGAGGAAGTCATGTGCTGCTGGACCCCCCCCCCCCCCCCCTACACACACACCCAGCCATTTACACTGTCACGCTTTTAATGTGTCAAACACACCCATGTTCTGAATCTCTCCATTATAGGCCTCGTGGAAGGCGGGGTGGAGATACGTTGCATCCATGCTTTTGTCCTTGATCTGCGTGTTTACGTAACCTACCTGAATTAGTGCGTCCGCGTCCATCTTTTGCTCTGGAATCAAAGGTCGAACGACTTACAAGGTGTTGAGTGCGGATGTTGTAAGATAGATTTTAAGCATTTGTTTTTCTTTGCATTCATTGTGGCTCAGACGATCAACCATCAAGTCCGCAAAGACATCCTGAGGCGTTTGCTTCGCTCAGGCTTCAAATAGAATGGATCTAAATGCGAAACTTACTTTTGAAAACTAGCGTTGGAATCATTGCGGTCACTTAGTCACGCTTAATTTGTGTCATTTCAAACTTTTTTTGGAGAAGTGATCTAAATACACACGAGTATGGACATGTGAATCGAGGCCTTTTCCTGTTTCCTCCCCCCCAGTCGTCAATAGTGGAAGCGACCACACGTTGGGAAATACTGCGACAGGGTCGACGTGATGCGCCGCGGTTTGTTCCTCTCTCTGCGTAATGGCGGCAGCTAAGATGGCGAAGTGATCCAAATATTGTTGCTAGGATTCCACCACCTGTCTTGCCCGGGCGTATGATTCATAGAAACGCAGAGGGAGCGAGATACTGAACGTTGCAGCTGCTGTCTCCATTCTTTTCTTTTTTATTTTGTAGAAATTGCGATCACACCGCTGATTTGTTTTGCCCACGGAAATTTGTCACACGATAGGCGTCATTCCAAGTCATTGGTAAAGGCTTTCGTTCACCCTGTCCTCTTTTGTAACAATCATTTTGCTCTCCACTGCATATGGTTCATCTTCCATTTAGCTAGTCAACATTACATAGTTGTTGGGGAGCACGTTTTTAGCTTGAATATGTGAAGTTCTTCCTGTCATGCGTAAAAGGTCATTCGAACTAAAGCTGGTGTATTGTTGTCATTGGTGGCCAATAAAGTGTTCCTCCATTTTTTTTTTTTTTTTTTTAAATTATGAGTGAGAGGTCATTTGGCCTTGCATTGCTTGTCGTGAAATGATCATACATGGAATCGGGCCTCGATCGTCTCCCGCTGTGCCACGCTATTGTCTCGTCGCCGGTCAGGTGATCTCCGGCACTCCCTCTCACTGTGTCCTTCCTATCTGTGTGATTGATTTGACAGCTCAGCATTTTTATCTGCCATGCGGGGCGTTGTGATCTTATCACCTTGTGTCTGTTTTGCACTCCCATTCCTGGGGCGGCGCTTTTCCAAACGCATTCCTGCTAAACAACCCTCATCAAGTCATGAAATGACAAAGGGGAGACGGCGACCTCAACTGCTCATGTTTTTACGGGCCTGGGTAATTGCTGATATCCTGCAGGCCTTAAGTTAAGCCAAATCATTCTCCGGGTTTTATTTTTTGAATCGATTTTGCGAGTGCTAGCTCGTGAACGGATGTGACACGTATGTTTTGCTAGCTACGTGCCTGTCCTTTTCACAATGTCTGCTTAGGGCCCTAAAACTTGCGCTTCCCCGATCATCGTTATTTGACTTCATCCATATTTACCTCATCCAATTTCTCTCAGTGGGAGAGCTTTCCTAAACTTATTTTGCAGACACAATATTTATGATCCGGTGTCTGCTTGTTCTAGAAGCTGCCGTGCGATTGTTTGGGTGATTAATGGCAGCGGCGCTCTGAGTAACCAGACTGCTCGGACTGCCCGTGACGGAGGCCATGTTCCATTCCCCGCGCTTGGAGTCGGGCCTGGATTTCTGTGCGTTTTAAAAGCCGAGCCATTTCCCCTTTACATTTTTCATTTCCTCTTTGAGTGTTTTAGATGCTTTAAATGTCAGCCAGGTTGAGGGCACATTTCACGTCGATAAATTTTTAGCCAAGCGCCGCAACAGCAGAACGTGCCTTCTGATGTTCCCGCGAGAAGCTTCTCAATCGTGGATCTTGTTTTCAATCGTGCGACATGTGGGGACCATGAAGGCTGCGCCTTGTTTTGCGAGCTCTTTGCTTGCAGCTGGCCCGAGACGGACGGGTTCTTTCCTGCGAGGCCGCAGACATAAAAGGGCACAGATGTAAATCTTAAACCTTGTTTCTTTGATGGACTTCCCAAAACCCTTTGAAAACAGGAACGGGGTTTTTGTGCGTGCCAAATGTAGTCTCACTGGTGGGAAGATAGCCCGCCATCTTAAATTGTTACTTTTCGTTGCTTGCGGTATGACCTGGTGCTTAATACCTTGTTCCTGCATCTTCCCAGCCTTCTTCCTGTTCCTTATTATAGAATAACTACAATTAGAATCACCATCCCTGGAGACCGAGCATTCCAACATTAAAGGAGACCATAGACGCTGTGCAACAGTCCAAACTTGTGCTTCCTCTTCTGTTGTTGAGTCGGCGGTAATGTCATGCGCAAGGTTTTCATTTACCAGAATGCATGTGGTGGTTTCTACTCAGTCTGTAGTTTTTTGTTTTTTTTGCCCCCAATAGTAATGAGTGTCTGATTCCACCCACCCCGCACAGAATAGCACCTATAGCTGATCCACCAATAAACAGTCAGGATTTCACATAAGCGTCATTTAGATCATTTTAATGGGATTGTAGTTTGGGTCTGTTTGATTAGGCGTACACCCAGAAATTGAAATCTGCAGCTATTTTGACAATTACTAGCTAATTCATCCAAATATTCTTACTATTCTGTTCGAGTTCCAGACTGAAATCCATTGTGTGATTACAAAAAAAAAAAAAAAAGAGACTTTCATTGTTTAGTGCTGCAGAGTGTTATTTTCTTTTTTTTCCCTGAGTCAGTTGGTAGCTTTGGCCGAATGTTCTTGTGAGAGGGATGACTCACCGGCAGCCTCGAGGTGTTGCAAGAAGATACGGCAACATTTCTCTTTCACTTCTCCTTGCGCAGGCTGAGTATTGGCTTTTGGCGTAGCTAATAAAGCAGGCGCGCAAAAAAAACGCCGTCTGTTCAATGGGCATTGTCCAATTACCGTTTCGGCTTTTATTAATGGCTGAACATAAAGCACCCCCGACGAGCTTTCTCGTTGTGGTCCTTGTGTCATAATTTGCTTTGCGTCCACGTCGGGTCGTGTCATTTGTTCAGCGCTGCCCTTCAAGTTGGCTGCTTATTTAGAGCTCTTGAACCGCGGCTAATTAGCTTGCTGGCGACGGAACCGACGGCGGCGGCGGCCTGGGTCCCATGTTGTCTATCTTCAATATTTGTTTTCTCGCCCGGTTTTGTCAAATCGGACTTGATTTGTTTTGAAAGCTAGCTTAGCTTTTTACACTTCATTTTCACAGATCCTAACAGAGGATAAGCTACAAAATCGGATTGGGATAAGTAGCTTGTTTATTTTTCCTCAATGATTTGTTAATGAGTTTCTTTCCTCCCCTATAAATGCTTCTAGAGTCGCACAAGCCAAATCTGTCTCGAGGAGTTCCTCTCGTTTTTTGAGGAGCGATGGGGAGATGGAAAAAATGAGTTGAGCGAGGGGGACTTTTCTCCCCTTTTCTGATGTTAATGAAAGGAGGAATGGTTTTCCAGCTTTTAGCTTGCAGAGTGTGTCTCCCCTGCAGCATGCTCCACTGCTTGGACATTGTGGGAGTACAAAACTGCAGGCCCGGCATCCAATAACGTGAAATTTCAGCAGAGAAGCAGCCATTGTGTGGCGAGAGGCAGGCGGGGAGGGGTTTTGGTAGCAGAGGGAGACAGAGCGGAGCGAAGGGAGGGCGACTTGGCCGACTCCCAGGGCTCAGGCCACATCCTTTCTCTCTCCTCTCATTCGTCACTCCTCCTCTTCCTTCTCCTCTTCGTGCCTTTCTTTCACCCCCCCATCCACCCTCCTCCCACCATTGGGATAGGAAGCCAAAGACTGAGACACAAGCAAAAAGCATGATGGCATACTGGAGCCTAGTGAGCCATGGGCCAGAGCGAGCAGACAAACGGCCACTTTGTCCACTTAGGAAACGCTTGTCCCAGGATCCCCCTTCTCCGGCGCACACTAGAGCGGCCGGCCTCGAGGCTCCAGCCAGCCTGGTCTGCACGTGCTATACCATCACGCCCTCTCCTCACCACAACGTCCTGCTTTGTCTTCCTCCTTCCGCTCAACATCTTGTTTTTTGAAATGTATTTAAACATACACCGTCAGACTCTTATGCTTCTTGCGCTCTCATTTTTATGAGAGCTGATTAGGCCAGACGCCTTCATTTGTGTCATTGCATTTTTGGGATAATAATATACAAGGCCTGATCTGGAAAAAATGGCCGCTTATCATTAAATCCACAGCTAGCAAGGATAAAACAAATAAATGTCCTTGTGGTCACATTAAGGGAATGAGAGGTCTTAATTTTGATTAAAAGAGGGGTAAAAATAGCTGATGATACATAGCTCAGGCTAAAGTGGACTTTCAAGGAAAATAAGCTGTGTTCCATTATAGAGATTGTGCTGCTGTTTTAGTTAGCAAAGGAGTTCAAACAAGCATGTGTGCCCACAGTGTCTATGAATTGAGGTATACACTTACAACCTGTGTTTTTTTTTTTTTCTTCCCGGAGAGGAAAAGGGAGGCGCGTCTATTTGTGGGGAAGCATTTAGAAGTGGATGACACACCCGGTGACTAATTGAGGCACGGCGTCCATTTGAGGAAATGCAGTCGCCAAATATCGCCAATTCCCTGAATGCAAACCGCCCCGTTTTTATGGAGGCGGCGAAAGGCTGCGCACATCCTTTTTGTGAATAGAAAAGGCTCTATTCACATGCTGTTGACTGTCACCTTGGTCTCCACCCTGTTCCCATCCGCCACCACCTCCGCCCCCACAGACACATTCTCTTAACCCCCCTCCTCTGTTTTTCTCTCATTCTTTTTGTCGGAAATGAAGTCAGTCATCCAGCAGAATAACTTGGAATAATTTGGAAATAATGGGGGGGGGGCTCTTTTCTCTCGATTCCAAACTCCCCCCGTATCTCCCCCATTGACTGTGACTCAGAGGCCCAGACCAGCTGATGTGCTTCCGCTCTCGATTGTGTGTCCAGTGGACTGTGTACTCCCAGCAAGGGGCGTGGAGGACAGCCTTTGTCTCCATCGTCCTGGTCTAAATTTCCATGCTTGCGTTGCGCTCTGGATCACTTTCTGTTCCTTGAAGAGCAAAAAGAAGATTAGACATTTTCTTGCTTTTACCGTTCTTCCTCCATGGGTGCAAAAGAAAAGTGCATTCACTTCCTGTTGGGGTCTAGACCCTCTGTCGTCCTCCTCCTCCCTGTGAGTGTGTCCCTGTGCTGGCATGTGTGAGATGGTACTTCTGAAGGGTCAGGTCCTGGTCATTGTGCCCTGGTCATGGCTGAGCGACACCACCGCCTGCCTTCTGTTCACCCCAGGGACCCCATGCCTGACTGACAGCCCCTCCTGCATCCATCACCCCCTTTATTGAAGTGGCGGGGAGGGAGGGGGGGGCTTTAACAGCCGCTGTATTTCCATCTCTTCCTGCTTGTAAGTTGGTCCAGAATGAATTTTTATTGTGATGAGGCCAAAGGTTGTGGTGTAAAGTCGATGCCAGTGCTGTAAAAAGGCGTGACCAGAAAGGGTGGGTTTGTAAGGGAAGTTGTTGTTGTCTTTGCAGAGGGCCAAAAACACATTTAAGTATGAAAACCGACAGAAATCATATTTGGAAAGCAAACATCCTACTGAGTGGCATGATCCAAATCGTTTTGTACTTTCGAGGATATTATTGGGATCAACTTGGGATCAGACATTTCTACCAGTCATCGTTTATGTGGGGAAATGGAACTATAAAATCCGCCAACCGCCGTGGCGCCGAACGAAAACAGGAAATTCATGGAAAGTCCATAAAATGTACCATTTATCGGAACTATTTGGGTATTTTAGACTGGTTGTGTTGTTCCATGTCATGTTCATGCTGGTGTGATGTCAGGCTAGCTACCTAGCTTGCCTTAACATGTCGCTTTTCAACTTGTCACTAAATGAATTGGGTGAATCTAAATATTTTTTTTAAAGTTTATTCAATGTTAGCATAACGCACGTGTAAAGGAGTCTTATCAAAATGACTTCCGATTCATGGAACAAAAACTTTCCGACGCAACAGATGAAGTGGCAACTGATAATCCCCGCAATGACCTTTGCCAAGGGTGTGGAAGGGGAGAGCAAAGGTTACCCACATTGAGTTGACGAGATCCAGCGGGACCGAGTCAAAATGGGAGCTGTTGCGTTCTCTGTCAAGTCGGTGACTTTCTCGATCGTCAAATTGACACATTTATCGACGCTGAGCCGAAGTCTTTAAAGGCACGCAACATGAAAATCCTTTTGTCGCACTCTCTACTCGTCTCTGTCTGCTTCCCAAATCTTTTAATACGTTACCAGGAATCTGTGGAAAATGCCGCCCTCAGCACACTCTGACCTTTGTCATTTCCGGTGGCCTAGTGCGTTATCTAATCAGCTGACATCTGACCACAGGTGGAGATGCAACAAGGCTACATTGCTGGTGAGCCAGCAAAAAAAGAAAAAATGGAACGAGAGGCCGAGGGACATGCAAACGGCATTTGTGATAAATAATTCTCATTTACCGTTGAGTGGCACAGTTTCAAAAGTGGTGACATGGGCGAGCTAAACATAAAGCAAATTCCGCTTAATTGCTTTTTTTGTAGCTAACTTGAGTTTTTTTGGCGGGTTGGAAATTACACGTCAGTTGGAAATTAACAGTGGCGCTTGAACAAACGGTCACTCACTTTCCAGTCGGGTTTAAACTTGTACTGAATTACAATCTGTGTAATCCATCAATGGATCCTTTTTGTGTTTTTAGTTTCATCTTAAATGTTTCGAATGATTTACAGTTCTGTTTAAATTCCCTTAACATACTTTTGGATGCTTCCTCCCTTTTTCCGCAGTGACAGTTATGCGCGTGTGAGAGCAGTGGTCATGACGCGGGATGACTCCAGCGGCGGATGGCTTCCCTTGGGCGGCGGCGGCCTCAGCTGCGTTACCGTCTACAAGGTCAGCCAGGCGGACGACGGCAACAGCACCCACAGCAGTGGCACCCGGGGCAGCACGGGCAACCTCAGCCCTAGTAGCCCAAGTCCGACGCCCAGTCCCAGCCCAAGCCCCAGTCCCACGGCGGTGGAGTTCTACATAAAGGGGGAGCGGCTCAAAGACAAAGTGGTAAGGAACGCTTTGCGGACTCCACAGGGTGCTGGAAAGGTTCCGGTGAGATTTGGGTTCGTCTTGACGTCGAGCCATCATGCAGCTGCTGTGGGTTCATTGTGTCTCATGTTTGAGTGCATCCTAGGGAGAAGCCGGACTTATGTGTTCTGGACGACTATAGTTATGATTGAAGTGTTTTCCCTTCAACTTCCAGAACAAATGGTCCTGGTTAGCTTTGGGTCTTGTGGTTAGTTGTCGGTACTAAGGATACCGCCGCCGCCGCAGCAGCTGTTTCTAGTATGCCCTTCATGAAATTGTTAGACGGAAGAATGTAACCCTCACTTTACTCCATACCGATGCCGATCGCATGGATCATCTGCACTTTTTTTTTTTTCTCCTTCTTTCTCAATTCCACCATTGTGATTGAGAGAAATTGTGTGTCATTTCTCCATATTTACTCATTCACCCCCCACCCCCACCCCACCCCTTTCATGCTCGCTCCAATTTCAAAATCCGAAAGATGGAGATGACGTCACCACCGTCCCCCGCGCTTGTGTCACTCTCAAAGGCACTCGCCCAGGAAGCGTTGTTCAATATGCCTCCGTGGCGCAGGTATCTGAAAATAGGAGCAAACTGCGTGATGCTGTGATGCATGATTACATCATCCGGGAGAAGGGCAGATTACTCAGGAGCGGAGAATGATGGATGAGGGATGTGGGAAACCTACTTAGCTCAACGGATGAAATATATTGTGGAAACATATGCTCAACCTTGTAATTAGTCCCAAAGAAATAAAGTGCCTGAAAATTTGCTCACTTGTGGCATGTGTCACGTATGGATTGTGGCAACAAAAACGTATATTCAGAAAAAAAACACGCGATAGTGAGTGTGAGATAGTGTCGTGGCGTTCCGAGGCAGACGTGTGACATGTAACACAAAATCTGCATCCCAAATGAGCTTTCCCGCTGTTTCAGTGATTTTTAAAGTCACCGTCTTTGTTTCCGCCAATCAATTGCATTTCCATCTTAATCCTTTCGCCCAAGTGACCTTCTTGACCCCGAGAGCTGTGTGCCGAGTGCTCAAACGATGCAGTTAGATGGCATAATCCAGACTTGTGTGTAAGGAAAGTGTGAAAGTGATGTCAGAAGGCCGCAGCAAACACAATGACGTCGAGGCTCTGGTGGCCTTTTAATTCTTCGACGTTGGCGGCTCGTAGGCTGCCTGGCGTCTGAACGGCCTTTGACTGAGAGCGTTTTATGTGTTTTGTGTTCAAGGCTTCTTAAGTGCGTTACTATGCACGCGTGTGCGCGGCGGTGCAGGAAAAGGGTGTGACGGGAATGTCGCCGTACAGGCCGGGGCATACGCATGACTCCGAGACCCCGGCGACTGTTCTGGGAAGTGGTAAAACACCATGGACCCCAGTCACCACAACAAACACGCGGCCATATGTAAGCTGTGGCTGTCAGGATGCCACCCAGCGTCGGCCGGGTGCCTGGCATGGCCGACCAACTGTTTGAGGGCATCGGCACGACAACAACGCCGGGTCCAAGGAAAACAACGGCCGCAGACAAAGCCACAGACGACTAATGTTAGTCATGCAAACCGGCCAGGCATGACATTATCTGCTCTTCTCACCGCGGTATTGTTTGAAACCATCAGCGAGTCGACTGCACGGGTTATTGACGTCCCGTAATTATCTCCGCCGAGGAGTTTGCCTTTTCATCTGTGTGGTTTTGTTGCTGTTTGTTTGCTGGCGTGCCGCTTCCTGGTTACAGTTTTAAAATAGAAAGACAAATTAGGCGCTCTTCACCCAGTCGGTGGATCCGTTATAAAAAAAAAAAGCAAATTTAAAACCAACTTGACGATAAATAAATTACCCGAGGAATCAATGGAATAATTGATCGAATAATCCAGCCCTGGTGACAAATGTTCAAGCCTGGCTTGAATGCTTTTCTGTTCTCAAAATAACGCTGCCATTGCGCTTTAATTTGAGATTGTTGTGTCTGAACAAAGATAGGGCTAATCTTTGGAAAGAAAGCTCCCGAATCGTTCCCATCCCTGATTGTAGCCTTTAAATAGCTTGAGAAGAACACTGATGGCTAACACCGCTGATGTTCTTAGGGGTGCATGAGAAAGATCGACCAATCCTATCCGAACGCACCAATCATAGGTGGAGCCAGATCGAATGAGAGGTGGTGGGAATGTGACTGAGATGCGCAGCGATGCGGCACAGAGTGTACCAGTGATGACTCAGCTGGCTCTTCATATAGCCACCAATCTCTCTCTCTCTCTCTCTCCTCCCCCTTCCATCACTCTATTAAAAAAAAAAGGCGTAATTGGTTGACGAGTTCTTACGACACCAGCTCTCGGATTTGTGTCAGATCTCGAGCTGCGCTTTCTGCCTCGCTCTTCTCAGCCTCCCAACGATTGCTCACAGCTGTGCCGGTGGCGCCTTCCTGGCTCATCGTAATAAGCGTTCCCTTTTGGGCCGAGGACCCGACGCCGTGCACGTTACTCATTTTGTTGAGCTTGGCCAACCCAATGCGGTTTAGTATCTGCCAGGCTATCGGTGTCGGCCACTTTGTAAATTGTCAGCGCCAATAATGTTGCCCATGTGACTACCTTGTGATTCTGTGAACGCAATGGTGATGGTGTTTTTGCTTTGTGCCTCGGGATAGAAACTTGATTTAAAAAAAAAAAAAAAAAGATGAAGTCTCGGATGGTCACAGAACACATTCAATGCTGATTTGCAAGCTCTTCAAAAAAAAAAAAATCACGAGTTCAAAGATCTTCTTTATCTTATCCCGTGTCTGCTTTCCGGCACATGTCACCTCCGACTATCTCCGCCCCCACCCGTGCAACATCGCTGGCTCCGTCACCTCCAAAAGCCTGGTTTATGGTATCCAACGTCGAGTATTGTCCTTCTTCGCAACACGCGATACTTCCTCCCACGTCTGTGCGGGCCTCGCCGCGCAACGCTCATCTTACCTGCTCTGGCTCCGTTCGGTCTCGCCCTTCGCAATCACCCCCGGAGGCACAGACACCCCATCCGCCTCTCTTTTATCACCTGATCCCACACCATCCTCCTCAGTGTCCACTCATCTTCTTCCCTTCGTCCCCTCCGGCTTAACCCTTGGCCCTATCTTGTTTTTGAAGGCGGAAGTCAAAAAACGTTTTGTGATACCCTTATATATGGACAGAAGTCTCGATCAGTAAGCGATCAGGGGTTGGCGCTAAGATCAATATAGAATAACGGCAATGACGGTGAGAGACACGGATGGTTTCCATCGGGCCAAGCTCGCATGAGCTCGCATTCGCGCCCCTGTTAAGCCACTCTGGTGCACGTTTGTCAAAACCTCAAAGACCGTAATGGCTGTCTCTCATTTCACATAATCTGCCCTAAAGGAAGGCCAGGGGGTGGGCAGCTCAGTAGCCCTGATTAATAATAGGCTTTGGAAATACACTGTCTCTCCACCGCACACGTTTGACTGTCTGCCTCCAAAAACACACTCCAAGCCCCTTCTCCCCCCCCCCCCACCATTGCCTTGCAACTCATCTGTAATTAAAGAAAAAACCCTATTTTGATTATGGTTTACAAATTGGCCTGTAAAATACATGGAATTTTTATTATTTTTATTTTTCCGCTTTGAGAAATACCACAGTCATGAGTAGTTTGAATGTGTTTTTATTCTGTTCTTGTGTTTAATGGGAATGAGTGAATGGGCCTTACAGGGAAGGTTGTCAAACAAAAACAGTCAATTATGTCTTGATGGACGTACAGATCCGGATCAGCCATTTTGTCGGCCATTTTGTCTTCCTGTCAATTTAGTTTGTCATGAGCTAGAAACTAGTTTCTAAAAAAAACTACAATTTGTAGTAAAAAAAAACCAACAACCTTACAATCTTGTTTTCTTTAGGTGGTGCTGGAGTGTGTCCTTCACGAGGGCCTCGTGTACAACAAGATCAACCCCATCTTTCACCACTGGAGGATCAACAACAAAAAGTTCGGGCTGACCTTTCAGAGCCCCGCCGACGCCCGCGCCTTCGATCGAGGCATCCGCAGGGCCATTGAGGACATCAACCAAGGTGGGCACCTGTTGTGTGTTCCATATGAACTACCGTGAGCTGATTAAAGACATCTTCGTATGCTGAGCACGACCCCTCCTGTGCTAGCTTGTTAGCGCCATTCGGTCTCGCTTCTTCAGTACACCTGCACAGTAAAAGGTTACGAATGGAAGCTACAGCCGAGAAGGGCGAGTCTCTCGCTCTTTCTCTCTTTTTCTGTTTCCTCCTCCCTCTGTTCACCTCTGTGTCCTGGCATCCTCTGTATTCTGTCACTGTTGTGTAATGCCTCTCTCCCCGGCATGCGCGCACGCACGCACACACAGACAGGTTCCTCTGTATTCCCATCGCATCGCTCCGCCGCCGCTTGCTCGGCTTCGTCAATGCGTGCGGGCGAGGGTGGCAAAGGAGGAGGGGCGGGGCGGGGGCGGCCCCGCGTTGTGTTGGTAGGCGAGAGAATATGCTGCGGCCCCGCGAACGCGCACCCGCGTCGGACTTGCGGTCCTCTGTTGCCGTGGCAACGCCGGGCACACGGCTCAGGCGGTTCGGAGAGGAGTCGTGCCGCATTCGCTGTCTCTCGCTTCCTCCTCGGCATTGAAGAAATGCGCGCACACATTCGTGTGATTGAAACTGAAGTCCTCCGTTGTGTTCTGTCATCCTTTGCTAACCCCCCCCTTTACCCACACACAATAATTGTTGCAAAACTATTCTCCCTTCATCCCAGTGGAATTGTTTTAAATTGCCGTTTTGCACATGACCCTGGCTCGCAAGCATTTCCCCGACATTTAGGCTTCTGGCGTCAAAAGAACACGAGCTTTGCTTTCATAACACACACATTGTGTGTGTGTGTGTGTGTGTGTGTGTGTGTGTGTGTGTGTGTGCGTGTGTGTGCGCACCAAGCCAGCGAGATCACATTGTCAGTTACATAAGGTGTATGTGCCAATTATATCAACTAGCTTTCAAGACCGCCACTGTCAAAGCCGCCATTTTCCACACGGCAAGTTGAAACCAGGGCACGAGGTTGTTCTCGAGCCGTTGCCGGATCGCATCGGGGCTATTTGTCTTGTCAAATTTAACACCTGACGCTCACTTCTTCCGCTTTGTTGTTTTGAAAGCAATTAACCCCCGTCTGGCTGTTTGAATAAAAAGCAAAGGGTGATTAAAAGCCGAGCCTACGGGCGCGATGACTGGGCTGCCCCAATTTTTTTGCACAAAACAGGCTTTGTCTTGAGGAAATGTTGTTTTAATACGCTTCTTGGCGGATCATATTCCGGTTTCTGCGCAAAACTGCAGGGAAGAGACACAACTGTGAGGCCTGGTGAGTCATAAGACTCAAGAGTAATGCATTCTGTAGATTTGTGACTGATATATATTGCGGTCCTGAAATAAAACTCTTAATTCATGTGTTTCTCATTCAGAACTATGCGGGGCAAAGTGTGTCATTCTCAGTGCTGCTCGTCCGCCATGTTTGCGGTGTTTGTTGTGGCAGGACTCGTGTTTTGCTTTGGGGGCTTGCGGATGCCGTAACTAAGCCCCCCCACACACACCCTCAAAACTTTTTTTTCCCCTGCAAAAAAAAAAAAAAAAAGAATTGAATGTAGGTCACTTGCAACGAGACGATAAATTGATTTGTACAGGAAGGAAAAAGTGGCCCTAAGGCAAGTTGATTTGCAGTCTGACTAATCGGCAACAACAATGGCAAATAATCGTTACAAATGGCGATTGTGTTAAAAGTTCAATGACTTTGGTGTCTCTTACGTCATCGGAACGCGGTCACCCTGAGACTTGAAACGCAAGCTGCCGGGCTCCAGCATCTGCAGACGGGGGGTTTTGGGTGGGGTGGGGGCACATGGCGTTTTAGCAGAGGTCCGGTTACATGATTGGTGGCATGCATATTTCATTAACTTCCGTGTGCCCCACTGACACAAAGCAGCTTTCATTTCCCCATTTAGGCCGCAGTCGGATGGAAGCGCCGGTTGCGTCTCGATTTGCTTACGATTGCGAAATCAGTCGACAGTGAAACTGCTTTGTCTAATAACCCCATGATTATAACCCCAAAATTGTTTTCAACAAGTGTGTTGTTGTTTTTTAAATTAATTTCAATAATCCTTGTGTGTGTTTTCTAATTCTAGGCTGTCGACCGTTTGGCGACGGGGATACTCCAGAGAACGGACTACCTGTGAGTAACGATAAATTGCATACACTATGATTTATGTTTCAAAGAAGCATTCTTACCTGTCACACAAGTGTATAAATCACTTAACCACTGTTAATATTAACACCGTGTGAAGATAGCGATGTGGCAATTCAGAAGTTCGACCCTTTATGGCAAGTCACGCCACCTCGTATCTTTTGACGTCCCGCTGTGCCTCTCGCAACTCATTAGAGCTCAGATACATGTTCATCAGCACGGTTCAACACTCTCAACTCCCCCAAATCCTCAACCCACACCCCACAGTAATAAAAAAAATAAAAAAGTGTGTGTGTGTGTGTGCGTTCCCGTTCCTGTGGCAAAGTTCCTCTTTAAGGGATCAGGCTGAACACACAGGAAATCCAATGGCACTGTTGTTGCTAGGCAGCAAGGCAAGGGGGGGGGCTGTTTGCAACGGCAAAGGAGGGTGGGTGTTCACAAGGTTCAGCGCGTGAACCACCGAGGGTGTCACCATGGTGATTTGGCATCCGAACGTTGGCGGTCGCAGACCTGGGCTGCGGAGAAAGAGAAGTGAGCCACTCGCAAGTTCTGCGAGTGGAGAGCGAGCAAATAGCACAGCACAGGATCATCGGGCCTCGTCAAGTCATGGGGCACTTTAGACTCCAGTGCAGTGCGGGATAGGCGGAAGCATCATAAGAACATCAAAAATATTGGAACGTTCTAAATAGACCAGGACACATTTTGTACGGACGATCGACCGACGTCTTGTCCTGGCGGTCTTGTGAGTCATCACTTGAAACAAATTGAAGCAGGACAAGCACAGTTCTGACAGCCAATGGAGATGGTTGAACATGTTTTCATTGGCTGTCAACAATTTGTGCAGGATAGCATGGAGGATCTTGTCATAAAGTGGATTGAATCAATCCAACCAGCTGACCTCGGGCCTTTCTGTTCCCAAGCCATATGACGGCGGAAATGCACGGGATGTTCCCCGGTGCTCGTGCCAGGCCAGGTTGCTTCACTTAAACCCCCTCCCCTTTGTCCTCCGCCCTCTCTCCAGTCCTCCCTTCCTCTTCTCCCTCATCCCCCCCTCCCGGGCACATCTCTGGGGTCAGATCAGCTCCAGATTGGCCCCCCACACATGCCTTTGAATGGCGGGGCTTAGGCGAGCGCTTCAAAAAGGAAGCCAGAGTCTGTTTCTCATTTTGATCTACCCCCCCCCCCCCCCCATTCCCCCTCCTCCATCCTTTGCTTCTTTCTGTCTTCCTCTCACACACACATCCAGCTGTCATCTGGCTTTTTAAGTTCTCTGCTGCATTTCTCCAGCTGGAGCTGGTTTATGACATTCTCTCTGTAGACTCTCTGGCCTCTCTCTCTTTCTCTCTCTCTCTCTCTTTCTGTCTTTTACACACGTACACACATGAATCCAAACTTGAATCCAAGGCAAAGTCATGTTTTCCTGCTCTCTTATTCCTTTTCGCTCCCTCCACTGTCTTCTCTTCCGTACGTATACACTTATGTATGGGACACGCAGACACATGCACATACTTTGTGCAGTTCAAGGGGGAGACAAGGGGGTGAAACTTGGGGGGAGTCAAAGGAAGCATCTCTTAGCAACCACAGGACAGTAATTACTGTTGCAGCAGCTGGGCGCAAACCAGATTTCCGCTGTGCGTTAAAGCACTCCTTTACACACGGCACTGACAAACCAGAGCCAGCAGCCTCCCCCCACACGGCACCGAGAGGAAGAGAGAGTACTAACCCAGCCTTGATGAGGTCGGGGGGTGATGGGGTTGGAGGGGCCTTTGGATCGGGGTTAGACTTTGAAGGCGCACGTGTCTTGAAAGAGCGGAGCAACTTTGAAAGCAATTAGGACTATGAGATTGGCGGTACTAAATGTCCTACAGCGACCTCAAACCCCCCCCCCCCCCTCGAAAAAGACCTCAAAAGTAGCACAAGTGAGGCAAAGTGCTTTTTGCTTCACCTTATCCTTTGTTGGCTGTTTTATGCATTCAGAAAAACCGAACAAAATAGCGATTCATACGCTCGATAAATTGAATCCAACTTTTGACACGACTTTGCATCCGTGATGGTTTGGTGCATGGACGAGCTGGGGGATGCTCAGATGCTTCTGCTGACATAATGTTGGCTCCTGATGTAATATCCTCCCCCATCTCTCTCTCTCTCTCTCTCTCTCTCTCTCTCTGTCTCTCTCTTTCTCTCTCTCTGTATCTCTCTCTCTCTGTGTTTCTCCCACACCTCTGCATTCATGAATCATGAAATAGCTGTCACATTAGTTGCCATGAGCACTGAAGTCTTGGCAGTTTCTTTATCGGAGTCTGTTTATAATCTACACTACGTATATATTCCCCGCACGTATATTCCCTATGCGACGCAGTCTGCGGCATTCGCCAGATGCTATTTATAGAAAGTTCAGCCCGATTGTTGTCAATGGCGAGATCCATTTCATTTGGAGACGACTCGAAAGCGAGGCTGTAAGAAGGTGGATTAGTTCCTTTTGAAATGAAAAGTCCTATTTTATTTTTTTTATTTTAAGGCTTGTGTTTGTAGCTTTTCCTCCCGTTTTGTGGGAATGTGCTGTGGGGAACTCTGAGTTCTCACACAGAAGGGCCTTCAGTCATTGCTGCATCATGGCAAGAGTAGGTGCAGTCTGCCCTCTGGTGGTTAATGTGGGAAGGCGACCACAATAGCAAACCAAATTGATTTGAGCTAACTAAAATGCCTTTGTCTCACTGTGTTTCTTTCTGTCCATGCAGGCGTGTGAGGAGCCTCCCTCCATCTGCACGCCAATGAAGGAGCCCTTCTCCCCCCTGAACAATGTGGTGTCCACCGAGCCCTTCAGGGGCTGCTATGTACGCGCTCAGCCCTTTGACGAGTTCAACTCCGGCAACCGACGTTACCTGCCGCCACAGGTCCGAGCCGACAATAGATTGAAATATTTCTGTGCAATTATCTGAATCTGTCGTTTTGGTCCCCAAGGTGTCGAACAAATCCACCCGCCACGTCAGCTTTCACATGGACGAGGAGGAGATCGTCCGCATCAACCCGCGCAAGGACGTACACATCGGCGGTTACGACGACTACCGCCACCCGTTCATGTGGAAGCAGGAGGCGGAGCGCGAGGACACGGACTTCCCGGCCCCCTTCCACAAACTGGACGGCAAGAAGTGCGAGTACCTCTTCCCCGGCGAGGACCTCCGCTCGGGCCCCGCCCGTGGCATGGACCTCGGCCTGGGCAAGGACACGGCTATCAAGACTCAGCCCTCGCCGCTGCTCAAGTCCAAGAAGGGGCGGCGGCGGCGAGAGGACGGCGAGCGCTCGCGCTGCATTTATTGCCGTGAGATGTTCAACCACGAGGACAACTGGCGGGGGCAGTGCCAAGACGCCCCCGACCCCATCAAGCAGTGCATCTACAAAGTCAGCTGCATGCTGTGCGCCGAGAGCATGCTCTACCACTGCATGTCCGACTCGGAGGGCGACTTCTCGGACCCGTGCTCGTGCGACACGTCCGACGAGCAGTTCTGCCTACGCTGGCTCGCCCTGGTGGCGCTGTCCTTCATCGCGCCCTGCATGTGCTGCTACCTGCCGCTGCGCGCCTGCCACCACTGCGGCGAGGCGTGCCGCTGCTGCGGGGGCAAGCACAAGGCGGCCGGGTGACCCCGCGCCGCCCCTCTGGGACCCCCTCAAAGTTAGCTAACACAGGAAGCGGATCAATTCAACGTCGGCATCCTTTTTTCGCCCCCCCCCCCCCGCCCACTCTCTGGGACGGGGGTGGTGTTGTTGATCGCCAGCTCTGAGGGCTTTTGGAGATTTCAGTTTGCGTTTGTCGCCGACGAGCTGCAGCGGAGGACAAACTTGAGCTTTGCCATGAGCTAAGTCCGGACGAGGAGACGAGGACGTTGAGATTAACAGACTTGGAGATGTTACTAAATGCACCGCACACGCACACATACATTGACACACACCTGGCCAAACTCTACTCCAAGAAACGTGCAACTTTATGAAGGAAACTTGTCTTTTTGTACAGAGACGACAACAAAACACAACTATTCAGAAAAATAACTTGCTGTTTGAGTATGCTAAAAGGGATACATATGTTCTTATGCTTATTTTGTGTAATGTTGCAGTCGGGTAACAGTGGTGGCCTTTCCTTCCCTTCATCACAGTGTAATTAGTAGACGGGGGGGGGGGTTAGGGTCACATCGGCCCCTTCCCCATTTTAGCCATTTCTTGTCATTTAAACTTGATTCGCTTAGCCTCTGCCTCACGTCGGCCATTTTCATTGCATTCCAAAACAAAGGGACTCATTCCATTTGTGAGAAGGGAAAATGGTAACTTTTTTTTTTTACCATGCCGATTCCCTCCAAACTGCCCAGAAATGTTGCGAAACATGACAATTGAAAGCCCGCTTAGTTACTGCTGTTGTCATTTTTTTTTTTCTCCTGTTCACCTCCTGATTGAAAGCGGAGATTTTGCTCAACCAGCAAGTTTTGTTTCGGTGTGAGAAGGTTGACGGTGCTCCTGTTGGATTTGATTTTTTCTTTTTCTTTTTTTTTTAAGAAAACAACCAGGCACTTAAAAACGAGGCTTCTTCTTTGACCGAGACGGCCTTCTCCAATTAAGTAATTTGTCTGAGGAAAAGCACTGCTCTCCGAGCTTTTGGTTGCAGCACCCCTCTACCTTCAAAAAGTCCCATGTTTGTCCTAGACTTTGATTTTATTTTATTTTAATCCTCCTTTGTGCGCCTCCTCATGTCGCCAGTCCACTCCTTCATGTGTCTTCGTTTTAATAAGCCCTGAATGAATGAGTGCATTGTTTCAGGAATGTTGAGTATCTCAGCAATTAAGTACATACAGATGGTGTGTGAGTGTGCGTGTGTGCGCGTAGGCCTACACGCGCCGGTAACGTCCTGACCGACGACCCTTTAGACAAACACGTTAAAAAAAAAAATTTGTTCTTTTGAAGATTCCAGACTTCTCTCGCCGCAGCTAACAACTTAGCAGCAATATACACCAAAAAATCTGAGATGGTTCAAAGAAAAAAAAATGCGGCACAAAACTGTTGCTTTTAGTTTCTTAATGAAGCTTCAAACATTATTTTGAACTTTATTTTTTTCACCAATTGAATTTGCGTAGGTGAAAGTATCGCATACATTCAGCGTGATCGTAAAGAAAAACGAAATCGGCTGAAGATCTCTTATCGTATTACAGGGAGTCCTCGGTTTGCGTGTAGTCTCCCACTACCTTTTTACAGCGTCGTTTCTTATTAACCTATGCTAGAAAAGTATTAACGTGAAAAAACATTTCGAAACCATAAATGTAAGACTAATATTTTTCTTATACGCCAAGTACGGCGGTAGCTTCTTGTATTACGTGACCACAAATCTTTACGCCCCTTACTTATTTGCACGCTTTTTGTAACCTCCAAACACTGCATGACATGTAAACCGAGGACCCCGAGAAATTCACTTTTGTGCTGCATTTGAGATCACAGGGAAATCTGAAATATCTGACTTAATAACAAAATGGACTGACCATTGACACACCTTGATAAGCTAATATTTTGCTTTGTTTGGAAACTTTGAGTCTTGGATCTTGCAATACATTTACTCACTAATTTCCACATAGCTCTGGACAAAAAGTTTTTGTTCGTTTTGTTCTTAAACATTTTTGAATGACACACCAGATGACACTGATAACTTCCTCAAGTGTCCGAAAACTCGTCATTGCTTTCAAAAGTGTGGGAACTCCACAGTCCATTCACTTTAGATCAAAAATAAATAAACGTGGACAAAAACACTACGTTTAGCACAAACCATAACAATTTGGGAGTCTTTCTTTTTTTATTTGTAATCTTTCTATGCAATCTTCCGACACTCTTAAAGACTGACAGGACACGTGTGTTTCTTCTAAGACCTTCATAGGTAGTAAATAGTCATCGTAGATGAGCCTCCTCCCCCTTTGGTACCAAACACCTGTAAATACGCAACACTGTATTTAAGTACTGATGATAATAATAATAATAATAATAATAACTGGCTTGTTTTGTCTTTGAGCTTGTCTTTAAAGATAGAGCTGTATTTATCGCGGCTGTCAGCATTATCTACGGTAGCTTCTATTGACAGCATACTTGTGTACATAGGTCCACCTTTTTGTAGTATTATTTCACATTGAAAAGTAGAGGGCATTTGCAACGGATCGGGCGGGGGCTAAACAAAACAAAATGATCATTGAGCTCCTAGTAAAAGTTTCTCGCTAGTTTTGTACGCTAAACAGAAGGATAGCGCTAACGGTACAGGAGTAGCACTCCACTCGCTTTGGAAATTTTATATATGAATATAAATATATATATATCTATAAAGACATGAATTTAAGGCTGCTAGATACAATCACTAATTTTATTGTGCTGACAGAGAAAATTAGCTATGAACGACTGTTAAAACCTAATTCTCCAACAGCATTAAGCATTTTTTTTTTTTTTTTGCGAGACGTATGTGTGTGTTTTGTGTGTTTGGGTCTGTGTTTCCTGTCGTCAAGCTGAACCAAGGTTGGATGAAGCTGATTAAAAACTTGCTGGCTGACAAAATGTAGGATGTGCATTTTTTTTTTCCTTCTCTTAAACAAAGGAAATGAAAAAAACTAACACGTTTGTCATTCTGCATTAACCAGCACAGTGCTACTTCCTCTCATGTACTGTATATGCAACATATGTCTGTCCTCTTTCACGTGTGTGTATATATGTTTATATATATATATATATATATACGCACACACACACACTTCAGTTTTAACCAGTTTTGCTGCTAGTCTTCTATTCTGTTTCGAAAACTTGCATAATATTGGGAATGCATACAGATGTACACATTGTGCAGAATGATCACTATATATATATATATATATATATATATATATATATATATATATATATATATATATATATATACATATACGTATACATATATGTATATATATATGTATATATCACACATACACCCTGTTTTCCTTTCAGTGTGTTTTAAAGAGTAACAGAAAACCGTTTACTTTTCACAGCAGTTTTTTTTTTTTTTTGAGTGTTTTTGTTCGGGTTCTCCAACAAGGCTTCGGTGCACTGATTTTACTCGATGTATGCTTTTTTGACATCTTACAGCGCTTGATGTAACATTTATGTGATTAGTTATGAAATAGTGGAAGACATTTTTGTGCTTTTTGGAAAAAATTTGCAGTATAAATGGTACTATTAACTATTCTGTAAACACTGCCTGTTCATTTCCTCCCTTTGCTTGTGCATATTCTATTTTTGTTAATTTAAGTTCCTTAGTGCCATCCTGACAACCTCAAAAACAACAACGACGACAAAAGAAGTGCCTCATGTCCATCCTAGTCTCCATCGGTTTAACATCTGTCTGCTCTGGTTCTATCGGTTTCTATTATTTTGTTGATTTGAGAATACCAAGTATATGATGTAAAATTGATAGTCCCAATAACTCCCATGGCATAGTTGTATTTTCTTTATACAGATGTAGCTTGTTACTTTTCATAAATATATAATGTAAATATGCATACATATGTTTGTAACTGTTTTTGTTACATCATACACTTGTAATTTGACATATCAAATAACATTATCATAATAAAATTGTGAGTTTTAACTCTTGCCTGTGCATATTTTTCATATTTTATTTAATTTATTAAAGGCACAGATTATCCAATATCTTCGAAAATGCAAATGATACCTGTTATGTGCCGTAATATAATAAGCAATACCGACATCCGATATTATCATGCTTAGCAATGATCAAGACATTTCTAAATACAAAATTATTTCACATATATTTTAATACCTTTTATACAAACGGTAATTTTGAGTTTCGTGTTAAATTCGTAAATTGAACTAAACGTGTTAAATTATAAAAGTTAATTTGAAAATATATATTAAAAGTCGACAGATAAATCAACGTTAACAGTGGGCGGAACCAATAAAGCAGGCGGAACCTTTATTTTTTCCGACCGGTCCATGGAACACAACCGGAACAGCATCCGAATATAGCGTTCGTAATACCGTTCGGATTTCATGGAAACAGAATAACTCTACAAATGTGTTTTTGTATGTAAATACACTCTCACTTAAACGTCATATCATGGTGGTTAAACCATAGAATAAGCGATGGAGTGTGATATTTTAGACTCTTTGGAGCAACTCGGGTGAGTCGACAGCCTACGAGATAGCATGCTAACATGTAGCTTTACATTGTCGGTCTCTCGCCATGTTAACGTTGTCTATAACTCGTCTCCAAAATGTCTTATTAAAAATGTTTCTGCCGCTCAGCTATGACGGTCCCCTGACGGAGGAGAAGGCGTTGCTTCAAGCCGCGAAGAGTGGCCTGTCGTCTGCTGAGTATGTGGACCTGTGCCGATGGTTGGTGTCCCGTTTGAAGCCACTGTGTAACTTGGAGGAGAGCATCACTACTGGTCCAGGTGAACTAAAAATGACTCGAATCGACTCTTTATCGCTATAAAACGAAACGCTTGGCCAATTTTTGCTAGTGGTTGCTTAGCGATCAAACAGATAGTCGCCTGGTTCCTTGTCAGTCAAGCCAAATGTCTCTACAGAGGACTTGGGCAGCCTGGAGGTGGACATGAGGGGCTTGCTGAAGGAGCTTTGCTGCCCGTATGAATTGTCAGCCATACTAAAGGGAAACTCGAAAGACTATCTCAAGGTTGTCCGTAAGTTACTGCTCAAGCTCATCACGCAGTTAAATTCCGATGACCCTGAATTGGCTCATCATTTATCTTTTTTCCAATGTGTTTCTTTTGTGTAGTGTTTTTAAGCTCCGAGCTTCAGGCGGCGCAGATTGCCGTCAGCAGACGAGGCGGCGTTCAGGGAAAAAGCGCGGGCTCGGCATCGCTGGAGCTACGGGAAATCTGCAGCACCTTGAACATTTCACTGTGCAAGGGCCAGGATGGTTTGGATGTCCTGTCTAGCATTCAAAACAAGGTGAGACTCTACTAGAATCCTCTACGCTAAATTTGCAAACAGCTGGAATGTGTCACTACAGGTGGATACACTTGTTGGCAAGTGCCCAAATGGCATCGTGGGAAAACCCGCGTTGAAGAAAGGCCTCGGCAAAGAACAGTGGGTATGTGATGATGATGGTTGGACCTTGTGCGTTGAGAGATCTTTCAAGAAAATAAATGTGTCCTCACACAGGAGAAGCTCCACAGCATGAACGCAGTCATGTCGACAGAGTACGAATGTCGGCGCCGGATGCTCATCAAGCGCCTGGATGTCACCATTCAGTCGTTCGGGTGGTCAGACAGGGCCAAGGTAAGTTCATTTGTTAGTTTACAGCACAACCTCCAAAGATGAACGCCCTGAAATTGGTCCAGTGTTCGAGTTCAGCTGACATGATCTGGGAAATGTACAGGCACCCTGCTTTTTCTTTGGCATTTTGCTTTGTGTGATGTCACCACAGAAAGTGACCAGTGATGACAAAGAGGAAAAGTATGATGAAGCAGAAAGTGGATCTTTTTGCATCGTAGCAGTAGCGTAGCCACCAGAGGTACACCCAGGTACTAGAAACACCCCAGGCAATTGTTTTATTCTACTACAGTGAACCTTCACATGTTCACAGTGCCACATTTGCCAGTTTTTTTTTTTAATCCTGAAAAAAACCTATAGCTATTTTTTTACTCAGGCCAAATTCATGTCTAATGTAAAAAATACACTGCATTAACACAATCTTGAGGGATGAGCCTCATCTAGTCTGGTCATAGCAATAATGAATTACAAAAAGGCTATGTCGCCCTCTTGTGGCATTTATAACCAATTACAAGCTTTTTTTTCAGCCAGAGAGAATTAAATGCAGATTTTTGCTCCTTATTCCTAAAGGTTCTAGTTTTATAAACTTTTTTCATCAGGTTTTCGATTTTTTTCCATGTGTCGTTTTATGTTATATTCCTGTCGGTTCTCCATCTGTGTCTATGATTAAATGTTTTCTTGTTTTGTATTCAGGCCAAGGTTGACAGCATGGCCCAAGCGTACCAGCCCAAGAGACACGCACTGAGGGCCAAAGTTTCGGTGGACACCGCCGCCCTGCTGGCCGCCAGAGAGGACATATGCAACGTGGTCAAGACCAGCAGCGGCGCCAGCAGGCAGAACACCACCTGTGCCATCAACAAGGTAACATATCTCAAGATCTCAACACCTGCTCTTCTTCCGTGGATCAAATACTTGTTTTGGAACTCACTTTTTTTTGGGGGGGGGTACGTTTATTATACGGTAAAAGTAAAGTGAAACGGATGCGTGTCCATCTTTTAGTGAGTTTTCGTTCAGTTAGTCTTCATGGAGTGTAATAATATTATCTACAAAAACAGTAGGGAGCTCGCAGCATTCGCTTCTCGAGACCGAATAAAAGAATGTACTCGTAGATCCCAACGTCACTCACATTTGTCTCTTGCACGTATTCGCCAGATCCAAATGGGAAGAGTTCCGGACCGAGGTGGACGCCCCTCAGAGATAGAACCCCCGCTGCCTGAGATGCCCACTTGGCAGGAAAGGCAAGACAGAGGTGGATGGGGTGGAGGAGGAAGAGGTTGGGATAGAGGAGGTGGTAGTGGATGGGGAGGAGGAGGTAGGCACGGTGGACATGGCGGAAAGCGAAAACGGTACCAGTATTGATTTAATGTGCTGTTATTCTTTTTAATGACTCATCAAAACGTTTCAATAAATTGAACAGGATTATAAACTTGCTGACACTTTTGTAACAGTAGACATCAACCTCAGTAACCTCACAACGTATTCTCTCATGGAATAGTGTCATTATTTGACACCATGTCATTTTTGCATCATAGATTTTATACAGTTTGTACAGTAAACACACAACACATTGTCACATTGTGTACATGATCAACAAATACATGGACAGACGGATACCAAAATAAATGTGTTTTCCACTAAGACTCCATCAGTGCTTTGGGGGGGGGGGGGGAGTAAATCAGAAACCCTGAAGCAAATGTAGAAAGTCTTAAAAGTCACACAGTGTCATTATGCATGCATGCATGCATGCCTTTTCTGCTTTTGACTTCCGAGTCGCAGTTCAGCACGCGCAGAAACGCCACACAAACTCTTTCACTGCAATCAAACTTTCCTTCATCTTAAAATATAAAAAAAATACAGTCTGCAGGCACTATTCAAATGTTTAAATTAAAAGTTTAAAACAAACAAATCTTTTGATACTTTTTTTTTTCTTTTTCCATTGTCACCGTCCACTTGGTTTGTCGTGATAGTTTTGATGCAGCGCAGTGCTGTTCAAAGTGCTTTACAGAGCAAAAGTCACTGTCCGAAAAAAAAAGAACACTATAATACTGTTGATAAGAGTTGTGGGTCAGCCCAGTAGTAGCACAGAACACATCTTTGGGACTTTTCAGATGAGCCGGGAGTTGCGGAGGTACTGGACTAGCACCTTGTAGATGAAGGTGTACTGGGACAAGGTCTGGACCATCATCATCCTCTGCTGGCGTAGCTTCATCAACACCGTCTTAATGTCCAGCATCTGTGGAAATAATTGAAGACATGAGGAAAATGATCTGGCTACTCAATAACGTTACCCTAAATGTGACCATTTACCACTTGATGTTCTTGATAAATATTTGCTGCCCACACTTTTCCAACTCTGTTCGCTCCAGAGTGGAGGCCTCCCGCTTACCTCGTTGTGCTCTAGGCAGGCAATCATGATCTCGGACAAGATGACCACGCCGCTGCGTCCCACTCCGGCGCTGCAATGCACCAGGACGGGCAGGTTGCTGTTCTTTGGCTCACTGATGCTGTTGGTGTGCCTCCGCACCGACTGGATCTCCTCCAGGTAAGCTGGAAACACCACCGCACGCCAACATGAAGCCTCGAAAGTAACCGAAATAGTTTGGAGAAAACTCTCCCGGTACTCACTGAGGAAGCCTTTGAAATCGTCGGGACAACCGTGGTCTGGCCAGTCCGTGTACTGCAGGTGCCACACGGTCCTCTCCTGGCCCATCACCAGGTGTTTGATCTTCAAGCCCGTGGTGGCGTAGCAGCCCGACTCGGTGCGGAAGCGCGTGGTGATCTTGAAGCGGCCGTACGTTACAGTGTTGTGCCGCGAGCCCAGACGAGGCCAGTAACGGAAGCTCTTTTCCCGCCCGCTCTCCTGCGCAAAAGACGAGACGATAGCGTTTAAAAAAACGTAGGGACGGAACAAGCCGGTGCTAAAAACTATCCACGTACCTCTTCGGCGGTAACCATGGCAATGATGGCGACACCTTGCTCCCATACCATCTGCCAGAAGTCCTGGCATGTGTTGGAAAGCGGCCCCTGGCTGGCGATGTAGTTCCACTCATGTCCTCCTACGTTGATCTGCCGGGACAAAAGACGAACACTTCCTCTTTGAAAAACAACAATTTAAGAGTAAAACCTGTTACACCACAAGCCTCCCGGCACCCGCTCACGTCACTACGTGCCGCGCATTTTTCTGGACTCGTGTGTTATTTGTTCTCACAGATAACCCTTAAGCCTACGAAACGCGAGAGATTCTTGATCAGGTTTCACGAGCCTATTCTGCCCACGTATGCGCAGCGATGTAAATTAGGTAGCGATCAGACAAAAACCTCAAGAACATCTCTGGGAGCTCTTACTTTAATGTGCGAGGCGTTGATGTAGCCCGTGTTGTTCTCCTTGGTGGGCACCAGCTCCACGCGGGTGTCATCGTAAGGCAGCACGTCTTGGAAGCGGTTCTTGTCTCCGCTCTCGGCCATTTGGGCGACGGCGCACTCGGCCGCCGGGCGACACTTGGGGATGCTCTCGTACTCTTTCAGCAGCTCGCCCATCTCCATGTGCTGCTCCAAGATTTTGCACTGAAACAAAAATATCGACGATAAAGCCGGTCGGTCGACTTCTCTCCCGACAAGCTTAACGAGCTTTCGGGAGTGAAATCAGACAAAGCAAAACGATCTCACTGTTTCTCTATTTATAGTTCGTCTAGTCTACTTTGCTGTTACAATTTGCTTGTATTATTTAACACTTGTCTGTCCATGGCTAAAATCTTGTTTGCCCGGGTGTGATTCATTTACGTGTTATTGAGGCTAGTAGGCTAGCTACTGTTGATGTAAAAGGAGTTGGGTTTTTTTTTTGTGTGTGTAGAAAACCGTTGTGCATAGCGTTAATGCTTTCCGATCTTCTCTGATTTATGTTTGCCACCCACAACGTTGACAGTTAAAGCCTTCTCCAGGTGAACGAGGCTAACCAGTTTCGCTCGGACCCGGTCGAATTTCTAAGTTTCGCAAAGTGTTCGGATTCATTCCTACCCTCTCGTCGTTGGAGTCTCGTTCCCGCTCGTCTTTGGCTTCGCTTTGCGTCGGGTGCCTGGACATTGACAGGCCGTTGAGATGAGCCACCTTCAGGGGCCCCATCTTCCTCGTGTCGGAGCGCACGCTCTTCTTCATGCCCTGGCGTGGGGAGACGAGGACATTTAGGAGGTTATGCTGAGGGCGACTGTCGCAGTCAGCGAAGGGAGTTTGTTTTGAGGGTGGAGACAAGTTGTCTCGGACGACAGCACCGCTGGGAGCACTTCGGGTGAAATGTCACCCGGCCGGTTTCTCAATGTACTTCTTTCGAGTGTCATAGCACAGCTGATGTTGAGATTTAATGTGCCCGCGGCGAAGAGCAAGTGACAGCACAGGAAACAAAAAAGAAAAACCTACCGGTGGAGGTAAACCTTCGATGGTCTTCTTGGCCTGAGGCACGTCAGACACAGGCCTCTTCTTGAAGTCCTTCTTGGACTTGTGCTTGGCCTCGCCGCTCAGGTCTCCCTCTGACACCGAGGGCATGATTCGGGCTTGCCGCACATCGCGCAAGTACAGAGGCTCGGTCTCGTGGATCAGAGGGTGGACCTTGTAGGTGAGGGCGGCAGCTAGCATAGGCTCCAGAGATGAGCCGATGGGATAAGCAGGGGGGGGCTCAGGAGGGGTCTGTTGTTGAGGAGCCATGAAGGGATGTTGCGGAGATTCCTTTTCGGGGACGACGGCGTCGTGAGAGAGCGGCGTGTGGCGCCCTGCGTCATCGTCAAACTCCTCCTCCTCGCCACTGCTGTGCACCAGCATGGTGGCGTCGGAGAGGGACTTCTTGTGTCCGTACTCTACGTCTTCCTTGTCACTCCTGTCTTCTGTCTTGGCCCGCTCCAAGAACACGTTGAGCTGGGAACCCTGCGAGCGACCTCCGCGCGGGGCCGGAGGAGGCGTGACCGCCTCGACGGCCGAAGTCGACACGTGCCGCTCTTTCAGCCGCATGCCCTCGAGGCTCTGCGCTAGCCCGGCTATCTCGATGGAGTTGCGCTTCTGAGCGTGATAAGGGGGTCTGTGCACGGGTCCGCTTAAAAGCGGCTCGGATACCTCCTGCAGAGAGTGCGCCACCGGCAAGCTGTCCTCCTGGAAAGTCTGGACAGAATGGTGCACGCGGCGTGTGATAATCAGATCTGGGTTACTGCTGCTGACGTGGAGGTGGCGCGACAGGTCCGGCGTGCTGTTGGCGGGCCGAGGGTGGGCGTACGGGTACGGCGGAGGCGGTCTGTACACCTGCGTCTTCATAATGTTGGCGGCCGGATACTCTTGGGCTTGCTGCAGCTGGACGTTGGTGAGCTCCGGCACACTGACGGCTCCCACCACGGGTCTCCTCTCGATGGGATAAGCGTGGTACGGCGACGGGCCGTGGAAGCTGGAGCCCGTGTGGAAGGGATAGTGGTGGTGGTGCTGGGTGGCGCCACCGTGCTCCCCTCGGATTTCGGGCTGGCTGTAAACAAGAGGGTCCGGCCTGCTGTAAGCGTACGAGTTCCCGATGTTCAGGTTCCTCATGGAGTGGCTTTGCCGATGCTCCTGGGACAGAAGCATCCCGCCGCCGCCGCCGCCTCGGCTCTTCTGCCGCATGACCGTCTCGTAGTCTGGAGTGGCTCGGTAGGAAGGCGGGATGAGGGCGCTGTGGCGGTGCGAGGGCACGTAGTCAGGCCGGGTGATGTCGCTGGTGATGGAGGGGTTGGAGGACATGGGCGAGGGCTGGAGGTAGTGCTGAGGGTTAGTCAGGGAGCTGGTGCTGTGGGCGCTGTACACACTGCCGTTACGCAAGCGCCCGCCGCCGTAATCCAGAGGTGGGCAGTCCAGGCTGGTTTGGGAGTGGTAGCAGTAACCGTTCTGGCTGTTCATGTACAGGTTGTCTGGAAGAGAGCAACACGTCCGGAATTAGCGACGATGACGAACGCTGACACAAGACGATTAAAGTTACCTTGCGATGACGTGTAAGGTTCCGTGAAGTGGCCGTTGTAGTGCATTTGTGGCGGGGGCATCATGTAGCCCTGAGGCTTTGGCTGCTATTCAAGGAAAAAAAAAAAAGATGAACTAGCAGTCCTAAGTAGTCTTTGCTCCTCGTTGACTAAACAATCACAAGAATGTGCATTTAACTCACCAGGGACAATCTTGTTGACGATCTACGTCTGACCGGGTTGACGACTGTGGACTGTGTTTGTCTGGGGAGAAAGAAAGTCAGTCACCCGCAAAAAATGATGTATTCCTTCAAAGGTCACTTAAATGCTGGTAAGACTTGTTTTTATTTTCTAGAACGCCTGAGACGCAGTCTTCGTTTTAGGAGCGAGCTTGTCTGAAGTCGCACATTAGTGATATTGCCTTTATTCAAATGATCATTGCTTTAAAAATAGCCAGCGCCGCCATTTGCAAAAACAAATGTCTGAATTTATTCGCTGCCAGCCCTAAAAGTGAACGTACCGAGGAACTCAGCGTATCTCTATAATTAGCCGCCGTGGTCGCTTGCCGTGCTTAAATTTGAAACGTGCTACTTGGCTAACTGTGCTGCTCACCCCTTATTTGAAGGCAGAGAGGGACGAGAGAGCATTGGAAAACGAGGAAAGGCAAGAGTGAGGAGGGACTTCTGGGAGCCTTCGGGAGGCATGGGGTCACACTCCTCCCTGAGGAGGAGGAGGGAGGGAGGGAGGGAGGGTTGAGGTGGAGGAGGTCAGAGAAGTGAGTCTTGCGTCACTTGGGAGTGGCGCTCGCCAGACAAGCGACAAAAGAGCCAGGAAGTGGGCTAGACGTGTGAAACTTACAGGCTGCTCTTGTTGAGCTTATAAAACTTCAGCCTGGCCAGACACATGCGACACACGTATTTGGAAGTTTCCATGTCCTCCTGCGGTAGAAAAAAAAAAAAGAGAGCAAGTGAAAACGACAGAGTCCCCAGAGAGGATTGCAGCTGAGAGTGCATTCCGACAGCACGCACAGAGTTTCAGCTGACGCGACTTTTATGGCCCAGACAACAGCAGTAGCGACAACAACAACAACACTGTTGTGACTGGCTGAGCCTAATTCCAATAAGAGAGCGCAATGTCTAGAGAGAGACTTACGGTCTGGAACTGGACACTCTCCTCTCTGTTGAGCAACTCCAAGGCAAAGAAAGACCTGTTGTGACTCATGTTGTTAATTTCATTCCACCTGCACGGCCAATTCAAGCAAAAAAGGAAAAGGGAGAAAATATGATGTCATTGCAGTCGCAGCAAAACGCTCAATAGCGAGCATTTGTGTCGCTACGCGACGTGCACAATGTTTCTGCCGGACTCGGCCAATCGGTGTGAGTGGAAGAGAACATTACCTGAATAAATGAAGAGGCCTGCCATTTTTGTGTTTGACAAAGATGCCGTCCAGGCAGGACCCTAACGTCACATCTGTGCCCGTGTTGTCCTGTTTAGGCAACAATGACAAATGTGACTCACGTCATAAGATTGACTTTTTTTTTTTTTTTTCCGTAGGCTAGCTGCAACCAACCTTGGCTTGATAGCTCTCGTGGCCGTAGCCCTCCATTTTCTCCACCTCTTGCATGTACAACATCTCGGCCTCTGGGGACGACAGACCCCTGAGAACAATACAAGTCCGGTCTAGTTAATGGAAAAGTCAACGTTCATCTTGTAATCCAATATTTGGACGTCTTGTGCTTTTAGTCACGGTCAGATTACTGTGACTGATGCTAATTAGCGCTTTTTCCACTCACTAGTCCATAAACCAAACCATCCTGTTTACATTCTTGAGACCAGAAACAGGAGCGCCCCGTGGTGTTTGAAACATCCAACTGATGACAACAGGGACTCGTGACAAGCGCTCTCACCTGTAAGACTGATAGAGATGGGCCACTTTCTGAGTGGCCTCCTCCAGAACTTGCTCATCCTGGATCCAGTCCTGCAATGATGCAAACGTGATTACAGAAAATGCCACCAATACTCAAATTGTCTTTTCGGAAAATGGCTTACGATGGGGAAGAGCGCAAATTTCTGAAGAAACTCCTGAGAATCGTAGCGGTTGAAGTCTCCAAAGTCGGCTGTGATAGGTGGAAAACATGCATGGTGTCAAACAGGGTCGACGCTGCTAACCGCTAACATCGACGCTACCTTGCACGGCGAGGCTAGCCAAGCGAATGGCTTGTTCTAAAGTGCATGAGATGCGGCCCTCCAGCACGTCCTTCTTCAACTGTAGATAATACTGATATCTGTCAAAGTCAACAAATGAAGTCAATCAAATGAAGAATCGACTCAAATACCGTTAAAGCAATTCGTAAAGGGTTATAATAATAATTACGTTGTTGACTCCTAACATGACCCTGCTATTGCTAACTGCAACATTTTCTTTCCCCTTGACCTTTGTAGGTGTTTCTTAGCATTCATGCAATCTCGAGTCATCTTCTTGGAATCTGTTTTGAACTAAAACAAAACTTCACCTCGTGATCTCCTGCTGCAGCTGAGCGACACTGGGGATGTAGAACACCACTCCGAAATAGACGGTAGGCTCCACACCGTACTTGTCCAACTGCTTCTTCAGCGGTTTTTCCAGGTCGATCCACCTCTGCAGGTTCTGCTTGTTCAGGTACCATAGACTGAAGAACGTGATCTAATACGTGGAAAAAAAACAACAACATCATAGGACATACATTACATTACACTCTATGTACATAACAAAGCTAATATGGGAAAAGAACAAGCAAAGCCTGTCTATTGCTGACATACCTCTCTTAACTCCAGTCGCTGGGCGACCGCCTCCAAACATTCCTGGCCCGTGCTCTCCACTGACAGCGTGAACTCCACAAACTCGCCATTGAGCTGCTGGATGCGAGTGACCAGGCAGCTCTTGCTAGAAACCGTGTACCGTCTCGTGCGCTTGAGCTTCAAGCCGAAAGGCAAGGGCATGATTCACGCCGGTGGGAGTCGTTCGGGTTTTAGTCTTTGCAAATGACTCGCTTCGCTGTCCCCTCTAATAAGACTTTCGGAATGGTGTCAGTCATGGGGCTCATTCTTAGGCAGACCTGAACAGATGACACAAAATATATTAAGGCACAAGTCGTTTTTTCCTTTTACTTCACTGTGATCTGGTGGAGTTCTACAGCATCACAATATTACAGTCAAGTGATGATTTAGTTTGTATTTATAGAAATTCACAAATGCAAAGACCATGACTGCACACGCGTGAATCACCTAATTTGACCAAATATATCAATCAGTTCAACAAAATTAGCAATCAACAGTTTTGATCTTAATTTTCAATCGTGATTCGGCCTCCGGACATGAGTCTGATTCAGACAGTCTCAACTGTGGAGCGCTAAATCCCTGCCCGAGGTTCGGAACACGCCAAACTTCGCTTCAACTCCTCTACTAGGCATTTAGTGCTTTACCGGTATGCGATCGTTAAGATCGTTACGTCAAAGTAATCGACCGTGTACTTTAGATCGTCTCGGTAGTCATCCGATTGAGTATTTACATGCAAAATCTGCAGGTTTAGCTTTAGCTCGCTAACACAGGCCCAGCAAGTAGACTACACCCGCGAGTAGCTGACGTCGCCGGTAAATATTTTGGCCGGAGCCGCTCGTCGTTACCGTTGAGCCGCCAAGAGAGTTTAAAGGTCCGGTTCCGAAGACAAGAGGGATTGAGTCCCAGCGATAGCTCCACCACGAGGCACCTACTATTCTTTTAATAATTTAAAATAATTGCATTAAATCCCAAACGTGTGCGATCCTGGGTAAGGGCAAAAGTGTCACTTCGTGTCCCACTCTGCGTCCTGCATCACTCGGGTTCCTAGCGTGTTTTGCTTCCTGGGATTGGAGGCGCAACAAGTGTCTTCATCCGCGGACCTACAACTTTTGTATATGTGTTTTATAACTCGATGAAAGCCCAAGAAAATCAAAGTATACTTCAAACGTTTTGATTGTAAACAAAATCATACCGCATGTCTTCAATTCATCAACAAGCTTTGATAAAGTATGTATTTCTGGCATCGTCGCGGAGGGATACACGGGCATTTTTGTGACCTCAGACAGCTGGAATGCCGAGTGGTGAGAATTCTCCTGGAGGACCAGCTGCCAAGACCGGCTGGCCGCTGACCTCCTTGTTTACCTTCCACCTCGGCTGACGGCCTTTATCGCGCCCACGCTAAACATCGCATTGTGTAAGAATACTGACGTTTGTTTGCAAAATAGCCCCCGCGGTCACATTCTTTTTCCACCCAATTATAAGGTCGTGCAAATAATGCAGAGGACTTGTAGAAATATTTATTGCAAATTGAAAGACACTTTGTGGTGACTCACTGAATCCGTACCCACCCCAAACCTCCTTTTTTTTTTTTTTTTACTAATTTCAGAATAAACGAAAGTCAATATTCTTGCAAAGAATAATAGATAGGGAGTAAAGAAACTCCACTAATAGACCAGTAACTCTTGTCCACAAAAAAATACAATTACCAATAAATGCCACAAGGTGGCGTCAAAGAACTACTTTCCCGCTAGTGCTTTGTTGTGATATCTTCAGGGATTTCAGAAAGAGCAGAAACAGTGACTAGCTTGGGGTTTCAGAAAATAGCAGAGGATAATTCTTAAAAGAAAAAAGGTGAAATAGCAAGAAAAACAAGTAAACACTGTATTGGAACACATCTGTGTTCTACAGGCTCTAAATTTCAGTGTGAAACATTCAAAAGTCATCATCGCTGACAGAACCCAATGTTTGCTGCTCACCGGAAGAGTCCACGTTGTCACCTTTAGCGTATTTTTCAACACGCAGTGAGTCTGAAAACCTTCTTTCCAGCTCTTCAAGAACATCGCGGTTCTCTTCATTGTCTGACCCTGCTTGGTCCCGATGGCTCTCCACACCGTATGCCTCTTCCTGATTTGTCACAACCGGTTGGTAGTCCCCTTCATCCTTTTCTTCATAATTCGCATCTTCTTCGCGATTGTCCTCCTCCTCCGTCTTTTCACTCGCTGTCAGCAAAGAACTTCTTTCAGGAGACCACGGCTGAGTAGAGCTCAACACGGGCTCCTCCAGGCAATGCTCGGGAGAATGATTGCGTTCGCTTGCATAATCAAAGAGATTGTTGTCCTCTTCAGCTGTCGCCCGCTCCAGCGTCAATTCGGGCATCACCGTGAGGCTATCGAGCAGGTCTTTTTTCCCAGGCCCCTCACTGTAGGAGGATGCAGCGGAAGGTTCCTCCAGGTTGTTCCGCAGAATGTCCAGAAGGTGACGCATTTTAGCCTAAAATAACACAGTGACACCTTGAAGCCTTTGCTTGACTTTCAAAATGTTTATTGCTACAAATCTCAAATCAGGTTCCCCGACATGCACTTCAAGCATACTTACTTCATCCAGACGATGCAGATTCATATCGATATGCCGCTGTACCACCCGGTCGAGGATCCTTGAAGAAGAAACGGATATGTTACCATCAAACCGACCCAAAGTGGTTATTAACCCAATAACGAAAAAAGTGCTCCGGTCCCATCACGCGAGATATGAAAACAACCATAGAACAGGAAATGACTTTTTACCGACAGCAGACCTCACCTGTTTGAAACCGATCCTCTGGACAAGATGTCTTCCGTGACATCATTAATAAACTCAAGGTACATCAATTCTTCATCACTGTCAAAGAACAGATTCTTATTGATCTTATTGATCTGAATGCAGTAAAAGGTTATGAAGGCATATTTACTCTGCACTTGGAGACGTGTTTCCACTCTCGAAAGAGAACCTAGAGAAAAGAATCGCTTTAATAGGAGAGCAAAAGTCACATTTTGTGCATTCTTTTACCTGGTGGCATGGTCGAAGGGATCGTAGTCTCGGTTTTTGGTTGCGACTTGTTTTGCCCTTATTGAATACGTGGCGGTGAGCTTGTCCTCGGCCGACTGCTGCTCTTTATTGAGTTCCTGGGACAAAGAGAAAGATGTCCAATATTGTGCTAGACTGATTTTACAGTGACTATAAAAATTGTACACGATTGTCTTCAATCTCTTTTTAGGGTCAAGGATTTTGAATGCAAACTAACCCGAGGTGGATCATCCGACTCCTGCTGCACAGTTTTTGCTCTGCAAGAAGCAGTTCAAACAACAATACGAATCAATCTGAAGACCTTTTGGAGGTGAGACTTTGCAGCGACTAACCGTTTCTCCGCTTTCAGGTCGTTGCTCTCCTCAGCCAGATTGGCGCCCCGCGGTGCTCGATAGTAGCGATAACTAGACAGGTACGAGCTCTTTTGGGACTTCAGCATCTTAGGTGTGAAAGGCATTTCTTGGGTGAAGTGCTGCGAATGTTTCTCAAGAAGGTCACCGCTGTACGTCTTTTGCACAGGATCGCGAAAGGCCTTGAAGCTCGGCTTGCCCGAGGGGCACTGGGATCCGGACGGGCGCCCCCGGGACGTCAGCTCCTGGCTTCGAAACTTGAGTTCCACGGCGGAATAAGGGCGCTGATGATTAGCTTTAGTGGATGGAGAGGAGATGTCGTTTGCATGAAAAAATCTGCTGAATCCAGGGCTGGAGTGCACAGAGTTTCTTGAGCAGAGGTAGGGTCTGCATTCAGACTGCATGGAACATCGACTCTAAAAGAAAAAGGACACGGTAAATGGCCGAGCCTTGGTGCAAATTGTTCAATCAAAAAAAAAAAAAAAAACGGTGCCAGTTGCTTACTTGTGCCGAGTAACATGAAGCTATGCTATTCCTGTGCGAGAGCGAATGTGCTGACTGGGGACGACCTCCTTTTTTCAAATACTCCTGTCTCATCCGGTCGCTGTCTGCTTCCACATATGCAAATATCTTCTCAATGTTATTATACACACACTGAATGTTGGCGTTAAGAGATAAACTGGGACGTGGTACTTACACTTCACGCTTTGCGTAAGGCTTTTGGGTACTGAGGTGTCGATAACAGCTGCAAGGAAATATAGAATATGATTTGTTTTACAGAGAGGGAAGGAGACAGCTCCTTGTACTTTCACTATTACGTGCTGTGATGTTCATGTTTCGAAAAGCTCACCTTTGGCTGAATAAATCCGTTTGTAGTGAGACATCATGTGATCATTAATCATACCTTGGGCCCACTTGTTGGAGGAGTTAGGAGAAAATGCTGAAAGATAATTAGGACACTCAGAAGCAGCTCTCAAAAGTCTTAAAATCTTAGTAGAAACAATACTTACGGCTACTTTTCAATGCCTTACCCCTGATGTTAAGGCTGGACCCAGGGCCCGGTAATACACTCCCTAAAATAATTAGAAGAATGGCAATATAATAAGACATTTTCTGCATGTCTATAATACATTATGCAAAGCTCAATAGCTAATGCTAAGCACGGTTACGTACGTCTCCTCGAATCCATGTCAACGTATCCCATTTTCTCCCAAACTATTGAAAAAGTGCAACGACAAAGCCTTAACACATCTAGAAATCACAACGGGGATTATTATTGACATTCTAGCTTCTTATCGCACGAATGGAGGATCCCAAAGCTTCGCCGTCGCCATGCCGGTTGCTAAGAACGGTGACGTCACTCCACTATTTGCGCATGCGCAAATAAGAGAAGGTGGAACTTTGAAACGGGTGATGTCTGACGCAAATTTTTGAACGTTTTCAAAATTTAAAACAATTTGAAATTAATTATAAGCATGTATCGTCTCCCTTATAGATATGATCATAAGATATTATGATTTGCTAATCTTGCATTGATTGAAAATTGATCCCCCATCTTTACTGGTCTATCTGTATATCAGGGTGGCTAACCTATACAAGCAAATAAATCTTTAAATTAAGATTTTTTTCAACAAATTATCCTAATAATGACTTATTTCATATGTTGCAGCCTGTATATTTTTCTTAAAGGTCTGAAGGGTCATGAATAATGCATATGCTCCTCATACATATGAATGATGTCACCGTGGAGATCCACCAATGGTTGGGCGTGACTCGCCGCTTTGCACCATGTGCTCACCCACATTCACCGGCTGCCTGCTACGATGAAGGAATAAAAAATATATATCTTCTTTTTTTTTTTTTCCTGCCTGGAAAAAAACACAAGAGTAAGTATTGCAAATAGATTTGTGACGCTGAAGAGTAGATTCATGTTTGCTTGAGAACCATTGGGAATGCGATAAAAGAAGCAGAGCATCCTTTTTTTTTTCTGCCTACGCCCTCGTTGTTGTATTCGAGGCGAGTGCATAAAGTTGGGTGGGCACGCACCGGGCTTGCCAGTCCCTTGTGTGCGTGCATTTGTGTGTTTGTATGGAGTGACTTGCGGTTTTCCTCTCGCTTGAAAACAAAAGTATCTCACTTGATCCAGACGAAATGCAGAAAAAAGGAGGGGACACTTGAGCAGCAGACAATGCGGTTATTTGCTCGCATGTCATTGTCATCCTTAAAAGAAGACATGCTGAAGTCTGAAGATGTGGGGAATTTTTATTTTTAATCATGTATTTTAATCATTTGCTTTTCTGAAACGGTTACCTTATTTCCCCGACGTTTTTAATTTATTTATTCGTTAGAATTATTTTTTTTAAAGATGAAATTCCCAATAGAAAACCCGAGGAAACAAGTTAACTGGGACCCCGAACAAGGTCAGTACATACTTTTGTATGATTTTAAATTTAAACAATTACTGGAATGAAAGCACAGACGTGAGTATAGATACGTGTAGTGTCCTTTTATTTGGTTTTTGTATACGTCTGTCATTTACTCTTCAAATATAGACTCTAAAATTACACTTATTTTGTATAGAACTACACAATGCACAGTATGTAAATACTTTTCTTATAAAATTGCATTGAATAATGCAAAGGTGCGAAATTGTAGTAAAATAGCAAGTTGGCAAAAATACCAAAGTCATTTCAAAATAAAACGATGTACAATCGGAAGATTGACGAGTCAAATGTTGTTTTGCACCTTAAACTGTTTTGAATTTTGGAGTGTTGTGTTTACTAATTAGTGATGTGAAAACGATTATGCTTCATTTTGTTTTATTTTGTAACCGGAAGTAATGACTTAGGGGAAAAAAATGAAAATCAAAATAAGGCCTCTTTCTTATTTCCACTTATTTTACTTGTTTAGAGCTGTTGAACCACTGTTAGTGTCAAGAATTCATTGAGTTGTAAGTCCAAGAAAATAATCCCCACATTTGTGCAAAAGAACAACAATTTACCTTCAGCAGCTTCATATTGTTGTGAGGCTCAGCTTGCTCCCCGTGAAGAGGGAATATCAGACGCAAATATGGTTTTGCACTCAAGCCTTATTCAATTAGTCACAATCAATAGGCGGCAGAGTTAGTGCCTTGGATTTTAGATGGATGCGTGCGTCACAAGCAACGATAATACAATTTATATGACAATACAGTTCAGTGGAAGGGCGAACCCGATCCAGTCTGGAATGCAGAGCAACCTCTAAACCAAATGTTCCTATAAATTGAGTTTGAGTTCTTCCTCAGTCAAACTATCACCATACTTAAAGGTACATGAATTTCCATAACATGCACATTCTAATTCATTTTCACTTTAACAGAATACAATTTATGTCTTTGTAAGATTAGCTTCCCGTCATAATGACCTCATCGCATGCATCCTTGACTACTAATTCACTGAGTGTCTTTCTGCTGCTTCGTTCTTAAAGTTGTCATTCATTTTGGATTCTAAATATAGACTGCGGCTGTCAATATGGAGTGTTATTGGGGAGAACAGAAAGTGAAATCACTTAGTCGTAATTGATTCAGTAGTCCAATCAGGATAAAGTAACAAGATTCATAAGTGCTGTGGGTGTGCATGGGATGCTTCCTGGATGTCCTTGACTCATCCCACTATTGTGCTCGTGCGCCAGCATAGATGTGTGTGTGAGTGTGTGTGCACGTGTCACTTCAAACATCAGCCATCAAAACAAAAAAAGGCGTCTGGAACAAATTTTTCATTTGGCAAAGTGGCGTGGTTAATGCTTATTCTTAACAAGCAGAAATAAAAATTACCCTATGTGATCAATTTCAATCAAATCCTTTCTAGTTATGATTTACATACGTAATGTAGGTCAGAATATGTTTTTTTTCATCTAATGTAGTCCCATAAATGGTGACGGGGTTTTCTTCTCCATTAGCAATCTAGGCAACGGCAGACTTTTGAGGCTCCCTTCCGCTTCACTAATGGCTTTAATGCGCAGCGCCTAAAACTCATTCCTCAGATGATGGAACAATTTAAAGGTTCCTTTTGGTATCGCAGCCTGCAGGCTGAAATGAAATTATCTCCACACATCCACTATAAACCATCCTCTTGATGTTTTCCAGTGGCGGTCCAGTCCAACTTGGTCCCTCCCAAGAAGCCCCAGCCTGGTCTGGTGAAGTCCAGCCTGGTCCAGGCTAGCGTGGCCACCATGCAGAACCCGATGGGCTGCGAACCCAAAACCAACAGCCACTGCACCCTGCCTCGCCTGTCCATCTCATCACGCTCGGCTAGCGTGGTGGCCAGCATGGACACTGGTTGCGACGGTTCGCTGGCGGCTTTGCAGTCTGTCATGAAGTGGAAGACCGTGCTGGCTGTCTTCGTCGTGGTGGTCCTGTACCTGGTGTGCGGGGGGCTGGCCTTTAGGGCGCTGGAGCAGCCGTTTGAAAGTGACCAGAAGACCAGCATCACCCTGGAGAAGGCTTCCTTCTTGGCAAGACACCCGTGCGTCACACCCGACGAGCTGGAGGCTCTCATCAAGGTGAGTAGAACAGTTGAAAGCTGGAAGCTCAATCATAACTTGAGGCATTTTCAGACAAGCCATAACGCTCAGTGACGTGTTGACAATTGATGGTAAACACGAGTTACGTAACACAACATTATAGTTGTCCGTGGGGAGAAAAGATTAGATAACAGAATGAACAGAAGGAAGTATTGCGTGATGTGAACAACTGGCATTTAAAGTTCTTAGCCGGTTTTCACTTCTGGGCCCAGATTCTCTCTCTCTCTTTCTCTCTCCATGTCTCTTCACCACTTGTCAGACTAATAATAAAATAATCACACCCCCTTGACATCTTCTTAAACTTGCAGTAACCCCGACCCAGAGGGGACCAAGCATTTGGAGTGGCCCACTTTCCACCAGAACAACCCAGGTTGATGTTAACATCTTCAGCACTAGTGAATTTTGGTCTGTCTCCATCTATATTTTTATACCCGCCCACACAAGCATCTATTCCTCTTCCTTACTAACCTCAGGGTCTCACAGAGAGATGGGTTTGTTGTAGAAATCAATGATAGCATCTCATGTAAGGCAGGGGGATGGAAATGAAAACCTTTAGCGTGGTGTGTTAGGCAAAGGAGGAGTCCGGAGGGAATCAATTATTCATTGCACAAGGCAGGAGTGGGAGACCTCCTGTCGTGCCAGAAGCAGCAGCTGGGCAAATGCGCCCATTCGAGACACGCGCGGCAACATATAACACCAGTAAGATGTGAACGCTAACGGGCTAAATGCCAGCAGGAAGTGAACGCTAACGGCCTATTTGCTAACTAACGGGTTTCAAGTGCTGAAGGAATAATTAGACTTTGGCTATAACTATAATTAAAGCTGCAATGGACAGCTTAAAGCTTTTTTTTTTTTTTAAACAATTGGCCGCCATGCCTCTGTAGCATACGGAAAGATCTGAAAGCAAATAAATAATGCTGCTGCTCCATTGAAGGTTGCATTATATTCTTGTGTTCTTTCAACGGTGTGGTGCGCTGGCAACTCATTCATCGTTTTTTGCGTGGGAAGACAGGAGCCTCAGGAAAACGAATGGCTGCAAAAAAAAAAAATCAATGACAGACACTGCATGCTTGCCTCGCCACATTTACTCTTTCAGTGACCCCCCCCTTATAATTCCCCCTGCCCAGGACCCGAGGCTGACGCACGTCGTGGCACAATGTGACGTTGACGCCGTGGTCTTATTTATGGGCCGCATTTAATGATGAGTCACAATTCTGAGCACCTGCAGCATCATTACATCATCACATTCAAAGAATCATGTTCAATACAGCCGAGTATAAGCGCTGTACTGATGAGCTGAAAGGAATTGAGACATGTTGGCCTTCAATAGGAAATGTCTTGCCACAAACCACAATGTTTTGCTGCAATGCAGAAGACCTTAAAACAAAAGGGTCATTCAGGAGTCCTCGTGCCTGCAAAGTGCACGTGCCCTGAGAAAGATTTTCCACATTTTCAATACAGCACCATGTTGGCAGGCAAACAGAAGAGGGCTATTAATAGAACGGCTCATAAAATATTCAGACATATTGCACGGCCATCCCACAACCCTGGAAATAGGTTATTGAGTTTAATTAGATTTGTGTTTCGGCTAAATATAGATAGGAAAATTAAAATTGGTTTTGAAGCAAAGTGGAAACGTGCAGTCGACTATAAATAGCGGTATGTGCGCTTGAAGAGGTCCGTTATTTTGCCTTGAAATGTATGTCACGGGAGTAGATGCATTTTTCATAAGGCAGTCGCTTCTCCAAAAACTTGCACAGAATGTGCGGGGGCGGCCCTAAATGAGGGCGCACTACATTCAATGTGTTCATTTGGATGAACCAGAACAAAAATACATTTTCACATGTTTATTTTTATTTCCCCTGCTCAAAAATATATATTTTTTTCCAATTAAGTTGTGTGTATTATGTTAAATTGATCATCTAAATATAAATATAATCTATATATATGTGTGTATGTGTATATATATATGTATATATATTTTTTTCTTATATATAATATATTGTTAATATAAATACGTTGTCTTTGTAATTTGAAGCAAGAGGCAAAGCGCACGTTGCCATGGCGACAGGAAAACAAAGAATTCACACAAAACATTGAGAGAGAGAACGAGAGCAGATGGAGATCTTTTATGGCACCGTAATAAAGCACAGGCGTGAATAATGTCACGGTGAATGCAAAGCTGCAAATTGTTTTTTTCTTTCTCCACAGAAAGTAGTTGGCACAAACATAATGACAAGCACATGAAAAAAAACAACAACCCACATTTTGTGTGTGTTTGCAGCATTCCATCGACGCTGTGAGCGCTGGGGTGAGTCCCATCGGCGACACCTCCTACAACTCCAGTTACTGGGACCTGGGCAGCGCGTTCTTCTTTGCTGGAACCATCATCACCACCATCGGTACCTAAAAAAAAAAAACATTTGAAATCTTTTACATCGATGCAGCCAAAGTCATACTGAGCTCGTCAGTGTCCCTTTGACAAAGACAAATGTCTTTTCCCTTGAGGACAACTTAATTATCATAACTTTCTGTGGTCCGACCCATCCCTCCAGGAACATTACATAAGAGCTTTTATTGATTATGTTGCATAAGGCCATCATGTTAGTCTTAATGTCCTCTCCCCGCACTCACCATTTCTTTTCGAGCCCCTTATTAAGGTCAAATTGTGTGTCGTTAACATGTCAGCAAGGTCGGGTTTGATAATACACCAAAAAGGCAGCAATCATTTTTCTCCAGGTTACGGCAACATCGCTCCCAGCACGGTGGGCGGCAAGATTTTCTGCATCCTCTACGCCATATTTGGTATTCCTCTTTTTGGCTTCCTGTTGGCCGGGATCGGAGATCAGCTGGGCACTATCTTTGTGAAAAGTATTTTAAGGGTGGAGAGGATCTTCAGGGTGAGTATTGACAAATCATGGCGCTGTCTGGCTTGAGTGAAGCCGTCGTTGCTTTGACACGATTCTTTTTAATTGCTCCCCCACGCAGCAAAAGCACAAACAGATCAGCCAGACAAAGATCCGAGTGACGTCCACCATCCTTTTTATCTTTGCTGGTTGTATCGTCTTTGTCACCGTTCCCGCTGTCATCTTTAAACACATCGAGGGTTGGACCACGCTGGAAGCCATCTACTTTGTTGTCATCACTCTCACCACAGTGGGGATCGGCGACTACGTGGCGGGTTTGTATTCAATCTGACGTGCGGCCGCAATCATCGATTCCATCCTGATGGATTTTTTTTTTTTTCCCTTCCAGGAGGAAACCGCAGGATTGACTACAAGAAGTGGTATAAGCCTTTGGTGTGGTTCTGGATCCTGGTGGGTTTGGCCTACTTTGCGGCCGTCCTCAGCATGATCGGAGACTGGCTTCGAGTGCTGTCCAAGAAGACCAAAGACGAGGTGGGTGTTAAGGTCTGGCAGGGTTCAGGACCCAATTACAAGAACCACCAAGAACTTTGAAATCTTTCTCAGGTTGCTGCTCATGCAGCCGAATGGAAGGCGAACGTCCGAGCCGAGTTCCGAGAGACGCGGCGGCGCCTGAGCGTGGAGATCCACGACAAGCTCCAGCGGGCCGCCACCATCCGTAGCATGGAGCGCCGCCAGCTAGGTCTGGAGCAGCGGGCGCACTCTTTAGACATGCTTTCGCCCGAGAAGAGGGCTGTTTTCGCCAGCCTGGACGCCGGCCGCTATAAGACCTCGTCCCAAGAGAGCATCGACACCAAGCTGAACAACCTGCGGCTGAAAGGCGCCTGCGAGCCCTACGAGCACTGCGGCGTCGATCCGCAGACGGCATCCTCGTCCGAGGAGAACCTTTTCAACCTGCGCTTTGGTTCCCTCACCAAGTTGGCCAGGCGGAGCAAGAGCCGCGAGATCCGGAGGAATATCCCCGGGGACGATCAAAGGGCCAGTATCAGCGTTGGGAACGGGAACGCCATGGTTGACGAAGAGCGGGGCGAGGGAGCGGAAGGCGATTGCGAGCCGGACGAGGAAAACCGGGAGAGGAAAGAGAGGAACACCAGTTTGACAAACCTATCACAGTACTCCATGGAACGCTCCAAGTTGAACGGGTGCATACCGGAACAGCCTCAACAACAGGGCGATTAGGCCTTCTCTGGAGACACTCGTCTAAGTTCTGTTGAGAAACTCATCAGATGTAGAAGCAGAAATATACCTGGATTTCTCAAGGACTCCTTCAAGTTGAACAAACGGCATACCTAAACCATCCAAAACCCGATTGATTACTTCTTTCCTGGAGAATATTATCGACTCGCCGAAGCAGTCCAAGCTTCCCCCCCCAAGGGTAGCGTCTAGAAAAATCGTACCGCATTGGGATTATTCTTGGATTTCAAGGAGAGCTCTACCAGACCAATTTACTATTTGCTTGGCAAACTCAGCAGGTCCAAAACCTGGACAGGTTTTGTCCGGTATAAAAATACCCTTGAGTTTATTATCCCGCTGGCAAGCCTTTTTGTACGCCTCCGTTTTTCGCAGAAGTCCACAGGCATCGAAGAAATGTGCCTTTTCCGTTTCCTCAATTAGCTTGGAGCTGCTCCCGGGAATTTCTGTCATGGTGCCATAAAATCACGGGCAGCAAAACCTGTTGCCAAAAAAACAACAACAACAACAACAAAGCAAAACCAAGGAGACTTTGCGTCTGTAGTCTCAATACCTCATCGCAGATATTTTTACTTTGGCTCTCATCGTGGTGTTGCTAGCTAGCTAGTTTGCTTCGGCCCAATACGATGTTAAGAAAACAAACTTGGACATGTGAATCTACATCATCATCCATCTTCGATCGCAGCTTTGTCGTCATGTAAGGCCTTTTCTATTTTCGGACCGCCGCTGAAGACATGGTGGACGGCGGGAGAGGCCGAGGATCAATGAACACACGCTAAGTGACTATAAACCGTGTCATGCTAATCAGTCTTATCGATTGCGCATGGAATTGTGTATTTTTGAAGTGCAATGTACTACTTCTCTCGGAATTCAGCGGGAAAGAAATCAAGATGGATGGCCACTTTTTGTATCACCACATTTTTGTACACTAAGCATGTTTTTGCCTGTTTTATTTTATTTTCGATAACAGTGGAGCACTTGTTATAAATTATTCATCTCATTTTCAACACTTTAATATCGATATCTGTAATACCCGACCTGGGACGACTATAATAATCAGGTAATTTAACTGATTGTTAAAAGTTAGGCTTCACCGGTGAATCAAAATAATTCTGTGACTAAAGGATCACAATTTTCAAGCCCATTCCAACAGTGGACCATTTCAAATGTATTAAAAAGAAAATTACAGTTAACACTGCAGACCTCGTGAAATTGATTATTGGCATTCTAAAGGGCAATTCTACACAGCTATGGTTATGACCATGACCTGTGAAGATTCTTGTGAACGTTTAATGAAAATTTCACATTAATTGTATCCAGTGCCTTTTTATTTTGCAGATAATAAATATGGCAAAAGAAATTCCAATACCGTCGTCTTCTCCTTATATTTGCATTTCAAACGTCAGCTTTTATACTTTTGTTGTTTGCTTTGTTCAAAGTCTAAATGTTGAGACTTTAGTGACTAAAGTCTTAACATTTACACTTTGAAACTTATTTTATAACTCCAGCCCTTCAATAAGGACAGAATTTGTTTTCTATTTGTATTATTTATTTAAAAATTTCAAGTTTGATGCACCTTTTATTTCCCTAAAGGAAAAACGAGCCATTATGTAATTAGCGTGATGCGGACTAACCTGAAGTTCGTGCATGCCCGCAGTCACGTGCGTCCAAATGTGTGTGAGCCAGCTGGCAACACCTCAAAACAAATGAATCAAGGGGAGTGAGATGGCTATAAATTGTGTTCTTCCAAGGTGGACGTGACCTATGGAAGTTTATCTGTGCCATCGGATTTTGAATTCGAATTTGTAGCACTGAATTTTTTTACATCCAATTTTTAACACAGAATTTTTTTTTGCATCTAAATCAGACTTTGAATTTTAAAAGCCATCGAATTTCTAGCACTGAATTTTTTTTTTCCTAAGACATTTTTTTCAATGTCTCAAAAAATTCAGTGTCAAAAAATTCAATGTCTTAAAAAATTCAGTGTAAAAAAATTCGACATCTCAAAAAATTCAATGTAAAAAAATTCAATGTCTAAAAAAATTCAGTGTAAAAAAATTCGATGTCTCCAAAAATTCAGTGTAAAAATATTCAGCGCGGACATCCGGGGTAACCAAGGGAGAAGTAATCAATCCCTGTATCAAATCATCCAACGTTCAGCCAATCAAGTTACGCTCCATTGGTCATGTGACGTCGAAACAGGAACGTCGTGAAGTTCAAGTTCATTACAGTATTACAGTATTAACTGTTACTGTTACCTTTGAACTTCACAACGTTCCTGTTTCGACGTCACATGACCAATGGAGCTTAACTTGATTGGCTGAATGTTGGATGATTTGATACAGGGATCGATTACTTCTCCCTTGGTTACCCCGGATGTCCGCGCTGAATATTTTTACACTGAATTTTTGGAGACATCGAATTTTTTTACACTGAATTTTTTTAGACATTGAATTTTTTTACATTGAATTTTTTGAGATGTCGAATTTTTTTACACTGAATTTTTTAAGACATTGAATTTTTTGACACTGAATTTTTTGAGACATTGAAAAAAAAGTCTTAGGAAAAAAAAATTCTGTGCTAGAAATTCGATGGCTTTTAAAATTCAAAGTCTGATTTAGATGCAAAAAAAAATTCAGTGTTAAAAATTGGATGTAAAAAAATTCTGTGCTACAAATTCGAATTCAAAATCCGATGGCACAGATAAACTTCCATATCCATTGGTCATGTGACGTCGAAACAGGAACGTCGTGAAGTTCAAAGGCAACAGTAACAGTTAATACTGTAATACTGTAATGAACTTGAACTTCACGACGTTCCTGTTTCGACGTCACATGACCAATGGAGCGTAACTTGATTGGCTGAACGTTGGATGATTTGATACAGGGATCGATTACTTCTCCCTTGGTTACCCCGGATGTCCGCGCAGAATATTTTTACACTGAATTTTTGGAGACATCGAATTTTTTTACACTGAATTTTTTTAGACATTGAATTTTTTTACATTGAATTTTTTGAGATGTCGAATTTTTTTACACTGAATTTTTTAAGACATTGAATTTTTTGACACTGGATTTTTTGAGACATTGAAAAAAAAGTCTTAGGAAAAAAAAATTCAGTGCTAGAAATTCGATGGCTTTTAAAATTCAAAGTCTGATTTAGATGCAAAAAAAAATTCAGTGTTAAAAATTGGATGTAAAAAAATTCAGTGCTACAAATTCGAATTCAAAATCCGATGGCACAGATAAACTTCCATAGTGACCCCTCTTTCCATTTGGAGACATCTTGCTCCAGCTCTTGCCCACGAATCCATCATGTTTTGGCTGCATTTCCTTATTGACCTCCTATTCGTTTGGATTAAGAGAGAAAATAAATGTTCACAGAAAACACTCTAATCTATTGTACACATCGCACAAATAGATTATCATTATAGATTATTTATTTATTTATTACCTGTACAACTAACAATGATGTGAGATTTGAACAACTACTTTTGACAATTTCAGTTCTGATTTCAAAGCCACAGAGAAAAAAAAATCATTTGATGAAATTCGCCCTCCTCTAAGAGCACCAGCAGAAGAAGGATGTAGAAACAGGATGAGGAGGAAGAGGTGTGAACACGCTGAGGAGAAAAATATGTGAGACGATTGCCTGCAGGAGCTCAGCTTGCTTCATATCACTTCAAACTGACTGAGCTGCCCTATCAATTTAATTCTATATGTCAAAGCTCAGCATGAAATTTTATCAGTATGATATTTATTAGCATTTAATGAACCCCCCATCCTGTAAAAAATGAAACTAGTAAAGAAAATACAAATAAATATAATTTATTTTACTAATATATTTGTTCAAAACGTGAGCCACAAAAGTTTTTTGAGTCAAATTTAATGATGGAAAAAAAATGAAGTTAAAAAAAGAATCAAACAAGGTCAACACAACACAGCTGATACTTTCCATGAAACTATGTGATGCTATTATTAGTTTGTATTGCGTAATATTTTTCATTGCATGCTTCTTGTTTGCTATATTTCTCATCTGTTTTACCTTTTTTATTTAGCTGCAAGGTTTGACAGAAAAAACTATCTATTTTTTTACTGGAAGAAATTTGCTTCCATAATAATAATAATCCATTATGTGAAACGAATGGATGGATGGATGGATGGATGGATAGATGGAAAAAGGGATGGAGGGAGAAGAGGCACTCACATGGCATTGCACATGCACCTCATCAGGCTTTTTTCTCATTAGCAAGTGTCATGCGTGTAGTGTCGAGGGAATAAATCATGCTTGTTTACATCCAGGTATATAAAAAAAAGAAAAAAAAGAAGCAGCATAACTCTTTGGGCTCTATGCTGGCCGAATGTTTCTAAATATCACGTGTCCTATACCACTTGAAATGTCCTGGAACCCATCACACTTCTAAAAAGTAGACTTGCATTTCACCCACTTCAAGGATCATGATAGATGTTCAGGGTAATCTTTTGTTTTTGTTGTGAGTTCTGCCGGAATCAACAGTGACCCCTTGTGGCCAAAATGCTACATTGCACTACATGTACCGTAGTGCAATGTTTCTTTATCCTGTAAATATGTTCATTCTGGTCCAGTACAAAATATTTGTCTATATTTTGACACTTGTGGTTGTCATACTATTCATATTTTGATGATTTTGGTTAGATGATTATCATCCTAAATCACCACAGGCTTAATCTGCTCTGGTCTTTGAATGTAAGTGGACACGACAGAGCGCTGATAGATGGTTATGTCCGATCCCCTGCGATTGTTCAGAGCCCTTCTATAGATGGCCCTAACTTTCTTTCTGAAGTACTGCCCGGAGAGGACGTAGAGAACAGGGTTGAGAGCGCTGTTGAGGACTCCGAGGTAGGCCGAGCCCTGCCCCCCGATATCCAGAGTGTGGGACCACGTTGTGCCATCCAGCACGTGGACGTCACAGAGCGTGTCAAGGAAGGTGAACACTTGATAGGGCCCCCAGCAAAGGATGAATAGCAGAGTGATGGCGTACAAGAGAAACGACGCTTTGGTGTCATTAACATCCTTGAGACCTACGTTCTCCTTTCTCCGTCGCAAAGTCTTGACGATAGCCACGCTGCAGGAGACGATCACCAGAGCCGGGACAACAAAGCCGACGGCATTCAACAGAACCTGGTTGGCTAACTTCCACGAGCTACCGTGGCTGTAGTCCAACATGCAGGCTGTCATCTGGAATTCTTCAAAGTCTATCGTCTTTCTGTGGAGAAGGCTTGGTGTGCTGAGCGTTAGCCCCAAGATCCAGAGGAACACGCTCATGATCTTAGCGTAGCGCGTCCGTCGGAGCCACCTCGCTTTCATGGTCCTCACGATAGCCAGGTAGCGGTCCACGCTGATCATGACCAGCGTGTAGACACTGGTGTAGAGGTTCACCGTCATGACCATGTTGACCATCTTGCATAAGGCGTCGCCGTACGGCCAGTTGAAACTATTGAGGATGTTGGCGGCCCAAAAGGGGAGACCGCACAGGAGGGCAAAGTCAGCCAGCGCCAGGTTACCCAAGTAGATCTCGGCCACCGTCAGACGATCCTTGTGCGAAAGGAACACGCAGAGGACGATGGCGTTCAAGGGGAGGCCCAGAGTGGATACGATGATGATGTAAGGGGGGACGATGGTGCGCATGGTGAGGAATTCCGTGGATGTGAGAGAGTTTAACAGGGTGCTGTTCTCAGACCACGAAGTTGCCTCCGGCTGCAGTGTGGTGGGCTCCATCGTCTTCACACCGACAAAACACACATTTTAATGATGGGGACTGAGCCTTTCCAATCGCCTAGATTTCATCCTAAAACACTAATATAATTCAAAACACATCCAAAAAAATAAATCACTTCTATCCGATTTGAAGCAAGTGCTGTCACAGCATGTTTAGCTTTTTTTTGCCGTCTTAAAATATATATCATGTGATTTGGTCATGCACTATGACTAAACGTGCTGACTCAATTAACAGATGTTTCCTCAACTTAGTCACATTATTTCCATGAATACTTCCCACACTGCTGGTCATTAAAACTATTCAAAGAAATATGAAAAGTTCTTACCATGCTTATCAAGTTGCTCATACGTATTGACGCGGCGAGTGGAAGGAGCAGTGGAGCGAGGAAACCTTTTTGTATATAGAGGCGCATTCTTGCACCGCCCCGATACAGCAGCTTGTTTATGAACAGTCCCCAACTTGTGAATTACCGCACGGCCCTAAATGGAAAAATGTTCACAGTGCAACAAATGTGTTCAATTTGTTCAAACTGTTGACAAAATTAACTTGACACAAACGGGAAGTCATATTTTGTCATCTCAAACTTAATTGAGAAGTGCAGGCATGATGACGACACAGGCCTGAATTGATGGAGTCCCTGTTAAAATAGATTTAATGGAAAGGTGCAATAACGTGTCATTCAGGTAGTTATGTGCATTTTAGTGACCACTAGCGGTTAAGATCCATATTGCACCTACATTTTTATTTACGAAAGAGAGTAGCTGTTTGTGTCGAGTGGACTCTTTAAAATATATAGGTATGTTAAGAAAGGTCGTATTTATTTTGTTCTTAATTATAATTATAACTATATATATCCATAAAAACCTTGAAAAAGTTATAACTGTGGCAATACTGCTTGTCACAGCAAGTTACTGGCATGTTGTGGTTGGCACACTTTTTACAGCAGACACCCTTCCTGAGGCAACCCACCCATTTTTTTTTTTCTGGGTGGTTATATTTGCTTGTTTGATTTACTATGTAATCATGCAGTTTTGAAGCTCTGTACAACTTTTTTAAGCCAAAGCAGATTTTTTTCTTGCAACAGGAGAATTTGATATACTCTCCATTTGTTGATATTTTTACTGTAATAACCATTTCTTGAAAATTGCAGTTAGACAGAATTGATGATGAAATAAATGAAAGCCATAATCACTTTTGGATTGTGCAAAGGCAGCTTTTAATTGATGTTTATACTTCATTTACATCACATAATAATAAATACAAGCAGGCACTTGGTTTAGTATGATTATCATATGAACAAATGATTTGCTCATTCAATCAACAACGATTATTTTATAGTACAAAAACAATGCATGGCAGCGTAAAAGATTGGCAAAAACACATGCGACAATTTTTTTTTTTTTCTACTTTGAGGTTAACTAATCTCGTGGTAGTCCACTACCCTGGCATGTGGTTTATGGCTGACTGCCTTTTTGGTATTCCATGCCTTTATTTTGGGGAGTGCCTGCACAGCCTCCCACAGACCTCTGAGTCAACTGAGTGGGTTGCTTGATTGTAACAAAAAGGCAGGCAGCACCATGGCGTGTCACCACTGGAAACTATGGACAATGAGTGAGTCATTTGCCTGTTCAAACCATTAAATGCACTTCAAGAAAGAACTTTTGGATTGTACTTCATCAACAGACAGATTTGACGATCAAAACACAATTTACACATGCAGCGGCAAGCTTCCAGTTTGAACATCTGGGAGAGCTCAGATCTTTACGCAAACGTCCTCAACGTCGCAGAAGTCTGCGAACGCGTGGACATGCTCGTGAAGCTACTGACGGACCACTGCTTGCACACTTCCTGAGCTTTTTTCCGGAAGTTTTTCCCAACGATAACATACAAGATGGGATTGACGATACTGTTGAAGAAGGCCAGGTAGTCAAAAAACTGGCTGCAAATATCCACGACGGCTTCCAGTCGGCACCCTTCCATCACGCCGGCTTTTATTAGCACATCCAGCAGGGTGACGATGTGAAACGGTATCCAGCAGACGAGGAAGGCAACCAGGACGACCAGCACCAGCGTGGTGGCCTTCCGCTCGCTCTTCTCGTTGTTGAACCTATCTACGGAGGGCTTACGTAACGCGTGGATGATCTTGACGGTGCAGAACGAGATGATCGTAATGGGGATGACGAAGCTGAAGCTAATTAGCATCACGTCGCAAAGCAGCATCATCGTGCGGCTTGGGAAATCCAAGACGCAGGCGCTCACGTTGTACTCTGCGAAATACTTGACCTGCCTGAAGACCAGCGTCGGGGCACCGAGGAACAAGCTGAAGGCCCAAACCAGCAGACAGCCCACTTTGGCGTATTTTGGTCGACGCATTCGCCCGTGTGACATGGGGTGAACTAGCGCCAGGTAGCGATCCATGCTGACCAGAACCAGAAAGTAGATACTGCTGTAAGCATTCATCTTGATGCCCGCGTTGACTATTTTACACATGGCCACTCCAAAAGGCCAGTTGAAATCGTTAGCAATGTTAACGGCCCAGAAGGGAAGACAGGACACTAGGATGAAGTCGGCGGCTGCCAGGTTGCTCAGGTAGATTTCGGCCACCGTGCACGGCTTCTTTTGTAGGCAGAAGACCAGCAGCACAAAGGCGTTGAGCACCACTCCCAACACGGTGATGATCGCCAGGTAGACGGGCTGGCTGCTGGTCAACGCGTCCCAAACGTCGGGATCGATGCAGCTCTTTTCCACGCTGGCGTTTTGGCTCCAATTTGGATGCGTGGTGGTGTTCAGCTCTGGCATTCTATGGGAGGGGAAGCAAAAGTCCGAAAATATCAACTAAATGTCCAAATGTCGATCTCTTTGCAAGTCTCAACAATAAATCCTTAGCCTGCTTGCTAACCAAATGATCAAACCCTAATCATAACTTCTTCAAAAAGGAGCTACAGGATGTCAATTACACTATTACAGTGGTGTGTTTTCGTATGAGCAGTCTAACTGCATTAGCGTGCAAATTTATGTCCACGCCATATACAGTAGATTGGAATTAGCTGCAATAATGAGCAACCGGCCCGGGTCTGCACGACTGTAATTCCCCGGAGGGGGATTTAAATTGGACACGGTACATTATGAGATGTCGTGCTGCTCGTCTGTTTTGGTTGATTACATAAGCCGACGTCAGCGGAATAATGACAACACTTTGGCTGTATTAACACAGAAGAGACTGTGCTAAATATTTATATTTAAAACTTTCTTTGACTCATTTCCCTGAAAACATGTTGTTTAATGACATCATGCACTGGACAATAGTATTAGCTGTCTATGTACAGAATATCTAGATTAACATAAATGGAATTTTATATGGCTATATGCAGTCAAAAAATATCGTGTGGTAAAAAGGTTTTATTCTGGTTTTCCGGATTAAATGCAATGTACACAATGCTTAACATTTGGAAGATTCTGCTCAGAGAGTCCGGTCAGTAGGAATAAATGTAACATTATGATATAAATATGTGAAAGCATTTACCTTGTAGTTTGAAGAGCCATTTCCCTCTTGAGTAAACTCCGTCCAGATGTGAAGTGTGCAGATGCCAGTCTGCGCTGTCGGACGAGCTTCCCCTTCCCCGCCCAGTCGTTGCGTGACTCGCTCTTTTGATGAATGATACTGGAGCTGAAGTGATGTCAGCCAAAATATGTTCCTTCGAACTCTTTTTTTCCAGCTAACCATTTTATTTTTTCACTGACTTACCGTAACATCATGTCTGAATTTTTGGTATGTTACTGTTCTAGTCTCATAGTTTGGAATTACTGTGTTAATTTAGTGACTGTACTTGTGCAAATCTCCTTTATTTGCCTTTGTGGATTAAATGAAAAATATATAGACTCAATCTTAGACCGGCTAATTGGTGGTCTAAGTTGTGGCGCAGATTTGATTTGCTGAATGTTTTTATATTTCTTTTGCAAATATGACTTCTTTGTTTTTTAAAAAACTAACAACATTTAGGGCAAGTTTTATGTGTTTTTTCTGACGCTAGCCTAAAAACAATGGAGACTTCTGTCGTTTCTCCCTCTTCAGTTTCGAGTCATCATGAGCATGAGTGGTGCTTTTAGCGAGTGCGCTTTTAGCAATCTCGAGGTTTACATTTCTAGGAGCAACACAGCAATTTGTGAGCCGTCCAATTTTCACAGCACAGCTCATTACGGCTAATGCATTTGCTCCCAAAGGACGTTTTGGGAGTTAGCATTGATTCCATGTTTGAGACCAGTCGATAATGTGTCATATCCACGACCACAAGAAAGTGCGGTCCGAAATGGCTGCAGAAAATTTGCGTTCAGTCGTCATAGGTCCGGAAAGTGGCACCAATCTCTTCTCCGCAGTTCGCTTCCTGTGACCGTACCAATCTCGAGAGAGCGATTTATTGAGACTTTCGGATGAATTGTTTCCTCGTCCTTCCTGTGTTGCCTTTTTAAAACTTTGAGCTTTTATAACTTTGAGATTAGCAACACAATCACATGTCACGGTTGTGTTTAACATGGATGATCGAGGGTTCCGCCTTAAAATTTTTAAAGCTGACATTTCATTGTCAAAAAAAACAAAACTCAAGAACATAGCAGCTCCCCCTACTTAGCAACCTCTTGGACTGTTTACTTAATATTCCATGCACGCGTTGCCATGTTGAACTCCCACCTCTTTTTGTAACGTTTCATGACGCCAAAAACCAGACGAGTGGTGTAAATTATCTTTATCGACTTCAATGAAATTTGTAAAGTGAATTGTTGGCTCCAATGAATTCAGACTAAGCACTGATAACGCCACGCACACAATTCAAGTATGTACCCTTCATGTGTTGTTTTCACACCCCTGGTTTATTTCTATTGTATTTTTATTGGTTTTTTTTATTTTCAATGACAGGGAGACCTCACCATTTTTAATCATGAGCTGAACTCCGTCCCCGTCCACCGTGTTCCCATGCCGTGTCAAATGTAATATTTTGAGTGGCCTGCTCCGCTAGAGACAATTATAAGATGATTTTATTACATATTGGACACATGTTTGTTGTGACAAGCCGAAAGTCCCTTGACTAATTAAGGAACCAGTTGAAGTGTGTTATGTCTCACTGGTGTGCAATGGGCCGTAATGCGGCATTGAGGGGGCAGTCAGGCCCGTGCGCTTCTTCCAAAACATACTCAGTCTGTATAGTCGTTTAACATGCTTCGCAGGCGCTCGGCTCGATTACGCCGAGCCGCTCCCTTCCCTGCGGCTTGTTTCATAACTCCTTTCTCTTTTGGAGTCGGCCTGCCTGCCACGACTGTTTTCACAGCTGCCTGCCAGAGTCGTGGGGCTTTTGAGGAGGAAGCTAAGCTCTGGCTTGGAATCACAAAGCTAACCTCCAATCGAACGTGACAGCGTGAGATGCCGCTAATGGTTGTCATGGAAACAAAGCTCATCTCAATGATTTGGATACTGTGCAAAGTGACACAAACCACACAGACCACCCCGCTCATGTTATATTTACGGCTCTATAATGAAAACCACCATTGGGCTCCATACAACCAGTTGGATAGGCTAAGTGTCTCCATTCGGGTACTTTCCTCGACTTGGGTTTCAGTGTCTGCGACATCATGACAGCGTGTAATGAAAAGAAAAACTTGGACTGGGGTGATAAATAAACATGCATATGCTTAAGATGTTTCTGGCCCAGGGCGTTTATAGTTTAGAGAGTGAGATGTAAACCATCCACTTGAATGGGAATGTTTGACTGCAATGGTTAGGGATAATTTAGGATGAACCTAAAATGTACTCAGTGTAATCAGGTGAATTTAGTTTGACCCTTGAACATTTGAATGTCCCTAGGATCTCTTCCCGTGTACATCCAGCAGAGGGCAGTGTCGTATTACAAAAAAAGCTTTCTAAATGCAACTGGCATGCATATAATCATCAATTCGACCTGAGCTTTTCCCTGTGAACACTATGAAGAGCGAACCCCAAATATGTTGGATGAAATCCGATTGGTTAGAAAGGGGGCGTGGTGATGCAGACGACGGGTCCTGTGATTGGTGGGATGTGAAGTAGGCGTGGTGTCGTCAATTTAAAATTGCCTTCCGATTGGCTGTTGGAAAAGTAGACGTGGTCAGGCCCTTTTCAGCTGCGCTCTGATTGGTCAGACTGAATTTGGGCAGACTGTTTGTTTGTTTGTTTGTTTGTTTGTTTGTTTGTTTGTTTGTTGCAGGATTCAAGGGGAGTTATCAAATACAGGTGCCACCGACCGTGTGGCCGTTTCTCGGGCAAGCTAGAATGCTATCAAATGTTTGTTGTTCATTGCCGTTTCATCTCAAACATGGCGAATAAAAACTCTTGAATCTTGAATTAACCCCCCCCCCCCCACACACACACAAAAGATAATTAGCAGGATTCACAAGGATTCTGTAATGATCCCCCATAACAGCAGTCTTTGTGAGTCGGAACAAAAGAGGCAGAAACACAAGTGAGTTCCAGAAATGTCAGCCCACGAGCCAAGAAGATACAACCCAAATCCATTCTCGTCGGCTGTTGCCATGGCAGCAGATGACCTCAAATCCTTTTCTCGCCAAGCTGCTCTTCCCGTTAACGTTATCAAGAACAAATCCCACTGTTCCTTTTGGGGCGGTTGTCGAGGTGGGGGTTCTAGTCTGCCACTGGCGTGATGATTACATCGGTTTACAACGCTGCCGTGTTTGTGTGCCCCAGTGGTCGCCGCCGTCAAGGAGATATCTGTAATTGTGGTGTAAAAAATAAGGGGGAGTTCAGCGTTGTTAAACGCTCGCCGGATATACGAGAGCTTGTACGTGAGCTGTTTTTCCCTCAATATTCAAAAACTGTTTAATCAATACTAGATGTGCTTCTTGAACCAACCACTAGGGGTGACCAAAATTGACAGTTTGACAGGATGGCTTTGATTATCTTGGGTTTAATTTCATCATCGCCCCAAACCAATGAATCGCTACCCATCGGTGTCTATTAGTCACTGTCCCGAGAAAGCCTTATCTGGTAAAGTCTTAGTTAGCCGCTATAGATTTGCCACCTGAGACTCTAATAAGCGCCCATGCATTAACATACATTAGCACCGGCGAGACCTTGTGATTTTCTATTTAATCTAACGCTGCCTCCAGGAGTCACATCTCGTCCACTCAACAAGCAGCTGAAAGCAACAAGAAAACAACCTTTATCGCTTCCATCAAGAGGGGATGGAAAGGCCCTGCGGGTGAATGTGAAGGGGGGGGGGGGGGGGGGGTTGATCGAATCAAGCCGCCCCATCAGCGAGGGCCTTGGAGGACGTGTGGTTTACAGGGAGGGGAGCGAGGCGGCGGCTCGTTCGGTCTTGCAAGGTGGCGGGTCGCTTGACAAGTGAGTTAACAAATGCAATGTGTAAATCTCGCCGACGTTACTTCTTTCTCCCTGAAGAAGGAACAGCAGAGATTTGTAGGCCTTAGTGAGCACGAAACACAGTCGGTGTGGAAAGAACAACTCTCTTGGATTGTTTATTTCAGGGACAAGGTTTTTCCTGATAACCTTGTTCCACTTGAAGACAAATGATGCAACTTGCTGGTTTTCAGTGGAAAGAAGCAGTAGGAAACTTCTGTAGTCAAGGTTACGAAATGTTCCTGCGCTTAAAATGTCTCTACATTTTTCATCCCTGATTTATGGGAATAATAAATCAAGGGACGTCAGATAGCTTAGAAATCAAGTTGATTTACTAGAACACAAGATTATATTACATTGCTTTACCGCTGAAAATGTTCTGTCCATCTTCAGAAAAAACAAAAAAAGGGGTTACAGATTTGGTGGGGTGCACAAGAATACCACAGCCAAACAACCCGTGTCAAAATGGCCGCCATCACAACTTCGCCACGGCTCTCGTATAATGCGACAAATCTAAAAGCGTACACCTTTCTGAAAAAAGGATTATCTGTGTATAATTTACAACATCGTCTGAAGAGTTCTACGCAATTGATACAAAAGCAGACCTGAAAAGAAACAGTCACCATTGTTGCTACAAAACAGTGTCGGCTAGTTTATATTCATATCATCGTAACGTGGTGACGAATACCAAGCAGGCTACGGAACTCAAACGACAAAGTCACTTCAAGTTCATATGTCAGAAAAATGAAAAAGTCGAAGCATCAACGAGTGGACTTGAATAAAAGGCAACAGGCTTGTATATTTTGCGTGGATGGAAGAAAACAAAAATCGTGTTTGGATTTCATTGAATTGTTGTCCACTATAACCACAAAGTACTCGAGTACTTTGAAAAGACGGCAAACTTCACAAACTAAACCATTTGGACCTGTTCTGATGCTTTCATGAAATGAAACCTCAAGGTCACATCGAGCAGATTGTCCACCCGCTGCCAAAGCGGGAGAAGCTTCGTTCCTGTTGGTCCGACACGCGGCAACCCTGTCAAAGATGAGCAATGGCTGCCATCGGCGGCGGGGAAAAGATAACGCGGGTAAAGCCTAAACGTTGAATTATTGCCTCGTTAGGCCTTCGGATTTGATATTCATGTGATTTTTCGCCGCCGGACCGCAATGATGATGAAGTCATTAGTGGCACGTTGGCTCCACAGAGTCTCCTTACATGTGCCCTAATGGAGAACGGGCCCCGGGGCCGCCTCAGATGAAACCGGTCCCGGTGCCTTGTAAATGTTTTAACATTCGCCATCCGAGTCGGAGGGCATAATTAAACAGCGCTGGCCTAAATTGCTTTGTGGCGGTACCCGGATCAACCCAAATCTCAAGCCCCATTTAACCTCCATTCGCATCTCCGCATGACAAGTGAGAGTGTGTTCTTCGGGGGAGACATGGAAAGAAACTTAAGGAGTAACATTCCTTGGATTCTTAGCGGAGAGAGCTTTTTTTTTTTTTTTTTCCCATCCACGGCGCATTATCCTCATATCGTAGAATCCGACAAAAGTCGGAGTCTCGATGTTAGACAAGTCCGTCCAGACGGATTTGAGCGTTTTGAATGATTCAGATGATGTTGTCTTAGAAGGTGCAAGCGTAGACCACGCCCACCACCACGATGTTTCCGATGGTGGCCACGATGGCGATCCAAAGCCAGATGGCGTCGTTGGACATGGACTGCGACTCGTCCGGCTGGCCGTGCACGGAGGCCGCCGAGGTGGCGGCGTGGACGCTGGCCGATGAGTTGAAGAGCGAGTGCTCGCCGCTGTAGTCGTCATTTGGCGACGAGTCCATGAAGGCTCCCGTCATAACTGGGATCTGAAGCAGAACAAAACAGATGGATTTCTTATTCTCAGGTGCCTTACTACAATGGACACATTGTGTGTGGCGGGCTTCATCTGGAAAATTGGAAGCAATGGGAAAAAAATAAATACCTCTTAGGCATGTTGCACTCTGCTATATACAGAAATTCATGCTTCCTCATTTGCTCTCTCTCTCTCTCTCTCTCTCTCTCTCTAATAATGACATGACACATCCTGTGGAGCGCCTGCTGTTAACATGAGCATGATGGAGGCAGACAGGCGTGCACCGTGTCTTGTGAACCTGAGCACCGACCCCCCCCCCTCGAAAAAAGAATAAAATCCCCCTAGACATACACACACACCCAGACAAATATGTGTGTGTGTGTGTGTGTGTGGTGCTTTTACAGGCAAGCTAACTGTTAACTTCAATCATCAGATCATATTAACATGCCGCTGATTTTATGAGCTTCTGTTCAGTGGACTTCCTATTCTCCAACATTTGGTATGATGCGAAGGGAAGCTCTCAAGTCTGTCTCCATTCTTTATAATCAATGTTTTATTCAGTAACTCATTGTCCACAGGAGCGAGCTGTTTGCATAAATTGCCAAGTGCACTGAGTAAAATGAAGTGATATTCCGGTCGACGTTGCGAGCTTCTCAATATTTCATTGTTGGCATTTACGTGTTTTTTTTTTAAACGAGGATATAGCTCCAGCCTGTTTCGAGAAGTCGGTTGCTAACGGCAAAATATCGTTTAAACTCTTAAGTGACCAGAAGAAGGTCATCCCCCTGATGTTTTAACGGTATTGACATTTCATGGCTCGGTGCCTTCAGTGGCGCTGAACCGGATTGGCAACGCTTGACATGGCGGAGAAGCAAAGTGGGGGGGAGTTCAAAGTTCAGTTCACTTTATCAGTTCACAAATTTTAAAACTGAGTCCCAAACAAATGAACTAGTTTATCCAGCCTAAAATCGCAAAGCATTGTGGGAGTAATTCTGTCGGATCGCGTTTGAGATAAAAGGCTATAAGCTCGGCCGAACATACTCCGCACTCTTGTTTCCCCCTAAACCGAAACGTCCCGCCATCTCCAACCGGATATCCCCAAATTTCTCCGCTCGAGCGGAAGATACTCGTGCTGACAGTGAGAAACGGTCCTGTCAGGTTCTGTTAGGCCCATGTATGAAATCCAAAAGAGTGACACACCTTTTAAAATTCTTACCGACGGATACCGCCGTTGTTTTTTTGCCCAATAGCCGCGTGCTTGCATCAGAAATGTTTTCCTTCAAAAGTCTAGGTGATCCTCAGCCAGATGGTTTACTATTTGTGATCCACGGCGAAGGGAAATTTATTCGGGCAGCTGCTACTGTTACATTATGTTCTCCCCATCTACAACTTGAAACTAACCCATCTGTCAAATTCTCACAGAATGGACCAATGAAGATGGGTTACTTGTCTGCAAAAATATAAAAAATATTTTTCATATTAGATCCATCCATCCGGCCATCCGCTTCCACCACCAGTTCAGTTCTCAATCAACCGACTTCCTAACATCGCCGTAGACAATATGTGTATGTAAATGTTATGCAACAAAAGGAAATGCAAAAATCCACAAGCGACTATGTAGATCTGGCTCTTGCTCTCATGTGACTTGCTTGCTGCCTGCGGCGATGTTGTTACGGAAACACTCTCAAAAGGGGGTCACCTCGTGTCCTCGTCAGGAAAAAAAGCTGTTCGGAGTACTCGGGTCGGGGAGCAATACAAACACCGGGGTCCGACCCCTGCAGTGTCGACAATACACTTGTTGCTGACGACAAAAGCTGTTGGATAGAACTGTAACTATTCTTTGTTTTTATTTTATTTTGCTTGACCAGGTATGTCAATTGAAAACACTATATTCATTTCAAATGATGACCAAGATGTCCTGCCCAAGGACACAGCAACACAAGATTTGGACAGATTATAAACACAAAGAGTAGCAGCTCCTTTTGTTCAAGACCGCCGACGTTTGAAGACAAAACAACACGTACAGCGTGTGCAGCGTTACTCTGTAGCGTATCGCCCAAACGTCGGACTGTAAATCTGCCGGGAGATTTGCGGGGGGGGGGGGGGGGGGGGGTGGTTTAAGGAAGCTTGTTCACCCTCTCAGTCATGTTAAGACCTCCGCTTTCAAGCCCGGTTCTCGCTGCTTAGATTTACAGCATTGCTTCTCATTGATTTTTCTCCCCCCCATTTCTAGTCTCCGCCCGTTCGTCTCTCCCCCTTTTTTCATAAATCTTATAACCCATTAGAACAAGTGTGACGTGATTCGTACTTGTCACCCGCGCCTGTTTGTGTCAACACTTGAGAGGCGCCACCGATACAAGAAATGATGAACATTTTGTTCACGAAAAAGTCGAGACGTTTGTCTTGTTACGATTTCTCAGTTGTTCAACTCGACCACCAAAACTTTATGTGGCTCGCAAAGACAAATTGTGCAGCGACTTAATGGGCCAACACTAAAATCACAAATTGTCTACACACAAAAATAATGAGAGAAAACTAAAAAAAAAAAAATAGTTGTGCAGAAGTAATGGTGATGCTAAACTAAGCTCTTGAATCATGGTGGCGGCACGGTACCAACAAAACAAAGGCGCAAAGGAAAGGCTTTGCCAAACGTGCAAAACGGGAAAGAGTGCATGTTCGCATCTGGGCTCGTTGCCTGCTAATACATGCCGCTAATTTGCAGTTGCATGACAACTGCAACTATGTCATGTGATGGAGTGCATCAATTATGAAAGTGGAGAAGGCCCGCTGCCACATTCTGTAAACCAAAACAGATTTGTTGTACTCACCACATGGGAGGAGCGACAAATTGCGAGCATGTTCCCATGGATGCATTTCACTGTTTTGGACTCTGGCACTAATTCATTAATAAAAGTGTCAAGTGGACCCAAGCACAATTGGACTGGTCACCTTCAATCAAATATGTCTTCAGGTTCCTGCTTCAGAACTTGGACTTAACCCCAATAAGATAAAGTGATTTTCTTAAATTTAATTTGAACAGTGTACTGTTGGAATAAAATCTATGATACAAAAATGATTTGAAGTTCTGATGTGAAGAGCACTTATTGAATAAGATTTTATTACATTCACCTTCACAGAGGTTGCGTGACGAGCAAAACACATTCTCGTCTGTTAGATTTATTGCGCTTTATTGCACCTAAACCACAAAACCCAAATATTAAAAAGCACGTTTGTCACATTTAGTAATGCTATAAACGCCTTTGAGAATGATATACGGATATATTTTTTAATAAGATGCGATTTTGTCACAGAAAACTTAACTTTAAAATTAGGTACAATGAAATGAAAGCTACCATCCATTCATTTTGTTTTTAGCTAGCAAGGCTAACGCTGAACTTAATAAACCATGTAGTATCCATTAGGGATTTTTTTTGCTTTGTTTTTCCGCTACCAAGGATAATGCTAAGCTAAATAAAACATTGGCGTATAATATACATTTGGTGACACTGCACACCACTCTGTTAAAACTAGGCTACAACAAATGATGCTAACATAATGTGTGACAAAAGTACTAGCCTAAAATTAAATAAATACTTCAGTGTATTAATGTTAAAAGCCTTTTTTGCTCCAGGACCGTTAGCGCTGGATCTATTTATTTTATAAAGGTGTCTGACGAGATTTGTGGCTCTGAACGGTGAAGGTAGTGCCAATGCTAGTGCTAACATAAAACAAACTACTGTCCACATTATTGACCACTAATATAGACGATCTCTTTATTACTCATAAAGATCATTTCAAACGGTTTCAAATGTCAAGAGGAGCGAATATAGTCATCCTTGTATCTTTGTCAGCAGTATTCATCACTTTTTTTCTTCTTCTCCCTCTTGAAAACTGACATAATAGGCGTTTTTTCGCTCAAAGCCAAAGGCCATGAATCATTAATCGAAGCACATATTTTAAATATGAATAAAGCTGGCTTTGCGCAGCATGTGTTTCATACACCCAAGAACCATATCATGGTGCACAAATGCATTCCTTGCGCACCTATTCTAAACCTATATAAATAATTTGCTCATGCATCTTGCATTGTGATGCTGTTTCAAAGGCCAAGTCACATGCCACCTCTCTGGCTGGCTGCAGTGACATATAGATGGAGGATGGTGCCCAGGGCAGGACTTTAACAACAGCATTAAACATTTTTTTTTTTTTTTTTTTTTACAACCAACACTGATTCAATGCTCTGAAAGTGCTGCAGAAACAAAAGCAGCCATCAATGGATACTTGAGTTAAAATAAACTTGTATAGAATAAATGATGATTTTTAACATGCTAAATTTGTCTATATATTTTTTTAAATTTAATTGTTAATTGTTGTTATTTAAATGAGTAATTTAATTTCCTCACTTACTAATTAGAATAAAAGTATATAAAATACGACAAGCAAAATATTAAATAGCGTATTAATGATTTTTTCCTAGATACTTTTTGTTCTTCTTTTGATTAATTAAAAAAAAAATATAACAACAAAACCTTTGAAAAACATATTACATATAATTTCTATAATTCTTTTGTCATTTAAATCAAATAAAGTCAAATAAGGATTTATGCACACATTGGCTGTTTATTGTGGACAAATACAAGGCGACAGTCACGGTCAGACAATATAAAAAAAAAAAATGATGACAAAGCACTGCAACCTGACCCTATGGCATTTTGTCCAGAAGAGTTCTTCTCTACTTTACTTTGTGCTTTCTTTTTTGCATGTACACAAGCACAGCAGTAATTACTGATGCTTTCACATTCTTCTGCAGAACAACAGGCGCTGTTTATTGCACGCGCTTGCAGAAAAAAACAAAGGCGGGAAAGATGAGGAACCGGAACAATGCTCATTAAGGATTACATGACTAATACAGTAGCAGGTGTTTTGCATGAAGTTTCTTGATAATCTTTTGTGCCGTTTTCTGGGGATGTGTTCCAGAAAAAAAAGTTTATCGTCATTAAATATTATCAGATGCCCGCGATTTCATAAGAACAGTCAACTTCTTTTCCCTTCCATGAGTTCTATCCAGCTGTGTCACGTCCGACTCAATTTCTTTTCCCATTCGGCCCTTTCAAATCCTCGTCACTCGATTGCGTTGTTCATCCCCGCTGCGTCGTGCCTTCCCGCTGAGCACTTTTTTCAGGTTCCAGCTGCTTTAATGTTAGCATCCAAAGGAGTAAGTTTTGTTTTTGCCGGAACGTTACTCTTGCATAAACGAGCAATCACCATCTGACCATCTTGGCAGACGTTCAAAACTAATTCACATTTATGTTTTTGACTCGAGGAGAACGACTGGTGCGAAAGCATCAAAATAAAAAGCCGGACTGTGCACCACAACGTCCAGGGAAAACTATCGAAATGACTTTGCGGGTTGCCTTGACTTCAACCTGCTCAGCGCCCGTCGATTGTCTCTTGCGTGGTGCGCGACAACAACTTCCCAACAACGCGTCTGAGCACTCGGGGTTACGTTAGGCGACCGACGCCACTCGCAGCTCCGGCCGGGCCTCCGCGACCTTGTCATTATCGCTCTGCCATCTTTTCCTAAGCCAGCGCCCGAGGGCTGCGCAATGCTTGCTGCTCATCACACGCCAAGGTAACACACCTCCTCAAGAACTATCGCACTTCCAATCGTCTCTCCACAACTAAATCTTGCCAACCCTCAAGGTCATGTTTTTGCAGGGCAAAACTTGGAATCATTGCAAATAAATGTTAAAATCGGCCTGGCCAAACTTTTCCAAAGTGCCGCTCCACTTCCTGTCCACACCGTGAAATATCAAATTGCAGCCACGCTATGTAAACTCAACCAATGCACGCTCAGGTGAACTTGCATTAAAAATGTGTGTGTGGATTATACACACACACACACATTGTATATTTAACTTGCACTGCAATTTTTCCCATTATTTCAGAAGGCCATTCACCACGCAGATCTGGACACGTTGACAAAAGACCCAAAACCAAACAAGCGGCCTTCCGGCGGAATTACATTTAAATAAATTACACAGCGTGGTCACCTTTTCTGCAGCGTGAAACTTGTTTAACAAACTTTCTAATGCTTGTTCATCTACCACCCATATGAGCCATAGGCTGCATTAGCTGACTCTATGAATATTACAAATGTGTCACTCTGGGATTGGTCTGCAGTTGGTCTCATTATCAAATGAAAAATGAGGTATTGCGCAACTTAATTGTCCTTCTTGCACTAATGCGAACGCGCGCTTATGGATGAGGCTGCCGAGATTCGGATCTGAATAAGGTACGGTTGTCATCGGGTCGCAGCGGCAAACTTGTCACATTAATATTGGTCGCAAGCAGAAAACTGCATTTATTATTTATGTCATATGTAGATTATTTAAAGATTTGCGACATTTGTATGTAGAAATAAATGCTGCATCTCCAAACAGTAGCCGGGTTAGCGGAATTTAAGTCAAGTATAATTGGATTTGGAAACTATAAATTAAAAGGGACTATTATGGACAAATTTGAACGAGAAGCACAGGAACGCTAATGCTACATGCTACAAGATGAATTACATGATAATCCTGGCAGCCATGGGAATCACATGAGAATGAGCAGCAAAATATCTCTTGCCTGGCAACACGCTGAAGACGTCAAGCATTTGATATGACAGTTTGCGATTCCCTAATAGCAACTCGGCTGACAACACAACAGCTGTAAAATGAAATTAGCGCGTGGGCGTAGCTGCTACCGCGCGGCGTGGATTGCGGCAGGTGGGCTTCGGCCTTTGCGAAAGATTGCCGCACATATTTCCCAGCGGCAAGATGAGCTGCAAGAGTAGGGGGGGATCTACATGGAGTTTGTCACACGTGCACCATGTTGGCCTAGATACAACGTTTCACGTAGCGCAACACTTCAGAGGCATGCCCTCCATCTTGAGTGATTATGAATGTTGCAGTAGGTAAAGTGCAAGCATGAGCTATGGAGAATCTATGCATGGACTGTCAATAAAGACAAAAACAAAACAGAGCACCGTCTATTTTGACTTTAGTTTTTGGTACCTGCAACTTTTCTACCATATTTCGTGTTTTTAGACCCCTTGATACTTTGCCACAAGTCGCTTCTAGCAACTGCATATTTAACGATTGAGATTCCGATTAATCGGAATGCCTATTGTAAAAAAAACGAAATTGGCCTTCAACCAAGAATATTAGATTTTTATAATCAATCAATCATTGTTTCTCATAGCAACATGTGTTTAAAAAAAAAAAAAAAAAAAAAAAAAAACGTAAAAAGTAAATCTTTTTTTTTTCGTACTTACATTTGTTCCTACTTGTATTGAGCGTGCCGGACAAGGTTTTGCATTTTATTTCCCGAAACCCTGAATGGTGTGAGAAACAGTGACACCGTAGTGCAACATATTTCAAGCCCGAAGCCGAGAAAGCGCATTTCAGACTTTTAGCTCAGCAAAACAGTCCTTAGCCAGGAAAGCACCGGGGGAGGTAATGCGGTTTGGGGGAATCGCTGTCATGAAAAATTGAACATTTTCAGGCAAATCAAAGTTCGTGTACTTCACCAGCATTCAAGTGTGCCGGCGGTGAGCATCCGGAATCATGTCTGTATGTAATACAACTTCACTGCACTGTAAGTGCCTGATTCATCGCCTCGCTATTAAACTTACATGAATCCGAAATGAGACGGTCCCACCGTCATGTGTGCTTGATACAAACCGTTAGCCGAGAGATCCGGCAGCTTGACGAGCGTGATTGAAAATAACTTCTATAAATCTCCCCGTGCCAAAGCAACACATGGGATATAATTGGCATTTTCTGAGAAGGAGTGAAATCGGGACCATTTGCAACTGAAATTATTGCATGCGGTCGACGCAAATGAGCTGCCAGGCTGAAATAATGGAGAACTAATGTATGAGGGGCTATGTAAAATAATGACTGAAAAATATGGATCCACATCCCCGCCAGGCAATCGGAAAGCGGCTGGGGAAATTCGACATTAGCATATAGCGCATATAGCATCCAGCTGAGTTTTGTTCTCGCTGACGCTCGCTTAAAATTAAATTAGAACGATAAAGGAAACGAAAAGGAAGCACGCAGCGCGGAACTAGCTTGAAGTCACATTTGAAAGAGCAGATGTCAATTTGGTGAGCCGTCCTGCTAATTCAGTTTTACGCTACTGCTTCTCAAATGTGTAATGATAACTTTTCCAGACTGACACGATCATTTCTCATCTGAGTCATCCGGGTCAAATCTGTTTTTTTTTTTTTTTCACACTCGCGCACTAATTTCACATTTGCATTTGATGATGCATTTTAATGGCGCGAGCATCAGCGCGGCACTGCATTATGATGATATTTGTCATCACTTCACCCCGAATCATAGATCTAGTTTATTCTGGGCTGTATCAATACAAGACGATGCTTTGGAAATGGATAATATATGCAGCAATGCATAATTCATACTTCCTTAAGAAAGGCCCCGTATCTGTATACCGATAGCATCATGGGAAGTGAGAAAGATGTTATTGCCACATATTTTGCAAGTTCATCTAGAGTCCCTTCTGGAGTGAGCACGGTTCACGATAACGACTTCCTGTTTGACACCAAAATCATGAATTGTAAGAAAGCTAGCTATCCTAACTAATTAACGAAAAGTCTTGCTGCCAGCAGCTTGCCAATTTGTTGGCTTTATTAATGAATTCATGATTAATTCGTTTATGTAAAGTCATGAATCGACTTATTAAAGAATAAAATAATCATATTTAGTAGGCTACCTGTAAATTAGCTAAAAGTTTACATCTGCTGTAGCTTGTAAACAGTTAACGATTTTATCTACGATAATGTTTGTATTACTTATGGGTGACAACTCAAAAGCTAATAACCAATCAACCAATCGGTGTTCAGGGTTCAGTCTACTGTGTAATTACAGCGTGTGATCAATGCTAAAAATGGATCCTGTTGTTGTTCCGCCACACGTTCCCATAAATCGAACGAACCTGAGGCTCCTCGACGAGCATGACGTGCGACACCTCGCCATCATTAAAAAAACGCCGCTTTTAACGACTGATCGTAGGAGTGTCGTGAAAGAACACTTGAATGGATCGTGTCTATCCGGAAAAATTATGGCTTAATCGTGTGAGACTGAGCCGCAAAGAGCCTGACCTACCCTTCAACCCATCAATAAGAAAATCTTCCACTAAGGGCTTAGCTTCGCCATGCATCTTTTCCCAATAGCAAGCAGGCAATTAAGCAACCAAAGTAAATGTTACTCTTGTGAGATTGGATCCATAGACCCGTGTCATGGTTTGATGATATAATTATGGTTAGGAATGACATCATATGCTCATGCCTGTTTGTACAACACAAAAATAAAATGTTCAAAAATATATTTATTTTTTCAATTACTCCACCTCTCGCCTTAAAGTCCGCCGGGATGGGCTGTAATGAGGACATATAGACTGGACAGAACCCGCGGATTTCGACCCAACCATCCACCAGTTATGAATATGATTCCAAGAAATCCCCCTTCGGGAATTCTTCCGCTACTCTCACTCTTCTCACCGCTCTGTGACATTGTTTGTGCACGCACCTTCGTGAGGCGAATAATGAAGCCCTTTTAATATTTCCCTCACGGAAAGTTTGCACAATTAGCGAATGGGCGGCGTCGCTCACTTAATATCCATATTGAGGAGATAGAAGAGGGCCATGCTCCATTGCCTTTTCTATAGGACGGGTCCTGCATGTTTGGAGATAACATCACAAAGACTGAGAAACTAATTGCAAGTATTTGGACATGGTGGCTACACTCGAGCCTCTCAATATTGCATCCTGAAAATCAATTGAGGGCAACAGACTACATCGTGACACGTGGGTACAGCAAATAACATTTAATTACAAATATTGAGCGTCCCTTGTTTTGTCCTTAATTACTACCGTATTCCTTAACGATGGCCGGGGATGTTTATTTACTCGACTATTGTTAGTTGAGGGCTTGCTTTGGGATAAAATAATTAAATATCCTCACTCTACAGACAACATCAGCACTATTTTATGTCATTACTTAAATAGTTACATGACACACTTTAATGACACAATAACTTGGTAGGGACTGCTGTTTTGATTAGCAAATGGGTCTGACATGCACATTAATGCCTATAGCTGCTTGTTTGTAAAATGCCTTGCCTGATATCCAAAATATGTTGTAACGTGCATGTTTGACACATGACACACATCACCAACAGAAGAGGAGAATTTACGACAACAAAGATGAATTTGTTCGATTTTTGATTATTGGCACTCTCGCGTTTGGCCTGGCAAACAAAGTACATCAAATATTGTCCGCCCCACTTAAAGTGTGGCTGAAGTAGTTTTGGCAATACGCTTTAGTTGCATTTTAGGAAGACAGGCTTTTTTTTTTTTTTTTTCCAAAGCCCACGCAGCCAAGAGCGAAACGAAAAGTTCCAACGTGAAGACTCACCTGCGCGGCCATGAAGGAGAGATCCATGCTGTTGCTCGGCTCAGGGCGAAGGCACTCAGTGAAAAAAGCCTGCGCGCGCTTTTCACCCTCCTCCTCCTCCTCCTCTTTTTCTCCTTCACCTCCTCATTGAGCATGTGCCCCCGTTTTTGTTTTTAAATCTCTTCCCCTGTTTGGAAGCGCACGCACGCAAGCGGGCAAGCGAGCGCCGTTGCACGTTTCACATGAGGAGGATGAAGAAGAAGGAGGAGGAGGGGTGAATAACAAGAGGGAGAGGCAGCAGAGGGAGGCGGAGATGTGGACGCAAGAAGCGGCGGGAGAGGATGTGGAGGCAGACGCTCTGACACATAATAGTCTCGCTTTCGAGCCTCGCTCTCTTCGGCATTTGGCTCGGGACGAATTGGGCATTTCTAGACAGGCAAAATCTTCCCACCAACATTTCTAGTGCAAAGTGGAGTGTGGGTTGCAGACTCCCAGGGGTTCTGCCACTCAAATAATTGCACCCACATGACAAGTCACGGAGAGTGAAACATCCCAGAAAAGGTTTAGCATTGCCTGAAAAAGTAAACGCCGTAAAATGGCTGCAAAGCATTTTTGAGAATAATAAGAAGTCTTGTCATGTGGGGATTTTCCAGGTTGATGCTAATGAGTTGGAATAATGTGATGCCACCTCGTCGGACTCGACGTCTCGACTGCCTGCAGTGTGACTGATGTGTTCTGTCATCTGGGCGCGTGCTGGGGATTTTAGAGATATTTATATGTATTTATATATACATCCGTGTGCGGATCAAGTCTTTGGGAATGTGTCACGCTAAAAGATTGTGTGTAGGAGATTTTATGTGACGGCTAGATGGCAGACGCTAAGAATAATATTTGTTTGAACATCGAAATGTAATCTATAATACATGATATATTTAATTCATCAAAAAGAAGACGGTTGATAATCCAACTGAAAGATTTTTGAGCTCAAGATACTTTGGGAATAGATTATCTCAGTGGGGATTTTTTTTTCACAAACCCCAAAAAACACTGATAAATGAGATGTTCCCTATGGTGGACGGAGAGAACGTGAAAAGGAATTCTTGGAAAAAAATCAATTTAGTATCTGGCCTCGCATAGTTCAAAGAGGAGGCTCAGTGCCCCTGCAGCCCCCCCTCTAACTACGGCAATGAAATTCAATTTGTATTCTGCCTTTTTATTCCAACTGAGCATTCACCAGTTGGACATGAATTCAAAAGTTTCAATGAGATCAAATTAATAAATGTTAGAGAGCATTTCAGTTCATCCTGAATTTTACCCGAAAGCATCAATGTGGTGACTCACATATGTGCATGCATTACAAAAGAAGAGGACGGTTTGCCCTCAATTTGCTGCTCAAAGCCAAGCATATTGTCACATTGGCACACACTGGGTAGTGTGGCCGTGTGCCACTTTGTGAGTGTGTGTGTGTGTGTGTGTCATGCAACCGAAGCAATTACAAAAGTTTGTTTAGGCACACTTCAATTTGAATGCATTAGCAGCAAATATATTTGCGTGCGCGTGCTAAAGAGGACATCTGAAAGTCGGTCACATTTCGAAGGTGAGACGTGATGAGCCCAGTGCGGGATGAATGAATCTCGCTGACTGACACACCCCGGAACCACGCGGGGCCAATCAAACAAGTGGATTTTGGAAGAGCCATTGGCCCTAAATTAGGATGGGACGGAGCGCACGGAGGACGTGGGAAGGAAGCCAAGCACAAAAAGAAGTAAATGACTTTTGCTGTGTCACATGATTTCCCTGGGGTGAGGACGCCGCCAGTCTGGCATTAAATGAAGCTGATGAATTTTAAGTATCACTTGAGGCAAAAGTGCTAATAACCAACTAATGTTTTTCTTTTTTCCTTCCAAAATAATTTATTGATAGCGGATCGTCACACTGAGAGACTTGAGCAAAGTCACATTGGCCTGAATTATATCAGATCTCACCTCAGTTTAGTAGAAAAATACATTTTCTCAGTGGGGAAACCTTTATAGGCAACTATGAATACAAATGGGATGTGGGAGGATAGTCACTTATTTGTGTGGTGCTATTATTTTCTTATTGTATTTATTCTTTTATTTGATTATTTTATTCTTTCATTATTTTTATTATTATTCTGTTTCTTGTGGAAGGGCTCTGCCCCAAATGGGTGAACGGTTTGTCACTGATTGTGTTGAAGGTGTCGCGTACATGTTATCACTTTGAATAAATATCATGAGCTAATTATGGGCAGTCACACTTTACTAAAGCTCCAACGGAATGGAAAAAAAAATCCTTGTATCCCCTCGCCCATTTGAGCCGATCCAAACATTTTAGCAAACAGCCCGCAACACATAATAATGATATTCACTTACCATGATTAAGGGTTTTTGACTGTTCTGTTGGAATTTTTCAAGTTTTTTCATGGAGTCTGTGAAGGAGAAAAAAATAAAAAAATTATGCTTGGCAATGCACTCCCAAATCAAACAATCGGACTGACGGACCGGTCTCGGCGCCAAGGTATGATTCTCATTTTACACTCTGCTGACTTGGTTGCCATGCGTCTTGACTTTTAAGTGCCCGCGTGTACAAACACACTTACGAGGGTCCCTCCTGGCCGACAGAAACCCACACTTCCCCTCCCAGGTCAGAGGTGACGCTAAACCGCAAATTGCACTCAAGGACGACAGGTGATTCATCTGCGCGGATCAAAACAGGCTACAGTAGATGTAATGTGATGTTTTTAGTACAAAGGAGGAGGGGGTGGCTTCTGATGTACAGCGCCGACCGTCTCAAGGGCATTTGATACATGTCAGTTTTGATTTAGACGCTTTGGTAATTGTCAAAACGCGGCGTTTACTAGCTTATGGCGTCGAGCTTTAATGCAATGCAAAACAAAGAGTTGAGCAGAAATTTGGGGCATTGTGTTCTTGGGTCGTAGCCGTTTGCCACACGAACTAACTTCTTTGTGATTTATGGTGTCGGTCAGCCGGCCACCCGTGGGGGGGTCCTTGACAGCGCCGCTTTGTCCTTATTACCAGCTGTAAAGTATAAACAGCAGACGTTTCTCTGCCTTTTCAAAATGTCTACCTGACAATCAGAATCCCCTCCCGCGCTGTCAGAGCTTAACCTTTCGCCTCTCGCTTCCGCCTTGCGCGCTTTTGCTCTCCCGACGCCGCGCCAAGCAGAAGGCCGTGACTTTCGGCCGAGTGATGGATGAGCGTCACGAGGCGTTTTTGGGGGGAGAGGGGGGACATCTGAAGGGTTAGAGATGACAGGTGTTGATGTTCCTGCTCTCAAGTCAGTTGCCCTTTTCAGACGGGCTTTTTGTCTTCTCTTGCTGTCTCCGGGCCTCAAAAGGCCACATTTGATTTTGAAAAAGGGTATAAAATAAAACAGTAAGTGCATGTAATGGATAGTATTAACCCATTCACTGCCTGACTAGTTCAAATGGATCTTTGACGTCTATACCCGTCAATGGGAGTGAATGATTTAAGAAAATAAATTTTGTATTTTTTGCTACACCTTCTCCTGTTCAATAATCTCTCTTTTGTCCTGGAACCTTTCTGACACGCCTCGTATTGTTCTTCATTTGAGCTAGGTAAGGCAGTGGGATCCGGTAATAAGTTTGTGTGTCAGAGCCTTAATTTCATCCAGATGTAAATGTATTCCGGTACAAGTTGGCCCCTTAATTTATTAATCCGGATGAAGCGTCATCAATTTAGCGCTTGTCTCGCTATCAACTCTCTGTGTGAGGGGAGGAAGGTGTGGCAATTCCACAACACAAGGTTGTTGTTTTTTTCTTCTCCCTCGTTTCCTCCCCTTTGGGAAAACAAACACACAGGAAATGCAGAGGCAATGCGCCTTGTGACAAGTTGTTACGGCTTCATTTTTAATATGACAAAGACGCAGGCGGCTTGGCTCGAGAGGCTGCCGCTTGCGTGCCCCTGTGTTGCCACTCTTGCTTTTATCGTGGCGGGCCCGCGAGCCGCTATGCATTTCTCGTGTCGGCTGCAGCCGTGCATGAAACTCGTGGCTGAATGAGTGTGAGTCTAAGTATGTGTGTGTGTGTGTGCATTTCCTACAATTTCTGGTTAACTAGTCTCCCCAACCTGTGTGCATGCATGACTTTGTTAAATCTGTTCATCTTTTCGGGTGCCCCAAATCTTGCCTGAACTAATCTTTGTCAATATTTTGCAAACTAAGTACTTGCCTGTTTGGCGCTGTCGTGCATTTGTATATTTTTTCAAGGGAGTGTTGTTGGTCTGAGTTTTTTTTTTTTTCTAAGTTGCTGTTGCAGCACTTTAAGGTCAGGCAGCGCGGAGGAAAACTTTTTACGCAACCATTAGGGGTGCCTGCCCCACCCAAAGAGATTTTGTCAGATTTATGGCTCGCGTGTAGACACAAAAAATTCCAATTTTTCTACCCTTACTAGTTGTGGTTGAAGGCAGAGTCGGTCGGTAACAATGTTGTTTCTTACGTTACGGGTATGATGCGACAATACCTGGCCGCTCTACATTCATCTGTTCAACAGACTGGAGATCAACTTGCAGATGTCCAAACATCATTAAAAAGTCTGTTCCCAAGTTAACGGCGAGGTTAAGTGAGAACTCGCGAGCATTAATAAGCGTCAAGTATTATGGAGATTTACGCGTCACGGGCATGGAAGTGATTCTTTAATGAGCCGAAGATGACGAGCAAGACCTCATAATCACCCCGCAAAGTGAAGAAAATGAAACACGACCTTTTGGAGTGGGCGGTTTTCACACGTTTGCTCATTTGCCGCCGGTGACGAGATGAGAGGGGACGATTATTCCATTAACGCGAGTCGAGAACGTGTCGCATCGTGGGGCCCAACGGTTAATGTAGTGCTTCCCTTTGTGTACGTGAATAATTCATCATCGTTAATTGCAAACGTTGCGCGACTGACGTGAGTCGCATGGCGGTGCAGTGAACGCTTGAGGTATCGGGGATTTTTGTGATATCACAAATGAGACCAAGGTAAACAATTTCAAAACTACAACTTTCTCATTTGAACAGGTTTTGACTCTAAAATACAAAGATGCGCATCTTTACTTTTGAGTTTGTCCCGCTAGAGGGCGCCACATCCTTTGCCACGTTTGTCAAGCTTGTGTAGACGTGCAATTGCTTCCGTGGCCGCTAGATGTCAGCAGATGACCAAGACACACATGGTATTGGTTCTATTGGGTCATTAATGCCTTCCTGCATCGGGGTTCTTTGCACTACTTTGTACTGCATAATTTTGCTATTTATTGATTTATGTATAGAGTCAATTGATAATCAATTGTTAGAGAATAAATAAAATAAAACGTGAATGAATGCAATTTTCATTCGCCTTCTCTGTGGCTTCCAGCAGAGGGCAGTGTGTGCCTTCTCTCCATCACACTCAATAAAAGGCTGTCAAAACATCCTCCATCTGCCTCCCACTCACGCTCACTGTATAGCTTTGTTCCAGCCAGCTGAAGTTGCTGGAGCCCAGTATAAGCAATAAAGCTGCCAGCCCATTTTTGGGCCTGTTCGAGTGTGACTCGAGCCTGTTTGGTACAGCTTTTGTACAGTATCCCTTTTTAACAAGCATTCCAAAAAAATAACTGTGCAGACATCTTGAAATGCATGACAGAATTCTAACAATGATATGCTGTGTTGAAGCCCAGAATTTTCATTTCCCCCCTCTAATTTGCAAGAGCAAAAAAAAATACCATCCAAGTCAACTATTGTGGGTTTTAGTATTTCTTTGTTGGCCAGTGACATATTTTGACATATTTTACGGGGAGTGAATTAGCTTGGGATAATAGCTATTGGCATCTTGATTATGATTCATTTATAATTCACTCGTCCATTAATCAACAACAACTATGGGCTGGCGGGAAGTGGAGCCGACCCTTTTTAACACGGGTATTGATCGGATCATTAATGCAGCCATCTGTTACTACAGTATGTGAAGCTTTCAACATAAAGCAACGATTCAAAGACTTGTTTGTACACTTTATAATTTTACTATGCGGTGTGAATGCAAATGAAAAATAAAAAAAATGCTGCAGACACGATTCAAACAGCAGGGACGCGCAAATGCACATTCAACTTGCATGAACCTCGGCGCCCGGACTGATTGAAGTGCACTGAGGTGTTTCAGCCCTTGAATATGACTTGCTCCTGGTCAGCTGGCTTTTTTTTTTCTCCCCCCACCTGAAACCTTTGACTTTTCCTTGACTTAATCATACAGCCAGGGAGCACCCAGACATTCCTCTCCTCTGGGTACAAATCAAATTGAGGAAGAAGAAAAAAAAAAAAGCAGTGGAAGAGCAAAAGCCATTTTGCTGAGGTTATCATGACCATGCCGGTCGTTAGAAAAGTGTAAATTCCTCACCCGTTCACTTCTTTAGCTTGCACTTCATAAACACAATGGTACCTCAAAGGTCAAACAATCTCTTCTGTGAGACTGATTAAATTTAAATTTAGTCAGCTTTCAAAGTAAAATTAGCCATTCCATTCAGATTGATGAACCTAGTATGCGGTTATCCACACACCAGATGCTCACAAACAGTCGATTTTGTCAGTTTCACCGCGCCCCGAAGTGATCTTTGCTGCTTGCGGCTTCTCACTAAGTCTTTGTTCTGCCAACGCTAACCCTCACCAGGGTAGCTGAGCTAGCTGTCGGACTTCATTTGGATACATTGCTTTCAGCATTATTAAAAATATGCTTGCTGGGATCTGTCCTCTCCAGCGCCAGCTTGACTCTTTCTACGTTCCAGCCACGCGGCACATTCAACAGCACAACAGTCACAGTAGTACCCGTTCAACTCTTGAAGTACAGCGAAAGCAGAAAGCGAGCTAACATAAGCGCAACATTTTTGCGATCAAAACATTTTCCCATAGCTCCACCACTGACATTTGCATGCATTGAGTAGAGCTTTACGTATGTAAGCCCCAGCAAAGTATCGTAAGCCGAGGCTCAGACGGAAATCTCCCAAAGTAAGATTTTGCAGTCAAGGGGTACAATACTGAGGGAGATCAATTCGGATTAAAAAGAAAAAAGGTTGACAAGCCTTTGTGATGCGGGGTTCTAAAATAAATATTAACTTAATTATTCTGCAGGAAGAAGTACTGCCCCCCCCCATTAGCACCGTTGGCAATAAATTAGCTGGCAGTTACCGATTCTACAAAAAATAAAAATCCACGTATAATTTTGAAGATGATCATATGGGGACAGCAAATCAGAAAGGGCCCAGCAACAAAGGAATTTTGATGATATCGTGTGATATTGTTGAGCTAACGGGACAACATTTTAGTCAAGGACACCCATTGTTTAATTTCATTTCCCCTGTCACGTATTGTCTATGTTTTCCCAGACACTTTGCGTCTAGGGAAACCCTCCCGGTAAAAACTAGACCTTTTTCCTACACTCTAATTCAAAGGCTGCGGACGTGAGCGCGGCGTCCGATCATTTGCAAAAACAAAGCCCTTATGAATATTCAGAGCGTGGAGTCAAATGTCAGCGTAACAATAATAGAGCTTGACGTTTGCCGGTAAGCGTCAGCTAATGACTGCGTGCAGCTCATCTTGATTTGTTTGGATGGCAAATGTTATGATGGGCTCTCCATGACCTCAATCATACAATTCAATCTGGAACTTTTTTTTTCTCTCCAAAAAAAGCACAGGAAAGGTTAAAAGTTGAACGGATGGCACAGTTCAAACTCAGAGCTAAATAACGCCATTTGGACAAAAGTAGTGCTTTGTCGCCATCTATTTGTGATCTAGAACCATGAAACTGGGTCTCCTTAAACTGACTTACATTGAAAACATTCATTCTGGCTTTGAATTATTAAAGGAAAACACAAACACCGAGATATAACCAAAAGTCCCCATCTGGCTTAATTGTCTTTTTATGATTATTTCTGCTTAGAAAAAAGTGTCAGACTAATTGAAAAGTTCATTTACTTTAAATGAATTCTCTTAAGACTGATGGGGCGCACTGAGTATCCATATGCACTTGATTATTTTTCTCTCGCCACTGTGTGAAAATTATTCAAACAAGCTGAATGAGGGAATTTTTTTTTTTTTTTATGATGGAACAACACAATATGGTTAAGGTTAATTAGGTTTACGCACAGACGCATAAGATGCGTTGTTGCTGTATGCATGAAAATGACGACAACAATTGCGCGGTGATTTATTGCTCAGTCCGCATGCATGGGAGTAGATGCCATTTCTTTTCCTTAAAGAAAAAAAATTAAGCACCGCCCCCCCCTTCTATAAGCAAGCGAATATTATTCTAGCATGATACTGGAACTGATACTTCCAACCATCAATCTAAACTTTCTTTTATATGGTATGAAGAGTTGGGCAACCTGCCCCTTGGTAGGGTCTCCACTAGGGGGCAGTGGTCAAAGAGCCCCAAAGTGTCATTGGCCAATTTGGTCGCAGACTCATCTTTTAACAGTCAAGTTATTTTGAGGCAGTCAAACTAATAACAAGAAAGGCCATTGGTGTTTTGCATCGCATAATAATCAATAAAACTGCAATGTGCTTGTCTGCATCCTATCGTTCCTAAAAATCTGATTTTTGACGTTACATTTCTTTAAAAGGGAAATATTTAAGGTATATTTATTTTATTGTGTGCATTGGAGACATTTATTTTATGGGAGGATTTTCTTTTGCGGTTTTGTTTCACCATATTGTCCTGTTTAAAGTAATGTCTTCCTTTTTTCCATAAAAGAAAAAAATTATGTTTTGCTTGATTAAAAAAAAAAGTAATGAAAGTAAAGTTATTAGGTCCAGAAAAATGCATGCCTACAGGCAAAAAAGGCACTTTTCTTATTTCCAGCGTAGCGTTAATTACACTTGGAGACGAATGAGTCCAATGTGAAAAAAAATCTGTTCGATGGCTTTCCTTGTGTTATTGACCAAGGGATGGGAGAAAAAAGACGGAAAAAAAAAAAAGATTTGCTTCTAATCATCATTTTTCATTCCCCACTTGGTCACAGTAATATTTTTACTGCATCCTACCATTATTTTTTTTCTCCTAACTTTATTGAGTGTATATCATAGTTGTCTTTGCCTGCTATTGGTATGAAAGTAGCATTAAAATACCATTTGCAACACTTCAAAATGATCAATTATGTTCTTGTGTAGGTGTCACATACAAGGCTAATTATTATTATTACATGTGCAAATTCATTAAACTACTGAAGCACACGTTGAAGTCATTATGTTCCGTGGCTCAAATAGTTTTCACGGCAGTTGGGAAGTCTTTTCCTGGCTCCTTAGTTGGTTTCATGGTAATTGGCTGGGGGGGGAGGAGGAGGGTTGAAATTACCTTTAGGATATTTGGTGGAATGATATGTCTGGTTTATTGATGTTCTAGAGTACATGGGAGCATTTTAATATGATGGCGTATTGCATCACTGCAATCTATAAGCGCAATCTTTAACATACTGTCAATAGTTAATTTTTCTTACCACCACCAGAGCATAAAAAAAATACACCATTGAGAAGTGAAATGTAGAATAAAAAAAAATAAAAAAAATAAAATTAAAAAGAAATTAATTAAAAATACATACTCAGTGTAAAGAACAGAAGTAGTTGGACAAAATTGCTTCTTCCCCGCAGACAGACATCTTATATATTTGGATCAGCAATCTTTTTCCTTCCTAAAAAGTGCAGCCGGAGCCTCTCTGGAAAGATTAATGACCATTGATCCCCAAGCAAGCTCAAGCCACTGGGGCAGCGAACCCGCTTTTGCTTCCCTGCAGCACCAATGAGCAGCTAAATCCTTATTGTGCTGTGTCTTTACATCACTAGTGTGTGTGTGTGTGTGTTTGTGTGTGTGTCAGCTTTGCTTTGTTCAGCCATGTGTGCGCCTGATGTTTGCATATTTCCAAAAAGTGGGCGTTGATGTGAATTCAGGAAAGTTATACCGCATCAAAATGGGCAAGAACCTATAGCGGTGTGCCAGCATTTAACGCAGGGAATAAGTTACAGAAAAATCTGTAATCATAATTTTTGTTCTTCTGTTTTTACTTAAAGCATACGCTCCATTTGGTTTTGGTTCACAAAATGTGAAGTAGTTCATTAATGAAGGAAATGATCAGTCATTATTAATATATATATAGGGGGGGGGTCTATTTATTTTATGAGCTAAAAAAAAAAACATAGCTGGCATGTACATCCAAAAAAAAAAAAACATTTGTTCCTGTTTTTGTCCCAAGTTAATTAGAGAAAGAAAGAAAAACATCACTTCATCTAATAAAAACAAGATCAGCCGAAGCTGTCAGCACATCTTACGATTAATACAAATAAGCCACAGTTTAACTATTTTCTGCCCTACTGGGCATCCTATGCATCAATTCCATTTATTTTGCTAAATGGAGCTTTTCATCTGGGATATTTGCTTTGTCATTTGGGCTTTTCATCAACTGATACCTTTCTTCGGTTCATCTTCTATGATTACAAATGGTTGCTGCAGACTTCTTTAACGTAAAGGGGAGGAGCTTCGTTTGCTGCGTTATCAAGGCGTCCTGATAATTGCCACTTACCGCAAGTTCGTATTGATTGTTGAGTTAGCTGGAGAAACACACATTTGGTTTTTTCCCCCTTTGTATTAACTGATCAATTTCACTGAGCCACACCCCGAAACTCCAAAATCAATCACAGCACAATCAACCAACATGGTAACTTGGTTCTATTAACACAAGGCTTAGTCGCTATCCATGGTGCTAGTAAGCTAAGCTAAAGCAGTTAGCTCCTAGTTCCAACATGCCAAAGTCTTACAGCCCAATCACAGCACAATCATCAACCAAACTTGGTAACACGGCGCTTAGTCGCTATCCGTGGTGCTAGTAAGCTAAGCTAAAGCAGTTAGCTCCTAGTTCCAACATGCCAAAGTCTTACAGCCCAATCACAGCACAATCATCAACCAAACTTGGTAACACGGGGCTTAGTCGCTATCCGTGGTGCTAGTAAGCTAAGCTAAACAGTTAGCTCTTAGTTCCAACATGCAGAATGATGTGGCCCAGGCAGATTGACTCCATAAAAAGGCAGCGAGCAGCTGGTGCTTGGTACCCGGGCGTGATGCGGGTCCCCCTGTGACATTTTCACCGCCTTCGCATCTCATCAGTGCAGTAATTAATCATTGACTAAACAAGGTGGTGCCTGGAACATCGGCACTTGCCACATGCCACCGGGTGACTGGTAAACTGTTGCCATGGTGAGGCAATAACCTCCATATTAGCATTTTTTAATTTATGCCGCAATGTACGTCGTTACACCTCGACAGTATAACGGCAGTTCATCGTTCGAATCGTCAATTATTATTGTGGAACGCATCTACAACACAACTACGCACTTTTTTGTAAATATTTAATTATATCTGGCTTTAAATGTCATAAATATGGACCGGCTCCTAGAAGACCGAAAGACCTCGGAGGAAAAGTTATATACAATGCTAAAGGGGGGGGGGGGGGGGAGTTAGCATAACAACGCAAGTAGCATTCACATATTTCTTCTGTCCTAAACGCTTTGAAGGAGATGGCTAAAGTTAACCTGCATTGTAAATCGTCACAAATTTCAGAAGACCTCCCTGGACACCTTTTATGTCGCATTAGTGCTAACAATGCTAGCATTACGAACGCGAGTACTTTGGTAACATCAAGCTCCGATCATGAATAGTCAACCAAAATGGGATAGGGCAGTTTTTTGCACAAGATGGATCCCTTTTTTTTTTGTGGTTGTGTTCATGTTTGCAGCTTTTCACCTTGTCAAGGTGACCTTTTAACGCGAAGCTCTTTATCAGCGGATGATGATGAGAGCAGAGGTGGCATCTGGAGCCAGCTTTTAATGTGAACTGAGGGGATTTGTTGAGAACACAAAACATGGCTCCACTCCAGGATGAAACCGTCGAAAAACAACATCAGAGGAGGGTTGTCGTCACAAAATAACCTTTCAGAGGCGGGGTGGCGGGCTTCGGGATGCCGAGCCCAAACTTCGAGTCAAGTCGAGGTCAGATTATTATCAAAAGGTGCTGAAGCGGAAAGTTGAAGCATGTGCTCGCTGGGGAAGACCATGTCAGTTCAAGGCCTTTGAGAAATGTATCTGCACGCGTTGGAATTATTCATATTTAGACATGCTTACCAGTCACTATTAAATCAAAGTAAGCAAAAACACAAGAGGCGGAGAGGAAAAAAAAAATAGGAGCACTATAGATGGAAGCTCACGTCCACACTTTTTATCTGCTCATTTACAATTCATGTCAAGTCAGGACCACCAACCCCCTCCTTTTGGAGAAGGAGGGAAAGAAAGATTGTGAGAAGAAGAAGAAGAAAAAGCCTTTCTCCTGTTTGACCTTCACACGATGCTGATCATTGGTAGCAGCCTCTTAGATAGTGACGGACAGATTTGAGGCGGAACACTACAAAGAACGTCGGGGAAAGGGCTAATAGAACCCAACTTGGTCGAGCGCGGACCTCCGCCAAGGCTAATTTGAAAGGAAAATCATGACATCGGAAGTCAAAGCAGATCGCCAAGATTAATATTGGACGCCTGCTATCTCCAACAGCAGCAGCAACATCAGGCATGTTCCTGGTTACATTCCAAATCTTTATGCAAATGAAGTCTACTTCTCTCCCACTCTGTAAAAACAGAGCGGAACCGCCCACCTGGTTCTGCTGAGAGGCCGCTACGAGAGCGCTACTCAGACATCAACGCAAGCATGCCCGGGAGCCTTCAAGGCACTCAGTCGACTGGCGTGACAGATGAGGAGTGAAAGGCAGATCAATAGAGATCAGGACTTAAATGAAGAGTGATTTTAATTGGCTGACTCTTATTGACGGCCGCTTCCATCATATGCTTGGACTCGCTCCGGGGCTGCGCGGCCCTGCCTGCGCCAGATGAACATTTGCTGATCTTCAACTGTTCATGTAACCGACGGTGACAATATCAATCCAAAGAGGCATTCATGAGGGCCGTCGTCTCATCGCAGTTTTTGCTCTCGCTACTGGCTGACAGATTCTCCTAACTCTGGAATTTGAATTGACGGTGAAGCCGCACTCATAGATTATGGCTTCTTCTTTATTAGGTAACATAAGTAATGGGCAACACTGCCACCTGTAGGACTGGGGTGCAACACAACAAAGACTATTAATTATTGATTGAATAAAATAAATAACTAAATAAACAAATAGATATATAAATAAGTATGAACATTATAATAAAAATAAATATTAGATGAATAAATACGTAAATAAATTCCCATGGATTAATTTTTCTTATGGAATGTTACAATAGCAGCTAAGTGAGGAAGCATCCATCTACCACAAAAAGTTATTTTTCCGCCTTGATGTTTTGTGCTCTCCACAACTATGGCAGTTGTTACAAATCTAAATAAAGCTGACACAGCAAAAGCTTGTTGCTAATGCAGTTTTATGAAAACAGGCGGGAGGAGCGAGACTGTCCGGACAGTCTCAAAATGTGCTGATGAGATCGAGGAGCTTAAGAAGGCGAGCATCCGAGAAGATGTATAACGCGGCGCCATCGATGATGCATATAAACTCAATGGGACGTATTAAGAGTTGCCGATGCTAATGCTGCAAAACTGGACTAAGAAGGAAACTAAAAAACTTTGGCTAAAAGCAGTCAGAAGTGCAAGTTGAAATTTGATTCCTCAACGAAATTCATATGTTTATGAAATTCCTTAAAACATTCCTTTTCAAGAAATGGTGAGCATGCATTTTTTTGGCCAACACGCCGAAAGCTTATCAGCAGTCGAGGGACTGAATCATTACCTTGCGGGCATCGTCTTCAGAGACTTCTTTGGGGAGTTTTAATTGGTGGCTGGCTAAAAGTAGACTTATTAAAATGACAACATTGCCTCTCTTGGTGTACCTTCACTCAGCCAATTAAGATTTTCTTTTTTTTTTTGCGAGCCGTATTAAAGGCCAAAAACATTTTCAGAGGGGTTGGCTGGAATCCAGTCGAATTGCTTTGATGCTTTAATTGGCTGCTGCGGTCATATTATTTGGGGGGCAGATGAAGCTCGCGGTGATTCTGGTCAAAGGAAGCGAGAGCGCCTTCTGCTTTGATCTCGTCTTCCCCCCCCCTCAAAAACACCCCTGGTGGTTTTGTTGGACTTTTGGAAAACTATTATCCAAGATGAACAAGAGCAACCGAGGCCACCCTCCAAATCACAAGAGGGGAAGATTAAAAGGATGCTTGATTTTCTTTATATCGGCGTAAGTCTCGCTTCTTGTGTTTGACAATTCGGCAGTGCGGTCAATACCAACTTGGACTTTCCGTTGTATGTGCTCGACAACTTTGGGTCCGATTATTTCAATTATAAATGATAAAGATCGAAACCAACCAGAATCCTTGAACAGAAGCAGTCCCAACATATTTAAAAAATTTCCGTCAAGTATGGACAAAGTTATTTTGGTCTCCGAGGGTATAGTCCTCTCAAGGAGTCCTTAATAAATTGAATGTTTCTAAATTCTGAAAGTGTAACAAACACAGGGGGGGGGGAGGAAGCTTGAAAAGAGTAATGATAGAATCAAATCCCACGAACCAGCCTCCAACTCTCTCCAAAGTTAACCGTCATCGATTGCTAATGCCTGACGTATTGTTTCCCGGAGTGCAAAAAAAGAATCGTGGAGAATCCTTAATTCATTTTTAATCCTTCTAAATCGGTAAATCCCTCACGTCAATATCCATACGATGCGACTGAATCCATGGTCGTATTTAAAGGATGAAAGAGAGGCGGGATATTTTCCCTCAGAAGTGGAGGCCTCATCCCTCTTTTTTTTTTTGTTCAGTCAGATAACGATCTATTTCTCACCGTGTCCTACTTGGCCAAGTCGTGTTGTGTTGGAGGCGTGATAATCATTTGATGTCGAGGACTAATGCAGTTGTGTCCTTCGTTATTAGGTTTCTTATTTATTAGCTGGGAAGGAGACTTTTTATTGCATCAGGATGGGAGGGGGGTGTCTTTGTAGGCGACGGACACGGAAGAAATGGGAGGGGGGGGCGATGAGCTCGATAAGCGAATTGATATTTTTGGGGAGCTTTAAAAGGGGCAGGACGCGGACTTCCCGACGTCTCCATCTTGAGTAGCCCTGAGCTGAGCGGCGGTTATGTTTTGGTATGCCACACATGATTTATTGCTAGCACCTTCTGTTCCATCCACAGAGCGAAAACGAGAGAGAGGAAAGAAAGCGAGGACTGCTCATTTCTATTAATCAACAGTGATTCATCAGCGAGGGTTATTTGCAACACATTGTCATCTGTTTCCATCAGTTGAGCCCGAGATTGCACGATTCTGCGCGGATGTATTTTCCATAATGAGGCCATTTAGTCAAAACAATTTTTGTTATGAAATATATCAAAGCGGTTGTCATAGAGAAACTATCCCGCGTTCTTTTATTGCGTTATTACTCTTTCGATGTCAGTGATCTTTTGATGTAAGTAATTTGGATATGAAGAATTTTTTTTTTTTTTTAGACCCAAGTGAAATTTTGACTTACTGACTCAAGCTTAACATCCAATAAATCAGACAGAACTGCAAAAAAAATATATTATAGTAAAAAATTTTTTATAATAAAGTTGACCCTGTACCTCCTCCCATGCCGAATTTAACATTCAAGGATAATAAAAAATAAAAGTGCCAGAAGAGATATGTATATGAAGCCTTATTGAATTAATTATACAAAAACAAAAGTAATAAATGCTTAAAGCACTTAAATTATAGACATGAATATATTTTCTTGAACAATACATGACATCGCAACCTTGTCTCCGGGCTGTCTGCATATTGTTAAGGTGGAGAGATGGAGTTCCAGCCTACACAAAAGTTATTTTAAGTAACAAAAAAAACATTTTGTCACAAAATAGAATTGATGATTTAAAATAAATAAATAAATGCTAAGTCATCATTTTATACAACTAATGAAAATTAAATATAGCCTAAATGTCCTCTTATGAGCTTTTTGGGTTTATCTAAAAAAATATATACATTTCAGTATCTCTGTATGTCCATACAGAAGAATTGCGGTTTAATTGACTTCTTACATAAACTGACGACGCCTAGAGATCACATTTGTTTTATACAAGAACAAACATTGCAGGTGTTGTTTACACAAGCTAATAAGCACGTCCGAGTGTCGCATGGAACAAAAGATGCTCCCCGAGACCCTTCGTCTGAATCGCGAACAAGCCGAGAATCAAAACTTCTCTTTTTGTTTGTGCTTTTCACCAAATAGAATACATTTGAATGCATTAGAGTTTGAGGCAACATTTTCTTTTATGAGGTAGCCGTAGCTTGCCTCAAATCCAGATCGTCTCGCACACCTTCATGTTAAAAACGCCTTAAAGCGCTCATTAGTTTTCACAGCCGCCGGGGTCTTTTTCCCGGCACAATAGATCTCTAGAGATGCGGGGGAACGTGCCAGCGTTTCATGGAGCCTCATTATCGGAGATGCATCGTGCCTCGCGTCCTCGCCACGCGGGTGCCAATGGACGCCGGCGCTTGAGAAGGGTTAATTGAGCATTTCAGGGAAGGAATGACAGACAGCTGTCATTTCGGTTTTCAGTGGAGCTATAACATCCTGGTGACAAGTAGCATCTCGTCTTTTTAGCCGCTTAACTCATTAAACATGGAAGTCTGTAAGACTTTGGTAAAAACGTTCATGCACTTGAAGGCAGATATGACGGACTGCTAAAATGCGGAACTGAGGTCAAATTTGACTTCCAGTACACATGTGGTGTCTTATTCGATTACCGAGCTACACATTTAATAATTGTAATTTAATTTAAAAATAAAAATGTCTGGTCTTGACTTGCCCGCTGCAAGCATTAGCCAATCAAGCCTAAAAGCATTACATCAAGTCGTTCAGAGTAAATTTGCCTTTTCAGTGTGTCCAGCAATTCTATTTTTGTTTTTTATTCAATCAGATTTGAGGACACCTCAATCAAAAGTCAATCTTTAATGGCTTTCCTTGGGCTCCCGTCTTTTAGATTCCTCAGCTTCCCTTTCCGAGCGAAGCGTCCTCTGGAATGCTTTTACACTGTCCGGCCTACGATAGAAGATCATCCGTCTCACGGCAGCACGGAAATAAAAAAAATATTTGAAACTGTGTCTTATTTAATTATTATTATTTTTTTTTTAATAAATTCTTATCAGTCTCCTGCCATCATTTTCTTGGCTAATTAGGATGAATGGTATCGTGCCATTGGACCGTGCTTTATCTCCAACTATCAAGTCATCTCCAAAATCTTCATTTAAAAAAAGTTTTTTTTATTAATATTTCAAGTTTTCACCTACTTATGGTGGATCTGAAACGTATTCCTGCAACAAAGGTAGGTTCGAGTCCTTACTCAAGGACTGTTGGTTGAATAGAAATACAAGAAGGTTCACTGTGCTAAACTTTACAGCCTTGATCATTATTTAAAAGGGCGGCGGTACTCTGAAGGACGAATGAGAAAAGGACGGTCGGCCCGACACACACCAAAAAAGAGCAGGTGTGTGTTCCTTGCCCATTACATCATTCATTTGGGTTGCTCAGACAATCCTTGGTTGAAATTTGTGCAAAAAGATGTGTACTAGTTCCACTTAGCTCACAAAAGGTTGGCAAGTTCATCCTTTGCAATTAATCAAACTAAAATGTTTTGTGAAGCACTTTTGACACTTTTTGTTTCTGTGACGGCAAATTAATTGGATTAATTGCATATGAATGCAGAACTCAAACTTGTCACAGGAGGAAATCATATGAAAAATGGTGATGCTGCAATTGTGATATTTTGCCCCGATATTCATTTTCATTGTATCCTCAAATAAACGCGTCACGATATTCTGCGCAGATTTGTTTACAAATTTTGATGGCAACCCAGATTAATTATTAAAAACGTCCTTGCAAGAAGTGACAGGGTGACGCATCGCATTATGCACACCAGCGGCGTCCACTTGGCGGGGTGGAATCGTCCTTATACATTTCCATTTTTATTGTTGGACTATGCAGGTCATTTGAGGCACAAAGCGGCGCCCGGCCTTGTTGTCACCGCTTTGACGTTTCAAACATATCTGCGAGCAACAAAACGCTCGCCTATAATGGAATATTGGTCAAAGGAATGTTTTATGTTCTGGCCATAATTTAAAATGTATTTGTGTGCTTTAATATTCTGATCACATTTGTGTCTGGGAAATGGATTTTACTATAGGTGTAAGCTTTGTTGTTGGGATATTGGGCTGGAAATTTCAAGATGAATAGCAAATCTTTGATTCCGTATGGACCAATGTATTTCCTGCTTCGTGCCTCACGATTCAAAATAATATTCAACCAGTCTGAGAGCACAACAAAACTTCTCCGAGATTCAACACAAAAGCCAAACATGTCTTTGCAAATACCAAGAAAGCTCCGTTAAGGCAGAATATGATCCAACACTCGTATTGGATGTTATTAGATTCTCCCGGAAGAAGCTACGATTAAGTTTACCGAGAGCTGATAAAGAAGAATAAATATTCAAGGCGTGGAAGTGTCTTAAAATGAGAAATGTTCAGTCTGTCCTCTGTGTGTGAGTCATTTCTTCTTCTTGGGAGACAAACACTGAAAGCCGGCGTCCTTTAGTCTGGCAGAGGTGACGTGAGGCAAAGGACGGACGATTTGTCCTAGTGCTTCATCGCCTTGTAAAAGATGGCGCTAGCCAGCTAATAAACAGTGGACATTGCGGCTATCGGAATCGATGTGAGGAAAAAAATTAAATTATGGAAATATTTTGCTTGCGATAACAATTCCCACGATACAGAAGTAGCTCAAGAACTTGAAACGACTATTAAAAAAAACAAAAAAACAATTAACGTAGTTTATTTGCTTTTAATTTAGCATAAGCCTAACGTAAAAGACAAAAACATATTGTTTATTGTAATACAGATTACTTTGAAAAAATTTATATTAAATTGTAATTGTAATATGGGGAAGGGGGGGGGGGTCTATTGCAATTAGATTTTTTCAACTTGGATAGTCCTAATTATAAGTGTAACACACACACACACACAAGTCCTCCAAACATACCAGAGGAGACCGTCGGCCCTCATCCTGGCCTCTGTCACAATCGCTTCTTGTCGCCAGGCTGTGCGAGTGTGTGTGCGTGGGTGTGTGTGTGTGTGACTCCCTCGAGTGCGTTGCCAGGCAACCGTAGCTGCATTAATATGTGGGGGGGGGGGGTTGAGGGAGTAAGAAAGCGAGGGAAAGGGAGTGAGTAGGGGGATGCCTCTTGTCTGAAAGCAGCGCAAGGTGACGGGTGCCCTTCGCGGCACTCCTGACTAAAGTCGCTTCAAAAAAATAAGTTTGATCCGAAAAGTCATTCGCAAGGCAGGGCATGCAGACCAATTGTTTGTTTTTTTGGGGGGGCCATTGTTTTGTTTGTTTGTCTGTTTGCAGAAGTGAGAGGAAAGACGGATGCCATATCTCCACTCTCTCGCTCCCGCCCACATCAGCACATCATCCAATCTTCAACTTGACAACATCCTTCCACCCAGACAAGAAGACCACAAAGAATCTGCGCTTTCAAGCCACGGCAAGTTGAGAGATGAACATTCAAGTGGAGCACTCGGACGACAAGTGACCCCCGCCCGGTGCCGCCGTCACTTTAGTTGTCTGTGTACTCCTGGGAAGCATCTACCTCCAGCATGTCCATTTTATTCCTGATATTTTGCAAGGTAAGCAAATTTAACAGTCTAAATTTATGTGACGTGTGGTTATGGCTAATTTGTAAAAGAAATATAGAGAGCAGGCGGGGGGGGGGTGAATAATTAATGGTGATGGTCAGAAAAGGCGCTCCGGGTGGTACCAGTCATATCATGCATGATCTTAACAAGTTAAAGTGGCTTTTGCGGAAAGCCAACGCTGACTAATTGACGTCTGACCCTCGGCAACATGCTGGCTTCTTTTGAGTGGATTTATTCAGCCGTGCATTTTTTATTTATTTCAGGCTTGACCCTTAGAAGCTTTTTGATCCAATGCATTACGACACACTTATCAGACATTACATCATAGTGAGAGGTATTTCGAAAATTCTGGTTGCATGGACCCTTCGAGCGCCTTATTGTTAAACCCCCAGAAGCAACCCAAACTTTTTTCTTTTTTTCTTTTTTTTCTTTACATTTGAAAAATCAGATTTTTGGGGAAAATTCTTAACTTTGGAAATGCAGAGACAGCCGTGGTAAATTAAATAACTAATAGCGAGAAAATGCAGACTCCATGCAGGGAGGTCGTGGCCGAGATTTGAACCCTGAACCTCAGATGGGCTACCAACCCGTCCTCTGTGCTGCCCAGATAAAATGAGGAAACCAAATTGGCTAATTAAAACCCCTCTGCCCGTTTCCATTGCTATTAACTACTCAACTTTGCATTGTGTAAAAGAAAGCAATTACCTTTTGATGACTCTCTAACTCACAGTACAAAAAAGAAAAGATTAATAACTAGGGTGGGGTGAGAACGATACTTGTGGTTGATATTGAGTCGATACTGGCCTTATTTTAAAATGGAGGCTCCTGATACCATACGGAAAGCACACAAAAAAAAATCCGATATGGAGTAACTCCTCCTGGGCAGTAGTTGGCGCTATACTCCATCAGTTTGAAACTTTAGGCCCATTTTTTGTCAATCTATGAGGCTTCTTGACTGACAATTTTTGTTAGTTTAGAGTTTAGCCTGGCTTCTTAGTGGAAATATTCAAATATACTCTAAGTTTGACATGATAACCTGTTTTGAGATATTTTCAGTTTGAACAGCGTAAACACAACAATGTCATTCCGTCAAAGGCCGAAAAGAAACCGGATCGTCCTTCCGGTTGACAGCGCGAGACGCTTTCTAATCTTCGAGTGTGTGGCGGTGGGCGTGCACCTGCATGCGCATTCCGCCACGCCAAAAGCGAGCGTGCCTTGTCGGAGCGCGTTAGCATCTGGCGCCCTTGTTTGACATGTTGCCGATTATTCGCGTGGCAAACCGTTTCACTCTCCACTGATCTGCGGATGTTCGCGTCTATTAGGCGCAAGCCGGCAGGAGTGTTGGGATTTGTTATCTGGCGTCACTTCTTCTGTCTGCCCTTTTTTTTTTTTATGTTTTATATTTATATCTTGTGTTTTTGTTTGTAATGCCTGCGGGCTTGTTGCTACGCAGGTGCGAGCCCGAATTCGCAAGGATAATAACTCAGGGGAAAAGAAAAAGGTTGGACTGCTGAGCGGCCTTGACAAGCACAACCCGGATTTATCAGGCGTGAAAGTGTTCAAACGAGCTGATGACTAGCAGGAGCAATCGATAGCGAGAGATAACAGAATCATCTGTACTTCTTCCGGATGGGGTGGGGGCAAAGTCAAATAACAAATCCATCGGAGCCATTGGGAAAGGGAAAAGGATCTTTTCTCTGCGTATAGCAATAAAGAAGAGAGGTTTTCTTATCAGGGGATAATATTAAGTTCATACTTAAATGTATGTGATATCATTTTAGAATGCAGTCATACGTGTTACACCTACAAGATTTCCAAATCCGGTCAAGAATTCTATTTTGTGTCTACAAGCTTTTGCCGTCGCGAGTCGTCATGTGCAACCCACTGACCTGCAAAAAGAAAACACCTTTCTCCTGAGAGCTTTTGGATGCCAGCTTGCACAAGCTGCTGCGCCAGAGGGGTTATACCAAAAAATAAATAAACATACTACTGCTACTCACCGCAGGCTCCAAAAACTACACCCAAACTAGTTGAAACTCGATTTTAACGGCAACAGATGCAGGCGAATCCGATAACCTGCTATTTCCAACCACTTTGACCGACACGCAAAGACAATGAATGTTTCATCGCCGTGCGCTTGGAATGAAGCAGATGGCTGATATTCTATTAAAGAACAAAAACGCCTCCACGTAATTTATTTTTGATGGGAAAATATTTCTCGCCGTCGTGAATAAAACACGATGGCAGCGACGCAACGTGCGAGAAGCAAGATGACTGAAATTATTTATTTACCGTTTACAGATTCGGGGGGGGGGATATAGCGGTGTGGGGGCCCGGGTTTATTATTTCTGTTCGACGACAAAAAGAAAACAACTTGTTTAATCCAAATGTAGCTTATTCACCCCTTAGGCTGGAAATGTACAGACTTGGTAGTGACTCTGCTCCACTTGAAGCCCAAGTCCAAGCTTGCCTCGACTTTCAAAATCTATCATGAATTTCTGTGTTCGATCCAGACAGGTGTGAGACGTAAACTCCAGATGCATCCAGGGAAAATGATCAACTCGGTCTACAGTGATGAGGAAAGGGGAAGCCAAGACAAAGAAAGCAAAGAGGAGACCATCTTGGCCATGTTGGGCATCATCGGGACCATTCTTAACTTACTGGTCATCATCTTTGTCTACATCTACACCACGCTGTAGAGGCGTTCGATACCAACAAGAGTCATGAAGACCGGAGGACGACAGAGGCGGACCAAAGACAGGAACGGGATGGAATGGGATCCAAGACCGTGCAGTGGATGTGCAAATCTGAATACGGGCTCGCTTGTACCGACCGCACGAGGCTTATGCTAACTTTAAAGTGCAGCTGCCCTCGTCACATGGATCACAAAGGACTTCAAGGACTTTTGGAAAAAGCCTTTTATAAGACTATACCGTCGTAAATACGCAATTCAGACTTATTTTTGCGGAATGAACAATGTGAGTTTTTCTAGAGGTGTGTTTCTTAATAAAACCTGAGATCTGTTCAATTAAAGTTTCTTTATATTATTCTTCAGGAAAAATGTGTGTGGCTGGTGTGTGTGTAAAATCGGTGTCAGTTTAATGTGCTGAAATAATTAAAGGCCATTCTTTCTCCTCCTCTTTCAGATAGCAAACTACTTGAAGTCAAGTAGTCCAGCATTCATCAGATTCAATAATTGATTGAATTTTTTTGCCCATCCCTAATGTCAACAACCCAAATAGCCTGAAGCATTAAAGCCAACAAAATCGGATCATCTGATTTTGACAAGCAGGGGGCAATGCATGAGTTTTTCGTTCTAGTATTCTAGTCAACAACTAATTTATTGTCTAATTTTTTTATATAACTAGAAATGATCATCAAGACTACATTGTGGATTAACCTCATGACTTCAAAAAGTGCCTGAGACCTTGTGGCGTCTCACTATCACCTTCTCGAGGAAGGAGGCAAAATTAGAGCAAACGGGAAAGTGAAACGATACCTACTGATAAAGCTGCATCCTCATCCGACCACCGTGGGGACTGCACGCCCCGAACGCGGATCAATGACAGATTTCTGTTGGGGGGAAAAAAAGGAAGGCCTATTAAGCACACAGAGAATCCCGAATGTATCCCTCATTATCGCCAGTGTTGATTATGTGTGATGAAGCTATCTTTCTGAAATGTATTGACACGATTCAGCTGTTGAAGTGCAATCTCCAATGACACTCCTTGACTTGTAATTTCCAAATGTAAGGTTGTTGGTTTTTTTTCATACTGCAATCTTTTTGTAAAATAAAACATCCAAGTAATAAAGTGATGTTGGTGTACAAGGATGGATCTTTGCTTGTTATGATTATTCATAAAAACCTTGCAAGCCTTTCTCATTTTGACCAAAATAACACATGCGAATATCACTTGTTAAATGATAAAAAATAACCACCGGGAATGATTAATAAAATAATGCTTGGGCCACCCCTCACTGGTGTGAAAACCTTCTAGCTACGCCCCTGCTTCATAAACATTATTTTCTACGGGTTTTCAAACTATTGTACCGTTTGTGCATTGAAAAGAACACAAAAAAATAATAATTCAAAGTGTGACACGTATGCAAGATGACAAGATGGAGGAGGAAACCAGAGCTGAAAGACTTACAGCATATCTAGAGTGACGTATTTCTCTACTGAGCTGCAAATCCGTCTGCAGGATGAAGCCGGATGGCGCGACAGCACTGAAACACAAACCAAATCTCTTTGAATAAATTGACTTTTTTTAACTTTTTCCTATTTTTGTACTTTTTCATTTTAAGGTCACACACTGTTTAAGTCAGAATGATACTCTCTGTTAACACCTTTTGGTGGAGATTTTTTCTTTTTTAACAGTGCAAATTAGCATCAAAAGGGTATTGGAGGCACCCCAGCTGCTTGAGTTCCCGCATGCCCTTCAGCTGGCTTTAAACTCTGTTTCACCTGGACTCAGCAGGCGCACCCTTCAAAATCACTGTCAGCTACAACCTGCAGAATTCAAATGCGGATCAGCAACTCATTATAAACACGATTTGGAATATTTATTGGAAAAAAAACCCGACTCGTATCTTGTTGCTATCATTTCTTTCATGGCTAATTTAGTCATGAAAGGCTTCATCTTTTTTTTTTTTTAATCAGACAGCTTGTATTACTTATTAATGTGATTTTAATTCAATTAATTTTTTATTTGGTTACACTCATTTATTTAGGGGCTTGTTAAATGGCCTTTTGTTTAATGGCCTATTAGTTTGTGACACTGTGTCGCACAAAGTTCAATGTTAGTCAAGAGTGTCACGAACAATGTCATACAATGTAAAATAAATGAATTAATCAATCTGTCAAAGTCACCAAGATGCTACTTCATTAATAGACAGTTTAATTAAATGGTTTCACATTTTAATTACAGGCAGTCCTTAGGCTAGCGACGTGACAATATTAATATTACAACAAAAAAAAGGGAAAAACATAAGCAAAGAAACTCAAAATCCTGCCAAGTGCAGCTTTAAGTGCACAAAAACTCAGCTCCTACAAAAGATATAAAATCTTGCAAGTAGGTGAGGGGAAATGACAACAACCTGTGTCCACCTTTAGCTCGCCATCCCTCGTTTTTGTGGTGAAGATAAAAGTAATTGCTGCTGTCAAAATAAGTGAGGAGATGCTGACTGACTTCTGAGGAATAACAACCAGAGGCGAAGATCTAAAAGATTAATGTGCAGATGCCGTCAAGAACAAATCACTCACATAAAAGCTCCGTCAACACGAGCGGCTTGACTACCCACCGCTCCCCGCCCTGGGGCGTCAAAAATGCCCCTTCGTCCGTCTACCTGTCATCTTTTCTGTGTTTGCGGCGCTACGTAGATCTGCCGATTGGACTCGGCGACACTTAATCAAATGTGAATAGAACGTACGAGTGTGAGGAGTGTCAAAACTAAAGACGATACAAAGTTTACACAGAGCTGAGAAGAAGCAGAGGAAGTCCATTGAATTCCTTGGGTTACTAACGATGGCATAACAGAACGTCCCAGGAGGGTTGACATGATATCTAATTGATACTTTTTGGGTGATATTTTTGTTTGGTGGTGTGCCATGAGATTTTGCAAACTTGGCTCAATAAAGGTTTGGAAGACATTGTGCGACGACTATTTCAGCGTGCGCCTCGCTTTTGGCCCAAAGTCGTCTGAAAATGGACAGGGGGGGGGGGACAATCAAGACAAGGCAGGGCGAGGTTTCATGCAATCACGCGCTTACATCGAGATCGGCGCTGGCCAGGGAAGTGACAGATGGCGAAAGGTCAGCCACGAAGAGTCCTCGATGGCATGCGACGCTAAAAGGCTGCCGTGACCTTCAGGCGGCAACGTTACCACAGGATGGAGAGTTATGATGGGAAGAGGGGGGGGGGGGGAATGGCAACACGATGATTAGCAAGGTTTTCTATTCATGGCTTCATGATGGTGAAAGGTTGGAATTCATTGTCATTCCAGCCGAAACCAGCCAATGCTGCCAAACAAGTCCTTCAAATACTAGCCACGAAAAATTAACAATCCAGATCACCGAAAAGTTACCAGCGGTAAAGAACCCAGAATTTGGTTTTCACCCAAATCGGCTTGTTTTTGACCCAGCAGTTTTAGCAGTATAGCCAGCTAGCTAGCCACTTTTATCCAAATCAAAGCACTCCTGAGCTGATCCACAACACAAGTCCAGCGAGCAATGCCAGTTAATTGCCCTGCTGCACTTCTAAAATGTCACGCCGGCGCCTTTCCCTAGTGGACCTTTCCCCCCATCTGCTAATAAACGTCCACCTTTGTCTCAGTCAGTGCCGAGGCACGGTACCGTCATACGATGTCACACGGTCATAAAAATAAAAAATTAAAATGTCCAGTTGTGACATGCATTTGGCCGTAATTAACTGCTCTTACTGAGATCTAATTGAGCTGGGGGTGGGGGTGGGGGGTCATTTTTAATGTGACGGCTTGTTTAGAGTAGGTGTTAATCAGATACTGTAACTATTCAAGGGATTAACACGGTTGTAAATGGGGTTGATCCCAGCCTAATTAACAACTACCGTGGTATTATACCCAAATCAGAAGTGTAGCCCTTTGCACGAATCTGCAAAACAAGAAGTAGGTGGCCCCTGGGGGCCCGCCCCGCTATTTGAGAAGTTACGGTGCACCCTTATATTCCCGAGTGTGTAGGTATGATTTTAATGCAGCAGCACCAGGACATTAAAGAGAAGCACAGTATTGATTTTCAATGAAAACACTGCACGCCTTTGTTGCATTTTCTTAACCTTGCCGTCCCCCTCAACTTGCGGCTGCCCGATTCAATTTTTCTCCACTGGATTGTTGCCCGACTCAAAGAGGGGTTTAATTTACTTTTAGCTGCTGCTGAAGCGAAAGGCATCTGTTGTTGCAGGAAAACAAAATCACTAAATACAAATTGTATTTAAAAAAAAGACGACCAAAGCTGTACACACAATTTAAGGTATACTTTGGAACGGCAAGGGCATTTTATTTTATTTCTACTGCAAAGAAATAGAGTTCAAATGACATAATACAGTCAAAAGAAATGCTTCGCTCTGACTCCAATCAATGAGTTTTGGTGTAATGAGTCTTCTCCCTGATGTCAGGTTTCAAATATTCCCTCTTTATGTGGATGCCAAAGAAATGAAGACAACATACTGTAGACGTCTCTTTGCAGGCGGGCAGTGGCGAGGTGTTCAATGTGAGAAGATAATAGAGGTGAGCCTCCTCCATACCTCGGCTACTGCCCACGCCGTCGCTCTCTCTGGGAGACACGCAGACAAGCGCACACAGACTGTGCTCTCTGTCGACTTGTCTCTTGGCTGTCATGAAAGCATTTTGTGATCTCGTCTTCCAATCAAGAATGCCAAAACAAGGGCAGTTTATTTTAAGGGGGCTTGATTCGATTGGATACGGTAGCGCTAAGTTCTCGAGAGGCAATGCGTTGAATGAACTAATGTGGCACTCCCTTTAACGATATATATATCTCGCATGTCGATATATTTTTAAAGTGGAATAATTCCATTTGGTTCAATCCGCTCGCATCACCTTAATTAAATCAAAATCGATAGTGCACACCGCTCGTTCGAGACGTTCCCGTCAATGGTGACAAAACAACAGTGCGGTAATTACGGGAGCATAATTGGTCGACATTGATAGACACGTAGGAGAAGCTAATTACATAGAGCCGTCCGACACATTTGGAAGCTGACAAACAGGCTCAGGTATAATAGGCGGATTGATTAGCAGCCACTTTTCCTTCCAGCTCTCACAATGAAGCTTCTCGCCTGGTAAGTAATTAGGAAGTGAGCACATGCCGCTATCGAGCAGCTCGCAGAGGCTGAGGGGAGCACTAATTGTTTTTTGTTGATTGCGCGGCCATTTTGTCTGGAAAGGATGACACTTGACCGTGCTGGTGAGAGTGCGGTTTACACAAGAGGGTGAAAATATTGAAAATATTGGAGAGCTTTGTGATACGGGTGATCCAACTCAAGAATTTGGTCTCACATAGCTTAATGCTAACAAAGAATGCAAAACACCATAGACAGGCTAATAAATAGCATTGATGTCAGCAACAGTTGAGCACATGTCAACAGATATATTCTTAGTTCCTCATTCAAGATTCAAAACTCAAGAGTTTTTTATTCGCCATGTTTGAGCGTGCCAAACAAGGAATTTGACTTCGGTAGAAACACACCCTCATGTTGATTATTGTTGCCTTAGATGGATATACATAGAATATTTATAAAATGTCTCTATGGCTATTTAAATGAAAGTAACTCAAATATCAATTTTGTCATGCTTTGTGTTCAACCAGAATTAAATTACACTGAGCAATGGTGCCACCTGCTGGTTTCTAATATCAACACACTAGAATTTTGGACCCTAACAAAAAACGCTGTAAACCTGGAATATTTCAATTCCAAATTCAAATAAAATCATTTTGAAACATTAGCCTCTATCTGACCTGTTTACAAAAAGCCTTCAAGAGCAGAATATAAATGAAGCGTGTAATCTAAACACAATTACGAGAGTCCACCATACGCACCATGCAAAACCCGAACCATCGCTGCAACAGCTCCACCCAGCGGCGAAAGATACAACTGCGTGCCGACTTGGGCAGTTACAGAATGCTTTTGCTATTCGACTTGCATACAATAACAATGACAACATGCTTTGTGGGGAAAAGCTGGACTGGTTACCATTTGTGGCCTAAAAACAAATCACAGAAATCCATACGAGTGGTGAATGGAACTCTTACTTGTGAATGTCTTCTTCTCTGCAGGAAGTAGAGTGAAGCTGTCCAAAAAAGAAAAAAAAAAAAAGCCACAGTTATGCAGTATAGGCTGTGGTGTTCATCTTTTTCCAAAGCCTCCTCCCCACTCGTCTGGAAGCTGTTGACTTTTTTGTCCAGATGTGTGCCTCATCTCTTTATAATAAGACACACTTGAACACGGGGGAAGAGTGGAAACAACAGAATTTAGAAAGAAGGTAGCAAAACTGGAAACAATGGACCGAGCTAGCATGGACGCGCTCTCACTAACTGGCGCGTTTACCTGCCGGTTGATTAGAAGTACCTGTGGCTGGGATTCTACTTCCGAAATTTTATTTATTATTATTTTTTTAATACTACGTGCGAGTTCATGCGATTGCAAACGTCCTCCAACACCAATAATAATTATAATAATAATAATAAACTTTGTTTTTAATGCATGCTCTTGCATCAAATTTGACATTTCCACTGCGTCATGTTTTCCATCCAACACAATGTTGCCAAACAAGTGCGTAAGACCTTACCATCGAATGACATTTTGGGTCAGAATTCCTGCTTCCCACTCCACAATTTGGCAACATTTGAAAAGGTTGCGCAGGTGTCTTTGACTTGGTCACGGTCCAGAATACTCACGCATGGGTGCTTGCACAAAGGCAACACAGGGGCCCGCTAATGAAACATAGCAAACATCTTTGACTTGGAGAGGATTGGGCAAGGGGGGGGGGGGGGTGTCTTTACTTGGCCAAGCTTATCCCCCCGTTGTGTCTTTTGTATATGCAAGTGGACCAGGAACGCGCCTGCGCGCACGCACGCACACACACAAAACTTCATAATGAATCTGCTGTCAGTAAGGAATGTTACTACTTTCTCTAAAAAAAAACAATTAAAAAACAGTGGATGAGGGTAGAAGGAGATCACAGTTGACCTCACTAAAGTCTTATTAGCTGATCACAGGCTGGCGAAGGGCTTCTCTTTGCAGATGATCTGATGCTTTCTAAATCACCCCGACTGTTTTAGTGGTGCAGGGTGATGTAATGGCCGTTGCTTGATACCGTAAAAGCAGTCCTTAGACACCTTTTACACCAAACCTGGACTAAACCTATTTTGCACTATAGAATTAAAAAATATGACTTTTTCTAATGTTACATTTTCATCTAGCTTGGAAATGATTTACCTAAAGTTGAAATTAATTTGCACAAAATTGTCACGATGACTTAGATCTTAAAATACCCTTTAAAAAAATAAAAGATCTTTTGTTTTTCTTACTATTGAGAGTTTTTTGCTACCATGAGAGAGAGGAAAAAAAGCTGGAAAGCTCAAGGATGCATGTTTGTCCTTTTATGAGAAGGCGGAGTGTTTTTCCCCCATATGCTGCTGTGTCCAAGTGGTGTTATGTAACCAAGCCGCTGCTTCACATCCTTATGAGGAGCTCCGTCTGGGTCTTGAGGACATGCGCTTAACAAAGTCACTTTAAAGTCCAAACAGAAGCGGACTTGTTACTTTTGTGTGCTGTTTTAACTTTAACCACGACTCTCGAGGTGACTTGAAGATGACTTGTGAAGACGTTTAACTTTGAGATGGGCAGCGGAACGAGCCGCGGAACTAAAGTGGCACCTGCGGGGCTCGGCGAGGGCAATCCTGCTAAGAAAACTTCTTCTTCAGGCGCTCCGTCCAAAAAAGACGCCTTCGACGCTTTGAAGGTCCACGCACGCCGCCGATCACCGATGGACTGCCACAGCGCTGGCCACGATTCGCAGCTCTCTGGGGACGACGACGACGCGGACGCCGAGCTGGACAGCTACGGCGAGACGGAGGAGGCGGTTCGCCGGAGGGGGAAGAAGAACCAGGCGGCATCCAAGAAGGCGTTCACGAGATCCAGGACATACGGATTGTGTCACTTCAGTAGCGGGGATGAAGAGGAGCAGCAGCAGGGGGCGTCTTCTGCCTCTTCTTCCTCCTCCGGCCTCGGTGGGGCACAGGGGCCACAAGGCTCCCGGGGAGCAGGCAACAACCAGAGGGCACATGATGCCTTCGCACCTCCGCCTCATGTAAGGACGGCTTCATTAACTATTTCATTATAACTCCTGCAGTGCAATATTTGCCAGCATGTATTATTTGTTACATGTTTTATATATTTTTACTAATTGCAGCTAATTAAAAAACTTTGTTTTTGTTAACATTTGTGAAATATTGGACATTTAACTGCAATGATGTATTTGGATGGCTGAAAAATCCTGGCACAGAATGTAAGCAATCCAAATCCACAATTCTGTCTGTCTTTATTTGTTACATGTTTTATATATTTTTACTAATTGCAGCTAATTAAAAAACTTTGTTTTTGTTAACATTTGTGAAATATTGGACATTTAACTGCAATGATGTATTTGCATGGCTGGACAATCCTGGCACAGAATGTAAGCAATCCAAATCCACAATTCTGTCTGTGTCTCTTGATCAGTGTTCTCCTCAAGCCTTCTTGAGCACAGGACCAAGAGAAGATGTTGTTCCCTTATCCCAAACACAGACGTAAGTTGAATACTCACATCTTGGTGACAAAAAGCATCAGTACTGCATCTTCCTTGGCTGACACTGACTCTTATTTATCCCCTCTCATCAGCACTTTTGGCCATAACCCACCTCACCTCGCCACACCGGTCATTCTTTATGACGGCTCAGAGGAAGAATTGATGGATATCATTGAGAGGGAATTTAGTTGACCCCTCGTTTCTACATAACTCTAAGTTCATTATGTTTGTTTGCACAGAAACGTGTCGCCAATTCGTATTGTACTGGCTCTCCTTGTTTTTGTGTGCTTTTGGAATCTGGAGCGCGAATGTTTAACCTTTGTGTTGGGAATAAAAAGATGGTATGTATTTTTTTTTTAGGCTAAGCAGCACCAAAGGAAGGCGTATGTTTATTTAAGGTTTCCTTCCTGACCACAGCTAAAGCAGAACTTCTCCACCCTTTCAAGAAAGGAATGTGTGCCAAAATGTCTCATTATTGGAGTCAATTGCATCTGTTTTAATCATGGAGCTCTGCTACCATCTAGTGGAAACAAGCTTAAAATTAACCAAAGAGTAGTTAACGACCGGTGAGTTTTCACCAGAACGAGACTGTCGACCATTTTGTCACGTGCTATTTAATCGCCACAATGAGAGCAGGTGAACGGCGCAGTAACATTTTCACATTTGTACAATAAAAATATAATTCTCAACATGTATTTAAAACATAAGACATATTTGTTTCAGCGTTAAGAATAAAGCACAGTACCGTGTGAGGAAAGAAATTACAAATAAACTGCATTATAGTTGGCATTCACAGAACTTGCGTGTGTTGTTTCTTTGAAAGCCTGTAGAAAGACATTCTCCTATGCACCGCTGCGCACAATCTAGGAGGAAGAAGTGGAACCTGCTTTCGGAGCAGGTCGTTCTCGCTTGCCTCCTTTGCGATGTAGTCCTCGCAAATCCTGTGGGAAGCATGCAAAGGTTCATTTTTCATGGCAATGTAAGAGGAGACAAAACAAAAGATCATACAAGTACGCTATACGTATTTATATTCATCATTAGAAAGGTTCTCGGTCATACTTTGAGGTTTCAATAAAGTCTGCAATAGTTGTTTGACTATACTGACAGCAAAAAGGGGCAAAAAAAAAAAAGGAAAAACTTGAATGTCAAGGTAATAAGAGGGTTTACCTGAAGAGTGGATATGGCGCCATCTGGAAGACGAGTGCATCATTGCAGTGTCCCTGCACACAGCAACAATTGCTTTTTCTTTAACTTTGTCGCTTTTACTAAGCAACATGAAGAGATGCTACTCACAGTGTCAAAAAGGAGGATGTAATCACAGCTGCCTCCAAACACAATGACATCGGAGTCCTTGCCGGGACAGGCCGTGTGCCACAACCTGAAATTGTGCAGGAGACAATTACGGATGAAGCTCCCCAAAGATAACATTTGTAAAGTCCACATAAGGCAAATCTTAGCACACCTTGGCTTGTTCTTAAAAGGATGTTGAACTTCTCTCCATCTCTTTGTCGGCACGTCAAAGAGCCAGGCGTCGCCTGGTAATGCAGAGATACAAATGAATAGGAATCAAGAATAAAGTGTGACAAAAAGTTCTTACTCATAGGTTTGCAGTCCATGCTGAGACCTCCAAATAAAAACAAAGTGTTGTCAGACGCCGCTGTGAGCGAATGCCATGACCTGCCCACCGGAACGCTGGATACAGGAACTCTGGAGATCATTCATTTAGAGGACTGTGACTCCGTTCAATAGTGACCCACGTCGCGGTGACTTACATTTCTGACCACGTCCAGGAGTCAAAGTCCAAGCAGTGAATGTCATTCGTTCGAGTTTCCTGGGTTCATAAAAATTTAGATGTCAAAAACGATTGTGTTTTAACTCCCAAGGTGACACTCCTGCAGAAAACCGTCTCTCACCTTAACTCGTCCGCCACAAATGTATCCCCGATTTCCGAGCATGGTACAGGCCTGGGCGGCTCGGGGGGCCGGAGCACGGCCGTGTGTTTGAGGGCGAGTCCAACTGGATTGTGTGGGGTCGAATATGTGAACCTCATTATTCCAGCCCCACACAATGTCCTAAAACCAAAAGAAACCAAAATAATTATTTGATAGAGTGTCAAACATGAAACAAACCGAAATTACCTCCGATAAATCATCTACAATGAAGCTCCTGTTTCTTCTGTCAACCTCTGCTAGCAATTTGTGACCATATCCTCCAAAGTAGATTATCCTAAAGTACATGAAGTTGTTTGGTTAATGCAGGATGAAAGAAAACATTTAAATATCTGAGATGAAGAAGTCGTGTACATTTACTGTACTCACCTTCTTTTGTAAACCCAGCAGGACAGTTTGTCTCGAGGCGATGGCGCCGAACCAACGCGGTGCACCACTTTGGTCCATGCGTAATGATCGCCTGCCAGGTTGACGCGATAGATCTGTTGCAAAATGAACACGAGTTTGATTGCAATTCATTCTGAACACAGTATAAAATCCCAATGATAAGGCTGTGTGCATACTTGTGTAATCATATTATTTCATTTATTTATTTCCAGACCCCTCTACCTCATAAAATATCAGTGACATCTAGTTTATATGTTAAATCTCACCTGATTGGTCTGGCCATTGTCATCACAACCTCCAAATATATACATGTGCCCATTTAGGGAACAGCTGCAGGCACCTGACATGGATGGTGGGACTTCCCCTGTCATATGGAATACTTGCCTTTGAGAAGGGAGAAAAACATTTATATATATAAAAAAAAAAACACCCATTGAAAAGAAAAAAGAAATAAAGCCTGTCATTTGGAGAAATTGTTTCATTTTAGTAGGTTTTTATTTTCCTATATTTTACCACAGTGATACTTTTCAAACTGTGCCTCATGATGATATTACATTGTGTGGTTTTATATATTCATATTCTTACCATTCTCCTTGTACGAGGTCGTACACCCAGAATTCATCATTGGGTAGGAACACTTCGTCCTCATCTACAGACTGTGGAGAATATATCAGTGGAAGAAGAACAAATGTGAGGAAAGTGCTTATATTAGTTACCATGTAGCCTCCCCATACATAGAGCAGGTTGCCCTCCACCACTGCCGTGTGGCCGCTGCGCTCTCGGGCCACCAGTTCCGAGCGTCTCACCAACAGCGACAATTCCATGACAGCCAGGCGGCTACATATAAAAGTCAACCGGGAGTCAGTAAACAATGTTCAATTAAGGGAAAAATCCGATCGAGTTGAGTTAGAGCAAAACAAACAAATACACCTCCATCTTGTCTTGGCCGCTCAAATTCGCATAAAAATACGAGCCAAAATGGCCAACATCGTAAGACAAAATAAGAGCAGTTAATTTGAAGAGGTTTGCACAATACAATTCAAAGTAAATATATAAGCTTACTGTTCTGTCTCATGTTATTGAAGCAGGAATGTATTGAAAACGTAACATGACATCGACTGCCGGGGTCTGACAGAATCCTGCGTGAAAAAAACAGTCTCAAAATAATACGCCATATCCGGCGTGAGTCCTTTCAAAGTAAGGCTAAACATCCGGGGTGCTTCCTTTCAGAATAAAAGCAACTTCGTCGCACATGCGCGAAATAGTCATCAGTGGGGATTGAAGTCTTTCATTGTGGGCGCTTGTGGACTAAAAACAAATGGAACAGATTAATGTAATCCGAAACAGAGGGAGGGCGTGTTTTGGGAGATAGGAAGCCATGCAGCATTAATCACATTTTTTGCTTATTAAAGGGAGCCGAGACAAAATGCGGGACTATATTATGCCCAATGGACAGGATAATTATTTGAGTCCATAGATAGTTTTGCATGTGTGCATCTGCAGGCAGACCAGTTACTGCTTGCCAGTGATGATTGCACATGTAAGGATTAGTTTGGAGTGAGTGATTATCTTGTGGACTCAAACCAATCTTCCTTCCCAAAGAATAGGCATTATACCAAATATACCAACAGCAGCTGTGTAGCTTCATCCCAAAAACTTTCGTAAAAGCCGATTTTAAAACATTGCTGTGGATCTCAATTACTTTTTCTGATTGTGTGTGATGTGAGCATTGTAGAATGTATTATTGTTGGGGCGAGAAAGTTAAAGGGTTCTGGAGAAATACTGTGTCTTAAATAAAAAAGAAAGAGAAAAGTCATTTTGATGTAACCGAGAGGGGGATTAAATAAATCATCTGCTTAAAAGATATTTAAGGTAAAAAAGCAAGTGAAAGCAGCGCAGTGGCCAGCCAGCCAATCAGGAGCCAGCAGGCTTGGTGAGCCAACCAGCCAATCGGCTTGGAGGAGGCTGTGCCCCCCCCCCCCCTTTTTAGACAGAGAGGCTCGCATCCTTCATCACTGATGAATGGAGCCGCACCAGGGACGCATCGCTATCGGAGGTGACTCGCCGGCGGCCATGAAGAGACGACAGAGGACCCCTCAGGATGAAGACCCCGAGGAGGACATCCTAGAGCTGGGTCCATCCTCTCCTCCATCCTCTTCCTCCTCCTCCCACTCCCCTCTTTCAGCGATGCCTGCCTCTGCGTCCGCCCTCCTGGCTTTGGCATCGCCGGCTACCCGTCGCTCCATCTCCATGGGCGACTTCCGTAGGGTGACGGGCGCCATGCTCGCTGCCTCGGAGCCAGGGTCTGCCTCGGCCACGGCGCCGTCCTCCAAGCTAGTGACACCGAGCTCCAGCATGGAGTTCGAAGCGGCTCGCCGGCGCCTCCTGGAGGTGGAGGAGCGCCAGCGGGTCATACGAGAAATGGAGAGGCGACTCGAGGAGCTGCGGGAGGTGTTTGTGCGCTCCGAGCAGGAAGTGGTGGTACACGGGGAGCGGCTGGCCAGGATATCGGGTGCCGCCCAGCAAAGCGAGATCTACGTGGCCGAGGGCAGCCAGCGACTTAAGAAGGGACTCAAGTTCAAGAAGCACCGGCCCACTATTGTGTTCTCCTCCATGCTGGGACTCCGAACGTGCCTGCCTTGGCCCGTGAAGTTCAAGTAGGGCAGAAGATCATGACCTTCCGCCATCTACGCTTGTTTGCGGTCGTATCCTGAGGCTGGTCCTTCGGGTCGTTGGAGTGTCTGCACAAAAGGACTCAGGAACCCATCAATCCAAGTGATGCTCTTCCTCGTTGTCATGGAAACCTTGCTGCTTTTCTTTTTTTTTTTTCCAACACTGACACGAGAATGGCTAGAGACTGCATGGTGCTGCATGGATGAGTCACGTATGAGGGGATTCACAAAAGCTGAGTATAGCGTTAGATTGCATTTAGTTTATGTATATTCCAGAGTCATTCGCGGTAGGTGAAAAAACACAATTATAGAGAGACCATAGAGTAAGGAGATATATATATATATATATATATATATAGGAGGCTAAGCGTACTTGCTTGTCGCCCCTGACTACAATCTAGCGGGGGTTCACTGTACAGGAACTCAAGATAGGTTAAAAAGCAGACCTAGCAACACAGAGATAAAAGATGTGCCTTGACGTCTCTGATTCATCATTATGGAGGAGGAGGAGGAGACGCGACACACTGACGCGACTCCACCTGTGGCCTCCAGTCTCCTTGGCAACCACTGTTTGCTCTTCACACTTGTCTCCACACAGCCGTACAGAATGTATCTAACTAAACACGCTTTGGATTTGGTTGACATTAAAAACAAATATTTAGCAATGTAGTGCGGTTTCACATCTATGATTTGCATGCTTCACAAAGATGTATAGACACATCATTAGGTACATACAAACAAGGTGCCCATAAAATCTCACGAATAATTAAATCGATAAATAATACTATATCATCATCTTAGTTGAACAATTCATATCCAGACTAACTGTAACTGATTTTGCTAGATGAATACTCCATTTTGTATCTAGTCATAATGGTTGCAGGTGTACCTAATGTTGTGACCGTCCGGTATGCACACGAAGCAGAGCATACACGCCATGGACGTCTATTCCTGGAATTCAAAGGTCAAGGCTGAGCATCCTCTCAGCTCGGCTTTCAAGAGAATTCAATCTGTGAGTGCAGGAGCGGGAAACTGGACATTATTAGATCAATATTTTAGATCCATCCTTCACTCCTGAGAAATACATTGAAAATTAAATAAAAAAACAAAACAAAAATCCAGTTAATGAACACTCAAATTAGATTGAAACAAAACCGGCAAAGGACACGTTTGATTTTTTTCTGTATCAACTCTTCAAAAGGGCTGGAAGGATTGTGATGAGACGAACTAGGCGTATACCGACGGTTCTCATCTTTCACATCGATAGCCATAACGACATTACGATTGACAAAAATCTCTCTTTGCATTCCACTCTGCCAAGGGAGCGCTTCTTATTAGCGAGGAGCTAACGCAGATTAGGCCTTATATATGTATGTACAGTTGTATAGCTCAAACTATAGTGTTGTATATCTAGCTTCTCATCTGCCTTCTTCAATGTCTGTGCATCGGCAATGATAAATCTGCTGACAAAGTTAGAATGGGGGTACCGTATTCAAATCGGACCGGAGACTGTTTGGATCCTCTACTTTTAGGACTATGTTTCCCAAAGAGCTCTAGAATGAATGTACTGTGTTCTTTCAAAAGTGTTTTTTTTTTAAACAGAATATATTGTTTGGAATTTTATTTTATTTGGCCCTCTGGTTGGCAAGATTTTATTATATTGGGAGAACAATAATATAGAGATTCTGTTAAACAATAGAATAATAAATATTGACTTTAATTATTTATTCATCAGTTGACAAATAAAGGAATATCTTATTTCATTCCACTTTTTGTGTTATAATAAGAACTGATTCCCTTTTTTTGGGATCACAAATCGCTGTATATTATTGAATGCTTCGTTCGGTGATTGTACATTTGTTGGTGTTCATTTCTAAATTGACAGCCTTAATGCCACGCTTTGCTAACAGAACCAACATTTTTTCAAAACAAGCTTTCTATCGCATAGAGCAAAAAAAAAAAAAAAATGCAACAATGTTCTATTTTCTGCTGACTTTTGTTTCACATTTAAAGTCAAATACTAACTCTTGATTGTGTAAGCCCAGCGCCGCCATGTACAAGACTAAAAGGATATGTCATTAGGATTAAACTGGCTTAATGATTAAAAAAAATGTTACATAAGATTCAAAGCTGTTTTTATGTGAATTCCTAATTGTTTGGATTTACTACCAGCCTTTGATCGCTGATGTGTTTTTTTCTTTTTTTTTTTTTTAAAGCATCACTTTGCACGAGCAGCAGTTCTCAATGCTCTTCGGGGTTATGCATTCAAAATCCAAGTTAGATAACTGCGTCTTTTAATGGCAAAGAACTGGAAATGCATTCCACTTCCAACTTAGCACTCATTATTTTCACGGCGGGATTTACAGCCTTCCATTAAGCTAAATGTTTTCCCTGTTGCTCTCTTGATGGAAGCATTAGGGGCACATCTCTGAACATTCTTTTTTCATTTTACACAGTTGGCTTTAAAACAGAGCCACTAATAATCCATCCATTTAAATAAACCCAGAGATGTATTCATTGTTTGCTTTTCGCGGATTAGCACGGTGTGTTGTGCACACACTAGCGCCAAAAATCCATCCAGGGTTTAGAGGGCAGTGCACAATGTGGTCAAAAGCAATGGACAGCAGTGTGTTTATTTTATTCAAACATACCGTGCGTTACGCAACGCTCACAGGATAAGAAGAAGCGCTTTATGTTTGGAACGCGTGCAGCTAGCGCCGGCCGCACTGAATAATTGAATTGATTTTTGCTTGTATCGAGCGAAAAGAAGCACTTAGCAGCTTTGTTCTTTTTTAGCGCTTCTGCTCTACTTACGTCTGGTACGTGACGGCTATCAACTCCTACTGTGTGAAGGGGTACCTAATAAAGCGTCCAGCGTGGACCTATTAAAGACACATTAAATGTGCACAATCGACAATAAATGTCAAATTGAGCACAATAATAAACAGACAAATATTGCGGACGTCGGGGGGGAAACAGTTTAGACATATATACACATCAGATAGTATGTACAGTAATCCACATTACATGGATTATAATTTTTTTGTGACATGAAAGTATTAAAAAAAAAAATCCTAAATACCAGTAGCTATTTACAATATGTACAATAAGTGCAACTGTGTGTCCATGATGCACACACACTTTCAGGAACTTTGTTCACTAATCACTGATATAGCAAGTAATTTACACTGGATGGTGACAATTTCCAAGGAGATTTTCCATGTGAGATTAAAGTGCATTTTTAAAATGGATAGGCTCGGAATGTAAGGAAATGTTTGTGTATGGCTAACACCATCAGTATTTGTTAATAGAATTTTTTTAGACAACTGAGAAAAGTTCATAAGGTTGGAGAAGGTCATATTTTAAAAGTTTTATATTCCTTGTCTGCAATTTCAAATCCCTTTGTGTAGTCCTCTAGCGGGTAATGTCCTGAATTTGCTCACCGTGTTCCAGTTTGAGTAAATCCATGTTGGAAAACCGCATGCAAGTCCACTTGGTCACCGAAATGTAAAAAAAGAAGCCATCGAGCATCTGATGCTGGTTCAGTTTGTTTTTCGCAGACGTATTTCATCTGCCACTTTTTGGACGTAGTTAACAGGGAAGGTCCCACTTCTGGACGAGTCCCCTTCTATGTAACCTACCTGTTGAAACAGAAATAAATACATTTAAAAAAATAAATCAAAATAATGCACTAAATATTCACCTTAAGTATACCCAGCGAAAATATAAAAAGCCATGTAGGAAGTATAAACAAACTCAGATTTCGAGACAACCAAAACACAACCTTAATAAAAGAGCGGGTAGTTGCACTTACCCACCAGTGGGGGTCAGTAGAGACCGTGACCACAATGGTCTCATCTTTAAAAAAGGTCAGCTGCTCTGAATTGGTGGGTCTGCTATCCACTATAGCCTTGACTCGCTTCTGGGGGTTCCTGCTGCCTGAAACCTGATGGTCAAAATGTATAGAATGAGAAAATCCTTTGAAGAAGGACACTTTTGGAAAACAAATTTGGTTTTAGGTGAAATTCTAAAACGACTGTGGGATAAGTGTAATTGGTCAAGGGTCAAAGTGTCATTATCAGCTACACCAGAGGGGGGCGCCACAGCAAGTGGTACTTACCATCGCATTCCGTCGTGGTCGCAGGGCGGGGGTGACGCCAGGAGAAGAAGTCGGGGCGATGGGTACCTGGCCGAGCCCGGCGCAATTCCCCCCCAGAGTACAATACGGCTCCTCTTGGTTGCTGGTAGGAGACAACACGGCACATTTGCCTTGGTTGCCTCCTCCGCTGCTGGTGCGACGATAAGATGTGGTCTTCTCAGAACTGGAAGGAAGTTGGATTTCAGTCACATGCATATTTTTGCATCTATAAATTATTTATTGGGTGTATAAGACAAAAAAGGTCAGAAAAATTAATATTCAAAGAAGCAACACACAGCTAAAAATCTCAAAAAAAGTGAAACTTAAATTTACCTAACAGGCCCAATGTGGTTCTGGGAGGAGGCGGTGGTGCCTTGAGAAGCACAAGCAGTGCCGACTTGAACTTCCCCGGAATGTCTCTGAGACTTGCTTCCCTTGCTAGCTTTTCCAGTTGGGGTCTGATTTTCCACGGCGGGCGACGGGGGGCTCTGTCTGGCTTGCGAGCCAGGAGTGCTGGCGGACGGGTTGGAAGCTCTTCTGGGAATTTGAAGACTCACGTCCGGCATTGAGACAGACAGCTGCGGGTCAGAGCGACCTAAACGGAAGAAGAAAATAGAAGCTGTTGACCAAGCGCCACAGGTTGTAATGCTGAGACTCCTTGGTTACCATGACAACATGTTTTTTACCTTTCGGGGTGGATTTAACAGGCAACGGCGGTGGCACGGATACGCTGGGGGCGCCGTTGACCAGTGAATTTCTGTAGAGGAACTCCAAGTTCTCGTAGGTCTGACAAGGTCGACTGCCCGTGTTCCCGCCCGCGCCGCTCATCACACTCCAACGGGCTCCGGCGCTTCCATTTGACGACACCGGAGAGCGGTTCTTGGGTACGGGGCTCACCTGCAAGAAAAAAAAAAAAATTCTCGTGTAAAATGTGTGCCTTGCCGCACCTCAGGGTTGCGGCATATTTACCCTCTCGTCCAGGTCGTCTTCGCTGTCGTAGATCTCCTGAGCTTGAGTGTCCCACATGAACTCCACGTGTATCTGAGAGTTGAACTTTCCATTGTGGGCCAGCTCCAACTTTTCACACAAACACAGATATCACAATTAAAAAAAGTATTTGATATAAACAAGGTGTGGAAATCTCACCAGCTCAACACATTGCGTGTGCTGCAGCCTCCTGGCGATATCAATGGCCGTCTCTCCCGCGGAGTTCACTAAACACAACAATTCCAAATATTCACAATAATTGTCCAAATGTATAACGAGATGGAGTAGGTGGTACCTATATGAAGAGTGGCCTTGGCTTTGAGCAACAACTTGAGTGATTCGGGTTTGTGATAGAGGGCGCTGTAGTGCAAAGCCGTGTTGCCTTCCGTGGTCCTCTTCTCCAAGCAGTTGCTGTCGAGGCAAAAATGTTATCAAGTGTCACTTGATGCAGATTTCCATATTGGATATATATTTCCACTTGCACAGCCCCTCCCACTTTTTATAAATGTCAGAAAATGCCACCTTCTGTTTATGTCTGACCTGTTCTGGCACAAGAAATCCACAATGGCCAAAGAGCTTCTTTCTTCCAGACGCACGGCCAGATGAAGAGCGGTTTCTTTCAGAGCCTTCACGGGAAAACATGAAGACACATTAGAAGGGCAAAACATAAACATCTGAAAACACCGTACAGATTAATGCAAGACGACAAGAAGATAAAAGCAAAACAAAGCAACGGAGAGCATGCGTGTAATTCAACCAGCTTGTCTCCTTCACTCTCCGGAGACGGCAGCTCCGGCCTCAAAGCTGAAAAAACAAACGACGTCCAACCAGTACAAACAAAGTCACCCAGTTTAACGCCCACTCGGTTAACACTAAGCAGAAACTCCTTTTAATGTTCTCCAGAAATGTATCCAATGACATCACAATCACTTATTTGTCTATTTTTGCACTTGGTCCTCACCTGCCCATCAGTCACCGAGAGCGGTTTGGCGAGGTCCGCCCCCTCGGCGAAGAGCTGCAGCAGAGACGTCATGTCCCGAGTTTTCACGGCGTCGTACAGCTGGCCGGGTTCCGTGTTCTCCCGACGCAGGACGTAGCGTCGCTCGGCGTATTTGGCCACAATGTATTCCTTTCTGGCATTCCTGGAAGAGCGCTTTTAAATTCAATATTTACGATTTGATGGTATTTTAAATAAGAAACCGAACTCACATGTCGCTCTGTGGTAAAGGTTTGACAGCGTCATTTGGAAGACCCGCCTCCATGATGTCGTTGAATCTTGTGTTGCCAATGCTAACTGCCAGCTGTCACGCACACACAAATGCTACATTGTGAATTATTACACACATTATGGCGTTCAACAAGGCACAATACTAGAGCCCTTTCCAAAGTGTTTTTTTTTTTTTTTACTGTTTTATTGTTTTTGTCCACCTGTCTGTTTTATTTGTGTTCATCCCCTTGCTTCACCTGCAATTGTTTTTAAAGCGCTCTTTGAATCAAAATGATTTGAATCTGGAATATTGTGCAAGGTGGTAGTTATCAATAATTAGAAAGTGGATGATTGCCCGAGCGTGACGGAGCATGCCTGGGACATTTTTTGGACTGTGGGTAATTTCTAGTTGAAATATTTATTTCCATTGCAGCAAAAGGAGCCATCAATTTAATTTTCCTTAACGACTTTGCCAGTTGTTGTGTTTATTTCTGTTGCGGCAGTTATCAGTCATTACCGATGACAAAAGCGATGGCATAATCATAGCACACGTGAATTTTTTTTGACTGTGGACTATTTCTAGTGGTACTGTTTATTTCCATTGCAGACGGCGAACATATTCATATGACATGGATCATTTCTGCACATTTATTTCTATTGTGCAATGTGGCGTGAAGAAGTCATCAAAATACGTGTGAGCTTGCGTTCTATTTTGGTCTGTTTTTTTTTTTTCTATTGTCTCTAGTGCATGACATTGGTACCAGTAACTCGGAGGTGCTCAGCAAGTCCAACGTCAGCGATTGGATCCTGGAGTAATGGACACCCAGTTCTCTGTGGATCCCCGAGCATTCGATGCAGGTCAGGATGCCGAGATTAGTGGACAGCCATGTTGGATCTATGAGGGTCAAAAGTCAAACGACATAAGAACGCCGTATGATGAAACAAATCAGACTTTTCCGTATGCCATTCACGTTCAATCATTGAAATTAAAAGTCTTGTGACCTGGCGCTCCGCAGTCGGCGCAGGCCTCGTTCCCGGGCATGTGACGAAGCTCTCCAATGACGGCTCTGGAAAGTTCCTGCAGGCCGCTATCCTGGAGGTGGAGCTGGTCTCCTCCAAGCGCCGTGTTCAGGGCCTCCTCTTTGCTGTTCTGCAGCACCGACACCCAGCTGACCAAATGACGATTTTTAGACAATGAGTGTGACACGTGCCATAAAACATGAAACTAATTATCCAGTTGTCCATTGTGTACTTTTCCCCATTTCCACATGAAAACACACAAAGCTTTCTTGCATGATAGGCACAGAGGGAATTCCCACCCAAGACCATCTGGACTAAAAATGATCTTATTAATGGCGCTTTCCTTCCCTTTACAATGTCCTTTAGTTTCCCACTATTGTTGTCCAAATCTGATGACACCCTGGATGCACTTTATTAGGTACAGATGTACTATCTAATGAAATGGAATATAAAAATGTTCACTTTTTATTTTTTTATTTTATTCATACAGTCGACCTTGAAGCACACACACCTAAGGTGAATATTAACAGAGCATGACATGTGCTGACCTGCAGCACAATGAGGAGGAGATAAGGAAATCTAATTCTTACATCACACATTCCTGCTCGTCTTCTGTCTGGAAATGGTATGTCCGGTTATCTGGGGTAAACAAAGTTGACATTGTTTTCAAAAGTGACGGTTGGACAGTTTAACTGAAAAAGCTGAGCCAACTTCTGGCGAGAAGTGAAAGTGAAAGTAAGTTTAATAGGTCACTAAAAAGAGGCTGACTCAGAATGACATTTTACTTATATGACTTTTAAAAAATATCATTGAGGAAAAAAGTGGAACAAATATTCTCATTCAACAGTACAAAATAAAAATGTAATAAAAATACAATAATAATAATTAAATAAATAATAAAATATAATAAAATACCATTACAGTATAAGAGCTAAACTAAATAAAAAAATAAAAAAAAGAAGAATACTAAAGAAGTCAGAGTTAAGGACCATAGATAAAACTCACGAGTAACCAGGTCAAAGACTTTGCGGTCCTCCGGGTTTGGTCGCACCTGACAGGTCAGAAGGTTGAGTTTGGCCGGTGGTCGGTTGATCTGAAAACACACACATTTAAAAAATATATTATTATTATTATGTGGTGCTATAAATAAAGAGGTTCACCGCTGCAGGTTCACCACTGCTTGTTGTTTTGCGTTCTACACATTTGATTTATGGCCCTTACCGTGCTGTGAGAGATGGTTAGACAGCCAAATTTGACTCCACATTTCCTCTTCTGCCACACTTTTCTGATCCTTTTGAAGAAAAATAATGGCAGCGATAAGTATTTCTGCCAAGCCCTTTTTAACCCTCCCCTGTTTCATACACATGGGACAACATGCATGTTCTCTAAGTGTACGTAAGTTTTCTGTTTGTGTCCAAAAGCTGGGTCCACTCAACAAAACCACTTAAATTTAGAGGAGGGGCCCCTGTTTGAATCTTCATGTCAGGGTAATGGAAACCAGCTGGACGGAAAGGAAGGCCAAGTATGAGACCCTCTTTACCCTGCCCCCATCATCATGACTACCTTCCCCCTTCTTGTTCCTTTATTTCTAGCATCTCTCAGATATAATTCAGATTTGACTCACCCGTCACTCTTTTTGAGCAAAAAACCCGACTTCTCCGTCCCGTACTGCTTGTTGCCTTGCGGCTGATGGATGCTGTAGCCGTTACCCGAGTTCTTCCTATTTAGGTATTCCTGGCAGGAGAAAGAAATGATGACACCATGTTGCACGTGCCGCTAACGCTTCAAGATTTACCTCTTTGCCGTCTACTTGCAGGAGCAAACGGAGAGAATCCCTCAGCTGAGTGAGCTGTTTGACTTCCTCGTCCTGGTCGAGCCGAACCTACCGTTAAAATCAACAACATCAGAAAAGATCATCAAAAGAAAAGATGGGCGTGTTAGCCATCTTGAACAGCTGATCTAAATTTCATTTTTATGACTTCCACTACAACAAATGTGTACTTGAATTGAATCAGCCTATGCCAAACCAGAAAAACATCTAAACAGATTTTTTTTTTCTGGCCACCTTTCCAGGGCAGGTCTGAGCAGAGCGGAACAAGCCAGGGAGAGTTTGAAGGGAAAGTTTGACGGAATCTTTGGCGTTCCACCTTATGCTGACGGTAGAAATATGTCTTCCAATAACAATCTCGACTTGTGCTTGCAGTTGTTTTTGCTTGTTTTGCTAGTTTGAGATTCAAAAGATGAATGCGGTTCATAATGCTCTCCTTAATAACCCAGGCTAAACTTAGCTCCTCCCTTTTCTCATTTGTACTTCATTTGAAATTCAGCCAGCTTTACGTCAAGCTGTTTTTATTTTTCCAAAAACACTTCCAACATTACAATCCTCAATCCATTTCTTTCTTCAACATTTTAGAGAGTTAAAAAAAAAAAAAAAAAGGACAGGCACAAAGCGACTGTTTATTACCGTGTGAACTGAAGACGCCAGTTTCTCCACAAAAGGAGAAAGATTCTCTGCTGCTTTCAAACCGTCTTGAAAGAAACTGAGAGCAGAGGAGGGAGTGGGGGGAGAGAGAAAGAAAGGCTGACTCATGGCGTCCAAATAACATCACACGCTCAAGCAGTCCGCTTCAAACCGCTGGTATGGGTCCATTTTGCAAGATGGTTAACCAACAGCAGAAAAAGAATTTCAGGCCAAGACGGACACTAGACGAGTTGTTCCGTCACTCCCGCCCCCCCTTATGTGACACCCTGTTGATAGGTGGAAAGTACAGCAGCAAGCGAAAATGGCTAACCTGAGCTGGGCTTGGAAGAACTTTATGAGGCTCTGTAGGAGATCCGGGCCTTGACGGACCTTCAGTTCCTCGATCTTCAAAAGGTACTGAAAATACACAACAATGTCCCCCATATTTTTTGACTGTTGACATTTTGATTGATGATTCAGCAAATCACAGAAATTTGATTGAGATTGTGCAAATGAAACGGATGACGATAGTGTGCATGTTTTTCCACTGGGTGCAAGTAATGACGTTATTCTGTTGTGTTTGGGAGAGATGACACGCGCGCAGAGACTTCGCCGGTTGGGTGGAGCAGCTTGTGGAAATTCCACTTTCCAACTGAACCGCCTCCTCAATTGTTGTCAATCAGGAATAGAAGGTGGAGGACAGACAGAAAGTTGAGCCCCAAAAACATTAGATATATATAACATACATGTCATGGCCGAAATAATGTTTGGATAAGAACTTTTTAGGCTAGATTGATACATTAGATGGATGGATTAAGAAGGCCCTAGAAAAGAACCCTGAGGAACCTAATAATAGATCTTTGAAATCTTTTGGAGGTTTTTTAGCATCCACTTGGTTGATCTTTTTAATATTTTGACACCAGACTGGAAACTGCAGACTCAGGTCCAGCTGTGTATTGTGAAAAAATTCAGTTGGACCAGCAAAAGGCTCTTCCGAATGGATGACAATAATTCAGCCAACTGGATCCCAGCCTGACTCCCCCCGGAACACCCTCCCCCTCATAATTTTCCGATAAAACAAGTTGGAAGTCTCATTTTGGAAGCTTTTTAGAAGAAAAAGACCACCCATGTCTTTGCGGGTAAAAATGGTTTCAGGTATGGGCAAGGTGTTGTTTGTACTGGCGACTCACCTCGCACATCTGCAGCTGGAAAGTCCGTCTCTCCCTCTCCATGTCTTCTCCTCCGTCCGATCCCTCCGTTCGGATGAGCTGCTTGCCCTTCTCCTTGCGCTCCCTCTCCAGTTTTGCTCTAAGGCATGACATGACGTACGGCGTGGAATCAATCAAGTGTGACTTTTAAGTCGGTGTGGTTACAAATAGCGAAGGATGAAAGGGAAATTTCAACAAGCGAAACATCTGGAAAAAAAAAAGTCACGAATAAAGAAATAACCACACACATTTATTTAACAAAACATTGATGGGCTAGCAAAAATTCGCATTAGCACTTACTTCAAATAACAACTACTAAGTAAGCCTGGTTACTATTTAAAACATGTGGCTGTTTTTAATTGATGTATTTTAGAATCAATTTGTGTACGGTGTTTACATTTTTACGTCGTACTCCTTCCAGCTCCTCTCCATTTGTTTTTTCAGCTCCTGAAGAAAACACAGCTTTATTAATACGTTTGAAGAACGACCGCACCGAGCGTCATCGGAGCTCAGCTAACACTTAACTCGTCTGCTATCTGGCTAAACCGGCTTCCGCCAACTACCACTGACATTAGCTGAGGTCACTCTTGTCTGCTACCATGGTGACCGTTACAGTCAAACAATAAGCAGGTTATATTTGCTTGGAATTTTTGATCCCCCAATTGTCTTCAATCACTCAACGACTATTCTTCTTTTATGTTATTAAGATCACTCACTGACTTTCCTAACCCTCGAGTGCTCTTCTTTCATTCGAATTGAACTGTAAGCGGGTCGAACACTTGTTTGGAGACTATCGAGGGGGACTTTTCACTCACCAATCTGCTGTCGCGCAGCTCCGATTTCAGCACATTTTCTAGAGGGAAGGCCATGATGTTGTTGAGGTTCTGCACCTGGAATGTGTCAGAGCGCAGCACAAGTACCATATATCAAGATTTCAACTCTGGGTGTGTGTGTTACAAGGAGGTTCATAAGAGGTCATGCACTAAATAAAATAAAAGGCGGTGCTCCAGAATGCCCTAAATTAATGTCAAGCAGCTACAATGTCCTCCACCCCTCCTTCGTTCCTCACCAGATTTTTGAGTAGGGCCGTGACCTCTCGGGTGAAGACGGCCAGGTTGAGGAAGCCCGTGGAGACCTCGTTGTTGTCTTGGCTCAGGTGGCTGTTGCCCAGGTTCTCCAGGACCTCCGTGTACTGCTCCTTGGCTTCCATGTGAGCTACGAGAATAAACATGATGTTATTCAGAGCCATGCAAAAGAGAGAAAATTAGGGCACTCAAAAGTGAGGCCAAAAGACAAACACTTTCATATGTCCTCTGCACTCGGGAATTATTTTGTGGAAAAAAAAAATGACATTCTCTGTGGCCTTTCTTTCTTGTGACCTCAAAGCGGTTACGAGATTGAAAACAGACGACATGCGTGAAAGTATCACACAATGTGCACATGAAATGGATCTTTACAGCTCATCTGTTGACACACACTCAACTTTGCAGTCAAATTCTTTGAGGTTCTGGCGACCGGGAAGGGAAGACTCGATGGCATATATGTGTGTTTTTGCAGATGTGAGCCAGGAATGGCTTGCAGGTCAGCTGACTCATGGCGTTGATGTACGATTTCCATCGAGAGTGATTAAAGAGAGAAACAACATCATGGTGGAAGGCGGGCGCTTACGATCAACCCTCTTCTACAATTCCAATTTATGCTGTATGCTTGGCTGAATTCTGGTCAACAGATCTCTGACTCACTCACTTCTGGGTTGGAATGGGAAGTTTAGAGAACGTCACGAGTACACGTCCTCGGAGCAGCTATGTGTTACTCAACGACACACACACACACAACAATTACTGACGGCTGACGGAAAACACGCGCGCTATTTGCACCTTGGTCTCGGAACATTTATTCAGACACGCGGACATGTTTTTAGATACGCTTGCCAAATAGTGAGCCAGACAATACTGCTTTGCCCCACTAACTCATTTTGGAAATATTCAAGAGAGGCTTTTTAACGGCGGTGAGGGCAAAATCTGGATTTATTTCTAAGAATTCATTATCCATGTTCATTTTGAAAAGATCCAAAGCTAATTTCATAAAACTGACCACAATGGACAGTTTGCAAAATAGTGTTGACATTGGCCATCCGCCACAATTTCACAAAATGACGTCAAACGTTTCATTTCCTTTCCCTATGAATCAAAACACCTCCAGACACTTTGTTGCACTAATTGAGGTCATGAATGATTTCTTTTTTTTTTTGCTTCACACCCAGTCAACAAAAAAAATGACAGACACAGTGTCAACATCAACAGATGACACACCGCACACTAGCAAGGTCTAGCCAGCGCAAAACGGTGTGACGAAATTAAACGCGAGGCGGCAAATTTTGAACACTCACTGATTCCCGAGTTGTAGATAGCTTTGATCATCTTCTTCATCTTTTGTAGAGTGACGTGATCCATCTCCAGGGACTATCAAAACAACACAACAAATTAGGAGCCAACTAAGATTGCATATTGTCATGTTCTGAACTTGACATTGGAAATCTAAACAATCCATTCATCCATTTTGTGTTCAATTTTATGACATAGCCTTCAAAATTGTTTACTCGACCTCACACAGACACGCTTTTCCGCTGATCCAGACATAAGGCGTTACTTTACAACTTTAATGAGGCAGAAATTCAGACCTAACAGAGACTCTGTGTTGTTAGGCGGTCCCGTTTAGGCGCCCTCGCTCACTTTTTGGTGACGTTCACTCCCATCTCCCCCGCTAACCCTCAAGCTTGGGTCCGCTAATTAAAAGGCTGAGTGGGATGTTGTGAGATGTGACTCAGAGAATGGGAAAGTGATTAAAGTGGAGTGTGTTGGTGGCACAGGATAAACGACTATTTGGTGTTTACACGTGGCCAGACGGCTTTTTTCAACTCACACTTGCGTGTTCCGTCACTTCTCATGACTTTCTGAATCGATTCAATTATTTCTATGATGCGACGTAAAAAATAACTTAGAGGGAATAAGATCATCAGGAAAGTTAATAAAATATTGTAATTAAAATTGGCAGGATCTCTGAGTGAAAGAAGCTTGGGGCAAATGTACAAGCAGGTGTAATATTTATCACCAACTGCCATGTTGGGGGCATGATGATGTATTTGCGAAAATTGCTCTACAGTATTCTAGCAAAACATCTCCTGGAAATGACAGCGATGATACGTTATATGAAAAACATTCGTCATCTCATAGTTGGTTAGTAAGCAAGCTCCAGAAGTGCACTTGGGGAGAAGGGGGGAGCTATTGCCTAAACTGCAAACCACAATCATGTCCACATGTTAGCCTCTCACCGTTACTCGACATGTCCTGACACTGATATGCTTTGCAAAAAAAAAAAAAAAAATCATCATGTTCAAATGGGTTCCAATAATGCTGTGATGTTCTTGCCGACTTTGCAAGGGAAAAAAAAAGATTTGATCATGTCCAAATGGGTTTCAATAACGCTGTGATGTTCTTGCTGACTCATCAAGACTGCAAAGATGTCCCAGAAGAAGAGTCGACTGCTTGTTTTGCACAAGATAGGAGAGGAAGGACTAACTGATGCAGATTATTTGCTTAATGGCAAAGTTCACGGCAGCCTCCCCTGCCTCTCTTCCTTTGGCTGAGAAGCTTCGGAAGAAGAGCATTTAGACTAACAAACAAAGAGGGGAAAAACAGGTCTTCAAGCTAAAAGCCTGTAAAAATACAATGCGTCCATCCAAATTTTATTGCTCCAACAATTTAAGGATTTGCTGATTATAAACAAGGATGCAATTTCTCAGGTTTGCAGTTGACCCCGGATTGGTCGCCACTCGCCAATCCAACCCAGGGTGATCATTTACACATCCATCAAAACGTATATATATATATATATATATATATATATATATATATATATATAATATTTATTAAATAATAAATATTATATATATATATATATATAAATATTATATATATATATATATATATATATATATATATATATATATATATATATATATATATATATATATATATATATATATATATATATATATATATATATATATATATAAAAATACCCTTAACATAACAATAAAGACAATTCAGTGAACCTAGCATTCAGGTTTGAAAACATTAAAGACAATTTTGTCACGTGAAATCTGATTTTAACAATCTGGTAAGTAAGAATGTTGCGCCACGAACCAATCACATGATAGTTACATACAAGGTAAATCACATACAGTGCATTCATTTTTTTTTTTTTTTTTTAATACCACACCTGTACACCTTTTAACACCAAAAATAAGCCCAGTGCGGGACACCAGAGTAGATTTACAGCAAAACGTAACCAGCAATAAGTAGGTTAGTCTAAAGGTGAGCATTGCACGGAAGTACAACAGAATGCACGCAGCAGGTAAACCTGCGCCTCTCCCATGGACACTCACCTCTTCCACGGCGGACACTGTGCTCCGACAATCGCTCATTTTGGCCTGGAAAGTGGACGTGGCCGGTGACGAAAGATCCTCATTGGTCAAAACCACAAAGTCCGAAATGCTGATTCTCTCCGGCATGTTTGCCTCGAAACTTTTCCCCAAACAAAAAGAACAAAATACAAATCACTGCGTTCCAAGAAACGATGCAAAATCCGCACGATTAATTCCCATTGGAAGCCAAAAAGCGGCGCGTAAAAGTGTCCAAAAAGTGTGCTCGAATCCGAACTGAAAGAAGTGTGTGTGTGCGTGTTTGCACACTCTGACGCTATTGTGCGCCACACTGACTAGAGGGAGGAGGAAGAGGAGGAAAAAGAAGGAGAAGGGGGAGGGATCGAAGGCAATCATCACGTGGGAATGTTTTTGTGGCACTTCAAGTTTGCAAACTTATTCTCATCTCTCCTTTGCCACGGTTGGATGGTGTGTGGTTTCCATGGTAACGCAGCTGACTGCTCAGGCCGCTACTATTTGCATTAGCTGCACTGTATGTACACTTTTTTTATGGCATAAGAGTTTCCTAAAAATCTAAAGTGTGTATTGCAATCTATTGTTGAATAAATAAAATCCATCAGCTGGTTTAAAACACGCTCGGATTTCTGGCCGACCCAAAAACAGGGGGAAAAGACAACAACACTGGTGCTGTGTTCACACATAAATGGACAAACTCCTTCTTGTGCCGCTTGTCCTTCAGTTGGCAATGAAGTCTGCTGCATGTTTGCCATTGTACATGTTTACACATCGCCTAATGTCAAGGCCAACACAAACATGCCTTATGTCGGCCACACGCGCAAAACACTTACAATCTATTTATCATCAGAGCTCTCTTACAAAGAAGCGAGGCTTCAAAGTCCAACCAAAAACACACGTTGCTTAAAAGTAGCCATTGGACCTAGCAGCCATTGGTAAATAACATTAAAATGTTTGATGGGCTCAAGTTATTCCACACCAACTCATCCAAGCATGCCTTTATGGCCGCTGTACGTGCCTTCCCCAAACTTTGCCCACAGAATCGGAAACCTCAAATGCCTGAAGAATTCCGATTGGTTTGAGCCCACTTATTGATTAATTCATCCATTAAGTCTCGTCGACATACTTCTGTCCGTATAATGTAGGTGCATTATGCATACTGCATACATCATGGCCGTCCGGGGTTGATGTCATGCAATGTCCCGACAATACCCTCCTTCAGTTTCTTTGGGGCCCCTTGAAAAGAGGCCCGGCTTTTGTGCAGCCTTCACAAACCGCTGTAGCTTTTGTCGAACCCAACGAACCGGTCTGCTCTGGCCAAGCACCAGAATACTGGCCAGATCCCAAGCCTAAAGGCAGAAGACACCATTTGATGGAAAAGTGTGGAAGAAAAGGTAAAATATGTTATAGCTCCCTCTAGTGGTATGCTAAAAAAAGGCTGACTTAAAGGCAGATTGTAGCATTGCAACTGCTACCGACATTTGTGTATAGCCTCACTTAGCTAATTCCTCACCCATCGAGCAAAACGTTTGTGAACCGAACCCCTGCAGCAGCAGAGATCTTCCCGAAAGATTAGTAAACTTCCCAGCAGTCCAGAGGACGACCATGTACCCCCCCGCCCTTCCTTCTCTTCATTCCCCCTTGTTGACTCAGCTCCACCAGGTTCTGCTATCAATTTACGAGCGACGTCAAGGAGACCGTTTTACCGTAACGCGGCCCCTCTTCTGGTCCACATGCATGACCGAGACTGAAATAAAATGGACGTAGGAGATTTGATTCATTGCTAGCTGATGTTGTTTAACATGTTGGACCGTTTTTCAAAATGTCTGTGACTTCCTGACTCAGCAAAAATACAATAGAGCTGGGTGGTGCATGGGAATAAAACATCAAACTGTCCTTAGTTGTCTAACCTGTTTGTGAACCGCAAATGCAGCGTGATGCATTTACGGACAGGCTTACACGTGTACTTTATTCGTCATAGGTTGTCTACATGTGGCGCCAAAGCACTTTTTTATCACCTGACTAAACATTTCTGACATGTTTGAAGATAAATGCTGAAAGACTAACCTACGTGCTACTTGTGGAGCGTAAAAATATAACTTCCTGAAGCCATAATTTAAATAATAGATCATTATAGTGGAGTTCACTGATGACCTCCTGCCATGCTAGCACACAAAGGGCACATTTAGACAAGCAATATAAGACCGGAGAAAGTCTGCTGTGTGTGATGCATTTTATAGCCCGCAGTTAACCAAACATGCCGCTTTGGCTAATAGACACTTAGCGCTAATCGGCACCCGGTGTCAGCTGGAAACAAAGTTTGCAGAAAACAGACGCCATTACGACATTTTATGAAAACACTCGTGAATGAAAAATAAATCATTTAAATATGGTAGCATTGGTCTAATCTTTTAATCTTGTCTGCTTGTATTGGCACTCACTAAACACACTTTGAAAACCCTCCACCGGTGACCTAGTGAACTCTGACCTTTTGGGGGGGTCCACAGCCTTTTGTTGGGATTCCGAGTTGTAGAAAACCACGCACCCACCATTGTCCACCCAGCCGAGTGGGTTCATAGTTGCTCCTCGTTTATTGTCACGCTTCGTGTCCACCTTTTCTCTCAGTGTCACTCCTCATTAGATCTTTGGAGCAAGTCCTCCTTTCTAAAATGGGAAATACTGCAGAAGCGGAGATGTAGCGATGGCTTCATTATTTATTTATTTCCGCATTTTCAAACACATTATTACAAAAATATTAAGTGCTGCATGTCATACACAAATAAAAATGCCCGTATGAAAACAATTCAGCAAAAATAGGTATAAATACAAAATCCTCTATGTACAACACTATAATTCACTGCCGATTGAAATTACTACAAATTCTCAGAATCTACATAGTAAAAAAATAAAACCAGTAATAAAACTAATTCACTCAGGCACACACTTGATAAGACTTATTTGCCCATGCTGGCAAAAAATAAAAACATCACACCCAAACACACTTTCAAGTTTTGTTAGGACAGGACTATTAGCTTATTCCTAAAAGCCCCAACATATCAAATATTATAATAACAAATACTCATGGAAAACACAAATGACTTCCTCAGAAATACAATAGTATTTGTGCTAATTTGGAATCAAAGCTTCCAAATAAGCAAGAGTGCCTGATCTTATTATTAGCTTGGCATTAATGACACTTTAGCACCTTCTAAAAAAACAACTAGTTGAAAATACTTCACATTGCTAACAAAAAGACTGCAGATGATCTTTTGGGTGCTGTATTATGGCTTTAGCTTACGTCCTTTCCAATGATTTAAACCTACTGTAAAGCATCACAAAGGGGCAATTAAAGCTAACACACAACAATGCTGCCCCCTGTGGGCCAAAGGCTGCCAAGACGTTTGGAGGCAAAGAAAATTCCTGAGAGAAACACATAATACAACTCTTCTTTCTGTTTCATCAATTCTATGTAATGATTGACTCAGATCCGTTTTGGACATATTTCTGATATTAAAAAACAATAATTCTATTTTGATGCCAAACTAAGGCCAATTAAATTGAGGTTTCTTATCAATGACTTTTTTATTTTTAATTGTCCATTGATTATAAAAATTAGAAATGTAATGAGAAACCCATTTATTCATCATTTTGTTTTCATTTAAATGGCCTTTTTAAACTGCAGAGTTGTTGCAAATTTAATAAGACCACCGATGAAATTTTAGATGTGTACCTAATATTCCGGCCTGTTGGTGGGACTTTGCCACGAATAAATCAACTCCACAACTTTTTAGAGGGGCGGGGCTTACTTCGTATAGTCATCTTCTTCTTTACAAGAGATCATTGAGGTTGTAGGTGTTGAAAAAGTCAGACACGCCCTCGCTGTCCTCCAGGCTCCACAGGTAGTCGCTATGGTCCAGATTCGGGGAGAAGCTGACAAAGGGAGCGCCGCCGCCTTCGCTGGGGTCGGCGGAGAAGGACGTGCCGGGTAGCTGGTCTTCGGTCATCTGCAGCAAGCTGGGGGGCAAACCCAGCAGATGCTCCACATCCAGCAGCGAGGCAGATGATGAGGAGGAGGAGGTTGCAGCAGCTGCTGTGGAAATGCTTGCTGCGTTTGTTTGGGGAAGATAATAAAAGCATCCTGACTGAACTCGTTTGGAAACCAAAGCCTTCTTTCAGCCCTATTTTAAAACCTTAACAGTGGCTTCTAACCTTAAGTTGAAACATACCTTCAACAGGTTCTACTTTGACACAGCTGGCGCTGGCCGGTATTGCAGTGGCCTTTTCTGGTGTAACCAAACTTTTAACCGGACTGGCGTCTTCGAGACCCTCCTCTGGACACAGGTAGACTTCTATAGGACCATTACTACTCTTCAGATAGATCTGTAACGAGCCCTGACAATAAGAAAGAACTGTTAGTTAAGATTTATTTTGAGGGGGTGGATGAATCTAAATATCCACCCTAAGCCAATCTATTTGAAAGCAGAAGAGTGTCAAATGGTCAAGAGTCAAACAAGACGGTTCCTCACCCCCGCCGCGTCTGGCACCTCCAGCTTGGTCTCGGAGGGAGCTTTGATGGCGATCACCGTCTCCTCTCGGAAGCTGCCGATGGAGCGGATGTCCTGGTGCGTCACGTAGCCCAGCGTGCAGGTGTCAGGTTAAGGGGCAAAGAAGAAGACAATCGAAGAAGATCCAGAGGAGGTCGGATTTAAGTGAAGGATATCTTTGGCTGTCTTTGTGCTCGGTGAGCTGTTTGAGCTGCGCGCCGGTCGAGTGGATGAGCTCGTCCAGCGATCGCTCGGCTCGCTCCAGGTCTCCGAGCTCTTTCTGCAGCGCTCGGGCCTTCGCTCCTCCGCTGGTGCCGCCTTCAAACACATCTCCAACCCTGCCAGAACAACTCATTAGAGTTTTTCTAAAAAAGCTGGGCTGCCATTCCTGAGCTAGAGGAGGTCATTGTGAATTCCGGGGGGGCAACTTACAGCCATTGAATGTTATTCTTTGACTTTTTCCGAATGAGCTGGACTCCTTCCAGGACATTGGTGATGTCGTAAATCCTCCTCTTTTGGACCTCCAGCACTTCCGTGGCCCAGTTCAGGTCCAGGACGCCATCAGGGGACTTGGCAATGAGGCCCACAAACTTCTTGGTCAGCAGACCCAGCGAGGTGTCATACCTCGTCCGCTCACCTGGCGACTTTGGAGCTGAAAAGCAAACAATCTTTAGTACCCCGAAATAAAAAATGGACCGTGTTAAGTTCTTACTTCTTGGACTCGCCGCAAAGCCGCCTTTGCCTTTTGGGGTGCGGAACTCGGGGAGAAAAACTGGGTCTTCAAGATCCAACTTCCTTTTAGCCTAAAAAAAAAAAGAAGAGATTAAATTAAACATGTAACAAGCCCTCCCGACTGAATAAGAAAGAATTCCCAGTTAAATAATAAACGTGTGGCACAATGCAGGCCCGTCATAAATGTGCCAACAGCTTTCAAGAGCAGGAACAAAGCATCCCCTCAAACTTTCCCAAGTAATTCAAGAGGGGCTGCTTAGACAAGGGGGCGGAAGAAAGGCTGGGGACTTTAAGACATCTCTCAACTCACGGCTTGCAGAACGCCTGAACTCTTTCGAAAAATCCCCAAGCATTTTTCCCTTACAGTTTAACACACACTGCAGAAACACAGCACAATCATAAAAAATCAGGCTTCAAAACAGCAGGGATGCTTTCATTTCACAGAATTTTTTAATTAGTGATTTGTCATCAGCGTTAACGATTGAGTGAAAGGCTGAACAATTAAAGTGGTGTTCACTTTTCGTGATATTCTTGTTGGGTGGTGTTGCGTGAGATTTGTTTAATGTGCAAAAAAGGTTGTGGGGGGGGGGGGAACTGCCTTAGCTATCAAACCTGCTTGACAGGTCATACGTTGGCATCAATTTTACATTGCGGTTTGATGCTAGCTTTGAAAGTGTGTTTGGATGCCGCAGGACATCAAGCTGCCAACGTTTAGCATCTCATTTTGTGCTGCTCTATCTTACTCCACAGCAAAAACAACTTGGCAACTCTACACTCCTCCGCTATTTCCATGAAGCTACTTGTTGCTAATTTTTCGAGACAGCTGGCAATGCAAAATGTGGCGAGTCGTGTCAGACAGTGAAAGCCGCCATTGTGCTAGCATGCTAAAGCACAACGCGTCCACCTGTTAGCTAGTGACATCTGGACTTACTGAATGGATAGTAAGCATGTGGGCTAATGTGAAACGTCATAAGAACCCCTCCATTATGATCAAATTGGACTTTTATATTTTTAGAACCATGACATGGTTTTCAGCAGAAGTGAAATATGACATTAGGAGGGGAGGTTAAGCTACTATGTAGTTTCTTTGGACAGTCAGAGTTCCAGTGAGAAAAATAGCAAACTCTGCTCCTTTCCCTTTATCTGCAAGTGTTGCAGTATCACGGCAACCTCAGCGTGACCTCACCCCTCCTGCTCATGCCGTTACACCCAAGCAGCATCACGTGACACCCTGAGATCATCCGCAGAATTTCTGGTGTCACATCAAAATAACATCACCAGCACTGGCAGCAAACATTTCCTGTCAGGCTTGAATATGAGCAAGTTATAGAACGGCTGCCAAAGAACTTTTTAACCCCCCCCCTGACTACCACACCCTTGTCATCATTGTAATCGAGCAACAATGTTGGAGTGTTGGAGAAACCCAACGTGGTGGTTCCAACAGTTATGCGTGGGACACAGGAGCTATCCATTTTCTGTTATTGGCTAAACACTGACTGTTGTGCGTCTGTTCCACTCAATTTAAAGTAAGGAGTAACTGTCAAATGTGAAAGTGAAAAATCAAGACTGTTTTTTTTTGGGGTACATTGACACCACTATCAATTCGCTGATTGCCTTTAGTCATACATTATCTTAGTTTTACGATATTATTGACACACTAAACTCAACTTTGTCCTTTTACTCTCTATCGCTTGAATGAAGGGCCACTTTGTTTTCAAGTTAATATGACTACTTGGAAGATTCCCGGCACTTTGGTCAAGCCGCCGTGTCACATGAGGACATCGAGCCAAAGAGGAATTGAACAATAGACTGTGTTGCAACAATTACTGCAGTGAAACATACATTGCCACAATCTGATTTCAAAATGAAAACTGGGTGAATATTTTTTTTTTTTTTACATATTCAGCTAATTTTAACAATATTGTGTAAATAAAGATATCCATCCATAATCATGGTGGCAATTTCATCTTTTTTTAAATCAGGTCTAATAAATTTGTGCAAACTCAGCTAAACCTAACATGGACAAATACTGCCACATACTTTTCACATGCATGTGCACACATGTGGGAGGGAGGTAAAGACCACTATCAGTCCAAAAACACTCCAAGTCTATTGCATCCTTATCAGCAACTTGTCATCCACTACTACAATAAAAACTATCTGCTGCTAAAATTAAACACACTGTTTTCGCTAATTGGAATATCCGACCGCATCGTCTACAAGGGCAGGTGTCCCCCTCGCTGTACTTACTAATCCTCTTGTGGCGGCTAATAGCGATGGCAGGCCCGAGGACGAGGGGTGGGTCAGTCCAGTCTGAACATAACCATTATGTCACCCCCTTAACCTTTTTAGCTTTGGCCCGATTTGGCATAGAGCAGCTGCTATGGGGCAGCTTGGTGGGGGTAAAAGAGTTCACATCGTACTTTATTTCCCACTTGAGTTGCGCTTGTCTAATTCAACCAGTTGCCTATTATGACCTTTGAACCTGCCATTTGCCTCCTGTGGTGAGCAGGTTACACAGGCAGACAGGTGGAGTACCTGTCATGACTGTCATCGCTAAAAAGATGGACAAAAAGTCAAAACAATTCTCATTTTACTTCTTCCATCAGTCAATAATTGTGCTTCTCATAAAAGTGACCCAAAAAATTAAAATATTTCCATGACAATAACTTTCCTATCAAAGATATGATGTGGTGTATCTGCAGGTCTGGTATCACAGTGGCTATAGTTCCATATGGATCCACACAGAACCAATAATAACATTTTGGTAGCCCATTTTGTTTAGTATCGGAAGACTTTTATCAAAGTATTGATTCATCCAACACTAATCGAGCCAATTTCCTCATATACTGTAATTGTTTCCCTGGTATGTACCCCTTCAACTATGTTTGACTCTATTGTGTGTCCCCACGTCAACACAGTGTAAAATATGCATACCAGTGTCACATTATTCCACCCACACAGGCACACAAGGTTTGTTGTTCGATTCCTTACCGGCAGCCGTCCGGTAGTCGATCTGATGGGCTTCTGATCGGGTCCGTGGGGGGTCGAGTAGAGGCTGTGCGCTCTTTGTTCCGCCGCGGCGGTGTTGGGGCAGATCTGGCTGAAGTAGCCCACCGGTACCGTGCTCAAGGGCGGGCTGGACAAGCCGGTGCTGAAGAACTCACCGGCCAGGAGCTTCATTTTAGGTTGACTGCACGGAAGTCCCGACGCCGGAGAAACGCCTTTGGGCAGGCGCATCATTGTACCGCAAGGAGGACCCGTTTCAAATAAATAATCGAACAATAAAATGAAAATATAAAAATGCAAGGTTTACACTTAATACAAGTTCTAAAAGTCAAATAACATGCAAAGTATACACGCAACACACGACAACGGGTTAGGTCCGAGCGGTGACGTCAGTCAAAAGGCGAACGATGCCTGATAAGTGTACAGAAATACACCTCGCAAGTCACAAAACATTGCGTACAACGTACAAATAAGTTCGCCAAAGTGTGTTTAAAGTTCCACGGGTTCGCACAAAAGATATCCGAGGGTTTGCAGGACTGTGCTTCCGGCTCTTTTTTTTTTTTTTTTTTCACCCCTTCTGTGCTGAGAGTGTGACCCAATCCGCCCCGAAGTCACCAGGCTCCCTTCTCCATTCAACAAGAACAAGTCCGCGTTTTAGCGCCAAAGTTCGTCGCGCGAAATTCAGAGCTCCCGCGGTGGCAGCTCGTCGCTGATTGGCCGGCGGCACGCTCGGCTTGCCTCGTTTGCATAAAACAGTTGAGTAGACACGAAGGGGGAGGGCGAGGCGAGTTGGTTCCTCTTAAAGAGGCAGTAAGCTCTTTTTGTTTCCTTTGGGGACACACTGTTCTGGGGATGAAAACTGAACAAAAGTGATACTTCGAATACGATTAAAAAGAATATAACCAAAATAACCTTAATGATGTTTTTTGAAATGTTATATTTCAAAGCTTTCAAGAAATTTCAGTACAATAGTATTGTACCATACACTCAGTACACTATATACACTAGGGAGAATGAGCATTATTAAATATCACTAAAGTGCTAATTTAAGTAATTTGTGATGATTATGCCTATGATGAAAAAAACAAAACATAAAACATATCTATATAACACATACAATAGTACAAAAATATATTGCATAGTACAAATAATAGAATCAACAGCAGCAGATCAGTGATTGTCATTTATATTATTTATATTTACTATTGAACCGACTGCTGTGTAATTCTAACATGTAACAACCCTTTAACGAAATGTCCTCCATTGGATTTGCATGTAGCTACCAAGATGTAGCGCACAATAGCAACAATGACCTAACAAACACAAAGAGGGCATGTTCTAAAATGCAGAAAACGCTACATATTGCCTCATGGACTCCATCAGACTCGATACGAGTATGTATAGCTTGAAAAAAAAGGGTCAGCGCGCACACACAAAGGCTATTGTGGCCCTTGGCAGGAGGAGAGTTTTTCTGTGTGATAATTGGATTCATCCAGCACCAGCACTCTTGCTTATTGGCTAGGAGGAGATATTGAATGAAAACAGGCCCACCCCTAACACATACACACATGCATGTCACACGTACACACTAGGCCATATGACATGACCCCCCACTGCCATCCATGCATCCATTGGCAACCCCTTCCAGCGCCTTGACATCATCAGTTCTCCAACAATCACTTAATCATTGTTTCAAAATAATTGATATTTTTAGAAGTCAACAGTCCCCCAAACTCACTAATTTTTCAAGTTTGTGTATGTAGGTCTGTCCCCCCCCACGCAAAACCCAATCAGTAGCACTCCTTGTTTTCTGAAACTTTTCGGATTTTTTTTTTTCTCATTATTTTCAGTTTAGGTCAATTTTAACTAAAAAGGAAGATACTTCAAAAACCTGCTGTGCTAGAAATAAAAAACATGAACATACACAGTGGGAATCAAAAAGCCTCTATGTGTCACGTGACTTCTGAGTCATTTGTAGGTTATTGCAAATACTGCATAGTATGCAGTACAACATACAGAGGGGTGATCATATGACCACTAGATGTCAGTGTTGTATTATGAAGAATGGAAGAAATAGCTTCTTAATACCACTAGACGGCGCCAAACCCCAACATTTTAGCCTATACTCGTACTCTTTGTGTTTAGCATTTTAAATCATTTTGTAATTGAGGAGATACGGGTGACAACTTACAATAAACAATACAATACAAACGTATATACATTTGGACGGAGAATGGATTCAATGTGTTAGACGAGCGAGTCAGTTGGCAGTGACTGCCACTAGGAGGCGTCGTTTATTCACATTTCAACATTGAAAGAAAAACTACAATGCCTTAACTTCCAGTTTATTTTTACGCTGCATGACAAATGTAAACTTCACGACATTCAAGTCAGCAGTTTAGTGACTTTTGGTGACGTCATAACTCCTATAAACAGTGCCCAATTAATAAGGCAGAGAATATAGCATATTTAAATTTACTTTCACATGGCCTGTCATTTTCAATATTGCTTTTTGAAAAGCTCCAGCAGTGAATTTTCAATCAAATGATTACCCCCACCCCCCCCACCCGCAATACCTTTTAGATTTTCCAACCATAAACATCCTGTGGTAGCCACACTGCTCGATACACCACATGCATCAAACCACGTTTTATTTTTAAAACTGTTTTTATTCCATGACAACATATTACACACACAAAAAATTTACAATAAGGAGTTTATGAAACTCAGTGGAATATCATCCGTGGAAATAACACAATCCCCACAGACAGTTTACAAGTAACTCTATTATAGAGTTTCTGGATTGTTATAATAATAATAAAAAAAAAAAGAAACCTCACATACACACCAATTAGATATGTACATGTGTTGTATGGAGGTGAGAAAAGAAATAGGGGTGACAACTGGAATGCAAATATTTCAAGGTGCAGTATAGGAATGGATCCAAAATGGAGGCCTGATGAAGCTTTGGTGTGTTGATGTGTCCATCCCGGACGGAGCAAGCAGAAAAGCAGTCATGGCTTTCCATCTCGCCTGCATACCTATCCCACCCTCTCTTAACCCCCCCCGCGGGCTCTTCTGGCCTGCAGTGAAGTGGAGACATGTGTTTCCCTGCACCTGCATGGAGAGAAGGAAAGAAAAAGTCAAGTCAAGATTCCTGCTTCTCCCTCCTCCCCCTCCCTGGCCAGCGCCGCAGACAGACTGGCGCCGAGCGTGGAGCGTTCATTAACCCCGGGCAGATAGCAATGAATCCGCTTTACAAATGGAAGCCGGGTCTTGCTTAATTAGCTGGCGCTTTGGATTGTCCACACATATCAATGGGCTGCTTTATCTTAACTTTGTTTTCACGTGATTTCACGCTTACAACCTTTTTCATTGAAGCCAAGCCAGTTCTTTGGCTCTCGAACAGCAGCAACTACTTTGTTTACGTTCACCGAAGGGACTAAAATGTTTTTTCGTCATCTTGATGTGCTTTGGTAGCTTTATGGGAAGGGTGGTAGACATATGGCCCGTGGGCTATGAATGCAGCCGGTCAGAACATTTCAAGCAGAACACCAACATTATTAAATGTCGTTCATGAATATTCATAATCATATCACATTTGAATCATGTCAGTAAAATACATGCTCTCTATATCCAATCAGAAATGGATCAAAAAAGTCCAAATGGACAGGTCAACGACAACCATCTCAATAATGGTCAATTCAAGCAACCTTTAAAGCAACAAAATAATCAATATTTATTATAATTGCATTAGAATATTAGAGTTTTATAATTAATGGTGGAAAACTACTTTCTTCTGGGCCACATATTGGCCCATGCACAGCATGTTGCCCACCATTATCCATCCCGAATGGGAAAAAACACAATCCCCGGTCTAACCATTGGTAATAAAGATTGTTTAAATGGCTAAGGGAAAAAAACGTAGTACCTACCACGATGAGACATGATATATCCTAATGGCACAGACGCCCTTCATCTTTGGAGAAAGTTCTGGTCAGGTCAGCAGTCTAGAAAAGAAGAGGCAAGATGCAATTAACAAAACGTAGTTGTAGTTTGGACTATTTTTAAATTCGCACCCCAATGAATCAATACAATCAAATGTTAAACCTGCTTACCTTTTTCGACAGGCGCCTCGGAGCCTCTTCGGCCTCAAGTGCGATTTGTAGATCGAAGATGTAGTCAATGACGTGCTGCAGAATCTCCACCTGGCTCACCGTCTTGTTGCGGGGGATGCTCGGCACCAGGGCTGCCAATCGTGAGTAGCAGTCGTTCATGTCACCCGCCGGCACCTCCACGCACGCGTGTTGCTGCTGCTGCTGCTGCTGCTGCTGCTTCGACGTCCGGCCGATGGCCACGCTTTGCTCCGAAATGCAGCACACGGCCTTGTAGCAGCTTCTTCCTGAGCGAACGGGACTGATGGCTTTCATGTCGGACTTTGACAGTTAAAGAAGAGTCTTCTCGGATTGTTAACTTCCGCCTTGGTGAGAGGAGTTCGCGTTGATGTCAAGAGAAGCGCTACAGTACGGCTATATACGGAGAGCGTCAAACCACGCCCATTTAGAAGCACCGCGTCGCGATTGGCGGAAGCCAATAGAGGCGGGTTCTCATTGGCAGATACCGCCTAGTGGTGAAGAATGAGGAAATGGACCGAGGTTGCCTTCAAGGGATTGTCAATGAGCTTTTCCAGGTAGTTCAATGTTATGAAAAAAATATTGATTCAAAAAGTTAAACTCGTTTTCTGTCTAAAATTCTCAAATATTTCTTTTACGGGTTTACTAAAAATATTTGTTTATTTTCATGTCAACTTTTATTTTATCCATTGCACTGACTCATTCTTCATTACATTTTCATGACAAAACAGTTTGATTACTTCATTTTGAATCAGCAAAGTTGAATACTTTATTCTTTTAAATTGTTCTATGAATGTTTTAACCTATTCTATTGATTCCTGTTTTAGCAGACCGAATTTGTTTCTTGCGTAATATGTTGCCTCAAGATCTTTCATCACAGTCTAAACATTTTGCAATACGTTTAAAAACGTGCAAGCTCAGCAAAATATGAAAAAAAATACCCCCCCCCCCCCCTTAAAATAACATTACATGGCCCATGAGAACTGGACAGCTAGTCAGTTTATATTTAAAATACTAGCAGTTATAATGAAGGTAAAAGGTCAAGTGGTGCCTTATTGTTAGCTACTTTTTTCTGCCACAAAGCACACAATGCACATCTGTCTCTTGTAAAAAAATAAACAATAGCAAATAAATAAATGAATGATAAAGTATAAAGAAAAGAACAACAACAGCAGTGAAATAATTGCAGACACAAGTTGGCTGCCAGGGAAGCACGTCCCGTTCTGCTCCTTATATTTATGTCTTATTTTCCTCTTCTCTCTCTATCTCACACACACACACACGCACACACACACACACACACACACACACGCACACACAATCCTGTTTTGTAGAGGAATGCAGCGGCTAGCCAGCTGTGTGTCCTATCCCAGCCCAGCTGTGTTGATCTAACGCGCCAGTCCCAGACATGCTGGCGCCAGCCTCCCGACGTCATCCATTCAGCCGACGCGTCCTCCCCTCCCAATACCCCCCTCCCCTCCCGGCGATTCTTGCTCCCGCCCTCGCGTAGAGACGCTCAATGCTCTGATTGGCTCGTACCCGCTGTCAATCAACAATACTGCCTTTCAAATCAGTGTGTAAAAGTGCCATAAAGTCAGAATGTTAGAAGCTAAATGTAAAGTTATGAAGTAAAAATGTCAAGTGGGATAGTGTGATGAAACCAAGTATGATTTAAGATGCATATCACCTTTTTTGAGCCTTTTTGTGGCTTACTATAAGAGGAGAAAGGGATAAATATACCACTTTTCAAACTTCCCATGAAGAGATGGTGGGAAAGTAACAAAGATTACTTGTTATTTATAGTTTCGGCAACTTTCACTTTTACTTTACTACTAAAATACTAAAATAATCTATGCTATTCCCCAAACCGTTATTATAACAAAATAAAACTGAAAGTCTCTTGTTCACAAAGCAAAAGAGTATAGACTAATGGAAACAAAAATATAAAAATAACATTAACACTAAAGAAACAATCAAAATTATAATTTTACAAATACTTTAACGCCAATACTTAAGTACATTTAATATAATAAAATAACTTAGCATATTTAAGTGCAGCTATGGATGTTTTAAGATCCCATTGAAGTAAAAAAAAAAAAAAAAATCTGAGACAGGAGATAAGCAAACTAAAGAAACATTGATGCAACTTAAAATTTCAAGACCACAAACTTCACTAAATGTTTCAAGTTGTTTTTTTTTTTTTTAACTCAAGTAACACTTTCAGGTACAAAACTGTCTCAGACTGACTTGACGCATGCGCACGTGGGGGATCAGGTGCTTGCCCCGCAAAGAGCACGGACACAATCGCCTCTCTCTTTCAATGGATGGGAGAATTCCGAGCCTGGCGTCAGTGAGTCTGCCTCCCCCCTCCTTCCCCTCTCCTCTCCCACTCCCTCCCTCCCTCCTCCCTGCAGCTGGACGCAGACAATCAAGGCATCAACAATCGCCACGCATAATGATCCCCACTCCACTCCTCCTTCTCTTCTTCTCTGCTCAATCAAATTACAATCCTAGTATATATTTAACAAACCAAACATACTAAAAAATGTCAATAAATAAGCTTGAAGCCATTTGAATGGACTTGTGACAACAAACTAAAATAAAAGGTCATCTTACTCACCAACAAAGTTGTGGCGTCTGCAAAGATATGCGGCGATGTCATAGCTGCGTGTCAGCCTGGGAGGTCACGATGCTTTTCCACTAATAAGATCATGTCAAATCATCACGTTGGAGCCAAAACAGAAGATTCTGAAAATTATTTTGTTTTTCACACATATTGCACAAAATATGATAATCGGGCGAGGGCTAGCGAGTGTGAAGTGATTTTGATGTTTTTCACAAAAATACCACTGTGTTAATTGCGAAGCTCTTTCAATGCAATAGTCAAATTTCTTTTCCCCTCACCCATTAGTTACACATCAGTCAGCCCGCTGTAGCAGCCCAGCTAACTGCCATTTCTACTTGGCGGGACATGTTGGCAGGGTATTAGTGCATAAACACAGTTTTTATAGCAGTTTAAAAAAAAAAAAAACATTTAGATCACGAAGTTTATAGTACTGAAAAATAAGTTTTGTTATGATTTCCTACTAATTGTGAAACATGCTGAGTGACGATACAAATAGATGTTTTATGAATGTTTTGAACACCGAAATCATGTAATGGGAAAGGCTGCATCATATGTAATAATAATCCTGTAAAATTAAACGTCTACTAGCATGGAATTATTTTCCAGGAAAAGGCCACCTTCGATTTGAGGCCTTACAAAGCCCATGCCTGTCAACCAGAGCTCCACTTCTACACCGGTTTGGCTTCTCTCTGCGTGGGAACGAGGCTGTTGATGTAGTCAGGTGACCCTGCCAGCGTCCTTGGATGAGAATATTTGACACGCGCGAATAAATGGAGGCAAAGCAACACGTACGGCAGGTGGCAAGAGAGGGAGGGGGCGGCAAAAAGCCACCAGGATGCGGGGGCCAAAACAAGCATTTCGCGATGTGACTCAGCGATGGAGGCTACCAGCTGCTGGTCACACTTTTGTTTTGTCGCTTGACTCGACCCTGAATGGAACGGTCCGTGTAGTCGATAGTCTTCCGGTAAGCGTCAGCACCTGGTTTTGTGTTAGCTAAACTTGCTATGTTGTTGGCATGACTTATTTAAATCAGGGCTGTCGTTGAAAATAGCTTATTCCGAATGTTTCAGAAAGGGAATTCTGACCATAACCCAACTATTGACTTGGAGTCCAAAGCCGCAACGAGTTGTGACATTTGAGTCATTAGCGGGATGAATTTAAAACACGTGTCTCTCCCGCAGACAATAATTGCACAAGCTCCCGCTGCATGTGAGAGTGGATTCCGTCTCACATCACAGACTGGACCAAGAGGAGGCCAGCTTGCTTTTGTCATGTCTGCACACGCTGCCCTGTCCTGTTTATTCGACTTTCCTAAAAGAGCGCAATGGAGAGATTAGGCCCCGCCACGCTTCCATGAATGGTCATCCAGTTAGCGGTCGATGGCGTTTTCCGCGGACAAGACTATCAAGGCCTTCAATGGGAGGAGAATTCACAGTGAGCGGTTCCAATTCAGATTGTGTGTACTAAAATAGAGTCACTGATAATTGCTTAATGACAGCTAGCTAGCTCGTTAGCTAACTATCATATAGATAGCTTGATGGCTAGCTTGCAATCAGATGGATAGATAAATCCAGCGAGTTGAGACAAGGGTGGTGGAGATCTTGCATGACCAATTAAAAAGAAAATACTTGGAATAAATGTGAGCGACACTTAAATGGTGCTGAGAAATGGTCACGCTGACAAACGCCTCAAACAAATGAGAGGACGACCGCGGATGCTGTGATGCTGCAGGGGTTCAGCTGGACACACTTCACAGAGGCACACTACATCCCTAGTGGGTATATCTGCACCTGTGTGTGTGTCAGTTGTATGTGTATCTAGGTCAAGTGGGTCATCAAAAATCTTAGATCTCTCACACATGCATATACACGTACACACACACTTGCACTTTCTCAATCTGGGTCAGCGGTGCCCCTCTCGGTCACCCTTGTTGTAGTCTTTCAGATGGGAGGGGGCAGAGTGGGAGAAGAAAGGTCTGGGATTCAAGTGACCTGATTAAAAAACACACACACATATGCACACGTACACAACAAGGCTGCGTGGCTAATCAAACCCCCCACCCACCCCCCGACCTTGCTTCTGGACCGTTGTCTAGTATCATCCCATCACTGCTGTAAGAACCCCCAAATTACTTGAGCCCCGTCGACGATGTGTGTGTATTGTTTGATATTATGGACATTTCCTACACACATTCTCCAGCTGCGCTGTCACTTACTGGAAATACGCTCCTTATTACTCAAGAGTGCTAAAAATACTGCTTCCTCCAGAGTAACTCCAAGAGGACTGAGGAAGTTGTGTCTCATGCACTGGAAAGCTGAGAGCGTCGAGCTCCTCCAAGGCCACCGCTTGTTTCAAAGCATCGTTGCTCAGATGCCTCCTACACAGTTACAGTTAGGATGCACGAAAAAAATAAATCTCATTTGAGATGTGAGTGTTGTTCTAAGTTTAATTACATCTTGTTTCCTTTTGCTTTATTTGCTTCATTCAAACAGTAGAAATTGAAGCGGTTGCTTATCTAATCTAAAATGTGTGCCCCCTCCCATCGCCGCCCCCCTTGCTGCAGACGTCTGCGGGGCAATAATTAACTCACTTAAGTCCCGCTACGCGTTGACACAGGTGAGCAGCGTCATGGTGGTTAAACAGTCATTACAACACAACACACACACGCTTTGGCCCGCTGTGACATTGAGGCCCATCGGGTCCAACCGGTCGCTGTATTACCGCTGATTGGTTAAGATTGACGCTGGCCTCGTCCATACAATGTGATCAATTTAACTCGCCTGCCTTTTGTCAGGGGCCTATCTCTCACTGGCGTGTGATACGTCCTTCACAGTGAAGCTTATCAGCGGCCTTTCAAGTGCCACTTTTTATTATCTCCTTTCTGCGGTCTTTTACCCCATCTGCAAACCTTATTCAGAGCCAGTTCACATTTTTTCGCTTCTTTTCAAGCATGTGAAAGGTAATTTTGTGTCTTTGAAAAGCACAATGTATAGAGTTTATGCTGTACAGGGATAACATTGACTAGTCTGCGTGGGAGTATCTGTGTGCGAGCTGTGGCTGACAGCAGCTCCAAGTGCACCACCTTGGCTCTCCTTTCCCCTATACGAGGGCATCACAATAAATGTGAAAACGTTTTTTTTTTTTTAAATGGCTACAAACCACGTCACGCAGCCTTTTGTCAAGAGCGACTGACGAGTTAAAGAGACAAAAAATAAGTCTAATGAGACAATAAGAGCACACTCCCTGCACAGCTGCCTTTTTTTTTCCAGAGAAGCTATTTCCTGTCAAAAGTCTGACAAGGGAATAATCATGGCTTTGATTGGGCCCCCAGTTAACGGGAGGCACTTCCTGTTGCTTTGTATTGCTTTCATTGTGAGGCGCAGGGGTGGGGTTGGGGGGTGGGTCGACACAGGGTTTTGGGGAAACAGCTGCTGGAGATGACACAGTCAAGAACATCCCTGTGACCCCCCGCCACCATTTACATATACTGTACAGAGTAATTGCGGTAGTGCATTAGTCTGGTATAAGGTCATGTCGCTTAAAGCACAACATCAGATATCAGATCTAAAAAAAATCTTGTTTTTTTACAGTATTTTACTTTTTTGTCATAATGAGTGATTTTTTAAAAAAAAAAATTAAGTGTAAACTGTTTTACTCTGTCTAAATGTTGTTGCTGAACTGTTGGCGTTTAATCCGCTGGTGAAAAAATGCTAAATAGCATTAAGCTAGCAAGGCCTTGTTTAAAATACATAAAGTGGAATTCTTTTTTTTTTTAATGTTTATTTTGTTGCAATGAACAATGAAATGGGAGTGAACTACATTGCAAATTTATCCTCCAAAAACAATTTCCCCCAAAATACATCTTTTTTTTTTCATTACATGTTTATTCTTGGCTATTTTTCAAAGGCTGCATTGATGAGGGAGCATCCGCGAGCGCGTGTGCCCAGCAGCAAGGGCAGGGGCAGCACGGGTCACGGCATCAAATGCCGGAGCTAATTGAACTCGGGGTCACGAGCGTGCATCGCTGATCGTGCGTGCCGCGTAGCCTATCTTGATAACATCACAGCCGCAATTAAACACGAGGTGACTAGCTGATAAGAGTTTTAGTGCTACGGGAAAGTTTAGCACAGTAAAAACACTGAAAAACAGCCAAAGCTTAAGTGAATTTAAAAATGTAGTTACAAATGAACATTTGCAAAGTATTTTTTGGTCCCTTAACATTTACATTAACAAAGGTATGAGCTACAAGAAGAATATTGTCTTTAAGTATTTGTATTGTATTAGTTTCTCTCTTACAAAACACAGTGAAAATTGGGTGATTTTTTTTTTTGTTGAATTTGGGGATTGTAAAATGTTACCTTTGTCTTATGTTGTGTTAATGTGTTTAAAAAAAAAACGCCAATTTGAAAATAATTAATATGTGCTGATTTCATCCGCTGGCCGATTAATTGGCAAAGGCATAGTTGAAAAATAATGAAGCCAAATTTGTTTGAGCGACATTCAAGATTCAAGATTCAAGATTCAAGAGTTTTTTATTCGCCATGTTTGAGCGTGCCAAACAAGGAATTTGACTTCGGTAGATGAAGAGACAGAATTTATGTTTTGATCACTCATTAACTGTCGTCGTGTGTGTGTATGCGTGCGCACGAATGTTCCTCTTTCCTCTATCACACTTCTCTGTAGCCTCACCTTTGACCTGGTTGCCTGACCTCCCTAGCTTACTCCTCCTGGTTCATCCAGCTGTGGACCAGGCTAAGAATGCATGTGTGTGTCTCAGCAATATATCCTGGAGAAACTCTGTGCACTTTGACTGATAAAAGGGAGCAAACACATGTTTGTCACTTCTTATCTCGCCTTTAACAATAATCACGTGGTCACGGTGGAACCTCCAAAGTCCAATTCAATCTGCAGCAAGTTTTGCCTCAGGTTTTTTTTTTTAAAGACAAATTTAATTGACCAACCATGCCTTCCCCCTAGCTATGTTCTTTCCGGCAACATTAACGTTTGTAATAATAACAATCACTTTAGATTTGTGATGAGCATCACCACTGAAGCGTTATCTCCTTCAACTGGATGCCTTGCTCCCCCTATAGGGATGCGGTTGAACTACACCCACAACAACCTCATCACTGATCATTAACAAGCACTCAATTATATATTATAAAAACATATATAAAGCATAATTGAATGAAATTGGCCTTTTGTTTGTAGTATTGTTAGTTTGCTTGAAAACAATGCAGCAAATCTGTTCCGGGATTCAATTTCTTGCTCATTCCTAGGTGCGTTTGAACCCGTACCCAGCGCTTTAGCACACAGGGCCTCCTTTTGGTTCCCTCCCATCCCGTTCTCTCTCTCTTCCTCTGCTTCCTCTAGCTCGCTCTCCCCCCTGCTAGCATCCCCGCAGCTGCGTCGACCAGGTGCGTTCCGCCCCACACACACACACACGCTCACACACACTCGTAAACACACACAGCAACGGACGCAGCAGGAAATGCCTAATACCAGTTTTAGAATGATGCCACTATGCCGGCTTGTCAGCGAGAAAAGACGACATTGAGACATCGAGTGAAAGTGACACAGCTCAGAGGAAAGGGAGATGAATGTATTTCCTCGAAATGATCACAATTGCAAAATGCTTCTTAATCCTTACATGATGTTTGGGTCAAATAAGTCACCCTGAAATGAATGATTGCATCATAATGAAAAGTCCAGTTTGAGCACAACCGCTCTTATTTTGTTTTTCTTGCATTAAGAAAAAGTCTGGCTTTGTGCAAGTGTGACTTGACGTGTGGGTGGATGCACATGTTCTTATCAAGAAGAGTCGTGGTGGTGGTGTTGGTGGGGCGGGGGTGTACCAGTTATTTTGGTCTGTGGCTCACCGCAGGCCCAGCCAGCTTCTTGCAGCACCTTGACTGAGGCTGTGCAATAATCTAGTTTAAAGTAACACGAAGGAAGAATTGTTTCTTTTTCTAGCTCAAGGGCACTACCAACAGTTGAGAAGCGGTATTTCTTTTATTTTCTAACCATAGCTATACAGACAGAATAGCTAACAACTAGTCCTAATGATGGATTTTGATTTTGGTGAATGCATGAATGTACCTCTGTCCGATGGAGAAAAAGTTGAATGCGTCCAAGACGATGAAGACGTTGCGTGGCGTTCACCTTCTTCAGAGAACGCAGGAAGTGACGCAGACCGAGTCAGAAGAACAAGCGTGTCAATCTGAAAACCACAAAGCGGGACGTTGTCTCTGTACACACGATAGCTAGGAGCAACGCCGTAACCTAGGCGGCGACCGGTCGCTCCACACATCAGATTTTATTGTTTCCGTGTCAATTTAAGTTGGACTGCGTAGAATTCAAACCCAGCAAATGCGCAAGTAGACAGTTCACACAAATAGAAACGTGCAACCTGCCGACACCTCAAGGACGGCCACATACTCACCTCAAACATTTCCATCAACTGACTTGACTTTGGCAGGCCAGCATTTCCACCGGATGTTTTTTGAGGTGGCTTTCGTTTCTAAAATATGTTCTAAAGGTCCAAATAGGGTAGATTAAGACAGACAGCAGAAGCATTGTTGCACTCATCAGATTGTCGGAATAAAAAACCCCAAATGCGTCACAGTTAGCCGGGATAAATTTGTGGTATACTTTTGAGTTTACTCACACACACTAAGTGTGCAGCAGGAAGAGTGTGGGTGTTACAGAGCAGCTGCTTGCATGATCATCATCATCATAATCTTCTTTCATTTCGATCTGTCATCCTCCACCATGATTGTGTGTCTTCCCCTCAATGGCATGTAGAGGAACATGCCCTTCCGATCTGTTGCAGATAGAAAAGGTGCAGGCCGCCATACGAGCTTGTGAAAACACGCCATCTACGCACGTCCTTTGAGTACGTGTGTGTCATGAGCGTGGCACCTGAGAAAGGCGAACGTTGCGCAACGCCACTTTCCTGTGTTGTGTTGTAACGGAGGCCTTACTGGCATGCCGGCAACGGTGGCGAGGCGTGGCTTGCATGAGAGCAGATGGACGGCACAGATAAAGATAAGATGGGAAGAAAAAAATACAGAGCAGTGATTCGCTGTTCCGACTGTAAATGACAAGACGGATACGTACAGTAACAAATAAATCCGTTTGTTGCTAGGCAGAATTCACAACCTTCACCATGTAACCTTTTCGACGATACCAGAATGTGACTAAGGTCAGGGTAAGTCTGCAGCCCGCCTGTTGCTAAGTGGCAATTGTGACAATGACTCGCTGCACTTAATTCTGCACTTACTGTGCGTGTGTGTCAGCTAGCATGGGCGGACGCACACTGGCTACCAGGTGCACAGTGTGGGAAGTGAGCCAATATGCTGGCGGCCCAGTGAGCAAGCCAACTGGGCCCTGCGGCCACGTGCTGCCCTCCTCCACAGCCGCCCTTAACCCGTTAGTGCTAAGAAAGAACAAGCCATGGACGTTAGCGTAGCATCGCTGAAGGCCCTAAGCTCCAAAGGAACACGCTGTATTTCTATGGTTGTTTTTTTTTTTACCGGCGTGAATGTCCCAATACTGTCATCTAGTGTTATATTTTGCCCCCGGGCATTTACGGCTGAGGTAGAAGTGCAGGATGTGTGAGGCCAACGCACACCAGGCGCACCCCGGGGTTTGCCCTCTTCCCACAGCTCGCCCTGTAGGGCCGCAGATGCAGCAACCCAGACAAGGCTGCGCTTCTCTGGGCAACACAGAGGCGTTGCTGTGCTCCGGTTCCTGGAGCCCCGGCGCTCCGATAGAGGCCCTGCGCCCGTGCAGGAACCAGAAGGGGGCGGAGGGAGAGGATGCAAAACACATCTGGCAGCTGCAAAAAAAAAAAAAAAAAAAAAAACCCCGCATGCTACGAAAGAAAGGGCACGCAGAGCGCAGACCTCCACCAAAGCATTTTCTCAAATTTCCAGTGATAAAAAAAAAACCAATTGTAGCACTTTATAAGGTAAACACATATTAAAAAAAATAATAATAATTGCCTTTGAATGCCAACAGATGACGGCAAATCACTTTTTTGCATTAAATAAAGCGTTGTCCCATCTAAATGCCAGTGGGAGATAGCGGCTAGCTAACATTCTAGCTCATGTGCTCGATACCATGCTTAAGTTGCTTACTACCTGGCATGCTAGCTGACTAGAATGTACAGTAATGACTACAACTCAAAGCAATGATTCTTCCAAGTGTAATAGTTTAAGATTTGTTTATATGAGTCAACACTTCCGTGAACGCAGTTCTTGTACTAGGCTTTTCGGAAAAACGAGAGACAGCGGAAAGGAGGCCGCGGTGCACGATGTGTGGGTGCACATCTCTGCAAGGTGTCTCGCTTGTTTGTTTGCGTGGGCGCCGACTTGCATTAGGTGGCACACAGGGCGCGGCGTGTTCACACAAGTCCGTGTGGGTTAGGGGCTCTGTGACGTACGCCTAACGCTCGCACTACCAACGCGACTTCTCACCATTTTGTTTTGTTTCGTAGAATTGAATGAAGTGGCTGGGTACAAAAAAGGGAACGTAGAGTTTAAGAGCACTCGCTGTTAGCGTGTCGATTGCACTGAGTAGGTCAGTGAGAGAGGTGCAAGCAGCCGGCTGGAGCGCCGCGCTGTTTGCGGCCAGCTGTTGGCCCATTAAAGGCCCATCTGCACACAATAGGCTCAGTCTCAGCACACATACACTCATGTAGATGCATACAAAGCCTGGTTCCTCCTTGTGGATCTTTTTACATGTCTTTTTTGCAAACAATAGACAGAAGGAGAACGCAAAATACCAATTTAAGTCATAGTATCCGCCTCCTATAGACTAACATGACAAATCTTTTAATCTTGTTTCTTTTCTTTCTAGTTCAGATTAGATCTCAAATTCATGGAATCCTTCTTTGCTGATACCTGCACCTATTGTGAATACACAAAGTCTAACCCCCCCCCCCCCTGCTCAAATGTTAGGTTTTTGCAATATAAAGCAATATAACATTGAATAATTTTCACTACTGCCACCTCATGACAAACAGTGGATTTACGTTCATTCTGGCCTATGATAAATTTAAAATTTATAATAAATAAAACAAAACAGTCAAATAGGAAGACCTGGACCCGGCAATGAAATTCATTGCATATCTTTGTGACATTATTCCTGGAAATCTTTTGACAGCTTGTCCAAAATAAAACTTGCTGAAACTTGCCCTTTGTGCATTATTGCCACCCGTGGGCAGAACTGGAGCGGAACATTATCAAGCACCATTTGCGAGAACTTTGTCTCTACTTTCGCTTACAAAAATGATTACACCTGAGGCTACGCTAGGGAAAGAAAAACCAATCTCTCTTTGGCACTATTCTTTGGCCTTGGCAGAGATATACAATCACTCAAGTTAAGGAGGTCATTAATTTGCACACACGCACAAAAATAAAAAGATGACAATGTGCCAAATCAAATTAAAGCCAGGTGGTGGAGAGCAGCTAGCTGTCCCGACCACATCTCGATGCGGTTCCATCAAGCAAGCCACAATACACACACACACACGCGTATGCACACACACAAACGCAGACACACACTGCCGCATGCAGACACATGCAAAAATATCTGTCCCAATACGAAAATAGGCCCCGAGAGGCTGCACCTGCACCTGTGCCGCGGTCCACACCTACACACAGGTGTCAGGATGTGACATGCACACACCCACACACACATAATAAGAAAAGGGAGGGGGAAATACGAGAGTAGTGCCAAACAAAACTGCGGCTGACCAAAAGGCTTATTTGGTGATACGATCTGTGTGTGATTTTCATTTTTAACCAGACTGCGGGGATGATTTGTTTAAATGTACATACGTGACAATAATGCGTGTGTTCATTTGAATGAGAAGATATTTCGTACTTGATGCGGTACACAGTGTGAATGTTTGCTCTGGTGACTCCATCCATCCATCCATCCATCCATCCATCCATCCATCCATCCATCCATCCATCCATCCATCCATCCATCCATCCATCCATTTTCTCAACCGCTTATTCCCCACGGGGGTCGCGGGCGTGCTGGAGCCTATCCCAGCCGTCATCGGGCAGCAGGTGGGGGACACCCTGAACTGGTTGCCAGCCAATCGCAGGGCACACAGAGACAAACAACCATTCGCACTCGCAGCTAGGGACAATTTGGAGTCTCCAATCAGCCTACCAAGCATGTTTTTGGGATGTGGGAGGAAACCGGAGTGCCCGGAAAAAACCCACGCGGGCCCGGGGAGAACATGCAAACTCCACACAGGGAGGGCCGGAGGTGGAATCGAACCCGCACCCTCCTAACTGTGAGGCGGACATGCTACTCAGTGCTGCACCGAGCCGGACTCTGTTGACTCATTGCACTAAATTAAACGAGGCAGCGCGGGTGACGAGAATTGCACAGCCGGATGGAATTCACCTCGACAACAGAGACATAATTGTGTCATTTGCAAATTTTGATTTATGTAAATAATAATAGTGAACCATGGCGGTATTTCAGTTATTGTGATGTCTTATAGCTACTCCCCGAGACGAAGTAATCAATCATGACTACATTATTGCTCTATTGAAAACAGACTAATATCATTTCTATTAAAATACAATTAAGATATCAATTATCCACGCCATCTGGTTCTTAAGAGTGAATGTCAAACATATGTCGCCATCGTGTGGAGTAAGGCGGTTACTGCATGTCAACTGCTCTCAGGAAAAAAGCTTTCTTGTCAAGGAAATAAAATTTAAATGCATCTTACGACCTCAAAAAAGGGAAATAAAAATCAGCCTAAGTTCAGAATTGGCAGTTTCATTCTAGACCTCAATCACGAGGGAATTAACCTTAAATCATCTGTAGCGTTCCTTACACCTCATCTTTGCCCGCTCGGATGGGGCAGGAAATCCCAGTGCCTTTGAGGCCGCAATAACCTTGAGGTTTTTTCTTCAGGTACTGCTGATGGTAGTCCTCGGCGTAGTAGAACTGCTGCAACTCCTTGATTTCAGTCGTGATGGTGCCCATGCCCTTTGCCTCCAGCTCCTGTGGATAAAACAAAGGTAGGAATAAAATGGATCAAATGTATTGACTGGCACCGTTTTGAATTGTGCTAAAGATGCTAAATGTATTGATAAAATTACGAATTACCTCTAAATTCCCACGAACCTATACAAATGTTAAATTCTGTTTGATACCTACATCACTTTCATTCCATGTCATCAAGGGCAGCAAAAAGTTTGCGCTGAGTGACAGACGAAAGGAAAATGGTTCTCTTTCTAGTGCAGTGGTTTCCTCGCCGCGGGACGAGGCATCATCGGCTCTCTTTGTTGTGACGCACGTTGGTGCTTACACTTTCCTAAACACCTTGAGAGGAAGCTTCAAACGCTTTTATGGTCTCACTAAAAAGGGCCGTGTGAGTTTTTCCGTCGTATAATCGTCACTTCCAGGCGTCTACGGATCAAGACGGAAAGACAACAACAGGTAGCCCGAATCGAGGTCTTCACACATCAGGAAATCTTTGAATGTGACGAACTTGGTCTTCTGGGCTATCCGATTAATCAGTTCAATGCTCAACAGACCCTCAAACAAATTGCACAGGCATGAAGGTAGTTGCCGTCTAATGTTGTCCACAAGGGGGCAGCGTGGTACTTGATATGCGAGCCACTTCCGCAGAGGATTCTCCAAATCCAAAGCGGTGCACCCTGCAGAGAGGCTGAAGCAGCAGCTGACCTCCAAGTCCTCGGCAGCTGCCTGCTACAATGTGAAGGCTCTAATCCCCCCGCGGGGGCGACCGCTAGCCAAATCCCAGCGCACGAAATATCAGAAGAGACGCGCGTTTAGCATTTTTAACGGCGTGACACAGCAGCATGTGCTACATTAAACAGCATGCTAGCATAAACGCCGCTATGCTCGCCGTGGCCTAATTAACCACTCATCACCACTGAACTACTGTGGTAGGGAACCCTTCAGGGCAGGAGGGTGGGGGGCTTGCAACATCCAAGCTACATCAACCGCTCCCCCCCCCCGCCTTCACCTAGCTTCCTTCATGCTCCATCCTACAGCAGTCACAACACGGCAGCCATTTTAGATCTATAAATCAGAATGCAGGACGTCACGCCACCGTGGCTAACCTGACGTGGCTTCTCTCGCTCCATTGCAGCGGCAGCGAAACATTGCGTGCGAACGAGACGTCGAGATCTTTGCCTGACAGACGCATAATAGTGTGTACGTTAATGTCACATCTGTGATAAGTTGGGACCTCAAGAATGTGAAATGAACATGGACGGAAAATGTCAAGATCCATTTCGGGGTCCCCAACCGACAAAGACAATCAGAGGCATAAAGATTCTCATGCCCTCATCGAAAGGTTGAAATCTGATTGGATGAAAACAAAATACAACATCCACATATGTGTACTGGATGCAGAGACTGTTAATAATGAATATTTGCAATGATTTGCACAAAAACTTAGCTTGTAAATCTGCTTAAGTGCTTCTGACTTGTCATCACTGTGTATCTGTATCAAAGAATGCACGTTAAACTGCTCGTCACGAAAAAATAAAGCGCACACGCTGGCAAATAAAGAGTAACAAATGTCTTTTGAGAGTTTCTGGGGACTGAGAAAAAGGCCAAATGATGAGACCAAAGAAAGCCTTCATCTTAAAAAGTCAATAGAAGTGAGTGAATCTGTTTATATGTGCCCTGCGGCCTAATACAGGATATAAAAAGTCTACACACCCCTGTTCAAATGGCATGTTTTCCGACAAAAATAAGAACAAGGTAAATGATTTCAAAATGGTTGTGAGCATTAAAAAAATCTTTGAAAGGTGAAATATAAATTAAATGATGTGGTTGCAAAAGTGTACACACCTTCAAAACGGATACACACCTAGCACTCTGATTGACCCCCCCAAAAACTTCAGGTCTATTGGAGCAGAATTTTTTTTTTGTTCAAATTGCAGCCTTTGAAGATCGCATTTAAATTTGATTAATAGTTGGGTCGTGTGTATGTGCGACCGTGCCTGTGTTTCCGATCTCGCCCCGGCCCAGTCAGCCTCCTTCGTGCCTGTCGGAAAGGCTTCCCTGTCAAGGACACGACCGAACGGATGTATTTCTACCCGTGTTCCCCCTCGTTCCGAGCGCCGCTTTGTGCTACGGAGTTCTCGGCGCTCTCCAGCCAAGCAAAAGAGAATGCGAACGGCGGTGAGAGCTCGAACCCCCCTTCCACCACTACCACAGACCCCTGCAACACAAATAGGACGTGACACCCCGAGAGAGGGCGGAGGATGCGGAGAGAGAGTGCCAATGTACTCGGGTCCTACACCCCACTGTGCTGCAGACCCCCCCCCCCCCAACCCGACCTCCCTTTCCGCCCGCCTTCATAAGGCCGGCGGCCACACTTTGACATCGACTTTGTGACACCCGATGACTCATGGCGAAGACATTTGAAGACGGATATGACCTCAATTTGCCGATTTATGTAATCACGCCTCAGTCTAATCCCGACGCAGACGCTTACTGCGACGTCGCATATTTCTTTTGGGTTCACCGCGATAGGGACCGCTTGGCTGCTGTTGTTTTTTTAAATTACATTTGGAAGGGACGATTATTTTAGCAACTATATCCATAATTCTAAAATTAAGATTTTTTTTTAAATGTTGCTTTTTCCACATAGGGTTTAATAGGTTTGTACTGCAGCTCATTAAATAAATAAAATCATCCTAAAAAGGAAATAAAAAAATAATTGAAGAGAAAAGAATGAAACAAATATTTGACTGAGACACCTCAGCAGTCCCCTCAATTTTTTTAATTTTCAATCGGTGACCACAATTAAACGAGGTCGAAAAGGGGAAAGGTTTTAGATTATTGTGAAGCAAAGCACGAGCGGGAGAGGAAGGAAAAAAAAAAAAGTCTGTCGCATTGCTTGCTGGTAAGAAAAGTAGAACATGAAATTCTACCCTTGTGTGTGTGTGTATGCTTATGTGTGTATATTTACTCCCTTGCTTTTACAGTGTGGGTCAAGCATACGTGCCTACATTTTGTGAAGCTGCCGCCGCAATCACGTACGAATACAGGAGAAGAAAATTGAAATAAACACTTACGATCCCGTCGCCCCCTTTTAGCTCTCGTGTTTAACAAACGTGAGAACTTTCGAAACAAGTCTCCATGTGACCTTGCGCGGCTGAAACACTCACGCAGACATTATGCGCCATTTCAAACCCCCCCCCGCCCTCGAAAACCCCAATCCGAACCCCCACCACCTCCTTTCTATCTTTCAAGCTTATTAAGTTGCCTTATCGGAGGATACACTCACCCCTTCGAGGCCTCGTGCACACACGCGCAATGTGCAGGTTGGCTGGATAAAACCTATTGTTTGTTCACCCACACACACACACGACGGTGGCGGCTTCATGCCACCACCCTGCCCTCCTCCAAATCAACCCATCGTATCGTTCCTCTCCTCGGGCCTGGGGGGTGAAGACGGGGTGAGGATGGGTATAAGGGAGGAAAGCTGGAAAAGGGGGTGCGACGCAAGTGTGGGTGGGGAGAGGAAGGGGGGGGGGGGCGCTCCGCCTTTGCGCTTGGCTCCAGAAGCCTTTGATGTTCTGCAAATTTCAAATTTCATTATAGAAGAACCCGCTTCTCCCCTCCCCCACTCTGGTACTTAAACAAGCTTTCCACCCCCCCCTCCACCCAACCCCAATGCTGAAGTTAAGAAACTGAAAGCCCTGCAGAAGAGACTTTTCATATGGGTTAATTATTCATTGGGCTGGAAGGGTATGAGCCAAATGTATGTCTGCATGTGTGTGTGTGTGTGTCTGGATTTTTGTTTTTTGCCACGCCTGTCTTATCTCTGGCCTCACCCACTCGGGCTTGTCGCCCCATCGAACGCGCGCTTGCTTTTTTATTTTTTCGACAAGAAAGCGGACGGCCTTTTCGTTTTTAGTCGCTCGGTGCCATTTTGGAAACGAGGGCGGGCGGGAGGCGCTAATGCGGCAAGTCGGCCATTTTACTTGCGCGCGCGTCGGATTTGCGTTCCCGGCGGAGCGCCGGTCGAAAACTGAAGTCCCTGACAGATCGCCGGCGTCAGCAGCGTCGTCGACGTCGCTGGCGGATGGAAAAGGCTGTCAGATGTTTGTAAATGTGTGTTTTGCGAACTGGGTTAGAGAATCCCAGACATCAACTGGGGAGCTGACAAGACGAGACGCTCCATACGAAGAGCCTTTTTGTCGCATATACACTACGAGCAGTACTTTGGATTTCAAAGTGTAGGGGATACATGTAAAAATCCAGAATTTGGAGGGACGACCAAAATTTTTATTTTTATTTTTACTCCTACTAGACCTGGGTGGTACGGCTGAAAATGCATCATATTGTAAGTAGGTGATATCAGGTGTTAATTTTTTGTTTACATAATTAAAAAGAGGAAGTATTTGATGGATGGAAAAATAAATTCCAATAAAATCCAAATAACTGATAGTCAAACTAGTTTTTGAGGAATGGTTCACGATCAGCTGATTTCCGGGGGGGCATCCCCATCAGCTGATAGGTCGTCACTCTGATCCTTCCTCTATTAATTTGCTTTCAATCACCGCCCACTGCCCCGGTCTCAGCTGCAACCCCTCTCTCACCTCTGACCCCTGCCCAAGGCCAAGGTTGGGATCATGCACCCCCCCCCCCCCCCCCTTCCAACAAAGCCCTTGGCCTGTGACGGCTGACCCCGGAGTTAAAAGGACGGTCATAATTCGCTCCCCACTGATTACGGCTGAATGGCTTTTACGTCAAGCCGGTGGGTGGATCAACGGAAAGATGGACCCGATGGACAGATGGATGGAGAGAACAAAAGGGAGGGGGGGCCAGCCCGAAGTGTGCCGCTCCGATGACCTATGCCCCCCTCTCTTGTGTTCTTTCAGAATGAGGGCGAGGATGTAGATGTGATATACAAAACACAGGTGGCTTTGCTTAACTGAACGGCGTCCGAGTCGGAGAGGTCGCCACTCCAAAGGCAAGCCACTCCATTGTTATTCAAACAAACGGGCCAACGTTTTTGCCGCTGCACAAGCACACTTGAAACCTGGCAAAATTTGCTCAATGGGAGCACAACAGCTCCATATTCAAAGTAAAGTGCGACTTCATTTGAGCAGTGACGATGCATCATTTAGTTGACGTTTTATTGAAAAGAGTAAAAAAAAAAAAACGTTTAAAATCGATATCAGTAATCTATGATTGCTTGGAGATGGTGCCTCGAAAACGTTGGGTGGGAGAATACGGAAATGACCTTTGACCCGGCAATTTTCAGCTCAACTAAAAAAAATGATTTAAAATCAATACAAACTGAAAGTGAAGCTAATCGAATCCAACACGACTCAAATCCCGTCAGCACCATTATTTTGTATCGTCTGCATACCTTTTGGTAGGCCACTTTGCTGTTGAGAGCAAGCTCCTGCTGAACGGCGCTGGAAGTGTAAATGACCGAACGGTACTGAGTCCCGACGTCGGCGTGCTGCTTCATACCTGCGTACACGGAAACACAATAGCTAGCATAAGTGCCACAATCATCTCGTCGGCATTTGCATCTAAAAGCAATTTTCACAATTATGTCATCATCCCGCATCTTGAATCGGCCGAGCCAAACGTTTTTCGGTGATCACTTTCGGCATTTGCGGCATTTTGCTGGTGTGGGCGGCTGCGCTTTCATTTTCTTTGTCGTCTCTGCACGTCAACATTTTCATCAGCTTTACATCAGAGTGTTTCTGGAGGACCGAAGCAAAGTACGCGGATAAGGAGGCCAAAGAGCTGCCACGACTTGCGGGCTCTTCAGAAGCGACGCAACTGAGCGCCTTTGACGTCCGTGAAAGCCTTGGCGCTTTATTTCGCACTCTTCACTCTCCTCCATATCATTCTTTTTTTCGCGCATCTTTACTGTCTACCTTCATTGTTCAACTGTGACAGCAGCTACAATATTTTTATCCATAACCAAACTTTGGATAGAAGAATCACGAGAGAATCAATAATCACAATGACGTACCTGCTTTATAATGATAACGCAACACTAACAAAAAAAATAAAAAAATCAGCCTTCACTGCCACCTAAATTGATAACTTTTTATATTAGCGAGCCTCACTATAGCAATAGCAGCACAATGCTGGAGGCAGTACAATAAATAAAGAAATAAGAATATATGCTTTTGGTGTTTACCATTGTGTGTTAGCATTAAGATGAATTTTGTAAAGTAAAGTTCTGGTTGGATACACAAATGTAATTCAGTTTTATCAACTGTATTTCAATAAGTTTCAAGTGGGATAGCAATAATTCCACTCCTACCTTTCCTATCAAAACCAGAATTTAAAAAGCCTGATTCTGTTTTATTCAATCATCAGCGCGGTTACTCTCCAATCAAAGCGGCTCGCGGTTAGCTCCGCCCACTCACAGCACCAGCCTCGCTTTTGATTATTCCAACTCCAGAACCAATCCCAAAAGAATTGAGTCCTCAAAGAAACACAACGGCAACAAACACAAGCCCTCCCCTCCCAAAAAAAACAACCCAACCATCTCTCATGCGCTTTCTCCATTTTTAACAGCCCCCTTCGTTATTTTCACCATCCGTCAAAGGCAGCAGTAATTATTAATGAGAGCCTCCCTGTATCTCTGCATTATGCATGAGAGTCTTGCTTCTTGAAAGCATGGGGTAATGGGGGGGTTGAACCAAAAAAGGGGAGGGGCTCCCGGGGTCACACGCGCCCACTCATGCAAACGGCGCACCGCCTCACGGGGGTCGCTGACCTCCACCCCGTAGAAATATTAATTAACGGTGCTGAAAACAAGAGCGTTCCAAAGTGGCCTCCTTTTAAACGGTTGACGGACAAACGGAATAAAGAATCAGACAGACGTCGTTTGAACCTGGGATTGGTAGCAACGGCTCGGCAAGATGGTTCTCATTGTTTATCCTCGTCCTTCGCTCTTTTCTTCAGAGGCTTTTTAATCTTGCGAACCCCTCCGCGCCCCCCGCTCATTTCCAGCCGACACTTTAAAGCATGTGCACGTTTGAACCAAAAAGAGCAGAGGGGGGGATCAAGTGCGAGGCCGCCTCGTTGATGCATTCGCAGGGTGCGCCTTTCTTCCAGAGACTCCTCAGCTGCTGCTGCTTCGACCCTCTTTCATTCCCCCCCCTCCCCTACCCACCACCGTTGTATTTTTACGTAACGAGCCTTCATCCGCTAACAAGTGCCGGAGCGGGTATTAGCCTCATCTCGCCACGTAGCGTCCCTCCGGCCTACTCCTGCCTCTGGATTTCCAAGCGGGCCGTCCAGCGTTCGCACGGAAGTCGAACACGAGAAGACTGTAAATGAGGCGAATTAAAAACGCGCCTTATGTAACGGCCGTCAAGAGAAGTTAAAGCCGGCCGGCGCTGTTTGGTTTTTTTTCCGGCGTGCGAGAGGCCCATCGCTGGGTCACCTGCACTACTCGCCTCCATTTTTTATTTTATTTTTTTAAAATCAATTCATCTGTCCAATTTCAATCGTGCTTACCTTGCATTTATTTTTCTTTTAGGTATACACAACTGCCTAAACAACAAATGTTAGCTTAACATTGCATGGTACTCAATAAACATCTCATTGGTGGGATTAGGAATCAATGTGATCAATCACCCGGGGAGCTTAACTGAGGTGACCCCGGTAGCAGCACTTGAAAAATATGACGTAATAAAACACAAGAGCAAAAAGAGGCCTGATGGAAAAATCTAAGCTTGATGTCACATTTAGTGTCGTAACAAAGAGTCACAACCGGGTTGTGTAAAGTGATCAATGGTTGTTGGAGCGGGACCAAATCCCAACAAGTCTAATACTTGCAGGTTGTGTTCACATGCCATTATGTTTATATTTTGCTGATTATTTTATTTTGAACTGCTTTTTGCAAGGCTACAAAAGAAAATATAGCAGTTGTAAAGTTACATCTAGTTTTTTTTTTAAACTTCTTTATTGATTTATTTTTCTATTTCTTTGGAGATAAGTGTGCCAAGTATATTTTCTGCTCTAAACTTTGTTCCATAAAAAAAAATTGGTGTTGTTTTTGTGACCTCTCTGTCAAAGTGTAGAAAAACTAGATTGCAGGAATGTGTCTATGTATTTTTTGTGTGTTTCTCAAAAAACTCTTGATGAAACTTTTTTTGTTTAGTCAAAATTTTTTAAATGAATGCACGCCGTTGTAAATGTACACATAGTCATTCATTTTTGATTCTTTAATATGATCCTTGTGTGCTGCTCCCGGCCACTTTGCTGCTGTAAAAGCAGTTTTCCCCATTGAGGGACTAATAAAAACAGATTCTATTCCGCCATCATTTGCACTCTGGTGCAATCCAAATAAATGATGGGGACAAATGCTCGATGACTCTCTTGTGTTTTGTTGTTGTTAGTTCTTTTATGGTGGTGCGTTCGTGCTAGTAGGTTGTGCTGTGCCCTGCGGTCCCGCTACGACTGCGTGTGCGTGCCAACACAGCTCTCTCTCTCTCCCTCTCTCGCCCTTCTCTCTCAGCTGCTATTTTTGCCCTCTTCTTATGTAAGCCGCCGCTGATGCGCTGGAGACAGAGGCAGAGTTTGGGATAGTGAGAGCATCCCCGGTGGATGCACACAAACACACACACACATAAACACACACAAACATGCGCATTTGCACGTGCAGCCTCTCTTTAAGAGGAGGCGAATGGGTGACAATATTTGAAGCCAAATAGTCACGTGAGGCTAAGCTGGAGAAATGGCGTCTAGTGTGTGTGTGTGTCGGTGTGTGGGATGGGAGAACCAAGTGTACGTCCACATCATGATCACTGTTGTTCCTTGCGTGTAGTTTCCAAGACGGAGGCTCTCAAACGTGACGGTTCACAATTGCTTTCTTACCATCGTTAGTTTGCGGACCCAAACTAGCATAATGCGTATTGTTCGGAACCACAAAACAGAATGAATAAAAAACATCCCGGTATCAATACTGTAAGAGATAACGATGAAATGCTGCAATATCTTTGCCGCACTTAACCACGGCTGATTTGGATTTGGCGATTTGAGCAAAATTACGGCCCAACCGCCCTCCCCCTCCCAAATATATATATGCGGTGGACCCAATCCAAAGTATTAATGTATTCCGATGGGATACAATTATCACTAGTTTTCCACCAACCAAGGCCACTGATGTTTCTGTTTTCTTCAAGGGCATAGAAAGCGTGGAGCTTACTGCTAATTGAAGCATTTTTTTCGATTTTCTCACGAAAACACATATCTTCTATCCTTATCTGTTCTTTTTGCTGCAAGGTGTCATAAACGGTGCTCTAATGAGACCTTTTCTGCTGTTGTTGTTTGTCTACTTCCAAACAGATGTCTTTATAAGTTTAACAGAACCAAAAGGACATATAGAAGTGAACACACACACCCACACACACACACGTGCCGGGCAATCTCCATAAATTACAGCCGTCAAGCGTGTAATAAGTGACACCTGGTAATGAGCACGCCATGTGGGGGTAGTGTGGGGATGGCAAGGGTCAGGGTCAAAGTTCAAGGTGATCTCCTATGGGGTTTTCTTTTTTTTTTTTTTTTAAAGAAGGTGGGGGAAGAGTCCCCTAAATTGAGGCAATGTGGTGATTCAGGGCAACACGGGGGGGGACCCCCAAAAGGGAATTGGCGTGTGTCGCAGCCAGCTGGGGTGAAGATATGATTATTGGGGAATATTCATGCTCATTTGTCCGGGACAACGGCCACCAAGTATGACTTAGCAGATGGGGTGATTGGTTTCTATTTTGGGATTGGATCCTTTTCTTGCCGCAATAATAGCCAATATGGGTTTGTTGCATTTGTTTTGATAAAATAAAAAAAATAATAAAAAAAAAGTGCATCATCTGAAGCCCAGACTTGGCAGTTGGGATGCTTGAAATAAGTTCTAATGGATAACTTGGAATTGTAGCCCTCTAAAACTGAAACATAATTTGGATTAGGACCAAATCAAATCACACTGTTTTTTAAAATAGTGTTTTTGTGTAGAATAAAAAAACATTTGAAACAGCTTTACTAGGATCACAGCTAGATGTATTATATATATTTTTTTTTTTATTATTTCAACACTATTGGACAACGTTTTGAATGGCGGGTAAAGTAAATTCTAAGGATAATTAAGGACTTTATTTTGGAAATTTGAATTTTTAAAGATATGCTGACACCCTGAAGATTAACCCTCGGGCATGAGTATAAAATTCTTACTGGTATTTATGCATTATTCACAAAGAACCTAAGGAAAACAAAAATATTCTTGCAATAAAACAATTTGGATCTGCAATTTTTATCTAGCTCCACAACTAAATGATGCTCATGAAACATGAAAGATGAAATACACATTTGCTCCAGATTGCTTCATGTTCACATTGGCAGGCTGCTTGCAAACAAATCGGAGAGTCTAAACTATAATACGTTGCCAAACCAGTGGATTAGCTTCCGCGTGTATTTGCGAAGAAACAAAACCTCGTCGAAACAAATCTTGTTTTATTTATCGGTCAAAGTGGGCACGTATGTGCGCGCACGATCAAAGATCAAGAACGGTGAATGCACCTTCACTGACGCAGCATCAGTAAGTCATATCATAAATAGTACATGGCCTCAGAAAAGAGCGAGGATGGAGGGAAGACGAAGAAAAGGAGACAAAGAGGAGGGGAAAAGGCCTCGCTTGTTAAGATGAACAGCGGCGGGTGTGGAGGAGGGGAGCCGAGGAAGCGCAGGGATGATGTTGGGGGGGGGGTGGGGAGCTGGGAGGAGAAAGTGACTAAGAGATAAAAGAAGAGCGAAGGGATGCGAGAGTGTTTATGTGGCGAGCGGATGGCCTCGGGGAGCCGTCGACTCAACCGCGCCGCTCTGCTGACGGGCCGGGCCGCACGTTCTTTCGTTCGTTCGCTCACTCGTTTGCCTTGTGGGCCCGCTGCAATGAAGGAAGGGGAAGGGGCAGGTAAGACAAGGGTGCGATGGGAATGGAGGATTGGAGATATGCGTTTAAAAAAAAAAAAAAGTAGAATTGGAGCATGTTTGGTTGGGTTAGGGGAATAATAAGCTGATTGTGGAGCTTAGCGCAAAGGGGGATGAGAAATGTTGGAGCAGCTCGAAAAGATGTTCCACGGGGGAAAACATTGAGGGGATTTATTTTTTTTTAAATCAAGGCCTTCTTATGAACTATGAGCAATTAAAGTGGGAATAAGTTGGGTGACTTGCCATCGCAAATATCAAACGGTGTTTCCTGCCTCCGCCGCCGATGCACTTTGACACACCGATGTCACTTTTATGAGTTTGTCACCGTGCGCTCATGTGTGAGGTTGCATTATTGAAGCGTCGTCATAACACGAGACATAAGGGAGCTTTGATTCTTTTGGTAGGTTGGTGGAATAAGAGGGGGGGGGGGCGCGAAGGGGGGTCGTCTTTATGCAACATCCCAGAGAAGCCAGCGGATTGAGACTAGCGTTGCTGAATATGGAAAGAGGGCACACGGCAATGGCTGCTGGAAGTTTCTGATTGGCTGCTAATGTTGCTATCCGGGCCGGGATTGGCGGAGACGACGCGAGCCCCGACATCACGTTGTCGGGACTAAACCCCTTTGAACCGAGGCAAAGCGGAGCGGCGCACAATATCGAAACAGGCGGAACATGCATCCGTACGTGCCAGCCGACGACAAAGTGAGTGAGGGTGGGCTACCCCCCCTCCAGCCCCAAAATCACAAACTCCTGACTTTGTATGTACAAGTGATGAACTTCCTCCACTCTGCTATTCTCTTCCGAGTGCATCACTATAAAGTGGACGGAATAAATTGGAGCTTAAGCACGCGTGAAGGCACAGCCAGCGGGCCACATCACGCCACATTTGTCAAATCAGAGGAGTTTTTTTGTTTTTTTTTTAACCTCAAATCGGTGGTGGTGGGGTGGATGAATGTGAGGCCTCAATGGTGTACTCGGGAAGTCAAAGAATATATACGAAAAAATGTGACGTTCTTTACTGTGGATTGGAGCGCATGGACAATAAATGGCGCCGGCCCTAAATAAAACATGAGAGGAAGGCAAGGCTGTGAGTCAGGGGAAACGCATGACTACATCAGCACGGCCCCCTTGGTGCGTCTTTGCCCACGGAGTCGACACACAAAACAAGCTACAGCTCCAATGTAGCGCCGCTGTTTTGGGATGACCTTGACAACCCCTTCAGCCCCCCCCCCCTTCTCATCCTTGATTGCGTGACGCAGAAAAATACGAACGTCATTTTACATTCACCATGTCGCCGACTAATGTCCGATTTTGAAATTTCTCATTGAGATCAATTTTAATTTTGTATATACAAATAGTGTAGTTGAGTGGCTGAAGTGTGAAATTAAACTACCAAGTCAAGTTTTAATTATCTCAAGTAGGTTCTAATGTAAGTGTGTGTTTCTCGACCAATGACTTGAACAAACCGAACCACTTCTCCGTAATGGCCGGTTTTGCCTCTTGCTTCCCTGAATGGCCCATCCTAGGCCACTGTTTTTTCTATGATTAATCATTTTAATCACTCAGGAGCAAATGTAACCAGGCAATAAAAAACGCACATCCTGACAATAAAAGACCTTTATCCGCTTTAGTTTGTTCCGGAGTTGATGCGTGGCTGTATTTGGGTCATACTGAATATGTAAGTGCAATCATGACGGACGCAAAACATGACGGCATGAACTAAAGTAATGTCACCGAGTACATGTGGTGTGTGTGTGCATGCTCTTGTGTGCGTGTGTGGTGACAAGCATGCCTATAAATCTTTGATTCAGCCCCCTCCCAGCTTGCGTCCTACCCCCAGCCTCTTTTTCGCTTCGCCTTTCCATTCCATGTGAGTGAGCAGAGTAGCTCTTTCCCTCCTCTTCCTCATCCAACGCTCTCCCAGTCCATTTTCTTTCTTATATCCCTTCCAGTGAGCAGGACAAAGTTTTTAACCAAACTTACTGCCCAAAAATTAATATAATTATTTTTGCAACGGCACGATAGAAGAGTAACATCAATGGAAAAACTGTCGAAGTAAAAATAAAACAGAGAACTACATGTAGACAGGCAATATGAAATTATTTAAACTCATTAACATGTTCATCCTAATCAGAAATCTTTGCCATTTATTTTAATGGGAAAAAACAGTCAAAACTCAAATACAAAATGAAAAGCACTTGCAAAGGAACAACTGCTAATCTGGTTTAATTTCACTCTTTAAAACCAGTTTATTTCTATTTTAACCAGGTTTATTATTCTATTTTACAATATTATAATTTATTAAATATGGGGTGTGATTTTGGTGACTGTAAGAAATAAATGGCAATCTAACATCATTTGAAAGGTTAGTTAAGGTACGACTGTATTTATATTTTAAATGTTGGCTCGTATGTCATGTATATATGATATTTGGAGGGGTGGGGGGCATCACGCACCACACTGACATCTCTCCATGGATGGCTGGATGTCAGACGCATTAACACTGTCTGCCATTGACATCCACCCACAGGACCCCCACCAGAACGTACACGTCTGGGCATCATCCTTCTGCTCCAATACGCTGCCCGTGTCCCCTTTGGGATGCCCCTAGTGTGCTTTGCATTTTTTAAATTTTTTTTATTTGGGGTGGGGGAGTGTGTGCGTGCGAGCCCTTCTACCTTGTGTCGGATCGTGGTTCTCCCAGAAGAGTTTCAGCAGCTCCTCCAGACTTATTTCTTCAGGAGAAAAGACCACCCTCACCACTTCAGTGTGTCCTGTCAGACCTGCAGGACAAAGCACACATCGAATTTAGACCTGCATCTAATCATTATTTGAATAATTGATTCATCCGGTGATTCTTTCGCCGATTAATCGATACCAAAAAAATCAATTTAACAATTAAGGCTCAGCTTCATGTGCATCGATCTCACGGTCCCAAACCACGTAAAAAGCAAACCAGTACACTGTAAACGTTTTATTTTTTTTGTCACCATCAGCATCACTCTTCAACATGTTCTCCATGCAGTTGTTTTGATCGGTTGTGCATTCACACCTGTCCAAACAAACTTCACCGAGGGGCTAAATGAAGCGTTCAATCTGAGCCAACTGTACGAGGCAGGTGCGAAAAAACGCCTCGAGGGAAGCACGCGTCGGGACGGATGCTGCAGTGACTTTGACAAAGTATCCTGTCCTCTCAACCCCCTGTAGTCAAAACTTTGTTTTTAACTCCCTTCAAACTGTCAAAGTCTTGAACTCCGTCTTGAACTCCTCTGTTCTTTTATTTTCGTTGCAACTGTGAGCACAACTGTGTTCTCAATCCTGATTGAAATTTCAATGCTTGTAATTGTAATAAATAATAAATATATATTAAATGTTGTGATTTATTCATCCGTTTTCCAATTGGGGCTCATTTGGACAATTTCTCTTGCAGACCCAAAATGGCCGACTTCATGTTCATTTTCCCCTGCAGATCCAAAATGGCCGACTTCTTGTTTATTTTCTGGCATTAAATTAAACTGGTGACAGAGGAAAATTTTTCAAAGGGTGTATCTAATATTGCTCCCTGACAACGACTTAACCTCTTTTGTCACATTACCATTTTTCAGTCTGCCCTTTAATCCTTATGTAGCTTTTACTCGCGGCTACCATCAGTCCCGTCCTTCTCTCTGACCGTTCCGACCGTGTTGTGTTGACAGCTCTTCACCGCGGCCGTCGTTCCGCTCCGTCACGGCCACTGGAGCGACGCCTGCACCTTCTCTTCTAGACGTTCTTTACTTTGGATGTTCTTTCCCGTCAGAAAGTTTATTCCCGCCCTCCCCCTCAAGCTCGAGCTGTCAACCAGCTCCATCCTATAGCTGACGCACAATCCCTTGAAAGGCTTTCGCTCAAAGTCTGCCAGCCAAAAGCTCAAAGCGCCTTCTCCGTCCTTTCCGTGTCCGATCCCACTTCACCCGCCGTCGGGACGCCGCAGTCGCGCCTTTCGGAACGTGCGAGGAGTTCATAATTAAAGCGTACCAAACAGAGCCAGACATCTTCATTTGAATTATATATCAATGCCCTACATGGATCTATTAGAATCTTGATGAGGAAGCACACGCACGCACACACAGGTAACGGGCATGTTTGAGGGCTTTGAGATTTCAGCTGGTGCCAAATGGCAGTCTCGGGGAATGGTGATGGCGCTTCGTACGCGCTAACCTATGCAGAGAAACGCCGCAGTACAGCGCAGAACGCAGCCGATCCGTACAAGTAGGTCATGGGTGGGTGGGGATGGTAGAAGGGAGGGGGGGAGGGGGTATACGCAGCCCATCTGGAGCGGTGCATTCCGAGTTTGCCTGCAAGATGAAGGGAAGGCGGAGAGCAGACGCGAGAGTTATAACGAGTCCGACTGTGGGACTTTTTCTGGCGCATCATGCCAAACGACAGATCAAAAAATGATGAAGCGTCTCGCCGTTGCATTCCTCACAAGAAATTGCGCTTGAAAGTCATCAGTGGCAAAACATCAAGGGTTAGCTTTTACCTGAGCAGACTTCTTCGTAGGTGGGGTTGGGTGTGAAGCCGCCGGCAAAGCCCACCTGGGTGGAGAAGACCCCAGAAACTCTCCAAAAAAGCCTCTCGGCACCCCAGAAACAACCCATACCTGCACGTAAACATCGGTCTTGCTGTGACGCCGTTCAATCTTGCGGGCGATTACTGAGCGTGGAGAAATGTGATTGAAGCATTTACCAAACATGATCGTGCCCATGCCTTGAGGAAAAGGCTCCACGGTGGTGTTCTGGTTGACTGCATGCTTGTCTGCGTTGGGAAACAAGTGTGGAAAGATAGAGGGAACAATTAACAAAAGCTTTCCACTTCACAAACAACACTTTGCATGCAAAAGGCCATCGGCAACTGCCGAGGAGGGCTGAACAGGTCTGGCGCTTGGCTAATGGCGCTACATGGAATTAGCGCGCTAAAAAAAGTCAGTGCGCGCAAAGTAGGAGCGCATGTGATGGCGGCGCAGTCCGCAGATGTGCGAGTGGGATTAGACTCGGATAAGAAGACTGAGGTGACTTAGCGTGTAAATCTCCGCTAAGCGAGGCCCGGTTGGTACGGCAACCACTAATAGTCGGCAGATAAACAGGCCAATGGGTGCACTAAGAGCTTAGGCACACACCAATAATGGACACTTGCTCCAAGGTCAACGCCAGATAACTCTCGAGCTGCTTACAGAGACGTGATGGCAATGACCTGAATTAAAAGTTGAATGGAAAAAGATAAGATAGTTCCTTTTGTGGATGTTTTTATCCTGTAACAGTGGGCCAAAGACCTGTGATTACTGCGCACTACATTTCAGATGAGGAGATTACTCAAAGCTTAACAACTGATTTTTTTGTCCAGTCTAGTAGTCCCAAGAGACTGAAAAAAATATATATATATTGGGATATTTTGTATATTGGATAACTAAAGAAAACATTCGTATGCTCGTTTGAGTGTTTTGGGTCATGCAATTCCCCTCCAATTCTGTAGGTGGCAGTACCGTGCACACAGAAACTTAAGTTAGCCCAACTAAAACATTTTGCAACAATAAAATGTGATCAAAACACAAGCTGGAGCCTTCTGCTTTATGTTCTCGGTGAACGTAACAAGCCCACTAATGCAAATCTAACAAGCGGCAAAGTGATGACACTGGAGAAAAAAAAAAATGCTGCTAAATAGAGCTGTTTGCAAGCCGCCCTGTTTTCGCTTCAGCCAGATGTTCAGCATCTTCAATTTGCACGCCTTTGCCGTCATACCTTCCCCTTTTTTACCTAACGCAAGCACGCAATCTGATTGTTCTCACAGCAGCTTTTGCAAGTGGGGGTGTTCCCCCCTTCCCTCGGAAAGAGAGGCTGGATGAGGTCCAGGCTGTCTTCCAAATCATATGTGTGTTATGCATTCCTAATACAAAAAGTTTTGTTTTTTTTAGAAATTAGCTCGATTTTTTTTTTTCCACTTGGAATTATTTTTTTTTCTGTGCTTTTGTTTTTAAGGCTATCCAAAAACCGTGAAACTTGTAGGTCATCGGTTGTTGCCGTTAAACAGTTTGTGCCGAATCAAAATATCAGATGGCGACCGGCGGTCCAGGGCAAAACAATGACCAGTATTTTTTTTCCATTTTGTGATATCATGATAATGCCAAAAACGGTGACGGCAAGGTTGATTTCCAGGCTGCTCGTTTTGTCCACCCCCCCCCATACCTCCCCCAAGAACGAAAAATCCAGTCCCTCTTAGCCCTTCCCAGCTTCTCGCAGGTTGGCAGCGAACTAGGCACGAGTCGTCGGAGGAGGCTGAAGCTTTATACTGGTGCCAACTACCGTCTGCTGCATGGGAGGATGGGAAGGGGGGTGAGGCGGAATAGGGGTAACAAGGGGAGGGGCGGCAAGACTGGGAACAGCCAAATGAACAAAACAATGTAGCTGCGGCTTGCTGTTGTGGCTCATTTGTCAAACTCCGTGTCTAGTGAAGTTTTTTTGACTTTGAGAACCGCTATTGTCTGCTTTCCAGAATTTCAGAGAGCAGGGTTGCGTCAGAAGTGGTCACAATAAATATGGGCTATTAGTTGGATGGCGCAGGACTGAATTGGCTCATCTAGGGAGAGTTTGGTTGAGAGTTGGAGCCCAACCTGGTGTGCCCCTACCATGTAGCAATCTGCTGGATCGTTTGCGCCAAGGTTAGCGAGTACATAGGAAAGACGCTCGCGAGTCAAGGAAGGGAGGAGGAGAGCAAATGAACATCTTCAATAGAAGGGGTCTTTATTTTAAAGACGGGGGGGGGGGGGTGCATATGTACAGAAAGCGATAATTGAGCGTGCTTGCAAACAACTCCCACCAGGGCCGCACTCAAATAAACTAAGATGCCCCTGCCGTGAAAAGAGGGTGGAACAGATTTGCGCCATGCGGCGTCTCCGAGCTGCTCGGACAGACGGCGCGGGAACGTATGACGGGGCGGAGCCTTCATGCGAGTAATGCCCAGATGGGCCCTCTGGAACCATCGTCCCGTGATGCACTTTGGCGAGAAGAAAGGCAGGTGATGACGAGGAACGCCAGCGTTTCACACACCGCAACACGTTTGATTCTAAGAATAAATCATAATTTTTGTGGGAAGTCAGGAAGCCTATTTTTTATTTTATTTTTTTGCATCGTAGCGCCCACTCCCATGTTTCCCATGATCGTTTATAGTGAACACATACCAGCAGCACATTTAAGTGTCTGGTCATTATTTCTGCCAAAGTTGAGGCACAACAAAATCCACCACCACCACCACGACCTCACCTTGACATGACATTAATTACCTGCGACAGCCATTTTCTCCTGTCGTCCGGCGAGGGCGCACTCCCTGCTCGGCATCTGCGTCTTATCTGACATGTTCTCAAGCCTCAGCGGACACAGATGTAGTGGAGCTGGTAGCGAGACTGCAGGGAGAGACAAATGGCTGAGCGTGGCACACTTGAGCGCAGCTATAGCATGAGGGTGGGGAGGAGGGCGTTGGGGGCGAGGGCGGCCGCTGGAAAGCGCCACGGATATGAATATTCATGGCGCGTGGGCTACGTCGTGCACCGCATAATAACGAGTCAAGGGGTTAATATGACTCTGGCACAAAAGCCTACGCCACACCGCGTGCGGGAATGAAATTAAATTTAAATAAATATCGGCGGTGGCGTGCATGCAAATGAGCTCGAGCCATTCGGCGGCACTCAGAGGCCTCTTCGCAGGTTGGACCGCGGCCTGCTGCTGTGGATTTTTTTGTTGTTGTTTCGAAGGCGTTAATCCAGAAAGGGAGAATAATAGCTTGTTAAAGCGCATGCAAAATAAATGTAGGCGGGATCCCGAATAATGCAAATACAGTAAATGGTCTGTAAACAAACCATTTAGCCGGTTATGTTTGATTCAATGTAGCGTTGCTACGTCATGCAGCGACAGCCAACTTCGAACCAACCCATCGCAGATAATGATGTTGACACTTTGTAACATTTTCAAAACGCGTGTTACTTTAATTCAACAATTACCGTCATTTATTTGCTTTGAGACGTGATGGTTAATACCGGCAAAGGATGCTAGCAAGGGATGCTACCATTATTGGTCAGGAATTGTTGGAGCCCATTTATTATATTTGAACTCTCAGATAATTGTACTTCAAAATTAAGCTAATCCAATGACAAACATACTAGAGTCAGTCAATATCAAGCAAGTTGATGACTCAGCAAATGTGAGATCCGGAGAATTTTCCATCGGTTGCCTTCGGGCTCATGTCGTCATTACGGCTAGGAAATATTTAGCGCTGAAAGAAACTAACTGATTATCACACTGATTGTCTGCGTCATGATCTTGAAAAATGCATAAAATGAAAGTCCACGACTGAGGGCCTGTATGATTTCAGTCGAGCAATATGATGGTAATAAGGATGATAAGTGTGGGCGGCTAATGCTTCATCCTGTACGCTCCACAAGTGACGAAAAGTCAGGGTGTTGTTTCCGCACATGTACCGCGGGCCAGAATAACATCACAGCCTGCTGCAATTCCCTATCTCTCCTTTTTTTAACTCCCTCTCTTCCTGGCTCTCTTATCTGGCGGGGAAATGAAGCTCAATCACCTGCGGAGGAGCTGAGGGCGGCATGGGCGACTTTGCAATGCAAATGCCAGGTAATTACCCCGACACGAGGGGAGTGCGAGCGCACGTATGAAAATGGAGCAAAGAGTGAGGACGGGGCGGGGGGCAGAAAGAAAGAGCGCAGGAAATAGAGAAAGAGATGAACCAAGAGACAAGGTTCACCTGCCTGTTGATGCAGGATGATTGCGGTGTCGGGAGAAGGAGGAAAAAAGGTAGCAGGGGGGGGTGTAAGAAACGCAAACACCAACAAACAATGCCTGGTTGTCTGCGGCATCATCGTGTGCAACAGACTACAGCAAAACAATGCATAGCATTATCGTTGTGACCTGCTTGATTGCAAAAAACATCAATCGTCGATACATTCGGTAGCAGCTCCGTTGCTAACCAAAACAGCAGCACCAAAACATTCCCTCAATACGGCGACAGCGCATGTTGTAAATGACTACGGTTATCAAAGAATTCACTTGCGTGTGTGTGTTTGTATATATACCATTCTGCTCATGCCCTCTAACGGGCACTTGTGTGTGTGTGTGTGTGTGTGTGTACATGCCTGTGTAGGCTTGTGCGTTGTGTGTGCGTGTTGTGCCGCAGGATTTAATGCGTACGCCAGCTTGCAGCTGTTTCATTGTGAGCCAACGAGAGCAGAGCGATGTGCAGATGTGCTTTAAGTATCAAAGAGATTATCAAGTGACCTGGAAATGAATAAACACAGGCAGCGCGCTGCATTGTGAACTCGGCACGCCGGCCGCCATGTTGTCGTTCGTGAAGAGCGAACGTAGCGGTTTGTTTGTTTGGAAGCAACTGTGTGACTCGCAAGTCTAATGAGCATTTTTGGGCGTGTAATCGCAGCGTTGCTTGAGTCTCACTTTGCACTAATTAGAATATAAATCACGCCGCCTTGCGTAGCTTCAAAAGAGCCCTCCGACGTGGCGGCGAGCAGGTGGGACGGTGTGAAAAACAAAAGGCTTTGATTGCTCTGCCACGGTTGGTTAAAAGTAGCGTCACGCTCCACGAGGGGGGGGGGGGGGTCGTGCGGATTCAAAAAGCAACGACGTGACAAATTTGGAGTCATACCTAGGCCACGTGACAAAAGTTGGATTATTGTCCTAATCGTACATTCAAGACTTCATTTGTCATGCCCCTGCGATAAAATTGGATTTTTAAGCAATTGTAATAACTCCGATTAATCGACAATATTTTCTGCTAAAAAGTGACATCAGCCTCAGAACGTCCACATTGACGTGAACCCAAAAACCTCAGCCACATAAAGCCAAGGGAGCAGTGAATGCATGCTTTACATTTTTATGAAGGTCTGCAGTCTTTTTCTCATTCAAGCATTTTACCAACGCTAGAGGGTTTTCGTTCCCTACAACCCCCTCCTCCATTTACCAACTATTTCTGGCCTACATCTTTTGCTAAATCTCCGTCCCACCATCTTTCTTTTTATCATTATTATTCCTGAAGAGACTTTGCTTGGGGGTGAAGATGCCATTTATGTGCTGAGACAAAGCCAAACGGATGAAAAGGACGCAGGGGAACAATATGTTTGCTGACGCCACCATTGCCGAACCTTCATTTTGACCCCGAGGGCTGAGATTGAGCGAGGACCCGGCTGTCTTAATGGGCGATTTTTTTTTGGAGGGGATGACTCCTCCAGACTTCCATTTAAATCACTTAAAAGCCCCTCCATTGTACGTGAAGCCACCATCCACCGCTGCATGCAACCCACTTTTCACAGCGGCGGCAGCAGCGGCGGCCAATTGAGAACGCATTGAAAGCAGCGGAAACAATGAATCAGTTCGCTCGCGTGTCTTTCGCAGCGTAGCTCGGGGACACGAATCTCGCCTCGCCGATTGGCTGCGGCGGGAGGGAAAAGTTGGCGCAAAAGACACCGCAAGGGGAGGATGGAGGCATAAAGGATTTGAAAAGCAAAGCCTCTTTGGTAAAGAGGGAGCCGTGTGGGGGTTGCTGCGGGATGGCTGGATGCGTGGATGGATGCGGGATGACACAAGGTCCAGATTAACCCTAATCTCAGGACTGGTGCTTTAGGTGAGGGAGTGCAAAGGGGAAGCCAGGTGGTTCAAACTGGTAGGAGGAGGGGCGGGGAGGGTGTTAATCTCAGTGTGCTGTTATTTTGATAGAGATATGCCCACAAAAAAAAAAGAGATGTTATGGATTGGAGGAGGCGGGGCTAGAGTGACTGTCGCGGCAAGCCGATTGGTTGCTGACTGCATGGCGACAGTGGCACATGCCCTGGTGCATGGGATTAGAAGGACAGTTCCCTAATCTGCTGTTTTAGGCTCGTATGTAGGCCAAGAGTGGCTTAGCCCGGCCGCTCTTAGCGCTGTGACAGGAAGTGGACTGCCGTGATGTGGCGGCGCGTTAAACAATTGCTCATGCACTGGAAACATTCATAATTCTCACAAAGGTTGTGAACGACTGCAGAACATAAAATCAGCATTATATTTTTTTCAAAACCATGGCAGTAAGAAATGACAAAACAGGCAACCGGCAGCCAGTTAGCAGTTAGTTAGCTTCTGCTCGTAGTTCTCTCATTACCTGAGGCTTGCCATACAGTACAATGCAACTTTATTTATGTAGCGCATTTGACAACACACTGAACTCATCGTTTCTGTGTAGTAAAGCTCACACGCGCAACTACAAAGGGCTGTTTGCGCCGTTGTGGGAGGGAAAACAGTCGACTTCTTTGTCATCCAATTAATGTGGCTCTTTTCATAATTACTATCATCTCATTAATATGTTCTGGATGAATCTCAAATGATCTAATTGCGTAAACCTCATACGGTAAGTTATCGTACAATCAACTCATACGGTAAACCTCCAGTGAACCTAACACTACTACAGAAACTAGGACATATATGAAAATGAACGTATATAAACAACCATTCTTGACTTTAAGGGCACAGCGTTGCTCAATTTAACAAAGTTCCAAAACTGCATTGCGAGTCGATAAATTAGTCACGCATATTAGCAAAAAAAAAAAAGAAAAAAAAAGCGCAGTGCTTTCTGCTTAACTAGGCTGCAAAATTGATTTGCCTGCATGACATTCTATGAACGTTATTGTTCATCACAGGATATGTCAGCCATGTAGTTTCATCTCGAGTACAATTAAAGACTCAAAAGCAGAGTATTTATCATTTTAAAAAGCGGCAAACATACGGTCTACTATTGTATTTTTGCAAAAAAGGTCAAATGGGGTAACACGCAGTGCTGTATAATTTCTTCACTTTTTTCTTTTTTTTTTACATTTGTATCATCATTTTTATGTTTTCTTTCTCCCTACCGTACGCCGCCCCAAAGCGAATCAGTCGTGTGTCAAACAATAACATGTGAACATGAGAAGAACGGTGCAAAAACGGGAAGTAGGTCACACAGCAATTTATTTGACAAAAAAAAAAAGGGAGGAAGGCTTTGGGGGGGATGGTGAAAAGGGAAGTGGGGCACGGTTTGCGCAGAGGCGGCGGGATTTTTGTCAATTTGGGGGGAGAACGCGGTTGATTTTGTTTTTTGAAGTCTGCGTGCTTAAAGGAAAGTTGCAGAAAGGTTCTCCAAAGGTGACAATTTTATTTGGAGTGTGGGAGTTATATTGCGCTCCCTTGGAGGACATCGACACTTGCGACACACACACACACAAAACCACACACACACGCAAACATGCATTGATCAGCTGTCAATGAACAGAACAGCCCACCAATACTTGCAGTAATATTTAAACAGCAAATAGAAGAAACCGATGTAACAGACTGTGGTAATTCCCCGCACACACACATACGCACACACACACACACACACGCATGCACTTCCTGATCCCGATTAAACCCGCTCGTCATCGTCATGTAGGCCGCATCGCCCCCAATCACGCTCCATAGCGATTTCATCTGCGCAGGTTCAAACGACTCAATATTATTTCTTTTATTGTATTAAAAGTGCTGCAGATTTGATTGCATAGAGCAAATGTGTTTCATATGAAATATGTCACATATTAATCCAGTGCAGTGATTTTTAATGGAGTGGAAAATATTTGAGGTGGACAGATGGGAATAAAGCGACGACAAAATATGGATTGCAATTTGAGTCATATTTAAATATATTACGGTGGGGATGAGAATAATATTGTATTCACTTATTTATCTTGTACCGCTTTCGACTGAAATAGGGAATTTAGTTTTAATCACTTAAAAAGACATTACCAAGTTGCAATGAACATTTTTAAATATGTTTTTTTATTTAACTCTGTACATTTGTGTACACATCAAACTAATATTTTTGTATCTTACTGTAGTACTGCAACTACCATTAAAAAAAACAACTTGTGTGTTGCAGCATTGACCAATAAAACCGATTCTGCTTAAAATGATCGCTTATGGTACACAAACATAGAGGTGAGGCCCGTTTTAATATTGTGAGAGTATTCATCAGCCGACGGAAGACAATCTGTGCAGACGTGCAAAGCCATATTAACACATGAGCGAGGCTCTGGAGCACCAGTCCTCTCTAATGACTCCATAATCCCGCCCAAATGCTGCCTGTTTGCTAATCTCTCCATCGGATTACCCGAGTGGGGACGAAGCCTGCGCTCTATTCGTCCCGACCCGGCTCTGCTCCGAGCCGCCGCCTTCTTCCTGCGTGCGAATCCTCGCATACTCGTGAACCTCATGAGTTCTCAAACAAAACCTCATTTTATCATCTAAGCCGTTCTCACGAATCCTCAAACAATCCTCATGATGTCAAACTTGTGTTCTCGAAAGTAAACTAAGAATAATCTCGTACGGTGGACCTTAGACGACGATGTTCTCATTTACTGAACCTCATGTGTTCACATATGGTGCATTCAAATTTCACATGTTTGAAATCATGTTTGTTTCTATCGGGTTATTCAAATGCAGAAGTAAATCATGTTAAATGGGTCATTCCGAATGTTTCAGAAATTGGAATTTTGGCCTTAATCCAAATATTGACCACATGTAAACGTAGTCAATGTAACACAATTACATACAATGAATGACATATATACAGTATTAAGTGTTATTCACTAGGATTTCAATCTCGGACAAATAGTATTTTGAATTAAAAAAAATACAAGTGCCTTGAAAGCTAAAGGAAAAATCTAAAGGATTTCATTTCACGTCCTTACCGAATCAAAGAAAAGAAATACACCCGTCCATTATCTCCCAAAATCAAAGCACAAGTCAGGACTTCTTTTCAGTTATTTTTACGTCTGGCATTGGGGATCTAAGCTCATTTTATCGCTCGCACATCCACCTTGTCCTATTCTTTCTATTCGCTATAGAAAAACGCCATTTTGTGCATGTCTTTGAGGGCCTAAAAATGTCGCTTTGATTTTACAGCCGCGCTTGTATGCCTGGCCCTGCGTGTGTGTGTGTGTGTCTGTCCTATGCACTGTAGCTCAAACTGCAGTCGACAGCCCCGCAACAACGCTTAGCAACAAAGTAACACTCGACGTAACTCAAGCGAAAAAAATTGCACCTTGAAAATAATTTGATCAATTCTGCCAGTTTTGAGGCAAAACACCAAAACAAATATTTTACATCTTGATTAAAATGAATGGGTGGGGTGTCTGAGGAGCAGCACTAAAATGCAAATGAACGACACATCGGGAGCTTGTGTGTACAGAAATAAAAAGCGAAATTAAACGCGTTGAATCGAATCGTATTTTTTTTCCTGAAATTTACAACGGCCCTTGGAAAAGTGAAATGTCATAGAAATGCGGCATTAACAGATGCATTGTAAAGGTTTGGGAAGTGAAGCATGAGATGGAGGTAAGGTACGTTCCAATCGACGACGTTAGCGGAGGAGAGGGGTGGGCTTTTTTTTTTTTTTGTTCCTACGGCTGTCCTGTTTCCCGCGATCAGCTGACGGATGAGCGCCAAGGGGGTCAGGGGGCAAAACCTTGCATTGTCAGCCGAGCTGCCCGCCGCCCAACGTCCCCTTCCGCCCCCCCAACCCACCTCCCGTGGGGGTTCCCCTCCCCTTCGCTAGCCCCCCCCTTTGCATGCTGCCTCCTGCAGCATCTACATACATTTATCAAACGTGTTGTGTTACACTTACATGTATGACACTTGGGGATAAGTAAAACTAAAATTGAAAAAAAAAAAAATGGAAATAAAAATGCATTATGGAAAAAATGAAAACCAAGCAAAATTACATTTTAAATTATTAAAACAAATTAAAACTTACTATGATTGGGGCAAAAATGTACTTCACTTATATTATAATTTTGGTATTTATTACTTAATATCATATGTGACCTTTCCGGGCTTCATTTTAAATGAATTTCTATATTATCTAACAGATTATCAAATGAATCGAGAATTATTTGACAATCCACCATTCAGAGACTGCAAATTTAAAATAATGTACTCTTTTCCATAAAAGGATGAAAATGAAAATCCGATCCATTGCCGACTCAACAAAAGAATCGAGATTCATCAATTATTAAAATAATTTAGTAGCGGGTTTACTTTGAACCGAACCCAAGTCACAAGTAATCTTAACACATTGAACCTTATGTATTTGTTCTCATGACCCTCATACGTCCCACCTAAGCGTCCTCCGAGTCTTTAGAATGCACCTCACGATCCTCATAACCTCTTCTTCCTACCGTGACTCTAACGTATCTCTTTTTGTGCCGATACGTTTGAACCTAATACGTTCTCGCACTGTGGACTGCCTTTGCTCTTTCCGCAGTGAAGCCAAAAATGTCCTCATCCATTTCCACGTATGACGTATCATACACCAACTTCTCCCGAACGATTGCATGCGACGACCGCTGCGTACTTCACGACATATATGTAAAGGAACAAGACATCGCACCCTCCCCCTCGTCTTTTAGCCAAAACCATAGCATAGTCACATCCAGCCCACCCCACCCCCAGCCCAGTTTTTCCTGTGTAATCCCTGCCAGCTGGCCTGGTTGGTTAATCCCTCTGCACTGATCAGATAGGCCGCGCATCCAGTACGGGACAGGGGCAGATAGGGGCGGGACGCTCCTGTCTATGCGTGAGCGTGTGTGTGTGTGTGTGTGTGTGTGTGTTGGTGAGGTGGGGGGTGGTGTCGACCAGAAAGCATAAATTGCCGCTCGTGCCTTTGCCTCAGCGCAGTGTGTCTGTGCGCGAGCCAGTCGCCTCTTCCTCCACCTCCTCCTCCTCCATCCCTTTATCTCCTCTTCCCTTGGATGTTCATACATATATACCTTCTTGGCTTATATATGTATCCTTTTGGGCTTTTTTTTTTTCCTTCCCTGAATGGATTTTTTTCCTCCACAATGGTATAGATATATAAAATCATCCCTACCTGTTTTGTTGTTTTGTTTTTTTTTCCTCCTGACTGCATGCCTCCCCATCCCTTGTCGTCCGCCATCCCAGCATCCCTCTTTTATCCCGCAAGCCGGCAAGAGGACCGACCTCGGGATGCGGAATCAGGACCACGGATGCGCCAAAACGAGAGGAAATACTGCAGCCTCCTCTCCTGTTCACATCTGGGATATGACAACAAGTGCATATGTTATTTTTCTAGGTAAAGCGATTAATTGTCGAAGAAAAAAAAAGTTGTAAACTTCCTTGGACTGACATTTGTGGTTAAAGCGCCACCGTTGGCATTTGTTTATTTCCAGCCTGTTAGCGGCAGAGAGGTGATGGGAGAGTGGGAGGATGTTAAGGGAGGGAGGGGGGGGGGGATAACGACGCGGCTTTACCGACTAACGATGCGACGCTTAAAGCCGTTAAGCGGCGGTGGCGTGTGGGGGGAATTCGTGTGCAGGAATGGGAGCAGGCAAAAGGTAGCTCGCTATATCTCGCATGGATGCATGGGTCTATTGTTGCCCCCTCCGCTTCCCTCCACCCTCGCCGCAATCGCTCATGTCCCGATGCATCCACGTCAAGCAGGTTCCGGTGTTCGGTTTGAGCTCTTTGTGTTCACAGTGGACCTTGATTTAATTTCAATACAATTAAGGCACGCGGTGAATGCCAAGAGAGAAGCCACAGTCTTCGCTCACCTGAAGGCGACAAGTCACGTAGCCACGGGCCGCCCACGGGCCGCCCACAGGACGCGGCGCACAAAAGGCGCAGTGAAGGTTAAACTGCTTTGACGCGGGAATACGGTCCGGTACCGCAAAAGACATGGTCGTGGCTCCGTCGGAACCGGATTAGCGGTGCGGGCCAAGTGGGCAGAGGGGTCGCATGTCGAGGTGGTAAGGGGGGGGGGGGGGGGTGCCATGTGGTGACAGCGGGACACTTTGAAGGTCTGCCAGTTTCCACTTGACCTGTAATGACAACGCAAGGTTAGGAAGTGGCAAACGCCGTAAAACAAGGAAAAAGAGAGGAGTTTTCACAATGGAAAACATGCACCTGCAAATTTTGTGGGATTTAATTTTTAAGAGAGAGAGAAAAAAGAAATCAGTAAACAAAGAAAATATGTAAAACTTGTTTATTATAAATAATATGAGAGGAAAATAAATACAAATAACTCAATAATTTAAAAAAAATATTTTAAAAAAAAATGCGTATGGGTACCCACATTTTAAACCATGAAAAGATGACCAATTCAGAGATCAATTTAAATATGAATGCTTTTTATTTAACTTTTTTCATGTATGTATTTTTGTCGTATTTTTTTCTACTTTGTTGCAAAAAATCCCAATAAAGAAACCATTTTATGCACCAAATATTCATGTTTGCTTTTTTTTTTAAAACCCGAAAATGTTGATGATTCAAAAATGTACATATTTTGTTCAATTGGAACAATTATGGCGCTCATTATAACGCTATTTAAACCTATGGTCAGCCCACGGACCATATTGAGCACTCGACTTGCATCCTAAAAACAAACTTCAGAGTGACTTTTCTAAAAATGCCCAAAACATCGTTTTGATTCACCAAATTCAATGAATCCGAATGAGTCTTGTGATTGTGATCTTCAGTCCTGTCAATCTTCCAGCACTGAAGCATTAAAAGCAGAACATTCACTGCAGCGTGTTGGTCTTTATGTTGCGATTTCCTGACGGCCCTTTTGAGACGCACACAATGAGCGCGTGCGGAAGGGCAAATGTGGCGAGGTCATCAACAGCTTTTTTTTTTTTTTCTTCCAGGCCGCCATCTTGCTTGCTGTCTGCGCATTATGCATGTCGGCTCTATAGAATTGGGACACCCCCCGCGCTTCAAAATGAAGCGGGGGTGTGGGGGGGTTGTTAGACAGCAGGTATTAATATATACCACCCCCACCCCACCCCACCCCACCCCATCACCACTACCATACATCATCGTGACATATTATTATTGCTATTGTTAAAGAGCACCGCTGTTTTGCATTTTGATGTATAACATAAAGCAAAATATTGTCTATATGGGGAAATAACATGACCTTTTGGGGTCTTTACTCGATGCGAGGTGGAAATTGTTGTGCCAGACAATATATATTTTTGATACGCCACTGTACAAGTGGAGTGGGGGAAAAAGAAGTCCCGATGCAATTTTCTCCCGTTTTATTAAACAGTACGGTCAAACAGACGAATAAAAAAAATTCTTGGCCATGGAAACATCACTTGCTAGGCCACACCCCCTGGAAAGGTGCACAGTGGAATTTCAATTCATTTCAATGATGAATATTGATTTGTACATACAACATATGTATATTGTTTGTGAAACAAGGAAGCACTCAAAATATAAAATAGAATGCCCCACCACTACTTAACAGTGCAAGCACTATTCAATTTATTCCAGAATAAATAAATCAAAGCATATTTTCTTACTATTGCACCAGTTATCAAAATCATTTCTTTTTTTTGTCCATTCATTGGAAGACCCCTGCTTCCACAAACAGACACACACTCGGCAGCGTCAAATCAATCTAATTTCGTCATGTAAATAGAGGTCGGCGCAGGCGACATGGCGGAGCGTCACTAATGGAAGAAAGAGATGGATGCCTTATGATAATGAAAGCACAATGAAGCACAAGCATGACCTTGCGGCGGCAAGTGTTGAACTGCGCACACACACAGACACACACACGCTCCCCTGCACACGACAACTAATAACAGGGTGACGGGAGCTCACCCCAGCATTTTTCTTGTCTTTTTGTGTGTGCCGTTAAAATGGCTCAGCATAAACAAACATCCCCAATAAAAAGCACATGCAGACATTTAAAAAGACAAGAGCACATTCTTGTTACACGTACACACACAAACTAACTATGCAAAAGATGGAGACCTGCTCTTCAGAAATGGGGTGACCAAAATATTAAGGACACCGCTCAGCTTGACAGCTGACAAGCTAAAAGGACAATAACACAAAAGCCAAACAAAAGTGAGCTTTATCTCATCCTGAAAATAATAGAAATGCTTTAAAAGGCCAGCTGAGTCCCCAGACCTCAATCCCATTGAAAACCAGCAGAGTGAGCTAGAGGAGAGGACCCAGAAAACCATAACATTGTTTCCAAACTTTTGATTGGAATAGAATATCAAATGAAATACATTAAATTTTACATGGAAGAATAAAAAAGTTCGGAGTTTGCCTTGTCTTCTTACGGCCGCCTAATTCATTCTATTCATTTGAATATTCCATCCGCTCAGCGCCAATGAGGAGCCAAAATAGAGTCCCTGGAGACCCTAGATAAGAGTCGCGGGAGAGCCCATGGAGGGAGCCTGCTTTCTTTCCACGCACAAGCGACACGTGCCGTCGGCCCCGGGCCCCAACTGCCGCCCACCTCCACCCCCAGCCCCGTCAACACATTATTGTCAGCGTTCTCAACTAACCCCAGCCTGGACGCCTTCTCCCTTAAACAATTGAGTTCATAAACTTACCAGAAGCGTAGGAAACGCCATGAGCATACAAGCGAAACTCCAAACTATCAAGCGCCATAAAACATAGATTAACAAAATAAGTAGGAATGTTAGGTATTATTGTGTGAAGGCGAAGGCCTTCACACATATGTTATTCTACTCCATTTACTTTATTATTGTGTGAAGGCGAAGGCCTTCACACATATGTTATTCTACTCCATTTACTTTATTATTATTGTGTGAAGGCGATGGCCTTCACACATATGTTATTCTACTCCATTTACTTTATTATTGTGTGAAGGCGAAGGCCTTCACACATATGTTATTCTACTCCATTCACTTTATTATTATTATTGTGTGAAGGCGAAGGCCTTCACACATATGTTATTCTACTTTTTTCACTTTATTATTATTATTATATTTTATTCTCCTCACTTTTTTGTCCCGTTTCATCGTCCACATAATTCATCCGATTCACTCCATTCCACTTTTCACGTATTCCAAATATTCAGGAAAGGGTGGCTTCCATTTTTCTCATTCCGAATATTTTCCGATTCCGCAAAATTCCCCAAATTCCGACAAATTTTTCCCCATTCATTCTTAATGGCACATTCGACATTTCACATTTACGTCGTTCCAATTTGAAATTCACATCATTCAGCACATTCTAATCACATTCGGAAGGATTCTCGATATTCCCAAAATTCCCAAATTCGAAAATTTCACGTTTTCACGTTATAAATTCCGACAAATTTTCACAAAATTTCGTTTTTCACCTCTAACTTCTACATTTTTCAACCGATTCAACTCGTTCCAACTTTCAACTGTTCATCTTTTGCCTACCTATTCCACAACGTTCCACTTACCAAAAACTTCACATCTTTTATTTTGAAATTCAACTAAAATTCTCTTAAATTCCGTTTTTCTACTCTAATTTCTACATTTTTCAACCGATTCAACCCATTCCAACTTTCAACTGTTCATCATTTTTCTACCTATTCCACAACTTCCCACTTACCAAAAACTTCACATCTTTTATTTTGAAATTCAACCAAAATTCTCTCAAATTCCGTTTTTGTACTCTAATTTCTACATTTTTCAACCGATTCAACCCATTCCAACTTTGAACTGTTCATCATTTTTCTACCTATTCCACAACTTCCCAAATACTTCACATCTTTTATTTTGAAATTCACACCCAATTCCTTTTTCCCTTCTCATTTCTACATTTTTCAACCGATTCAACCCATTCCAACTTTCAACTGTTCATCATTTTTCTACCTATTCCACAACTTCCCACTTACCAAAAACTTCACATCTTTTATTTTGAAATTCACACCCAATTCCCTTTTCCCTTCTCATTTCTACATTTTTCAACCGATTCAACCCATTCCAACTTTCTACTGTTCATCATTTTTCTACCTATTCCACAACTTCCCAAAAACTTCACATCTTTTATTTTGAAATTCACACTCAATTCCCTTTTCCCTTCTCCTTTCTACATTTTTCAACCGATTCAACCCATTCCAACTTTCAACTGTTCATCATTTTTCTACCTATTCCACAACTTCCCACTTACCAAAAACTTCACATCTTTTATTTTGAAATTCACACCCAATTCCCTTTTCCCTTCTCATTTCTACATTTTTCAACCGATTCAACCCATTCCAACTTTCAACTGTTCATCATTTTTCTACCTATTCCACAACTTCCCACTTACCAAAAACTTCACATCTTTTATTTTGAAATTCACACCCAATTCCCTTTTCCCTTCTCATTTCTACATTTTTCAACCGATTCAACCCATTCCAACTTTCAACTGTTCATCATTTTTCGACCTATTCCACAACTTCCCAAAACCTTCACATCTTTTATTTTGAAATTCACACCCAATTCCTTTTTCCCTTCTCATTTCTACATTTTTCAACCGATTCAACCCATTCCAACTTTCAACTGTTCATCATTTTTCTACCTATTCCACAACTTCCCACTTACCAAAAACTTCACATCTTTTATTTTGAAATTCACACCCAATTCCCTTTTCCCTTCTCATTTCTACATTTTTCAACCGATTCAACCCATTCCAACTTTCAACAGTTCATCATTTGTCTACCTATTCCACAACTTCCCACTTACCAAAAACTTCACATCTTTTATTTTGAAATTCACACTCAATTCCCTTTTCCCTTCTCATTTCTACATTTTTCAACCGATTCAACCCATTCCAACTTTCAACTGTTCATCATTTTTCTACCTATTCCACAACTTCCCACTTACCAAAAACTTCACATCTTTTATTTTGAAATTCACACCCAATTCCCTTTTCCCTTCTCATTTCTACATTTTTCAACCGATTCAACCCATTCCAACTGTTCATCATTTTTCTACCTATTCCACAACTTCCCACTCCTCAAAAACTTCACATCTTTTATTTTGAAATTCACACCCAATTCCCTTTTCCCTTCTCATTTCTACATTTTTCAACCGATTCAACCCATTCCAACTTTCAACTGTTCATCATTTTTCGACCTATTCCACAACTTCCCAAAACCTTCACATCTTTTATTTTGAAATTCACACCCAATTCCTTTTTCCCTTCTCATTTCTACATTTTTCAACCGATTCAACCCATTCCAACTTTCAACTGTTCATCATTTTTCGACCTATTCCACAACTTCCCACTTACCAAAAACTTCACATCTTTTATTTTGAAATTCGCCACAAATTCTCCAAATATTCTACATTTCTCAAGTAATTCAACACGTTTCAACATCGTTCGGCAGCATTCCCCGAAGAAGTTATTCATACATTTCGCCTTCACACGCAATTTCTCCAGAAATTGCAAAATTCTAGTTATATTTTATTCTCCTCACTTTTTTGTCCCGTTTCATCGTCCACATAATTCATCCGATTCACTCCATTCCACTTTTCACGTATTCCAAATATTCAGGAAAGGGTGGCTTCCATTTTTCTCATTCCGAATATTTTCCGATTCCGCAAAATTCCCCAAATTCCGACAAATTTTTCCCCATTCATTCTTAATGGCACATTCGACATTTCACATTTACGTCGTTCCAATTTGAAATTCACATCATTCAGCACATTCTAATCACATTCGGAAGGATTCTCGATATTCCCAAAATTCCCAAATTCGAAAATTTCACGTTTTCACGTTAAAAATTCCGACAAATTTTCACAAAATTTTGTTTTTCACCTCTAACTTCTACATTTTTCAACCGATTCAACTCGTTCCAACTTTCAACTGTTCATCTTTTGCCTACCTATTCCACAACGTCCCACTTACCAAAAACTTCACATCTTTTATTTTGAAATTCAACCAAAATTCTCTTAAATTTCGTTTTTCTACTCTAATTTCTACATTTTTCAACCGATTCAACCCATTCCAACTTTCAACTGTTCATCATTTTTCTACCTATTCCACAACTTCCCACTTACCAAAAACTTCACATCTTTTATTTTGAAATTCAACCAAAATTCTCTCAAATTCCGTTTTTGTACTCTAATTTCTACATTTTTCAACCGATTCAACCCATTCCAACTTTCAACTGTTCATCATTTTTCTACCTATTCCACAACTTCCCAAATACTTCACATCTTTTATTTTGAAATTCACACCCAATTCCTTTTTCCCTTCTCATTTCTACATTTTTCAACCGATTCAACCCATTCCAACTTTCAACTGTTCATCATTTTTCTACCTATTCCACAACTTCCCACTTACCAAAAACTTCACATCTTTTATTTTGAAATTCACACCCAATTCCCTTTTCCCTTCTCCTTTCTACATTTTTCAACCGATTCAACCCATTCCAACTTTCAACTGTTCATCATTTTTCTACCTATTCCACAACTTCCCACTTACCAAAAACTTCACATCTTTTATTTTGAAAAAGATTTCCCTTTTCCCTTCTCTTTTCTACATTTTTCAACCGATTCAACCCATTCCAACTTTCAACTGTTCATCATTTTTCTACCTATTCCACAACTTCCCACTTACCAAAAACTTCACATCTTTTATTTTGAAATTCACACCCAATTCCCTTTTCCCTTCTCATTTCTACATTTTTCAACCGATTCAACCCATTCCAACTTTCAACTGTTCATCATTTTTCGACCTATTCCACAACTTCCCAAAACCTTCACATCTTTTATTTTGAAATTCACACCCAATTCCTTTTTCCCTTCTCATTTCTACATTTTTCCACCGATTCAACCCATTCCAACTTTCAACTGTTCATCATTTTTCGACCTATTCCACAACTTCCCACTTACCAAAAACTTCACATCTTTTATTTTGAAATTCACCACAAATTCTCCAAATATTCTACATTTCTCAAGTAATTCAACACGTTTCAACAACTTCGGCAGCATTCCCCGAAAAAGTTATTCATACATTTCGCCTTCACACGCAATTTCTCCAGAAATTGCAAAATTCTAGTTATTGTGTGAAGGCGAAGGCCTTCACACATATGTTATTCTACTTTTTTCACTTTATTATTGTGTGAAGGCGAAGGCCTTCACACATATGTTATTCTACTCCATTTACTTTATTGTGTGAAGGCGAAGGCCTTCACACATATGTTATTCTACTCCATTTACTTTATTGTGTGAAGGCGAAGGCCTTCACACATATGTTATTCTACTCCATTTACTTTATTGTGTGAAGGCGAAGGCCTTCACACTTATGTTATTCTACTCCATTCACTTTATTATTATTATTATTATATTTTATTCTCCTCACTTTTTTGTCCCGCTTCTTCTTTCACAAAATTCACCCGATTCACTCCATTCCACTTTTCACGTATTCCAAATATTCAGGAAAGGGTGGCTTGTATTTTTCTCATTCCGAACATTTTCCGATTCCGCAAAATTCCCCAAATTCCGACAAATTTTTCCCCATTCATTCTTAATGGCACATTCGACATTTCACGTTTACGTCGTTCCAATTTGAAATTCACATCATTCAGCACATTCTAATCACATTCGGAAGGATTCTCGACATTCCCAAAATTCCCAAATTCAGAAATTTCACGTTTTCACGTTAAAAATTCCGACAAATTTTCACAAAATTTCGTTTTTCAGCTCTAACTTCTACATTTTTCAACCGATTCAACTCGTTCCAACTTTCAACTGTTCATCTTTTGCCTACCTATTCCACAACGTCCCACTTCCCAAAAACTTCACATCTTTTATTTTGAAATTCAACCAAAATTCTCTAAAATTTCGTTTTTCCACTCTAATTTCTACATTTTTCAACCGATTCAACCCATTCCAACTTTCAACTGTTCATTATTTTTCTACCGATTCCACAACTTCCCACTTACCAAAAGCTTCACATCTTTTATTTTGAAATTCACACCCAATTCCTTTTCCCTTCTCATTTCTACATTTTTCAACCGATTCAACCCATTCCAACTTTCAACTGTTCATCATTTTTCTACCTATTCCACAACTTCCCACTTACCAAAAACTTCACATCTTTTATTTTGAAATTCACACCCAATTTCCTTTTCCCTTCTCATTTCTACATTTTTCAACCGATTCAACCCATTCCAACTTTCAACTGTTCATCATTTTTCTACCTATTCCACAACTTCCCACTTACCAAAAACTTCACATCTTTTATTTTGAAATTCAACCAAAATTCTCTCAAATTCCGTTTTTGTACTCTAATTTCTACATTTTTCAACCGATTCAACCCATTCCAACTTTCAACTGTTCATCATTTTTCTACCTATTCCACAACTTCCCAAATACTTCACATCTTTTATTTTGAAATTCACACCCAATTCCTTTTTCCCTTCTAATTTCTACATTTTTCAACCGATTCAACCCATTCCAACTTTCAACTGTTCATCATTTTTCTACCCATTCCACAACTTCCCACTAACCAAAAACTTCACATCTTTTATTTTGAAATTCACACCCAATTCCCTTTTCCCTTCTCATTTCTACATTTTTCAACCGATTCAACCCATTCCAACTTTCAACTGTTCATCATTTTTCTACCTATTCCACAACTTCCCACTTACCAAAAACTTCACATCTTTTATTTTGAAATTCACACTCAATTCCCTTTTCCCTTCTCATTTCTACATTTTTCAACCGATTCAACCCATTCCAACTTTCAACTGTTCATCATTTTTCTACCTATTCCACAACTTCCCACTTACCAAAAACTTCACATCTTTTATTTTGAAATTCACACCCAATTCCCTTTTCCCTTCTCATTTCTACATTTTTCAACCGATTCAACCCATTCCAACTTTCAACTGTTCATCATTTTTCTACCTATTCCACAACTTCCCACTTACCAAAAACTTCACATCTTTTATTTTGAAATTCACACCCAATTCCCTTTTCCCTTCTCATTTCTACATTTTTCAGCCGATTCAACCCATTCCAACTTTCAACTGTTCATCATTTTTCGACCTATTCCACAACTTCCCAAAACCTTCACATCTTTTATTTTGAAATTCACACCCAATTCCTTTTTCCCTTCTCATTTCTACATTTTTCAACCGATTCAACACATTCCAACTTTCAACTGTTCATCATTTTTCGACCTTTTCCACAACTTCCCACTTACCAAAAACTTCACATCTTTTATTTTGAAATTCACGCCAAATTCTCCAAATATTCTACATTTCTCAAGTAATTCAACACGTTTCAACATCGTTCGGCAGCATTCCCCGAAGAAGTTATTCATACATTTCGCCTTCACACGCAATTTCTCCAGAAATTGCAAAATTCTAGTTATTATTATTCTTCTATTTTATTCTCCTCACTTTTTTGTCCCGTTTCATCTTTCACATAATTCATCCGATTCACTCCATTCCACTTTTCACGTATTCCAAATATTCAGGAAAGGGTGGCTTGTATTTTTCTCATTCCGAAAATTTTCCGATTCCGCAAAATTCCCAAAATTCCGACAAATTTTTCCCCATCCATTCTTAATGGCACATTCGACATTTCACAAAATTTCGTTTTTCACCTCTAACTTCTACATTTTTCAACCGATTCAACCCATTCCAACTTTCAACTGTTCATCTTTTGCCTACCTATTCCACAACTTCCCACTTACCAAAAATTCCAAATTTTCAAATTTGAAATTCAACCAAAATTCTCTCAAATTCCGTTATTCCACTCTAATTTCTACATTTTTCAACCGATTCAACCCATTCCAACTTTCAACTGTTCTTTTTTTGCCTACCTATTCCACAACTTCCCACTTACCAAAAATTCCAAATTCTCAAATTTGAAATTCAACCAAAATTCTCTAAAATTTCGTTTTTCTACTCTAATTTCTACATTTTTCGACCGATTCAACCCATTCCAAATGCATTCACCTTATGCTTCCCACATTCACTCCCATTCACCCCCACTTCCACTACGCTTACACATTCAACCCTTGACCCCCAATTCCAGTGTGGCGGCCATCTTGGATTGACCCTCAAGTGCCCCCAATGAACCCAAAATGAACCGGAAGTGCCCCAAATAGACCGGAAGTGACCCCACATAGACCGGAAGTGACCTCTGGTAAACCGGAAGTGACCCCAAATCAAACCGGAAGTGACCCCAAATGAACTGGAAGTGACCTTTTTAGACCGGAAATGACCCCAAATAAACCGGAAGTGACCTCAGCTAGACCGGAAGTGACCTGTTTTAAACCGGAAGTGACCCAAATAAACCGGAAGTGGCCCAAATTAGACCGGAAATGACCCTAATCAAACCGGAAGTGACCTTATTTCAACACTAAGTGCCCCAAATAGCTACATTTGCGCTAACTTTTTCGTTTTATGTCCGATTTAACTCGTTTCAACATTTTTACCCCAAAAGTGAACCTCTTGAGGCCGTTTTTTTTGGTTTTGTTCCAAATTTAGAAAGATTTTGGCGCGATTGCTTTTTTTTATTTTCCCATTCATTCTCTGTGGGGATTCAACATTTGCTCTAACTTCTACATTTTTTAACTGATTCAACCCATTCCAACTTTCAACTGTACATCTTTTGCCTACCTATTCCACAACTTCCCATTTACCAAAAATTCCAAATTTGAAATTCAACCAAATTCTCTAAAATTTCGTTTTTCTACTCTAATTTCTACATTTTTCAACCGATTCAACCCATTCCAACTTTCAACTGTTCATCTTTTGCCTACCTATTCCACAACTTCCCACTTAACAAATATTCCAAACTTTCATTTTGAAATTCACCACAAATTCTCCAAATATTCTACATTTCTCAAGTAATTCAACACGTTTCAACATCGTTCGGCAGCATTCCCCGAAAAAGTTATTCATACATTTCGCCTTCACACGCAATTTCTCCAGAAATTGCAAAATTCTAGTTATTATTATTATTATATTTTATTCTCCTCACTTTTTTGTCCCGTTTCATCTTTCACATAATTCATCCGATTCACTCCATTCCACTTTTCACGTATTCCAAATATTCAGGAAAGGGTGGCTTGTATTTTTCTCATTCCGAAAATTTTCCGATTCCGCAAAATTCCCAAAATTCCGACAAATTTTTCCCCATCCATTCTTAATGGCACATTCGACATTTCACAAAATTTCATTTTTCACCTCTAACTTCTACATTTTTCAACCAATTCAACCCATTCCAACTTTCAACTGTTCATCTTTTGCCTACGTATTCCACAACTTCCCACTTACCAAAAATTCCAAATTTTCAAATTTGAAATTCAACCAAAATTCTCTCAAATTCCGTTATTCCACTCTAATTTCTACATTTTTCAACCGATTCAACCCGTTCCAACTTTCAACTGTTCATCTTTTGCCTACCTATTCCACAACTTCCCACTTACCAAAAATTCCACATGTTCAAATTTGAAATTCAACCAAAATTCTCTAAAATTCAGTTTTTCTACTCTCATTTCTACATTTTTCGACCGATTCAACCCATTCCACATTTATTCCTCTTATTCACCTTATGCTTACCACATTCACTCCCATTCACCCCCACTTCCACTATGCTTCCCACATTCACTCCCATTCACCCCCACTTCCACTATGCTTACACAATTCAACCCTTGACCCCCAATTCCAGTGTGGCGGCCATCTTGGATGACCCTGAAGTGCCACCAATGAACCCAGAATGAACCGGAAGTGCCCCAAATCAAACCGAAAGTGACCCCTAATAGACCGGAAGTGACCTCAGGTAAACCGGAAGTGACCCCAAATCAAACCGGAAGTGACCCCAAATGTACCGGAAGTGACCTTTTTAGACCGGAAATGACCCCTAATAAACCGGAAGTGACCTCAGACGAACCGGAAGTGACCAAAATTAAACCGGAAGTGACCCAAATAAACCGGAAGTGACCCAAATAAACCGGAAGTGACCCCAAATAGACCGGAAGTGACCTCAGGTAAACCGGAAGTGACCCCAAATAAACCGGAAATGACCTTTTTTAGCCGGAAATGACCCCAAATAAACCGGAAGTGACCTCAGCTAAACCGGAAGTGAACTATATTAAACCGGAAGTGACCCAAATAAACCGGAAGTGACCCAAATAAGACCGGAAATGACCCGAATCAAACCGGAAGTGACCTTATTTCAACACTGAGTGGCCCAAATAGCTACATTTGCGCTAACTTTTTCGTTTTTTGTCTGATTTAACCCGTTTCAACATTTTTACCCCAAAAGTGAACCTCCTGAGGCTGTTTTTTTTTGTTTTGTTCCAAATTTAGAAAGATTTTGGCGCAATTGCTTTTTTTTATTTTCCCATTCATTCTCTATGGGGATTCAACATTTGCTCTAACTTCTACATTTTTTAACTGATTCAACCCGTTCCAACTTTCAACTGTACATCTTTTGCCTACCTATTCCACAACTTCCCACTTACCAAAAATTCCAAATTCGAAATTCAACCAAATTCTCCAAAATTTCGTTTTTCTACTCTAATTTCTACATTTTTCAACCCATTCCAACTTTCAACTGTTCATCTTTTGCCTACCTATTCCACAACTTCCCACTTACCAAATATTCCAAACTTTCAATTTTGAAATTCACCACAAATTCTCCAAATATTCTACATTTCTCAAGTAATTCAACACGTTTCAACATCGTTCGGCAGCATTCCCCGAAAAAGTTATTCATACATTTCGCCTTCACACGCAATTTCTCCAGAAATTGCAAAATTCTAGTTATTATTATTATTCTTCTATTTTATTCTCCTCACTTTTTTGTCCCGTTTCATCTTTCACATAATTCATCCGATTCACTCCATTCCACTTTTCACGTATTCCAAATATTCAGGAAAGGGTGGCTTGTATTTTTCTCATTCCGAAAATTTTCCGATTCCGCAAAATTCCCAAAATTCCGACAAATTTTTCCCCATCCATTCTTAATGGTACATTCGACATTTCACAAAATTTCGTTTTTCACCTCTAACTTCTACATTTTTCAACCGATTCAACCCATTCCACATTTATTCCCCTTATTCACCTTATGCTTACCACATTCACTCCCATTCACCCCCACTTCCACTATGCTTCCCACATTCACTCCCATTCACCCCCACTTCCACTATGCTTACACAATTCAACCCTTGACCCCCAATTCCAGTGTGGCGGCCATCTTGGATGACCCTGAAGTGCCACCAATGAACCCAGAATGAACCGGAAGTGGCCCAAATCAAACCGGAAGTGACCCCAAATAGACCGGAAGTGACCTCAGGTAAACCGGAAGTGACCCCAAATCAAACCGGAAGTGACCCCAAATGTACCGGAAGTGACCTTTTTAGACCGGAAATGACCCCTAATAAACCGGAAGTGACCTCAGACGAACCGGAAGTGACCCAAATTAAACCGGAAGTGACCCAAATAAACCAGAAGTGACCCCAAATAGACCGGAAGTGACCTCTGGTAAACCGGAAGTGACCCCAAATCAAACCGGAAGTGACCCCAAATGAACCGGAAGTGACCTTTTTAGACCGGAAGTGACCCCAAATAAACCGGAAGTGACCTCAGCTAAACCGGAAGTGACCTGTATTAAACCGGAAGTGTCCCAAATAAACCAGAAGTGACCCAAATTAGACCGGAAATGACCCGAATCAAGCCGGAAGTGACCTTATTTCAACACTAAGTGCCCCAAATAGCTACATTTGCGCTAACGTCTTCGTTTTTTGTCCGATTTAACCCGTTTCAACATTTTTACCCCAAAAGTGAACCTCCTGAGTCCGTTTTTTTTGGTTTTGTTCCAAATTTAGAAAGATTTTGGCGCAATTGCTTTTTTTTATTTTCCCATTCATTCTCTATGGGGATTCAACATTTGCTCTAACTTCTACATTTTTTAAGTGATTCAACCCGTTCCAACTTTCAACTGTTCATCTTTTGCCTACCTATTCCACAACTTCCCACTTACCAACAATTCCAAATTTAAAATTCAACCAAATTCTCCAAAATTTCGTTTTTCTACTCTAACTTCTACATTTTTCTACCGACTCAACCCATTCCAACTTTCAACTGTTCATCTTTTGCCTACCTATTCCACAACTTCCCACTTACCAAATATTCCAAACTTTCAATTTTGAAATTCACCACAAATTCTCCAAATATTCTACATTTCTCAAGTAATTCAACACGTTTCAACATCGTTCGGCAGCATTCCCCGAAAAAGTTATTCATACATTTCGCCTTCACACGCAATTTCTCCAGAAATTGCAAAATTCTAGTTATTATTATATTTTATTCTCCTCACTTTTTTGTCCCGTTTCATCGTCCACATAATTCATCCGATTCACTCCATTCCACTTTTCACGTATTCCAAATATTCAGGAAAGGGTGGCTTCCATTTTTCTCATTCCGAATATTTTCCGATTCCGCAAAATTCCCCAAATTCCGACAAATTTTTCCCCATTCATTCTTAATGGCACATTCGACATTTCACATTTACGTCGTTCCAATTTGAAATTCACATCATTCAGCACATTCTAATCACATTCGGAAGGATTCTCGATATTCCCAAAATTCCCAAATTCGAAAATTTCACGTTTTCACGTTATAAATTCCGACAAATTTTCACAAAATTTCGTTTTTCACCTCTAACTTCTACATTTTTCAACCGATTCAACTCGTTCCAACTTTCAACTGTTCATCTTTTGCCTACCTATTCCACAACGTTCCACTTACCAAAAACTTCACATCTTTTATTTTGAAATTCAACTAAAATTCTCTTAAATTCCGTTTTTCTACTCTAATTTCTACATTTTTCAACCGATTCAACCCATTCCAACTTTCAACTGTTCATCATTTTTCTACCTATTCCACAACTTCCCACTTACCAAAAACTTCACATCTTTTATTTTGAAATTCAACCAAAATTCTCTCAAATTCCGTTTTTGTACTCTAATTTCTACATTTTTCAACCGATTCAACCCATTCCAACTTTGAACTGTTCATCATTTTTCTACCTATTCCACAACTTCCCAAATACTTCACATCTTTTATTTTGAAATTCACACCCAATTCCTTTTTCCCTTCTCATTTCTACATTTTTCAACCGATTCAACCCATTCCAACTTTCAACTGTTCATCATTTTTCTACCTATTCCACAACTTCCCACTTACCAAAAACTTCACATCTTTTATTTTGAAATTCACACCCAATTCCCTTTTCCCTTCTCATTTCTACATTTTTCAACCGATTCAACCCATTCCAACTTTCTACTGTTCATCATTTTTCTACCTATTCCACAACTTCCCAAAAACTTCACATCTTTTATTTTGAAATTCACACTCAATTCCCTTTTCCCTTCTCCTTTCTACATTTTTCAACCGATTCAACCCATTCCAACTTTCAACTGTTCATCATTTTTCTACCTATTCCACAACTTCCCACTTACCAAAAACTTCACATCTTTTATTTTGAAATTCACACCCAATTCCCTTTTCCCTTCTCATTTCTACATTTTTCAACCGATTCAACCCATTCCAACTTTCAACTGTTCATCATTTTTCTACCTATTCCACAACTTCCCACTTACCAAAAACTTCACATCTTTTATTTTGAAATTCACACCCAATTCCCTTTTCCCTTCTCATTTCTACATTTTTCAACCGATTCAACCCATTCCAACTTTCAACTGTTCATCATTTTTCGACCTATTCCACAACTTCCCAAAACCTTCACATCTTTTATTTTGAAATTCACACCCAATTCCTTTTTCCCTTCTCATTTCTACATTTTTCAACCGATTCAACCCATTCCAACTTTCAACTGTTCATCATTTTTCTACCTATTCCACAACTTCCCACTTACCAAAAACTTCACATCTTTTATTTTGAAATTCACACCCAATTCCCTTTTCCCTTCTCATTTCTACATTTTTCAACCGATTCAACCCATTCCAACTTTCAACAGTTCATCATTTGTCTACCTATTCCACAACTTCCCACTTACCAAAAACTTCACATCTTTTATTTTGAAATTCACACTCAATTCCCTTTTCCCTTCTCATTTCTACATTTTTCAACCGATTCAACCCATTCCAACTTTCAACTGTTCATCATTTTTCTACCTATTCCACAACTTCCCACTTACCAAAAACTTCACATCTTTTATTTTGAAATTCACACCCAATTCCCTTTTCCCTTCTCATTTCTACATTTTTCAACCGATTCAACCCATTCCAACTGTTCATCATTTTTCTACCTATTCCACAACTTCCCACTCCTCAAAAACTTCACATCTTTTATTTTGAAATTCACACCCAATTCCCTTTTCCCTTCTCATTTCTACATTTTTCAACCGATTCAACCCATTCCAACTTTCAACTGTTCATCATTTTTCGACCTATTCCACAACTTCCCAAAACCTTCACATCTTTTATTTTGAAATTCACACCCAATTCCTTTTTCCCTTCTCATTTCTACATTTTTCAACCGATTCAACCCATTCCAACTTTCAACTGTTCATCATTTTTCGACCTATTCCACAACTTCCCACTTACCAAAAACTTCACATCTTTTATTTTGAAATTCGCCACAAATTCTCCAAATATTCTACATTTCTCAAGTAATTCAACACGTTTCAACATCGTTCGGCAGCATTCCCCGAAGAAGTTATTCATACATTTCGCCTTCACACGCAATTTCTCCAGAAATTGCAAAATTCTAGTTGTGTGAAGGCGAAGGCCTTCACACATTGATATTGTACTTTATTATTAAACAACTTATTCCTCCCACTTTTTTGACATCTAACTACTCCCACATGCTTCAACCGATTCACCTCGTTCAACCTTTCACACGTTCCAAAAATTCATGGCACGCTTGCCAGTATTTTTCGCGTTCATAACATTTACCGTTTTTAAGTAATTAGCAAATTTGTGCCTTTTATTTCCCCATTCATTCTTAATGGCAATGTCAACCCGAGCCAGTTTCCTGTAGTGGGTTCGATTCCCACATTGGGCGTCATTAATTATTTTACTCTTTATTCTTCCCGCTTATCATTTTCAACGCTTATCATTTGTAACTAACATTCGCATTCAACATTCATTACATTAAGCAAGTTCCACCACTTTGATTACGTATTCGCATTCAACAAACACATTCATTACATTAACCAATTGCAACCACGACATAGCAAGGGACTCAATTAGCTCGTGGGAAACACAAGTGATTCCAGTACACGAGCATCATTCCCGAGTGGTATCAAAACCCGCGTCAGTTCGATTCCCACATTGGGCGTCATTATTTATTTTACTCTTTATCCTTCCCGGTTATCATTTTCAACGGTTATCATTTGTAACTTTTGTCATTCGCATCCAACATTCATTACATTAAGCAATTTCCACCACTTTGATTACGCATTCGCATTCAACAAACACATTCATTACATTAACCAAATTCAACCAGCAAGAAGGAAGGATCCTCATTAGCTCAGTCGGAAACACAATGGAAATGTCAACCCGAGCCAGTTTCCTGTAGTGGGTTCGATTCCCACATTGGGAGTCATAAATTATTTTACTCTTTATTCTTCCCCCTTATCATTTTCAACGCTTATCATTTGTACCTTTTTTGTAACATTTGTAACGTTTCATTTTTAACGCTTATCATTTGTACCTTTTTGTAACATGTATTTGTAACATTTTCCCATTTATTTCACAATTATCTATTTTCCCTTTGTATTCTTCCCGCTCATCATTTTTAACGCTTAACGTTTGTAACTTAACATCTGCCTTCGCCTTCACACGCAATTTCTTCCGAAATTGCAATTCTAGTTATTATTATTCTTCTATTTTATTCTCCTCACTTTTTTGTCCCGTTTCATCTTTCACATAATTCATCCGATTCACTCCATTCCACTTTTCACGTATTCCAAATATTCAGGAAAGGGTGGCTTGTATTTTTCTCATTCCGAAAATTTTCCGATTCCGCAAAATTCCCAAAATTCCGACAAATTTTTCCCCATCCATTCTTAATGGCACATTCGACATTTCACAAAATTTCGTTTTTCACCTCTAACTTCTACATTTTTCAACCGATTCAACCCATTCCAACTTTCAACTGTTCATCTTTTGCCTACCTATTCCACAACTTCCCACTTACCAAAAATTCCAAATTTTCAAATTTGAAATTCAACCAAAATTCTCTCAAATTCCGTTATTCCACTCTAATTTCTACATTTTTCAACCGATTCAACCCATTCCAACTTTCAACTGTTCTTTTTTTGCCTACCTATTCCACAACTTCCCACTTACCAAAAATTCCAAATTCTCAAATTTGAAATTCAACCAAAATTCTCTAAAATTTCGTTTTTCTACTCTAATTTCTACATTTTTCGACCGATTCAACCCATTCCAAATGCATTCACCTTATGCTTCCCACATTCACTCCCATTCACCCCCACTTCCACTACGCTTACACATTCAACCCTTGACCCCCAATTCCAGTGTGGCGGCCATCTTGGATTGACCCTCAAGTGCCCCCAATGAACCCAAAATGAACCGGAAGTGCCCCAAATAGACCGGAAGTGACCCCACATAGACCGGAAGTGACCTCTGGTAAACCGGAAGTGACCCCAAATCAAACCGGAAGTGACCCCAAATGAACTGGAAGTGACCTTTTTAGACCGGAAATGACCCCAAATAAACCGGAAGTGACCTCAGCTAGACCGGAAGTGACCTGTTTTAAACCGGAAGTGACCCAAATAAACCGGAAGTGGCCCAAATTAGACCGGAAATGACCCTAATCAAACCGGAAGTGACCTTATTTCAACACTAAGTGCCCCAAATAGCTACATTTGCGCTAACTTTTTCGTTTTATGTCCGATTTAACTCGTTTCAACATTTTTACCCCAAAAGTGAACCTCTTGAGGCCGTTTTTTTTGGTTTTGTTCCAAATTTAGAAAGATTTTGGCGCGATTGCTTTTTTTTATTTTCCCATTCATTCTCTGTGGGGATTCAACATTTGCTCTAACTTCTACATTTTTTAACTGATTCAACCCATTCCAACTTTCAACTGTACATCTTTTGCCTACCTATTCCACAACTTCCCATTTACCAAAAATTCCAAATTTGAAATTCAACCAAATTCTCTAAAATTTCGTTTTTCTACTCTAATTTCTACATTTTTCAACCGATTCAACCCATTCCAACTTTCAACTGTTCATCTTTTGCCTACCTATTCCACAACTTCCCACTTAACAAATATTCCAAACTTTCATTTTGAAATTCACCACAAATTCTCCAAATATTCTACATTTCTCAAGTAATTCAACACGTTTCAACATCGTTCGGCAGCATTCCCCGAAAAAGTTATTCATACATTTCGCCTTCACACGCAATTTCTCCAGAAATTGCAAAATTCTAGTTGTGTGAAGGCGAAGGCCTTCACACTTATGTTATTCTACTCCATTCACTTTATTGTGTGAAGGCGAAGGCCTTCACACATATGTTATTCTACTCCATTTACTTTATTATTATTATTCTTCTATTTTATTCTCCTCACTTTTTTGTCCCGTTTCATCTTTCACATAATTCATCCGATTCACTCCATTCCACTTTTCACGTATTCCAAATATTCAGGAAAGGGGTGCTTGTATTTTTCTCATTCCGAAAATTTTCCGATTCCGCAAAATTCCCAAAATTCCGACAAATTTTTCCCCATCCATTCTTAATGGCACATTCGACATTTCACAAAATTTCGTTTTTCACCTCTAACTTCTACATTTTTCAACCGATTCAACCCATTCCAACTTTCAACTGTTCATCTTTTGCCTACCTATTCCACAACTTCCCACTTACCAAAAATTCCAAATTTTCAAATTTGAAATTCAACCAAAATTCTCTCAAATTCCGTTATTCCACTCTAATTTCTACATTTTTCAACCGATTCAACCCGTTCCAACTTTCAACTGTTCATCTTTTGCTTACCTATTCCACAACTTCCCACTTACCAAAAATTCCAAATTCTCAAATTTGAAATTCAACCAAAATTCTTCTTTTTCTACTCTAATTTCTACATTTTTCGACCGATTCAACCCATTCCACATTTATTCCCCTTATTCACCTTATGCTTACCACATTCACTCCCATTCACCCCCACTTCCACTATGATTCCCACATTCACTCCCATTCACCCCCACTTCCACTATGCTTACACAATTCAACCCTTGACCCCCAATTCCAGTGTGGCGGCCATCTTGGATGACCCTGAAGTGCCACCAATGAACCCAGAATGAACCGGAAGTGCCCCAAATCAAACCGAAAGTGACCCCAAATAGACCGGAAGTGACCTCAGGTAAACCGGAAGTGACCCCAAATCAAACCGGAAGTGACCCCAAATGTACCGGAAGTGACCTTTTTAGACCGGAAATGACCCCTAATAAACCGGAAGTGACCTCAGACGAACCGGAAGTGACCCAAATTAAACCGGAAGTGACCCAAATAAACCGGAAGTGACCCCAAATAGACCGGAAGTGACCCCAAATAGACCGGAAGTTACCTCTGGTCAACCGAAAGTGACCCCAAATCAAACCGGAAGTGACCCCAAATGTACCAGAAGTTACCTTTTTAGACCGGAAATGACCCCAAATAAACCGGAAGTGATCTTAGACGAACCGGAAGTGACCCAAATTAAACCGGAAGTGACCCAAATAAACCGGAAGTGACCCCTAGTAGACCGGAAGTGACCCCAAATAGACCGGAAGTGACCTCTGGTAAACCGGAAGTGACCCCAAATCAAACCGGAAGTGACCCCAAATGTACCGGAAGTGACCTTTTTAGACCGGAAATGACCCCAAATAAACCGGAAGTGACCTCAGCTAAACCGGAAGTGACCTGTTTTAAACCGGAAGTGACCCAAATAAACCGGAAGTGACCCCAAATAGACCGGAAGTGACCCCAAATAGACCGGAAGTGACCTCTGGTAAACCGGAAGTGATCTAAAATGAACCGGAAGTGACCTTTTTAGACCGGAAATGACCCCAAATAAACCGGAAGTGACCTCAGCTTAACCGAAAGTGACCTGTTTTAAACCGGAAGTGACCCAAATAAACCGGAAGTGACCCAAATTAGACCGGAAATGACCCGAGTCAAGCCGGAAGTGACCTTATTTCAACACTAAGTGCCCCAAATAGCTACATTTGCGCTAACGTCTTCGTTTTTTGTCCGATTTAACCCGTTTCAACATTTTTACCCCAAAAGTGAACCTCCTGAGGCCGTTTTTTTTGGTTTTGTTCCAAATTTAGAAAGATTTTGGCGCAATTGCTTTTTTTTATTTTCCCATTCATTCTCTATGGGGATTCAACATTTGCTCTAACTTCTACATTTTTTAACTGATTCAACCCGTTCCAACTTTCAACTGTTCATCTTTTGCCTACCTTTTCCACAACTTCCCACTTACCAACAATTCCAAATTTAAAATTCAACCAAATTCTCCAAAATTTCGTTTTTCTACTCTAACTTCTACATTTTTCTACCGATTCAACCCATTCCAACTTTCAACTGTTCATCTTTTGCCTACCTATTCCACAACTTCCCACTTACCAAATATTCCAAACTTTCAATTTTGAAATTCACCACAAATTCTCCAAATATTCTACATTTCTCAAGTAATTCAACACGTTTCAACATCGTTCGGCAGCATTCCCCGAAAAAGTTATTCATACATTTCGCCTTCACACGCAATTTCTCCAGAAATTGCAAAATTCTAGTTATTATTATTATTATATTTTATTCTCCTCACTTTTTTGTCCCGCTTCTTCTTTCACAAAATTCACCCGATTCACTCCATTCCACTTTTCACGTATTCCAAATATTCAGGAAAGGGTGGCTTGTATTTTTCTCATTCCGAACATTTTCCGATTCCGCAAAATTCCCCAAATTCCGACAAATTTTTCCCCATTCATTCTTAATGGCACATTCGACATTTCACGTTTACGTCGTTCCAATTTGAAATTCACATCATTCAGCACATTCTAATCACATTCGGAAGGATTCTCGACATTCCCAAAATTCCCAAATTCAAAAATTTCACGTTTTCACGTTAAAAATTCCGACAAATTTTCACAAAATTTCGTTTTTCAGCTCTAACTTCTACATTTTTCAACCGATTCAACTCGTTCCAACTTTCAACTGTTCATCTTTTGCCTACCTATTCCACAACGTCCCACTTCCCAAAAACTTCACATCTTTTATTTTGAAATTCAACCAAAATTCTCTAAAATTTCGTTTTTCCACTCTAATTTCTACATTTTTCAACCGATTCAACCCATTCCAACTTTCAACTGTTCATTACTTTTCTACCGATTCCACAACTTCCCACTTACCAAAAGCTTCACATCTTTTATTTTGAAATTCACACCCAATTCCTTTTCCCTTCTCATTTCTACATTTTTCAACCGATTCAACCCATTCTAACTTTCAACTGTTCATCATTTTTCTACCTATTCCACAACTTCCCACTAACCAAAAACTTCACATCTTTTATTTTGAAATTCACACCCAATTTCCTTTTCCCTTCTCATTTCTACATTTTTCAACCGATTCAACCCATTCCAACTTTCAACTGTTCATCATTTTTCTACCTATTCCACAACTTCCCACTTACCAAAAACTTCACATCTTTTATTTTGAAATTCAACCAAAATTCTCTCAAATTCCGTTTTTGTACTCTAATTTCTACATTTTTCAACCGATTCAACCCATTCCAACTTTCTACTGTTCATCATTTTTCTACCTATTCCACAACTTCCCAAATACTTCACATCTTTTATTTTGAAATTCACACCCAATTCCTTTTTCCCTTCTCATTTCTACATTTTTCAACCGATTCAACCCATTCCAACTTTCAACTGTTCATCATTTTTCTACCTATTCCACAACTTCCCACTTACCAAAAACTTCACATCTTTTATTTTGAAATTCACACCCAATTCCCTTTTCCCTTCTCATTTCTACATTTTTCAACCGATTCAACCCATTCCAACTTTCAACTGTTCATCATTTTTCTACCTATTCCACAACTTCCCACTTACCAAAAACTTCACATCTTTTATTTTGAAATTCACACTCAATTCCCTTTTCCCTTCTCATTTCTACATTTTTCAACCGATTCAACCCATTCCAACTTTCAACTGTTCATCATTTTTCTACCTATTCCACAACTTCCCACTTACCAAAAACTTCACATCTTTTATTTTGAAATTCACACCCAATTCCCTTTTCCCTTCTCATTTCTACATTTTTCAACCGATTCAACCCATTCCAACTTTCAACTGTTCATCATTTTTCTACCTATTCCACAACTTCCCACTTACCAAAAATTTTCACATCTTTTATTTTGAAATTCACACCCAATTCCCTTTTCCCTTCTCATTTCTACATTTTTCAACCGATTCAACCCATTCCAACTTTCAACTGTTCATCATTTTTCTACCTATTCCACAACTTCCCACTTACCAAAAACTTCACATCTTTTATTTTGAAATTCACACTCAATTCCCTTTTCCCTTCTCATTTCTACATTTTTCAACCGATTCAACCCATTCCAACTTTCAACTGTTCATCATTTTTCTACCTATTCCACAACTTCCCACTTACCAAAAACTTCACATCTTTTATTTTGAAATTCACACCCAATTCCCTTTTCCCTTCTCATTTCTACATTTTTCAACCGATTCAACCCATTCCAACTTTCAACTGTTCATCATTTTTCTACCTATTCCACAACTTCCCACTTACCAAAAACTTCACATCTTTTATTTTGAAATTCACACCCAATTCCCTTTTCCCTTCTCATTTCTACATTTTTCAACCGATTCAACCCATTCCAACTTTCAACTGTTCATCATTTTTCGACCTATTCCACAACTTCCCAAAACCTTCACATCTTTTATTTTGAAATTCACACCCAATTCCTTTTTCCCTTCTCATTTCTACATTTTTCAACCGATTCAACCCATTCCAACTTTCAACTGTTCATCATTTTTCTACCTATTCCACAACTTACCAAAAACTTCACATCTTTTATTTTGAAATTCACCACAAATTCTCCAAATATTCTACATTTCTCAAGTAATTCAACACGTTTCAACATCGTTCGGCAGCATTCCCCGAAAAAGTTATTCATACATTTCGCCTTCACACGCAATTTCTCCAGAAATTGCAAAATTCTAGTTATTATTATTATTATATTTTATTCTCCTCACTTTTTTGTCCCGTTTCATCTTTCACATAATTCATCCGATTCACTCCATTCCACTTTTCACGTATTCCAAATATTCAGGAAAGGGTGGCTTGTATTTTTCTCATTCCGAAAATTTTCCGATTCCGCAAAATTCCCAAAATTCCGACAAATTTTTCCCCATCCATTCTTAATGGCACATTCGACATTTCACAAAATTTCATTTTTCACCTCTAACTTCTACATTTTTCAACCAATTCAACCCATTCCAACTTTCAACTGTTCATCTTTTGCCTACGTATTCCACAACTTCCCACTTACCAAAAATTCCAAATTTTCAAATTTGAAATTCAACCAAAATTCTCTCAAATTCCGTTATTCCACTCTAATTTCTACATTTTTCAACCGATTCAACCCGTTCCAACTTTCAACTGTTCATCTTTTGCCTACCTATTCCACAACTTCCCACTTACCAAAAATTCCACATGTTCAAATTTGAAATTCAACCAAAATTCTCTAAAATTCAGTTTTTCTACTCTCATTTCTACATTTTTCGACCGATTCAACCCATTCCACATTTATTCCTCTTATTCACCTTATGCTTACCACATTCACTCCCATTCACCCCCACTTCCACTATGCTTCCCACATTCACTCCCATTCACCCCCACTTCCACTATGCTTACACAATTCAACCCTTGACCCCCAATTCCAGTGTGGCGGCCATCTTGGATGACCCTGAAGTGCCACCAATGAACCCAGAATGAACCGGAAGTGCCCCAAATCAAACCGAAAGTGACCCCTAATAGACCGGAAGTGACCTCAGGTAAACCGGAAGTGACCCCAAATCAAACCGGAAGTGACCCCAAATGTACCGGAAGTGACCTTTTTAGACCGGAAATGACCCCTAATAAACCGGAAGTGACCTCAGACGAACCGGAAGTGACCAAAATTAAACCGGAAGTGACCCAAATAAACCGGAAGTGACCCAAATAAACCGGAAGTGACCCCAAATAGACCGGAAGTGACCTCAGGTAAACCGGAAGTGACCCCAAATAAACCGGAAATGACCTTTTTTAGCCGGAAATGACCCCAAATAAACCGGAAGTGACCTCAGCTAAACCGGAAGTGAACTATATTAAACCGGAAGTGACCCAAATAAACCGGAAGTGACCCAAATAAGACCGGAAATGACCCGAATCAAACCGGAAGTGACCTTATTTCAACACTGAGTGGCCCAAATAGCTACATTTGCGCTAACTTTTTCGTTTTTTGTCTGATTTAACCCGTTTCAACATTTTTACCCCAAAAGTGAACCTCCTGAGGCTGTTTTTTTTTGTTTTGTTCCAAATTTAGAAAGATTTTGGCGCAATTGCTTTTTTTTATTTTCCCATTCATTCTCTATGGGGATTCAACATTTGCTCTAACTTCTACATTTTTTAACTGATTCAACCCGTTCCAACTTTCAACTGTACATCTTTTGCCTACCTATTCCACAACTTCCCACTTACCAAAAATTCCAAATTCGAAATTCAACCAAATTCTCCAAAATTTCGTTTTTCTACTCTAATTTCTACATTTTTCAACCCATTCCAACTTTCAACTGTTCATCTTTTGCCTACCTATTCCACAACTTCCCACTTACCAAATATTCCAAACTTTCAATTTTGAAATTCACCACAAATTCTCCAAATATTCTACATTTCTCAAGTAATTCAACACGTTTCAACATCGTTCGGCAGCATTCCCCGAAAAAGTTATTCATACATTTCGCCTTCACACGCAATTTCTCCAGAAATTGCAAAATTCTAGTTATTATTATTATTCTTCTATTTTATTCTCCTCACTTTTTTGTCCCGTTTCATCTTTCACATAATTCATCCGATTCACTCCATTCCACTTTTCACGTATTCCAAATATTCAGGAAAGGGTGGCTTGTATTTTTCTCATTCCGAAAATTTTCCGATTCCGCAAAATTCCCAAAATTCCGACAAATTTTTCCCCATCCATTCTTAATGGTACATTCGACATTTCACAAAATTTCGTTTTTCACCTCTAACTTCTACATTTTTCGACCGATTCAACCCGTTCCACATTTATTCCCCTTATTCACCTTATGCTTACCACATTCACTCCCATTCACCCCCACTTCCACTATGCTTCCCACATTCACTCCCATTCACCCCCACTTCCACTATGCTTACACAATTCAACCCTTGACCCCCAATTCCAGTGTGGCGGCCATCTTGGATGACCCTGAAGTGCCACCAATGAACCCAGAATGAACCGGAAGTGCCCCAAATCAAACCGAAAGTGACCCCAAATAGACCGGAGGTGACCTCAGGTAAACCGGAAGTGACCCCAAATCAAACCGGAAGTGACCCCAAATGTACCGGAAGTGACCATTTTAGACCGGAAATGACCCCTAATAAACCGGAAGTGACCTCAGACGAACCGGAAGTGACCCAAATTAAACCGGAAGTGACCCAAATTAAACCGGAAGTGACCCAAATAAACCGGAAGTGACCCCAAATAGACCGGAAGTGACCTCTGGTAAACCGGAAGTGACCCCAAATCAAACCGGAAGTGACCCCAAATGAACCGGAAGTGACCTATTTAGACCGGAAATGACCCCAAATAAACCGGAAGTGACCTCAGCTAAACCGGAAGTGACCTGTTTTAAACCGGAAGTGACCCAAATAAACCGGAAGTGACCCAAACTAGACCGGAAGTGACCCGAATCAAACCGGAAGTGACCTTATTTCAACACTGAGTGGCCCAAATAGCTACATTTGCGCTAACTTTTTCGTTTTTTGTCTGATTTAACCCGTTTCGACATTTTTACCCCAAAAGTGAACCTCCTGAGGCCGTTTTTTTTTTTTGTTCCAAATTTAGAAAGATTTTGGCGCAATTGCTTTTTTTTATTTTCCCATTCATTCTCTATGGGGATTCAACATTTGCTCTAACTTCTACATTTTTTAACTGATTCAACTCGTTCCAACTTTCAACTGTACATCTTTTGCCTACCTATTCCACAACTTCCCACTTACCAAAAATTCCAAATTCGAAATTCAACCAAATTCTCCAAAATTTCGTTTTTCTACTCTAATTTCTACATTTTTCAACCGATTCAACCCATTCCAACTTTCAACTGTTCATCTTTTGCCTACCTATTCCACAACTTCCCACTTACCAAAAATTCCAAACTTTCAAATTTGAAATTCACCACAAATTCTCCAAATATTCTACATTTCTCAAGTAATTCAACACGTTTCAACATCGTTCGGCAGCATTCCCCGAAAAAGTTATTCATACATTTCGCCTTCACACGCAATTTCTCCAGAAATTGCAAAATTCTAGTTACTATTAAGCTTTTATATGACAATTAATGGCAGAAAGCAGTGTTTTAAAAAACTTGCATTTCAAAAAGACGTCAAATCATGGCATACTTGTGATTCGGCTGGATTCCCGCGGTTAAGAAGCCGGAAGTGTGGTGGCCGGGAAGAGTCAATTTTATTTTAGTAAAGTAGCACAAAATAAAAATATATAGCAAAACCTTTTTTGCTAATTTGACTAATCATAATTATTCGAATATTTTGTTGTTACAAAATAGTTAAATAAGAACTTGAGCTTCAATTTATACTTTTTTCTTTTTTTACTATTTTGAAACAGCAGGATATTTCAATATATATATATATGGGATATTTACATTCAAGCTCGTTCTTTTCAAATGTTTAAATGTATGTTAAAATGAATCGGCTCATTTAATTAATTATAAATTAAACAGTGTGGCTCTGAATGTTTTGCAAAAAAATCATCCTAAAATGTTTTTAAATTATATTAGCCATGTTTAGAATTCCACTTTGGAGATAAAATGCAGCATAGAATATACACTGTATATAGTTTTGTAGTGTAAAATACATAACTTATAGCCACAAATCTACTTGATTCTTAGACCGATAAATGGGATAGCTTGACCACAGGGCCAAAAATACTCCGACAATTATAATCACATTGGCTTGAGGTTGATTGCTCAAGAGGCTTAAGTCTGGTTGAAAGCTGCAATACTCTGATACCACATCGCCCTCTTGCGGTCACTCCGTAAACTACAAGCTAAATGGCAGAAGAAAATGGCGGATTGCAGAGAGCTACATCAGTGTGATAAATTATCCAGTATTGCTTGCTCCATAACTGGCCCGTCATAAGTAAATTATAAGCCAAATAAAATACAAAAAAAAAAAGCAGACGTCATTTTGTGGAGCATCTTTATTCTGCCACAAATAAAAGCCAGTAGTTCTGAAAGAGGATCTTGTGTTTTTTTTGTGTTGAAACTTCCCAAAAATGCCATTCTGAAGAAATAAACAAAACGATAGACGCTAACTTGATTATAAGTTGTTTAGGGAAACTGTCAGAAATCGACAGCAGGGAATGTTGTGGCATAGATAGGCCAAGTTCGTTAGTGGGGAGAGGTGGTCCAAATCATGTTTGGGATGGACGGGTTTCATAAATCAAAAACATTCATCAAGTGAATTGAGTGAAACAAGGGGAATACACACCATTTCTGCTTAATATACCACATTTATTACTTTGGAACTGATTAATAGGAAGAGTGGGGGCAAGGCCACTCGCATCGCTGTCGTTAGAAAAGGGAGAAACAAACAAAAATATAAAGAACCCCGAAAAGAACGCAGCCCATCGCAACAATGAATCAAGCTGTCCAGGGGGTAAAGAAAAGGCGGGCAAATTAAGTCCAACAAAGACTGTTAGCGGGCGGCCTCTTTTAAATGATACTAAACTTAACCTTTTCTGCTGCTTTTATACTCTCGACCCGTCATCTCCCTTTACGACATCCTCAAAGCAATTCATCCCGACGCATGCAAAAACAAACGACAGCTATTCTGTACGTCACCTCCAGGAGAAAGAACGAGAGGGTATGACAGAGCTCAAAGGGGACAAAAAACAAAACAAGATGGCGACATTTTTAAGAACAGGGTTGTCTGTGATGAAGACCTGCTGAGAAAGAAAAATCAGTTTTTCCATGTGTCCTCAGAAAACATGAAGATGCAGAAAAGACACAGGAGAAGTCCCACTCGTGAACTTGTTAGAACATTTCGAGCAAACGTGGATGTGAACATTACAGACTCGCCCTTGGACCGTTAAAAAAAAAAGAGAAAAAAAAATGGTCAAGTTGATCATTTCATTAAAAAAAAAAAAAAAGTTTGGGGAAGAAGCATATGCAGTGGAATGGCAAAACAAGAGTTCACCTAAGGATGCTATGCATTAAGTTGTAGTCCTAGGAATAATAGTTTGTCTCTTTTTTTGTTTTGTTTTTTTTAAACTACGAGTTCCAAAGTCTTTAAAGTCAAAAGAAATCAAGAAAGTCTTCATTGTGTTTTTATTCTCATCCTCGGTTAATTCTTCAGCCTTCTTCAGTTTTAGGGTTTCTTAATAAAGAGACGTGTGGATGTGATGATGCAATGGCTGGCTGGGGAGAGGGAGGGGGGGTCAGGTAGGTGGGGGGGCTTGGCGGTGGGAGGGGGTTGCTTTGCAGTCTTTTGACAAAAGCACCAACTGTTACTTGATCCGTCCCTGGCGATCCTGGAAAGGACAAACAAAACATGTCAACTTTAAATGTCAACAAAAATTCTGGAAAACTACATCAGTGTATATTGAGGAAGTATTCAAAATGGCTCGCTCTCTTCAATGATGCAATTTTAATTTCTGCAGTGCGCGTGATGTAAACTTCCATTTGACTTTTTTTTGGACAAAGACACAGAGTCAAAATGAATTTACCTGCAGCCTGTAATGACTCCTGCTTGGGTTGCTGGGATATGGCTCGCTGCCTTGGACCTCCACCTGCCACATAAACAAACCAGGTGATGAAAAAAAAAAAAAAAAAAACTAACACTTGGATCATTTGTTTACATTAAAAAGTTTATATAAACTGTTGAAAGAATCAAATTGGGGAAATCGTCAAGCATACCATCAATAAAACCAATTCACTGTAAATAATATATATACGCTCTACTATTCTCTTTACAGATTTTCCAGCATTTGAAAACTAAAAATCCTCCTCATATTGTGGTTCCTGGCCTTCAAGCACAAAAGAGGACCCTTAATGGATATATGGCTCCACTGAGCAGTTTTGATACCGACACGTCTTGAATCCATTTGTTATAGAAACATTGCATGATATAAAAAAAACAAAAACGACAGCGCCTCGCTTCATGTTCCACTAACGCCAAATGCTTCAACACATCAGCAAACAGTCTCTCTTTTTCATTTTGAGCCTTAAATAAATAGCACAGTCAATTCTGGATTTTTACTCAAGGCCATGTAATCTACCCATGAGTGCTATGAAAATACTCGCTGGCACTCAATCCACAAATTGGAGAGGCTTTGACAAGAAAAAAAATAACCCTTCTGTTTCTACCAGACTTGGGATAAGACTGGAGGAGAAACCCACACATTGCTCAAGAAAGAATCCACCCTAAAAACGAGAGGGTGGTCTGGAGTTTCCAAAGAAGCCCCAACCAATACTGTGGCAGGAACTGAATCGGAATGAATTTCTATTGGGAGCAAAAGTCATAACTATCGTAAATATTTGCGCGAGACGTTTTAATCAGATTTCTATTTTATTTTTTATTACAGCTGCTTCCTGAAACGTCTTGAATACAGAGAAAGTTGCGCCGCTCAATAAATCGGGTGTCATTGTTTTTGCCATGCATTGCATTGAGGGGGGGCCAACCTCAAAATAATTCTTAGCCTTCAGAGAAGACTTGAACATCACTGCTTTGACATGCTTTAATTTTGAAGTTGCTGGCATGATGACCACAGTAGCCAACTTGCCACCATTAAACACGTCATTGTGAACTCAAGTTCAATCACTAATTAAGGGGGCGAGAAAATAAAAATGCTGACATTGACGTACGTCGCCTTCTGCAAAGAGTCAGGCTTTTTTTTTTTCAAATTCAGTTTAAGAAACAAAAAAGACTTCACACTGGCCGTTCCTACTGATCCATCGTTTAACAATGCAGGCTTTCGCGAAAGAACCAGAAGAACCACGACGAAGGTTTCCATGCCACTTTGCCTCAAGATCCAAAATTCGCACTTATGCTGCTAGAGTAGGAAATGCTGCGGTCATGCAGTTTAATATTAACTATAAACCAAAACCAGCTGGTCATTCATTAATAGAAAATTTGTTATTTTCTCATCTGTGAGTCTATATATTTGAACAAATCTTTAGCTATATTTATTTTCTTTCACTGGAAGCTCATATCTCAGTTGATATAAGTCTTCAACATATTTTTGAACTGGTACAGTAACCTTTTTTTTTTTAGCAGGCTGGATAACTTGGCACACTCCCAAAGTGCACAAGGGTGCGTTGACTCCGGTTCATTTAACAGACAATTTCAACTTTGTTGAAGTCACACACTGATTGGACTCAATCATGATGAACGGACGAAGGAATTCTAAGTTTTGTTTCGCTGTTGCTAGGTAACATGCTACGCCTGCACTCACGCTAACATCCAAGTGTCTACTACCTAAGTTCAAGTTTCACTGCCTTCCAGGGGTCAACGTTACCTTTTTCACACACTCCTCTTCTTCCTGACGCTTCTCGTAGTGCGAAAAGTCGTCAAAGATGGAGGTGGTGTGTTTGTAGCCGGCGATGATCTTGAGCACCTGCCGCGCCTTGTCGAGCGGCACCTCCTGCGTGTCCCGAGAGTTGGTCACCGGCTTGTTCTCGTTGTTCTCCAGTCGGATGTGTCTCAGCTGGCTGTTGGGAACGTCTTTGACAAAGATCCAGCGCACGTCAAAGCGCCCCTTCCACTTGTCCTGCGACCACACGCCGGCGGACGTGTTGTAGTCCACTGCCGAGCGCATCTCGGCCACGCCGCAGAAGTGCCCGCTGCCGTTGACGCTGAACAGGAGGTAGAGCGGCCCTTTGGCGCCCAGCGAGCGGTAGGCGGCGTCCAGCCTCTTGTTGCCGTGCTCCGTACTGCACCAGATGTTGTACTTGATGGAGCGGTGGATGTCATCCTCCGAGTAGCTCTTGATGATGAACACGCGGCCCTGCTTGGGGTTCCAGTCAAAGTCCTTGGGGTTGTAGTTGTTGACCATACGCAACTTCTCTAAGACTGGGTGGGGCTCAGAGGACACTCCAGGAACCATACCCACCCCGGAGGAGGTGGGAGGCGACTGGCCCGCACCGGTTCCGCCGCCGTCCCCGAATCCGTTGGCCCGGTTCCGCGGGGGCACCCAGCGGGTGGGCTGGGCGGCTTGCTGCTGTTGACTCGGCGGCGGCGGGGGGCCCTGGGAGAGAGGCGGCTGGGGCATTTGAGCCATACCGGGCTGCCCGCTCGGCGGGAGCTGATGCTGCCCCATCTGGGAAATCGGGGGTACCAGCTGTCCGTTGCTGAGGGGCATCTGCGGGTTGCCCACCGCCGTGCTTCCGGGCTGGGGGGACGACTGGTTGGGTTGCTGCCCGTTGCTGGGAATCGGGGGCACCTGCTGAGGCGTGACCGCTTTGGGCACGGGGCCCTTGTTGTCCCACGTGCCGATGTCCATGTTGTGTTTAATGGGCGGAGGCGGCAAATTGGTCCCGGCCATGCCACCCTTGGTTTTCAGCTTGGGCTGTGGCTTGGCTGGCTTGCTGGCAATGTCCGCCCAGGAGGCGGGCTTGGCGGGGGCGATCGAGACGGGGGGCATGCTGGGGGGTCCAACATTAGACACGGGACCCAGAGGGCCCCCTCCCGGTAAGCCGGAGCCGATCACCTTGGGAGCCAGGTCCCCTCCGCCCCCGGGAGACGCGCTGCCGATCTTTAAGCCGGCCATGCCCTGGTCCAGGCTGTTCATACCGGGCGCCTTGTTGAGGGGTTCATTGGCAGCGGGCGCAAAGGGGGACTGTCCGTCAATCATGGCCCCTCCCAGGGAACTGGGAGCGTAGGCATAGCTGCTGCTGTAGCCGGAGCTCTGCGGCGTGCCCGACTGTCCCTGAGAGCTGCTGTTCCCCCACGCCGAGAAATCGATGCTGCTGGGGAAGAAGTTGAAGCCGTGCTGGCCCATGAAGGGGTTGCTTCCCAAAGGGCCCGGCTGCCCGAACATGGCGTCTGGGAGGTAGTGGGGCTCCCCGTTGCTTAGCTGTCCATAGGAGGCCAGATAAGGCATAGGAGGGTCCCCGCCGGTGGACCATGCTGCCTCGTTGAGGGAGTAGGAAAATCCTATGGAGGGGCTGTAATAGCTGGGCATGTAGGAGTCCGACATGGCCGTATAGGCATTGCTCTGAGGGGACAAACAAGGTGTTTTAAGTTACATTTAGTCATAGCAGAGAGTATCACATAGTATATATTAAGACTGGGAGTATTGCTTGATAATCTGCGCGTGCAGCTGCACCATTTGTCTTTAAATATCTTGCTTATAGGATCTGACAAGTGGTACATTACTTGTGGAAATGCAGCATCTTCAAATATTTTCACAGTTTACATTTGCAATGGGAACTGCTGTTGTGCAGCGCGAGCTTCCCACATGCGGGTTGTGGATGAAGTTAGAGTATCAGTAGCAAAAAGGTGCGATAGCGCTTACCTGTCTGGCCTGAGTGTTTAGATAAGGCTCAAACTCATCATCATTCAAGGAATCCTTTTGGGTCACAGCTCCGTTTTGCACTGAAACAAACAACAACAAGAAAGTTCATGTTACCAAGTTTATATTAGCACAGGCATCTCCCAAATGTGGATGAGCAAATGCTGTTCTAAACAAGTGTTTTCAACCGTCCTAAATATTTGTTTCCATTTATTTGGTTGAATGTATGTTGACTCCTTACCACAAACTGTTATTGAATAAAATGTATATACATGAATAAAATGTGTACAACACTTCAAATGGATTATGAAGAATTAAATTGTGTATATAAAACTGGGAAATAAAGCAAAAACATGTCCATTTTACATATTTGTTTATGGGATTTGTACTAGCCCGATCAGGTGCTTAGGGTGGCCTCACACGTCCACGTTGTTGCCCCTTGCTACTGTTTAAGTGGAATTAATCAAATTGAAATGTTTAAATTCCTCCCAAGGCTTCCCTTGTTTATACTTTAATAGCTGTTGCCATTATACAAATACGAGTGTATGCGTGTGAATCACACTGATAAGGTATTTTGATTTCATTCGGTTATGAATATAAATATAATAATATCCATTCCCTCTATATATCTAATGTCCATGTCTAGAAGACGTGTCATTCGGGGTTAACCTAGCAACCAGCTAGCGGCTAGCAGGCTAAGCAAACAAGTGTCCCGAACGAGCGCCAAGGCTGCTTCCCACATAAACTTCACCGAGCCGGCGAGCCACGATTTAAGTAACCGGGAAATTTTAAAACAACCTCCATGTTCCCAATGTGAGCTACGGATCGAGAACGTGTGCGAGACGGTTCCCTCGCACACGTGTCATCGCGATACAAAGCGAGTTAGCGAGGAAAAAGGGGGCTCCAGATGGGCATCATGTAGTCAACTTTCGGAGCGAATCGTGGGAACCCGCGTTACAGTCGACTCGCCGCAGGCCTAGTTTAGCACTCCCGACGAATATGGCAGGCGTGTTGGGCGAGAATGTGGGGCGACGGCGCTTCAAAGCGACCAGCACACGTTTACGCCGAGCTTTCAAGTCCCAAATAAGTGATCGGAAGAGAGGGAGACTCTTACCTTTATTTCCTTGGCCTTTCGGTCTCTGGATTGGGTCCAGGTGATTCATGAAGGTTTGATTTATGAGAAAAGAGGAAGGGGAAAAATAGATGAAGAGATACTAGGTTGAGCTCAGTTCCGTTTAGCAGGTGGTCAAGGCCTACTGCTGCACTACTTAGCCACAGCCGCTTTTTGCCTCTCGAAGCTAAGCTATCACTCGCTAGCCGTAGCCGCCGCGCGATGCTGACAATTCGCTTCAGAAAATACCTCTCTTTACCTGTTCGAAGAGGCTGCTGGCTGACATGTCTTTTTTTTTTTTTTTTCAAATCCCCCCCGGCAGACTGCCCAAATATATTTCGAGCGGCAGGCTGGCGAATTTCGCGTAGCTACGGGTGATAGAGCTGAGCGCCCCTATTTCCCTACAGAGCCTGCTTGGTGTCTACACAATGGCGGGCTGCACTTTGCTTGACAGACTTCTCAACATGGCTGGGCGGCCTCGTCAGCCCCGAGATGACGTTTAGTGACAATAGGCGAGCGCCCTCTTGAGTCGCGGAAGAACTAGTACAGTCACTCCAAGATGGCCTCGTGTGGAAGATTCGGGAAATACATACTGTATTTACTTTTTCTCTGGCATATCGTCTGAAACGATTAAAATAAGTTTAAAAAATATATTTTTTGCATATATTCTATTTTTATTTTAACTTGATATATGAATATTCACAAAAACATATTAAAAATATATCACATGACACTAATAATAAACCGTAAAACACTGTATATAAAATATATACATTGCATATTTCCTAATAAAATATGTTGAGCATGTTTTATTTTTCTTTATTTTTTCATATATACTCTATTACAATATTATTAAGCAACATGATAGCAAGTAATGTCAAAGAGTACTTCATATATATTAGTCATATGAAGCTTGTTGGGGAGTTATCGTTGGGCTGTATTAATTTAAAATCCAACCTAGCTGTACCTTATCTTATCTTATTTTATTCCACTAAAATGAACATTTCTTGTAACAGCGTTCTCTTTCCACAAGGTGGAACAGTACTGTAATTTTAAGTACCTAGTAGTACTTTTTTCTAGCCTATGCCACAAGTGAATGACCATTGTGTCCGATGTTTGCGTATTGGCCACGAGGGGGCAGTTTATTACGTACAGACATACAAAATATGTAACTAATTGAATGCAAAAAATAAAAAAAAATCTTAATGGTAGAGGATTAATAAAATGTGTGTAAGTAATTTAGGTTCTTTCAGTACATGTTGGTTCTTTTTTAGGTTCAATGCTTGTATCTTTAACACTTAACACATAATTTGCATTGTGTGTTAGCACTAAGCGAGCAGACCTTTTGCCCATTATTCTGTTTTATTGGAACAGCATATCAGAACATACAAAAATGTCTTAAAAAACATTCAACATAACTGCCAGGAGAGCAGTAGTTACATATTAAATTACATACATGCATATATTTTAAAAAGAACATAAATGCATACTTATTAAGTTAATAATACATAAAACAAAAAGACATACATAAATAAATATGTAAGTAAGTCAAGGTACCACACTATATTGGGCAAGGTCACGGGGGTCACAAAATAATCATGCCTCATCAAATTTTGGAAATGTGTTCCAAAATGTTGTTGCTGTAATGTTACTTCACCCCCTTAGTAGCTTCTGTATTAAGAACCGCTTGAGGCCAAAGGTTGGTTAGATGGCATGCGACTAAATTGCACCTAAGAACACATGACACGGGCCAGGAATAACCCCACCCTTACAGACGCACAAACACACACTCCAAACCCTCCGGCAGGGGTGAACAATCGTGCACGTTTGAAAATTACATTGTGCAACAGTTGGTGCTATTGAACAAAAAGGTAGCTATGCAGAGAGCGAGTGCTGCAGCACGGTAGCAGCAGCAAAACCTTTGGACTTGTGAACATGCTCAGGAGCGAAGGTACGGCATGCATGGATCATATTCATCCTTTCAACTCTCAATCACTTTTGAGTGCTTTACTTGTCCTCTCTCTCTAGAGGGCAGCTGCCCGCCACGGAGTGGGACAGGTGGCGTGGCCCGCAGAAGAGTCCCGGCCAATAAAAATAACTGTAGGGCTCCATGATGTCACCCATGAGCAAATCATAGCTATGAAGAACCAAATAAATCATAGATATATATTTTACATTCATACTTGCATAGCATCGTCAGCTCTAGTAGACAGCGTGGCCCAATTAGTCATGGGATTCATCATTGGCATGTTGAACGACGTCGCTGAACTGTCATGTAGTGTGTAAAGAGCTGGCACTAGTTTTCAACCAGTCTCCATGCATTTAAAAATTTTAAGTGTCACAACGGCGTAGGTATAAGGGCAAATAATAAGGTCAAATAAAAACGCTATGTTGGGTTATTTGATTATTCAATAGAAACACTAAATTCCCCTTGTGGTTATGATTTTTAGTCAGCCGCTACCAAACCATACAGAAAAAGCAAAGAGTAAAGAGTCTCAGTTCCTAAATGACGGCTTTATAAAATAAGCTAATCCGCGTTGTTTTTACCGAGAATTGCCGTCATTTTTTGTGCAATTGTGCTGTTTTCGTGACATCTGCCCACCGGCGATTGGATTGAACGGAGGGGTCAGACCGCTTTGGCCACTCGCATCCTCAGCCAGTTGCCAGAGAGCGCGTGCAAACTAAAGCCGGAGTCTGATCTCACTTCCATACCGAGCATTCTGAGGCCACAACACCATGCTGCCCATGCGGAACCCGATCTGTCGTAAATCGTGCCTCTTTGACCATGTGACATGCCGAATTTGTGATTTCACCCTCCGTCAACCCCCACCTTCGATCCCGCGGCACACGGTGCGCAAATGTCAGGCAGAAGGGCGACAATTCCGCATGTCTCAGTTGCTCTTTCTGTGCATGTTGACCATGCGCCTCGATAATTTTCCCCCTGGGCCCGTGTAGCCATGATATCCTGGTGTGCGTTTGTGTGAATTTGCCATTGTGTGCGTGCATAACTGGAGTGACCCATCTCCGCTTTGGCGGCGGGACACTTTCAGTAAGGGGATGTCAGGAATGTAGCACTTGTCAGCCTCCCCGACGATGCTGTTAATTCACATTCTGTCCGTTTCAAAGTGTTAGCCTTTAATAAACTGCAAGTGTTCAGGCTATTTAACTCGGACTGGGAGTCTCACTGGTGTGCTTAGCATCGCTTGACTCCTTTTCCCAACAAAGCTCGCTAGAAAATCCGTAATGCATTATTGTCTAATTAGCTTCTTAAGCTAACGGAATTTCACTAGAGCTGTCTAATTGGATGTTTAGTAGAAGACGTCTAAGTGCAGACATAAAACTCCCTGTGATAACAAGTGACAAGCATATAGCAGCCAGCTAACTTTGGGCGGGATTTAGCATAAATCCTGGACCGGTTAATCACGTCGACTTCCCTTTGTGTTGGAAGTAACCAGGACATTTTTCATAAATGATATGTCAGGCAGCCATAAAAGAAGTGACAAATACATAGCAGCTAGCTAACTTTGGGCGAGACTTGGCATACACCCTGGACCGGTCATTTCTACTTCCCCTTTGTGTTGGAAGTAACCAGGACAGTTATTATAAATTATGTGACAGTTGCGTCAATATCCTGTTTCAGTGTGAAAGACACAGCGGATGTTCTGTTACGGTTCTTCTGCAATCATTTTGCAGGATATTTTATAGACACTCCCTCAGCTTTCTTTTAGAATTATTGCTGCTTTAGCCATATTGCCCTGAACATGACATACAGTACTTTTGTATTTCTTTACTGAAGCTTCTGCCGGTCAGTCTATGTGCACAATGGGGAAGTTGTCCTGGGAAGAAAATACCCGCACACTTGCACATCACCGAGGATTTATCACCAACATTTGTGTACGGCCATGAGAGAGGCCAGACCTGTCCATATGTGGTGGCCCTGCATGTGTGTGTGTGTGTGTGTGCACGCATGTTTCCGATGACACTGCGGAGATGATTTTGAGCAGCTGAAAAGAGTTTGTGTGGAAGCGCGCAGCTGTACATCTCTGTCTTGGACATATACACACACACACACAGCAGTGGAATCCCAAGGTCTGACCCCCTTGAGACAAAGCCAGACTGAGACCTTAATAAAGGCCTTGTTGTTTCAGGGGCTCGGCTGGTCGGTTTCGAGTTTGGGTCTCTGCAAATTCATCTGTACTTTGCACTCGCCATTAATCTTATTTTTGCTTTGGATTTGCAGTATTCTTATAATGCTTATAAAGTCTCTGCATTTTACACAGTCGGGTATTTCTAGTATAAACTATTAACAGCGATGTCGTAATGAAGTTCTAAATAAAACCGGGTTGCCGTTAATGTGTCAGCTAGCCTGCGAGCCGTCAGCCAATGGGAGCGTTTGGTCGTTCAAACTGCTTTTACGAGGGGCGGGGTCTGGATGGGTCACAGGGAGTGATGTAACCTCTGTTTATTTTCGGCATATACGTGTAAATGTAGACACACGCAAAAGCAAGCAAGCACACTCTCAGCCAAATGATTGAACATAGTGTTCTGATGTAACATTACCTCACATTAATTACCACGCAGAAAAGAGCAATCAATTAGAAGTAAAAATCTTCTAATTGGTTTGATCATTTTTATTTGACATTTGCTTAGGCCTTTTTGTCACACATATTTGGAGCAATATATCGCTGTGACCTTTTGACCTGCTTTCCATATTTGTGGCACTCTTGGCACACTATCTAGTTGAATTCAGTTAAATTAATTGTCACGACCTAGGCAAAGTTGTGGGCGTGGCTTAGACAGTATGAGAACAAGCAACCATTTTGGATTGTTTTGATTTTTTGAGCATCCATTGAACTGCTCAACTGGGCCTTCTGGTCCAGACATGATTCTGCTGGTAAGAAGTACCAGGTCAGAAAGTGGCAGTGAAAAGTCCGCCCCTTGCCATGAATACTATTAGTGGCATCTCTTGCCTTCCGTCAGCTGCAGCTGTTGATCACGCTGAACGCTTTAGCATTGCATCACTCCCCCTGAATTTGGCGCTATTCTCTCACATCACGCTAAAGCGGGCAAAGCTAAGCTGCACAGCAAAACAGTATTCAACTGCACGATTGCTCTCGGGAGCTCGTCCCGCTGACTTAGCGCGGTGACAACCCGCCGCCAGCTATTCATACAATGCACGTCGCCGGCATAGCGAGATGTTGGTCATGTTCTGCGGCGCGGAGGACGCGAGCAGGAGGGGGACGACGTAACTTCCCAAGGAAGCTTGTCCACTGGCATACATCAGAGACATTCCACCTCATTTGACACTCGTCCATGGAATTCCGCACATTTTGCGCACTGTCCTCCAGGGCATTCCGAAGTGCCCGTCAAATAGACTGGCGTGGCCAAATAGCAGTTAAAACAAGAGAGTTGGGCTACTAATAAAGCTGCCTTTTCTAATTAAAAAAGAAAAAGTGAAACTTTGCTTTCTTCATATGAGGATTTTCATAATTGAGCAATACATTTTTAATACCTGTACAAAATATGCCACGTAGCCATACGACTACTAATTGGTAATAATTGAAGCATAGATTTGCACTAGCTGACTTTCTCCTCCATGTTGGTACAGTACGAGCAGTGTATGCAACGTATAGTTGACACCTACGTGTGGTTCTGTGAGCACACTAAATACTTGAGATGGCTCAAAGCTTTACTTGGCAACCAATGGCTGTTTTAAGAGCACGGATACACTTTTGGCTGGCCACACAACACAAAGGGAAATAAAGCGCTTGATCCACACAATCAGCAGCTCATTGAGTGATGAGTAATTGACCAGTGAGCAGCTAGGATGAATTGTTTGATTAAATAATGAGAAATACTAGCTGTCCTTTCTGATTAGTTTTTTTTTTGGGGGGGGGGGGGGTATTTAAATATACATGAAAAATTTCAATCAGAGCTTTCAGACTGATTAAAAAAAAAACATCTTTACTATTTTTTTCTAGCATATGTTTTTGAGTCATCAGTTTGTGTTTTTAAGTTTGACCTATAATAGCTACGACATTCCTGAAAAGAATGTTACCTGTTGTGAATTTAATATAATTCCCAAATACTAGATTACATATTATTGTCATTTTATGAAAACCTGATGTGTTGAGAGAAAAAAAAAGGGCACCGTCGGAATCGGTGCATATAAAAAAAACTTGTGTCTTTCTCATTCAAAAAAACAATAGTGTCATTTGCACATGGGATTTCACACTTGGCATTCCAGTCCATTTTCAAAATGAACAGAAAGTATTCGGAATGCAATGGGATCAGTGTTGGTGGTTGGTTGGTGGTCCGCAAAGTGGGAGGAGTTGGCGCAGAGATGTACAGGACAGTCCTACTTACCCTCAGCGCCCAACACATTTTGCCGCCGCAGCTGTTGTTGTGGCGCCCGTGCACACCCTCACGCATTTGCGCACACTTAAGTGTGCTCCTTGAGCGGCGGCGACCGCATGTCCATTCAGGCTGCCGCTCTCTGCTCCGCCGCCGTCTTCTCGGGTTGCCTCTCCAGCCTGCACACACACACAGACAAACACACACAACGCAGGCCAAGTGGAATGTTGTCGCCGTCTTGCTGGGAAAAGTGGCATTCAGCAGAAGAGTGAAGAAGACTGCGCTGGTTTACCATGAGCTGTTTGGATGTTATGTACCCAGCCTATGGACATTACGCCTCGTACGCAACCAGCGCTCCTGCTTTCATCAACACGTTACAGGTAAAAAAAAATCATTTTATGATCATAATTATTATTAGTAGTAATATACAAAAGGGATGAACTGTCCAGAAAATGAATGAATGTGTTATCTCAATTGTATTCTCAGCCTGAATTGTAGTGTGGATAAAAGAAATGTTCATCCCCAACACTTTTCAAGTTTCAAGTATTGCTTTGCAGGTTGAGTTGCAAAAATGTTAGTTGCATAAATATACTTTGGAGGTAATACTAAATATGAAAAGAATATCTATATGTAAGGCTATAGTACTTTGTGCATACCTCTACGCTCATATAAATTACTATTATATATATATATATATGTATATATGTATATATATATATATATATGGTGTTTAGCCTGACTAGGAGCCAGCGGAAGCTCGTTAATTACTAGCTGGTGCGGCGGCGGCGTAAGTAAGTAAGTAGCACCTAGCTCTCCATAAACTCTATGAATTAAAATGAATAAAATTTCTGGTTTACTTTTTGCTGTATTTTGATGTGACACAAAATGCACATTTTGTCTTGCAAACTGCAATGTGAAATTGATAGCTAACGTTCAAAATCCAGTGTCCGACTTTACAACACACAGTTGGTCTATAAATCTGGAAAGGGATATCTATGACACCTGTCTCATCTCTTCTCATTGTTGTCAGACTCCCAGTGGTGTGAGTAGCACCTCACCTCCGTGCCGGGATTTTATGGACACTCCTAGACGTCCCGAGGGAATGTCCGCCGTTCAGGGCAGCGTCGGCGGACCGCCGACCTCGTCGTCTTCGGCCGCCTCGTCTTCTTCTTCTTCCTCTTCCTCCTCATCTTCCTCCTACACGTCGGCGGCCCCGCGGCCTGACGAGGGCCCCAAGAACAAGCAGGATGGCCCCGACGCTGAGTACCTGAATTCCCGTTGCGTGCTTTTCACTTACTACCAGGGGGACATCAGCAGCGTGGTGGACGAGCATTTCTCTCGAGCTCTCAGCTCCTATATGGACGGCGAGGGAAAGCGGCGCGCTGCGGAGCAACAGGTCGCCGGTACTCCAGGTATGGTGGACGTTTGGATTACACATGAATTTAAAACGACCATTTACAGGTCAATTCCAGTTCCTGTAAATTCATAGATAGTAGATTCACATTTTTGAGGTATATTGAAGACTATTTTATGCTGGTCCTTCTGGATGCAGTCTTTCTGACCTGACTTTGTCTTCACGCATAAAGTCAATATGACCTAGCAGCCTCACAGATGCTACATTTGAAAGGTGGCAGATTCGCCTGCATGGTATCTTTTTGGACCACACAGGATGAGCATCAGACAGGTGTTATTTGGAATTATTCTCAGTATGAGAGGTCAGAGGTAATGAGGTCCACGCAGGCTGTGTAAATTCAAGGGTGGCCTCAGGGTAACGCGGTGGAAAGTCAAGACTGATCACAGCTGGAGAGTTAAATTATTTTTCCCTCGAAAAAAGTTCCAGAGTCAAACAGTTGCCATCCTCAAACCTATATATGATATATATATATGATATATATATATTTTTTATTATATACGTATGTTATATTATTATTATTTTCTTCCTGGCTAAAAATTCATTTCACTTGTGTCACAAGGTGCCACAGCACCTTTAAAATATCCAAATGATGTTTAAAGTCGCACTCGCCATTGCATCACTGGTCAGCCCACCTGCATGCGGACCACACTTTCGAGACGCGTCATGTCAATACAACCCACGTCCTGCCTCACAACAGATGCTAAGTTTGTCCACGGCGCTCAGCACAAAGCCCCGCGGCGGGCGTATCCTCCTTCAAAGACATCATCACCCCCCCCCCCTCGCCCCCCCACAATGGCCGCTGTCAGATTTATACGCCATGTGATCGGACACTACCCCTCGCAGCGCCACGCCGTATCTCTTTTCCAGAGGAATATCTAAATATAAAAGTCTGCTGCTGAAAACGTATAACCGCCCGCTAACATTCTGTCAAGGGCGAGGAGGAGCAGGACGAGGAGGGGTGAGAGGGCGCAAAAAAAAGAAAAAACAACAGGTGGGGGTGCAGGGCACTGAAGAGAGGGGCAGCCGGCGCTCGCATAGGGTCACTGTTGTGCGCGCTTGAGTGTCTTTTAAGACCTTCATGAGGACCGAGTTGACACGATAGTGCGAGATGTCACCGTGGACGGTGATTTAAGACTCTCGGGGCTGCCTCTAGGTCACGTCGTCTGCCTTATATAGATGGCGCTCTGGGATATAGGCGCCCTCGCGAGCTACATGTGCTTGTGTTTATTTTGGTGTCTTGTTGGAGCTAGCGCAGTGTGACAGTATGATCCAACGGGGAAGATATCTGGGCAAGAGGGCTAAGCCGTCATGTGACTGCCATCTACAATTCGCCACGCACCCGCTTCTCTTTTTAAGCCTCGTTTCCACCAGGCTACAGTTCAGTTTGGTACACGGCTATTTTTTGCCTTTCCGACCGAGTCAAACAGAAGCACTTTTTCCATGGGTTGCACTCAATTTATGATCAAATTGATAAATGAAGTGATATTTGTGAAAGTGCTGGATGTCCATCTAATTGACACTCTCTCCATCAGACACACCTTCACCGAGCAGCCGACGGAGTTTCCCTCCATCCTTCTGGGACAGTAACTACTCATCACCTCAAAGCCGCGCACACTGCGAGACGGCGGCTCCTTCCTATTCCATGGACCCCTACGCGTCGGGGCTACACCCGGGCCTCCCCCACCCGCATTCTCACCCGCATTCTCACCCGCACGCTCACCCCCACCCTCACCCGGCGGAGAGCTGGGGCTACACCCAGGCCCAGGCCTACGGGCCTCCAAGGCCTCTCCACGAACTCTACTCGCCTTCCAGTTTGGAGCCCCACTACGGGCCCCTGCTCATGCCCACTGTTCGGCCGGCCCACTTGCCCACCTTGCCGAGCCACTACGAAGTAACCAAACTGGAGCCCACGGCCACCTGGCCCGGCCTGCTACCTCCGGGGGACGTCGGGCAGACACTGGCCCTCAACATGGATGCAGGTAAATGAAAACATGACTTATAAACTTATAATTTTACTATTATTGAGGTGTGAAATTGATTTTTTCTGCATTTCATTCCAAATCCATTAAAAAATGTCAGGCGTAATCGCATTGTATAGGGCAGTATAACACTTTATCTAAGATTTCTGCCATCTAGTGGTGATGGGTTATAATACAACTCAAACTGCCACTGCACAATTGTAACCCATGAATTCACAAATTTTTAAAATATATATATATTTTAGATTTTTTTTCTTTGAAAAAAGTCAAAAACGAATGCACCAGTCAACACTTGTTAAAAAGCACGTTTGGCTGAATAGGTTCCATGACAACGGGCGCTCGTTTTTTTCCCCGACATGCTCCTAATCGCTATTATGCTTTCTCAGGCCTGCAGCAACACAAGAAAGGCAAGGAGCTCTACTGGTTCTAACGAAGCCCACATTCACATTGACCACAGCCAATTAGTCCCTGGACCTTCTCCGCTATTGAACAAGTGTGTCCCCTTTATCCCATGCACACAAACACACACAACTGGCCTCCCCTGACAGCCTGGCTCCTGGTGGATGCGAGTGCACCATGGAGATAACGCATAATCTGGACCGCCTTCGCCATGTCCCTCTCCGGAGGCAGACCCTGGCACAGGGAGACGCCATGTTGGACCCAGAAAAACAGACTTTCGTTGATCAAGGGATGGACTTGGGGTGTGGGTGGTGGTGGTGGTGGTGGGGGGGGGGGGTCGTTCCAATGTGCCTGGTTATCTCCATTTCAAGCTTTTGGTTTGCCAAAATTTCATTTGAGAAGATGGGGATTTTTACTTTGTTACTGAAGAGATGGTGTTTCTATTTATTGGTGTTTTATTTGAATTGTTTGCTATATAGGCCAGTGCTTCTGATAAGATTGTGGTTGGGTTTCTTGCTTTGTTCCAAAGAGATGTCACACAAGGATTTTTTTTGCGGCCATTGTGATCATTTAAGGGAGAGGTCACACTTTTTTTTTTTTATGTGTTCTTTGGATTTGTCGCATTTAATTCTCCCTTGTTTCAATCAGGAGCCTTTCGTTTCTTTTGTGCGTGTTATATCTTTCTCCATTTATTTTGTGTCCAAAAAGATTGCGACGTCAACAAATATTTTTATGGTAAAGCAGCAAAATAAGTCATTGATCAAATAATCGAGTTGAGAACTTTCAATATGTTGTCATCATCCTTCAATTTAAAAAAATAAATAAAATTAGACTAACAAAAATGTGCACCCCCCAACTTCAAGTTAATGAGCATAAAAATTGTCACAAATCTTTCGTCGCAATCCCAACAAAGAAACGTAGATGCGATGAAGCTGGCCTCCTGACTCCATTTTGAATTCCTGTTCGCATTCACACTTTGTCACCTATAAAGTGGCAACGAGCGGCGAATGCCAACTATGCGGAACCGGAGACGACGCCGAGCATGCCAGCTATGCGCCCAATGTTGTGTTATTGATCCGATAATCAGATTATGCCCGTCTGGGCCACTGTCACAATTTATCGGCTGCTATGTGTGAATCCTACCCTGCTTGCAAGCATGCGTTTGGACGCAGCCAACTATGTGATTGGCTCTAAGCTGGGGAAATACATACGGTAATGAAATTAAATGAGTTAGCCATCACTGGTCCAAGCATTTATAGTGCCTTTTTACACTTGACTTGAGGTTTGTACATTTCACACCGGATTTGCTGGGATGTATTTTGCTGTTGCTATGCGGACATAATTATTATCACGTTGTAATCATAAACACAACATGACAATCATAACAATTATGTTTATTACGCAATCCAGAGGAAAATTAAAGTACAATAAATATTTCAATTGAGATTGCTTTGCAAATTCAACCAATATTGAATGGGTTTCAGTGCAACTACACTAAAGGTGAAATGCTGCCCTCTGTTGATCAATTTGTGACATCGCAATGATGACACTGCGGACAATACAACAATACAATGAAAATCATAAAAAGAAATATTTGAGAAACAAGACGATTTCTATAACTTATAAGGTAAGAAAACACGACAAAGCCGGTTTAATTTGTGGGTTTCAATTCTGGGCAGAAGGGTTGCATAATTATCACAACCTTGCAACTTGACTCCCACAAAGTTAATGTTTCATTTTCACAATAGCAAACCAGTTCTCATGACTGTCATGTGCAAGTGAGAAGTAGAAAAATGATGTGGGAAAAGAAAAATGTACACTACTGGGGGAAGTTTCGGAATCCTGCAACTTTCTTCATTGCTCATAACAGTTTATGGTAAATGTTTTTTGTTTTTTTTTAGCAAAACAACAAGATAAAATATACTATTAACAGATTTAAATAAAAACTCAGACTGCCTTTTTTTTTTTACTCGGCATGCTTTAGTAAATTGTAATGCCAACTGCATTTGCCAAAACTGAAAGTGAGGGAAAAAAAGAAAAAAAAAGGTTTGGCGTCATAGTTCACTGTAATGACCGAAACATCTGCTGACTGTCGAATAATCTACTCTAGATTCCCGAAAGAATTGCATCACAACGACCAGTCATGCTTCATTTCCCCATTTCAATGATTGATTTTTAGAGGCTGCTGACAGCCACCTGACTGGACACACCGCAGGTCATATAAAAAGTGAGCTATATAAGAAAATGTCCTGATGCCTAAATTCCTGGGTACGGTGCAGTTATCGACACAAACACACACACCGAGGCAGGTAAGCAGCTCCAAAAGCGCACACACACAAAGTGCTGGCGGGTGACCTTTGACCTAACATCGTCCTTTACTCCAGCAACTTAAAAAAAGATTTTTAATTTTTTTTCATTTCATGTCAGACAAGATGAAGCTGCTTCTGCTTTCTGCTGCCTTTCTGGCTGTGGCCAGCTGTGCGAGCGTCTCCCTGGAGGATCTCGAGTTCCACGCATGGAAGCTCAAGTTTGGTGAGGCAGTAATTTGTCTTAACATAGCATCCAGCTACCGAATAGAAACCGAATCGAAAAATAAACTTGCCTGACACACACATCAGAATCAGCGACGGTAGCTCTTCTTGTTCTGATTGGCAGGGAAGTCCTACAGTTCGCCGTCAAAAGAATCTGAACGCAAGGACATCTGGCTAAACAATCGCAAACTGGTGCTCATGCACAACATGCTAGCCGAGGAGGGCATCAAGTCCTACCGTCTCGGCATGACCTTCTTCGCGGATCTGGTTAGGGAAACCCGCTAGCCGCTTCAAATGCAAATTCTTATGACTAATATGTTTTTTTTCCCAATCAGGAAAACAAAGAGTACAGGCAGTTGGTTTCCAAGGGGTGCCTGCTGCACTTCAACACTTCTATCCCACGGGAGGGTTCCACCTTCCTGTCGTCGTTCCACGAAGCTGACCTGCCACACACGGTGGACTGGAGAGACAAGGGATACGTCACCGATGTCAAGGATCAGAAGCAGTGTGGCTCTTGTTGGGCTTTCAGCACAGTACGTAAAATGTCAGTTGCCTCCCAGATTGCCTTCTGACAATTAAAATTATTCCTGCCTCTTTGTTCAGACGGGATCTTTGGAGGGTCAGACCTTCAGGAAAACGGGCAAGTTGGTGTCTCTGAGCGAGCAGCAGTTGGTGGACTGCTCTGGTGACTTTGGCAACATGGGCTGCAATGGAGGCCTTATGGATGACGCCTTTCAGTACATCCAGAAAAACGGGGGAATCGACACCGAGGAGTCTTACCCTTACGAGGCTGAGGTAAACTAAAAGCCTTCCATTAAGAAGCTACATTTAGCTGGTATCAGAGACATTCAGAGAGTCCTGACCGGTCCACGTCGGCCATTGGGAATGTGGGCAGATTCATGAACGGCCGGTCAAAATTTTTACGCATCAGCGTCTTTTGTCCCCTCATCAAAATAGGACGGAAAGTGCCGCTACGACCCGGCCAACATCGGTGCCACCTGCACGGGATACGTCGACGTGAAAAAAGGTGACGAACGCGCCCTGAAGGAGGCAGTGGCTACAGTCGGACCCGTTTCGGTTGCCATTGATGCTTCGCATGCCTCCTTCCAGCTTTACGAATCAGGTGACGGACATTAATGGGATCCCAGTGATACGTACAAAATTCTTCGATCTGAGACTCTCTCTGCATTTGCTGACAGGCGTCTACGATGAGCCGCAGTGCAGCAGCTCGGAGTTGGACCACGGAGTTCTGGCTGTAGGTTACGGCACGGACAACGGACAAGACTACTGGCTGGTCAAGAACAGGTAAATTACTTGCCAGTGTTATTGTTATCCAAGTCCTCGTATATGTAGTTTATTGACATTGTTAATGGCGAAATGTTTTCTAGCTGGGGTCTAGATTGGGGAGACAAGGGCTACATCATGATGAGTCGGAACAAACGCAACCAGTGTGGAATCACGACCGCAGCAAGCTACCCCTTAGTGTGAACACGTTTGGAGGTAAAAGAAATAAAATAAAAAAATTCCAAAATACTCACAAGCGATTACAATTTGTCATTAATAATGTTTTGGTTTTTTGGATTCTCAGGGAAGGAGCCAGAGGAGAAGAAAAATCACAGACAATATTTGATTTTATAACAAACTTGTACTTTGTATATTCTGACCTTTTTATTAATTTCCATATATCAAACTGATTACAAGACCTTCATCACAAAAATGTACCCCTCTTCGAATTTATATAAAAGAATCGGACTTGAACAAGTTAAGATCTTATTCTGGTATCATTCATCTGTGCTCTATTAAGTTTCCACAAATAGAACCGCAAAGCCTGAAAGGATTCATCTTATTTGTCAAAGCCAATCGAGTTTGAGTGCTTTTCATTTTACTACCTGCTATCAAACTTGAGTGCATCACATGACGTTGAGAACATAGAAACACGTATTTTTCAAAGTGCTGAAATGAAAAAGTTTGTCATCTACATGACACCGAGGAGGCTAAGTTCAAACTTACACTGCGGGCTTTACAAGTGGCTCCTCCTAACTCTGCCCCTAGTAGTCATGATAACAAGATTTATTCTCCTGTTGGCACACTTCATGAATTTAAGTGGCTAAATTGACAAAAAGGTTTCACTTCAGTGGGTGTTTAACACGGATGAAAAAAACCCCAGCTAGTTGGGCTCATTCATAAAATTTCAAGTGACTTAAGTGCTGACAGTGACCCCGTATTATTATTTATATTTTAGAACTACATTTTTAGCTCTATCAACTAGTGTAATAAATGATTACTCTCGCTAGATGGCGCCACTTGACTGCTGAAAAGCAGTTTAACATCTTCGGCTGGTTTCCATTAAAGTGCAAAGTCAGATGTTTTGCTTTGATTATATAAATGTTTTTATTCAATCAGTCAATCAATCAATCAATCAAATCAATCAATCAAAGACTGAACGACCATTATAATCAAATTTAATTGTGACAAATAGATGTCGCCCTCTGCTGGACAAGACTTGGCGTCACCGCGCTGGACAGTGCAATAAGAAATCAAGTGAAGAAAAAAAAAGGCGTTCTACAGCTACAGTGCTATACTTATGAAGATGAAGTTCAGCGGAAAATCACCAATTTTTAGGAAGAAATATGAGGAAAAGCTCAAATTTTGCTTTGACTTTGGAGTTATATTTTTTTGTCGGAATGAGGAACTGTACTACTTACTGCAGGTGCATTCAAATTTTAGGTTATATTCTTTTCCCCTGCTGTTTTTCATTTCTATTCAGGTGCATGAACAAGTAAAATCCCGCTGCGGCATCGATCGTCTATCAATCCCATCCCTCCTTGCTTGATCTCTCCATCCTCTTCCTTTATCCAAGCTATACATTTATCATGAACAGTACACCGGTTTATTAAGTGAAGGAGGCACAATGTGAGAAAACAACAAAAAGAGGAAAAATCAGCCAATTACACCCCGACAAAGCATTTTGCATGTCATTGTGTTGGGAATTCACGCTTGATTGACTGAAAGGCTTCTACCGAGCGCTGGCGAATAACATGCGGGGAGATGCCGGGGCCAATTCCGCCTGATGGATTGAATGATGGGCGCTCCAAACAAACACACGTACAGATCAAAATACAAACACACCCTCTGGTGAGCTTTTAACAGTGCAAAGGTGTGCAATGACATTAGTATGCATGGAAAGGATAAAAACCTTGCATACTGATTTTTACACTCAATATAAACAGTGTGCTTTAGTAGTGGGAGGGAGATGAAGAGGGAGCAGAAACTATACTGTAAGAGAAACCCACACTCCTACTTGCCTCCTTTTATAGTATCGCTTCCACTCAATGGAGTTGTATAGAAAAACAGATGGATTGGAAAGAAGAAAAAAAAAAACTCCGCAGGGACAAAGTCGTGTTATGTTAATGGCGTGACTCTGCGACAGATGTTAGTTTTAATCCTGTGATGTGTTGCTTGCTCTGCTTTGATTCCAGCGAGATTCACATCTTCAAAGTTGTTGTTCACTCTTCATTTTATTGCTTTGACTATAAAAGGCACCGATTATTCATAAAAAGATCCTGTTATTTGTGTGACACCCTTTGCGTGATCAATGTGAGTAAAATGCAAGCGGGAAACTAGAGCAGTGCTTGATGCGGGCCCAAAGCGCCTTATCGTTAACTAAAACAATCAGTGTTTGGAGAAACACCGTTTCGCTGCTCTGTAAGAACAACTCCGACTACTATTATTTAAAATAAAAATAAATAAATATGTCACAATTTGCCACAATATAACAAAACCCCACTCCTAAATAACTGAACAACCGTTCAAAAACAAAAAGCACATTTCCAATTTTCTTAGCCACCAAGTATGACAATCTCAAGGCACTTACATTTGTTGACGAATCAGTTTCGCAGTCCTCATTGAACCAAATTGGGCTCCTTGCGTAGTAATCACCTGTGGCCGTGACTCCATATTTCAAGTCTGTGAAATGCTCTTTTCTTTTTCTGTATCTTGTGCTGAATCCGCACAGAGCCTTTTCAAATCCTTCGATTTATTTCACTCATTTTGACAGCTTGTGCATTTAATATTAGTGTCAAGCGACCGAGACAATTAACTTGACCCGCGTCAAGAGTCAGTCATAGACGGATGTAACAGAGAATCCGGTCATTTTTCAAAATAAAATATTTTTTAAACTCCCGCAATGAAAACCCGGAAGTGCTGTAAAAATATATTTGTGCGGCCGTTCCTGTAACAGACACATTTATTGCATATATTGACACCGCTCCTGTCAAAGAGACATTTATTGCCTATATTGACATTTATTGCCCATATTGACATATACAATTGATAGTGTATTGAAAATTGGTGTTATTATTTGCAGCACTGTTCTTTGTGTTTTGTATCACCGGGCCAACGACATGACCCCTCCTTGTACGGACTTAATTGCCTTGCATGCACCTTGTTACCTCCTGGCTTCCCTCCATTGCCTGACCCATTTTCTCACCTCCCGCTGCCATCGATAGCAGGAGCTAATAAGGCAATTAAAGCCTAATTAAAGGAGTCTTCAGATGATGTTACTTATTTCTTTCTCTCTCTCCATCTACACGGACCAGTGCAACAACATTGAGAGGGAAAAAAATATATCATGAAGGACTAAAAGGTTTATTCTTCATTGCCTCTCACCTCAAGGTTGCTGGTTCTGTGTGTTTATCTAAGCGGCCCACTCGTCGTCCAGAATCAAAGCGCTCGGTACATGATGTCAGACGGGGTTACCGCGCTGCTCGGCACCCTGAATCAAAGTTGCGGATTAAAAAGGAAGATAAAGGTGGCGGTGCAAGTCAGATCATTTATTTGGGAGATAGATTTGTCCATGGATTTATGTATGTTGTCGTGTACCATCGCAAGGTGTTGTTTGTACACTGAAACAAAATCTTTGGCCCTAAATTAAAAGGCCTTTAGAATGCATTAGCCTTGTGGTAATTACGAGAAACTCGATTCGGAGGAAGACGCCGGCCAAGCTGGATGACTTAAACCGCAATGCTGGTAAATGGACTGAGAGTTAATTTAGTGAGCCGGAGGGTGAAACAGCCGTCACTGAATGGGGACGGACGCGCCTCCATTTGCAATCTCGATACCCTCACTTTGCTTTTCAAGCCTTTCAATTACATCGCTATTGCTAGATTATTAGGGGTTTTTTTTCCCCCTCAAGTGAGTACTGTTTTTAAGGGTAACCATAAACAACTGCTCTTTTGGGTTCATTTCAACATAGTGATCAGGCTCAGTGTTAGGCAAGATTTTCTTTTTAGTTTAGCACTTGGTGTGTATTTGAAGTTCAGCTCCAAATGTGTGAGTGTGTTCGTGACTGCGCGTGGAGTGGGCGTGCATCGTGATGGCGCTGCCGTGACTCTCATCCTCTGGGAGCCAGATGGAGATGGAGCGAGCATCTACGACCAACTCCAATTGACATGTCTTCACACAAAGATCTCAAACCGTCCTAATTCCTTCTTTCATTTTTACAAATCACTCACAAGTGAGACTGGTCGTTTGACTTAATGACCCTGAGTTCAACCAAATCTCAAATGATCAAACTTCTCCAGGATAGACTCCAACTCAGCCAGGACCCTGGACAGAATTTTACGATGTAACTCGTTACTATGGTAACAATAGTGGCCCTGTGATTAGCACGGTAGATTGTTGGGAAGAATGTTCGTATTGCGAAATGTTGGCACTAAGCCGCTAAGTGCTAACAGGCCGCCAGAGAAATAGCAGATGCCGTACAAATTGTTACCATCAAGCGAAGCTTTAAGAAATGACGTGCTCATAAATCTGGGAATCGACTTTCTGGAATATTCCCATTAACCACAAAAACAGCCTACTAATCAATCTTTCATGCTTGTATACAAACATGAATTAGACTCTTTTTTTTGCACCCCCCTGGTGATAAGTAGTCACTGAGAATTGCCTCGTTATTTTACAATCATTCTTTCATCACCTGGCATTTATGTGTCTGCTCCAATCCTGCTGAGTAGGTATTAGCTTGTTCCTCATTACTTTATAATTGCTGACTTTTTGTGCCCCCTCAACAAGAAATGAAAAATGCTGAGTAAGTTGCTTAAGCGTGGATTAAGTGTCACTCCTTGAAGTCCAATAGCCTGCCTTCCCTCGGCTCTGTTTTAGCTTGCAATCAAGTCGCGTACGCGACATGCTTAGCAACATGCTACATGCTTAGCAAAATTGCTTATTATTCTGTGTCAGGGCAAGGAACTTATTCATTTTAATCATATTTGCTCCGACTGGACCGAGCACGCAGGGCGTACTACTGATTGCTAACAAGCAAGATGGCTATTAGCTGGTGGTCAGTGCTAGCTAGTTTTCCGCTAGCTTGAATCCTACTCAACATTATAATTACCACCGTGAGTGACTCTGACATGTCACTTAGTTTTTTTGATGAAGCTAAACCATTTTTTTCTTTTTTATGTGAACTATATTTAGGATTTAAACTATTCCTATGGGCAATTCTAATGATTTTGTTGGTTCTCAACCCTGCTCTGTCTTTACTAATAGAGCCAAGTCAATAATTCATGTATGCATACTACATTCCAATTTATTTATTTGTAAATCAGGCTGTGATGACGCAAACTTCCAGGCCAGCCCGGTGTGCGCTGCAAAGGCCAATCAAGTGATCACACAAAAGGGGTTAATTACCATATTCACAGTAGCAAAATGGCTGCCTTAATTGCAGCTGTGTTCTTCACACCTCCTCATCACCATTTTCTTCTCCGCCAACAGCCCTTTTTTGTTATTCTTTTGCATTTCACTTCATTCCTACTCCAATCAGTCATCAGATGGCTATTGTGTGGATGCGGGAGGGGGTGTGAGAGCTTGCAGGGCTCGAACGAAGGCTGTCATCGTCGTGGCGATGCACACAATGAGAATATCAGACCGGCACACTTGGCTTGTCAGTCTTTCTATTTTGCTGCTCAAACGGTCCCCGTCGTGACAATTCTGTTTGTTTCTCGACATCTTTTGTTCAAAAGTTCATCTCCATTTTTCAGACGGCTCGCTTGTCACTTTGCGGTCCCTAAATTGTTCGTCTGTGAGCCAAGGAAACATAATAGTAACTTCAATTTGAAACCACAAGACAGCTCTGATAGTTCCAATATGCATTTATCGTCATAACCTTAAATGATCAATTTCCAAGCTGAATGTGAAAAGCACTTTTTGTGGTAAAATTATCGCATTTTTCAGAGTCAAGCAATTTGATCATTTTAAAAAATTGCTATTTGATATTATGGGGGATGTAATTAAAGGATAATTGAGCAAATGGTGTGAGAAAAGTTCCAGGACTTTTCTGCCATCATTACAAACAATCTCAGAGCCAGGTTTGCCGTCTTCCATTGTTGCTCATAGTTTGTCTTTTCTCGTTTGCATTGCGCCAACGATGTAATGGCATCAGTCACGCTTGTGGGAAGAAGGAAGCTGTGAGCGCAAGAAGGGAAGGAAGGAGCTTGTAAAAGAATACGGAATACTCAACGGCAATTTGCCGCGAGGAGCAGCAGGAGGTTTTCTCTGTCGGCTTAAACCGATCCACCCCGTTGTTCAATAATTCAAATTTATATTTACTTTTAAATTGGACATGGCTCATAAAACAGCAACTAGGTGAGTTTTGTAAAAAACAGAATATAAAGCAAATTTGCAAATACTGAATACACTGTATCCATTGTTTTTATAAATTAACAATTTGTTCACGTGTGCGGGCGCTTCGTTACAAATGAAAGCTTCCTGTCACGTTTTTTTACCCCAATTGTCATTAGCTAACGCTCAAATACGGATTTCTATGGTACACTGACAGTGCTAAACACACTAACCCTGCTTGCCTCATAAACAATAAGCGATTCAACGTGCCTTGTTCCCACTGACACTTTAATGGTGTGATAAATTCAGTTAGGAAGATGTGATTTAAAAAAAAACAGCCCGAGGATATTTACAGCGCGCCGCAGCGACGCGACTTATTATTATGTATTGCAGATAGATCTAGTGGAAAACAACAACAAACACGCCGTAGCCTTTTTAAAATGTGAGGCTGAATTAACAGCGGTGCACTTTGTTGTGCTCAGATTGTGAGGCCTACATAAAAAAGAAATTAAAAAAAACTGCTTCTTAATTAATAATCCTTGATGGGGCTTCTGGTGGCAAGCTAAAGGCTCATTAGCAGACGCTAACTAGTCCCTGGTAGCTGGAGATGTTGCTCTCTGATAAAGAATAGGCTTATTACATTCACAGGCAACGCTCACCAGCGACCCGCACGCTGACCTCGTTTAAGGAGGTCGCTGTTTAGAATACGTGTTGGCAAACTGAGGTCACGCTGTGGGAATTTTGTCGCATAATGCCCGGGCCCGATTTGAATCGTATGTCGTGGGCAATGGAAAGGTCTCCAAACAGAATAACTTGTGAGCTAAATAAAGGAGAGTGATGAAGAAAAAAAAATGACAGTGAGGTGTGGCTTATATGAGAAAAAAATATAGGAATTTGATAAAGTTCAGTGTTAAAATAAGCACTTTGTATACTACAATACTCTTGTAATTTCCTAAACGAAGAGTTTGCAGTACCTTGTTGATTTTGCGTATGAATTGTTATAAATCAGGATATTGTTCTATATTTTTTATTTAGAAAAATAAATAAATAAATAAATAAAAATATCGATCGTGGAGCACTATATCGTGATGTATCGTGAATGAATCACAGCAGGCTTTAAGATATCGGCAAATTTCGTACCGCGGTCCTTTGTATCGATATGATATCGTATCGTGACAAAAGCCGCGATTTACACCCCTAAAAATTCTCACAACCTTGCAACTTGACTCCCACAAAGTTAATGTTTCATTTTCACAATAGCAAACCAGTTCTCATGACAGTCATGTGCAAGTGAGAAGTAGAAAAATGATGTGGGAAAAGAAAAATGTATACTACTGGGGGAAGTCTCGGAATCCTGCAACTTTCTACATTGCGCCATAACAGTTTATGGTAAATGTTTTTTTTTTTTTTTTAGCAAAACAACAAGAGCTACAGTGTTGTACTTGACCCAATTCAACAGCCCATCTACCTTTCCCACACAGATATAAATATAAACTACACTATAAAATAAACTACCGTTATTTTCCATGTATAATGCGCCCCCATGTATAATACGCACCCTAAAAATGGCATGTCGATGCTGGAAAAAAGCCTGTACCCATGTATAATACGCACCCAAATTTTGACTCCTACTTAAGTCGGAAAACGTAAAATTATTTTATTTAAAATCTTTGGGAACAACCGGATGTTATTCTGCCGGTCAGTATCACTGCGCATGCGCTAGCAAACTTGATAGCGAAGAAATGTTTCGGATTTGTGTAGGGTACATTGTGACAGCAAACGAGCAGGTGATCGAGCAAGCGTCTGATACGAGAGCATTGTGTTCGTATGGAGCGTGTTTGAAGTGAACAGCAGAGAAGAAAGCGCATCTGTAATGGCGGCCTCCGTATCATATCCGGATTAAAAAAAAAAAAAAAAGTAAAACGTATAATGCGCACCCCAGATTTTAGGATAATAAATTTGTTAAATTTTGCGCAGATTTAAATATAAACTCTAATGCAGACTGGCTTTTTTTCTTTTTACTCGGCATGCCTTAGTAAATTGAAATGCCAACCGCATTTGCCAAAACTGAAAGTGAGAAAAAAAAGACAAAAAACAGTTTGGAGTCATAGTTCACTGTAATGACCGAAACATCTGCTGACTTTCTAATAATCTACTCTAGATTCCCCGAAAGAATTGCACAACAATGACCAGCTTCATTTCCCCATTTCAATGATTGATTTTCATAGGCTGCTGACAGCCACCAGACTGGACACACCGCAGGTCAAAAGTGAGGTATATAAGAAAATGTCCTGATGCCTAAATTGCTGGGTACGTTGCAGTTATCGACACAAACACACACACCGAGGCAGGTAAGCAGCTCCAAAAGCGCACACACACAAAGTGCTGGCGGGTGACCTTTGACCTAACATCGTCCTTTACTCCAGCAACTTAAAAAAAGATTTTTAATTTTTTTTCATTTCATGTCAGACAAGATGAAGCTGCTTCTGCTTTCTGCTGCCTTTCTGGCTGTGGCCAGTTGTGCGAGCGTCTCCCTGGAGGATCTCGAGTTCCACGCATGGAAGCTCAAGTTTGGTGAGGCATTAATTTGTCTTTACATAGCATCCAGCTACCTAAATACAAACCGAATCCAAAAATAAACTTGCCTGACACTCACATCAGAATCAGCGACGGTAGCTCTTCTTGTTCTGATTGGCAGGGAAGTCCTACAGTTCGCCGTCAAAAGAATCTGAACGCAAGGACATCTGGCTAAACAATCGCAAACTGGTGCTCATGCACAACATGCTAGCCGAGGAGGGCATCAAGTCCTACCGTCTCGGCATGACCTTCTTTGCGGATCTGGTTCGGGAAACCCGCTCGCCGCTTCAAATGCAAATTCTTACGACTAATACGTTTTTTTTTTTCAATCAGGAAAACAAAGAGTACAGGCAGTTGGTTTCCAAGGGGTGCCTGCTGCACTTCAACACTTCTATCCCACGGGAGGGTTCCACCTTCCAGTCGTCGTTCCACGAAGCTGACCTGCCACACACGGTGGACTGGAGAGACGAGGGATACGTCACCGATGTCAAGGATCAGAAGCACTGTGGCTCTTGTTGGGCTTTCAGCGCAGTACGTAAAATGTCAGTTGCCTCCCAGATTGCCTTATGACAATTAAAATTATTCCTGCCTCTTTGTTCAGACGGGATCTTTGGAGGGTCAGACCTTCAGGAAAACGGGCAAGTTGGTGTCTCTGAGCGAGCAGCAGTTGGTGGACTGCTCTGGTGACTTTGGCAACATGGGCTGCAAGTACGGCTCTACGGATCGCGCCTTTCAGTACATCCAGAAAAACGGGGGAATCGACACCGAGGAGTCTTACCCTTACGAGGCTAAGGTAAACTAAAAGCCTTCACGTTATTAGCGCAAAAAAGCTACATTTAGCCGGTATCAGAGACATTCAGAGAGTCCTGACCGGTCCACGGCGGCCATTGGGAATTTGGGCAGATTCATGAACGGCCGGTCAAATTTTTTAAGCATCAGCGGTTTTTGTCCCCTCATCAAAATAGGATGAAAAGTGCCGCTACAACCCGGCCAACATCGGTGCCACCTGCACGGGATACGGCCAAGTGAAAACTGGCGACGAACGCGCCCTGAAGGAGGCAGTGGCTGAGATCGGACCCATTTCGGTTGCCATTGATACTTCGCCTCACTCCTTCCAGCTTTACGAATCAGGTGACGGACATTAATGGGATCCCAGTGATACGTACAAAATACTTCGATCCGAGACTCTCTTTGCATTTGCTGACAGGCGTCTACGATGAGCCACGGTGCAGCAGCTTGAAGTTGGACCACGCAGTTCTGGCTGTAGGTTACGGCACGGACAACGGACAAGACTACTGGCTGGTCAAGAACAGGTAAATTACTTGCCAGTGTTATTGTTATCCAAGTCCTCGTGTATGTAGTTTATTTACATTGTTAATGGCGAAATATTTTCTAGCTGGGGTCTAGATTGGGGTGACAAGGGCTACATCATGATGAGTCGGAACAAACGCAACCAGTGTGGAATCGCGACCGCAGCAAGCTACCCCATAGTGTGAACACGTTTGGAGGTAAAAGAAATAAAATTAAAAAATTCCAAAATACTCCCAAGCGATTACAATTTGTCATTAATAATGTTTTGTTTTTTTGGATTCTCAGGGAAGGAGCCAGAGGAGAAGAAAAATCACTGTGCTCTATTAAGTTTCCACAAATAAAACCGCAAAGCCTGAAAGGATTCATTTTATTTGTCAAAGCCAATCGAGTTTGAGTGCTTTTCATTTTACTACCTGCTATCAAACTTGAGTGCATATCACATGACGTTGAGAACATAGAAACACGTATTTTTCAAAGTGCTGAAATGAAAAAGTTTGTTATCTACATGACACCGAGGAGGCTAAGTTCAAACTTACACTGTGGGCTTTACAAGTGGCTCCTCCTAACTCTGCCCCTAGTTGTCATGATAACAATATTTATTCTCCTGTTGGCACACTTTATGAATTTAAGTGGCTAAATTGACAAAAAGGTTTCACTTCAGTGGGTGTTTAACACGGATGAAAAAAAAACCAGCTAGTTGGGCTCATTCATAAAATTTCAAGTGACTTAAGTCCTGACCTCATCACCATTTTACAAGCAGTCTGTTAGGGATTGAAGAAGGATCATCAGTGACCCCATATTATTATTATTTATATTTTAAAACTACATTTTTAGCGCTATCAACGAGTGTAATAAAAGCGGCCCACTCTTCGTCCAGAATCAAAGCGCTCGGTACATGATGTCAGACGGGGTTACCGTGTTGCTCGGCATCCTGAATCAAAGTTGCGGATTAAAAAGGAAGATAAAGGTGGCGGTGCAAGTCAGATCATTTATTTGAGAGATAGATTTGTCCATGGATCTTTGGCCCTAAATTAAAAGGCCTTTCACTGTTTAGAATACGTGTTGGCAAACTGAGGTCACGCTGTGGGAATTTTGTCGCATAATGCCCGGGCCCGATTCGAATCGTATGTCGTGGGCAATGGAAAGGTCTCCAAACAAAATAAGTTGTGAGCTAAATAAAGGAGAGTGATGAAGAAAAAAAATGACAGTGAGGTGTGGCTGACCCGAAAGAAACTCTTTGACGGGGGGCCCACGTGGCGGGCGGCAGAGGTGCAGGACTGTGACAGCAGAACTGAGGGCTGTGTCATCCATCACTGTGGCAACCCGGGGGTGTCAGCGCCGCAAGCTTGGGGGCCGTGGCGGCGGTGCCGGGGCAGATGGGAAGGGAGGACAAGACCCAGTACCTCCTTCAGCGCCAGTCTGAGGTAGGACGGAGGCCAGGATGAGCACACGACACACACACAAGGTAAAATAGAGGCTAAAATGTGTGTTGACCTTCGACCTTCACTGTCTCTGTGTCCACTCCGCAGACAAAACTGTCTGGAAGAAGAAGTGCAGCACATCCATCATCACAACCCTCACGACTCTGCCGACAAAAAAAAAATGACCACAGAGGCTTGCTAGTGAATTAAATATATCATCAAGTACTGTACGAGCAAATAAGCAATGGGTAGCATCCCGTTCAATTAAATTATATCGGTGATTCAACAGTTCATAAAAAGCTATTGCAGTTAAACCCAAGTCCCTCAGGTGCAACCATTTTTTTTTTCTTCTTCTCCCAAGTAATTACTTTTTGTTTAACTCCAAATAAACAACACGGCGCAGCATTCGATTACTCCCGCGTCAGATGTGCTTGCGTCACATAAACGGGAACGTAACACTTCATTTCATTTAAACGCGTTCAAAGTCAGTCGCCGTTAGATTGCAAGGGGGAGATTAAAATGTAACTCAGTTTGTAGTCTGCGTGGGAAAAGGCAACCATCCCAGCGGAGAGCAACGTTGTGATATCACAAATTTCTTATAATCAAGTATTTTGCATTGAACCCACTCAAGAACAATTTACCCCAAAAAGTTACTGCATTGACTTAATTAACTTAAATGTATTTGGTGCCTTTTTTTGCAACCCTGCAGAACACTTAGTAGTATCAAAAAAAAAATGGAATTGGGAAGTTAAACACTGTGCAAAAGTAGGTGGCAAGCCCTGTGGAGAGCCTCCCAGCAACATCTAATGATAGACTCATCAGCTCTTCTACAACACTGCTTGTTCCAGCACATTTTAAACTGCGAGCGGCGACACTTTTTTTTTTTTTGCATACAAATATGCAAATATGTTTTGAAGTCCCTGTGACACACTTTGAAATGCAGCGACTGTTCAATTCCACCATTTAGCACACTTGAGTTATTTGGCCAGAACATATTGGAGCACATGTTGCCAACAGACACAGAGAAATACTTGACAGTCCATTAAAGCTCTTCACAAATTCAACAGGCTCCATTAGTGCAAAAGCAGGCTCGAGGCGGTTCATGTTTTTGTCTTTCTGGAAATTTCTCAAGGAGGCCAAGCGACACATTATGGATTGGTAGGTCACTAAATACAACAGCTAGGGGTGAGCAATCTTATTCCCTAAAGGGCTATGAGAAAATCTGGAATGATGGTTCAGGACCATGTTGCATAGTATATAAATATTTTTTGCAATGACTATTCGAATCCACACTTAATAAAAATTGCATGCAAGGCAAACAGAGTATGGGACAAACGACATAATGAGTTTGATTGATTGGTCCTCTTTGCTAATTGCATACAAAATGAAAACCATCTCCGGCTATTCCTGGGAGTGATTATAACACTTTGTGGGGCTAGGTGCTGGCTGAAGCATGAAAAGCTGTGAAGAAAGTCTGCTTTTATTGCGACATTAGTATGTGGCTCGCATCCTGCTGATATGCTGCTAATTAGCCTCAAGCTCACGACGGGCACGGTTCCAATTAGTGGTCGATGTGCCCTTTTCAGTGCACAACAGTCATTCCCGTGTGTGTGTGCGTGTGTGTGTGTGTGTGTGCAGTGACAAGCGGCCAGTTCCGGGATGTCAGCAGAGAGGTGATTTTTATTTTATTTTTTCCAGGGCTGCAAAGAAACAAGAGTGTCTGAGGAGCCGATTTAAAATGAAGAATTTGGTATACAGAATTTTTTCCCCCAGAATGTTTTAAAAATACACTGTAATCTATCAGTTATTATTTTTTCTTTGCAAAAAGTTATATATCAATCCCTTGCTGTTAACTTGAAACTCGTAGCCAAATGCTAATTATAGCATCACCTTGCACTGTAAATAAATTAAGTACAGAATCCCAATTGCAATCGATCTCAAGAGGAAAGTTTGTTTTAAAAGAAAGAAACACCACTGTGACACAAAACCTCAGAGATTTCCTGAGCTTTGCTTTTGCTCCTCTTCTTCTTTATTCTCGTCAGTGGTAGGTCAGCTCATTTGTCTTGAGGCCTTCTCAGATGTCAGAGCAGAGCGTGGCTCAATCGATCAAGGAGACCAACTGCCCTTTATATGTGTGTTGCCTGTGTCTTTGTGTGTGAATTCTTTACCAAATAGCTGAGGCTAGGTACTACAAAAAGTGATATCAAGCAACTTTTTTTTGTGTGAAGACTTTTTGGAGGACATTTGAGACCATCTGTTTGTGCCGTTTGGCAAGAGCACTGAGTAAAGACCCAGATTGCGAGGTTACCATCTCTCGCTAGTCATTATCCGGCTTGAGTAACATTTCTACATTACCGATAGATTTGATTTTATACTTCTGTTTGACAACCCAATCCGTGGACACAGCCGTAAGCGAAATGGATGTTTCGGACGATGGATCATGTTCGAACGTGGCCGCCGACTGTCATGAGAACAACTCCCTGGCAACTCTGATTGCAACTCATTGTGTCGATTTGAAGCCCATCCAGCAGCAGATGCACAGGAGGGGGGGGGAACTTCCTTGAAATAACTGATTTGGGTGATTGTGGCGCCTTGGCAAAAGGTATGCAGCCACTGAGTGCTTTCCAGATTAGAAATGTGGCAGGTGATGAGGCTGCAGGCAGCTCTTTCGCCCATCAAATCAGCCTGAGAGCTGCACAAAAATCAGGCGAGCCCCGCGGTGCAAATCACCACTGAAAACGAGAGCGGCTGACAAAGCGCCCGCTGGATAGTCAACAATAATAACACGAGAGAGAGAAAGAAAAGCAATAAAACATATTTCAGTATATTACTAAACACAGTTCAATGTTTTTGCTAAGACACCTAAAAAGGCAGCCTGGCCAATCAGAACAACAATTTGATATCTTACTGGTTACAGTACATAATGAATAATAATAAAAAAAAATACCAAGGCCTTAAATTTTCTTACAGCCAGTTGAAGTTTCCTGCCAAACTAAACATAAAACAATAATAGCACATAGAACAGAGAGAATAAAAACAAATGTTTATATCCAAACCATCATGTGTAGTTTCACATTTGACCACTAGATGGCGGCCCACCTATATTTGATTTGTGATGAAGTAAATAAACACAATTTATTTTCTATAATTAACTGGATTTATATCCTTAAAGTATTTGCACAATTTTTTAAAATTATTCCTGCTCTCTGTTAATATTACACTGTATGTGTTTAAATGTGTATGAATTATTTCAAAAGCTTGTTTGATGACCTTAAAAACATAAGTTCCATTAATAATCATAAAAACTTGCCAATGGGGCATTTCTGTATCGCTGATTTCACTTACGGATATGTAAGCCCTAGCATAGCAACAGTAACCAAGAAGTTTTAATGAAAGGCCAATTAAAGCAAATGCCTGCTGCCCTCAAATTGTCCGACATGTTGTTTCTGCTTTTTGCTTCAGCGTGATGACAACAAAGGCACACAATCATGGTCACGCTCACTCAAACTTAAGTGGCAATAAGATGTTAAAGCTTTTCAGGTGAACATTATTTTGCCGTCCATTATTGTTAAGGACATACATAAAGGAGCAGTGGGCGAAAAAAAAAAAAAATCTATTCGGAATGTTTAACCTTTCCAAACGCCTGCCTGGTTCTCTGGAGCGGATCGTACCTCCACTCTAACTTCTGTTTATTCCCGTCTTGTTCTCGTGACTGTTTTGGGGGGAGAGAGAAATGTATTTTTTTTTCTTTGACAGGAACCCCGTAACAGCTGTCAGAGACATTCGGCAGCAAAAAATAAATAAAAAAATAAAAATGCAACGTCGTCTAGAGTTGAAGTTGAATAAAAAAACTAAATACATTTTGTTTTTGCTCGCTGACTCGGGTAAAGACGAGGCATAAAGCAGGAAGTTGTGACAGAACTGGGCTGATTGAAGGTTTATGGGAAAAGCATTTCTTGGAAAGCTCCCAAATAGTCTTTTCAAAGATGCACATTTAATGAGGGACTTGAAAATACATTTAAACTTTTATCCTGGGCTTAGTCTTGTCTGATTGCTGCGACGCTTTCTCACACTGTCATACCATATGGTGAAATTTACTGACATCCTAAAATAGTCTAGACAAAATGTCCTTTAGAGATGACGGACGGGTGGCAAAATTTATTCTGGAAATTTCTCAATGAACTTGGAAGTCAACCAGGATCCTGCAATTATGTTCCACTTCTGCTGTGATCTTTCTTCATCAGACTTTATATGACGATTGAAGCTAAAGTTTGTTTCTTTTTGGCAAGTGCAGACTTTTGAGGCCCGTTACAGGAAATTGATGCGAGCGGGTGTATCATCAATGACAATTGAAAAAGAAGAAGTGGAAGATGAAACACCGCGAGGAGACGTGGTGGCACAGCAGGGCACAATGAGATGAAGAGGAGGCAAAGAAATCAAAAGTTGGCTTGGTTCTATTATACATGAGAAAATAACATGCGGCGCATAACTGGATTTTGACGGAAGCTTATTTCTCTCAAATGGTACAGAAGACCCTGTTGCCGTGCAGTTCATCACTGCACGGTAGTCACAAAAAACACACCAGTGCTTTGAGATACTAAAAATATATATTACCAACCGTTAATTCTGTTGATTTTGTAGTTCGTCTGCCATGTCAATCCTTCTAACCCAGTGCTTCTCAAATAGTGGGGCGCGCCCCCCTTGGGGGGCGCGGTGCTATTCCTGGGGGGGCGCGTGTGACCCTGGGGAACAGACTTTTTTTTTGGCAGTACTAGAATAAAGTGTAATTGCGAATCTTCACAGCAGGGGGCAGTGGCGCTCTCATTGTTACTTCTGTGACGTTTGCGACAGTACAACATTTTACGACTTACAAGACAAGTTAGGATAGTCACGGTGGGGAAGGGGGGGCGCGAATAGTTTTCTTCTTGCTAGGAGGGGGCGTAACAGAAAATAATTGAGAAGCACTGTTCTAACCCAATATAATGTTTAAGACGCCAGGGTACGTCCTGGTGGGATTAGCATGAGTACCTTCCACTGACGAGATGAAATGATGACAAAAGCTTCTAGTTTGAGGTTTTGCTGCTAGAATACCCCAAAAGACTGCGTTTTTTTTTTTTTAATCCAAAAGAACCTGGATTCTGATCATGTGTCAAAATCCATATTTAATGACATAAATCTGCAAAAAGGCAGCGAGTTGGCAATGATGTCCCGGGTCAGGTGCAGCGGGTGACCGGCAGATGGAGTCGGACCGTACCGACCTGCTGACCAGCTGCTCCTCCGCAGCGGGGAGGCCTCTCAATCCCACCGCCGGTCCGCTAATCCCTCTTCTGCCATTTTGGGCGACCTCGTCCATCGCTCTTCGATGTGACCAGGAATGTCTCGGAAAAGGAAACGGGTTGGATAGCAGAAGGTTGGCGCTTCAATCGCAGGCAGGAGTTGGCAACGTGATTTGTGACAGCGTGATACTCCCTAACACGATTTCCCGTCCGCAAGCCTCCTGCTGCGTCAACACTAAGCTCCTGCTGCCACCGATACGGCATCTTGATATTTCCCGATTTACCATTGCTCCGCGTACACCAACTCGGTCACCACTTTTTCACGCATAACACCTGCCTTCATGCTGCTTTGTTATTTCGCTCGCCTTAATACGCCTGTCCAGCCTCCCGCCGAGGCCTCGTATTGCAATCTACTCCACGGAGATGGAGCGTCAAATAAAAGTGCAGAAGAAGAAATGAAAGAAAAGAGAAACGAGTGAAAAATAATCTTGCTTTATAGATTTTTTTTTGTAATCTTTTAGCAAAATAGGTTGCGAGGTGATGACAAGCTAATGTTGCTCATGGTAAATTGATCAAACTTTGCTCCAGCCATACAAAAATGATATTTTACAGCAGACTTGCACTTTGTCACCCTTGTCATACTAAAAGTGCTGACACAACAGAAACAGCAGTACTTTTGTATTTGTTTCAAACGAGTCTCACAATGGAAATGAGCGATTCCGTTTTAGCTAAATATAATGGCGCCATGTCAGTGCTCATTAATAGCAAAGGGTGGCAACAATTTAGCCTCTGGTTAAACGTGTCTCCGAGCAAGCTTGAATGCAATCGGAGGCCGCGCGCCGCCTGACTGACCGGTCGGGTTTAATCGGCCATGAATGACGTGCGTGAGGCCCTCAAGACTGGCACATGCTAATTTAGGACCACACTAATGCACGCACGCAAGCAGCAAAAAAAATAATAACCCAGTTGTTAGCAAATGGGAGACGGACTGTGAATTATTATCACAACTGTCGTTTAACATACAAAAAAATCTATTTTGATCGAGAATAGCTTAAACATGGCTAACCTCTGGAGCCCCCGTACAACAGAACATTTTAAAATAGTTGAAGAATGACATTAAATATATTTTTGACGCTGCCAAAACTGCAACTGAGCCCAGGTTGACCTGAACACTTGAAAAGATAAGCATCTTTTACGTAAATTTTTTGAGTTATGAGTGGACGGCCGGTTTTGCTCTTCATTAGAGCCTAGCATGTGTCAGAATGTTAACATCATAAACACATGTTGATTTTTTTTTTTAATAATATTGCTTGAAAACCTTTCGTTTAATGACTCCTAAAAGTGCACATGATTTCAACTCTCTCTTGCTGGATTTATATTGCACTTCCAATTTAGTGCCTATATAGTTATTTTTATTTTTAATAGATTTATATTACCATTTACCCAACATCATGTTAAATATAATAACCCCCGAGGCATCGTTCGATTTTACTGCCTTTCGGCTTGTTTGTGGCCATCTCTGGCCAAGGACGGACATAATGTGTAATTTGTTTTAGCATTAAACTGATATTCTTTGCATCTTTCACTTCATGAACTCAAATCAGTTTTTGTCATTAATATAAAAGTTGTTTGAATATTTTTTACTTGATTTTGACCTGAGAACAGAAACAGTGAATATGTAAGTTTTTTTTTCAATTTTGCAAGAGGTCCAACTGACTTGGTGTGAGTCCCACTCACCTTAAACAAGAGCAACAACTCTTACAAGTCATTTGGAGGAGTTCACATCGCCATTGCACTCTTCACCTTCAAGTTGGAGAGCCTTTGAAATGAGAGGCTACTCAACCATGAACGCTCAGGCACCTCCAACCCATCAACGAGTCCATTTTAATTCTCAACACAGGTGAACAGAGAGGCACTTCTATTAAAATTGGAAATGGCACGGTGGAGGGGGGGGAGAAAACAAAATCACGTCGAGCCGCCAGCTCAATGTCAGGGACGTTTGGTGAACCGTTACCGGGGTTGTCAGATGAAGGGCAAACCTCACAGGTAGAAGAAAATAAGCTAAAGCAATGTCATTTTCCAAATTCTGCTAAAAATGCAAAAGGTCAGTCGTCGCTCCGCACAATGAATGCGCCACCGTTGGTGATTGCTTTCCATTCGTTCATTAAAAACCTAACATGCTTCAAGGCGCAAAGTGAAGATTAAGAACCATTTTCTCCAGCCGCCGTCTGCTCGCCGCTTCTATTTTTTACGCTCCGGGCGCACGCCATTCTGTTTCATTATTTAGTTTCTAATTAAAGCACCTGTAGTTATGCCCGGACTGGCTTCACTGTCCACTGGACGTGGCGGAACTCAGCTTATCTGTCCTTGCTCGAAACTTCCTGTGGAACATTCTCTTCTAAAATTGTCCATTTTTTGTATACTGTTACAATTCATATTTAAGAAAAAAAATCAGCCAGCCAACACAAACTAAACATGAATAAGGGGGCAAGCATCTCCCCAATAAATGACGTATCTCGAGATATGGGGTGGGATTCGATTCAATTTAGTGGGGTTATGATCCAATTAGATCAAAACCCATTCAAATCGTTTTATGTTACACCGCTAATATATACGGTGAGATACATTTCGATTTGATGATAAAGCACAAAAAAGCCAGTTTGGATTTTATCCTGAAGAGAAGAGCCACTCAGGATCCAAACAAATGAAAATCTCAGAGACGATTGACTTATCGGCATTTGTTTGTTGCAAGCAACTGGTCAGCGGGCACGGTTCCACACAAAGCGCGACAGACGCACGGATCAATGGATCATGTTTGGATCGTGCCGAGTGTTAAATGCTGACAATGTATCCATCGATTAGGCTCTTTCTGTAGCCATTGATGAGTTGAGCAATAGGAAGAGTAGCGGTAACCTTTAGATCGGGGATGGTGAACCTTATTCCTGTCAATTTTTATAAAGTCAACCGAGTACCATAAAAAATAAATGCAAAATATGTTTTTGAATTTTGGGGCTTATTAAAGGTTACTCCGAGATTTTAAAATCCCAGTTGAAAATAAGTCAGTGGCTACATGCTAATAAGGGAGACGGTCATTTTGGTTTGAGCCACCATTTTTAGAATGGCTTCCTTGTTATTCTTAGACCAACCAAATCACTTTTAGAAGGTTCAGAAACTCACCAAATGAATGATCTTTGTTAAAATGTACATTTAGATAAATTTAGGAAACCTACATGTAATTTAATAGCCATGCCGAACACACAGATGTACCAAAGGTTTTCATGGAGCCATAATAAAAAGACACATCCTGTAAATTCTCCAATTTTGGTTTAAAGCAGCCATTTTATGGTCGATTACGCCATTTCCTGAAGAGGAACTTGCCCTTGAGATTAGTCCATTTGCTACCAAACTTGAACAACATTTACGAGACAGATGAGTAATTCGCGACAGCAAAGATTTTTGAGTATTCAGCATTTCATTTGAGCCGAGCATGGCAGCAAAATTTGACGACTAGTCATAAAACTCACTTCCACAAGGTCAGGGTTGGACCAAATGTCTTGTGTGTGAAGAAGGTTCTGATAAGATTCACAGGCTGCCGCTACTTGCCGTAACTCCTTATTAAAGGACGACACTTGGTATGAGGCCTGGCATAGCCGATGAATATTTATACACAATGTAAGATTTGTCTGCAGATTATTATGCGTATGGTTTAATGATATCGGTGGACAAATGATGCCCCAAAGAAATTGTAGCTACAGGCATATGCAAATATGCCAACAGAAGAGCCATGTGTCTATGGTAACAATAAGAAAAAAATGAAAATCAGAGGGTGTCTGTAGATGACAAGTGAATGCTAAAATATTTAAGTGGCACGTGTTGAGAAGAACTGAATAACAATAAACAAGATTATAACGGACTGTGATGATGATACAAACAATCTGCTGATCCGACGAAACGGATGACTTGCGTTTCCGTCGTGCCTTCCTGGCATTTAATGTGCTGTCGCATCACCTTCCGCTAATGAACTTAAAGCGAAACCGTCAGGGACGTGACCAAACTTGATAGCCAGCTTGGAACGAGCGCAACCGCAAAGGGGGTGGGAAAGGTCACGCGTTGTCCGAGATGCTCGCTAATGATGCTGCTAACTGCCTAAATAAAAGGGGGGGGGGGGGGTTTGGTGCTGACGCCGAGAGTGAAACGAAAACAAAACAGAGGATTTGCTGTAGCCTCCAACTGCCTCTAATTTTCACTTCCAATTTCATTGTATTTTTTTTGCAAAGAGGATGAACACACCGTTTTGTAATTGAAATTTTGGTGAAATGTACAGTAATATTTTAACGCACACTACATACTGTATTGGTATGGCTGGATTTTTCAGCCCATGTTGATATCCCAAAAAATCTGATCTTTCCTAGGAACATAATCCACAGCGCGTTTGCCTATCAATGGCCTTCTGTGGTTTGGGAGCGTTTGTTTGTGTCGCCCTGGCAAATCGTCTTCCTGTCGTAGCCCCCTGATGATTTTCTTCCTCCGTGCATTCATTAACCCGCAACCACTTCCTCCGTCTGCGCACCCCTCTGACCTCCTTCTATTCTTCCTCTTGGCTTCCGTTCGCTTTGGCTGGTGTGAAACAGGAAGCGAGGCGTCGCGGGATGCCAGCATAGACACACACACACACGCACACTGGAAATGGGCGCCTGCAGGGATCTGTATGGCCTCTCAGATGCCCACAAAAGGGACGTGGACCCTCGAAAAACAATGGTCCTCTATATTCAAACATGCTCAGATGTGCCAGCAGTGGCCACCTGACCATTAAAAACACACACATGAGACAGGGTCGGCCCCACAAAAAAAATCTTATTTCAGCAAGAACAAAACCATGTCACAGAGATTTTAAAATATAGGGGGGGAAAATATATAATAGGTCTCCTTAAAATATGCTAATCAAATTTTCCGAGACGCTGCGGTGGCACACAAAGCGCATCTCAATTTGCACGCCGTTTAAAATGTCAAGTTGTTTGTTCATTTTCAAAGCGAAGCCAACCATTTGCTTAATTCGCCGCATGCTCTTTTGGTCACGTCGCAGCCGGCAGCTGACAATGACGTTTAATGCTAGCCGCAAACGTGAGGCAGATCTCTTTTTTGATCCATTTGTGTCAACCTCTACACTATTTCTATGTTGTGTGTGTGATGAATTTGATGTTTTGCCAGGATTTGTCAGGTCCAAAAAGCAGCCGTGTGAGGATTGATAGGGGTTATTGTTTGAGAACACATCATTCATCAAGACTTGACAAATCCATATCTGACAAAAAAAACCATCACCATCGTCACAAAGGGTCACGTCGACCCTGCATGCGCGCGTGTTTCAATCCTGATGAAATCGGAGGCACGTTTGTGTGTGTGTGTGCAGTCAGGCTGGCGGTGTGGTCGGGTCTCCATTTGGACGGCGAGGCGGATTGACAGCGGCGGATTGGACAATATTTATCTACAACTCCACTGAGGAAAATAGTTTGTCCCCGGTGACATTTTCATCGATTGCAACATGTATCCCGCAACAACTGAAAAATGTCTAATCTCAAGACTTGCGTTCTCCGTCTGGGTCAGGATGTCTGCTGAACAGGATATTCTCAATTTCACACATGGATCCACTTTTCCATATCTGATTGAATCCCTGATGAGTTTCTATTTGCAGGACGATACGTAATTAGCAAAATTTGCGTTAAACTCAACATCATAAATACATCAAAAATAATTTAAGTAAAGCCTAAAAAAAACAATGTGGCTAAAAAATGTCAATCTGGTGTTAAGCCCCGTCGACACATCTGTTAGTCAATGCGCCCCCCCATGAGGAAAATGTCTCACTGGACTCAAAGGTAAATGCCAAACAGATGTGGCTGCGGTCATGTGAGCACAAAATTTTAATCTTTTCAAATACCAATTGTGTTTGCCAAAAGGATCTTTGGTGACTTATCGAGAAGTGTCTTACGTAATGGGAGTGGATATTTTATATCATTATATATGTCAGACTTTGGTATCAGCTTTTTTTTTTTTGCGTGGGTGGGGGGTCTACCAGGGGGGGTTCCCAGCAGCGCCGCCGCAGGCCCATCTGTTCTCCATTGACGCGCTGACCCACACCGCAGCTGCCCTGTCACAACATTGTTATTTAAAGATACAGCGCGACCTGCCATTTGCAAAGCAGTCGCCCGAGGAGCTTGATTAAGATGGCGGCCTTGCCACGGCAATTGTAATGAATCTACGCTCATCGCCATTACTTACTGTAAGTCCGCATTGATCTGCTAGACTCCCTGAGAGGCAAAGATGTGGGAGGCCAGCGGGATTGAGGATTTGTATTCATTTTGTGCGTCTTGCAACTCAGTGGGTGGTGGTCAAGGTCAGGGAAGTCCTGCTAAACTTGATCAGAAGCACTGACCTATATTTACATTTCTGTAGGTTGTACTGTGAGCGTTTTTTCATTTATTTATTTAGGAGTCCGATTTTGGCTTTTATGTGCTATAATGTTGATTTTATCATTTACGTGCGGGGGATTATTCATAGATTTCCGTCTCTAAACTCTCCTTCACATCTCAGTGGAGATATTTTGGCTCAGTAAAAAATTGAAATCGCAAAGTAAATCCTTTGATGCTTGGCTGAAATCAAGTCTTTTGAGGTCAGACAAGACGACAATTTGGAAGCATATTATTCTGGAAGATTTTTTTCGTCCTACTCCAAATTGCTGAACTTTTGAAGCGCTCTAACTTCCAGGCAGCTTTATACAAAGTCTCCGGAATGTGATGTCATGGCCTCATTTGACTTCAATGCTACACTCAGTTCGTCTGTGGATGAATCCCCACGAAAATATCCTCATTCAAGGGAGAAAAAAACCCAGGCAGGGAGTAAAAACGAGCAGCGAGATGGTTTCTCCGCCCTGTAACAAATGATTGCATTTTATTGTCTTTCTCCAGCCATTTCCTTTCTTGCCTCCGAGTCATTGGTGAACTAAACTACCTTAAACGTCATCGGACTCAAATAATCAGTGACCGATGCGGACTGTAAGGTGAAAGCGTCTCCCCTCGGGAGGTCTCCCGCTTGCTTATTTTAGGCTTTTTTTTTTTTTTTTTTAATGTTTTATTGACAGGTTAGCGACAGTGCAGAGACTACTCTGAAAAGGAGCCACTGTGCTTATCTATGGAACATTAGAGGGCATGAATATAGATTTTTTTTCTCTCCATTCCTTCCACCTGGCTTGTGCGTGTGTAGTTGTGTTTGTGTGTTTTGCCCTGACTCACCTTCTCCTTTTGAGTCCATTCTTGCAATAATCACAGCCACCATTCATATTGGATTTCGCTATTCTGTGAAGGTGACAAGGGCAAGGCGTATAGAAAGAAAGTCAAAAAACAAAGGAAGAAAAACAATATTGGTGCTTTGCAAAAGACAGAGAAACATCAGCGGAAAGAACGGACCGACCGTCTCTTCCCCGCATTGATTCCCGGCGACAAAGATGGCGAGAGGGGTAGTATGAGGTGAAACTAAAGAAATACCCGACCAAAACGTGGCGAGCGCGGTGAAGCAAAACCTGAAGGGCGAGGGCGTAGTTGAGAAGAGGTCGAAAGAAAATTCACTGCACTGAATACTCGAGACAAGCTAGCGTGTGTTTGTGCATCCTTCAAGCAAGATTGCGGGCCTGCTGCGAAGGGCTCAATAATGAGGGGGAAATCGATAGACGAGTCTTCAAAAAAAGGAAGAAAAGAAAAATTGCAGGGTTCCAACAAACAGCGCAGTGTATCTCACAAGAAGAGATCTTTCGACAAATACCAACTACAATAACTTCTAACATAAAATGTCATATGGTGTTCCACAGGGTTCCATTTTAGGGCCCCTGCTGTTTTAATTGTATTTTCTCTTTGACGAAAGCATGGTGTTTCTTTTTAAATACGTCCTGCAAGGCAGAAAGTACACAAACGCATGAAATAGAACTCTTGGGGTTTGTTCAGGGCGGCTGCATTATTACCTTTCTTAGCCAAAACAACTTTTGGGTCAGAAATATAGACTTTTTGTGCCAATGAGATTCCATGATGTCACGGCATTGCCTCAGTGCGCTTAGATTGCTTTGATGTCATTGTTATTGCTTTTGAAACGTACGCGGAGGGAGCTCCGCTTACTCTCACTGGGAGCGCTGCAGTTTAATTGCAACCATGTGCCTGCGCTACGAGCTCGTAGCCATCAATAACCAGCTTTGTAACAAAAAGACAGCACAAATACAAATCACATTTAGACAAGAGGAGTGAAAGTACATGACTTTTAGTTAGAAACGGAGTCATTCCTAGCTGGGCCACATGTTCAGGTTTACCCAGAAACAGGTGGAGAGGAAGTCGGGTTGTGGGAGTCATTTCCCCTCTTGTCCAAGTTATTGATGACTAGTGGGAAGGCCGATTCGCTGCTTTCTAGTTCCATCTCTTGATTCCACATTCACTTGTAAGGTACTTGGGGAATGTCTTGCCTTTGAGAACATCGGAACTTTAGTCCCAACAGCAGATTTTTGTTTCTGCAGATTGCTACATTTCTAAGTATGTCAGAAAAGTTCCAGAACTGGTGTCACAAAAGAGGTTTTCCAGGATTCTCTGGTGTCCCCTTGATGGGTCCATTTGAAAGATGGAGATTCCCAGAAGAACTCATTTCTCCTGATGACACTTACCACAATAAGTGTCGACTTTTTGTTCGTCAAGTTTTAACCCTCAAGACTATAAGCTCACTGCCATCCTCTGGCTTTTCCTCCAGTGGAAGCCATTACAGCGACTTTCTCTAAGCGCGTTAGGCTAATTAATTTATGGCACGGCACTGTGACATCCTTTCAGCAATTACAATGTGGTCAAGTCGTTCTTAACTCAATTCATTCAGGTTTCTTGGGGACACGCAGAGGCAAGTCGAGGCCTCTGGAGAACCACAAAGCCATGAGTGCTAATGTGTACAGGAGGACAGTTTTAGAAACATAACCTGTGTCACAAGTAGCCATTTAATATTTTTCTCCTATATATATGTGTGTGTGTGAATTTCTGTATTTCCAGAGCATGCATGTAAGAAGGGCGGGAGAAACAAGTTGCAGTGTAATGGAAGTATTCATAGGTAACATTTTTAAAATATGGCCCGTAAAAAAAAATGTTTGCTTACCAATGCCGCAGTTACGGCATTACTCCCACAGGCGAGTCTTTTTCCTCACTTGTTGTGCAGAGCGCCGTCCGCAGACTTTGCGGTAATTAAAGCTGGATGGAGCCCTATCAAGTAAAGCCGCTTATGTTTAATGCAGTCGGCCATGCAGACGGACGAGGGTGACGGTGGCGGGTGGGGGAGATGGCACGCCGCCTTTGCACATATAATCCCCCCCCCCCCCCCATCGTCCTTCCCTTGTGTCCACATGGGAGAGGGATGGAAAGTGGATGTGGGGGTGTGAGAGGGAAGTTGTCACGCTCTGGCATTCAGAGAAGTTAAAAAGCATTTGATCGTGTGTGTGTGTGTGTGTGTTGGGGGGGGGGGGGGGGATTTCCGAGGGGGATTTGGTTCATGGCAGATAGACTTCATTGGGCAACGCCATTGTGCAAAACGCTTTGTGTTGCACAGATCGGCTACAGTAAGTAGAGCGACCATGCCACTTAAACACAAGTATACACACACTTAAAAAAACACACTTGTTTGTTGACATGGCTAGAATGTGAGGTAATCACAAAATAAAAATGTGAATCCCCCCAACATCCTTACCTGCGGCACCATTCCCATGATGTGCCCCCCTAATGAGCCAGGGAAGCTTGCCCTCAACATTTACGCCAACCTGAACACTTGAGAGGAGCTTTTTTTCAAATGCCGACTCGTCTTTGATGCTATCCTCTCACTTTTTCGGTGGAATATTTGATATTCCTTCCCTAGTGCGTTTGATCCGTGAGCTCAGTATTAAACTACCCCGGGGATCAATAACCCCTGCCTGGTCAATTCATTAGAAGCGGGCAGTGATTAATTAAGCTGTCCCGGCCATCGGAAAGCAGGAATTAACAGTTAAAAGAAGAAGAAGGAGGGTGGCGAAACGTGAAGCTCTGTTGGGAGGTCGACGTGTCCTTGAAAGGGGCAAGGACATCTGACGGGTTAGCCGTTGGCAAACCCTTACACTGAATTTATTGCATTGTCTTCAGCTGTCCTCAACAGATGGATCAAAAATGTAAAAAAAAAACCTGGTGTGACATTTGGTGTACCCAAATAAGTCATCATTTCCTTGACGTCAACGCGGTCTTCTCAGCACAAGCCGGTTTCAAGCTAGCACAAAGGTGCACGCGGCAGCGCTATGACATTAGCATAAAGTTGAAGGGATCCAAATTACGGGCCCTTTCAAAGCCTCGCCAGCCAAATTGGGGAGAAATTACGAGGTGGCTGTCGCAGAGGGCTGACGCCTGCATAATTGCAGCGTGCGGCCTCGCTTGGAACACTGAAGACGAGCGGGAGGAAGAGGCGGCGGTGATGCATCTCCACTGATTGCTGCTATTTAGCTCCTTCATCGTGATTGCGCTCACGCCGCCCAGGTGACAGGTAGCTGTTAATCCTTTCACGTGGCTCGTTTGTCTTTCCGCCGAGGCGGGCGCGTCTTGTCAACTCGACGCAAAGTCAAAGGGCTTCATTTGGACCGCGACAATAGGAGATGAACCACTAAACGAGTCCGTGGCGGTGTTTGTCGGTTAAGAATGCAAACGGTCGTTAGCAAAATACAAATAGTTTGTGACTGCCTCAGTCCTTTTGTTCCAATATGTTCCAGATTAATTTTGAACAGGGCCAAGAATATCACCATTACACAAATAGGATGATTTAGGTTAGAGTGGATGGAGCGCATCCTCACATGATGGCGCAGGACAAAGAGACAGGATATAGTTGTAAGTGCTGGCAGAATGTTTTAAATAATAAAGGCACATAAAATAGAACCTTCATGAATAGACTATTATGGAGACGTGAATGGAGGCTTTTTTCGCTTTCTGCCTCCGGTAAAAACCTACCCCCCCCCCTAAAAACATTGAGCGCATTTCCTTTGGGAAATAAAGTCGAGAGGAATGGGAGCAATATGGCCACATAAAACTTTTACTTTCTGATTTTGAGGCCAAAAATGTGACTGGATTGAGAGACTGGAACAAATGTAGAATGTACAGAAAAAACAATTATGGAAGATTTGGATGCTTTGCCAATGGTTTCCGTAACATATTTACGATTATGATTGTGCATTTATATGGAATGTGGCGATAGAAGCGTTTTATGATAAGCATTTACACGAGCGTCAGTATTTCAGTCTAAAGACAATCCAATGGGCAAAACATAAATAAAAAAGCAAATAGAAAATAAACAAGTAATAAATAAATACATTTTAAAAATTCATAAATTAACTAATTTTAAATTAATTTTAAAAAATTCAACATTATTGGAATTAAGAAAAACTTTTGGGAAATAATTTGAGGAAAATAAATAATTTTGAGAATGTCAAAAAATTAATAAATTGTTCACAAGGTTGAATGACATCAGGAAAGAGTGGACGGATGGACGGACGAACGAACAGATGGACGATGTAGATGTTGACTTGCTACCTGGGAAATGTTCTCCTTGTTGTCACCTACCCCTCTGGCCAAATTCAACATTTGCCCAGTTGATAAGCAGCAGTGACAGAGTGTGCAGCATGGCACCTGGCCAAACTAGCGTGTTTATTTTTAGCCATCAATTTTTAATTGAGTTTACTCTAATCTTCCGTCAGCGCCCGCGCATGAGTCTCGCCCCTTCAAGTAAGGAAATTAATTGGAGTGCAGATACTGTAAGGAGGCTCATCTTAATTGTTCGGGGAAAGCAGGTAGCAGCTCGAGTGTGGACAGGCACAAACACATGCACACTTTTACTGAGTCCCTCCTTAATGCATTTTTTCTTCAACTGCTGTGGGTGTCCCTTATTCATGTTTTTACATAATTTCTAGGAAACTTGCGCTGACAGCAATACGCTGCCTGTTCAAAATAAATAAATAAATGTTTGTATTGCACCAAAAAATACTTGAAGAAAAAATATAAATTAAATAAATGTCATCAAAAATGGAAAACACTAATACTAAAAATTCAATTAAAAAAATATTTTAATTAAATATATTTTTATCTTTTGAATGTAGTCATGCATTCACCTTTTAATGTTTTTGTAGTCATACATTGTATGTTTAAATTATTTATTTTTTGGATTCTGAATGTTAGCAATTTGATCCTAACCGTTATCCAGACTGCCTATTAAGCTCACGGACGTTTTCTACATTTATCCAATTAGTGAATGACTGTGTGCAAGCATATTATGAAGCTTTTTTCTCCAGCTTACAAACTTAATCATGGTCTACCTTTTTCAAATGCTTATTCCGAATACTTTGGAGGATAATACATCCGGCAAAATCTCTCCTGATAGAAAGTATCCAACAATAGAGCGAGCGGCCTTGGAAGACAAGAAGCTTTGCATTCACGTTGTCAACTCGCAGGCCTCGCAGACAGTGCACTGACTCGACATGTTTTTGGCGGGGCGCTTTAAGGCGGATAACGATCCATTAAGGCGACAAGAATGGAGGATGCGAGTAGGCAGCAAAGAGATAAGATATACGTGCATTTTTACAATCAAAGATGCTGTGCGTCCTGGAGATGTTTTTTTTAAATTAGAATTTTATTAAGAGTCTTTATATCATCTCGGCTAAGCCACCACGATGAGCGTAATCCTCATCCGAACAACACACCATCAATCTAGGCTCACGGAAGCACATGGAAGCATGTTGCCAGCGACAGGAGGGAAAAGTGCACAAATGATTGGATTTAGATTAGCGCGGCTCTACTTTAATGGCTTTGAAGTAAGACTACAACGCAAAAGTCGCCTGAGGCTTTTACAACACTGTGTGTGTGTGTGTGTGTGAAGGGAGAGAGAGTGCTATTGCTTCTTTCGTTCTTTGTCTTCTTAACAAGTCATTAAAAAATCCAGTTGTTACTTGTATTATATTTACTGAGGGAACATTTTATCAAGCCATTTGTCCATTTTTATGAGCAGTTTATTCTAATAAAGGTCATATTTAATCTCATGTATTTTTTCCCCCAATGGGGTTAGAAAAAAAGCATACACAAAACTTTTTATTGATATTCATGCAATTATTTTTCTAGTTGGCACGGACATTTTGAAAGAGTAAGTTAATATTAAAATTATTGTATTTGCTATTTCTTTATTTGTTTTTTATTTGATTATATATATTTATTGTTTAATGCAAAACATTTTTATTATTCTAACCATTCTCATTTGTTTTGAAAGGTACATATGAATTTATTTAAAATTTTTAGGTTATACATTTAAAATAATGTTTCCTGAGCTCTTTCAATGCCAACTTTAGGTCAGACATGCACACAGGACAATAAGAAACTTATATTATTCCACCAGAAGGTCAGTGAACAAGTGCTCTACAAGCACCGTAAAGGCCACTTGAGTGTCCAACCCACTCTGGTTTCAGATAAGTTACCCAGCCGCCCTCAAAGGTCATTTTACGCGAGTACGAGGAATATAAAAAGTTTGCAGTTTAGTGAAAACATCATTCAGCCTGTCTTTATATGTATGCTGCTAGCATAGATGACATTGTTTTAAGAAAATAGTCAATGATGTTTGGTTTGATTAAGTGCTTCTCCCAAAGCACGGTGGTTGGGAATCACCGGACCTGACAACAGTTGGCGGGAGTCCAAGTGATAAGATGGTCAATTCCACCGTGGCCTCTTTCTCCATGGCGGACACGCGCGAGGCACTAGCAATTATCTCTGCTCACAAATACTCTTTCTTCTCCTACGGGAGTAGAATGTTTGGCACCATGAAAAGAACATACCATAACCACACTGCAGTGACTTTTATCTAAGTGGAGTTACTGGAGCTGAAAAGGACAAAAACGTACGGGGTTGAATCTGTAAAAATAAATAAAAATAAATCAGGGCAACGTGGTGCTGCTTTTAATTATTGCGCAATGCCCGTCTTTCTCTTTGCTGATGCAAGTGATGAGCTCCAATATACGCGGCTGTCAGCTTCAATTAGACGCCTAATGTCTTGCAGTGGGCATATAGTATATACGTATATATGAATAAATATACATGCATCTATTTATGAACTGCTACTGATGAAACGAGCTACATGAATGAAGGTTTGACTGATTGTGATTGTCGCTACGTAGACAAAAAGTTCCCGGAAATAACTGCGGGATGCAAATGGCGGAGGCACACAAAGATAGAAGGAAACAGCTGCACTGTGATGAATGCCCCGCGTTCATTCCACAGGAAGCTGGTTCATCTGTCACTACTGATGCAACCCCTTCCACTCCAGCCTTTCAGACACACACATGCGTGCAAACACACACTCACACAGCTGGGCTCGGCGACAAATGCTCCTTTGATGAGTCTTTTTGCAGGCCAAAGGGACTTCCTCTCAATTTTTTTTTTTTTGCTTTTTCTCAATAGTCGTCTCAGTCCACGCGTGCAATCAAAGCCCACCAACAGCTACCCTAAGTCAGGGCTCTGGACACCTTTGCCAAATGGTCCCAGATTAACGGCCATCTACTTTTTTTGTGAAACGTTCTTCCGCTTGCAGACTTCTTATTGATGAATCGGAGAAAAATTTCCCAAAACGTCCAACTCCAGAATCTTCCCAAAACAGCTGTCGCATTGGTAGAATGGCTTGGTGTCCCAATACTTTAGTCTGAGTCATGGATGACGGCTTTAGCATATTTACCTTTTTATAGCTTCTTTTTTTTCTGCATCAAATTTTGAATTTTGGTTTTATCCATGTCCATATATTAAGGTTACCCAATATATTGTTTGAATGAGCATCATCCCGATATTTCTTGTCTTCTTGAAAATAGGTGTGTATCTTGACAGCTAGTAAACAATTGTCCAAATAAGGTGGAAAATGTTGACCTTCTCTTGCTAACTTACTTCAGCACCACTGAACATTTCATTTCCTGCTGTGTCCCGGAAACCAAATGACCTCTGTTGAAAGTCAAATTGTTACCACCACATTGTGGGAAAAGACAAAAAACACACAAAGTCCAGTTGAGCAGTCAGATGAAACACACATTATTCTTTATTGCACACATTTTTTTCCCTTTTTACTTTTTTTTGGCGGGGGTTGAGCAACAAAAAAGTTTCAATACATGTTTTATTTACCTCTTCAAAATTCTCAGTCTAGTCCCTGTATTGTCAAAACAACACAAAACAAAATCTACTGCACAATTTAAAAAAACAAAACATTTTAGTGCACGATTATACTGATAAGGAACTTACAGTAAATATATACCATAATATTCAATCCTATTTTTAAGGCATAACACTGGTGAAGCATAAAATGAAAATCCAATGGGGCTTATTTTTTTGACAAGTAGTTATTTTTTTGTCATTTTTTGTCGAGTGCGACCAACCTGCCGTTGAACTCACTGAAGGAATGTTTGTTAGCCAGAGACAAGGCAAGATGGACAGATGGGAAACGTTAGTAGGTCAAAAAGACACTCAATGCCCTGAGATGCGTTTTTGTCGCAAAGAGACGGACAGCGGCAGTGGAGGCGGCATGTCATTGGCTGACCATGACATACGCTGGTCCAATCAGAGAGGCACAAAGTTGGAAAAGCAATCCCTTCCTTGTGCGTCAATATTTTGTCATACTCCACAAAAAGGAAAAGGAGATAAAAAGAGACAAAATAAGCACTTCATTTGTCAGGAAAAAAAAGAAACACTTTTGCGATAGTTTAACGATAAGGCAGGAATATTTTGTGCTTTGGGGGACAATTTAGCACTTGAATGTAACGTGTATTGAATTTTGACTGGACTAAAACAACATTCAAGGTCATGGTTCTGCAATGGTTCGAATATTTTGAGTTTTGAATTCACCTTCCATTACAAAAACATCTATGTTAGGTTGATTGAAGGCTCCAAATAATCTAAATAGTGCCTTGCCATTGTCTGGCAACTAATACAGGCTATAAATTGGACGGACTAGCTGTCCTCTTGAGATGAAGGCACTATTTGAGGAAATGTGGCACCGAAAAAAAAAAAAACCATCAGATTTGCGATTATTGCCACTAATCCAGTCTTGACAGGAGTTCTTAATAATTCACTTAATTTCCTGTGAAGATTCTAACGCTGATGTTCGACGCATTTAATCCCTGTGCGTTTATAGAGGACAAACTGAGTGATCAAGTTTTTTTTTTTTGCAAGGATTTAACCCAAAAAGAAAAATGAGGTAACAAAATGCGTAGGCGTCCCTGGCAATGATAATAAGGATTAATAATGAAGTTAATCTTTTCCCGTGTGTGTCGTGACAATGTGTCGGGCGGCGGAGGAGGAAGAATTATAATGCCAGGGATGACGCAGCAGTAGAATGACACGCTGGCAGTTTGAGACAAGAAAATAAAAACACTTCCACTGGACAATAAATATAAGATAGCTGGAATCCTTATTGGGAGTTTAGTAAAAAAAAAAAAAAGAAGGCTGTTTTGATCCCAAAGTACTTCATAAACTCTCCCATAATGCTGGTTTGGTTTTAAGCTACGCTGGATTTTTGTTTACAAACAGTTGGAACATCAATTACAGCTTCAGGAGTTGTTTTTGGACGTAATGGCAGAAATAATTCATTCCCTATTTATGTGTGTATTTTTTTTTTGTCCAAGATACGTATGCGGACACATGGAGTGCAATTGGACTCAAGGACGGTTGAATTTCAAAGATTCGTCTCGATTCAGTGGGATTCGATACGGCTCAATTCGAGAGTTGCACGACTGACCTTATCTAGCATTTATATCGCCAATAAAATACGATTCAATAGGTTTCTTGAAATATTTTTAAGTGGAACGATTCGGTTCAATTTGATGCACTTGGATCTTCCAAAATAAAAAACTATTTTCCGATTCGAATCGTTTTTTGTTACACCCTATGCCTACAAAACTGCCTTCAAAGTCATGTGCGTCCAAATTGATCCTGAAATAGTTTCTTGGAAGCATAATAGGACTCTTTTGATGTCTTTATAGGCATGAGTTCTTATGACTTTTTTTTTCTCCTGGATATGTCGACCAAATCCAGGGAAACTGGATCCAAATAATCCGAGACTACACGACTGACCCTAAGCATTAAGCATAGAGGTATAAACTGTTCTATCAAGAACGCAAATGATGCAAAGCGCTCACTGGACAGCTGCAATGTCGACGTAACAAAACTCCCTTTGAATACTTTCATCTCGACCGTTTGAGATTTTGTGACTTTTATTGCCGGGCGGGAGGCGGAGCTAGTCACCGGCCTGCTACCTCGCAGTATTGCGTGAGACACAGAAGGACAACAAAAAACAAGAGTGGTCTTGAGCGGAGACAGCAGCGGTGTTGCTGGCGAGGGCAAAGGTATGAAGAGTGTCAGCAGATTTCGCCTTTCAGCACAGAGGTGAGCAATGCGTGAGGAGTGAGGGACGCGTATCAACTCGTGCACTTTCCAGTTAGATGGTGCTGGTGTCTTTGTGGGTGAAACCTGTTCTCATGCTAGCTTAGTAGGATTTCCAAAGACAACTCTTGCATTTGAGGAACATCTTTTACATAATAAATTTCAAATTAATAAAATTTTAGATCAAGGCTTTTTTTTGGATGTTATATATTTTTTGTGGGGGGGGGGGGGCAGCATTTCACTACAATCATGTGGATGACTAGATAATATTAGAAAATGGCAGTTTTTTTTTTCTTCTTCAAAGCCAACAGCAAAATACTGAAAAAAAATCTAGGACTGAATTACATTTGAGTTCCATGCAAGTTTAAATTTCTTTGACTCGTTTATCGGTTTTCTGTCAAGTTACATTTTTCCACTTGCATTCTAAATCGCCCGCAAAATAATCACGGGGGCAAAAATATACCCTAACGACAGGGGTCAAAGAATCGTCCAGATCGTAAGGTAACGCGCCATCATTTTGTACAATTTCCTACCAAAAAACCTCATGAGAACACGTTTGTGTGTGCACGTGTTTGTAGCGTCCACGAGTCACCAGTTGTAATTAATTCTGTTAGTCCGTGAACCAGACCGAGTCAATACATTCATGAGACTGGTTAAAAACACAAGACTAAAATATCAGCGCGTTAGTAAAATTCTTACTAAGAATGTTTTATTAAAATAAATGCCAAGAGGTTAATAAGGAGAAAAAAATAACAGCATACACCATGTAAAAACTAAATAGCAAGCATGTAAAATACTTATGACAAGAGAAACTAATAAAAGTAGCTCATGAGTTAAACAAGCTGGGCATGAAAACAAAATATAACACTTCCCGATGTGTAAAAGTGAAAGGGGGGTGAGGAAGGGAGGAGAGTTGGGCGGGGTCATAAAAAAGCACTCAGAAACATGATTAATACACATATAAAATGAGATTAGAAAAATACATTATAAACCTGTAACAATGGCTGTTAATTACATTATTATACATGTATAGTAGGCAGGCCAGAGAGAATACGTTTTGTTTTTGTCCCAACTTTTTCACCACCTGATGATGCACACAATTGCAGCGCGTAACATCGAGAGGGATTTCTCGTAATACTGTCAAATGCTTTACAGCCATCTCCACTTATATTGCATTTCAAATTTTTCAAAGAATAAGAGTAACACTGAAAATAAAACAATTTCATTGACCTTTTCGGCTCGATGAGAAAGCCATGAACAGAATTGGTAAAAATCAATTTAAGCGATCATTTCATATATATATTTTTTTCAAACGTCGCAACGGTGATTATTTATCATCAAATCGCGGTTGTTTAAACAAATGCTGCTAAACTTGAACAAATCATGGATGTATTTTTCTCAGCTCACGATGCATCCGACTGCAGTGCTACTATCGGCGGCGCCGTTTTTTTTCTCCCATAGGAAGTACGGCGCCCGCACAAAACAAAATCAAGGAGCTCAAAGCCTGCTCACACAGCAGAGTAAAGGGCTGTCGAGTAAAAAGAAAAAAAAATGTCAGGAAGACAAAAAAAAACATGGCACATATTTAGCTGAGTCAGCTAATTCGGGTTGCATAGAGTTAACGCGGGCCGCTGATGCCACGCTCCGCTCTGCGCCATCTAGGGTGGGTGCTGGCTTTTTTTTTTTTTTTTTACTTCTCGGAAAAACCGACACCACTCTCGATAAGGCACTTTTTGTTTTTATTTGATTCCTTCCTTTTTATTTTAAATAAAACTCTTTCCAGTCAAGTCCAGGCCAACGGCACTTCCTCGCCAATCTTTTTTTTTATTGTCTTTTTAATCAGATTTTGTATCTGCAAAGTATCAAAAGCTAAAATTGGCAAAAATAGAATTCCTTTTTTCCTCTAGTCCAGCACCCTGTACTGTAAAATTATCAATTGTTTTTTTTGTTCGCTTCTGTGTATGTATTTATCTATGCAATGGCGTTATGTACATTTTATATATATTTATATAGTGTATATATAAGACGTATGTATAAAGCAATTTGAACAGGCAGGCATGGCTTTCACATCCTATTTTTTTTGTTCTTGAGAGAGTTCAACAAAAGAGCTCAGAAGATACGAGAGATGTGACACATTGTGGATGCGCTTGCACGCTGGTGTGACCCGAAATGGCCGACGAAAATTGGCAAAAGGTGGCAGGGACCCTTCATCTAAATGATAATCCAAGGAGTTTTTCCTAGTATTATTTTGCTCCTCTGGAATAAAAAAATAAAATAAAAATATTCAAAATGCTAACTGACTGGCTTTAAAGGCAGGCACCGCAAATTCAAACCTTTCCAAACGTTTTAAAAGATGCATAATGGCAAATATAAAATCATCGGGAAAACCTTTGGCTAAATACGCACACGTAATACTTGTTTTTGTTTTTTTTGTCTTTTTGATCACAGCTCAGCAAACTCAATGAGATCTAGTTTGTTCTAAATACATCAGGCACTGTAACGTGGATGTAGTGTGGATGATAAACACCCGACTTTCAATATAGTAGAAAACAAAAAATTTTTAAAAAGATAAAAGCACACACACACACACATACGTAAAACCCTTCGTCCCAAGTTAGGCCCATCCCTGGCCTTAGCTTTAGCAGCCTGCGTCTTTCTTTAGTTTAGTAAAATAAAATAATAAAGTGTGAACAGAAGAAAAAAAAGACACATAAATTGTAACCCCAAAAAAAGGCAAAGAAAAAAAATGAACGAAAGAAAAGCCCATTGTTTGCAATCGTTACAGCCATGCGGTTTTCAAACAAATCAAGTCAGAAAAAGCTTCTTCTTTTTTTTGTTGGGCTGGGCGAGGGTAAAAGGGCAGCACACCCAGAATGTGTCATGATTACAAATCGTAATGACAATTTCAACAAAGTTAAGGTGAGTGTTGACATTCTCTTTCCTTCTGTTTCTTTTTCTTTTTGGGGTGGGTGGCCATTTTGTTTTCTTTTGAGGCGCATTGCCATCTAAAATGGTTGTGACAAAATATTGGGGTGGGGAGGGGCAATGAGGGGGGCGGGTGGGTTCTCTGGTTGGCATCTTATTGCTATTTAACATCAGTGCACATGAATGATTAACACCACAAACATCCCACCCGCGGCGTGTGACTGGTGAAGAAAAAGAAAGAGAAAGAATGGGAACGGAACTCAATGAACAGAAGAAAAATGAGTAGTACACAACTTCATGTTGGTGTGAAGTTTTTTTTTTTTGTCGGCGTGTTAGGGTTGGCGCCTCCCTTCTCTTTCTTTCTCTCTCTTTAGCCACTGGGAGAGAGAGGCTAGCAAAAGGCAAATTACCAGTTAACTGATCAGCAGGCAGGCTGGGGGGCGGCTCGTCATTGGGTGAAGGTTCAGAGGTCAGAAGGTTCATGTTAGTTGCCGGTGGCGGCTATAGGTGGTTAGGAACAAAAAAATAACAAACAGAAAAAACAAAGATAGAAGGGTATTAGTGTCAGCAGGAAGAGACTGGAATGACATCATCAATAAAAATGAATGCAATTTCTCTGATGTGTGGAACCCCCCCACCCCCACCCAGCGCCACCCATGAAAGGGGCGACCAATGCCCCACAAAACATAGAAGCAAAAGAGATGGACAGACAAACAGAAAATAAACGAGTGTATGAGGCCATGTCCACACGCAAACGGCAAAATTCTCATGTGTCATTTCCGACGTCACGATGAATGAAACGACAACGTATCGGCCGGTCAGGTGTTCACTTTGACCGATGGAAATGCTGAGGGGAATTTTAATACACAGCAATAAAGCGCTTCACGTAACACAGCAAGCAGACACCAGCTACCGTTAGCATCAAGCGTTGCTGTTATGAGTGAGGCTAGCTTGCCTTGGCTAACTAGCTAAACGGAGAGAAGAGACTTACTGCTGCCCACAATAAAGGGCCACTGTAAAATGTGCGGTTTTATTCTTTTGGGTGAGGTGGAAGGGAGTGGGGTGGTGGTTGAGCACACTTCCTTCCGAAGTACGCATGTGAACATGGCCCCAGTGTTTTTTTTCTGTGATTAGTGCAATATAAGCTAATGTTATAAGACTAGTGTTAAAAGTGCAATAAAAGCCAATCAACCTTTTTCCGATTTGATCTTTTCCTCTTTATTTAGCAGTATACTTTTATATAATATAAATATACACAAGAACCATAAATACATTTTGATATAAAAATTGTTCCTATATAAAATGACAGTACCTCGTGTACAGGTGAAATATTAACGCTATATCTCGCGGTACACTAGAGGGAATGCAAGCGACCTAAAGCTATAGGGCGTCGATGTGACTTTCGTAGAAAAATAAATCCCCTCCTCCCCCCCCCCAAAAAATGGCTACGTTGCTCTCGGGAGCGCAGTGAGGAATTATTTCCTTTGCTCCTTGTGAGGCCAGGAGATGCATTTTAGGTGCCAATCTCCCACTTTGAGGAATGTCTCGTATCATTGCCTGCTAAAGTACAACCTGTACTGGCTTCACAGCTGCATGAACCAAAAAGCTGCTAAGATCACTTTTTGCCTGAGCTTTGGAATATACACAGTGTACAAATCCTTTAGTAAAAGGCTCATTTGCAATCGGAAGGCATTTTTAAAAGGGGTTGAAAGCATTTCCTCATATAAGACTAACTCATTTTTGTTTTGGTTAGCAACCAAGACTTGAAATAAAATGTGTGTGAAGTTTTGCACAGGGCACGTAGGCGATAGTCGTCCTGAGATGGTGAAAAAGAAGGCATCTACTGTATAAAGGGTAAGGCGCTCATTAGGCCAATATGATATAACATATGTCCATCAATAAATAATGGCACTCAGTGTAAACCACAAACTCAAGGGTTTTTGGTAGGTCCCCCTATTTAGAGGGAGGTGTTTATTTTTGTCACTATTTGAGGAAATGCCCAATTTAGCCCTTTTCAAAAATGTCTTCTGCAAATAAGTTCTTTCGAAGTTAAGGACTGAATGTAAACAAAATGTGCACGCCACAATGCACCATTTAGCTGGTGCGCGGACATATACGGGGTTCGGCGTGGGGCGAGGGGAGGAAACACAAACACATACAATAATACAGACAACACAATAGAGATTCCCATCTAAGGCATCATCATCATCATCATCATCATCATCACTGAAATGCATCAATTGATAGCAAGAGTGTAGCTAAGAGACTAAACTGACCTCTGTCAGCGGTCACAATCCTTTGGTAAGGATGGACCCGCGTGTCATGCCGTCTCACTTTAGTAGCCATTGCACCTAGATTGTAACAGGTCCACAAGGTTAGAAACCATTCACGTTCAACATTCACATTATTCTTTGAACCGTTAGCATAACGCTGGGATAGTACAAGACAATACGACAAACCGGATAACAACACATATGCACGTCACATAGCTTCCATAGAAAAGAATACAGTAGAACAAAAGTAATGCACGTATTTTGGGATCGCTTTCAAATATTAAGTCGTTAAATTCCGCAGTGCTCAGAGTTCTCGGATGGGGCGGCAAAAAAAAAAAAAAGGGGGGGTAATGGCTGCCGGGTTGTCTGGGGAACATAATGCGGGTTTTTTTTCCCCGTAGGGGTCCTGATAGCGGATTTGGAGAAATTTGTCTCCTTATTTTTAGAGGTGGGGAAATCCAATCCAGCTCTGACAGGAATTGAATAGCGCAAGACGCCACGTGCCGCATGCCTCTTATTCATCCCAACATTGTCATTTTCCAATCAACCCAATGTGAAGGACTGAAGGACCCAAGCTTACATTTTTTTGGCCCAAAAACCAGGCTAAACTTTATATCCCCACCATTTTGATTTTGTTACATCATAAATTAGCATGTGCAGGGATTAAAACACATGCAAAATGCATGTAAAGAAATTCAGTGTGGCGGGTCTTGGCAAAACATCTTTGCAGCCACCTACACGTGTCTGAAGCGCCAAATGGCCCAACATTTCCCTGCTGTCCAACGGCGGCGAGATAGAGTAGTGGCTGGCGTGCGGCAACGTGTGAGAAAGGTGCGTGCGCCTTCCGCAACGGCCCCCCCACCCGTGTTGCTGAAGGCACCGATCGATTGAGCGAGTAAATAAAATGCACTAAGTCGCTGTAACCCTGCGAGTCAAAGAGAAAGATGCTGCACACGAGTCCCAGAGGCAGGCGCAACATGCAAAGGTTAGCGCTCCACACATCATAAGTGTGTCAAATTAAAGCGAGGGGTGTGGGGGGGGGGGGGGTGTCCTTGATTTGTTTTTGTTGTTGTTGACATTTGCCGTCACTGTTATTAAACGGCTGCGCGTGACTTGTCTCTTTGGTCACGCGCGTCATACGAGGAGGGGCTTCGTAGCGGACCGGACTACCGGTACCGAACGGAGGGGAAGCTCAGGTATTAGCACAAAGCTCAGGTTCACGGGGGGTGAAGCCGAAACAACAAAGGGAGGCCAAGGCGAAGAAGAAAATAAAGGACGACTGGAGGAATTTAATGAACATCCCCAGTGGGAGTGACAGAGGGACTATCTGCAGGCATCAAGGCCTACCAGCAGCACGGAAAAATCATTTCAGAAGCTGCAGAAATCCAAAGGGATCTCCTGCCAGACTGAATCTGCCTCCAGGCCAGTGCATGAAAGGGTTAGAGAGCGGGCTGTGTGTACGCGAGCTTGTTTCTGTCGGGCTGCCTCGTTTCAGACTTTGCCGAGTCCGCCTGCGTAAACCGTGCCGTACCTGGAAGCGCGGAGCGAAACTTAACTGTAAAGTAACCTTCTCGTCAAGAGGCTAGTCACCCCCCCCCCCCCCCCCTTTTGACCTTTCATCAAAATGTCCACATGAGCTACAACAGCTTCACCACCTTGGTTCCTCAGGTGGACACGACGTATTTACCTTTCAAAAAGTCTTGACCGTGGCTCACGGAGGATGTGTCCAGCACCCCGACAGCGGGGTAAAACAAGCCACCCTCCTGGCCGGGGAGGCTAAAGTGGGCCGTCGTGCCCGCCGCGCTCACGCTCCCCCAGGCCCGCTTACCTAGAACCCCGCTGTGCTCGATGGGGTACTCCAGCAGGGAGGTGGGCGCCAGGGCGTAGGGGTAATCGTAAGGTGTGGTGTAGATGAGCCCGCCGTCCGGCGTGGGCGGCACCAGCGTCGGGGTGCCGTTGGACAGCATGGCGGCCATTTGAGGGGGCCGGATGAGGTTCATGAGGGGGGCCCCGGCCGGAGCCGGGGGCCGGAGAGCCTGGGGCGGCAACACCTGACCCGCGGGTGCCGCTATGAGCCGGGGTCCCTGAGCGGCGGCCGCCGCCGCTGCAAGAGAGAACGCAAAGGTGGCTGCCATAAGCGAAGAGAGCGAAGGACAGAAGAGGAAAGAAGACAAGAGAGGACAGACAAGAGGACAAGCCAAGTGGCGTCGACGGTTATCACAGATGAATAGTGAAGGGTGAAAATATAAAAAGAGGAAAAGAAGAGAGTTGGCAGGGAGAGAGAGAGAGAGAGGGAGGGGGGGGCAAAAGGTCAAATTAGTCCATGCAATGATCATGGTGGTGGACCACAAAGCAAAATAAAATAACCCCTCACACCAAATGCAAAGCATACAGAATCACCTGGCCAGCAGCTCAAACATTTACAGAAAAACGCATGAAGAGTGACGTGAACATCACGCACACACACACACATTCGCGCACACACACACATACATACACACACACCCCCAAACTGAACTGGCAACTTAGCAGAGGTGATCATGATTATTACATACACATTTATTTTTAAAAGGACTTTCATAATAAATAGCTACTTGCAATTTCTCAACATAAATCAGCTTACAATTTTAGCATTTATTTCTGCAACAAACATGGAGAAAACGCATATACCGTATTTTTCGGACTATAAGGAGCACTTTCTCAAAAATCAACAATGCGTCTTATAATCCAGTGCGCCTTATAGTCTAAAAAAAAAGCGGTAATTATCTTCACAAGTGACACAAGCTGAAAGCACATTTTGGGTTATTAGCATGGTTATTTGATTGACTGATGCCTCTTGAGTGAGCGGATGCGTGAACGACATGGCCACATGCAGAGCTTGAGCAAAGTGAGCTCCAGCGGCAGGCACGCTGCAAACTTAAGGAGCAAGTGAGACACCGAGCGATCACGGATGAAGAAATAAAAAAGATGAATGGAGAAAGGACGGATGGAGGGGAAGGACAAAATGGAGGTCCTCCAGCTAATCGTGATGGAGTGGGTCAACAAATTATTTGGTCAGCTTGAGAGAGGTGTGCACACAAGCCATCTGATTAAACACCGATTTCGTGGCTGCTAATTAATAAGTCGTCAAATGAGTAAACGGTCTTAATTGAATGTGTCGCACGCAGGTAAAAATGTGCGTCCTGCCGAATGTCCATTAGTGGTGTTAATGGTAGTTCACTTACGCGCTTTGATGTTGCTGTCTCGGTATGTGCCGTTGAGAATGGCCAACTCCATCAGCTGGACCTTCTTCAAATTGTCTTCGCCCTCCGCCTGTGGAAAAAGGCATATTTTATTTATTTAGAAAAATACATATATGTGGAATTAACTGAAGGAACCATACAGGTAAAGCAAAGCATTCACCATGGCAACCATTTCACCAAAATGTTCGTGTGGGCGATGTTAAAAACAAAAAACGGTCAGCAGTTCTCAAGAATAGTTTGGGCAAACAGATGAAGACGAGCTTAATGTAGTACGATTGCATATTCATAAAGCACATCAGAAGGATAATTAGCGTCATTTTCCTGCCTCCCGTGTGCGCGATAACCAGCCTGGCGAACGTCAATTAATTTTGGGATAAATAAATACAAAAGCGCCAACCGTTTTCATTAAAATTAAGGGACCCAAATTATCCACGCAAACTAATTAAGATAACGCTCCTTCCTCCCCCAAACACCCTTCCCCCCAATTTCCTCCGTCAAGCCGGCGAGCACTCAACAACACTGTTGACACACAACTCTCTGCCAGGTAGTACGTCTTCATTGGAACACGGGTCAGGGTAAATTACCCGTCAAAATGGAGGCCGCGTCGGCGCTTAGCTGACCCCGGCTCGATGTATCGACCCGTTGCGACTTTATGAACAAACACATCGTTGTGAAAACTTTTTTTTTTCTCAGTCGGACAAAAAGAACAAAAAGTGAAGAGGTGACTTATGAGCATGTAAACGCGTCACGCGTCGTCACTGATGTTAAAAGGAGAAGCATGAGACAAGCGGGTGGACTTAATTCTCGGACTTGCAAACACTTTGGCAACAGTCTGCTGCTCTATTGAGGCGCTGATAAGGAATAAAAGGAGGAGGAGGGTGAAGAGCTAAGCCTTCCCCTGAGATTCCTCTCGAATGCGACAACAGTGAATGTACGCAAGGTTAAAGAGCAGAAAAAGTGACAGGTTAGTCTCTCTTGGCTAAATATAAGGCTGTGAGAAGTCACACTTTTGTGTTTAGTGGAGCAACACTTCCAATTAAAAAGACAAGGAAGTTCTCGATAGGGCCGACGCCTCGCTCGTTCCCCCGAGGGGGCTGCAACTAAAACCCTTCGGTTGGAAGACGAAGCTAAAGACGACGGACGGGATAGGAGCGCGAATGCTATTAGCGGCGACGCGGCGTAAATCACTTGAATTGAATTATGATCGAACGCGTCACAAAGTTGAGGGTGTCGGTTTCAATGTGAATGGCAAAAGAAAAATGGCACCCGGGCAACTGATAATAATATTATAATAATAATGATAGTAATAATAATGATAAATGATAATTATAATAAAAGATTTCCCTCCATTGCAAAAATAAAAATAATATATGTTGGGTTGTGGTGAATCCAACGGTCATGAAATGGGGATCCTTTATCGAGAGTTAATCACGCTAAGCAGGCATGTCCAATTGATGTTAGGCATGGTCATAATGCTGACTAGGTTCGCTTGTTATCAGCAACCCCGCCTCCCCTTCGAGGCCCGACCGAGAGTTGCTGTTCGACATGCGTTGTTGACAATAATAACAACCACAGAGCAGTAATTGAACAAGCGTCAGGTCATCGGCTACCAAAGTAAAATCCTCAACAAAGAGCGGCGAGCACCACCAAAAATCATTACCAATTACTTTTTGCAACCCTTGAAATGCGCATATTAATTAACAAGGCCAAACAACACCTGAAAGACTGCAAAGTAGACAACGTTTAATTAAAATTCATTACCTTTGTACACGAGTAAAGCACAAATTAAGGCGCCTGCTTTTATGTCTCTCTCGTGTTTCGGTGAGCTCAGCGGCAGGTTGCGGCTTGAATCGACGCACGGCGGGATTTGAATACTCGAACCGCTCGCGTTGTAATGGATTTGTGGCGGGTTAAACGGGGACAATTTTCTCCGCTTTGCCTAGGTGACTCTTGACACTGAAGAATATTTTTTCCTAGCCAAGCTACTTTGACCGCTGCAACAGTTTGACTTTTTTTCCCAGATGTCTTTTTAACGTTATTCCAGAGCTCAGTGAGTACACCTGCCAGCAGCGCAAGTGTTGGGAGTTTGCTCGAGATAGAAAAGATGACAGCTCGGCAATGTCTGCAGACGCCATGTGGGGCCCGGGATAATACGGAGCGGGAGCGAAGTCGGATCGTTTAAAATCATGTAGTGCTGCGAACGCTTTCCGACCGCAGAGGCCGCTTGGATCAATGTTTGATGAACGCCATCAGGGAGCACAGTTTAACACTTTAATCTTCCCACAATTAAGAGGCTCCTCCTCAACAGCTGTAAAACATTCACGCTAAAAGGAGAGCTCAGTCTGTAACGATGTGCGAGCGGGGATCCCCCCCCAGAGAGTAGCCGGAACTAGCGAGACTAGCCAGATTAGAAGAGGAAGTTATCTATTCGGATTCCTAACCTGCACACATGTATGGATGTACAAGCAACATTCACCCGTCTCTCTCCTGTCCATCAGTGATGGGAGGGGGGGAGGGGGGGATGCCACTCAATAAACCGGCTCTATCCACGAGAATCAGATTCAATCAATGAGGCCTATTTGTGCGATCAGCAGAGCGGTAAAAGCTATCAGGGAGGATAGCAAGACACGGGGAGGGAGAGGAAGAAGAGGAGCGGAGTGAAGGTAGACAGCAGTGTGATGAGATAAAGTAGGTTAGCCATGTCCCACTGCCTTCCTGACAACCTTGCAATGAGGTCACCACGTGCATGCTAAATTGTGAATGCTTCGAGACACCGGGAGCTTGAGTGAATGCGTAAAAACTAATTATTGTCGTGTTGCGGTGACAATGGTGTCTCACGTGTGATGGCACCAGAAGCAACACTAATCTTTTTAATAATGACTTGTTAAATTAAAGTATACAATTCACCCCCCAAAAAGTATTGGCGAACAATTGGTGATAAGTAGCGACCTTGATCGAAGCCAGACAAAAAACGTCCGACTTATCTGTAACAGCCCGACATACCTTCCCAAATAAAATCAAACTTGAAATCACAAAATGCAACAGATGGGTTATCTGTCTATTTAAAAAAAAACAAAACAAAGACCGGCACTCTAAAACGCTCGAGAGCAAGGATGCAAGGAAGGGGTATATCCTCAGCTGCTCTATTTGCCGACACAGCTCGGAGAAATTAAATAACGGGTCGGCAGGAAAAACCGTGAGAAAGTATAAATGATGGAGGAGACAATGCAGGAGGAGAGGGATGATACCCAGAGAGAGTACGAGACAACGCGGCGAAAACCAATTTGTCTCCTCCCCGGTGGGCCCACACCGGTGACGTCTCGCTTTCCATCACTGGCCTCGCTGCCAGTCACTGCCAATGCGCACGCACTTGACCGCATGCACATAATCTTGGACCTGAGCAAGGACAGGGGTCAGCCTCCCCGAACCGGCGCAATTACCTCCGAGGTAAACACAGTATGCCCCCCGGGATAGATTGTGAGGTGGAATGTGGGAATGGACGGGGAGGGGCCACCCTACGGGGAGGGAGGAGTGGATGACTTCATGTGTCGCCGAAAGGGTGGAAGCGGTAGCGGCGGCAGCTGTTTTTACTCCCGTCGCGTGCCAAGATGACTAATCAACAATTCCACACTCGACAGGAAAAGTGGCGCGCTAAAGGGGGGGAGGAAGGAAGAAAATGAGCACTTGTAATGAGCCTCAAAACATTTCAACACCAAAGTAAACAAAACGACGGAGCTAATCAATTTGAGGCGACCGAAGCAAACTGTTTCGGGGCAGACACAAAAACTGGAAGTGTTGTTTTTTTTTTTTTTATAAAACTTGCACGGAAACCAAAGTACAAAAAAATGAACGTCAACGAGGCTGTATTATGTAATCAAGGCCTCGGTTTATGATGGCCTTGATGGAACCTGAATTTCCTTTTGTTCCGATTGAAAATATCAAAGTCTTGTAAAAGCTCAACTTCCTTTTTCCAACACTGCGTGAAAAACGTTAATTGATAGCGTCTGTTCCTGTAACCAACAACCTATTTCAGACAACACGCAAAATTCTTCATTGTGTTAAAACTAAACGTTTGACTCTTATTAGCTCGCATTTAACCAATCACACCCACAGATAAATGGCTACAAGCAGCTGGGGGGGATTAACGTCTTGTTCAAGGACATTTCAACACACAGATTAACAAACATGCGTTATCGGATGTAGCTGACGTGTTCCCATCATACTTAACATGACAAGATTCAGCGGGAGAACATGGCTGGAAGGCCGACAGAATTATTCGTTTCCCAAATGTCGCGATCTCTGGCAAATCTCGGTCGTGACTCGATGCAAAGCTTCTCGATTTCCCCTTCACACCTTTAGCTCACTGGCGCAGTCTGAGACAGCTCCGTTAGCCACGGGCTCCATTAGTCATGCTAAACCGCCAACACCCTTGCTCATTAGCATAGACGCAAACTTGACTCAAGTCAGATTATTACAAACACTTTGCAGCTGCTCCTCCCCATTACAGTCAATCAAACGGCTTAGTGAAGTACAGTCGAAATTTCCGAGTTAGCGTTCGTGCTAACACTTCATTTTCTGCTACATAAAAGATTCTTTTAGCATAGGGCTAAAAATTCCGAGTGATGTTGTTTATTCTCAAAGCGGGCTGGCATTTCATGTAACATAACAGCATTAAGAGAGGATTAAAGTCCACATGAATAACCTTGAAAAAATATAGAGAGAGATTTACCAGCACGATTATTCCAGCTTGTGGAACTGCATGGGTTTTTGACAGATAATATAGCGGACTAAGATGATGCGCTTGTAAACTGTGTTGTACAAGCCGAAAAGCAAGCAGCTGTCCCTTGTCTCTTGTTCCCGGTTGACCCCTTCCAGCCCTTCTGCCAAATTTGTACCCTCGTGAGCTCCCTGATTCTTTCCCTCCTCTCCATTCGCATTTATCCCCGATTCGACCGGGCTGCCAGCCGGTGTATTGTTCTGTCACTCGCGATCCTTTAATGCCCTCCAATCGAGCGGCGAATATCTTGAGGGGATTTGGCTAGGGATGATTTGGCGGGGAGCTTTAAATACTGGCAGAGGATTTGCATCAGATTCCGAGATCCTGACTCAGAGATGATCACCGCAGCTTTAGCAAAGGACAAAAATGAAAAGTACCTCTGGCGAGAAGCGGGACTCTAATAGGGAACCTTGCTAGTCCTCTACTGTCAATTCCAGAAATGAAGTCTTGACTACAAATTTAAGTGGTGCCTTTGATTAAACACTTATCAAATAACGGGACAATTTTACATTTTTCTGAGGCCATCGTTGTTGAGGTTAACAAACATGGAGAAGAATGGGGTTTAGAAACTTAAGGAGCTAGCAGGTGCTAGCAGGATCTGAATTCTATCAGCAGACTTTAGGTCATCCGGAGCTAAGCTCCCAGCAATCCCATTTCCTTGCGTGAACACTGGTAAACATGGTTACTGGGGATACAGAGATCAAAGTATGCTTGCATGTGTGTGTTTAGACATTGCAGATGTTGAAGCTTGGCCTTCCTAAAACAAGCAACCCTGGAAGGACATCTGCTGCCGTGTCTTTCGTGATGCGTGGTTTTAATTGAGACGATGGAGCGATGAACAATGGAGCCACGGGCTTTTAGATTTATGCACACTCAGCATTTTGGTGACTGTCTGTAAAAGGGATTAGGAGGACTTTCAAAGTGAAGCAGAGATTGGCCTAGAGCTCACAGGGTTTTCTCTCATGACCAAAGGAGGACCAAGCCAGATTAAAACAGCCAAGTCTTGTTACCAGCTTCTTCAAACTGACTATTGCATTGGGCCACTTGAGGAGCCATCTGAAGGACAACCAGGCCAGGTGGATTAAGAACTTTATTTTTTTTTAAAAAAACAATGATGGAAGGCACCTTTGTGGTTGGGGGTTAGGAGACCGAGTGGGTGTGTGAAGAGAAATTGACAGGACAGTGCTGCCGGCGAAGGTAATTTAGCCACCGGTGCTCAGGACTTGTGTACAGAGAGCACGTGTTCACTTGAGGGAATGGTAGCAGGCTTGAAAATTTGAGTGAACGAAATGGAAAAAGAACCACGACTAATTCCCAGGCAGACATGATGGGAAAGATCAATTTACTACCCGATGAAAGTTGAAGGGAAAACAAAGAGCGAGATGCACATACGAGAAAGCAGAGAGAGGCTAAAAGTACTCCAATTTCGTGGACGGGGTTATCTCCGCAGGGGTGCTGGTTCTTAAGGGCGGGAGCCACCTGTCTGCCTCTTAGGAGGCCATTAAAATTCGATACAAGCGGGGATGGGCAGATGGAGAGTGTGGTGGGTGGAAATAGCAGGAAGATTCCTTCAGCCGACCAGATCAAGTCCCTCCTGTTGGATGTGGGTTGGCAACGACGGTATTGGCGTACATGCAACTTATCCAAACATGTTTATAGTTAGTATTTGTTACCTTTATTAAAGGCTGGCTAAGTACTAACCAAAAATTATCGGATTACTGGCAAACTAACTGTCAACATTGTGGAAGCTGCAGTTGAAGGTCCTCAGACTGATACAGTTGGAAGATCCAAAATCTGGGAGAAAAAAATATGCCGTGTGCAGTGTGATAAGAGAAGCGGAATAAAAACTTATTGTGACACAGAGACTATGGTCTCTTTTCTCTGTTTTAGTTTTATTACACAGTGGTTAACTTAAGGCTTTAAAATAGTGACAGCTTGAGCCTGGAACAAATTCTCACATTTCCTAAGGGAACATTTGTTGTGAGCGACAAGCACTTGGAGCTTCCATTTCTGGCCAGTCTTGTGGTGTCTGCACTTCGCTCTATTGCTCGCCTCGTACATACGTACGACCTCAAATATGAAAGCTGGATAAATGAGCCACGTCGTGCCGGTAAAACCATTACACACATGGTGACTACGCCTTGGTAAGCACTGAAGGAGGAACACTGCATCTTGTGGAGAGGTCGAGCAGTCGAGGAGGCAAATTAAAAGCGTGATTAACACGCACGCGTACACACACGTGTACTGTGCTGCAACGTAATGTAATGCGCCAGGTTCGTTTCTATCGAGGGAGGTGCAAATCACCTTAGGTTAATATGATCTGGCGCAACTCTTTTATTAGCCTGATGAAGGTAATAGTAGTCTGGAGGGAAGTACGATGCCAAGTAGGCAGAAAAGACCAACCCACAATGACTCAAGTTCTTTGTATTCATTAAAGAGGGATATTAAAAGGGAATGGAATATGTTCTATATTACTGTAATGAAAAACGGGAAACACAAAAAGTTGCCGGTGTAGTTAAGCCTCCTTGTTAAGGCTAAACCAGAGGATCATTCTGAACATGAATTGTTTACATTTGGGCAGCATGGTGGGTTAGCGGTTAGCACTTCTGGCTGTGCGAATAAGCTCCGCCTCCACCATGACCGTAGTGGAGATAAGTACTATAGAAATGGATTGGGGCGGGGGGATATTAACTGTTGGTTAAAAGTTAGCTGTACGAAGTCCATTTTAAGACACGGGAATGCACATGCCCGTCAGCCATCTTTGATTTGATTGATATAGTTAACAATGCTTTGCTATTGGATTTGATTCATTCCATTTGAAGAAACATACCGGCAAATGTGTATATATATATATATATATATATAGCCTAGCCTAACTTTCATTAAATTGCATCCTGTTGAGCGGGAAAACCTTTTCCGAGGATTTCCCATCATTTATCATCGAGGAAGCCTAGCTGTTGACGGGAGATCGATTACATCGCAGTGTACGAAATAGCCTCTTCTAATTGAGGTGGGGATAAGCAAAAGCTAAAGCTTGAATGTTTTTCGCCTCCTTCAAATGGATAATGCTCAAATATCATACATGAGGTATATTGAGAGTAAATAAAGGGAAATGACAGTGATGGCTTGGACCTAAGAAAGTAAACCTCATTAACTGGAGAGCTACACATGGCTGGATACGCCCAGATGGTGTTCCCTACTCATTTGTCATACACGGCTGACAGAGGAGGAGGAGGAGGAGAAGAAGATGATTTGAAAGCGAATAAAGACAAAACTCGTGATTAGCGAAGAGGAATATTCAGTACGGACTTCATTCACCCCGCATTATTTACTTCTCGACACCGTGTCTGCGATGCGAGGAATTCTGTAAAAAGTACGACTGAAGCAAACGCACTTTTATGCCATAAACCGAGACGATCCCGTGAATTGAAACACGTGAAATTCTAAACGAGGCTTATTTATCTTCATGGCGTAACAATTTAATCTGTCAGGGAGCAAAATGTGCCGCGCTGTGAAATTGTCTCCAGGGCAACATGTTTATATTTACATTTGGGGATTTATTCTCTGTTCCTTTACAAAGCGAATGATATGCTTTATTCGTCGTGTCGACATTAGACGTGAACATAATGCAAGTGCCCAATGGTGCACAATTATTATTTCCATATATTAAAAAAAAACCTTTTATTTTCCCTGAAAAATAATACATTTAGAGATGCAAGGTCGATTTTAGTGAGCTACTCGCAACACAATTAAGAGGAAAGTGCCAGATATTCAAGTTTTAATATCCTTTCAGCTTGTGAAGTCTGAACATGATTAAAGTCTGAAAATGCAAACTCCACACAGGAAGGCCAGAGGGGAATTCGCAAAATCACAACTGTGAGTGCACTGGCTCACCATTTTGCCTCGAGCTACCATTAGATCAAATTTAGGCGTAAGGTAGTGCCTCACTCTAGACTTGGACTGTTGTTTTATACAAGCGTGTGAGTGGAGGTTACCCAAAGTGCAGTGTGCCTCAACGAAAGACTCAAGTGTTGAGCTCGGCAATTTTGTCTAGGGTGTGTGTTTACGTGTGTGTGCGCATGTATGTGGATGCAGGTTGAGGGTGTAGCACAGGCAGGATCAACAGAGGAAATCCACACTTGAAAGAGAAGCCCTATCAAGCTCTCCCGGGCATCTCCCGACTGCCCTCCTCTGTCTCTCTCATCTCGCAGACGTTATCTTGACACCAGGTTTATGCGGGGAGGGACGTTCTAAAGTTCACGGGACCGAGGGCGCTAAAGACCACGACCGAGGGCAAGGGTGAGGAAGCACTAACATGGAACAACAGAATTTTATTTTATACCTGTAGCTATCACAGGTGTTTGGATTCACATTTTCATCCTGTCGATTAAAAATAAAATGAATGGATAAATAAATGTAATAATTGACTTTGCATTACTAAATAAAATGGGAATGTGAGGTGAATCTATTTTTATGTCAAAATGGAGTCGCCATCCACACGTTCTACAGTTATTATATCTGTAACCTTTAGTGTGTATGGCTTTTGTAGATGATGTTGCCAAGCGCGAAAGTGGCCATAAATTAACTTACCTGTTAATACGATACTAGCAATTATTGAACGTGCTAACAACGATACATAACCGATGGTAGGCGTGCTGTCAGCGGAAATATTACACTTTATTTTTCTTGTGAAGTGTGAAATGATGCCAAACAGCCTTTTTTTTTTTTTTTTTTAAACACACACTTGCCTCCTGGCTGATCAGTTTACATTGGGAGTTTAAAAAATGACAACTCCAATGGCTAATGTCCCTTCTTTCCTCCTTGGGTGCAATGTTAACACCTCTTTAAAGGGTACACAAGGATTGACATTTCTTTGAGATTCTATCTTAATTTATGGCTGAAGTAGCAATTTTTGTACAAAGGGAAAACAGGAGGCTAATGTAATTTTTGCTGTTCCCTAAAGCCTGTTCACTGAAAGGGAATAAAAGCACGACCTCATTTTGTTTCCTGTGTGATTTTTTTTCCTAAAGGGGAATTTTTACAGCGGCAGATGTGAGGAAGATGCCCTTCATTAGTACAATGCCCATGCACCAAAAGCCGCGATTCAATTCAGTTCGGCGGAAAAAGGGCCGTTGCTGCCAGCCAGCAGTGCGGACCACCCATCCACCCACTCGTGATGCGTGTCAACTGACACGACAAAAATGTGCTAACCCCCCCGGGGGAGTTCTAGCGGATATAAAACACACCGCGCGAACATACAGGGGGCATAGAAACACTTTTTCTAGTTTATTAAAAGAACGATTGACATTTAGTCCCAGTGTGTCGTCATGTGAATTAAAAGTAAATCGTATGACTTTAATATGGATTTATCTGATGGGTTTATTATTTGGGTAAAGCCAGAATGACCGAGTGGTCAACTGTCACCATCGAGGATGGCTTCATGCTTGGCTTTGTGGGGACTCACAAACACGTACACATTTGATAGTGTGCGCGCACAATAATGTTCAACTGTGTCAACATCTTGTGTGTGCATACACGCTGAGGAAACAAAACAAGTGCCTAAAGAAATAACTGGCGGCCGGGATGCAGACAAGCAGTCTTGACAAGAAAAAGCACATGAGGTGATTTCCAGGCTGGCGGGGCGATGGGAAGGCGATAAAAACCAACATTACGGACAGCAAGAGCCGCCAGCAGAGAACAATAGTCGTGGCAGGCCCTCGTAAAAAAATTTTTAGGCTTCTAGAAAATCCACATTTCTTAACCGAATAGGTCATATCCTGGCACACCCCCAACTTCCCGAGACCAGCAAGTCTCTCTGTGCCGCCGCCTGATGCGAAATCTGGGCCTTCAGCTGCCTCCTCCACCTGGTCACGGCAGTCGACATGGAAAACACTCGCCATTCTGGCGAGCGGCGGCTAACGGGGGGAAGCGGAGATGGAATGTGGCAGTCACAGTGGGGCGACTGCCGCGAGCGTTTTTTTTCCCCCCTATCTCAGTACTCGGCCAAGCTGTTCATGTGATCTATGTAGGCTTGCGGACAGGATGCTAACAGTGAGCGGTGTGCCATATGTACTTGTGTTGTTCGGACCAAGATGGCCAAGAATAGAAGGCGGGTCACGTAGGACTGTATCATCTTGTTGCTGATCTTCATTGAACTTAACAGAAAAACAAAACAAAACAAAACAAAAACAGAAGTGTACTTACAGCTGGTACGAGGAGCTTCTTCACCTCCTCCAAAGCTCTCTTCATTTTGATCTCAGCTCTGGTCTGAGTGTCTTCCACGGCGATCAGAACATGAAGGTCCTCGTTGAGGTGCTCCCAGTTTGGCTTTCCTTTGTTCTGCTCCTCCTGGAGAAAGAAGATAGACGCGTGAGGGAATGTGACAGCGTGGGCGCGGCGCCGCCGCCAAACGCATCAGAGGACGACGTGGTCCTTGTGAAGAGAGGCGGGATGACAGGAGGGCTCTTATAGTCAGCCATTAAGGGTTTGCTTTGAAGCGACATCCTTCTTTAGTGGAACACACACTTAACAGAGGGCGTGGGGGGGTGCCCCGTAGCAATTAACACCAAAAGAGGGCGAGATTTGATAACAGGTGGAACTACAAAAAATTAAATAATTGTGTGTCATAATTGTTTGATGCAGAGCAAAGTCAATTTAGAAACAAGACACTATTTTTTTTTTGTAAAATTCATAGACGGTTTAGAATAGCCGCATCTTGCCCACTCCACCTGAAATTGGGGCAATTATCGTCCCGATCAATCCAAAGCGGCCTTGTCGATCACAGCCGTTTTTCACTTTTGTGTTCCCCACAATGCACTGTGGCGAGGGTGGCGTCCCGCGGCGGACCTGACGTGATTTCAATGGAGTCGCGGAACGCCGAGGAGAGGCACTCGGAGACGAGTGCCACCCACCCGCTTTCTACTCCGCAGAGAGCTGTTGCCATGGCGCTGCTCTTTACCACGCACGTACAAAAAATTTCAATATTCCACTCTCGTTTTTCCCTTTTTCCACATGGGGCTGGGACTTGCACTCAGGCCATTATTCCACCATGGCTGTTTGCTTGTGGACCATTAGGGGACCCAGACTGAAAGGAAACTTGGCATATTCAAGATGGGACACGAGCAGGGCGGTTCAACTTATACTACAGCTACTCTTCTCCAAAAATCTTGAGTGCTTTTCAGAGTGTAATTGTCAAAAAAGGTGAGGTCAAAGTGTGCTTTCTGACAAAACGTGATAAATATGAGATTGGTCGGTTCAAGGCGGAAGTTTGGAATCACTGCGGAGACGCTTTGCACCAGGTAGCGACCTCCGTGTTCGAGTCTTGCGACGCTATTTCAAGTGAAGGTTAGTCCGACAATGGATTTATCCTGCAACGGTTTGATGGCATTTTTATTTTGAGTCAAATGGCTGCTCTAAATAGAGGCTAAAGGTCAACAGTATAAACAGCTGCAGTAGAGAGCTGAAGGGTACGTGGAAGGACAACAAGCCAGGCAGCGACATTCAGGAAGGATTTTTTTTTCTCCCAAGACTGCACTTCACAAAAAAAAGTCACACAGGTACCACAAAATGAGGAAAATATGGACACTTCACGAGAGTAGATATTAAATCTTACAATCAACCGTTATTTTACCGTACTGCTATGTCTGATGGAATGATTAATCGCAATTTATCAGTCTAGCCGACTTCCCCTCAGGGCAAGTTCTTCAGGACATGGCTGACAACAACAAACTAGGAAGACTACGAGAGTGTGGCGATGATAGCGACACAAGCGTCCTCTGAGGAATTGGCGTGCGATGCGTTCTGTCTGAACAAATGCGTGGCTAGGAAAAAGGTTGTGAGAGGCTTTTATCGATGTTAAGTGCAATCCGAGGACGAGTTATTATCCTTTAATAACTTCTGTCTCCTATTTAACTTGACTCCCCCCGAATGCTTTGCTGGTTTATCATCGACGCCATATTTGACCCTTCACCTCAACGACAATTGTGTAAACATCCTGCACACACAAAAAAAGGATGGAATCCAAAGCACCTATGTGAAATGTGAAAGAAATACAACTTCAGACAAGAGCATTTAATTTGTCTTTGTACTTGGCAGGCAAGGCAGATGGTGTGTGGGGGTTGAGCTAAAAGGCTGGCTTAAGACAAATGGGCCAAGAGACTAACTTAACCAAGGGGTAATATTTCAACACTTGTTTGTTTGAGGAATAAAGTGAAGACAGTCCAATCCCATTAAGCCACTTTCATCCACATTAAAAAAAAGAAAAAGAAATCGCGGCATACGGACTGGTACGCATAACCGCATTTCGCCCTTCACCTTCCTCTCGATTTTCTAGCCGAGCTGCTTTTCCATCTCTTGCCATTGTTCTCCACTGGCCCGTGATTCACTCAGCCTCCCTTTCTCTCGCACTCCAACACGGCCATGCAGGCTTCAGTGAACCCGCCCGCCAGCCAGCCGCCGTCAGCCGGCGCGGTCCAGGAGCAACCAGCTGAATTATTGAGAGCATAAAAATGCTGCCGCTAATGGATCCTGAATAAACACGCTGGCTAGAGTTGCTGCCGTGGCTTCCTGGGCTGCCACGGGGCATGAGGCAAACAATACGGGAGGGTTGAAGATGCGATGGAGGAGGTTACCAAAGGGGCCGTGGTTTCGCCCCAGACTGAGCTGTAATTAAGTAACACCTCCAAAGACTCTGAACCCCTCCCTGTAAAAAAACTGATCCGGCAGAATTTTTAAAACATTCTGAAGACAAGGGCCAAAACAGTAATTCAGTCCAGACAGATCTCAGTTTTTTACCCTTTTACAGTTCCCGCTTCTCCAAATAAAGTTTAAAAAAAAATAAAGACGACACTGAAGGGCAAGGAGAAATTTGTGTAATTAGATAAGTCGGGCGATCCAGGAATGCGATGCGCACTGGGAATTGTGGACGCTCCAGAACATGTTCGCTCCTCTCAAACTACTTGTGGATCTAATTGTGACGAGAGAGCCGAGTGTCCTTATTGTCTCCTCTTCTAATGAACACACTCCGAGGGAAATGAGCGCAGAGAGCAAAATTAAAATAAGAATGGGAGGTTGCCATAAAAATAAAAGAACAAGAGAACGAGAAGAGAAAAAAAACGCTTGCCGGGAGCTTCTAAGATTATGACTCAGCCTCAAATGTGCTCGTCTGCCAGCGTGAATTGTTTGTGCAGCGAATCGCCGTAGACTTTGTGTGCGCAGATAAGTTGTATTCCCACAATGAAAAGGGATCAAATACATTTCCTTATGTAAATGGAATACAATAAAGCATCCCCGACTGACAGCTCCAAACTAAAGAAAGAAAAGATGGAGATGTCAAGAATAGACTCCTCATAGAAGGGTATTTACTTAGACTTACAGACTTTATTGTCATTTTGTAGACACTCAGTGCACACGAAACGAAATTACGTTGCATACGGCTCTCAACAAAGGAATGACATTTCGGCTGGATAAAAAGTGACATTTCTGTATAAATATGAAATAAGATAAGATAAATAAGATAAATATAAAGTGCAGCAATGAAGGAACAAAAACTAATCCCGGAGGAAAGATTTTTCATCACAAATACGGCTGAGGCCATTCAATTCTGGGAAAAGAGGAAAATGCCTTCTTATTTCACCAAATGTGTCGCTACATCGTTTTTCAGGACAAGTCTGAATGGCTTAGGTCAACTTGCTTTTTTTGACCTGGGTCACAAATGAAATGTGGCTATGAAATGAATTTTAGAAGCCCATAACCCGATTGCAGAATAACGGGGTAGAAGTAAAAAAAATGGAAAAAACAGGGATTATGTCCAGCCCTGGGATGTCGGCACATAAACACACGTGGCATTAGCCCTTTATGCCTCCAACTTCGGCTCGGTGGTTCCCAAAATAGAGGCCGCCCCTGGCCTTGGCCGTCTGCCCGCTTTTCCGCCTTACTACTGCCGCCTCCTTTACTTTCCACTGCCTTTTGCAAACAGATCACATGTCAGCATCCAGCCATCAGGCATCCGGGTGCCGCCGCGTCGAGTTTCCGCGTGGCGACCAGGATGCTATCGTGCGAGGAACTTTAAAAACGTCATACCACAAGGAATCTTGACCTCAAACGACCGCGCAAAGCATGCGAGATCAAAATGTTTTTTCCTGTCATTTTTCCGATGCGCCAAGGGAGCGCGGCATGAAAAAATAATGTGGGGTAAAATACACCGAAATGCGCTTACCTTCTTTTTGTCTCTCATGGAGCTCTTGCCTCGCACCATGATTTTACATCCCGTTTCTGCTTCCAACTGTTTGGCCGTGAGTCCCCGCGGGCCAAGGATTCTACCCACAAAGTTATACTGCAAAAGAGAGAGGAAAAAGGTGTTAAAATATGTCAATTACCAAAAGCTACAACTAATAACACTGACTCAGCTTGCGAAAGTCACATGACCAAATCGAGAAATCAAGTGGGCCGTGAATGTTTGTGACCTGGGTCTTACCAACTCTGATGTCATTAGACTGTCATGATGACAGTCCATAGCCAAGAGGCAAAATGGCCGCCCCCATGATTGGAAAATTGTTCGAGGTGTAAAAGAGGCTTTTGATTACGTCGGGATTGTAACGAGTTCGGAGGTTAGATGAGGTTGCGTGCAAAATAAAATGTCTTCTCAAGCGCTCCTTTTGTGTTTTTGAATTGCTGTGTGACTTTGTACTAAAAGGAAAAGGGATAAACGGAGGTAATCCTCTCCACTTGGAACTGCCTTCCAATGGGATAAAGGAAAAATGTGTTGAAATAATCCAACGGGGTTCTGGTCCAAAATTAAAACGGAAAGAAAGGAAGCGTGCGCGGCCATGCGTGAAGATAAGATTAAAACGACGAGATGCAGCGCGGGCACGTTCAAATGTTGCTTTTAGTGCACAACGGCGGTGCGAGGAGAGCGACTATGCCACGACAGGGACGCCGCCCGCCGTTCGTCTCTTGAGCTACGGCGATGAGCCTTGACACGGACGCATTGAATTCATAAAAGGCAAGTCACACGCGCTTACTCACTCTGCTGCTCCGCAAAGTACGAGAGGGCCGTGAAAGGAGTCACGTTTAATTACACGGGGATTACACATTTAAAGAGACATGTAAACAAACACGGACGGGGGACGGTCAGGAATTCCCGTCTGCCATTTTGAACACGTCTAGCTGGAAAGGCGCGCCCCGCGGTTGCACGGGACATAGAACACGCGACTTTTCTTTAATCGTCTGGGTGACGAGTGCAATGGGCTACTTATGAGCATAACCGCCTGCTGAAGAATGCGTGCGGCCATGCGGCCGACACTACGCAGCACCCCCTCCTTGGAAGACATGCTGGCACAAAACAAGACTGTCTCAAACTACCTCAATGAATTCATATTTTATGTTGGAATGGGCAGAAATGGTTTAATGGTTAGACATTTGCTTATTGGCATTTTGTTTCTTTTGTAAAGACTGCACCACTTAGTTTAAAAAAACAAAATGGCACGCGGCTTGTCTGGTTTGTTCTGTACTGGACTGGACGTGTGTTCTGGTGGCCCCGGAGATATAAAAATAAAAACACGGACTTGGTTGATTAACACAAAATAAAACCTAACTTCCCTCTAAACGCCTTGTCTAAGAGGTTTGGGTAAAGAGAGAAACGACGTGTTGCTAAAGAAGCTAACTGCTAAAAACACCCGATTCTAAAGCATGTCGGCATTGGTTTATTGAGATCGTTCGAACTTTTATTGTCAACAATTTAGGAGCCTTTTGACAAGTTTGAAGTGGCCCGTGTTCTGAAGGACGCTTCTGGTGGCGATTTGATATACTTGATAAAACATCTTTACTGGTTGTTTAGCGACTTAGCTTTCAAGCGGCAGAACGGAAAGAATCCATGAAAGACTCAAATTCCCTTGTAGGATGTCGACAGTGACGTTAAATTGATGTACAAAGCGTGAATAAATTAACTACTTTAAATCACAGCGGACATATGACATGTTTAGAAGCCCATAAACTGAAAACGGTTGGATGGATTCAAAGCCCAAAGCAACGTGGAAAGAGCAATTCAATATTTTATGACGCCGGCTTCTCTCTTCCTTTCCCAGCGACACTCGGCGCTCTCCGAGGACACGGATATGTTGACGACAATTGTACTTGACAGAGAGCCCGTCGTTCTCATTAACATATTCATGACGGAGAAGAGCCGAGACAAATAAAGAGTGAAAAGGTTAAGGAGTGGATGACACGCAAGTGGAAAGGTAAAAGACACTAATATCTTTGTTTGGTTGCAAGCAGCTGAGGGAGAGAAAGAAAGAACAAAAAAACATTCCAATTCTGCATTCTTTTGGTTTGACCAGTCGGGTGTGGGCCGGTGTTTTTATGGAAACACATACTTGAAACATGAAACCGACCAGACAGAGGGGGGGGAAAAAAACCATCCCTCAAATGATAGATTCAACTTGTGGTATCTGTCACCATATTTTAGAACACGGAATAAAACTTGATGCTTCATCTATCTATGATAAGTGTCAACCAAAAAACGTATTTTGGTATTACATGAAAAAAAAATTGAGTCATCAGAAAGGAATCGAGCCTGGCAGGAATTCTACTCCCCTGCCGCCAATAGGAATATGACGGTTCCAGCGTCCTCTTTATTACACATTCCAACTCCTCTTGTTGCCTTACTATCATATTTAAAACGACAAAAACTATTTTGCTCTCGACAGAAACTCTACAAGGCACTCGACACGTGGCAGACAATACTTGAATTCACCGAGCCTCCTCACTTGTGCCTTTTCATGACTTCAAAGTTTCGACCATTTTCCAAAGCATACAAACAGAAAAAGCTCCTTGCTGTGCGCCTACAAACTGTGTGTGTATGTGAGACAAACACACACACAAAGCCCCCTTCAGGACAAGGGCTTACAATGACATTAAAGGGAGGGTTGTTTTTTGGGAGCCCCAGTTATCGCTACACCACAGGCGGGTTATGCTGTGTGCATATCTACGCTCGTGCCTGTGTGTGTTTGTATGTGAAACCGCAATGTGGCCTGAACTCTTGCAGACACCCTGAGCTGATTGTCACGGGTGTGTGTATGTGTGTGTGATGAAACAATAGCAGTTGGACCCACTATGTCCAGAGAAGCAGGACAATTGTTGCGTTTGTTTGTGGCAGTGTGCAGACAGGAAATGAGATCAGGACGAGTGAGTGCTCTCTGTGTGTGGGGGGGCTTAACGGGCTGTGCAGGGAATACCAATGACATATTAGATCGTCTCGTGGGTTTATGGAAATGAGTAGCGCTTCATCAATGTATCAGAGCGAGGTAGAATTGACACTTATTGCAGACAATGCTTCCTTGATTTCGATCATCTGAATTAGGGTTGCATGCGATACGAGATCATATTTCGGCCATTTTTAGTTGACGGCCCCCGATCGAAAGAATCGAAAGAATGAACGTATGGCTCCCATTATATTTTCCTTCCTGTTCTATTCATAGCTTGCAGCAACTGAGAAACAATACCCGAAGTCGTCGGGGGGTCACTCGCAACACAGAAGCTCACACGCCACCTGCTGGCTGGCTGCCTGCCCGCCTCCGGTCGCACATTCATCTTTTCGAAGCCACAATGCACAGCTACTGGCACGTTTCCGACAGGACGGAGTGCAAAATGGAGATGAAGGGTGGACAAAACTGCGGCGGTGTGAGCTACATGAAAGGTCTGAGGGCTCGAGTGATGGAGGAAGGTAAATTTTGTTTTGATTCCAACGGTGACATTTTTTTTTTTTTGCCTGAAAGCCCCGTAGACTTCAAAGCTCTCTTTTTAGCACATCCAGCATTTAACACCTAATCCGTGGCCTCCTTTGATAATTCTGTTAGGATTTATTGTGGGGTTGCAGGCATAGGGGAAAAAGGTAGAGGTGGGGGAAAAAAAAATGGGAAAGCGTTCAAGATTGACATCGGCTCAGGTTTTGGAGCGAAGAAGCGAGAAGAGTTCACCACTTGCCAAACTTTGACATTAAAGTAAGAGTGGGGGGAAAAAACATTAAGTGAACCAAATCTATATGAGCTCACTTTTTCTTTTAAAGGTGCGTATTCACTTTGTTTCACAATTACGTTTCAGTTCTAATTTCACACTATTTCTTGAGTGTTAAAACAAATCAAGATGTCCTTGTTGGAGTTTAACACCTGTGGTTTCTCTTACATGACCGTCAACTCCCCCACCATAGAATTCCGCAGGCGCAGAGGTGAGATGTTAGGCAGCGCGTTTGGAAGCCGGGTAATTAAGGTGGGTCAGAAGGATATGAGCTGTCAGCACGATAAGCGATGACACCCTCCCCATGGGAACAATCTTAATGACTTTCCCTTTGCTGGGATGTGGCCGATTAATTTCGCAGCGGCGACGCAATAAGGCCCAGGACGTCCGGTCTTCTTAATCCAACCTGGCCTCTGATGTTTATCGCCCACAACTGCAGTAGTTGTGAAGTTTCGATGACTTTCCATAATCCCCCAGATACACACACTTCATTTAAATGTTATTTTGCCGGGTGGATATTTTAGTCCCCTTTGACGCCGTCATTTGCGTCAAAAGATCGATTTGAACTGGGAATGGGTTACGTGTACTCAGCAATTCACTGCCTGAGACTTAAGATAATCAGTGGAAATATGACAGAGAAAGAGTCAAAGCAATCGAGTCTGTCCCTAAACGTTTTGAACCCGAGGCGACTTTTCCCTCAATCCGACTGGACGTCCACTGAACGGCTAATACGTCCAACAAAGGGAATAAACGGGCGCCGTGTTTAAAGACGCCCATCCTATCAGATGCCTGAAGGTCAGCTTAAATGACGTCGCCATCTGTCATTTGGCTTTCCCATGTGTACGCCAGCGTGCGCTGGGAAGAGAAGCGCCACGGCGGCGCCAGATAGCATTTAATTGAAGGTGGACGCAATCAGATAGCCTGTGACTGAGCTGTCAGTCAAGATACGGTCGCCACGGTGACGCTCAAAGCAGCTCTGTGCACCGCTGGCTAACTGCTTGCCTTTTAAGTACGGCGGATGAGAGAGACGCATGACTGGACACAAACGGGCAGACTTGGACTAGTGAATTATGTCAAACGGCAAACAGGTCAGGTGCTGTACAGTAAATAAACGAAGAACCTCCAAATTTTGTGAATAATAATAAAATCATACAAAAATAATTGATGCATTTGTAAAACCTACTCATACTTTTAAGATGTCTAACAGAAAAGTAATGGTGAGGAATGCGGAAGGTGTACCTCAGGGACGGTTTATAGGTACCCTCCAAGCGTGTGCCGTGTAATGAGCGTATTTATTTGGGCATTGTAAATGAATTTGTGAGTGTACTTTCAATGTGGCAATGGAAGCGAGGACGCGTGCAAGTGATGGAAAAACAACGATAAAGCTTTTGTGTCAGGTGAGTGAGAGAGAAAATGGCGTCACCGTTCTCCAGTTTGTTCCCCCAACGGGCCTTTAAGGATGAGGGGAAATCTGGTGAAGCATTTGGAAATTTGAGAGGTGGAAAATGTTCCCTGGTTCAGGTCCCAATCATCATTACTGTTTCCTTAAGTGCTGGCCAGACGGCGATAAGCATTTTTTTTTTTTGCAGTTCCTCCGCCATCTCTGGCCTTTCAATTTTCACCCTGACTCACACCCCAAAAAAAGTGATTGCTAAGATACTGGACATGTGGAATCTCAAGGTATATCCTCTAAGAATAGAACCCCATAATTCCATCAAGACCCACCGCTGATTTCCCTCGGTCCCAATCACCATACCTAATTATAACATCGCTATCTGCCGCTTCTTGGGGATGTAACGAACGCACGTGTGGAAACTAAAATAACAGTGACAAAGCATCGCGGCTGATAGCTTTGCCGTTCCTGCTGCGTGGTCTGTCCTTTTGAACGAATGTGCGTGCCTGCTGAGGACAGGTCATTACTGAATCATCTCAACCACCAGGGGAGGGGGGGGGCTAATTAATTTAGTAGCTTTCCTGGCAGCTTGCAAACAGAACGCTGACTTACCGGCGCTACTCGGTCAAATGAGGACCCGAAGCATTTAATAGACGCCTATACAGAATATGAGATGTTGGTACTTACGTCTGGGTACTCTTTGACAGGCACAAACAGTTTTTCCTGCAGGTAGACCATGGGTCCCATAGGCTCAGGTAGCTCCAGGGGGTGTCTGTCCACAAGGCCATTGACTGTATCGCTGTACATGTGTTTGCGCACTCTGTTGATCTCTAGAAGAGGAAAAAAACAAAGAATGGTCAGTCGAATGGATCTCTTGTATTGGTTCTTTTGGGGTTTTCAATGTTAAGATAAAACTTGATGAAGGAAACCAAAGATAAACAGTTTGACAGAAGAATAACCAAAGTTGGCCTGGTTTTGACTAGTTGCTGTGAATAATGGAGACAAGCATGCTGCCTAAAAGGCAGTGCAGTCAAATAGTAATCTGCAGGGGGGTGGTCGGAGGGGTCGGTTTATGTGGGCAGGTCATAGTGGTGGTGGAGTGGGGGTTGGTGTGTGTGTGTGGGGGGGGGGGGGGGAATCAATGTCTGTAGCCATTACTAAGTGACACACATTTTGGTCACGTGCTCGCTTGTTGTGCCACCATTTAAGCTAGGGGTCTTCAGCTAGTTTTGCCCAAGGGACCATCATTATAAGCAAGAAGCAACTCGGGGCGGACTATTATTTTGTATTTAGGAATCCTAGCTACATTATTTCTAAAAATGTTACAATTAATTGCCATTTCACGGACCACCTGCAATACCACCACGGACCGCTAGAGGGCCGCGAACCACCGGTTGATAACCACGGATTGAAGCCATTGGGAGTCGAACCATGCGGGATGTATGGAGGGATTGCGCACGGATTTGAATTATCACACGGAATGACATCAGGGCAGTTGAGAGAGCTCTAAATTAAAACACTTGCAAGGGAACTTGACACTTGGCTATATTAACATTTTGAAAAGCACCTCCAAGTCTTAACCTTGGATTGGAGCTCATTTGGAAGGTGGGTCAGATCTATATACAGTCATCCCATACGCAAGGGGACACATTTTACACATACTGATGGATACAGTCACATCGCTAAATAATCCCTCAACAACTAGCGGAATTACGTTAACTGCGAGGGGAATTCCCACTTCAAACCACGTGATTGATGGGCTGACGTGAACATCTGGCCTGCAGTTTTAGCGGACCACACCTTAGGGACGTATCAGTTTTGTGCCTTCGACCCTCCCATCTTAAGTCATCGCAGATTCCTATCGTCATCCAAAAAAAAGTCACAGAATTGTGAAACTAGTGGACTGAATTCTGCGCCGATTAATCGACTAATTGCATTTACCGTATGGCACCTGATGATTTTACCAACATCGTCGTCACAAACCAAGAAGCCAGACGTTTGTCGTTAGGACGAAAATTCTAAGATGTACAATTGGGTGCCGGTCCAAGGTTTGCAACATTATGTACGTCCTTGTTGAAGGGATTTACGACAAGCCTTCCCATAAAAGCGCTGACTGCAGAGTGGCCAAATGACAAAGCCATTTTCCCTGGCTCTTATGATTGATCGCCGCTGTGCACACGGTGGGACAGATGTTCATTCGGCGCCGCGTGTTTGCAAAAGGCAGCGCGTGGTTTCTTTCCTGAAATGAAACCGTTCCAAAATGTTTGCAAAAAAGCGGATGATAAAAAGAAAGTGATCTGTAATATTGACCATCGGCAGCAACATTTTATAATGGGAAAGAAAAATGTGAAAACAACCACTCGCACCTTCATTCCTTGCCCTCCCTCCGCCCGCTGTTTCTATTTCCTCCCGCCGAAATGCCACATTAACATAACGGGCCGCGCTAGGCTATCAGGGGAGACGTGTAGCATTTGACAACCTCTAATTTCAATGCGGGGAGTCCTTCCTGAAGCGCCGCACTCACCGCAAAATTACCCCACACCTCGCCGGAGTGGCAAAATCATTTGTCTAGCTGTCCGGCGTGGCAGAAAAGCCTGATTGTAGGAGAGGGAAAAGGGAGGGGAGGGGTCCAAAAGAGAGATAAAAGAAATATTAACAGACAAGGGCAGGCCATCTAATATTCTTCAAACGGCACCAGATGGGATCGCTCGGTGATACCTCGATTCTCAGACGCCTTAAAGCAGGGATGTCAAGCAAATTTTTGTCGCGGGCCGCATCATAGTCATAGTTTCCTTTGGAGGGGCAGAACCATTACAATATTTTAAAAATGAATGAAACTAAAAACTGCGAGCAATAACTTTTTTGATTTAGTATTGACACATGAAGTCTTCGCGGGCCGCATACAATGACGAGGCGGGTCATATCTGGCCCCGGGGCCTTGGGTTTGACACCTATGCCTTAAAAGGTACACGCTCCATATTATACATAAATGCGGGTTTTATAATGAACTGGTTTGGATGGATTCATTCCTAATAGAATTGATCCCAATGAGAAATAAGTAGGAAGCGCAACAGATAGTGCCCCGACTTTTTTTGAATTTCCGTTATTTGATTTGTGCTGTGGTGTCGTCTGCAAGCTGACTTTGCAAACGCGTTCAAAGATATTGCCTTGCTGTCACGAGTTGTCTGTTTAGCCAAAAGGGATGCAGGCAAAATGCACACAAAGTCATTCTAATTGTCCACATTTCCCTCAGACAAAAGGAGAGGGAGAGGGGGAATGAAAATCGCCCTTGAGAGTGGTTATAGGGTAACGAGGAAGAAGAAAAGAACTGCTGAGCCAGCGGACTGCAGCTGTATTCACAATTTATTCCTGCCGACACCCTCGACGTCTGCTAAAACTGCTCATTTTATTCTTATCTCTTTGTTTCTCGCAATCACTGCCCTATCGCCTCCAATCTGCGGCGACAAAAAGGACACGCCAGTCGGTGGAGTCGATCGTTAACTGCTGAAGAAACCGCTTCGTGAAATATTCTCAAAAGCTCATCTGTCGAGGGATTTTTGGCAGTCGACTATTGAGAGTTGGAATTTTGTGTTCATTCAGCCAGAAATGTGATTATAAACAAGGCCACATAGAAGAAAAGGATAAGATAAAAAAGAAAATTGGGTTAGGGATCTTTTTTTTTTTTTTTTTTTTTTTTTTTATAAACGCGCCGGTCCCTCAGATCTAATGAAAGTAAACAGCGTCGGGATGAAGTTGGCGGGCAAGGCGGAGGAGAGATCAAAGATGGAGCAAGTGATGGGGGGTTGGGGGCAGTCTGACAAAGGTAAACAAATTAAATTAAATCAGTTCCACTCGAATGAACGTGACTCCTAATTTAGAGCACAGCATTCATTAGGACAAAAATAAAACCCAACAGCTGCAAAGAGATCTAATGGTTGCATTGTTCATTTTCCAACGATGGGAAGATTTGAGACACATCTGTCTATACATAAAATTAAATAAAAAATGGAGTCAATCACAGACACGGGTGAGGAACACGCCTTTTCACCTAGACGTTGCAAAGTCTGGCTACGAAGGGGATCGGGATGTTTAATGCATCGCGGCACGGATGACTTTATCCCAGACAACGCTCCACTTGAACAGTTGACGAGCCGGGCGTGTGAAAGACGGCAATTTTTTTTCATTTTTATTTAATGCAAAGAGCAAAAAGGGGTGCATCGGTGGAGTTGACTGAGCCATGAAAACGGATGCATTTCTGGGGCTTATCATCTCTTCACAGCTGCCTCCTCTCTCCATCCAGCCTCTCCTTAGAAGGATTCCTCGCGTCCGCCCGCCCTCGTGCCTGTGTCTTATTTTTACTTGCTAATCTTTGATTTAACAGTAGACCAGACGCAACCCTTTGATGTTAGCACACAAACTATTCCGAAGCCCTTAATGAGTGTGATGTACTATCAGCGTAGTTAAGGCCAAGAAAAAAAAATTCCCACATTGGCTCGTAAAGTTCACGTCCCTGGAGCTGGCGTTTAGGAAAAAAAGTTGGCTTTGGCCAACTTTAACACCCACGTGCGTTTTGAAAAGTCTAGATTTCTCGGAATAGCTGCACCAAACAATTATTTGGTAATGTGACCAGTAGAGATTCTGTCAGCCACTGACATAGCTTTGCTAAACTGAGTCATCGGCAGAGTTCCTGAATCCAGAGAAGATGTGGATTGAAGCGCTATCGCCACGCCGGATGGAAAGGTCTAAACGGCTGGAGAAAGAAATGAGAGTGCAGTTTGCTGGCATATAGGGGGCGAGATTTATGTGTCAGGGATTCGCCAAAACCTCCAAAGTCAAGTCTTTAAGTACATCGGCCACTAAATAAAAGACCGGGCGTAACTAGATTTCCCAATGCGTTCCTCTGGGAGCTAGGTGAGGAAAGTAATAACGTGGGTGGGTACACAGCAAACAAGACAAAGAGCAAGTGCTCTCATCTGGCCTGTCTTGGTAATAAATGGACGCTTTGGAAGAAGAATGCCAATAACAATCAGAGCTAGCTTAATGTTTGTCCAGGTCTATAATGCAGATTTGCATTGAGTGTATACAAAGCGGGTGTGCGCATGCATATTGCAGCCAACTAGCTCCAGAGAGCAGCACGTTACGCTCTGTGATCATCAATAATGAGGTTGAAGCAGGCCGAAAAAACACACACAAACACACACACACAACACTTTGGTTCAGCTACAGTTCAAGCCATGCACAGGAATGCACACCCTGGTACCAAATTAACTAAATGTAATATATATAAAAGCAAACACCTAGCTTGACATTACAACACCCACATATCCTCGCTAATGAGCCGCTGCGTTTGAAGGCAGGGATCCCTCGAGACCAAAGCTAACGGGAAAAAAATGTGCCGAAGAGAAAATATCTGTTAAGCAAATATCGCGGGCAGGAAAGATAGAGTCACACCTCATTGCTTACTTGCCCACTAACCCGGGTCTCGTTGCGAGTCTGGTGACACGGAAACTGAAGATAATCAGATTAAGGAGAACCGGCTGATTTCTATCAGAGGCTCTTTCTCAATGAGATTTTGCAAGATTGAAGGCCTTTGGCTAGAACTTGTCTGTTCGACTTCATACCTCCATTCCGTGTGTTTAAACTGAATAGAGACGTGAAAACTATGTTTATGGGTTGTGTAAAAACTTTTATGGGAGAGGTTTAAAAAAAAACGGTACATTGCTGGAAAATTAGCCTTGAGGTCAATGGCGTTTTATGTCCATCCAGAGAGCAGAACAATCACGCCGCCGTGAATGTGTGCAAACCTGTGATTACTGACCTGCTGCTTGACCTGCTCGGTCAGCGACTTTAATTTTTTCTTTAAAAAAGGAAAAACACTTAAACGTACATGTTGAAATGAACGGCTTGACTTTACTCCTTTGTGATGGAAGACAGCTGTACAAAGGATTTCTTATGTACAAAGAGAATTTTAAATCAAAGCAAAATGTATCCTAAGGTAGCACTTGTGTGGTCCTTGGGGTATAATTTAATCAATTAACAATTTGCAAACATTAATCGTGTCATCGCAAACAAAAAATCAAGCAGCATTTCCAAAATAGTGCCGTTTTTTTGGGGCTGCAACTAGAGCTGTCAAAAGTAATTGATGAATCCACAACTAATCCATTATATAAATCGACAATTTTTCTAACAATCCCCTGGAGCCATTGTTTAACTTGGAATGGTCCAAATGTTCTGACTTCAGCCTCTTAACAATAATTGTTGTCTGATTTCTGTAGTCCTTCATGAAAGCAGACCGATTGTCTTTTGTGTTCATAATCAAAACAAGGCATTTGCAAACATCTGCTTTTACTTGGGAAAACCATGTTACAAGGAACTGAATCGGTTTCAAAATGTGAGGACATTAGTCCCACTCCTGTAATATTGCTCAATTGTTTGTTTTTGTCACTAAATACATACTAAAAACATTTTGCAATCCACAAATACAAAGTAGAATTGTATCCGATTCATCGATGAAATAATCCATTCTAAAAATATTCCAACATTACCGCACTCGCTGCAACTATGTAAAAATTTAAGAATCCGATACCGATTGGCCCATCGATTAATCAATTCCATTTGGATTAGCTCGGATTTCCTGCAAGAACCCAAATCACAGCAAAGCTACTCCGAAATCGTCATCCGTCAAAGTCTCATGGAACACAACGAAATTGATTGAGTTGTAAACATCAAGACATGAGGCATGGACAATTTGCTCGCCTATGACGAGCCCGCAGAGAGCTGCGTGGGTGTGACGGCCTGGCTCAAAAGAGCAATCTGCAAAGTCATTTTTAATTTATATAATCATTTCCGTGGGTGTCGGCGAGAGAAGTTGAAAAAAAAAGCCAGCCGGAGAACGACTTTTTGCAGCCGCGGTGACTATGCGCTCCACCGTCGGCCTTGTGCTGATTAAACAGAGCACATGGTCAGACGCGAAGGCGCGCTGGAGGAAAGGCAAAGATGATGAAAGACAAATACAACATGGTGAAATGCGGCGAGGAGGGCGCCCAACAAAAGCACATTTAAAAGCGGCGGAAACTCAAAAGCATGTGTTGAGCTTTCGTTGGAAACAAGTGCGTGTTTTGTTTATTGAATATTCCCAAGGCCCCCTGAAAGCAAAAAAAACAGTTCTCAGCAGCAAAACAAGTGCCTTGTCATTAAGACCCCCACACTAAAATTAGCACGTTTAATGATGCGTAACCTCTCGATGGGGGTTGAGTTCTGGCGGCTCAATGAGCCATGAGCGCCGGTTTTGTGCACTCGCCAGGGTTCTGCTATAGGCTGAGGTAAAACTGTCAGGGGAAGCTCAACTGTGACATCTTAATAGCTGCCAAAAAAGGCAACGGACGTTACTATACTACTATGTCATTAGAGCGACTTTAATTCCAAATGCTTCCTTATAACTTCTTAATACCTTTGTAATTACATTGCACATTTGGAAAAAGTCCGTTTGAGCTCAGCAAATATCTCCTCGCTGCACCTTTATCAGTCGCCAAAACACGCAGCTCGGCTCAAACGGTAACGCGCGAGATATGCAAAACTCAGACCTCACTCTGGAGAAGGGGGGGAAAAAAAACAGCTCATTTTTATGCTGCGCGAGTGAGCGACGGGGGAATCGGATGTCGTGCAAGTTTCGTAACCACAGCACTTGTCATTTAACCTCAGACGTGGGTGTAAAAATCATACTACTGTAATAGTAAGATTGACTAACTTCCCCTGCCAGTTGAATGGAGAAGACAAAAGTCAAGAAGCTCTAGTCCTTTACTTGAACCTACTACTAAGTAGTCAAAGCTCTTGATGTGTACACAAAGCAACAAGCTGCATGCAGCCTCGGGCGTTGGCTCGCAAAACGACCACCCCAAACGCACAACAATGGCCGTGTTAAATAAAGCACAGGATGCCTTCTGTAAGCCACCACATGGGATGTGACAATGCGTGATAAGGAGGAGGAAGAATAACAGGATGAAGACTCAGGATGCGCTACGACACGATTGGAAGAGCAAATCGTGGTCAGGAGACTCGAGTCAACCTCTAGAATGTTTTCTGACCTGGAGCACAAACAGCTGTAACGACGCCTAAACACGGTTGGGCCTCTTTGGTCCGACAACAATGGCCGGAAAGGTCTGGCGGTTAAAGGGGAGCAAACGTGAGAAGGAAGGAAAAGCTCAGACTGTGGATGCAGGTGGCCAAGATAACAACCCTGCTTCCTGTCCACAACCACGTCCTAATATGGTAGGTGGTATCGGTGTGAGTGTATCTGAGGTTTTTGTTTGGATTTCACAAATTCCATCGCAACAAATATGCGGCGTCAATCAGTCAGCGGTTGGTAACATTTAATTGTAATTGTAACATCAGTAGCCTGCCAAAAAAGCGCGGCGCCGAGAATGTGAGCAAACATGACGGAATGAGGAACGAGCGCATTCCCTTCATCCCTTCTCATTACGAGAGAATGAGGTCACTCGTTTACCACTCCGACGCTTTGATGCCAGGAAAAGGGAGACAAAAGCCAGCCGGGACTGTCTGCACCTTTTACGTACAATTTGTTGTCCGTCTGGTGTTTCTGCGACAGATACAAAATAACACGAGAGCTCCTGAATAGCGTGTCAACCGCCACCCATAGACAACATGCCTCATTGCTTATGTCTTTGTGGCCTTAGACAGAAGACAAACAAGTGACATTACAAGATAGGTGTGAGCTAGCTAGCGCCGTGTTTTGCTCTCCCCCATCCATCCGTCACCACAAGGCCTGTTGAAGCCTGCAGCTCCTGTCTGTCAGTTCCAAAATAACAGCTATTGCTCTCTGTGTGCAAAACTTTCAGCGCAGCATTTACAAACTTCACTGTGTTTCTTTATTACTGAACCAAACAACACTACCGCACAATATAATGTCAGGCGCTACATCTGTTTTCAAATCAACTTTGACCGAATTATTGGCTGGACTGAGTTTGGGATGGAAACATAAAACAAATGAAATCCTTTGACTAAAATATCAACAAAATGATCCCATACACAACAACAGATTAATTTGATCAAAGAGAATATTGAGATGACAACGCTGTAGGTTACAAAGCTAACAGAGCTAAACTAAAAGTTAGCATGTGTGTTGACAGTGGCAACATTATCCCAGGCAATTAGTAGTGAGGGACACGAGACTGGGAAAAATGTCAATAGAAATATATGGAGGTACCATACATTGGGAACAAGGTCAGGGATCACAAAATGGCGCCCGTTGGCACAAGCTAGCCACACAGGACTACAAAGGTATCGTTTATAAAGTGGGAAGGGGAAAAAAAAACCCCATAAATCTCTTTCACGCTCAAGGTTTCACCAAGCTTTGCGAATCCGAGCGAGGAGACGGCACACAGGATTGCAGACGGCGTGTTGTTCTCGAGCAACATTTAAGCCTGCGAGTGATTGTGTCAAGAGCTGCGCGCATCGCTATCGTCCCCGAGCACAGGCGGGCGAGTGCCCGGGCTGATGCGAAGCGACAGGCCACGTTGCGGGCCTTTAACGTCACCACTGGTCCTCCCATGGAGGAGGCGAAGGCACCTCGGGGGCGGAAAAGCTCGCACACAAGTGGAGAAAGAGAAAACATATGGAAGGAAGAGGGCAAAAAAAGAAAGGATGATGAGGAGACAGATGAGGGGAAAAAAGAGGGCAATGCGAGTGACTCGGGTTAGCGTGCAAATGTTAGGACAAAGCCAGGAAAATGAGTCACTCGGGACGGGGCAATTGTCTGCTCTGGAAAACGTGATGACCAAGACGGACGGAACGTGCCATGTGTGGAGCGGCACGCTGCCCACCGGTCTTGGCGGGTGCGTGAACACGACGCGGTAAATACAAACGAGTAGCAGGTGATGGGTGAGAAAGTCAAATAAGAAGTGACGGCAGGACTGAGAGACGAGTCCATCTCCGGGAAGACTTTAGCAGCCCAAGGTGTCGACAGCATCTGGCACCTTGACAGCTAGCGCCGGTGCGCGGCTGTAGCTAGCTGCCAGCGCTGTTTAGCTTCTTCTCAGAGACAACTTTTTGTCTAGTTACGGCGGAACCTCGACCGAGTGTGTAACCCGCTTTAGGAGACACGAACTGGTGATGGTTCACGTCGGGCTCGTGTGTCTGGCTGAATAATACACAAAAAAGCCCATTGTGTCTCTGCGGAGGAAGGCCGGGCTAGGGGGTAGCGTGCCGAGCTGAGCAAGGGGTCAATAACCTTCCCCATAGCAAACAAGATGACCTCATTCACATCACGAGGGGAATTCTTTGCCCCCCACCTTTCTTTATAATACTATCCAAGAGCAATTCATCGAGCTTAGGCTAAGTAACCCTTTTCAGAAAGAGTCGAAGAATTCTTTTTTTCAAGTCACAAACTGTGCTAAACAGGCTCTTTGTTTTGCCAATTAATGCCTCATTATACAAAACCCCTTCGCGTTTTTTTTTTTTCTGGTACTGCAATCTCTCCCGCCCTCCGACTTCTACACTAACAAAATTTACATACAGTCAATATTCAGGGTAAAGGCCAAAATTCTCATTTCGGAAACATTTGGAATAACATGAGTGTGAGTGGACAGAGTTACTTCTGCATTTGAATGCCCTGACTGAAAAAAACGTTTCAGAAAATAGTGACGCCGCCGCTGAGGCAGAGAAGACCCTGTTGCCGCCACTGAAACATTGCTGACTCGGCATCGTACGGGTGGGACGGTGGATTAATGACCTGCGTGAACAAAGTGTGTGCAACGGGAGAAAATCTGCTCACGCTTCCCTCTGGATACGACTGTTAGCGGTGTGTGGTGGTGCAGGTGTTAACACTGCCACCAGTCTAGAAAGAAATGCTGCACTTGCTTATTTAACAAGCAACTTAACTCATTCACTACCATTGACGGCTAAAGACGATCATTTGAACTGGGCTGGCAGTAAATGAGTTGGTGAAAGTCTTGCAGAAGAATTACGTGGACCGAAGCAATCCGGACTGTTACTTCAAATCCGAGATGCATTTATTGGCACGTATGAAGTTTGTTACACAAATCGAAATACCGCCAATGAAATCAGGCCGGGATTTGATTAAAGCAAAAACATGCAGCATATTGACTGAGTTTGTGATCTTGATTGATGGCAAAAGAGGACTGACAGCGCTACCGATTGCATTAAAATTAAAGCAATGGATTGCCCAGAGCAGAGAAACACGAGATGTGACATGCTCGCGTAGATTTCAGACAACCTGCTGACAAGCAAGGTTAGCGAGTACGCCGCCTCATATTCGAATGACGGCGGGCGACAGAGGAATCAAACTGACGCACTTTCCACGTCCCCCCCTTAGGAGAAGGTGACTGTCGCCTAGCGTGCTCCGGCCAGCACCTCACAAGAACAACACGGGCGGCGAAGGACAGCTAAATTATTCATCTTTGATTTATCGGCCCACCGAATGCGAATGAGACAACACAACGGAGGCTTCCGAACCGCAGGGAGGTCCGAGTACGAATGGCTCCGAGCCAGGATGAAGTGAGATGAACATGTATCTGCCAAATGTAAAAATTGAAACTGCTAGTGGAGTTTAAAGTCGCTTGCTGTGAAAGAGCACACATATATTTCCGCGCACATTAAAAGCCCAAAGTGAAACCTGCCACCAAAGAGAGTGCAGCTGTGCAAAATAAACAAATATAACAGGAGGGCAAGGCAGAAATTCCTTCGCCGGTTGCCAAAACTTGTTTGCTATTCCTCCACTGAAAGGACGCAGAGAAAATTAATGCAGAGCGGGATGGGCGGGTAATAACAAAACAGAGTGAGCATTCAGTTCAATTTTTTTTCCCTCTTGCCCATTTTGGGGGATAAAAGGGGAGGAGACAGAAAGCCCTGCCAACTAGTGTGATTTGTGTTTCCCGAAGTCTTTACACACTGTAGTGTATTTGTGACTTCAAAAAAAAATAACTGGAGAATATATGGCATAGTCAAACAAACTTGTGGAGGACAGGCGGCATTATTATGCAATCTTAATTAGTCAAATAGAAATTGCGTGGATGACTCCGCCGCGGTGGGAGAGGGCGTTTGGGGAACAGGCGTCACAGCTGGCTGTCTTCACTTCATCTCAAAAGAGGGCCAACAAACCACCTTCTCGACATATTGTGTCACTTCCTGTAGGTTTTTCTCGCAATGAGACGCAAATAAAACAGAAGAACTTTTCTTTTTTTTTAAAATACATGCTGACATGACATTAGCCAAGTCTTGCGGTGAAGCGCAAGTTGGATTCCTGTAATATTAGCCAAGATGGCTTATCAAACTTTTGACGTAAAATCTCCAGAGTTGGCCCGGTAGCCGCTACGCTTGTAGCAGAACAGTGTTTAGACGACGGCGACGCGAGATACTAAGCCAGGCAGTCCGAATGACGCTCAGCGACAGATAAGCAGGCCCCGGCACTCGTGGGATTGAAGCTCATGATAAGCGCTCGGAGCTGATGTCGAATGACTTTATCGCGCGACGCCCGCTGGGAGGTGCCATCGCCGATGGGGGCGCTCAGGGTCCTATAAGGGGCGGAGTTTAAGGTCAGGGAGGATGGTGCGAAAGCTCAACCAGGCCATGTGGCGGGGTCAGATCCTATAGTGGAGTCCCGCCTTGTGGTCTAACTGAACTTGGTTTAGCAGTGCAGGAAATGAACCCGAAATTCCAAAGGAAATGGAGTATAAAGGTAGAATGGGAGTCCATAATCCAGGATAAGGCAACTGCTCTCCTGTTGGTATTTTTCATTTTCATATCATTGCATCTACTTTGGCGTTGTGTTCGAGTCTGCACGCTCTGCGAAAAATAGAAAATGAAAACCACAATAGAAGAACTGAAAACGGAACTCAAAACTAAGGTTTGTTATCTTAGAAGTTCCACCATAAACAATCATACTTGTGTGTTACGCAATCCACGACCTTTGCCACATTTTCAAGCTTTTGGAATTCAACTTGTGAACTAATTAGGTTGACTTTTTAAAATATTGGTAACACAACAAGACTAAGCATAAAGCCTCCTTATTGCACCTCGACAATGGCAGCTCCGGCTCACTAAACCGGCACGCAGAATGGCGCTCGTTAATTAAATCCCGGCTTATAAAGCGGCGCTTGGGGAAAGGATGCGAGGGAGGGAGGGAGGGAGTGGGGGCTCTGCAGGGGATGAAACAGGTTTCGACTTGCGACGACAACCCGGCAAAACGCCCCCGATTGACTTGTTCTGTCAACCTCTGTCGGCGCACTTAGCGGCGAGGCGCTCTATCTTAATGGATCCCGCATCGATTGTGCGTCGGAGGTTAGCGAGGGTCTCTTCCTAGAAAATGAACTCTTCTATCAAAATAAAAGGAATAAGGGGCGAGTTTATAAAACCACTGAAGGACGTTTGACATTGCCCCGTTTGTCAAACTCTCCAAACAAGCGTTCCCGAAGGGACGGCCGCCGTCTAAAGTTGTCCTCCGACTGCCGACAGCTCCCTCTGGGAAAGTCGAGATGAAAAAAAAGCAGACACGATGGAGGAGATGCAAAGGCGGACGAGAGGAACCATGCGTGGCGACGGTGGCCTGTAAAAATCTATTAAACAAACACCTCGAAAAACAAGTCCCCCCCCGGAGACAGGCTTGCCTTGATTGAACACTTCAAAATCAATACAGGTAGATAGAAAGATACCCCGAAAACAAAATTCTTCCTGCCTTATGTTCTGCTAACTTCTCATCACAACATTGCCGCCTGTTAAACGGGCTTGTCTTCTCCTGCCAAGTGAAAAGATAGCAATTTGAAACTGTGTACTGGCCGGCGGCCTGTAAAGCTAAATAAATTTGAGAAACACCATAGCAGGTGTCACCTCAGGGAGACGAACAACTGGGAATGCAAAAGGGAGGTGTGGTGCCAAAGGGGGGGAGCATGACGCTGTCAATCTGCCACAATGACCTTGAGGCGCTACATACATGTCAGCAACAAAATGGGTGCGCATGGACGGGTGTCCGCCAGAGCAGGGCGGGGGAGAGGGTGGGCTCTGCTTTCCTTTCCCCCCTCCTTTTCACCGGAGCAGCTGTGGAGGCATGCGCTAAAAAATTGGGCAGGCGAGGAAGGGGAATTCACGCAGCTGTCAGCCTGGAATACTTCAGACGAACACTTTCAGAAAAACTATCCGACAAATTCTGTTTAACTGGTTCACCACGGGTGGGAGGGCGAGAGAAGTCCCCCCCATGTCACACCGGGACGGCAAGTCCGTCAACGAGCGGGGCAAGACAAGCAAACAGCCCCTAACGGGATCCAGACGTAGCGGCACCGGGGCGACTCTCATAGCACGCACACGTGATTTCTGGCGCTGGGGTAATATTTGGCCTGGTGCTGTGGAAACCCCTCGTAAACCTCGACACGACTTGGGGGGTGAGGGGGGACTCGGGAGTCGCAAATGTAGCGTCATTTATTTCTTGAACAAGGTTGAAATTTACTTTTTGGGTGCGTCCAGCGTGTTTCCACGTATGATGGTAAAATTCTGACTTTGTTTCAGGAAATGATACAAAGAAACCTAAACATGTATGATCATAAATGCATGCCAGGACCAGGAGACATTAAAGATTTTGAAAGTAGGTCAAGGCGACAAAGTCAGGCCCAAAGAACAACTTCTTTCAACAACTACTTGATTGATTTGGGAGGTTTTGGGATTCTCGGTAAAAGGCAAAGTCCGGGGAATTTTGAGGCACATCTGGACACCGTCGTGTTTGTTAAAAAATGGGGCGTGGGAGGTCTGCACCCCACTGAGTACTAACCAGCCGAGAGCAGTCCAGATCGCTTACGGTACTTTCCTGCTGTTTGGGTCACAGTATTCAGATTTAATTGAATGATTCAGGCACATTAAAAGTTTTCCATGTTGTTGTATACAAAGACAGAAACCTGATACACTCTGAAGAAAGACAGTATGAACCTTGTTGCGTTGTGAAACATGTACCCTGGCATTTTCCCAGCAGAAAGTCCACTTTTTCATCTAACTTTAGCTTATCATCCATCTTTCGGGGAAACGACAAATCTGTGCAGACCGGTTTAGCTGCTGCATACTCGAGCACCTACGCAATACTGGCAACGTCGAAACTACGAATATTTTGCGGAGTCGGGCGTGCAAAATAAACCCATAATACAGGGATTTTTGTGTGTTTTTATTTAATCGTCTGAGAATGTAAAGCATTTTTTAGATTGCAAATGTCACCGTCCCGTTCACTCGTGGGGCGGCTGTGGCGCTCTCTAGTGTCCCGTGCTCGGTTACATAAAACCCGCGTCGCCTTGCTTCTCACTCCGGTTTAGGTTGTTGATACTACCGACATAGTGGGTCTGATAATCCACTGTTGTGTGCCAAAATACAGATCTATACAAGATAGCAGGCGGGCGTTTTAGTGAGAGACAAAACAAAACAAAACGTGAGGGTGTTTTTATTTCGCCGACTGGCCGCAGTTAAACGAAGAAAATAAAAGCAGAAGTAAAACCATGCTTGGTTCCATTTGATTTCGTCTTTGGGGGACAAATGAGGGGAGACAGACCAAAGAGAAGTGCTGGAGGTTTTCCAAGCCTCGACTTGGCCATTGTTTGGGCAAGACGCACACGACATTCCTCCGCGGCTGGAGCTTGCCCGCTGGGCAACAACTCTCACAAGGTTCCAAACAACTTTTTTAAAAAAGAGGAAAAACATCGCACTTTACGTCCCTGCGTGGCCGAATAACCCATCATTTGTTTTTTATAACGCGTTTGGTGAAAAATGTAACAACGTTAAAGTTGAGTGGGGTGACTAGCTTGCCCCCCCCCCCCCACACCCCCCCCCCAAGCTAAAACTACTGGAACATGTGGAGGAACAAGGGCCCCGGCCAAATGAATAGCACGACGCCCCTGAGTGACCCAAAGTTCACATTAAAACCAGTCTAAGGTTGTTAAAACGCAACACGCGGAAGGTCGCGTGTTAAATAAGTGTTTTGAACCAGTTGGAGAAAGTTTTCGTCTAGTCACAAAGTCAACAGGACAGCCACTCGGATAACAGCCACTTGCGACACTTCTTTACAACATGTTGCAATAGTAGTTTATTTTAAAATAATCGTGGCGGAAACGAGAGGGTAAAAGCTTCATATAGGGGGGTGATTTATGTACGCTTAAGCAGTCGAAACGGTGCGGACGCCGGACGGCGCCTCCCTCCCTCCCTCTCCCTGGGTAGCAGCAGCACCACGCTGCTGTCGCTTACCTTCATCGAGAAGCCGCTCGAGGTGCGTGAAGATGCCGCAGAGATTGGGCAAGCTGGTCATGAGCTTCTTCTCGTTCAACAATTGCATCAAATAGTCGGGACTCGGCCTCGGTCGCTCCTTCACTTCGACCTCTCCGACCATCATCTTTGCGGCGGGGAGAGCGGAACACGAAGCACCGCCGAACACAGAATCCTTCTTTTCGGGGGGCGGGTGGAGGGTGAAACCAAGAAAAGAGAGAAAGGGAAAAAGAAAAAAAAACTTGCGGCTCCCGATCCCTCGCTTTCCTCCTCTCCTTGTGAGAACAATACTCTAGAATGTCCCCAGTTTCCCAAATTGTTGCAGCCTCTGTGCGTTCGTGTTGTTTGAGCGGCGGAGGAGGCGAGAAAAAAAACAACACAACGTTATTTCCTTTCGCTCGTGGAGACGGTGTGCGCTCGGGGACGTTCGATTCCTCCACTGTAAGTGCGAGGGACTGTTCCGCCGGAACGGGTCCGTCCTTCCTCGTCGGCGATTGGTCGGTGTACTTTCATTGGGCTAATGGCACAGCCAATGAGTGTCAAAAACCGAGGGCCCTGGGGGCGGGTCTGTCGCGTGGTGAAGAATGATTGACAGGAGCGAAAGCCAATCGCGCGTGCTGCGCAGGAATGCACGTCCAGCTCTAAGAAGTGTCAACAAGAAGGTCCAGGGTGGACCAAAAACTTTGTTCTTAAAATTGTTTTATTACATTTTGTAGATGTTTATAACAGTTACATTTACTTAATTTTAAAATCATAAAAGCTCACAATATCCTCTTTTAGCCAGGGTTCTACTTTCAAGGTAGAGTTTCAAGCAAAAGTCAGGGTTTCGAGACAGGGTTTTGGTTTTAGCTAAAGTGAAGGTAGTTAGTAGTTCTAATCATGGTTTCAAGCCAGTTTTTAAAACATGGTTAAGTAATTAGGTAAGCTAGTTAGCTGTCATTGTCAATCCGCAATGTCTATACAATCTGCATACAAATTGAAATTTACCTCTTCAATCCTGAAATGTTATCTTTTGTTATCCAATGTTTTTATGATATCTTATCGCTTTTAGGTTGGCTACATGCCAAGGAAACTACAGTATAGTTTGTTATCTTATCTATTCTATTCTTAACTTCCAATTTGTCTCCAAAGAAAGACTATGACTGTCATTAGGAACCAGCATTGGTGAAATAAAGATTTAGCTAGCAGGTAGTGTCATCCCAAATCCACTGAATGGCTCTGTGTGCTTGGCCACTTTTCACGATCATTTTGATTAAAATAAACCAACACATTTTGTGTCCTTGCTGACGTTCTGTGTCGCCTAATTACCGTCTAATTTAGTTTGTCTCTGCAAGAACGTCCTCGGGTATGCATTGATGGATTGCTGGAAATCCCACCCCGTCAATGTGATAGACCTGGCGAGGCCGAATCAGAAGAGTGCAGCAGTAAAAATCGTCCCTCAGCGCGATCGTAAAAATACATTCACGCTATTGCGAGGTTATGCGTGGTCATCTGCTCTGTCCTCTTGAGTAGCCGATGCGGCGCGATAACGCTGAACGATTTGGCAGCGTGGCATACCCATTTGGCACTCGCTTAATCTTTTTAGAAATGAATCTGTTTCCATTGATTTGGACGACAACGTTACAGGTTAGCAACGGGTCGGGTCAAATTACGTGCACAAATATGACATCAGCATGTGCGGTCCACGTCCTAACACGACGCCTATTGTTACCCAAGACTTGTACATCTTGTTATCCGTCTTGGGGCCCATTGATCAACGGCGTCGTAATCAATAGAACCTTTTCATCGTCCTGTCCTTGAGAGGACCTTTCTACGTATCCCCGGAAGATTAACATGCTTGATCAATGGGACAATCGCAAAAAAAATAAAAACAAAACACAAGCTACCTCTGCTTTCTCACAGGAAATTGGCCAATGTTTTTTTTATATAAATTTCATATAGGACACAATTTATGTAATCTGACTTTTGTAGGCCTGTAAATGTTATATTTGGGCCAAAAATGTGTGGTCTGTGTTAACACAGTTGCCTTAATGAACATGCCCTCCCTGCTACGATGCCCTTTAACTAGTCTACATATAGCCGAGTTATGTTATATCTGTAATTACCACTGAGCTTCATTTAAACCTCTACGAACAAGCCTGCCTCAGAAATGATCACATTTTATAACAGGCTACAAAGATTTGACCAGTGGATAGATATACAAATAGAGAAAGAGACCACTAAACAGGTAGATGGACCACTAGCTAGATAGCTAGCCCCCAATGTGTACTTCTAAGAGCTCGTCAAAAAACAAACCAAAAAGTTCTTGCAGACATCCAATTTTAAAAGGTAAAAAATCAAAGACTGCATCGAATGGAAGCTGAAATTTGTCGTGGGCTTTGAAAATGGTTTTAGTTCTTATCTCTAATGGTGCGCTTGGTCATTTGAACCTTGACACGTGCGCACGTGCTGATACTCGTACGTAAATCTTCACTGTGTGTGAACACACAATCGGTAGACAAACTTAAATGTGTGTGTCACAAGTGATACGAATCCCCACTCCTGCCTTAGTGGCGTCGTCGTTTTTAATAACACGCTTTCTATTCAATAATTAATCCAATTAATATCCAGATAATTACGGAACATGCGTCGAGGCTGTAAGCTCCCTGACAATGAGCTCACTAAAGTGCCCTGGGTTTTCTACTGGAAGCGTGCCAGCGGCGCTAGGTGCCTGGCTGTGATGCAAGATGCTTTGTGGTACCAGCCAGTGCCGCGGGACTCGAGTCTGACGACATTTCTGATGTGGCGCTCAGAGCCCAACAGGCACGTTTAGGAACAACAGCAGCTTTGTGCTGTTGTTTTTCACCGCTAACTGCTTTTACAACAAAACGAGACAGAACATTTAAGGGGAGTTTTTCTTTAACAGCCTCGGATTTTGGTCGTGAACTGGCTCTCCAGAACTGAAAAGTGCCACATGTCTCAAGGAGAAAGAGAGGGTGGGCTGGGAGACTTCTATCCATCATGTTACATTTGACACCTAGCCGCCGACTGGATTACAGGGTTAAGGAAGGCCAAATATGTTTTCAAGTTAAGCCAGTTTCATTTATGGGCCAGAGGAATGATTTATCCTGGCCAGGTAGGAATGCTCCCTCAGCAGCTTCCAAGGAACTTGGTGGAGTATTATGATGGCAAATTTCAGTTCATATCAGAAGCTTCAACGCCTGTGAAAGATGGCACCCCCCACCCTCTGTGTGAAAATTACATAGACAGAATAGGGAGTTGACCTGGATATGCCCTAGCTTGGAGGATAGAATCAGAAGCCCCTTTCGAGTCAAAACTGACACTGTTAAAGGGACTGGCAGAGAGAGAGCTGGCATCGGAGTTAGTATCGGCAAATTGGGAGGATCGAGTAGTAAATTCATAATAATTTTCGTGGTGGACTCGAACAGTGGCTCTGTGAACTCTCAAACTTTTGTTTATTTTGCACTCCCAACAGGGTCACACAACCGCGTGTTTGTGAGTGATAAGACTCGGAAGAGGGAGCTTCCGAATTGATCACGCCGGTCTGAGGGAAGATTGACCTGGCGGCGTGGTTTGCAATCGAAACACACATAGCACACCAACATGCACGCACACCTAAACACAGATGGAAGGGGTATTCACAAATACTGATATTTGTGGATTTATTGATATATCTACAAACTAAGTCGACAAATAGTTTCCATAGTGACAATCTCACAGTCAGTGCGAAAGCTGCAGAAGGAAAAGGGAAGGAAGCGATAAAAGGGAAGACTTTAGTTGCTGACTCGGCTTCTTCTTCTCCTAAATCCTTCTTCTAGATAGATACACAACAACATTGCCGTGTTAGTGTGTCGGTCACTGCCACTCTTTTGAAAAAGAAAAAGTTGGCTGCCACTTACAATTATTTTAATAATCAATTAACCTTTCGATTTTTTTTGTCAATCTTTGATATTTTTGGCTCATTATCGGAAAAGTGAGATTTTTTTCATTCAATTTGCTATCACTGTGCCAACGTATTTTTTTTTAACATTCTCGCTCATTCACTTTTTGCGAACCAAAAAGTTTGTCCTTGGCAGAGGTCTGCGGTGTAGCCAACACCATTCCAGTAGAGTTTGTTCTCTCCACTGAGCACACACACCAGACAAATATTACATTGGCGCTCCCTCTCCTCTCTCATGTGATTATATTCTCTCTCTGTCTTTGTCCCCTCTCTACTCTTTCTTCAATCTCATTTTCTCCTGCGTCAACACAACGCTATCAGCGTGTTTGGACAGCTTTGGCATCTCCGCCGGCCTGTGACGACGGAGAAGGACAAACTTGAGCTTTCGGGAACTTTGCCGCGTTTTCACTCCCGAATGACTCGCGCCAAGGAGAGTCAGGGGGGCGGGCGGCAGCTGTCGCTAGCGCCGGGCTCGCCGTGCTAATAATAACGCCACCCCGCGAGCTAAGCTAGGGGCCCCTGCGTCATCTCGACTCGACCCCCGGTGTCCGGTTACAATGAAGAGTGAGGATTAGACCAGTTTATGGATTAGGGAAAGCTATTTTACCCCATGAAGGACAAATACGTGCACTCGGGAGTTGACCCGACTCTTGGAAGTGACTGGACATGAAGCTTCTGGAGTCATGTGAGGTCCAGAAATCTGGCAAGTGGTCACTGCCACTCAGACGTCATGGTTCGGCTAATTTTAACCGCACAGTATGTATGTACGGGTGTGGATAGATTTGGATGACATTTGGTGTGTAGTTTCATCATGGCCCAAGGACAAATTGATTAAGGACTTGGATGCAGGTCAAGATTCAGATGCTTTTGGTTGGACCTCACCTAACTGAAATTCTATTTTGGTGAAAGCGCAGCTTCAATGTGACCCAAAGGGAAAAAAATATTTGGTGAGTGGTTTCAGACAAACAGAATCACTTAAGATTTCATTGATACAAAACAGGTCCACTTATTCCACCCGAATCCAAAATCCCCTTCAGCTGAGATAATAAAGTCTTATCAGCAACAGATATCATGTGCTGTTAGGAAGTAGAGCATGAAGCTAAGGTCTGAAAAATGGAGGAAGTCTGCACACTGAATGGGAAACCTTTCCTCGGGCATGTTCGGCCACCCGCAGCCCAGAAACGCTCATCGTGACCCCTCCTCCCCTACGGAAAAAAAAAGAGGTCACAGAATTTTAGCTCAAGTGTCCTGATTCGTATGCTAACTTAGCTTGCTGTCGCGAATGATTGGGTACATTTGCGTCAGTGCTCTTTCCAGTCTGCGGTTTCGGACCGATCACGCATCGATGCGTCTGGCGGCCCCAACAAACCTCATTGGTTGCTCGTTTCAATCTGGTTACTTGCATGAGCAACCACAACTTGCTGATGTCGTTTGGCGCTGTTTGACATGTGTGTACGTGTGTGTGCAGGCATGTATGTCAAAGAGTGTGCATGCTCATTGTCCCTTTTCCAGTCGGCCACCTTTTCCCTAATGAGCCGCACCGGCTTCCGCGAGAGGTCGAAATGGACACAGTTTAGCATGTAATGCCCATTAGCGGCTGTGATGTAACTTAATGGAGCCATCAGACTGCCCGGGCCCTTTAAGTGAATCGCACCGGAGGCAGTAGCTGGACATTATGGCTTTTGTGACATTGAACGTTAGCTAAAAGCAAAAAAAGTGACTTCAACATGTGAACCCGCTTGCTTTTTTTCTGAAGTCCACGTTGTCTCCTTTAGTGACTATCGCCAGGCCTGATTTCAAAACCAAATGTTTTCAGCCGGTAGTAGATAGAAAAAAACGTACGTATGTGTGCGCCCGTCTTAAATATCTTTTCGGAAGTTTCCACTGACATTGTACAAGTAGAAAAGTGATGTCAAGTATAATTCTTAAGACGCAAGGTCGTAGCGTGTGGAGTTAAAGGGAACGTCTCAAAGAAACTGCTGTTTTTATGAGCGCAACATTGTCCTGGAATGCTGAGGGCCGTCATTCCGGACGGTCTTTCCCCGGCATGTTGCGACAGATTCCGACTCCAGCTGGCTGCGTTGAAGAATGAGTGCAGTTGGACAGCATAACATAGCAAAAGAATAGCGGATGGGATTATAGTCGAGGAAGGAAATTAAATCACAATGTCATGATCTGGCCAACTGAATGTAAATAAACTTTTTAATAGACATTTTGCATTGATATTCTGACAGGACAAGGCTTTCATTCGGTTATTGCATAGCTACACAACATTATAAAAATCGTACATTCATGTCCATCAAGGTTAAAATGCGAATTGGAAATGTGAATGGTTTGAATTATGCAGGATTATACTCCATAGTCTCTATTTTGCTGCAGTGTTCTGTTGTCAATACCCTTAGTCTCCTCTTCTAGCAATAATTGCACCTTTGAAGATCATTTTAAAAATGACAAAAATGCAACTTACCCTGTTGCAGTACCTCAGCATTAGACTCCACAGTCTCCACTTTTGGTTTTGTTCTGTCCACAATCTCATCTTGGATAAAATGTATTAAATAGGCGATCCTACAAGCAGTGAGTCCTACTTTGAAGTGGAAACCTAGATTACATCAAACCAAGCCGAGCTGGTGAAAAAGCGTCAGCCCCGACGACCTCCTCCACCCCCCACCCCACCCTCTCGATCACCTTCAATTAATCAAGCAGGACTCATAGGTGGGCACCATATACTTGATGTTGATGAAGGCGTCCTCTCCGCCGTAACGCTCCAACACCTCCAGGGTCTCCTGAATGAGGTCACCAACGTTCTCTCTCTTCTGCTGGCTGTAGACGATGCCGTCTCCGGAGTTGACTGCGAGACACGAGAGACACACACTAAAATGTAGGCCTGACCTTTTTGTGTTGGCTTTTCGATCTCTCGGTGTGAAAGAGACTTTGGATTAAAATCTGTATTTTCACTCCTCGTCTCACCATTCTCTTTGCTCTTTTATTACATTGGCCTGCTTGGATTGTTTTGATGCTATTTCGGATTGCGCTAACTAGCAGGGTGCCTGCAATTCAAACGCACACACAACTACACTACCGTGTGTGAGTCGGGGAGTTGAACGCTGGCCCTTGCTTCATAATACGTGGCTGGCCACGAGTTACTCGGGGAGCAAGAAAAAGTGCTCTGTTGCCAAGGAGGTGGGGTAGGGTGGGTGGGGTGAAACATAGTTAAAGTCAAACACGTCAGTGAGGATTTACGTGGCCATCCAGAGTCAAAAGCCGTGCGGTTTCATGTTTCCTCCTCAGCAAAGTCTAATTAGGAGCTGCTCATTTTTCCATATAACAGGTGTTTTTCATCCAGGCCTGCTCTTTCGACTCGCTTGGGAGCCATAGCACTTTTACGACAACAAAAAAGAGAGATTAGCATGGAAAAGATACTTTTTGATTGGAATGAATGAGACATCAGTGGTTCTTTTGTTTTGAGGTCCGGCCGGCACAGTGGTTTGTGAGCATGGCATTTGACTATGTTGATAAGGCCAGTGTGTGTGTGTGTTGAAAAAATAGTTGAGAGTTGGATAAACTGGATACCTCTGGAATGTTTTTCGATAACAAGTTCCCTCAGCGCACTGGAACTCTGTTGTATGTTTAACTACCGTGTGTGTGTGTGTCCCAGGGGAGGGCCGTTTCCTCGCCATGTTGTGATTGGCTGGAAGCAGAGTATCGTGTTTCTGCCCAGCCCACAAACACTGTCGACAACGAGTCGGCACAACTTTGAGCTCAAGGGTTAGGGTTAGGGTTAGGGTCTGATATTTAAATTATGTGAATTTTTTAAATTTTAATAACAAAAGTAGATAAGATTTTGTTTAAACTTTGTTTATTTTATGATGAATATTAACAACAAACCTCTGCAGGCGGCCTCATTAAACTCCTCCGCCGTTGACTCCTGGCAGACAAATTGAACCCACAACGTCCATTTGGGAGCCATTGACACAGCACAGTAGAAAACGGGGGAAAAGGCCTGTCGTTTTTGTTTAGATGACATCCCAAAACAAAACTCAAAATAGCCCCATCACGCATGGATTTTTGACGTCTATAGCCGTCAATGGCAGCGAATGAGCCTTCCCGTGCTACTTTGAAATGTATGTCAGCAAACATGTAAAACGGTGATCCGTTCTAATCTTAATAAAATCTCCTCCCCATATGACACAAGGAAATTATCTTGACAGGAGTCCTCTGAGGAAGAGAAATCGGTCGATGACGACGAGCAAGAAGAATCCCCCGCTCGGTGACATTTGCGGCGCGAAAGCACTCGTTTTGTTTTCCTCTTTTGGGATAATCCCCAGCATTCCCGCGTCTTTAGCGCGTCGATGCCAGAGGAAGCTTTCGCGTGACATTTGGTTGTTTATTTCATTCCATCGACAAGACGCATCAAAGGAAATGTCTTTGGGAATGGACGGAAAGCAAAACACCGTCTGTGTGTGTGGTTTTCTCCCCATGGGTTCCTATCTAAATATTGATGACCCTATTGATTATTTTTTTGGGCCCCAAGTAGCGCTGATGCAATGTTGTGGTGGCCTCCATCATCAAAGTTGCCCATCCCTGCTCTCCTGCTGAGTTTGTTAGTCATGTGCACTCAGGTGACACACACACCGCACGGGATTTAGCGAGTTCAGCTCCAAATTCCCGAGCCGATTCAACGCGGTGCCAGCCAAGCGGCCCATTGTTCCTAATCAATTTAGCCTCGACTGTGGAAGTTGCGGGTGAAAGCAGCTTAGGGTGGAGGCCTCCTCGCACAATAGCGTCTTTGATGCCGACTGCCTCGTGCATTTTTGCTCGGGGTACGGTCTCGGAATAGAGGAATGCAGATTGCGAGCGGACGGGCTAGTCGGGAGTTCCAGGAATACTCTGAGCGTGAGGTGGGTTGGAACAGTACTTGTGTTCTTATCGCCAAAAAACACAGTGATAACTCAGCATGTCTGCGCATTGCTCAAGTCGTGCTGCTAATAATTGTTTTTTTTTTTTTTAAATCAACGCTTCATCTATCATGCACCTTTTGACTATTTATTGGAGAATGAATGTTTTTATTATTACCATTACTATTTTTCTCCTGATTTTCAATTAGAGGGGAATTAAAAAAAGATTTTTATTCAATCCGATTAATCAATACATTGAGAAAATAAATCCAGCTCTACAATTGCTGGACAGTATTGAGGATTTTTCAATTTCCTTCCCGATTTTCTTAAAAATATTTACAAATTTTCAAGTGATCTAATGTTCTGGTTCTTGTTCTAGTTGTGATGGGGGGTTGATGGTAGCAATGGAGGGCACGTGGTCAACAGCAGGCGTCTAATTAAAAGCGCCTCACAGTTGGGGAGCAGGTCGACCTTCCATACACACATAATCCGCCGTTGCATCCATGTACGTACACGTGTGATATATGGAATACAACCTTTTTGATGTAATACAAGAGTCCTATTCATTTTGGCGTATTATATTAGCCACCATGCCCGCCCTTTTATTTGGGACATTGTTATCGGTAGGAACTAAAAACAACGAAAGGTTTTGAGTGTGTGGGCAAACAAGATCAGGCTGCTACGCTCCCATCGATCGGCCTCCCGCAGGCCCGCTCGTCAACATGGCTACAGGAGAATTGAATTCCAATTCCACGTTTCCAACTGTTGCGGATTCCCAAACTACGAGGAAAAAAGACGACCTCCGGAATGTACAAACTCATATTGTAGATTCAAAACTACATCGCTACATCCATAGCGAGCTAAATAGCTAGCTACACAGCTGGCTCCATACATAATTCTGTCTATTTTAGAGTCCATTTTGCAGTTGATTCATCTAAAAACAATACACATCAAATCTTTCCCACTGTGTGTCGGCATCCGGGAGGTTGCATTCTTTTGTCAGCGCTGTCAGGTGTGAGTCAATGCCGTCAGATGCGATCTCATTACGCCAGTTTACCTCAAGGTTAGCAGTGGGCTGCGAGCGAAGCATAAAATCAATTGGCGCACCGGGGTGGGGGACAGACGCTAAAGGCCTTGCGCTGTCTTGCCATTCGCACATGAGTCAAACAAACAATGGGCGTGCTTAAATGTTATCGTGCAAACTTTTACAGGTCAAACAAAGCAGAAAAAAATAAATAAATAAAACAGAATAACATTTAAGGACACTGATTCAAATTTTCCGTTGAGCATGCTAATGTTCCGACATCGGCCCATGCTAACCATGACCACTTTTTGCACATCATTGTGAAGAGAGACACGTGGTGAAGAAATGCAGAGAATGGGATGAATGTTTTTCCAAAAGGAGTGGGAAGTGGGCCTCAAATGACACCTGTAAAGAAATGCAGAAAACAGATGGCCCCAACCGAAGTCAGAAAATGGAGTCCAAGGCGCTCGTTGTGATGGCGGCGGCGTGCGTCCAGCCAGACAATCACGCTGCGCTGTGCTCTTCTTGGAAAAACTGACCGAGTAAAACAAAGAGGAGCAGGAGGAGTGACGCAAACCTGTTGGACGGATGATTGAAAGTGATGCAGGCTTTTGACTCAAATTGGAGCGCTGACGAAGATGGACGTCCTCACGATTCTTTTCAAACTCGTGCAAGTAACAAGATGGTGTGATCATCAAAACAGCGCTTATTTAACTACTTAGGCTCACCCAAAATTACATTTGAGTTGGGGTTAGGGTAGGATTAGGATTAGACAATTTTGGTTAGAGTACATTTACGGTTAAGTTGAAATGACTTTTCTTGGAAGTGAAGCCCACATTTGAGTGTCCTCCCATTTCTTTTCAAAGTCATCCGAACATCAAAGTAAGGCGCACCGCTTTCGTTCCTCACTCCCAAAACGATGTCATTACTGCACATTCTATCTTTCTCTCTCACACACACACACCCACACACAGACACACTGTTGCGACCATCGACAGAGATGGGCCTTGTGCCCAGCTAATAAAATCACTTGAGTCTTCATAACCACTTTAGTCTTGGAGGCTAGCGTCAGTGCATGTGCACACACACTTATGCAGCCCATCCCTTCCATTAGCCTAATGAAGTGGCCGTAAGATGGATGAAATGACATCAAAGCTACCAATCACCATTTCACCCCACCCCCCCCAAAAAAAAAACTTCCTCTAAAAGCCCCCCCCCCATCCAGGACTCTGCACCAAATGGGCAATGACTATTCCAGCCGCTGCCCCCACCCTTCAAAAAGACTTTTATTGGTCTGCTTATTTATCCTTGTAATGCAATTGGCTGGAGTGGATGCCTATGGATGCGCAGGGCTACTAAATCATAGCAGGCGGACGAGGAAAGGCGCAAGAGAGAGCGCCGTTACGACAACTCGTGCTCAACAATGACAAAGACACCCAGAGAGACTCTGTCTGCATTCACATGAGGTGTGCGCACAAGCAAATCAGTTGGAATGGAATTTATTTGCCATCATTTGTCATTGGAACAATTACAAGTCTCCCAGGAGGGATTTCTTGAGTGGCAATTGTGTCGTTTCAGATGCTCGTTCGTGTGGAACTGTCCGAGGCGAGAAACCATTTTGAGACATTTTTTCCGATGTTTGTAAGCATAATAATAATATTAAAAGCAATCATATGAGTCCAGACTGGCTGCTGTTCAGAGGTCATCCTTATTTAAGTCAGTCCGCCCTGCCGAGGAACACAAGAGTGTTTACGGCTGCAAGGACAGGCGTCCATAAATAGTCCGTGTGTTTTACAGGCGGCGGCACGGCCCGAGGGCCCGTCAAGGTTTACGAGAACCCGAAGACTTTAAAAGAAGGGTGTTTAAGTGTGCCATTTACATAAAGAAGGCCGGCATGTGCGTTGTGGAGCTCAAATGGCAGCGAATACTGTCGTCATGTTGTCTCTTTTGTTGTTGTTGTTTGGATTTGCACAGAATTTAGTTGGTAATAAAATAGTTACATTTTATTGTTGATGTTGGACAATCATTTTGGGGCATTGGGGTACAACATTTATTGATTTACTTTCATTTGTTTATCATTTTAGATGACGTTAAAAACGTATGATAATGTTTTATGGGTTCGGTTGAAAATAAAATGTATTTCGTTGTTTTATTGCTTTTGATTGACGCGGACAGATTTTGGAACTTAACAGCTCTCAGACCTGTGAAATGCCAATTATGCAGCGATATAGCTCAGCTTACATAAATGTGGAACACTCAACAGCAGTTAATCCTAATATAAAAATGTATTTCCACTACATTTATCATTTTTATGAACAAGGGACTTTGATTTGGATCTTATGTGCTTATTAGGAATGTCACGCAAAGGAGAGTAACTGTGCATGGTGGGGGGGGGGGTGCAATGTGCTGGTGCAGCAGTAGCATTTGTTGTTACTCAGACACAAACACACACACACACACACACACATGTGCACACGTGCTGTCAGCAGACATCCGGCGTCACACGTACTGACTCATTATAGGCCGGAGGAAAGAAAATGACCACAGAGGCCGGCATCAAGGAGAGAGGAAGCAAGTGAAGGGGGCGCCAGGGATTGATGACGAAAAGGATGCAGTCAGCGTCAGTGACTGGATGCGTAATTAAGAAGAAGAAAAAAAAAAAGCCCATTGATGTCAGAAAGGGCAGCCGATAGGAGAGATTGTTGGCGGATAGAAAGTGAGCATTATTAGCGTAGCTTATTTTTGATACAGCTGTCGTATTGAATCTCATAAGATATCCAGATGGATTCAAAACCTTGGCCAGAAAGAATATAAATTATAAACTCCTACATTGGAACATTTACTCAAGCGACCAAATTAACACAGTTACACAATTAAAACAGAGTGACACAAATAACTATGAGCAGCTTCTTTTTTGTGTGTGACGCAAACCGTGCCCTATTTCTGCCACTTCCTGCGACAAGAAAGCGCAAACAATCGAGGCTGGTTCTGAAATTACCACCTGGTGAGCGGAGCATGGACAAATTTAGAACATACGCCAACAAATTCGCCGCCCAGAGTGGGAGGCAAATCAGAAAATTCCATTCGCCAAAGAGATGCTTCCAGTATTTTGGGATTCTTAGTTCCTTATCATTTGCGGTATTATCTCGCCGTGTGACAGAAGTCGGAGTAGATGAAGGATGGTCTCACAGGCACGGACAGTTTTGCTTGGCTGCCAAACTGGGGCAGAGAGAGAGAGAGAGGGAAAATTGAGAGGCGGGGTAAAAAGCAGGTACGAGGAGGATGAACGCGGCAAAGTCTCGGCTCGCCGGAGGACGCAATTTACGGCACCTGTTGACTTTGATTGATTAGGGCCAAAGGACGCCGCGTAATGGTGTGTGGTCAGACACTGAATGGAGTGATGGGATGGTCGCAAGCACACAAAATGGAGTGTGCCGAGGAGCAAAGGAGGGATTTGGGGGTCGGGGAGTCGAATGAATATAAAGTGAAGCCAGAGAGGACTAAAGACTTTCACATAATGGTCTCCCCCCCTCAAAAAAAAATGTAGGCCAAAAATGTGTGCTTTGGCGCCGAGCTCAGTGAAGACTTTTCCGTGTACGCTTTCACACAAGCAAAGTCATATCACCCGGACCGGTGTCCCACTCCAGGGCTCCATCAAATGATTCTGCGAGTCATTTTTACTCATCTCTACTCCAAATCTTCTAGCAGGATGCTGCAAGGAATCTCCTCGAAAAATCACACACTAAATCATCTCCCCTCTGAGAAGACACCTTGGAAAAACACTCTTACTGTTTGGGGTGAGGGTGGGGAGGGGAGGGGGGGTTTTCATTTCCGATCCAAAGGGCGAGGGTGGGCGCGCATCTGTGCTTTGAGAGGAAGCCTCACCAGGAAATCAGCATTCTTCTGGTGTTCAGGCTTTTGCGCATTTCTTGACAAAGTGGAGAAATTAGCAACAGTTTTGGAGGCCATAACAGTTTTGACGTTCTAATTGTATTTTTGACACTTTGGGATTGTTTTCTAGCCAGAAGTATTTAACGAAGACGATTCCGTGACTATTACATGATTTGGTTTGGTCATTCATCAAAGTATGTACCCTGAGATAACTCACGGAAATCTGTACACAGAGGAGAGAGAGAGTTCATGGAAAACTTTGGGGACATGATGACAACTGGAGTCAGATGAGAAAAACAGGATATAAAGAAAAAAAACACATTAAGTATATCAGAATAGATGGGTAGAACTGAAGAACCTTGAAAAAATAATGTACACACACAAATAAAATAAAAAAAAGAGAACCAAAGGAAACTAAAGAGACTCAGAGAAGAAAAACACCTGAATACCTAAAGAAAACCAGAGTATAAGTTTTAAATGGAGAAAACCAGAGTACCCAGGGAAAGCTAACAACGTTAGCGAATGTTGCGTTCTCGCAAAACGGTCGCCAGGACCTGTTGCAAGTCAATCGAACACGTTAAAAAGTTTCTTGCCACAAAAAAACAACAACACCTAACAACTCTAAAGCTCAACATTTGCGACCTTGAACGAACCTGAACGCGCATTTTGTTCCAACGGAAAAATAGAAGATGCTAGAAAATTGTGTGTTGCTACAAATTGAAGCGTTTCTGGATTCATTTGGACACTGGCCTTCACTGTTGATGTCGGGATTTTGGGGGATTACGTAAAGTGTGTGCGTTACACTCGAGAAGAAAAACATCAGATGTATTATTGAACCCTGCAAAGCTATTCCTCCCCCTCACTTTCCTGGGCTTTCAGTGCAATCAAGCCGAGACTTGAAAGGGACATAGCTCCTGCTTTTTCATTCTTGCTCTATGTTTTATTTGTTTTCCGGACGGATAAAGTTACAGAATCATCCAAGGCCGAAAATGATGGAACAGTGACTTTGGCATTCTTCAATTGGCTCATTTAAACCATCGCTCTTCCCTCACCGCTGTTGTTTTGTCGTGTGACAAATGGAGTGCGATGACACTTTTGGTGACCTCGCACAAATGATGGTCAACTTAATCCTCAGATGAAATACTTCACTTTGTTAAACGGCGCAGTTTAAACCCGAATAAAGTGAAGAATGAGGGCAGTGGAGAAAGAAGGAATTTTGTCTGAGCTCTGAGTGGCTTTTTCCAAGAGAGTGAGAAAATAGTACAAGGAGAAGAAATTGATGTTGTCATCAGTCGGATAATTTAGCTTTTCAGAATTGCAATGGAATCACTGGAGTCTGGGCTTGCTTCCAATTTTTACTCATCAGCCATGAGCAAGAAATTAAATTTTCTGTGCTATTATTATTGGATTTTGCTTCTTTGCCTCAGGTATTGTAAAAAAAAAAAGTTAAAATTAAAATGAAAATCAGAAACAATGGTAAATGTTGACTTTGATGCAATGTAGAGAGTTATTAAACTAGTACATTAATAAACAATGGATTCATAAGATTCTTGAATGTGGCATTAAATTTACATTCTAAATTAAAAAAAAAAAATCGATTTTCTAATTTTTCACCATATTAGCACATTGTCAGCATTCTTAAGTAAAATCGATGCTTCTCATCTTTTTAATGTATGATCATCTCCAGATGAGAAGAGTCTAAGAAGAGAAGCTGATTAGTCATATGATGAGAAGGTCATTCATATCAATTAATATTTTTTAAAAAATCCTTGATTGGTTGCCGTCCAATCCCGCCTGAATGTTCATTACCCGTGTGGTCTACATGTGGATTTTATGCCTTCGTGGCTTTCAGCGTCCGTTGAAAATCATTTTGATTTAAGAGAAGTGCTATAATGACACTCGCAGAAAGAAAGTGTCATATGTATGAAAAGTTATGCGCCAGATGTTTCCACAGGAAGTTGACTGTCGAGTAGAACCGGTTACTAATACGTATAGCGACGGACGGACAAATGCTGCCGCTTGAATAAGAAACATCAAAAGATGTGAAGGCCAAATTCACCCGCCAGAGACGAAAGGTGAAAAGAGCATCGTCTCCAGACTGCAGCCGAGGAAATTAGCAGCCCTAATATGAATCCCGCTCAACATGACTCGTGTCTCTATCGCCGCCTTAGTGTCAGGCGTCCAATGGAGACAGGTAATGCAGTTGATCCCCCCAAAAGATTGGATTCAAATATCAAATTCAAGGTATCTGTTTAACGCAGTTTAAGAAGCAAAAGCTCATTACCGGAAGAACTTGTAGCTAAGTTAGCACTGCAGTAGAAAGCTAGTCAGTCATAAGTCATGAAACAAGCCCGCGGAATAATCAATGGCCCAAATCAATTTGTTCAACGTCCAAGAGGAGTGGGCGGACTACAGAGGAGGAACGTGCGGGGCGGGCACTCTCACAGCGAGCGTCCATATCTCAGCCAAACACACGGCAACAAGCAGAGCGCCTGCCGGAGAGTGCACAGAGATGCCCGCGAGGGCAGGGACACGCGTTGAGCGGCGCTTCATCTTGCTTCTGCCAGATACTTTTTGGAATTACTTTGGACTTTTTTTTTTTTTGGGTCAATATTTGCTTATTTTACTCTGTTTATTTCATATTCCAAACAGGATGAGATTTCGGAAGTGGCAGAGTATTTGCACAGTCTCACTGAATATATATTATTATTATATAGTATATATACTATATATATATATATATATATATATATATTTTAAAAATAATTTCCGTATGTTAATAAATTGAAGTTTCTACTTGTTCAATCTCACTTGGAAAGCAAAGTGAATGAGTTGCAACAGAACGCTGACTAAACAGATTTACAAGTATCCTGTTACTCAGGTTGACAAATTCATTTCCGTGCAAACGAAATGAAAGAAGACTCCCCAGAGAATTCCCCAGGAAATTAAAAATGGTGTTGTTCAATGAAATAAAAGAACAATGCCGCAAAGGCAAATTAGATTCAAATCAAATCAAGATGTAATTAACAGTGGAGCAAGGTGGAGAAAAGGTAGGCTAGTCGTTTTGGTTTTTTTAACTGCGGGCAAAGTCAATAAAAGTAGGGAGGAAATAGTTAACATCATCTTGACGGAGAAAAAGATGGATAAAGAGGGAATGAGCGCGAGTGGCGGGTGAAGGCATGAGACGGCAGCATCCGCGTGGCATTTACAGAGCGGACCATCATTCTCGGCGCACGCTTCGTTTGAAAAGTTCACACCGCAGCCGTGCGCCGCGCTGACGACATTTGCTTTTACCGTGGGAATGAACGGCGAGCACAACAATATTTGCATAATGGGGAGGGGCTAACTTTAACCTGGGTTGTTGGTGGAATTTAAGAGAGTCTTAATGAGTATATTACCGGGGCCAATGGGGAGTCTGGCTTTGGTTACCATGACGACTAGAGGCGGAGCCCTGACTGATTGGCTGGCTTCTTTGTTTATTCACCATTCACATGCAATTTCTCAAGAAATGCATTTTTTTTTGTATTAAATATACTGCTTGTTATTTTTTTTCCAATAAAGAGTTCTTATGACTCACTAAACTTCTGTATTTTATAGTTGGCTATTATGGTGGGTACTTGGAGAACTAAGTACTTATTGGTGTGAAAAGTTGGAGTTGTTTACACACCATTGTGTGAGGCCGAGGGCGACGTTTATGACAAATGATTAGCGGCGCTCCTGACCACCGGTAAAACAGACGCGCTGATTGGATTCGATTGCGGGGAGGCCGTCGTGTAAACAACAGCGGTTGCACATTATTAGGAAGGTAATGTCCACGATTAAAATGCGTGTCTGTGTTTGCAGACAATACAAAATCAACAGGTCGCCTGTTAAGTCGGGTAATGAACTGCTGATTAGGGTCTATGTAATGTAGATTTCATTATCTAAAAAAAAAATCTGTGGCTCTTGTTGAAAGACATGCCACCACGTTGAGGATTTTTTATTTTCCACTTTTTTTTGTTTTGTGGGTTGTTGAACGATGTTGGACAGGCTAGCGAGTCGTACGTGGTATCCACAAAGGAGCTGAGCATCCAGAGCGTGAACATTTCCCTTTTCAGCAGTGAATTCTTGAGCGACAGTGACTGAAGTGCACGCAATTAAAATGAGAAAGTATGAGTGAGGCAAGAAAAAAAAAGAAAAGAAAACGAGGCTTCTTTCATTTTGTTGCATGCCTGACAGTTTGAAAATCTTGGCTGTTGCCGGATGACATCGAAAACGTCAACACCTTGTCAGGTGTGTACCGCGCAACTCTTTGGTTCCACTTGGGTGCCTTGCACGAGAACAAATACACACACACTCACACGCGTGTATACATACACCTATACGTGCAGACATCACACTTTCATTTTGTTTCTGTTCCCTTTAACCAAATTTTTTGCTTCACAAATGACTGATTTGTATTGATGGTATTTTTATGGACCTGTGCAAATACACGCAAGTCCTCGCAAAATAAAAAATGCCAACAAATAATGGACGTAGCAGATTTTGAATGTCATGTGACTCATTTGAATGGATGGGCCATGAACTGCAGTAAGCCAAAATGTTATCTGTCTGTTGACAATTGTTGACTCGGATTGGCTGCTAGTTAGCAAATCAGCACAAGAGCTTTCTTACGTTACTAAGTTACAAGAGTCAGCGTACCGCCCGATGATATTGCGCTGAATCATTGCCCCGAGCAACGTCAGCTTTTCAAAAGCTGAGGCAATCAGAGAGGTACTGGTCGTTGAAGAGAGTAGATGACCAGACCCCACCAAAAAAAAAAAAAAAAAGCCATTTGCCGGTGAAGACGAGCTCCTCCATTTTCATTAGCTGCTTGACTTCTAGATATAAATATATATACTCTCTATCTAATTGAGGTTGAAACCTTGCGCATTGTAATGGAGGGATGGAGGTAGGGAGGGGGGGGGGCTTTCCGGAACAATCTCTTTTCCCCAAATGACAGCCCTGCTATGCTTGTCGACTGTGAGCGTGTTGCTTCTATCAAACTAATCACCGCTCGCTTGCTTTAGAATAAAAGCAATAACCCCCCAAAAAAAGTCATTCCGTCAGTATCTCACACACCAAAGATTTCTTTGTTGGAGAGATGCAAGCTTTGAGATGTTATGCTTATTTTATTCCGAAATTAAAAGGTTTGTTAAGAATTTGCCTTATCTTGACTTCATTTTAATCCTTTTTTTTTCATGTCGCTTTCACGCTTTTCCCTTTAAATGATGCCTTACAGTTTCTGTGGCGGCGTGATAAGATGCTTGTGCATGAACCAGATTAAGACATCACTAATTTAAAAACACAAAAAAGGCCGGTAATTAATAGGTTTGCTATATCTCAATAATAGAATATTCTTAATGACAGGCTGCGAGAACTCAATTAGAAATTATATTGAAATATTATATTTTGATACACGGTAATATTATGAAGTTGCTTAAAAAGTTTTTATTTAATCAAGATAATGATACTGTAATAATGTACAGTAAAAGTTGATTTTTCTTTTTTTGTCCAATCAGATTTTATCCTCTATCTAATGCTATATAAAAGTAATTTGGAACCGATTAACGGCGTTCCCATTCATTTTTAATGGGGAAAGATGATTTGAGACTGTGTGTTTTTAGTTATAAATGCAGCAAGGGAACAAGGCACCACTGCATGTGCAATTCCGGTTGCTCCCACGCACACATACAGTGGGGGCACAGTCCAACACGCCATAGTGTGTGCGAGTAGAAGCCAGATGAGAGGCTGCGACCGCCGATCGATTCCTTTGCTGTTTTTCAAACAACCGGGGAGGGATGAGACGGAGAAGGAAGAAGGCAAGGATGCAAACGCGGTGGCCGGGGAGTGGGGTGAAAAATGACAAACGCTGACCGGAATCCAATTAAGTGTCATGACACACACAAATGTACAGAAAGCTTCCAAGGACACACACACACACACAATTCTCAGGGACGTGATGGCATGGCTACATCATTCCTGAACTGTACACTAGAGACGCAGGAGTACACATGTGGAATATGCGTCAATCTCCACATATGATGTCAACGTTCTGGAAGGTTCTGACGTTTTGCTCAAGGGCACGTCGGGAAGCAAAGGCGGTTGTTTGCCTCATAAAGATTTGTCGACGACAACCTTTGGACTAAAGCGGAGTAGAGTCGAGTAGAGAGTGAGAGTATTCACTGGGATTAGAGGGGATGCTTCGTGTTGACACAGAGCAAAGTGCCACGCTCACATCGCCGTGGAGGGAGGAAATCCAGAACAAAAAGGTCCAGGCGCAGGGTCACCACTGAGAGCTTTTTGTGCACAATGCAAGCAAACGGTGCACAAACGGAGAAAAACCCGCCGTGCACTGTGACAAATATAAAGGGGTAGAAAGCAGGACAGAAATGTCCCGGGCCGCCCACTGATTTAATCTCAGATGCAAAGAAATCAAAGGGTGTGTGTTGAAGAATTGGTTGCCACGGAGATTGCGACACCCTCAGTCAGAAACGACTACTTACCTCCAACAAGAACAACCGTACCTCGACTTTTAAGATTAATTCCTTTGGGGCCAAGCTCGTAAATGACTATCATCGCACGCCGGGTAAATTTCCTGATCGGAATAAATTGAAATGTTCACTCCATTATTGTCCACCTTGTTTGGTTTTTCAACCCCATCTCCAACTCCACTTTGATCTTTGGTAGGCCCATGAGTCCAGGACCTGTTCCTTTTATTTGGCCAAGGCCCAAAAGGCGTCTTGTCATAATTAGTGTGGAATTTTAAATGAGCTTATCAGGTCAAAAGCAGCTTAGTCCTCCAGGACCCTTAGCGGTCTAGAAATTAGCCGCGCTCGCTCGCTCGCAGACATAACAAAGACGGGCCCCGAATGCGCGACGCGCAGACGTACTTTAGCGAGCCGCCTTCAAAAACAAACATGTACAAATAGGATTAGCCTACATTTTATCAGACAGTTAGGTGGGGAAAGGAAATTATTAATGTGAGTGACAAAGGAGGGAACACAAGTGATGTGTAAGGATGTCAGGGGGATGAATGAGCAAGAGGCTGGAGGGAAATAAGAAAAGAAACAAGTCAGCAAATAAGTCACTTCAGTTTCGTTTGCTTTGTCAAGAGTACAATTCGCAACGGAGATTCAGACTGAACCCAAAGTCTAACCATACGGCGTCAAAGCAAACTAAAACTAATTCTAAACGTAGCGTTCCAAAACAAAGCAAACTAAATCAGGCTTACCGTACTGAATCTGAATCAAACCGTACTCAACCCAGACGAATCATTTACCGTAACTTGGACATCTATAGTAATCTCAAAACTGAGCTAGCACAAAAACTGGCATGATTTGGATATAACAGATTAAGATAGCTTCCAACAATCCAAACACAAGTACTGAGTGTTAAAATACTGAACTGCTAAAGCAACAAAAATAAACCGACACTAGTAAATATCCTCAAAAATCTCTCGAGAGTTGACGAGCTCGCCGGGGTTTAGGAATAAATCGATTTTGGATACCCACACATTTCACCGAGGCTAATGTCATCATCATATGACACCATGTTGTCACCTTTTTAAAATGTCAAAACACGCGTGCAAGTCAGCGGCTTATTTCTTGTGTCGCAACGCTCATGGTAGCGAGTTAATTAGGTCATGTGTCTTTATGTAAGAAACATTTACATAGCAACTCCGGCGTGCTCCCGTCTGCCTCTTCTTTACAGCAAAAGAAGGATTGCATAGAGCAGACACTCTTGCAATAGACACTAAGGTAATTAAGTCTTTTTTTTGTTGTTGTTGCTATTATCGCGAATTGTCCCTACTCGTTTCATCCTTCACTAAGCACATTGTAAAAGAACTTAAATCCCCAGTTTCAAGGTAATACAGGACCTTAGACTGACAAACACAGAACAGGCGGGATTAAAAAAATATATTTCCGTCTCGCTCCTATCAGGCGCTTTCTACGTGATTCTATCTCATACTATTCATCTCTTCATTTTTGAATCTCCGAATTGTGTAGCAATATGCTACAATTGCTACGAGCAAATGTGCGAACCACTCAGCCAACGTACGGAATGAGCTGATTCGATCTTTGTTAATATCATTTGTGGAACTTGAACAGCTGTCATGTCTCATTTTTATTAGGCGCCATGTAGAACGGCATTCCTTGTGACTCTAAATGAATGTGGCCTGGTTTGTTTCGTCCTTTGCGGCATGCGGCTGGGCAACATGCTGAATGTGATGGGTATTTCTTTTTATCTTTTTTTGCAAGGGGAAGGGGGGCGGGAATTTTGGAGCACCCAGCAGCATTAAATACAAAAAAAAAATTATATATGTACCCAAGATGGTACAACTTTGTCATTGTTTACTTTTTTTTTTTATTGGACCTGCCACCAAAAAGGTTGACTGTCAATGTTCGCTTTAGCACCTAAATGGACGATTAATCCCTTTTTATGTTCCTTGACGCCCATCTGACTGTCAGATGATCCGCGACACGTTCAAAGCCAGGAATAAGCTCAATTTCACAAAATCACAGCTCCTGTCTGGACGCCTGCCTGTCGAGAAGATTTCAATCTTTAATGCGGCTAATGTCAGACACAGAGCAAGGGAGAGAGTGAGAGAAAGAGCATCAGACATGATGGGGAGAAGAGAAAAAAAAAAATCGACAGTGACTGGATTTGAGGCGGCAACCATGAGAGACGAGGCGGGAGAGGAGGGAAATGTCACGGCCAATCTTTAATGAAGGGCCTGGCGGGAACTATAGTTAGATAAATTATTTAAAGCCTTTCATTTAGCACGCCCCCCTCACACCCCACACCAAAAAAAAGCAAAAAAAAAAACTTGTGCTACTGCGATGATGTGCGTGGAAACTGGTGAAAGGTCAATCGTGTGTTGGGAGCGCTTCATTAACCTCCTAGCACCTTCCCCGCCTCAATTATTTTTGTCAAAGAGCACCTAAAGGAGGCTCGGTGGGCGTGAGGAGATACGGGAGCTGCTGCTGTGGTCGGAGCTGATACCACCGCTCATGAGACAAGAGCTGAGGGGGCACGAGGGAGGGGAGGGGGGGCTTCGCTCACCTTATCTGGGAGCCCGGCGGCGTTCCGGAGCAGGTGGTGTGTCTGGGCAACTCGAGTCAAGTCAAAATCGCCGGAGGTGCAGCGGATGCATGACTGAAGCGGGCAGAGGGGAAGATGGTGGATGCCAAGGCCTGCGGAGTCCTCGACACTTTGATCCTCTAAAATGTTTTCTGCTCCCCGTCAGGGCGAAGAGGAGGTTGGTTTCGTCCAGCGACTATGGAAGCCCTTCCAGTAAATCATATCCAACCTGTCTCTTTTGTTTGTGCAAATCGATGGACAGATGGGATAGCTAGATGGAGTAGAGGCCATGGCTCAGGCGGTAGAGCAGTTCGATTCCCGCTCTGTGCCGTTGTGTCCTTGGGCAAGACACTTCACATGCCTTGCCTCCCGTTCCGCTCACACTGGCTGGGATTGCACGTTTCGGAGGGGCCGTAGGCGAACACTTCCGTCAGCTTGCCCCTGGACAGCTGCTGCTGTAGTTTACCCCCGCCAGAGTGTCAACGTTTGAGCGCATGAATAATGGATCCGACTGTAAAGTGTCTTTGATTGTCCAGAAAAGCACTAAATAAATCTAATGCATCATTATTTATAGATAGAGAGCTACAGAGCTAGCCAGATAGCTAGTGATCAAGCTAGATCGCGAGATAGCTAGCTGGAAAGAGAGCTAGCTAGCGAGATAGATGGGTCATTAATTGACAGTCAATCCCACACAGAACTCTCAACAGTCAATTAACGAATTATTATACAGAAGAGAAAATCTTATGTGAGCACTTTTTCAAGTCATTCAGCCTCAGACCTCATCTCTACAAAGAGATTGTTAATTGGTGTTTGGGTGTTTAAGCATTAGCAGGAAGGCTGCTTTTAATAGAGCATTCTCACACAAAATGCAATTGTTTCTATTCTTTTGCAAGCGGCTTGTTGCTAATCCCGCTGGGATTTGATCAAAAGCTTTGTTCTTTTTTAGTACTTCCCGGATCGCAAATGTCGAGATTTTAGGTTGTTGAAAAATGTTGCAGCGCTCCTTTGACACGGTATATTAACTTGTTTTAATGAGTGTGTGAACAGTTCTAATGGAAATAGCCTTGATTGAGAAACCCTGACTTGAATAAATTAAAGTATCTTCTCGGAGAGGTTTTAAAATGAAGGTTACGTGCTCTTGTGAGGATTGGGAACTCTAATTGAGACATACTGGGCATTTTTTTAAATCACAATTTGAGACCATTTTAGTGGACAACTGAACCAGTCCTCATCTGTCTTCTACACTTTTAGTTAAAACCCAAAGCCAAGTCTGGAGACATTGTGATTTTCTCAGTAACAAACGGTAATTATGCATGTTAGCCCGACGGATAACACCAAGATGATGATGTGAGACGTCTGTTCTGAGAAATGATTTAAGTGTTACAAAGGAGGTGAGAGAAAAAAAAAAACTGTGCAAAGTGAGCTTGATGTATTTAGGTCAATTTCACGTCCTCAACTATTACTTGGTGAAGCCTATTTCAAGAACTTGAGAGTGGTGGCAGTAATTAGAGGGTGATAACGGACACCTTTAATTTCTGAAATCAAGCCGATGAAATGAGAATAAAAGCCCACCCTGCGGTGACTGGCGCTTTGGCGAGGAATCAACACACGTTATCGCGTCGCCATATTGGAAAGCAAATCTCTGTTTACACACACATATTGGTGGTGTGCGTAACACGCGTGTCGCTCAATACTTATCATTTCTACCTAATGCAATAACATGATTCATTCATCCGTGAGCTCTCTGACACATCCTGGCGATGAGGAGCGTTTTCAGAGGAAGGGGGGGTCGGGTGCGATCAATATGCGAATCAGCTTTTTATTTTTTTTGATGGAAGCTGAAAATGCGAGGAGGGTTTGGAGTAAAGGTGACACGCGCTTAAACGAAGCGATCGATGCTCGATGCGGCTCCCGCCGAACAGCAGAGTCCAAAATGCCTTTGTTGAAGTTGTGTCAGTTGAAATGAATCCGAGATGCTTCACTAGCATGTTTCGCTAGTTCAATGTTTAGCCGCCAGCTTGATGACATCACGGCTAGCAACAGCGTTTGGTGCTGAATATTTCCAATTTTATAATACCCAATGGATGAAAGATGTGGTCAATAAAAATTGTCTCTCGGCTGTTTTGCTACGATTAGAAACTACGAAAGAAAATGTCAAGTCAGGTTTCTCAACATTGTTTTCTTTCCAAAACAAGCTAACAGCGCTGATGTTGCAGCAGTCTCAGCAGCCCGCATGGAGAGGAGTTACCTAAATGTTCCAAGCGCTCCTCGCCTTGAAGGTAGATTTAGCAAGAGGAGCACGGCGTAGCGTATGAAAGACAGGCCGGGCCATGTGCGACTGACTCTCCATTCTCGCTGGCTAAATATTTGATAGGTAGCGAGAGGGACCGAATGGCGGTTGTGGAAGCTCCTTGAGGAGAGTGTAAAGTGTCCATCCATGGGAGGGCTGAAGGTCAGGATGTTACAAGAGGTGGCACAATGCGCCGGGTGAATTATTCATGCCGTCGAGGTTAACGATAGAGCCGGTCCGGCCTTATGGGTGGTCTGCAGAGGAGCACAAAGCTTCTCGCGCTCCCGCCTAGGTAGGTGAAGAAGGTAGGCTGTGCTTATGTAGGATGGGACAAAAGAGAAGGAGGAGGCAGAGACAAGTCAAAGGGGAGACAAACCAAAAAGGGAAAAGATGATGTAAGAAGCATTTTTAGACAAATGGATCTCTGCTGAGGAGCACACCGAGAAAGCCAAAGAAGTGGAAACGGTCTTTTTTTTACCTTGTGTTTGCCATGTAGTATTTATTACAGATGATTTGCTTCCCCTCGAACGCATTTTAAAAGACACCTGTGATTACGCTTTTGTTTTCTTTCCGCTTCGCAGCTTTGCCGTCACTCCGATCGGCAGCTCATCAATAAATAGCCATCCGCTCATGATGCGAAGGCCTATTGAACAGACAATAGCTCCTCGAAGAATGCAAAGCGGAAGATAAACGCTGCTAGGGTCCCAGAACAGCGATCGACAAACTGGGACAATAAGTCCTCTTAAAAGAACCCAGTAGCTATTTATTGAATGGCTACTATATTATTGATTAGCTACCGACGTATCATAAAGCCAGACATGCATCGTGCTGCTATATGGGCTGAGTAACGATGCGATGTTTCGGAAAGCGAACCTGTACATAATACAGGCCACACTTGGTGCTACAACGGTGATGAAAAGGGGGAATAATCCTCACGATAAAGCGTATAAACACTGAGTCAGTGGTGGAGCTCGAGGGGGGGGAGTGAGGGCACTGCCCCACCTCCCAAGGTAGCAGTGTTTCCATTTGTTTGCTAACGTTGTGAACTGACTAACAGAAAAATGCTAAATTAGCTAATGACAACTCGAGGGAAAAAAATGCTACAATCATAATAGATTTTTTTCAGATTAGCCAAAACAAAAACAAGCTAGAATGACAGAAAAACCCACATTTGCCACATCAAACAATCCTCTCAAATATCTTGACTTCTCCAAATCAATTGCATCAGTGTTGCTAATGCTCCCCAGCTCACATTCCTCCAAGTTCCTGATGTCCCAGTTTTATCCCGCCAACACTTTCTACAATAAAATAAAATACAATTATCTGTTTCCAACAGCTACATCGAAAATAAATGCTCCAAAGGCAATATGATGAAGATGTAGAGCTCCTCCTAAGGGACTCTGAACAGGCCATCTGTTTATCGCACATGATTGTGAACCCTAAGTCCGGGTCTTGACATGGTCCAGGGCGGTCCAACATAACATCTGTTTTAATGGACCGCCTTCGACTTGGTGCCAAATGCTCAATTCATGGTCACTAATTACTATTGCAACAGTGACCTTTTGACTACAATAGCGAGACGGGCTGCAACAAGGATCAAAATGAAGATCGCAAACTCAATTAGATACAAGTACTTTACGATGATATGTTCCTTTTAACGTGTACACCGCATGATAAAAAGCGACGATATAATGTGTAAAGTTGAGGAATCCGAGACCGGCATTGGACAAGACTCGTAAGGATTTACGATATGTGCATTAAGGGGATTTTCAGAGGGAGTGTGTATGAGAAAGGGATTGGATTACATTCATCGGATGTAGTGAAGACCGTGACGGACTTTTGATGACATGGCGACATATGAGGGGGGTGAGGTCACGTCGATGCGAGATACAGTTGCAGGAGAAATGATGGGAAACATTCGGCGTGACCTGGATTTCTGCAGAGTTTGGTCATAAAATGTGAGAATCTGTCATCTAATTCTATTTATTTCCCTATCAGGAACAACACACCCAGTCACTATAGACCAGGGATGTCAAACTCATTTTTGTGTTGGGCCGCATCATAGCCATAGTTTCCTCCGGAGAGCTATTATGACTGTCAACGCCTTCTATTATATACAGCAAAGGCTACACAACAAATCGATAACTAGTTTTGAAATCAGAGACGTGAATGATAATAAAAATTGCTAGCAATAGCTCTATGACGATAATTTGTACTCGATGCACAATTTGTCTTTGCGGGCCACATAGAATGATGTGGAGGGCCGTATCTGGCCCCTGGGCCTTAGGTTTGTCACATATGCTGTAGCCGAATTAGTTCATACATAGCCGTAACAGATATTAAAAGTCCCCGCTAAAGTGAATTCCTTGATGTTTTGACATCCATTACACACGATTGAAGAATTGCTAACGATTAAAATTAACTTCCACTCCGGGAACTGCAATCATTTGCCTAAAAGTCATTCAAAAGCAAATTGTCCATAATCAGTCCCTTTTAAATGGACTAAATTAGGCATGGGACTTTGTGACACTGACAATCAGTATCAAACGCTCTATTCGGGTGCCCATATGGGACGATGATGAGTCGCCCGCACGCTGGCCAATATGCGGAGGTGCGTCACTTTATGGAAGCTGACAAGACAACCTGGCGCACGGTGCAAGCGCTCGTCGAAAGCCGGGAAGGACAAACTGTGTCTCACACGCAACGCTCGAAGAGATGTCAAACCTGACGACGTGCTCGAGAAGCGCACGCGTTCATAAATAAACATGCACACATGCTGCCATGGGTGGCAAAGTCTCCAAAAGGCAAATGGATGGCTGCTCAAAGCGTCAGAGTAGACTCCACGGATTAGTGACAAAGCGTGTTGGCCTAATGGAGATTAAAGCCAATGAAGAGAGGAGAAGCACCCTCTTAAAACCTTCACTTTCGTAATAGGCCACTTCTGGGATCAGAAGGAGTCCCGCAGAGACAAAAGTGGAAACGACATACTTCGGAAAATGAAATTCAGAGACTTCAGTATAGCGAGCGTTAAGCGTGCTCACTTTCAAAGGCACTTCGGGGTAGTTTTTACAGTGGTTCATGTCAGTTGTCACAACCATTAAGGCTTTAAAAATGAAATAATAATTGTGGTTGTATTCTTTTTATATTATTAAAAATATATATATATATTGCTATTATTCTGTGTTGGTTTGTTTGCATTGTGTTGCGAACTAACGCTGTTGTTAGCTTGATGCTATCACACAACGGGTATGAGTGCCAATCATTGTTTTACATTACTGTCATGCTTTCCGTCACAAATCAAAACAAATATACGGATAAGTTGAGTGATGAGTCAGTCCCTCCCTAACTTTTCAACTTTATTTTCTAAGATTACAAAAAGTCAAAAGTGAATTGCCAGGAAGAAAGAAAGAAAAAAATCGTATAAATCCAACAGTCCCGATGTTTGTCCGTTGAGTGAGGGGCGATTTAATTGCGCCGCTGGCCTGCCTCCACACGCCGCAGCAAGCAATCAAAGTAGTGCTTTGTCGGCCTTTCAAAGCTCCGGCACCCAGACACCACATTCTATTTCATTTCAAGTCTGCTCGCTGCCAGCCTCGGGGCTCCAGTTCGTTCCTCTGTTGCCATCCACGAGCGTGAATATACAAATTAATGAGAACGACATTTGAAAAAAGAAAAACATTGCTCCTAACGAATGGGCTAAAGTAATTATGCAAGTTGACAAAGAAAACAAAAAGGTGTTGTTTTTCTTTGACAAAATGAGACGCGTCCATCTCCGTCAGCCCCCGGAGTGAAACGTTTAAGAGGGTCAACAGAGTCGGACTGTCTGCGCTCAGATTATGCATGAATCTGCCCGCTTATCGTCTGACCTTTAAATTGAAGCCGCGGAGGCCCGAGGGATGCCGCTCGTACCCGATTGGACGTGGCGGACCCGCTGACCAAGAAAATTAACAGAGTCGGTAGGTGCGCTGAGCCGCAGGGCAGCGGGAATGAAGGGAGATAGTTGAGGAAGGGTTGATAAGAGCACACAACTTATTTCTGTCTCTCCAGGGCTTGGAACTACTAAAGTTACTGCCAAATCTCTCATCCATGTTCCCAACCGTCTCTGGTTGTTGCTTCTTCAACTATTTTCTTCTCGTTTATCCTCAAACAAGTGTTGGTGCTGTCTTGAGTTGTTACTTTACGCTGTTTTCGCTAAGCCCCAACACAATTTCCAAAGTGACTGTTGTTTTCATTTGTCTTTTTTTAAAAAAAAATGATTTTGCATCTTCGGATTCCCCAACCAGGTGTTGGATTTTGTGATTTGTTGTTTGGCCCAGTACAAATTTGGTTACAAGCTTAGCACATGAAGTAGCCTAGCATAAACGACTGTTGTGGCGTGCTAACGTTTTCATTCTGCTTTCTTTTTAGCTTGTTTGAAATACGTCGGTTTTATTTTCTCGTTTCAGTTTGTTTATCTACAAGTGCCCCCAAACATGTTCTGACATGAAGTCTTTGACACCATGCGAAGCCCAAATAAATAAAAATAAATTCGCGATAAAACACAAGTAGACAACCAGACGACTATCCCGATGACATGACTAGGTTAATAAAAAAAAAAAAGACATTGATATTCTCCAAAGCTTGAGAAGAGGTGGAGAAAGTCATTATGTTCCGTCAAGCATGCTAACGCAAGGGAGCAGCTAAGAAGCCACCAGTGATGTATGAGCTGGATTCTCTGGCTGTCCCCGGCCTTTGGCTTTGGGCTTGTTGCTGTATTTTTTTTTGTTAACGGCGAAGGGGGGGGGATGTCGGTGGTCCGTGATTGCCTGATAGATAGATATCTCCGACTAGAGAGGGTGCGAGGTGGAAGAGGCGACAGCGGTTGAGGATGAGGTGTGTGTTTTGTCATCCGCAGGGACAGCGGGGCTCAGCGCGTCTGTGGAAGATGATGGATTACATCGAGGGCCACGGGTTTATGTGTATGTTTTGCAAGGATGTATATACGAGTGTGTTCACGTTCCCTGGCGTGGGCTATGCAAACAAAAGAGAACATGCGAGCGAATTAAGTTTTCACGACGGCAACGGGAAAAGGTCATTAAATAAAGCAAATGTTTGCCAATGAGAATCCTTGGGAACTAGAACTCGAAGAACCAAGAAATCTGTGGGTTTATGGAACCACTGACGCCGTTTCGAGGCAATCCGCAGTTTTCTTTATGAAGCCATCCAAGTACGGCCTGTGAGTGTGCGATGCTCAGATAAAGACAAGGGCGAAGACGGAGTGGCTGACCCTGGCATCGCATCTGTCACCATCGGAAAAACCTCCCAAGTCGGACATGCACAGAGAGCTACTATCACAAGCTGTGCGCGTGCGGAATGCAAGTGCTTGAGACCTTATCATAGCTGGCCACATTCCTACAGCAGGAAGATAAAAGAGGCTAAATGAAACAGATCACCCCGTGTTTCTCCGTGTGTGTGCTACTGCGAGACTATGTCAGTGATGAATTGGGGTTTAAGGACCTACACCTTCCAGATAAGCAGAGAAAACTGCCACCGGGACAACACAACAATGCCACAGTAGCAGCTAAAACGTCCAAGGAGCACCAACGCCATTGAAAGCGTCCAATAAAAAGTAGAGGGCGCCTGATCTAAAGTTGTTGGGCCGACCAAGATTCCTGTTACTTTTATTTTTTTCATAAATGGCTCTCAGATGACAGATGGTCTCTAATAAGAAAAAGGCTTTCCGTCTTCTCTAAATAAAGACACACAGTTCTCACATCAGCAATGATATAGTGGTGGACTCCAAATCCGTCGTCCCGAATGTCAAAGGGATAAAATTGTAACGAAAAATGAACCGGAGCAATAAGAATGTGAGAAGAATCACTTGTGTGTCCATTCACCCGCCCATCCATTCAATGCTTTTCAACTGCTTGTCCTCTTCAGCCTCGGTGGGAAGATTGAGATTTATCCCAGATGACTTTGAGGGGTGAGGTCGGATACACCCATGATGGATACACCGTGACGACACCATTTTGAATCGGTAATGATAACATTGGGACATCTGCGTTGACATTCCCTAAGATTTTTAACCCTCAAGAGATCCGAGAGACATTTTTTGGACAAAAGACAATGATGGAGTTCTTGGAGTTTCACCTTATCTGACATTTTGTGCAGTTCTGCTTTACCCCTTTTCCCTTCCCAGGTTGACGTGCGGCAGATGAGTACCTTCCTCCTCTGAGCTCGGAGGAAGAATTTTCCAGATGAGCGAGCACGTCTCCCTCCACTTTATAGGAAATGTTGTTGCATTTCATTAGGGCCGGGATTCATCACAGCAAGCAAACAAGAAGAGCGTGCAAATCACACCAAAGGAATTCCGACGCCGTCCTCCACGCGGTTCTCACGGTTAATGCGCGGAAAGGCGCAAAGCAAACAAAAGACAGCGAGAGATGATTCGGGAGACAACAGGCTGCATGGAAGATGCGGGTGAAATGTGATTGCTTATTATTGTGCTCTTCAAAATGATACATGAGCGTGTCAGTCGAATGCCTGCAGTTAAACAGCTGGAGTGTTTTTTTTTTACTTCCTCACAGAACAATAGAGCTGTTCCCGGAACCGAGAGTCTGTTTTCTTATCGGGGGTCCAGCTCTCGAGTGAAAGGACACTTGAGAGTCTGTTTTTGGCAGTGGCTTAGGGTCCAGCTCTGACAGCGGAAAAATAGCAGCGATAAGGCCCCGTATACAGGGCGATTTAACGGGTCGCAACCTTGTCTCGGAGCGGGGACGACACTGTCGGAGTGTGTGAACGCGGCCTGGGGGGATGTGTCCCGCGATGGGATGCCGGTGATATCTGACTGTAGCCCTGACCCGCCACAGCAGTGGGTGTCAGCATATTGATTCATAGCCAGAACAACGGAGGAGGAAAATGGAAAGGGTCAGGCCACGGAGACGTAAATGGGGACAGACTGCGATTGTACGTTTTTTTTTTTTTTGTGCGTGTAGAAAAGAATCCAGTCGGTGGATGGTGGGCATTGTACGTGAAGTCAACAGCTGCATGAGTGGAGGAAGACAACAGCTGCATTCATGACAGATGCACAAACACGTCGACATATAGTGGACAGTGGAGCTCTTGTGGAGATTAGAGAGATGCCATGCAAGTTCTCGGAGTCAAAGTGTGGGAGAAGCAAAGGGATTAGTTAGTCCTTCAGCGCTAACAATGGCTGGGCCTGTGTTGGCGAGAGGCGACACGCTCGCTCGTTCCGCGACAGCCGCCGACGGTATGAATGACGTTGGGCCTCAAAGGTCTTCACTTATGAAAAAATTGCTAGATTTTTTTAGTAGCATTCATTCTTTTAAAATATTTAAAGTTTATACTAGTCTCTGAATTTGACATCCCTGACGATGAGCCATCGAACTGACCATACATCCATACATCCATCTATCCATCCATCCATCCGTCCGTCCATCTATTGTTCCAGAGCTAACTTTTCTACACTGTACACCCCACCAAACACTCTGACCTTGTTGAGCAGATTCGGTTCTGTGCGCTGGCAGCCGCACGGGCCGCTCCCCCGGCCCAAACCGAGAGCGGTCAATATCAGGGACGCCTGCCAGGTGAGAGGTTGGCTCAGGTTTAATTGTTGCGCAGACGAGCAGAGGAGAGGCCGGTCGCTGTAACTACCGGGGCCGGGCTAAACTATTCCTGGTGGGCTTCACTTGGCCGACCGCTGAGCCTGCGCGCTAGCGGAACAGCTCGTGCTTCAAAATGGTTTAGGGGATTGATTTGACAGCTAATTTACCGAGAGGATTTGCATAAGGCCTTGTGCTAATAAGGCGGGCTTTTCTCTCCACCGCCCCCCTTTTTGTCTTTCGCAGATATCTTTGAAGGCTCCTTCCTTCCCTTTCAACAAATGGTAACAGATTATGTACGCGAATTAGGAAGACAAGAGATTTAAATTGGATATCGATTAAGGGACTAAAGCCTTGTGTCTTCTCCTGTTAACGCCCGTGTTTAAATGATTGATGACAACGTCACGCTTTTACATCCGACCGTGTGTGCGTCGAGGTACGTCTGGGGTCGCCGCTACCTGTGAGCTTTACACGCCGCTAAATACTGACATTGCCGGCACAAAAAGAGACCCGCCGATCTGATGATAATCTGGCTGGGTCTTCACGCCATCCAGGTGGAGGCTTTCACCGAGGACAAATCCTCGACACACACTTGGACACAACTGGGATTCTTATCTCCGAGGACAAAGAAAAACATTTTCTCTGCCTCGTACTCTCAGTCAACCAAAAGGAAACACGGGAATTGAGCAATATCAGATTATCACAATATTTTCTTTCGTTTGAAACACCATTCTCAAAAACATTGTAAATATATTCAAACACACAAACGGGAAGAGTCGGTACTCACTGTTCTTGTTCTTGAAGATGTTGAGGATGGGGAGGATTTGTCGATAGTAAGGCACCAGAGTTTCTCCCACCGTGTCGCCGGACATCACCAGATGCTGCAGAACTTTCAAGGTGGTGCATATCACTTGGCGGTTCCTCGTGTTTAGAGCGTCTGGAAGCCAGAAAATAGTATCAATTTATATAACTTCAAAACTATTATGACCTCATCTATGGTGGCCAAACATGCTAGTAGGCTATACGAGCAGTTCTCTGCAATGGATGATCTCAATTTCTCAAGCTAAACAACCGAAAATCCTTTCCTTCCTACCTTGTCTGCAATCACTGAGGCCAAAGCTAATAAGAGCCAATCACAAAGCTATTTGGTCTTCAGCAGCACTTAACTCCATCTCCACCGACCCAGAAGAACAAAAGGCGGTGGGAGAGTCGAAGGGTGGGAGAGATCACTGGAGACAAACTCAGTGCGAGAACGAAACAACAAAATGTCAAGGGGGGGGAGGCATATCGAACCAACACTTTCATGGCTTTGCTGCTAAATATGCGCGAGAGTGTTATGATATGAAAACCCGAAGGGGTCCGGCACAAGCGGAAGGATTTGAGCCCCCTGAGTGATTTTGCAATACAAATTTTGCTAGGAAGATGTTTGCCATTACGGTTGAAGCGATTTTGTTCAACTGCTACCAAACTGGTATTATAAAAAACAAAAATTATAATTCTGCCCTCTAGGACGACATACGTTAGCCGACCAAATTATTTCTCGTTGGGGAAACATTGCATTGTCATTTCGAGCACACCTCTGTGAAGAGACTCCTTATGCATGCGTAATGAGAACTTGCTGCAAATGCATTACAGCTACAACAGCAAAATAAAAAAAAAGGAAACAAAATAAACAGTCAGGTCAAAATCATAAATAATTTATGGACTAAAGCTAATAAATCATGTTTGTGGACATGGTAGTTGCTCAAAGACGTAGCGTGAGATATTGGTCTAAGTATGTAGTAACATGTTCTACCTCAGACAAAATGGCCGCAAACACACAAAAGAGTCAAAGCAATATCCGCAAAATGCTATTACTCGATGAATAAGAGTATTTAAGAGGCAGTTTGGCTCATGATACCGGTTGACTTCTTGTTATTGTCAATTCAGACCTGAGTGAGGCTAAGCTGGACAGAGAATGGACGGAAAGCTTGATAGATGTGTTTGTCTCGTTTACAGGCGCTGTTTGCCTACTCTTTGCGGCCGTGGCTCCGCATGCCGACTCTAATCCTCAACGACGGAAGATGAGCACGTCATTAATTAAGACTTGCGGGCGGGGAAGCGTGGTTGTAATAGACTTGCAAATCTCCGACATGCTGAGTCAAAGCCGGTTGATGTGAGGCAGCGCATGAATGTGCCAGAGGTCAAATGGGTCAAGGTGAGTGGGGTCCAGAAAACACCAAACCTAAAACTCTATCTTGATAACATAAGATCAGATTTAATACTGTACAGGGAAGTTGTTTATTGACTATGTATGCAACAAGGTAGGTGCTGCTGTTTTGGTTAGCAATTGAATTGATGGAGACATACGGTATAAGATAGCAAATAGTTGACCGGAATGCTAGCTGCGGTTAAAAAAACCATCTTCATATAACATATGATCTTTAACAATGGATGAAAAATTTATATTGACTCCTCTATGCACGTGTCCCGATAGGCGCTGCTGTTTTGGTTAGCAATGGAAATCGAATGGGCTTATTTGAGGGAGGCTTTTATTTTCAATCCAGTATTTGCTGATGAAACGAGAAGTAGACAATGCAGAGTGACTGATTCCATCACCTCAACCTTGGCATTCACCCTCGCCCCCTCCCTTACCGGACGAACACGCGTGTAGATATCCGCCATCGTCGTGATAAGGTGGAATGTGCGATGACAGGAGTTTGAAACCTACATAACAAACGATAAAATTCTAATTACCAGCCAGCGCAAACAATTTTCCCTGCTGTGACATTTGGACCGCAGAACCGTTCAATTATTCATCAGCATTCTCGCCTTGCTAGAAGAGAGGTAAAAAAAAAAAAAAAATGTAGAAAGCAGGAGGTGTAGGAGGGTACTGATGTTTTATTGCGGCTATAAAACCTGCGTGTGGACATATCTGAATCGCATAATCGAGCATTCACGTCAGGCCCTGTTTCATATTTAGAGTGAAAATAAAAAAGCATTCACTAGTTACTGTGGAAAAACAAACCCAGTGTCATCCTGCGTGAATAAATCCCCAACCAGAGCAACACTCCTAATTTGGATCAGCACCAAACTACAACTTTGTAGCCCCACCTCCTGCTTTAAGATTCATGCATTATGCACATAACTTTTTTTTTATAAGATTTAAAATACATTTTGGATGCATATCAAAATAAAATCTTTTCTTCCCATTTTTTACCTTCAAAAAACATGGAAAAACGTAACGTTGTTGTCAACGAGTTATTAAAAGTACACAAACATGTTTTGTTTAGCAACAAAGCTACCTGATGTATTTATTTATTTATTTAAAAATATATCTAAATTAAATGAAATAATTAAATTAATCATTCATAACTTATTAGAGATTATTATCGTTTGAGGGAGGTGTTTATTTTCCTTCCGTGATCTGTTAAGAACAAGAATACGACTGGTTGTGGTCGTCTACCATCACGCGTTTGAAGATTTAACAGGAAATGATCACATAATCGCAGCTTTAAGGCAAAAGAAAAGCATACGGCGGTGGGAAAGTGGAGTCTTGGAGAAATCATGATATTGTAACGTCAGCCGGAGACTGCTTCATTGTGTATTCTCACCGGATGACCTGCATTCATCATCAAAATTCACCAGAGCCTGACGCGACTCGTGGCTGTGCAGATAAGAGGCTGGCAGCCACATTGAAGGTGTATTAACGTCAGCGAGGGGAAAAATATATATGTTGCCTTCTTGGACTGGAGACAGCTTCTTTTTTTTTTGGGCTATCCTCCTTTTCCTCCCTTGTAATTAATCTGAAACAGGGACACAGACTGCTGCCTCGCGGATGCCGAAACAAGGCGTGTTTTTTTTCCCCTGTTCTTTAATAACCAGGAAAGTTAATAAGGAGTGGGTCATTTAAAATTCCATTATCAACGCAAAGTATAGGCAGCGGCAGTCACCTTTGCTCGGGCTCCACCAAATGTAAACGAGCAAATCTGCTGAAGGTTTGCAATACATAGACTAATGTGTGTGCAAAGTGGGCGCATCCAGAAAGCCCAACGTGTGAAAAGACGGAACATTAACTACTTGATGCCACATTAGAAAATGGCGGCATCACGCCGACTGTCACAATTCAGTGTTTCAAAATAACAGTGCTGATTTTTATGCCTGATTGTCTATAGATAATACAATTTTTGGAAAATCAACACAAACTAGGCACAACATGAACCCTGTGCTTCACAGGCGGCCATTATGAGAGTGACACAGTGTTGCCCTATAAAATAAAAACCTGGATCCTTACAACCGTTTTGTCCACACACTCTGAACTACCCTGCCCACAAAGTTATATTGTCTATTTTGGAGGCGACCTTTCCCTCTATCGGACAACTCGAGCGTGTACGTGTGGAAATGGAAAACACGTGAGGGCGGCAACAACGGAGCTAAAAGTAGTAGGTGGCACAATTGGCAGCAGATTATCAAGTATGCTTTTAGAAACAGCTTGTTCCGGGTGACCCTCACAGTTCACGTAAGTATAGAAAAATGTGCGACCTCACATGGTCGACAGTCGCGCTAAGATTATAATATGAAATTGGGATCGGCTTCAGACCAGAGCAAGCTGATTAAAGGGTGATGCACCACATCAAAACGGTGAATAATTGATTCATGAAACGCCGCATTAAAGATGCAGTCAATTTTTAAGCAGATCAGCTGTCAGTCAGTCAGTCATGAAGAAATGCTATTTACTACACTAAGGCAATTTCATTTTTTCAGTAGCCCTTACTTTTGATAGGGATGATGAGCTGCGGGACGACTGGCTGGATCTTAGGTCCGCCGTGCTCCAGCAGGTCATGGATGCCCTGGCGAGCGAAGAACTCATACGGGTGGGTCGTCTCGCATAACCCGTCAAAAAGCAGCGGTAGGAAGTGGTGGTAGTCCAGTTTGTCGATCTCCACCTGATGGGCACATTTTAAAATGATCAAACGGTGAAACCACATTCAACACGATCGATATTAGTTGCATATCAAAAATTGACAGATGCAAACACACGGGCGACATATGCGCACGCTCCAGCTGGGGCCCGCTGTTGGGGATCAGCACACAGAAACATGCGGCCTTGTGTGAGTTGACACGCTAACACCTGTTTACACCATTTTGCAAGACAGACGCACGGAATGCAACACGATATGCCTTAATTAATGCCGTGAAGAGGGGAAAGTCAGCAAAAGGAACTATTGCCGAAATATTTCATATATTTGTTGCGTGAAGAATGCAAACACACAATAAGGACAAGCGGCAACAGCTGCACCAAAGTCCTTGAACGCGGCACGAGGAAATAACCCGAAACGCGTCAGTTGGGCCGTACGGCGGCTTCAGTTACCGAGTGTGTATTTTTAACGCGGCTTCAGCTGTGGCCAAGAATCCCTGCGGCACAATTGTTGGGCGCGAGGGTTGGAGGTGGAAGGGCGGATGCTGTTTTTGATGTGATGAAAGGCTATCCCTCTGCTGCAAAAGCAAGTGGTCCCCCTTGAAGGCCCAGAGGACAGCTGAATGAGCTATGAGTAAACACACACATGCACACGTACAAAAAAACGAACACACGCATATAGCCTGCAGGGTCACACTGCTCCTTGCTCGAATGTCACCCGGGCAATGACGCTTTCAAGTCATCGGGACTTCAAAAGCAGGGTGAGCAACGTCGCCCAACCCTCCCTGTTCACCGTGAGGGTAAACACCAGAGATGACGGAAAGCAGCCAGGATGGAGAGATGGCAAGATGGCGACAATGGCTTATTGCTTAGAGGCAATTTGCTGGCCAACCTTGACCTTTCTCTGCGCTTGGTCAAGACTGTCACTGTGAGTCAGGATGAGAACAAAAGCAAACACGAGTCCACGGAGTAGAAGTAGCAAGATGACGAAGCGAAAGCTGCTCAGCGATGAACCCTCCATTTTCTTTTTTAAAACTGGCAATAAGCAAATTGAGTCCACATTAAAAAAAAAAATGAATACATAAAAATGTCTTTTTGGGAGTGTTGGAACGGATTAATTGTATTTCTATTCATTTCAATGTGTAATGTTGACTTGGTGTAGCAAATCTTTGGAGATGGAACAAATCCAACTTTTAAATCCAGCTACCAATGTACATTTAAGATATATTTTATCTCTAGAATTTAGTTTGAACTTGAAGATGAGCTAGAGCTAGGTAAAGCCTTTGCGCTATGGCGGCGAGCTGCTCATTTAACACTCACGGCGCGTTAGCAAAACACTTTTAAGTCTCTGCTAGCATGTTGCAAAGCTGTCACGCTATGGGAATAATTGCTCAAGCGCCTTCTGAAGACACCTCTGGATCCGCCAATGCTCTTCATCAAAATCACATCAACAATCCACTCTGGGAGCATGCGCACATTGGAGTCGGCACGCGGACACCTTCGCGCGCTCTTAATCAGCAGCGCTTGACGGCCTCGTCTTGTATCCGCCATCGATCGTTCGCCCCAGGTTTGTTTGTCTTCACATGCCTGTGTGCATTTCCCATCGGAGTCCAGCGGGCGTCAGTGGAAGCGCTGCGGAGGTAGGTAGCGGCAATTAGCCACTGGACACACAAACACCTGCAAGTCCGCAGTGGTCAGAAGGCGCCACGCTTTCCGAGACGCGGGATGCCACTTTTAATACACAACGGCTGGACGGGATGGTGTACAGAGGCGTGTGCAAATGCGCGCGTGGGCGGGTGAAAATGCATCGCCTTGTCGCATACTTCTGCATGCATGTATGTGTGTGTGCGGCCATGCGATAAGCTACCGGCTGCTTTGCCAGAGTCGGCGTGAGTCACGTCTGTTAGCAAGGGAGGCTAGAAAAACAGGAACAAGTACATGTGTGTTTGCATTTGGTTTACTTAGTGGATCCTAATTTCCGCTAACAACCCAGCCTAAATTTGGATCTCTCTCATTATCATATAATCTGCTTTTTTTCATTACTGAAATGAATTTAATTTAATTTAATTTAATTTAATTTAATTTAATTTAATTTAATTTAATTTAATTTAATTTAATTTAATTTAATTTAATTTAATTTAATTTAATTTAATTTAATTTAATTTAATTTAATTTAATTTAATTTATTATGACTTCTCTTTCCTCTCGTTATGACCGATGCTAAATGTTAAAAAGTTACTTCCAACGTTATGATCGTGACTGTTTGACCCGGGAACTGTTTCATTCACTTTCCACGATTGCCTAGGAGGCAAAAAAACATATGAAATCCCAACCCTCATTTGCAGCCATCCACTGAAGTGTGCCACGAAAAGACACCTAAAAAGAGAAACGCATTGAAAGAAGCTAACAAAGGAGAAGCACTAAAAATAACAACCTCGACACCACGCGGATTCCCATCAGTCAGCCCTGTGTACTTGAGAAAACACCAATGAGCAACGCTGACACTTTTCAGAGTTCTCTTCCCAAGTGGGGACCTGAGAACTTGATACAGCTATCAATGTTTCTGTATATATTTGACTCCCGCCGCTTGACGCCAGTTGGAGTCCTGATTTCAAGTCTTGGCGAGAACAGTGCACGCTAACTTGATTTACAAAACTCATACTTGCATTTACACAACATGTCCGACTAGGTAGTTTCACAGCTTCCGTGGAGTTTGTCCCATTACATAAACAAGACACATTTCAAAGTGTCTCTGTGAGTTTTCATCGTGCGGCACATAATCTGCGAAAACCCCGGTGACACGGGCTGATCGGAGTCTCGAGCGGGGTCCTGATGGTGACAGTGATTGAAAGGAGCGTAAACAAGAGGTGCTTTGAGGGGAGCCTGAAAACAATAACTTGTAATGCTAGGAAGGGAAGTGGATGGATGGATGGATGGATGGAGGGAGGGGTGGATAGGAAGGAAAGAACGACTGTTAAAAATCCTGCTCCAGATTTCAAGGTAAAGTACCTTAGTGATAGTCACATTACGCTCGAGCAAGTCACTAACGGTGGCCATCAAGGAGCCCATCGGAGTGATTAAAGAAGCCCCGCCCTTGATCTCAGGTTCCACTGATTACAGCTCAACAAGCAACACACGGGAAGAAGCGAAATCAAGTCAACCGGAGTTAGGCGTAATCAACATTTTCCCTTCCAATCAAGCCCTCGAATCACTCGCTCTAATCCGCGGCCTGCCATTGACAAGTCTGATTGATACGAGGGCTTTTGTTATCTAGCTTTGGGGGTCTTGGGGGGGGCATGACAACAAACAGACACCGTCGGCTTATCTGCTCTTTCTACATTTGTTACCGGCGAGCCGGACGACTTGGAACCTCGGAGGCTACGAGCGTAGCCCGCCTCACATTTATCATGCGGAAGAATTAAATGCGGAGACGCCAAAGTACTTCCGCAGACAAAAGTCCCGGTGGACAAATGGTATTTTTTCCCTTTTAGCGATGGAAAAGGAAAATCTGTCATGGGTTGATTGTGACGAGCGGCGGTAGCTGTCGCGCGGATTTGTTTTCCTGCAGGGATGTGGTAATTAATGGCACGACTGGATCGGAGAGGCTGGAACAGCCATGAAGAAGGAGAAGAAAACAAAAATTAAATAAATAAAAAAAAAAACCTGAATAAGAAGATGAAGACGACGAATATGAAAATGAAGCTGAAGATAAAAAAGAAATAAAATAGACGAAAGAATGGAAACAGATGAATTCAACTTCCATGATTATCAGTGGGAAGTGTACGGATTATATGAAAAAAAAATGGAAACACACTGCTGCTTTTCCAGCAAACAGGAGTTACGTCACCCGGCGCGCACAATTGATAAATCTCACTGGCGTGGCTCAAAGCGTACAGAAAAATCATCATAAAACGCTCAAACAAATGTGCTCATTTCCAACGTCGCGCGTGATGAATGAGCCCCGACCATTTTGTGCATGCGGCCCAAACAATAGCGACCAAGACAAATGCACGCTCTGTTTACGATAACGTGGCAGATTTTCTCAGGCTGGGCGGAAATTACAAGATCGGCGAGGTTGGGGAGGATGTTGAGGTGCAAGTCCAGGAGAAATGGATCACTCCCCACCCGAATGATACCCCATTGGAAATATGTAATTTTGCTAATACACGCATATCGGAAGGTTTCAATCAATCCTAAAGGGAGATTTCGGGCAAGCGGCGCTATTTTCGAGAGGGGCAGCGGCATTTGTGTCCAGCCCGTAATGAGATGTTCTTGTTCCTGTGAGTGGATGAGTCTCATCCCGTGTTCTGGACACCTGATCAAAGAGGGCTCGCTAGCCACAATTCACGGATGGAAGCGATGGATCCTTAAAATGGGCTTGGCTGTGAATAAAACAGAAGCCGGAGCTAATTTCCCATCTGTCGGTTTTCGAACACTGACAGAGCCGTAAAAAAGTACATGTGAAATGGACCCCCGCATCATCCATCCAGTGACAAGAACAAAAAAACGGATGACAGCTGCATTCATCATTTTTCCTTAAGACTTTGACAAACTAGATCTAAAAGCAAAAAACAAAAAGCCTTTTGTTTCACACATCTGACTTCTGTCCGTGAAGGCTTTTTTTCCAGGAGATGAAAGGTAGCTTTAGAAATGTCACAAGAACTAAAGCCTCATTCCAGACACACTTAAATTGAAAGATTCATGACTAGGCACCATCTTGTGCGATCGTTAATCCAGAGCAAAGTAAAGTCTTTGCAACACATAAGGCGCCCGGTCCACACGTGTCCTTCCGCGTCCATTTGCATCTCTCTGAAGCAAAATCTACATCCCGACATCCTCCCAGCAACGTCTGCTGTCAGCTCTCTGGCCTCCAATTCCGGAATAATGTGTTTGGCCGTGGGCCTCGCTTCTGCTTCCTTTCCAAGTCGCAGTAAAAAAAAGAAAGCTCGCCTCGCCTCTTTCCATACCTGGCTCGGGTTCTTCATGTGTCAGCTTGAGCTAATTTGATGGAACACAACTCCATAGAGGAACGGCCACTCTTGTCAGCAAGACAAAGTGTCGTACGGAGACGTGTGCGCTACGTTCTTGGGAACGACATCAAAATCGCATTTAATCAACCATCACGATCCAGAAAGAACAGCTAAACATCAAATGTACAAGTTCTCGTTGGTTTGTCGAATGTATTGTATCTATTGTATACGTGGATTTTCGTTCATGTGCCAGAACAATCGTACCCACGCGTCCGCAACGGAAAACTGGAGCGAGAACGAGCCGGGAAGCGAGCAGCCGAACAGATGTAATTACAAAAGGCAATACAAGCCGTGCGTCTCCCAGTCTGGCTGACCCACATGTAGGAAGTAAGTCAGCGCTTATCGCCGCGCTCCAGGATGGGCCTCGCCGTTCCCGAGCTCCTTTCAGACGCGACACTGGGAGGATGATTGCGCCGGAGCTGGTGCTTAGGGTTCAGAGTGGAGTAGGCAGCAAATTTGGAAATTGCCATCGCGGTGAGAAATCTCCGCTTGGAAGATTGGACATAGATGTGCCAGATCTCGGTTTCATTCGAACATGCAACTCGGATTGCTCGACTACCCTGGAATGGAATTTTAGCTTCGACCGTACGTGTGATGAGATCAAAATGTCTTTTGACTTGGTGAAGCAGCGTTTGGCTCCTGGCCCAAGCTTGCTTTTGTACTTTGTGTTCCAATTATTTGTCAACAATTGCAAGGTTTGTGGTCACCAGGTGGCTCTTGTTTTGTGTAAGACCTCGTGCATGACGTTGCCAGAACATTTTGTCCTTGAAAATAAATGTTACCACTGAAGGACCAATAAAGTGTTGAGTGAATCGACTTTGAAGTTTTTGTGTATATGAGCCATCAATTGGCCTATTTTTTACTTTGGCTTGCCCGTGCAAAGTTCAAAATCAGCAGCACTAATGCTAACAAACAATAAAAAAGGCCATGCATGCGCTAGTGATTAGCATTCACACATTCACAACAAGGTATGAAGCAGCCAGGCTAACCGTTAGAGAGAATTCTCCCATACCATTGAAATGATTATTTAACAATAACTGGATCAATCGATAATGTTTTATTTTATTTGATTAAAGTCAAAAGTTACAATCAGCCTTCAAGGTATCAACATTGTTTCCCTGTGCTGAGCCAGCCGATATAAACACCAATTCGGCTGGAGGAGTAATCGGGATGAGGCGGGCGACGAGAAAGGAAGGAGGATACACGGCGGCCTTTGAATGAATTATGGTTCGTATTATTTCTTCCCGCTTTCTCGACAGGGCCGTCTATCATGGCCAGAAAGGGGCCGCGGAAAGTGGGCTAAGTGGTCATGGCCATTTTATTTCGCCTTTCCGAGCCGCTGGATGGATATTAGGATTTTACAGGCTATTACACATGGTAATTGCAACGCGTATAGAGTATTGGGTAATTTTCTTGTCTATTTTTTTTTTTTTAAATCTGCCGCTTCCTTTTCTATAAATACACATTTACAGTATGATGGTGTCATCTTCCAAAGGTTGTTTGTGGCATTTGTGGGAATTTGATAACAGCACTTGAGGAATTGCGTGGCTTAAACGCAGCTTTGCCTCTTTCCATGTTCATCCAAGCCAATTTAAGATGTGAGGCAGGTGAGGGAGAGGGCATAATACTTGCTCGGATATTAGAGCGCGCTCTGAAAAGCCGTGGATGTCAGTGGGGGACCGGTTGTAAAAAAAGTAATTCAGCTCATGTCTTGTAAAAAGTCTTCTGAACTTAATTGCTTGCTTTGGTATGTGACGGGAAAAATGTCACGTTTCCGCAAATTAAGTCAATTCCAAATGCGACAATTATGTTGGGAAGAGATTGTTAGACTCTAATTAGATCATTATTTTTTATTCTAATGAGTAGATTTTAATAGTAATTCTTGGGTCAAATAAATTGCTTTCTTGACATCTACTTAATTCTGCTGAGAACACAATCCACAGTTACATTGCGTTAATTAAAACCGCACTGAAATTATTAATGATGATTCGGGGGTCTTCGTTGTACAGGTCTTTCGTTGTACATGTTACAATGACAAATAAAGATCTATCAAGCTATCTGTCGATTTAATAACAATCATTGTGCCCGATTAATCACCATTTGTTGAGGGTTTAGGAATGTCAAGTTTCCACTACAACAAGGTAGGAACAGACTCCATTGTAATAGTAGATTTTAAGAGTTTACAAATTTTGGGGTTAAAAAAAAAAACAATTGGAAAAAAAATTAAGAATGTCAAGTAAACAGTCCTACTAGAATCTGCTGAGAACCGATTTCACTGTTTACTTTGGTTCAATCTTTGCACAAATTAGAACAAAAAAAAAAAAAAAAGATGGAAATCCACAAATAAGCCTTATTAAAAAAAAGTCATTATATTTGTGCTGCTAAACAGGTATAAAAGTTGTTTATACGATCGGCAATAAAACTTTTTTTTTTATTGAAGAAAACTTGGCCAATGACAACTGGAAAACAATCATCTTATATAACACGGCGGCCCAAAATACAGCCCCCCCAAGTGCGCCGCATCTCCAGCCAGGTTCTTATTACGCGGGCTTGATCCCATCGCCTTCATCCATTATTAACTGGCCAATGCAGCGAGGGCCATGTCGGCCACTTTACAGCGGTTTAAAAATTTACTCACTACAACACTAGAAAATTCCGAGCTAATTTGGGTCGGCGCGTTAACGGCGGAAAAGTGAATCTCAGGCGGACTTCAAATCACGTAAGGGCATTAAATAGGTCAAAAAATGGAGTACAGCATTTCTCGAACCCAAACGTTTTAACTCCAAAGACGAAATGTCCCTCTTAAAGGTCATGACCCAGGTCCTGACCCGAGGTGCCCTTTTTTAATTATATCCCCATTTCCACCAATCGGGTCAAGTGTTCTAGCGCAGCGGTCCGCCAGAAACTAGTCCCCTCTGACCTTGACCTTTTTCTAGAGCTAATAGAATTACACCACAATTAAATGAAACCCATACATGGAAGACAAAACAGGCGAATGAGGACACGGGGGTACCATTGCCATAAAGGCCCTGAAGATAAACACATGTTCCCGCCGTGTGTGTGTGGTGACAGGGTGAAAAAAAAGGCCATGGGCAAAGGAGTCAAACAGGCAATGCAGGCTCACTTGAGAATGTTTTGTTAATTACGTTTCGTTAAAATTAGCTCTCCTGCTAGAGTATGGCGAGGCCAGAGGGAACATGGGGGGGCGAAGATGGGAGGGGGGGGGGGTTTATTGGCAGACTGTAAGAGACTATTAGATTGGCTTGGCGACTGATGTCTTCGACCAGCAGCTAGGTCCCGCCACTCCCCCACCCCACCCCTCCCCCTTCTAAAACGCCACAAGGTAGAACATGAATTCATATACACCCCAGTGCCGGTTATTATCTCCCATTCTCTGCATTTGTTTGTAATTTATTTCGTTATTTCTCATCTGCCCTCAGTCTAGTTTTAATTAAATCATCCCTTTTTTCCTCTTTCGCTCGACATTAAAAAAAAAAAAAAACACACACAATAACAAAAGGTGCAATTTTAAAATACTTGTGACTTTCTCGCTCTCCGCACACGGATGCAAAAAGCAATTTATTGGACTCGTCTGTCAATCAACAATTTTGTTTTGCTTTTCTGGCAGTGTTTGTGGCTTCTGTGTGAGTACAATTACAATTAAACTTGTAAGTTTGGTGGCTTCTTGTCGACGACCTCAACATTTTTTATCTGCCTTTAGTAGTATAATGGAACAGTTTCACAAGGGCCTTTGGGCGCTAAAAACGGAGGTCGCGTTCAACATTAGAAGTTCGTCTGTCCGAGCAGGTACGTAAAGAAATGTGCCGCCGCGGCTTACAAGGTTGCGCTGGAGCAATAAAAGCTGTTTTATGTCAGAACAATCTTTGTGAGGACTTTGCATGTGATAGTCAGAAATAAGTTAGCCTCTACGCTACACCAAGCTTTTGAGAATTGTCACACTCCAAAGACTTTTTGGAGTGACCTCGCTACTCCACTTCCTTTTGTTGATGTCGGCGACGCGCTCTCCTCGTGATTGACTCATCCACTCAGATACACTTGCTTTTGCCGTGGCTGGACGAGGACAATTAAAAAAAAGGTCAGAACCGCGGCAAAGCTGACAAGCCTGTCGCTTCAAGTGCTCGGTAATTGGCTGGTGTGCGGCGCGGTGCGTTAATGTGTCGCCGCTGTGGGTGAAGCTACCTGCAAATGGAGATAGGAACGCTGTCTGGTCTCCTGGTGGGAATTTTTTTACGCTAAGCTATACATCCTCTAGATCTCCGAGCGCCTCTCGCCCAAACATCGTTAAGCGACCCTTCCAGCGAGCTGCGGGGAATTTCGCCCGACATGGCGGCAAAGCGATTCCCGGGCCGAAGCTGCGTTTTCCCGCAGCCCGAGGACGGGCTACCCGTCCTTTCGTCGAGCCTTTTGATCTGCTAACTTTGATCGCACGCCGCGTAGATGCCGCCAATCAATTCGCAATGCAAGCGTGCCCCAAGTACAGACTATGTTTTTCATATTTAGTTTCCTAAAACACAAGGCCGTAGCTTTGAAGGAAGGATGGAAGGAAATACTTTTTTGCACTACAGAGAAAAGTTGCTTAAGAACTAGAAAAAGTTCTTGGGGAGGAAAAGCGAGGCTCGCAAAAACAACGAAGTGTCCACATTTAGGGTCTTATTGCATCATGAACGGCGGGGGGGTTTGGGTTGGGGGGGGGGGGGGGCTTTGAGCCGCTGAGGCGAAGCCTCCGGGCTCATTATTCAAATTTCAGCTAATGTCGGATACCAAATATAGAAGTGGTGAATTTGCCGGTCTCACACACAAACTCGCAGTCGGACCCGGAGTATCAGAAGGCAACGAAAGCTCAAGGCAACTAATTGGCTCCCCTTTTCTTTTCTTTATGCTCCAGAAAAAGGACGACTGATCCGATCTGAAAAAGGCCCGACTGGACGCACTGCAGTCGGCACTTCAAGCAAATACAAAGAACCTTCGCTGTAGAAAATCAAAAGACAAGTCTCAAGTGTGTGTGTGTGACAGAATGAGGATGAGTTGAAGAGCACAGTCGTAGCGCAATCTGTGAAGGACGTCTACTGTCTGATGTGTGACGCTGGGTGGGGGGGGGGCTGACGCCCCCTCTTGCCCCCCCCCTGCCACCGCCACTGTAAAAACTGATTGAGGAACACATCACTTAGAGCTGAGAGCATATTCGCAGCACTCTACTTCATTGTGAGGGTGTGTGTGTGTACCTTTTAGGAGGGACGCAGTGTCTCCCGCCGTGAAACTGCTAGCCTTGATTATAAAAGAGGAGTGGCGCACTTCTTCTTTTATTCCTCCATCCATACCGCAAAGCCAATTTGCTAATGGATGCAGCAATCCTTGTGATTTATTGTTGTCCGTGGTGGTACGCTTTAAGTAAAACGCGCTGAATGATTTAAGTTTACAAGCTAAATTTACACTTGAAAGCCGGCCCACTCCGGAGAGAGCGCATTAGGAATATGCAAACTTGATTAGGCCGAGTATCTATTTAGTGGCGTTGAATCATGGCGGGAGCACTCGCACCGATATTGAAAAACGGTATAGATTTTTGTCTGCGTGCGGCTGTGTGCTCCCTGTCTATTTGTGGTTTCACTTTGTGAAATGAAAATGGAAAGTGTTTGTTCCTGGTGAACTTAGCGAAAGGTTAAAATGACTTATTAAAAGAATGACGAATCAAGGTTACGAATGGAATGCATTGTTAGGATTATTTTAGCGGCTGCGTCAAGAGATGCTAGCTCGTAATCACGTGTTATTCATTTATTTTCTTAAATGTTAAATATTAAACAAAATATGAAGTTAAATTGATTTAAAAACTGCTCTAATGTAAGTTTAATAACCTCAGACTTCGGGACTTCTAACACTGCTCTTGGCTGACTAGCGTCAATTTGAGGTAAGCCTAGCAATTAGCATGGCTTCTCTGTCTTTTCTTGTCATTCCTTCCTGAGTTGTCATCAATTTAACTTATTCGATTCCAAATAAAAGTTGAAAATGTTCCGAATTTGAAATCTTGCAACGAGCTGATTTTCTATAGGAACCATTTTGTTTACAAATAAGACCAAGGAAGTCAACCAGTCCATACCACACAATATTCTTTGTGTGTATATTCAGTATCATTTCCATGCATCCATCATGATTTTACTCGACCTGATAGTGAGGTATGCCAGGTTCATTTTTACACCCACTTGTGTTCCCAAGCCAAAACTGAAGGGTCAGAGCAACTTTGCTCATTTAAATTGGCGTTTGTCCCTGCCCGCTTTACTTTACGGGCGATCAACTAAGAACTGAAACAAGTGACTCCCTTCCTTTCCCCCTTTTATGTTGAGAAACTTCATTAAAGCTGAAGATACAACATGGGAAGCGATCTCCCATGCTTTTCCTTTTACAACAGACGGGGTGTCAAGAGGGGGGGGGGGCGGTATTGTTGAAAATAGGGGGCAGAAAAGTCTGTCGAGGCTTCATTTGGATGAGATATCATACAGAGCTGCACCTTGCGCCTATGCGGTGTGTGCCAGGGCTAATGGCGGGGTGACCTGCGATGGAGCTCTCTGGGAGCCATTTAAAAGGCGGGGGTGCTGGAGGGGACAGAAAGAGAGGATGGGCAGCAGGAAAAAGATAAAGAGAGGTAAGATGGGAGGAAGAAAGAAACGCCTGGCAGTAATTGTTCTTGCAGTGATAAATGGTGTCCCATTGTACAGTGGCTCTCCGTGTCCTTGGGAGGCAAAGGGATGACGAGGAGGAGGGGGAGATGGGGGGGGGGGCAAGCAAAGTAGCATTTAACACTGGCTCCAAACTGTCAACTTTTTTGCCAATGTTTATAGCACAAAAAAACAATGTAAAGACATTTGTTAAATGAGCGTTAAAAATATGTTTGGGGACACAATGTCGTTTCTGCACGTCTTTGTGTGTTGTAGGCGTAGTAGCGAGTGGAGTATAGTGCGGCGACGGCTGCTGCGGCTGCCCTTGGGGATGCGCTTGACGGCAAAGACACCTATCATAACGCCGCAGTAATATTCGCTTGACAACACACTCGCAGAACACTTTGTGCCCCCGGGGGACACCGTTTGTTGCCATTCCACAAGGGAGAAAGACTTTTATTGCTTAATGTATCTTCTTTTTTTTTTTTACCTCCACATTCCAGATGTGACATTTGTTTAGGTTGATGTGTTGAGCTAATGTGGTTTAAATGCTTTGTTAATTATAGAACAGGATGACTGGAGATGGCAAGGTCAGTTAATGCTACTAAGTGGAAACAGTAACAAGCATTTTCGTACAGTGAGCAGTCATACAAGACGTACTGATTTTCTTTTTCATTAATTAATGCAATGACAATGGGTTGAAATAAGTAAGTATTGAAATTGAAGATGGTATCAGTTTGAAATTGATGTATAGCTGCAATTGGAATTTATCCAGGGGCACAGCTAGACATTTTTCAGCGGGGTGGCCACGTTTACAAAAGGTCTTACTGAACCAACAATTCATTTTCTATAGATTAATCAATGATGAAGTGATAGACGGACGGAAAAAATATTTTATAATCTATCCATTCATTTTCTATAGTACATAGCTAGGTAGCATAGCTAGCTAGCTAGATACCAACAGTGCCTCTCATACATCGTGTTTGTATCAAGTCATCATGTAAACATTTTCCAACAACTGTTCCTCCGCCTGAGCCATGTAAGGTGTCTTAACGTGCACACGTTCCATCACGCCAACATCCCTTATTTAAGAAGCAGACTAATTCCCGCAGCCCAGTTAATTGGCATTCATGTCAGTTACGATAATTGGCAGTTGAGTCATGCCGCACAGCAGGGGGCAAAAAAAATAAATAATAAATTAAAAGACAATGACGAGCGATAACAAGGATGAGTGTCACGGGAAAAAAAAACTTAAAAGACTGCATTTAATACCATTCACAGTCATTTTGTTAATTTATCGATACTAATGTAATTAATTTCATCTAGAGTGAGGCGACCGTGGAGCGAACAAATGAGTAACAGTGGAAGAAGATGACTTTTTTTTTTGCTACACGCACAGACACTGTTTGGTAAATGTTCAACACTTCCTGTTTTTACAACAGCACATTCAATTGATCCCATAACCTCCCTCCCCCTAGCCTTGGGAGGCAGAACGCAGGTGGTTGAAAGAAAAAGGTTAGACTCATTATACAGATTAAACCTGTAAATGCCCTGTCATTGGCGTAATCGATGTGCCACTCCATTGTGCTGACTTATTGATCAGTCTCGTCTGGGGGGTCGGAAACAGTGCATCATTATAGCTTTGCCAGTGGAGACTGACTTTCCATTCAGAGGCTGGCTCCTACCTCAACCTGGTGGGCGGGTGAAGGATTCAAAGTAAGGGTGGGGGGGGGGGAGGGGGACACAGCGAGGAGCCAAATTAGCTTTAATGCGCTTGGCAGTTTGGGTGGAATACACAAAATAAATGGCTGGAACGTCTCGGTCCGAATTCGGTAACGGTACGGGGGACAGAGAAGGTTATCGGACATCGTTTAATCCCCGGGTTTTTAAGCTTACCTTATTTTACAAATCCTACACTTTCTTTTGCATGTTATTTTATTTCTTTCAGATTAAACGCTTGGCTGCCGTGAAAGAAATCCATTTCATCTAAACAGGACACACCCACCCATGAATATAAAGGAAGCCAATTTGCGGTTGGAAAATAACGCCGCCGCCCTCTGTCCTTGCGACACGGGTCTGACAGCGGAGGTGGCAGGTGCACTTTTTGGATTAAGAGAATAATTGGATTGAGAAAATACGGAAGTGCGATTGGCCGAGTTGGAACGCGCAGCTGCACACTTCAGGGAATCTTTGATTATGATTAAGGCCGATTACGTTGTTGCGCCACGTCAAAACGATTCGCCTCGATTGAACTGTCTTGAACAACTTCTTTCCGTGCCCACCTTTGGCAGGGAGATGTGAAAAAATAGTTAAGACTCGAGTGCTGTCTTGGGGGGGGGGGTTCCACTGTGACAAAAGGTGAAGGCATGAGGCAAAAATGAACGGAATTCGAAAGGGAAAATCTTTCATGCAAGGCGGCTCTCATTTCAACGTGACACACCTTCCCAGAGGCACAGTATTCTCCATCCATCTACTTCGCTGCTCTGCTCACAACAACAACAGGAAAAAAAAAAAATCGACAGGGCCCCTTCAAGTCTGAGAAATACGTCAGCGGTAAATAGCACTTGAAGGTGAGGGGCACTGGGCTGTGGTATTTTCCACAGGGGTGACACTTTTAGATTGCTCAACCTGCTCCTGATTTATCAACTAATTTAGAGGAAGTATGCTGCAGCAAGAAAACATTTCTGAAAGCTGATAGGACCTTTGATTAGATACTGCATCACCGCTTGTCTCTCACTAGCGATTGACTGCTGACTAAACCCGGGTGGCCCTGGGTCGGGTTTAGTTTTCCTCTGAACCGCGTAACTGGATGAACTGTCAGCTTCACTGGCTGTTACGAAACACGTCATCTCATAGGACTGCAAAATAGCTGAGGTCTTCGCAGGCGCAAAATATCTTTGGCAACGACAGGCCCCGGTTGGCAGCAGAAAGTATTTTAACACCTGACACGACTAAACTTAATTTGACCCGTTGCCAAAGCGATGGACTAACCTTGGGAGAGATATTGCAAGCTTATCATCACCCCCCCCCCCCAAAAAAAAGAAGAAAAAAAAAGAAGAGGAAGCTTCAAGAGTATGAGGAGCCACATTTAAGTGTCCATCACTCACCATCTTTTTCCTCACCTTGAAAAATGGATGGAAACAGATGACCGGGAAATTGCACCCTGTCTGACAAATGACAGGATGGCATCGCTCCACGGGCTGCCCACCAGCAAATCTACTGCCACTGAGCGAAAGGACAGAAACAAATCGCTTCCAGCCGCTCCAATTACTGCGTACGCTCATCTCGCTGGGGGGGGGGGGGGGGGGGGACTGCCGCTGCTACCGTCTCCGTAGGAATGGAAACACATTCGCGTATGAAGGCCCGTGATGGGGTCAAGGGTAAGACGGCGTAGCATTCCAATCAGCTTTCAGTCCTAATTGGTTATCTTGCTAAAGTGGGAAGTCATCAGACGGGGGGTGGGGGGGGGCGGTACGGTTAGGGCATTGCTGCATAATTCAAGTGGGTAAGTGGTAAATGACGTTACATTAAAAGCAAAAAAGAAATCGGCCATATAGATACTTAATATTCTAGTGAGACATAGCCAAGAGTTTTCTAGCCAAGAAGGTTTGCATTAAAGCGATATAAGAGGGAATGTGGAATCGACTACCAGCTTAAGTCACTTCAGGTGTAATTCATGACCACAGCCATTACGGGTATTAGAAAATGGCCGCCAGTCAGCTCGCGTCAAGTCTCGACAGGGGGAGTTGTGAGATGTGACATTCTCGGCGACTGACATTTTCACATCTTAACTCAAAGTTTACCGGCCGCGTTTCAATTAAATCCCGATAACATCCATTCCTAACCTTTGCTCGGAAACTTTGTACGATCTATATAATCCACAGAGTCGTAAGATCAACGACGTGACGGGGCCATTTCCCGGTGGACTGATGGATGAAAATGAATGGCGCCATAAATAAACTTTATCACGTCGAGCCATTATAAGAGACTGTCTAAATGATAGCTATTTCTTCCGAATAATGGCGACGGGGAAAGGAGATGTGAGATGAAGGTATGCGGCAATGTACTTTTTCATTTTCAACGGAACGAGACCGGCGTGTCATATTTCACTCGGTGACCCGGGGAGACTAATAAATGGCTTCACTTCCTTTGTCGCAAACCAATTGAAAAGGTGACACGGATTTCATCGAGGGGGGGGGGGGGGGGGGGAGAACGTCGGAATTGTAATGACACAGAAATACAAGGACGCCAAAAGTTGCAGTACGACAAAATGATGTAAGTAAAACTAGATAATAACCAAATATTCAAACGAGAATGTTGAATGGAAAGCCTCGTCTTGTTACCCTGACAAACATTCCTGCGAGAGCACTACTGTAGCCGTGAATTGCAAATGTAACGTCACATTAGGAGAACCGCGTGGGTAATGGTAATGATACAGCGCTGATAGCTCTCGGAATTGTGAGTCGTGCCAAGGGACACGGCAATATACGTCCGCCGATTTCTTTGCTCAGAAAGCAGAAAGCCAATTGTAGGATATCAGATGAGATATTTCCCGCGGTCCTCTCGCCTGAAAAAATACCGAGAGAGGGTCTGGGGCTTTCGTATTCCGACATGTACATTCTCCACGCTATGTGCCTTCATCGCATTGCTTTGGCGGAGGCCAAGGTTCAAAGACGGGGGGTTAAGGCCATTTCGTGACGGCCGGCATGAGAAAGTGATGCTCCGTGCTGTAGATCACAGTGTGTCAGAGCGCCAACTAACACTGGCTTATTGGGAAGCCGGCACGCTCTGTTTAACCTCAGCACCCACGCATACAGACGGTCTTACAGGATTCCCGTCCACGCCGGAGTCGCTCGACATCATCGGCTTAATTGAGACAGCTTCTCCCAAGACTTAAGAGTGGCTGAATCGCTACCCACCAATGCATGTAAGAAGACTGCTTAATAAAGCCCTTGTGTGTGTGGATGGTCGTCTTCTTTGCTCAACCTTGTCTGTCTTGTCTTTCTTCCACATGGTAGCTCACTGAGTGGGATACGCTCTTCATGCTAATTGCCAATAGGGAACTGATCTAGGGTTTGCTCTTCTCGTCTACTGGAGGCAAGGACTTCAAAACTGTGGCCCACCCAAGAGGGCTTTGGATCTGGGGGTTTGGGAAAATGTGTCAATATCATACCAGACAACAAAAAGGATTTGCAGAACAAGTGTGTTAGCAAAAATGCTGATGTGTGGATGTCAAAGGGTAAGCGGGGTGCTCTGGGGGGGTTGGATTGAGTATGGGAGCCAAAGGTAAATCCGTGGCCTCAGCTATTCTGAAAGCCCGACCTGCTCTGAGTTGACACGGACGTCCAGATTGCAGGCAGAGGTCGTCGCCGAGAGGTGAGGCGGAGCCGCGGCGGCCGTCGTGTAACAAGGTAATACTGCCGGGTCAGGTGGGACCCGGATTGAAGTCAAGACTTGCTTGCTTTTTCTTTTGCTCAGCGGTCTGAGTACATGATTGAGACGAGTGGGCGGGGCCAGTGTTAGCAAGCCATGCAAATTCTGCACTGTGTCCAATTTATTATTTTTTTTCACGTTCTCACTTTTTCCTGCCTTTTTTCACGTCATCCACAGACACACACACACACACACACACACACACACACACACAAATGTCCCTCGATCCATTCTCCTTTATCAGTGGCACGCTGGAAACAGCATTGAGATAAGGGGAAACGCCAAAAGCTGACGCGAGAGGTGTGCTGGTCGAACACCCTCGGAGATTAGTCATTGACACGTTTGTCAACTTAACAATGCTCCAAAAACGCAGCTGAGACTAGAAACAAAGAGATTGTTTAAATAAGGCTAAATAAAATAAAATACAGACAAAATGATTTGTCCTGTCATTAGACCAACAGACAACCTCCCTGAAAATGTAATTAAAGGATTTAGACAACACGAAAATGTATAATTATTTCTTGACAGAATATGGCGCCGAAGAAGTTTGCTCAAATCCATTCTAATTCAACTAAAATCTTTCACTTGGATGTTTCTCGAATTTGGTAGCTAATGGGCTAAATCTGTCGGAAAAATTCATTTCGGAAGGAAACAGAAATGGAGGAATGAAATTCCCTTTGCGCTTCTATGAAAATGAGAAATGTAACAATGTTACATAAAACAGCGCTCGCGTTATTAAAGCTTTTATGATGGTGACAGATTAAGCCTAAATTCACTTTACATTATTTCCTATGGGAAAAATAGTTTTGAAATGAAGTCGGCGGAGGTTGTGGTTTAATTGCAGCGGCGTACAGTGGCATTATTTTGTTCTATTTCTTGTGGCGCCAAGCCAGGTAACCAAACCAAGAAATGTTTTAGCTACACTGGCTATTTTAAAATGTCTACTGCTGATATGGATGGCAAATATTCCGCTGCAAATCCAAACTATCAAATCTAACCAAACTTTATGACTGATGACTCTAAAAATATTGATATGTTGCCACGAGTGTACAATAATGTGTCTTGAAGTCCTGTGAATATCTTTCTCCATTATGGCAACATGGCAGACACATCTGGAGGCTACCATTAGCAAAGCATGGCAGCCGCGCGCCGTAGCACACATTAAACCATGTTTACCAGCATTAAATCAAATGTGCATGACACCAAGCTGCTGTGAAAACAACCTCTATTTTTATGCTTGTTATTATCTGTTCTTGGGTGTGATGGCAAGAGGACAAACGTTTCCGTCTCGGAATGCATCAATTAGGATGCAGGGTATGCTAGCACCGGCTAATGACTCGTGATGCACCGTGTTGTCACTGTGTCCCGTCGAGACAATCACATGATTTGTCGTGAGCGGTATACGTCCCCGAGCGGTGGGATTCGATGCTTTTACAGGCTGACAAGTGTGTTTATTAATCGCCACACACTCGGATCTATATTCCACTTCACACGCTATCGCAACGGCCCCATGGGTGAACGTGTGACAGTTGATATGGAATATTAATATGATTTGTTGCTCCGCCGGGTCCACTGGTCTGGGCTCCGGATCTTCTTCCTGTCTGCCGCTACTGGCGGAGACCTCAGAGGGTAAGAAAAGGCTGAGGAACTGCACAGTCGGGCCACCCTTGGGGTATTCATGACGCGAGAGGTGTTATGTCAGTATTTATCGCACGTCCCTATGGCGTCTCGCCGCCTGGTAGTGGAGACTTGACTAGTGTTTCATATCGTACAATAGATGGTTATTTTTATTTTAGACCAAGATGTAATGGCGTTAAAATTGATGCTTGTGTGTATTTTTTTTTCCTTTTAAATATACTAACCCAAATAAAATGTCATCATATTATTCGATTAATCATTGGAATAATCGATAGAGTAATCTATTCTGGAAATATTCAATCGTCACAACCTGACGATATTTTAGACTAATACCCGAAATCCACTTACTAATTTTAGTATTATGGTTATTAGCGTATTTCAACTCCTATCGTTAAGTCTTTGACATTTATTTCTAGTGGCCCCATTTTAATAGGTGAGAAAATGGTTTGTTTACTCTCCTCGTGCCGTGTGATCGTTTACTCTTCTCCCCAATCGGGTTCTGTTCCTTTGCATCCCATATTTGGGTTTATTTTGTCCAATTTAATAGACATATTTATTTGAGCGATGCAAATGTACTACTTAATGTCGAAGCAGATGTGTGCGGTGCGGCGGATTTACGGCGGCTCATTGCTTACAGATGTATGCCAACTCCGTATAAACGTACATATGGGCCATTTGCGGAATGGCGTTGTGCATGCTTTGATAAATATAGATAGAGGCCCCGCTGAGGCTTGTTTTTCTCTTCTCCAACCGCCCAGCTAAAACAAACACACCGAGTGTTTTCTATGCAGCCACTTGGCTTTTTTTAAAAGGCACTTCAATCAAGGGAATGGCTGCGAGTTTTCCTATTTAAATGTTGCCGACTGGAGCCGCTGCTGGGAACGGGACTGGAGCGTGAAGACATTCAATGCGTCTCGTGAGATTTAACTGTAAGCCAATTAAAGCAACAAAATGTCATTGCAACTATGTGAAGGGGTTGAGGAGACTGCTCTGCCAGGTCAATTAGATGTTCGTTAAATTAATGCAAATGATGAATAAAAGTGGAGATGGCATCTGAAAATGACTCCGAAAAGAAAGATGGCAGGAAGGTCACGGAGGTGAGTGTCCAGGCTTATAATTTTTAGTTTTACTTTCATTTAGAAAATCTTTTTAATGTCGTTAATATTGGGATGTTAGTTTTTATTTTTTCCAAAGTCCTTTATTTTAGTTTAATTCTATTTTTTATTCGTTTTATTTTATTTATCTATTTTTTTTATTCGTTTTATTTATGTTGCAATGTTTGCTGAAAGATTTAGAAAAAAAAAGTTACAATCATGTATTATTATTTTTGTTATATTCTACATCCAACAATCCATAAACCAAACACATGTACAATATATTGCAATATAATCATATTCTCCTATAATGAGATAAAGAGGTGATAGCCTGGCTGTGTCCAAGTCACGTCAACGTACGTGAAAAAAGAACACATCGGATATTAAAAGACCGCTTTCGCCGTAAGACACAGTTTGAAGGAATCAAGGGTCGGCCACTTTTGCAACCCCATTTGAATATACGTGCTTGTGCACACATCTGATCCGCAACTATTCCCCGCAATTATTCCCCACTACTTTGTACAGTACATTAATCACAGGGACCCTTGAGCGCTCCTTGGGCTCCGAATATTCTGACCTTGAGGTTACGAGAAAGACATTAGTCCCGATCCATTCAAAGTATTGGAGACAGGGCGGGCGGGACGGGGAGGAGGCGGAAAAGCTTTCAAGGTAATGAAATTCGCCCATAATTTAAAGGAAAAGACTTGCAGGGACAAGCCTGAGCCGGAGTTGAGGGAAAAAAGAAAAGATTAAATTGGATTTTCCTTTATTTTGAATTATGCGTAAGTGCGGCGGGGGGGGTAGGCGGGGTTTCTTTTCCCTTCCCTTTTTCAAACAAAAGCAACGATAACAGCATTAACATCCAGAATGAATCGAATCATTTCCAATCCAATTAACCTTTGACAGAATGGATGAGTGGCCAGGAATGAGAATGAAGATTCCAAGGAGGGGGCTGGAAAGGGAGGCGACTGAGTACAAGAAGGTTTGACCTCAAGAGACTTTTGGCAGCAAAGTCCAAGGTGGATCTTTGAAAGACTTTTTATTATTGCGGCTTGAATATGAAAAATAGTTTCCTTTGAAAGCAGCCCAAAAATGTGCAATGATGATGGAATGAGGAAACGATAACAAGGGGCTCAGAGGACATCAGCATCCTCTCCCTCCCTCCCCTCCTCCGTTTTGTCTGTCGCGACCGCTCTGACTGATCGTCGGAGTGGTCCGCAGTTAACCCCACTTATTGGCGATGCTGGCCGCCGCCGCCGCCGCTCTCCCCTTCCATCTATTCCTTTCCATTCCTCCCTCGCTGTCTCACACACAGCAGCAGCCGGTCCATTAAGTTAATTAAAGGCTCCATTTTGAGCTGGAGCCTGCAAGCAAATACGAGTGCCAATCAATAGATCTCGGGCTTATTTTGTGGGAGGCAGGGAGGGGCGCGGCTGATTTGTTGCCTTGGCAGACGAGGCATGTCCCTCTCTGTCTGTCCTCTGTCTCTGTCTCATTTCCAACTGGCCCCTCCCCTTTCCAGTCTCCTGTTGGTCATCTATCACTTTGCCGTCCTGTCTCGAGCTTTCCACCGTCTTTCCCATCTGCAACTTTCCCCCCGAGTGTGTCGCCATCTGCACAACGGGCGGAATAGAACGAAATAGGGGCGGAAAGTTCGCAAATAAAGGGGATTACTGAAAAAAAAAAAAAGTATGATGAGAACCGGTTCACATTTCCAAGCCAGGACCAAACAAGCGAAGGAAATATTGATCCACATTGTCGGCAATCTATAGAAATAAAAGCTTCTTCAGTGAGCCCCTATTTTCTTTCCACCCCAAAAAAAAAGAAATCAATGTTTTTGCGATTGTCTCGTGCCACAGCGAGCGAGGCCCACAGGCTAAACAACCATCATTAGCATCACGTGGCGTCCGCCCGCCCGCTATGAATGATAGCGGCGGGTGGGCCCGCTCAAGATCACCAGACAAGTCCTCTCTGCTGGATCCCTCCACGGCAACAGCCTCTCAATTCCTGCGGTGACATCATCAGCGGCGAGTGTGGCGAAGCTCATCGCTCTTCCCGCCAGCCGTTTTGACAATTCCCTCTTTCCCTCGGGAGGCGGGCGACCCGTGCGGGCCTTGATGGCGAACCAGTGTTGTCGGAGGCCGCCGCTTTCCAGATCGTTCCCCCTGGCGCTTTCCCACTCCTCTGATCTCCACTCCCTCTTTCGTAGAATGAAAACCCAGGGGGGCTTGTTCAAATTCTCTCCTCTTATTGTCTTTTTTTTTTTCCCCTCTGCTGATGACACAGAACTACACCTTTCTTGCTCCCGAGAGTATCCATCCAGCATTCGGCCAGGGGGAATTGGTGAAAACGCATGGTTAACCCCATTTTATCCTGTCTATTCAAAAGTTCCCCCGACAAAGTCCTCGGATGAGAAATCACTCACATGGAGTTAGAGATGAGGTATGTGTGCATCCGGCACGAGTTAAAAAAAAAAAAAAAAAAAAAAAAATTGGGGGCCAGGCTCTGAGGTCACTTAAGGAGTCCCAGATTTAAAAACAAGCATGGTGAAGCAGCTTCTCATCCTATTGAGCTCGCTAGGACGTAGCGGGATAGCAGTACCGGAGGAAAATTGATTGTCCCTGTGACATTATTGAGCTTTTTTTATTTATAATTTAGAGACATGTTACAGTCAAAATATGCAGCCGTGCGAGATTTATCGCCGCGTAAATGAAATATTTGTCCGCAGAAGCGCTACAGCTGCGAATTGACACCAATGCGGACTGATTTAAGGCGTGCAATATAGCTGTCAAGAGAACACGTTATCAACAGGAAGGTATGGTGTATAAAAATGCAAATAGTGGCGGGGAGGGGAGGGGGGGTGTTAAGAGCTTTCCTCCGACGCATTTTCGGTATTGACCTCATCTCTCTTTGGCGTCCCCCTTCTTTGATTTCGTTTGCTTCCATCTTTCAGTCCGGTATCAAGCATGTGCTCCCTCATCCTTTATCACCCTAACCGCCTCATTTCTCAGAGCCCCTCCCACCACCAATGCCGCCACCGCCGCTGCCCCTCCTCCTCTCACTCTGTGTAATTCAATCATCACGAAGAGATGGATATTCATCCCCCAGGAGCGCTTATGCTCTCCATTTCCTAAAGCGCTTGATCAGATTAATTGATTACCCCCCCCCCACACACACACACACACACGCACGCATCTCTGCCAACTGCGGCTGTGGTGGCGTGCTGGCAATCAGGTTTTCATTGATATATATATATTTTTTTATGAAATGCCGTTTCGCGTTAGCCCAGACAGACCTCGTAAAAGCAAAAAAAGGGGCGAGACATAAAATACAAGCGCTGTAGGGTGGGAGGGGCCGTCAGGGTCGGGTGGCGGATGCGAGGCGGCCTGCGGGGACAATCCAGATTTATAAAGTGGGAGACGGAGATCAAGGGGAAGATAAAGCAGATGAGGCGATCAATGGAATGAAATCAACAAGGCTGTTTTGGCGCCGTACGGCTACTGAGTTGTCTCCGACCATCACCACCGCCGAACCGATACCAAATATAAATAATAGTTTCATATTCTTTATTAAAAAAGAATTAAGAATTTTTGCAAAGACACCGTAATGCAAAATAATGAGCGGAATAATTGACAGTTGCTTTTCTTGGGTCAAAGGTCAATAAGTATACAAATAAATTAATTTATTGATTTAAATAAATAAATGAATCAGCGTATTAGGCTAGATCTAACCTGTCAGTTCATGCCAAACATCTCAGATTTATTTTGACATTTAAAAAGGCCCAAACTGATCTGAAGCCAATCCAATTTTATTTTTTTCCCCCTCCCAAATCATGATTGAGTCCCTGTAGTGTTGTCGCTTTCCTCTTCCTTCCCCGGCGCCTCCCTCTGCCTCTCTCGCTATTTGTCACTTCAATATCCAAGTCGATTACGGTGTTCTGCCTTAACATACAGTCCAAAGGCATGCAACCATATACACACGCACACACACACACACACACACACACTTTGTCGCTAGTCTCTCTTATCTATCTACCGCACATGTTCTCTATACGTGTAAAGCTTTTACCTGAGCGTGCCATTACAGCTTTTACCGCTCGAGAGCCAAAGTGCCTTTCAGACACAACCTTTCTGTTTTCAACTTGCCCTTGACATTTAGTCCACTTGCATTCCCTCCGCATCCTTACAGACGCGCACGAGTTGTGAAACCCACACAAGATAGAGTAAACGGCACCGCGATGCATAATTCGCTGTCATTTAGCACTCATATATTTTTCTCTTTATGAGACACGGCAGTTTATCAGGAGCGGACGCGTCGTGGGAATATCATCGCAACGAGCATCTGATTAAAAACACTGCGAGGAAGATCAGAGAGGATGATAACAGTCCGGTGTGGCCTAGCGTGCAGTGAGAGAGGAAATATTTATGACGTAGAGTAACGTACGCCGCTGCATTCTGGTGCCCGCAAGCAGAATGGCAGGGAGCGGATTCTCGTGAGATTTTTCGAAGATTTGTTGGCAAGGAACTGACAAAGTATAGAAAAGAGCATGTAACTTTTGAGGTTGCTCTGTGAAACTGGTACAGAAGTGACATTCTCAAAATCTGGTTTGATCAATAAGACGGAAAATAGGCAAAAATGTTGAACAAGGCAAAAGCAATCGTTCGATATAAAAATTGGATAACAGTTACTGCTAAAAAGCAGACATTAAAAATTTATAAATTGAAAATATATCTAAACGATTGAACGACTGTCAAAAATATCTATCGATTAAGTTGAGAATCAATTAGTTGTCGATTAATCGTTTCACCTCTATATGAATTATATAAACCTGAAACAAATTGAATTAAATAAGATATTCATTTATCTACATATATACACCAGCCATAATTTAAAAAAAATTAAGAAAACAATTAGTTTTTTTAGTTATTATTTTTATTTTATTTCGAAAAGAAAATAGATGAATCTCATTTAGGATTAAGTGCTGGCAGTTGTGTTATATTTGAACAGTTGGACACATATAAATATGATTTATTGCACCCCGGGTATACGCTAGGTTAGGCTCGGTGCCTACTGTCACCTGAGCTGCGTCTGACATGTTGTTCTTCCTCACTGTGAAAGTCACGCTCTGTCTGCTTTTCTTCTCTGCCCCTATTTCGTTCTATTTTCTCCTTGTCTTCGTCTTCTCAACAGTTCACAACTTCACGCCTTCCTTTTTTTTTCTCACTTAATTTGCCGTTGCGGCGCGCATCAGCCAGGAAAACACTTCTCTGATCGACGCTAAACGCCCGCCGCGGAAAGGTTAATTCATATTTCAAATGCTAATAATAAAATATTATTCAAGAGGATCAAATTCTAATTAAGCTAAAGACTATAAATAAATAAATAGACTAAAAACCTGTTATTGTTTTTTCCAACTCCTTCCCCTGTCTTACTTTCCTCAAGACTTTATTTGCAGGGTGACTGCTCTCTCAGACCGGGATTGATCTGCAGCCGCTCTCTTGAACCGGTGCCTCCAGGGTGGCTCAGTGCAAACACAAGGAAGCCCCTTTCTACTTACTGCTATCGCGGCTACACATTGTAACCACTTTGCTAAGCACACAAAACTGCAAACGGGAGACCGGCTCGACCTGTCAGGCTTTCAATACAAACCTAGAAGGCCACAGAAATAAAAACCTTAGGTATTGAGGAAGGGGCGGGGGGAGTTCAATAAAGAACCCAATGAGATACGACAGCACGAGCCTTGCTTTGGCGCTGGCCACAAAACAAAGCGCAAAACAAATACATTACTTTTGACAAACGCACGGCTCATTTGAACATTTTACATCAATAATTCATGCCGCCGGAGAACCGTTTGCTCGGCGTACTTCTTTGATGCGCCGGGAAGGCGGTGGGGGAAGGGGGGCAGCGTTTGTTTGATTCGAACAATGCCGCATGCAATAACTGAACGTCATTATGATGGCAAAGTTATGGAATGACTGGCTGTCTGGGAGCGAAGCAGGAGCGACAAGATGGTGATTAGGAGACGGCATCCATCCCACACACGGAGAGCCGTTCAGCAGCCTAATGGCTCTGCGGAGGCTTGCACTATGATGCACGTACTCTATACGTATATACAGCACACAAATGCATATACAATCACATACTGTGATTTTGTTGTCGTTCTTGTTTGGCGGGCTAGTCCCCGCGGAGTGTATGATTGATGGGTTATGTGAGTTGGGCTGTGACACACAAGCGGGGGGGGGATTGGAGCGAGCGAAGCCACACTGCCTCCTACAGGACGACAGCTCAAACCGTCGATGTGACAAAGTGCGCAAGAGTTGAGTCAGGCAACAAGTGTTAAAAAAGATGACAAGTCGGCTAGAACAGGAAATAGGAGGGGAAGCATGTGGAATATTTGCTTTTGTTTTTCTTGCAGTCTCTAATTAGGCCTCTATAGCTTTCATACTTGAACCTATGTTGCTTCTTACTAAAATGAAGAAAAGAAAAAGGTTTATTTTGAACGGCGTTAATGTAAAAAGTCGGAGTTTTGGGCCAATGTTGTGATTTATTTTAGCCCGCTGAGCCTAATTAACATGACAAGCCATGCATTCCAAGAATACACTACATGGAGTTAATGAATTAGCAGCAAAATGTCCAGTCAAGAGTAAACAACAAATATGGCTGGCTGAGGCGCAGTAAATCAGAAAACTTTCGTTCGGTATTAGTCTTCTTCCAAATGTGGATTAAAAAAACAACAAGAATTAGTTAGTGCTTGACCGACCCGAGGTTTTCTTTTTGTAATTAAAATGAATGTGATGAAAAGTCAAGTCAAAGACAATTATCACTGCCATGGCTGATATTTTTTCTTAATGGTTGTACAGATTTTTACTGTACTGGCAACTCTGTGAGCCCCAGTACAAAATGGTACCGGTGCAAGAATACATAGTTGGGGACCACCGGTTTAATAGATGTTTACCAGGTATTATGGTGCCTACCTTCCAAGCGATGCGGTTGCCTTTGGTGTCGTGCTCCAGCGCCATGGGGAACTCCCCGCGCTCATAGAACTTCCGAAACATGGTCGGTTTGGAGGGTCGCTCGTGAAAAGCCCCCGCCGTCGGTGGGCCTGCCACCTGACCGCAAACACAAAAGCAGACATGAAAAAGAAAATACAGCAAGCAGACGGAGCATTGTTTTATGAAATTAGAATTGACTGGCACACGAATAGAGTCACTCCCACGGCTCTTTCTTTTGAGTAATTCAGGGGGGCGCTTGCGTATGCCGCCGTACGAAACACAAGTAGTGCATGTTTGTGTGTGCGTATGTGTGTGTGTTCGCCCTGTAGCCGGAGGCGCTGCCCGAGGCATTGTTAGCATCATCTTTTCTCTGCCGGCGCGGCTTGATATATGCTTTTACCGTGTCACCGAAAGACAATGGGAGTCCGATTACCTCTACCACACAATGTATGCCTTTAGCATTCCTCCCGACACGCCTTTTTACTACTTAATGACAACTTTGACATTATTTTGTCACATCAATAACCCTCAGAAAGACAGAATATGAAAAGTTGAAAATGCGATATGAAAGAAATATGCTGTATATAAATGCCCTAAAGGGGAAGTTAAATAATAACACATGGTTAGCTTCTTGCGCTAGCTAGCAACTAGCTAGCTGCAGGTTGTGAAGTCCCTACGACTTAATGACTGAATATTGGCGCCAACATGGAACACTCCTGCGCATCCCACGCCATCTGTGTCACACTGACCGTCATTAATCCGCCCATCGAGAAGTAACATTTTTTCCCAGAAGTGTAAACAAACGGGCATCATTAGCAGTTTAACGGTGATGTACAGATTTACATGTATTACACCGACGTCATACTCTAGTGTTGGCTATGTGTTGCGTAATCCAACACATATTCATTCTATATTTTAAAGAAAGAGAAGCTAGCAAAGAGAAATCACCGGGATGATGAAAGCTACAGTCAATGGAGCGCCACGTTGTGAAAAGAATAGTCAGTTCTAGACGTTCAAAAGGAGAGTTTAAAAAGGTTTTTAAAGCGCCGGGGGATTGCATTTCAGTAATTTTCACAACCGTTTCGAGACTTTATCGGGCAATAGTGAATAAAATGTTGAGTTACAAACGCACTGCAGGGGGAGATTGATCAAAAATGTCCAAAATTATTTGGGCTAGTTCCTGGTCGACATTAAGACCAAGTTTTTGCTTGTTCCGTTAAGATTCCAATTTACTAGTTAAATCGAAGATTCAGAAATGCATTTTCTTGTTGGATTATTTTTTATAGCACTAAATTCCTGTTGTCTGTCGTCTTCGTCATTATGATTGCATGATCAACGCAGCGGTGACAAAGCCCTCAAATCCAGGTAACTACAATGGCAGTCGAGGCATGCTGCATAGGGAAGCTAAAAATAGCTCAGAGCAGAGCGAGAGAGCAAGAGAAAGAGAGAGAGAGAGAATGAACCTAGACTGCACTGACTGGCTGAGTGGCTTTTATGGTCAGGAATGATGACGCTGCAGTCAATTCCACGGCCTGTGTTCATGGCTGAGGAATTACAAGCGTCACAGTTATGTTACTACTTTCCTTCTGATTATCCCACTCTACTGTCGTCTAACTAAACCACGTTCCGACGATTTTCCGACTTACACGACTCGTAAACCGGGGACCGCCGGTAGTGTCTAACATCTCATTTGAAGGGAGAGGAGATGCAAGGACCATACGACCGACCGCCACGATGGAAGCCATAAGCGAGCTTGCGATGCGAGTGCAGAGATGGAAGTTGCGTAAGGCAATAAAAGAAAGCAAAAGACCGCTCTGTGCGTTCCTGGTGCACACATCGGGGAGTCATAACAAGGCAGCGGTGGTCAGATGAGCTCCAGGCTGTCATTTCTCTCCCTGGCCTGCACTCTTGCTCCAGATCTGTTTGCTATCTAACGTCGTTGTCCAGCTCCGCCATAAAGAAGTCGCGGCTGCTGCGAGGCCCCCGCAGAGACAATAAAGGCATAAGCGTGCACGCCGCACACATGCTGAGCCCCCCCGTGGGCGAGATCCCGCAGAGGTGATTGAACACCGACGGGGACCTGGCGCTGCTGTCATTTATAAAGGTGTCACCGGGGGAGGAGGGAGGGGTGGGATGCTCCCACGAAAGCACATTAGTATGGCACCTTCATGGCTCACCCGCTCGGGGTTGACACATAGACCGAGGTTGGCAACGGAAAGGGGAAGGAGGAAGCAAAACGATTGGACCTCGATAGAATACAGAGACGGAATTGGTAAGAAATGTCAGAGAGAGAACAAAGACGCCAAGGAGCGAGGAAAATGAAAAATGGAGATCAGCTAAGGGTGACGTTGAAGAGTTGATAGCAAAGGGAGCCCGAGACGGGGAGGCGAGGGGTTGTGGGTCATCAATTCTTGAGGGTGAGTTCAACGTGGCGGGGGTTGCCGCGGCAATGTAAGCCATCCATCAACGTGCCGGGGCCTCGGACCGGTACGCTCATCTCGCTATCACCCCGAAAGGCCTCACCCAAAAACTTTCTCCTGATGGATGTACGGCGAGGATCTGCCTTGCAAATGACGTTCATCTCTTCCCATCCCTCTTGCTCTTTTGACACCGCCACCACAAATGGGGAGGGTGGGGTGGGGTTATAGACACCCGCTCAAGCTAGCTAGATTTCGTTGGCGTTCTCGGTTGAGAGGTTATTGAAATCTGCCTTTCCTCTGGGAGGGAGCAGAGTAGGCCAGTCGTGGAAGATGGAATAGACAGGCCCGGGCTATTCTGATAAGGTCAGCTTGCGCAGCATCTTGCACAGGCAACAAATTAGCTCGCTTTATTTGCAGTGGAGTGGGCGCCGGAGCACTGGCGGCGGCGGCGGGCCTGATCTCATGAGAATTTCATACTTTTTGTACAAAAAGTAATGTTGCATACTCTGTAATGAAAGATCTTTCATTTCCAGGTCAGTTTAGCATGTCAATCTTAGGCTAGCATAGCATTGGCTACTCTGTCTTTTCGTTTTGTTTGCCTGTGAATGGATGCCGAATAATACTTCCCATTTTATGCAATTTTAGCAGGATTTTTTTTTTAGGGATGTTGTTAGAATTGTCATACAAATAGCAAATTTTCTGATGTCCTGTGAAAGGAAGGAAGCTCTGTTAACGCCATCATGCCCAATCATCCAACAGCACAGTTTTGCTTACTCATTACCTCTGCAGGGCAAAAGACAAGGCTGGCTGGTAGCAAGCTGATCTCTTTCAGCAGAATAAATCTGCACCAGCCCATTAATCTCCCATGACTTAACAGCATGAAACGCCAGTGAGCTTTATTATGTGCAGAAATTAGCCGCCTTGTGAGGGGCAAGGTCGGACGAGAACAAATGAGAGCTCTCGGTGGCTCATTTTATGCCACGCTCACAACAGAGGGAGCACTTTTCCACTTGTCACTATGTCAAAGGCTTTGGAATCAACAATATCGCTCACATAAGCACAAGGGCGGCGCTGTTGGCTGCGGAAAGTGACGACAATGCAAAGCGGCGACACCGTTACGCTCCCGGTGCTACTACAAAGGCACCGTGATGAAACGGCTGACAGCTTACCTACTATTGAAGGCCTTGAAAGAAAAAAGGCCAGCGCTTCAAGGCCTGTAGAACGCCCTCTTTGTTTGCCATCTCCTCTACAGTTTAACACCAAGCCTTTGAACAGCCAAGACATGGTGCGCAAATGAGTGAGAGGCGCTGAAAATGCCCTCAGTCGGTATTTTCCATCCCCTCTGTGTGGCCCACTTATCAGCTCGGCAGCAGGGCATCGTGGGCTTACATAGACCCATTGGCTGATTCATATCACCGAACCACAGTCGAGATGATGGCATGCGGTGAATCAGCTCGGAAGGAAGGAAGGTAGGAAGGAGCAAAGCCGCACAATCTCAAGACAGGTAGAAGGAGAAATGGTGCATTGTCTTTTTGGCCGGGCCGTGAAATGAATGAGGCACGTAAGAAAAACGAAATCTTCGACCTGCTGCACTTGAAACTTCTCCGAGAGGAGAGAAAAAAATTATTGACACGCTCTAACAAATTTGATTCTCTAAATAAGCAGTATCCCGTCAATATACATCATCATAACTGCGTTGAAGTTATGGCCGCGCCGCCCGTTCAAATATTAATGTCCTTGCCGTGTGCCAAAACAATATTTGCCTGCAATGTAGGTGTTGATTTAGATAAAGAGACTTTGGGTGAAATATACGATATTTAGAGAGTGGCCAAATGATTCATTAGGTCAGACTTAATATATTCTAATCATTTTATATCTGCAAAGAAAATGTCCCAAAATGTTGTCCAGTGGTTTGTGGAGACTGCAAAATGAACTCCACTGCCGGTGTCCAATCACGTATACATTATGACCTTCTATTCCTAGAACTCAGCCTTGGTAGCTTGAAGGCCTGTCTGCTGGAAATGATGCTGAAGGTTTGCCTTCAGAGAGAGCGAGAGAGCGAGCGGAAAGGGAGCACATCTGAAATGTGACCTTTTGCTTAAATCAAACTTGGCCACGCAGTAGACTGAAGGTTACATCCAGTCTGCTCATGCAAGCAGACACACTGTGACTTGTTCTGCAAAAATATAATATATGCTTTCCTTCAAAATATACCAGTGGAGGTGAATTAGCGTTGATCTGCAAATTGAATGTATTGCTTCATTTCGTCCAGAAAAAATATAATAATAAAATGTTTACTACTGGTTGCACCAACTACCAATTTGTCCTATCTGTTATTAAAAATAAAAAAAAGTAAACATAACATTTAGTTTCGAAATACTCGGGATATAACTCCAAAGTAATCCAATGCAGTGCAAGCAACAAACATACAAATCTGCTTTTGCGCATTTAAATGCGACATCAGATATTTCTGGCTCCAAGACGAGTGGCACAGCTCCCAGTTGGGAGGAAGCGTTCAAGGAAATCCACCTCATGAAACAAGCCTTTGTTGTGAGGACCACCTGCAGGGATAATGCTCTAAATGACGGCCCACCCTTCGGATTATCCCAAGAGATAAAAAAAAATACAGCTACAATTTTAGCTTTGGAAAAAAAGAAAAACTCTCCAGTGGTTAAGATCTCAAACTGTGCTTATTGATGCAGCTTTTCGCTTTTAATGACAGAGAGGAGAAACGAAAACCGACAAATACAAATAAGCTTAAGCAAGAAAAATATTCGGGGCTATATTTTGTGCTAAGAATTGGCGGCTATGGAGCTGACGATTCCATAGAAAGGGACGCTTGTCATGTCAAGGTCACTGCGAGCTTACTTGGGTGTCATCAACCCCCGCTCTTCCAATTCATCCATGCGGCCATCCATCTATTCAATCGAGCCTCCGTTGTGTGCACCTCTTTGCTCTGCTTTACAGAGTGCCAATGTTCTGACAGTGAAAGAGGTGTCTAGACAACTTGTCCCAGCCTTTGTTGGACTCTCCTTCCATCCTGCACCTCCAAAGACACAAATGAATTTAAAAACATCGCTAACGCTAGAGTCAAACCATTTCAAATACTAACAGGAAATTAGCATTGACTTAGGGAGTGACATCTAAATCTATCGGACAAACGCATACACAGATAAAAAAGGTTCTGTGACAGAAGTACTTCCCAAGTTTAGTTTGAACATCAACATTAATGCTGGGTCACTGTCCCTTTTCGGAATCAGATTCACTTTTCCAATATCCATCCACGAATTGACGCTCATTTTCTCATCCAAATTTCCACTCAACTCTCCCCGAGATGGATTTTTGTTCTAATCTTCCATCTTGTCGGAATTGTCAATGTGACACTGACCCTCGATAAATCTCTCACTTATGAGATCTAAAAAAAAAGTGATTTTAAATTCTCATAAAACTCTGACACTTTTTTGTAGCATTAGCATCCATGTCAGCATCAATGTCACAACTTCGCAAAGGCAGCCAGACAGACAGGCCAAGCGACGTCAGTAATGCTTGACAAGACCGGAAGAAATGTGTGTCAAGATTGGCAGACGCACTGCCACAATGCTGAAGTACTTGGCTGGACTCAAAAGACAACAATGAGGGCTTCCACAAAGACATGCAAGACGGGTCCAAGAGGTTAGACTCCATCTCTGCCTTTGTTCTCTTCCACCGGAAAGGAAGAACGAGGAAAATCTTCAAATTGAGGAGGGAGAAAGAAGTAGCAGGAGATGGAATATAAATATGGGAGGGGGGGGGGGGGGGGGGTGAGTCATGAGAAGGTTGCCTGTCTCCTCCCCGCCGTGGCGGGCTGTGTTGATCAAACACTTGTTAGGAGAATTTGCGTCAATGTTTGCAGACAGCCAATGAGCAGAGGTAGAAACTAAAAAGATGCCAGAGCATGATTCGGGTCGCTTCCAACACAACTCATCTTCTCCAAGCAGTAGATTCCGTCGCTTTTGTGGAACACTCAAAAGGAGCCCGCCCACAGGGACAAGTAATACCGAAGGAGGTTGATGAGATTCAAATGGTCTCTCCTAATGAATCCATCCATCCAACCATCCATTTTTCCGTAGCACCTATCTTCTTCAAGGTCACCGTACTTGGTGGAACCTTTCCTAGCTAACTTATGTATCACTATCAATGCCGCCTATGACCAGTTTTTTAATGAAAAAAAAAAATCGACTTAAAGTAACATCAAGATGGATGCCAAGTGGCGAGACATGCCGTTGAAGATCTTTGGCATGTGTTGCATATTAATAGTACGGAACAAAGTGGGGGGAAAAAAAAAAGTCTGATGAAAACCCACTTAATTAATCACAATACAAACACTGTCAAGTGAGTCCAGCATATTAATATTGACTAAATTGTTTACCACATCGAGTGGAACAAATTTGAATGTCAAAACAAAATACAGGGCAGAAAGCAAATTGTCTTGACGAAGACGAAACGCATTGCGCGAGGTAAGTGGCCGTGTATGGGACGAGTGATATCATTCGGAATTTGTTGCATTCATCGGATATCGTCAACTCCAAATGAGTCTGAACATAAGGAGTCGTTGGAGCTGGTTTTTGGTATGTGCCAAAAAGAAAACAACTAAAAAACAAAATGGACGGCTCAGCATAATTACTCGGCTTCTAACACCAATCCCCCCTAAAGCGCAATAGGAGCCCATTAGCTGACACCATATTAAGCAAATTGATTTGAAGGTCAATGTCATTATCAAAATACCTTAAAGAGACTCTAACGTGAGCGCAAACTCGCTGATGGCTCCCGTGTGTTCCGATTCGAAACTGACAAGCGCCTTGATGGCGCACAGGTCAACGCGTCCTCTGCGTCGGTTAGCACATGACACGGGGCTAATTAACTCCAGAGCCGAAAATAAAGGCTCTGCGAGGGGCAATAAACATTCTCCATTAAAAGACATTTAATTAGAATGCAGACTACGAGGCCTTCAAGGAGAATGGAACAAACACAAAGGCCAGGGTAATTGTCCAGGGAGCTCTGAAGAAGGCAAACATAATAAGACACAATCAGCCAAGCGCTCCGCCAGTGGTCACGCTATGGCACAGTTCTCCACAGTATTTTTCCGAATTATGTTTTGCGCAACTATTCCAAAGGTCACCAACACGTCGAGACCGCTGAAAGTGCACGCTAAACATTTTTATAAGGGTGCTTGGGCAGAATCTTTTTTTCAGTACAGAGATAATATAGAATAAAACGACTATAGGAGTGAATGAGTTCATATTGAAAACAATTTAGAAAAAATTGACCTCGGTCTATTTTTTTTTTTATACATTTGAACAAAGGTGCGTAGACTTTTTTTTGTACCCACTGTAACAATGCAGGTGTTTGCACTGACACCCCCCAACCTTGCTGTTATTTCTACCACCTCAGTAGAAGAAGTCACAGTGAATAACAGCTTTGTTCCTCACAGTGTCTGCATCGCAAGGTGACGACCTCCCTCCTGGAATATAAACTGCATCGGTTTCTTCTTTTGTTTTTTTTCAGCGAATACATGGGGGGGATGAATCACTGAGAGCAAAAAAACAAAATAACAGCTAAGACTTTCAGTGACCGGTGTTAGTGATTCAATTTCTATGGCCGCAAATACTTTAAAGTATAATAAGCCTATGCTTCAAGTCCCCGCAGCCTTTCAAGGCTTGAAATGGCCCTGTCGTAACCTACAAATCACAGCTCGCCAAAAAGCTGCCCTCTCAACGGCGATGTGTCAGCGACTGCGCGGGAGGAAAACAACACAGGGGGCAGCAGATATGAGTCGCGAGCCACCGAGAAACTGTATATTTTATTTCCCGGGATTTAGCCCGTAGTGCGAGAGCATGGCGCTGGTTGCACATGCAGTCGATCCTTCTGGGAGATGGAGAATATTAAAGGGATTTGCAAATGGGGGGGTAAAATATGATGGCCCTGAAGTGCAAAACACAACAACAAATATTCTAAACAATCCTGACGGGTTAGGATTCACTGATTTTCGTAAGATTTGGCAGCTCTGCGTTATGCTGCATAAACAGCAGCCCATTTGTACTTTTGAGATTACGCCATGTGACCCCAATATGTAAATATTGCAATGGTGCGTCAACAACTCTGTACCCTTTCATGTTAATGCAACCTCGCCAAGGTTTTAGCACAGACATTTGCATTTTTCTTCAGCATGTGGCCCGTGGCTTCAAAAGGTACTATTTAAGCTATTTTTAAAATGCTATCAAACACACACATAAAACAAAACAAAATGAGGCATATTTTCAAATCAAGTTTGAGGGATAATTATGTACATGTACAATAATTATATTCAACTTGATTTGTTTTACTGTTATTTACAGGAATAAGCATGATCAAATGATTTTTTTCTGTATTTCATTTCACAATTGTTTCTTTTCCGACAAGTGGCTATTTGCAAGCTTCTGATTGGATGACTAACTACCAGGAATAAATTATTGGCAACGCGACCTAAAGGTAGATTAAAATTTATGCACAAATACGATTTTTTTTTTCATCTTCAATACGTCACTGCACGCGTCTACTTTTACGTTAATCTGAACTAGTGCTGTCGGAGGCGATTAATAACAGCTACTAAGTGGCCATGAGCCACGTCAAATGACGACGTCACTCACCACGGAGTTCTTCATGGCGGCCTTAACGGTAAACGCTTGAACGTGTGGCGTTGATTTCCCCCTCAACATATCCACGAATCGTCAATTTTATATTCGTTTTTTTCCCCGTTCGAATTACTCAACGTCGCCAATGAGGTTGCTATGCAACTTTTTGCAGACGCCACCGATGGTTGCTGCGTTCTTGTGCGCATGCGCGCTTCAGCGGGCCTTGTTACCATAACGACTGTCTAACAGGGTTAGAAAGAAAAAAAAAATAAAGTGCTGCACTTCATCAGCAGAAGTCCTCCGTGTTAATACGTCTATAATAGGTTGCACTTAATTATTCAACAGTGGCGTTTTGCCCCCATAACACATTAATATAGAGAGCCCGTAAATGTATTTGATATATTTTTGCGATCATTAGGATGATTTATTAGATCTCTGCTTAATCGTTTTAATCATGGTGGGGTCAACGTGGTGAAGCAGTTGTAGTGTGTTTGCATGCAAGCATTTACACAAGGCGGGTCAAATGATTTGTGGGATCACTCCACATGCTAAATGAATGTAATGGCTCATATTAAGTCAGCATTTTTTTTTTTTTCAACAGCAGGAGAGTTTAACGCTCAACTGAAGGTGACCTGTTTTAAAAATGAGCATTATAAAATGATGCAATGCCTTTTAATTCTTTCTGATTTGGGGAATAGCAGCACGGTGTTTGAGTGTGGGATAAAATGTGTATTGTAGTTTTTTATTTCTTTGATTTGGGTACAAAATAAACGCTCAATCAAGGCGGATCAATTTAATCGAATTAAAATTGAAATTGCAATGTGATTGAATGTAAGTTTAATGAGGAAAATAAAATCATTAAATTGTCTGTGCTGTGATTGGTCACTCTGTATTTCAGGGGGTGCGGCTTAGCGAAACTTGGATTGTCTACTTAGAAAACGACAAGAGCACTGCATCATTCCAATTTAGGGACATGGCACTCTTAATTCTCCAAAATATATATTTTTTTGCCTCAGGAGAACTTCTTGTGAGCTGGTGCAAGTATTATTAATCGCCAGCACACAGGCAATTTCTCTAAAAGCCCCTATTTGTTTTTTATGGCTCCTCGGAGAGTGGTGGCTATAGCAGCAACGGGCGGGAGACTGTAAACAAGGCATGCGAGGAAGAAAAGCGATGTCCCTGTCAGCCATCCGGTCTCTCTCTCTGCTTTCCCTCTCGGAGGATTACTGAGAGGAAGAAGGGAGTTTTCAGAGAAGCAAACTGGAACGTCAGCAGCCTGACTTCAGCCGGACTGAGGAAATTATTGTTCAAACGCCAGCGCACTATCTGCCTGCCGTCAGTGCAGGCGTGCAGGAGGCCTCGCGGCACAGGCGAATGAAATTCAAAGTCGCTCGAGTTTTGCATGCCTCTCAAAAGATGTGTGCTCATGCCGTGATTTGTGTGCGAGCGCCGCGCTTACTAATGTCAGGTTCGGGTCTTAAAGAAAACAGCTTCAAGGACTCACAAACTGTGCCCAAACCCATTTGTACCTTGTAAAAGTGACCTTAATTCCTTTGAGGATCATACGTTTTTAAACAGGTTGAACTAGGATTAGGATTTGCCGTTTACATTGCTACTAAAAGCGCAATCTGGATCATATCAAAAAGTGTTGCTAATACATCCTGTCATGCAAATCAGTCCAGAATATGAAGGAGATATAGACAACAAAAAGAATTTGGTATACGATATCCATGCTAGATAAAGCTTTGACATTTACACTGTCAGCAGTGCAATCTGGATCAGATCAGGATTAACATCAAGTGGATTTTGTTGAATCGGCCTTGATGCCAAAACTTGTACTGAGCTAGCTCCTCGGTCTATCGGGTGCAAGCACGTTCAAGCTCGCCTGCCATCGCTCACCGTGCAGGGAAATGGCAATTATGATATCATTAGGGCAGCAGCGTGTATCTGCATCACAGGGGACCTGGAAGGAGCGGGAGAAGAATCTCGGTAGGAAAAAGGAGATTTTGCTGCAGTGTCGCTCGTGCCCCCAATTAACACAAGGAAACAAGACAAGCAGCTTTCAGAGTCGGAGGAAACGTGGCCTGGGGACTTGTTGGCTTTGATAGTGAGCCACAGAAATTGTATACGACAGGTATTGACGTACAGTATGTCCCAATGTTGAATCAGAATTTTAAAAATCATTTTTGATTTTCTTTAGTGTGTCATTAAACTCACCTAAGCAACTACTACGGCACCTAAATTATGTTTTTGCTCATCTTAATATGTCCTGTACTCGAGATGGTCAACATATAACATAGCTCCACCCACAATGCAGAGTCTCCGCCTCCAAACCAGATGTTTGGCGTTTTTGTTTGATTTCATTTTGTTTCAGCTTTTGTTTGCTAGTTTTTGTCCACGATAATAAACTTTCTGCTCTTAACAAACACGCTTCCCTGGAAATTTTTGATACGCTCCTTTCGACTGCTACCTTTTTGAATATGGAGATTCCTCTGTTTTCGAAGCTCTCTCCAGATCACATGGCTTTTTGCTGTAAGATGCAACTCGGGCACCGTTACGGTTCAGCGCTTCAGTTGCATCGCTCCGTGTGTTAGATATGCTCGTCTCTTTCTCCCAGGCATGCTTTTGTGATGCTTGAAAAAGCTTTCGGTTTTTATTTATTGATGGACCTTATGAAAAGAACATGCTCTATGGCTGCCAACCTGCTGGCAATATCCTGTAAAGTGGTTTCATAGTAGGCATATTTGCATTTTCTTTGGCGAGTGTTGTTTGCGGCGCCGCTTACAATTGTCTTCGCATCATGGCAGGGGTTTACGGATTTTAGTCCTGAAGCTTCTGGAAAATAGTTGATGTTGAACTTTTTCTGTGGGAAATGTTGGGTTGAAACACTCACGGTGTTAGGCTTAGGTTAGCTTAGCAATTAGCATGGGTTTTTTTGTTTGGCATTCCTTCATTAAAATGTTATTTGTCGGAAGTGTAGCTAATTTGCCGCCACAAAGGGAATGACTACTGTCTTTGGAGCGAGTCCACAATGTAGCTAGTAATAGTTGCTGAAGCTCATTGCTAGCTAGCTAGCTGGTACTATATAAGTAACATCAAACTTGCCTCAACCTCAGCCACGCTTGCTAGGTGATCCGGGACAAAAAGCTAATTTTGTTTCGCAAACCTACAACGTACACTGAAGAATTAGCTAAAAATATATAGGTTCGCTATATTGCGCTGAAAAAATACATAAAAATGTATCGCATACCAAAGTGATCTGAACAACACTGCTAGGTGGAAATACTGATTTGATCATTTTGGCTTCTTTGCTCCCTTCCCAGGTGTCATCATCGTGCCACCTGCGAAAGCAGCAACGCTCGGCTGACCTCACAAGTCTCTAGCTTGCATTGGCACAAAACATCCTCAGCGACTCGGCTTCTTTTCCTGCAGCGTCCTGCTCATTCCCTCCACTCTGTCCTTTGAGTGCTCCTCTGGGTAAGATCAGTGTCACTCTAGCAAGCCGAAGAGGCGTCACCGCGTCGGCTTGGTGCAGTGCTACCGAGACCTCTCCTCGCCCGTGTCGATGCGCCCGGGGTGCAATCAGGGACATTAGCGAGAGCCACACCGGATCGTCATTAATCACGTGAATTTACTGCAGAGAATGGATCCTCCTGGAACATTGGAAACGATAAGGGCAATCCTTTGAAATATTGTGCATTTCTCAGTCTGAGTATATTAAATCGAAAAGCCAGTGCATGGAACGCTTAAGTACACTGTTGGTGTAGTCTTCTAGCTGGGGGACTACTTACTGTGGCCATGCATCAGTTGTGGGAAAACGTTATTTACATTTAGCCTAATGCAGTGCAGATGTTCTCCATCTGTACTAATACCTTTTTGCCCACGCTTGTCGATTTTTATTACCAGCGTGGCATTTCCGAAAGCTATTTTTGCAGATCATGTACACGCGCAGACGAAACTAAATTGTTAATCGTTTACAGTGTTTGATATTCTTGGACCCATCGAGTTATTTTTGATACTGTGTGTTCTCCTGAGCTGTAGCTTTATGGTCTTTGAATTTAAGTTTTAGACTCAGTTAGGGTTCCAAATGGAGTTATGCTTCCGTTTCTAATCAAGGATTTAAATGGAAAGCTTTTTGCTGATGATGCACCATCAAAAGCCAGTCATACAAACTGCAAATGACATAAACGGTCCAAAAACGAATCGTGTCTTTGCCAAATACGGACCAATCCGAATGCACGGATGGCTTTAAATGACTGGGCAGTTGGCAGGAATCCTCGATATCGGCCTGGCTCACAAAGCCGCAGCATATTGATCTTCATGCGTTATAGAAGCAGCTCTGAGGCCAGATGATATTGGGTAGGCATATTTGCTACACTCAGCGAATGCGCGTAACGTGCCCACTGGAGCATTGCAGCACATAATCAGTCCCAGCGATGAACATATGGATGATAACGTCGATAATGGCGGCGCAGCACTCAGGTTGCTCATTGTTTACACAATAATATTCGTTCCTGCTAATGCATTTTTATATCCTCCCTTCGTTTATTGGCACTCATGAAGCTGCTCTAAAATGAGGTAAAATTAGCCACTATGCTTTTAGCTACATGCCATTTATATCAGCAGCATCTGTGTGAGAAATGTCTGTTTTAATGACTATCACAAAAAAGTGAAACGATTATACAATTATTCAGAGTTTGACAGGCTGGCAAGAAATATTCTGCTGTTAAGCTTTAGCCAGGCCCTTTAAATGCTATTTGTGTTAGCAACATCTGACTAAGGTCATTTCTATGCTAATCTTTATCCATTATGCTTTTTAGCAACTCGCTATTTACTTTTGTGACAGATTTTCACCAGAACCATTATATAACAAAACGCCGATAACGTTAAACTACTCATTTGAAAACACAAAAGTTTGGTTCGTAAACTTTGCCGCTCATTTCTATTCCAGTTATTAGCTGTATTACTTTCAGTTCAACGCTATTTATATCAGGATCGTTAGTGGATACTGCACAATTGATAACAGTTCCATTTTTTTTCCTTTCACTTTGAATCAAACATCCTATCACCGTGGTAACACCTCAACTCTTTGGAGAAACGCTCTGGTGTCACTCATGGTTCAATGTCACATGACCCACAACGTGTGAACAGTGATACAAGTGAAGTTAGCGGACCGTGCCAACGTTGACGATCACCATGGTGAACATGGTGTCATTCCAGGTCGGGAAGAAGGGAGAGGGAAGGTTAGCCATCCATCAATGACCCAAAACACTATCCATCTGCTTTGAGTTTCTTTTGTAGCACTAACTAATCACTGACTATGTATGAATGGAAAAAATGGACCAAAAAATCAGTGTAAACAAACATACGAGAGAACGGCATGATCAAATCAACCGATATTCCCCCACTTGGAAAGATTCAAAGGCGTCTAGAAAAACAAACATTCGCCGTAATTAGACGAAGGCGGTTTACATTGCGACTGGCAAGTCGAAACGTCTAAACACCCCGCAGTTTTGCTTTAGAAGATTCCGAGTGAATTCAAACAGAGCCATGGGCAACTCCGCGGGTATGTTTTCCGACAAAACATCGCCCGTAACGATGCAGCCTGCTGGTTGAAGAGGTATCCCAGGAGACTTGAAAGCTATTTTCTGCAAATTCAGCACTTTTGCATTTGAAAGGGACAAGACCAGTCAGTGAGACTCTGCTTTTTTTTTTTAAACGTAACGTTATTGCCACAGATAAAATTCATTCACACATCTGTGGATTGGCCTTAAAAGACAAAAACGGGCAACACCTCCAAAACGCAGACTGACCAATCACAGTGCAGCAATTTTAAGAAACCATCGTGCCTGTGAGATAACAACCAATCAGAAACACGAGGAACAAGGTGTTTGCTAAATCTATGGCGGAATATTCCCCGGATGAAAAGAAATGTCTAGCCAGCGTGTTTAGGACTCTTTAAACAACCCCCCCCCCCCCCCCCCCGTTCATCTGCATACTACTCTCAATTAGCAGCAAGCAGAACCATCAGCTGTTTTAGCCTGAAGGGGGTGGGCCTAGAGCAGGGACCCTGCTCCAGAAAAAAAAAAAACAATAACAGACTGTGGCCAATATGTCATCCTCAAAGTCCGTGATGGTTTTAATGAGAAGCGAAGGGTTGAGGAAAAGCAAGACGACTTTATCTACCTTGGAGAGTTACATCGTAATGGAGGTCAGCGTGGACCAGCCAGCTATGTGTGTGTTGATGCCAGATGAAAAGTGAGAGTGGGAGTACACCTCCAAGGCCTGGCTTGTTTCTTTCCCTTTCCAACATACTCACATGGAAGTATGAGTGGCAGCAGAGGTGACTCGACTGTCTGCTTGACTGACTGTCTTACACGTGTCTTTCTTTTCCCATGTGGGTGTCGTCTGTCATTCGTAGTTGGTGTTTCGCCAGAGAATAAACAAGATAATATTTCGGCTTGGCGAAAACAAGCAGGGACGAAGAAATAGAGTCCTCCTTGTTTCGTCTTTGATGAGGACGAGGGCAATATACTTAAACGTATTTTTGGTTTTCCCCGCTAGACGGATTGATTGACTGACCACGACATTTTCGCATAAACATTTGCATTGATAATATTAAGTTGAATTAAAAAAAATATAATCAAATTGAATTTTTCCATTTTTATTCACACCCCTTGTATAGTGGAGAAATGCACGTATAGTCTATTTTATTCTATTTATTTATTATATTGTCTAGTTACTTGGGAAGATGCGGTGAAAATCTTTTATGATTCAGTTTAGATTGAGCGGAAACAATAACCCCCTCACTGGCACGCTAACAGCAACTTTCAGTTGCTATTAAAAGAAATGCCTGATTTTTTTCATTTTTATTTTATCGTCAAGACATTGTGTGCGTCAAAATAAGCTTCTTTTCGGTGAACGGAACCAAAAAGAAAGGACGGGCGCCAAGAGCGGCAGCGTCGGGTCTGGCTGAGCGAGCAAGCTAATTAACTTGAAAAAGCATAAACATGTAAATTGCAGTGTGCTACTGTGAGGATCTAATTAAAGCCACCGGAATGTTAAGGAACACATTTCGGATGAGACACAATATAGTATCGGGCTTCATGTGCACAACAATTTTGATACTGATACTGAAAGATTCTACGACTTATATCCACATGCAAAAGGTTGAAGATTTCCAAGGGCGTCCATTTCTACTTCTGTGATATGTTGATTTTCTAAAAATAGTAGGGCCACTCCCGCTGTGATTTAAGATGCATTAAGCCGCTTTTGATCACCACTCCATCTCATCCCATCATTGAAAATGCATATCAAACCCCAAAACACCGCAGCTTTCGTTAACTGATTCTGTTTTTCACTTTTGAATACTTAAGCTGTCGTGAGGCGGAAGCAGGCTGACGGCGTAGCTTTTAGCGGCGCAGTAAACCCGAATGGCTAACAAACAAATGGGCCGGATGATCGAATGTACCTACCGAAGGATAACATCTTTCCGCCGACATTTCAAGGGTTTTGTCCTCCTCCCCGAAACCGGAAAGCCAACCCCCCAAACAGTCTCAAGACGTTCTACCCGAAATGTCAGCCACGTTAAATCATACATTGATGGAAAATCTCTGTTTAGATTCAGGTTGGAGTCAGTCAAAAAATTCTGCTGATAAGCCAGAAAGCTGTGATGGACACAACACATTTTACAAGCAGCAGTAAATACTTCCTACTTAACACCGTTTCATCCTTGACTTCACTCATCCCTCCCAGCATCTTGCACTTTGTTAGCCCACTAAAAGTTTTATATGGGCACCAGAGACAGGCGCAGTGTCCCTTTTTTGCAGGCGCAGGAGTGACGAGCCACAGTAAACAAGTCTGAGAAAGGCGATAAATAGAGCCAAGTGGGACGGCGGCATCAAGACATGCTTGAGTGAGAGCTGGCGGGATGCCGGAGACGGTTATCCTTGTTGTTCTTTAGATTTTCATTCAAGTCATGATTGAGGAATTCTGCAACAAAATGATTTGATGCCATTTTTCTTTCTCTCTTTTCATTCTTTCAGCCACAAAACACAGACGTATTGTCATCTTGTCTTTCTACATGTGTTGCTGCACTATTTGTTTTAGAATATCCGGAGCTCGTGGTAACAATTACCGCATCGTCGATGCTCCTTTTGTTTCTGACATTTCGCATTGAGTGTTAGCATTAAGCTAGCCTTAGCATGAATCAACATGGTTAATTATCTTTGTTTGATATATACATACATGTAAATAGAAAATACTTTCTTATGATTATACTTTCAGAAGAAAACTTTAAATTTTGCGGACTAAAATATGTTGGTTTAGTTGCTGGGGTTTTTTTTCCTCGATTTATGTGTCTGTTTAATCTACACCTTGAATCTCACCTTCATTCATCGAGAAGTGAGGTTGTTATCATTATTGATATTTCCCGGACATTCACTAACATTCACACATGTTGCCAGGAGGTCATATTGATGTAACGACAGTTTCCCTAAGCATATTTATATTCATTGCTGTATGAGGGGGGGGAACTGTGTTTTATCGATTGAGCGAGGGCCAGCGGCCGTATACATTATAGGACAATCAAAAAAACCACTTCAGGCTTTGTTTACTTTGTTCCCCCCCCCCCCCCCCCCCTCAGATGAGTGAAGACTTTCTATGATTTCTTCTTCTGCTGCAAGTTGCGCCGGGGGCCAATCAGCCAGCTTTACATATTCATTGCCCGAGCACAAAATAATTTATTACAACAAACAAGCTATTAATAAAAAATCAATAAGAGTCTCCCAGACGTGCTGTGTGCAAAAGCGCTAATGAATTTTTAAAAAGCTCTTAGGTGGAACAAAGTGGAGAAAAAAAAATGGAAAAGAAGGTGCTTGATGGATCAAAAAAATTGTTTTTGCCTAGATCTCATAGTCACCATGAATTATTTTGTGCATGCGTGTGTGTCTGTGCGCGGCAGAGAGAAAAATGAAAGGCGGAAAAAAAGCGATTAGCATGCTCGTTTATTGCTCCTCACGTTGCATTTATGGCTGTGTTGATATGTGTTAAACATGTGCTGAGGCATTTCATATCTCCGGGGCTCATTTGCTTTTATTTGACCTTCGAGTGCCTTTTTGGCTGCTCCGTGTTAGCCATTGGACAAAATTCATTTATCATATTTATAAAATGTGTTAATGTTTCACACTCTTACCCTGTATAAGGAAAAAGGATTTCAGCATAAAGTGGATTGCTGAGGCGAGAAGCCTTCTCTAGTCCACATCAATGATTTAAAAAAAATGATTCACTGATAAATACATTTTTAATTGCTATACATGATGAGCATTTGTGACTTGAATTTTCATGGGCTGTTTATGTTGCAATTATATAACGTACAAAGTATTCAGTGTGCAGAATTAAAAGAAAAGCTAGTTTTACTTAGCCACATTCAATTTAGTAGGCATGTCTATCTTGAGTAGACCCACAAAATAAAATCTCTCAAAACCCAAAGAGATAAAAAAAATAAAAAAATCTGTGCCTTTGAGTGTTTCAAAAACCCATTTTAGGGACTCCATTTGGCCTGCATCACTGATTTGGATCTTCTCTTTGTGTTTGACAAGAAAAGCTCAAAGTGAAGGTGCCGACTGCTGCCACTGTATAAAGTACTTCATGATTAGTAAAGAGGAAATTGGTGAGTCATAGTTGCCCCGCCTCTCTTCCTTTTCATATTTAATCATCTCTACCGAGACCTCCATTCAAACAAAACACAAAAAAAGCTCGCCTGGAACCCGATATTAGATGTTCATCAACATCAACGTTGACCTTGGCCTTCCTCTGTCTCTCAAAGCCTCGAGGGAGTTTCCAAACTAGAAACGCGTGATGCCGAACATACACGAGGAGCACGCAAACAAACAAAAGAAGAGTCAGACAGATGGCAAGAGTTGCATTCTGTTAGGATTGATAGACTCCGTATCACCGGTTAATGATCTCCCCGGGGTGCGAGCGAGAAACGATCAAACTGGTCGGCGCGACGGTGACGCACACCTCTGTGACACGACACCGCCAAATCATCTCACCGTTTCCTCTCCCACTTCTTTCAACCTCCTTTTTGCATCTTCCTTCGGGGAATCCGTCGATTCACCCGTTTGTACCGGGTCGCCCACGCACGTCAGGGTACTCTTTTTTTTGCCAACCCGATACAATTTCTGGCTTTGTCCTCGTTCCTCACCGATGGGATTCGTCGACATCCATTCTCATTACTTGTGCAGAAATGACAGGGGAAGGTGCTTAAAAGCGTGAGAAATTATTGGAGATTTCTTGTGATGGGTTTTGCAGGCATAATAGGAAGCTCATTTGTTCGAAGCTATCGTGGGTGCGCTTTGCAAACAGCACGAGAAATTGGTTCAGTGGGTTATGCTGAGGCTGAACTGAATGAATTGTTTTCGCCTTCTCCCCGAGCAACGTGATTTTAAATGTGGGATGAAACACTGGCAGTAATTTAGTCCAACAGATATGTTGATTCAAAATAGACGTGATGAAAACCAAGGCTAATTTCATTTTCATTCGTTTTGCAGATTGTGATTGAAGTTGTAATATCATCAATCACTACTAGATGGTGTCGGAATTGCACTTACTGACATTAATTGTATGTCTAATATTTTTTGGGCGGATATGGGATGATATAAAAAACTGTATATAATATAAAATATCAAATTTTGCATGCGCTCTGTGACTGGTCAGTCAAAGGACACGGATTTAGATAAATATTCCCACATAAGGTTTCAATTGCATCAGGTGCAGAAAAGTCAGCTATGTGAATCGCTACACTCCAAAGGTTCCTACTTTTTGTAGCGAAAGATTCGCCTGGAAAGAAATGAGCTCCTTTTGTCTGTCTCGCACCGATTTTCAATTTATCCCCAAGACGTCTAGACGCCTGGCCTCACCCTCTCCTCACCTCGCCGCGGCTCTCAATCAAATGTACACAGTTGGGTCTTTGTTTTGATTGCCACACGGCCTTCCTATTGTCGGCCGGCGATATGAAGCCATATTGGCGTGATGGGTGCAGGTGAGCCGCAGCTGGCGGATAGAGAGAGGTATGTGTGTATGATAGCAAGCCGCAATCTCCTCTGACTGAATTGCACTGCAGATAAAAAGCAGCTTTTAAAAAGATTGCCGCTTATTGTGATGTTTTTTTTTTTTTTTTTATATTATACTACTTTTTTTTTTATTGCAGGCATACTTTTGTCTATTCCCATAGAAGCTTTTATTTGAAGTATTATTCCCAATATTTATACATTTCATATATATGTATATATACACGAATATCCTCCACAATAATACGCTCATACATCTTTTCTATGACAAAGGGAACAGTCGGCAACCTGCCTCAACCTATTTGTTCAGTGGCTGTCACATCCTGCTGTGCGGTCCATGTCCAGGACAGAACATTCCATTTAAAACGCCGTCAGACCCTTTCAAATAACACAAGAACTTTTTTTTTTTTTTTTAAATGAGCCCACCCACCACCAATCTTTATAGCTCTCATACTTTCACACTCCATTTTGCTCGCAGGCTCCACTCTCCCTATGCTGTCTAATGTCGCCCGCTTACACCCACTGGGCGACGTAATGGCAGCCATCGCTCACTTCTGGAGAAGAAAACTTTGTGCTTCACTTGTGTTGACAACCGCCATGAGGTTCCTGCTGTCTTGTCACTCAGTTCCTTTTACTCTTTTCCTCTGCTAACAACACTATAGGGAAATAAGTGCTCCTTATATTATTCGCAATGCCTTGTCAGCGGGTTTGCAAGGACAGCACATTTGCCTGATCATAAGGGGGAGCTAAGGTCGTATTAAAGAGGAGGAAAAAAATTTGGATAGTCGGCTTTCGGCTGAAATGTCAAGATGAACTTGAAGAGCAATGTTTAAATATCATTTCTAATTGAACAAGATTTCTTCATTGAGACAGAATCTTGTGAATTTTGCCAATCAGCTTCTTGTTAAGAGAAGTTGAAACATTGCGGAATAATTGTATTCACAAGTTTCGACAAGGTCAAAGGTTCATGAAAGCGGTTCGCACAAATACTGTAGCATTAAGCTAGTAGACAACTTGCTAAATTAAATTATATAGTTTGAAGATTTCTAATTACCGCTGCTAATGTCTGTGGCATCTCCTGACAAAGAGTAAATTAGTGGAAGAACAACACAAACGCTTGACACGATCACAAAGAACAACCGCAGCAGCGGCGGCGGCGGGCATACAGGCGGCGGAGACGGCCCCGAGCAAGTAGCATAGTTAAGAAGTCTAATTCTGCAATATGTCCGCTTCTCTCAATTATAATTTCGTCTAGTGCTGGGGGAATGAAGCGGAGATGCTTATTTGTGTAATCGCTTTAACTCGGGTTAGAGCCCCAGAGGTGAGCGTTGGGAGAAAAAAAAAACCCACCAGACGTTCATTATCTCTTTTTAGAAAAGAGAACCAAGATTTCATTACTTAATTACTTGAGTGTTATATTTGGCAGACTGAAAACTGTGTTGAGGGTGATACACTCGCTTTCCAAAACCAAACATGACAAATTAACGAGCGCAAGTGTCAAATGCTTGTATTAGCCGTGAAATAAAGTTGTTGGATATATTTGTTAGCGAAGTAATCAAAATGCTAATGATAGCGAGGGCTACTTAGTATCTGCTAGCAAACTAATAAATAAAGTCGCTGGATATTGTTGTTAGCTAATTAATCAAAATGCTAATGATAGCGAGGGCTAGTTACTATCGGCAAGCACACTAATAAGGTCAAGTAGGTACTTCTAAGTCCCTTACTTTTAGGACTTTTTTATTAACTTGGTCACTGAATAAATTAAACTCCTAAAGTCAAAGTACCACAGACCAGTTAAAGGTTTTATGATGATGAGTTTGAACTTTTCCATTATTCCTAACCGGTGAAATATGTCTGACCTTCCGCTGCATTTGAGTTCATATTTCAACAACAAAAACAGCCCTCACTAAAATGTAAAATTTAAAGCAGAGACGAGAAAAGTCGAGTGACGCTCACGGCTTCCGATCACGCATAACCTGTGTTCCTTCAACGAGATGACATTGAAACATCGAGAAGCATTCCCCCCCCCCCCCCCGACTACATCTGCCCTTTAAATCTCCGTCTCCAGGGTAACCGGAGCAGTAACTCTGGCACCTGTTAAGTTCAGCGGCATAGGCTCAACGGTTCACCTGCAATCACTGCCGTTTTAACGCTCTCCCGCCGTTTTCATATCCACGGCGTCTCGGCGGGCGGCGCCTTTTAATCGGACTAAAACCTATTGTGCTCGCGACGCAATCAAGCTGCAAATTAGCGTTCATTTTAACACGGGATAGTGTTCTGTTTGCTACACACACCTACTACATTCTGCTTGCTGCTTTTGTATTTCCATTCAACGATTATTCCTTGTGTCATTTCTTCATTTTGGTTTGTCAGAGACTTTTGTCACATGACAGCGCACAAAGTCGACACCAAGGGAAAGTTTTCATTCAGTGTTTATCTTCCGTGATTTAATGTTGAGTGTATTTTGCCGAGCACAACTAATGGTGCCTATTTGTGTGTGTGTGGGGGGGAGTCCCCGAGATGGTAACTGGTGTGGTGACCATAGTAACACAGCGGTGGCCATCTGAGGGGTGACGACAACAGGGACAAAGGGCGCTTTCTTCCCTCACTTGTGACAAAACAGATGTGACAAGATGGCTTCAACATTACCTCCTTCTTCACCTCTCACACAGCATAGACACTCGCTTGAGTTTTTTTAGGCTTTGAACAAATTTTCTCTTGTGTTTTTGTCTTCATAGTCCCACCTGGGTTTAAATGCAAAATGTGACATACGACGGCAAACGGTGGACTACTTGTCGTGTAGAATTTTGTATATGAGCGAGACCCACCCGATGTTAATCGCCCCATGTCCTCTCAGACACCTGCGCCGCTCACTAAAATGCATTTATGGAGCCTTCCTGTCACATATACTCGATCTATATTTCATAGGCATTTCAAGGCACTTTCAGATCCGCCCAAGGAGTGTTGTTCACCAGGAGGCATGCCACACTCTGACTTTTTGCCGTTCTCGGATGAGTCTCGCGGTCCCTCGAGCGTTAAAGTGCACTTTTATTTCGAGAAGGATGAAGAAGAAAAAAAAAGTCAGCAGTTTTATGGACACGGGAGATAGAATTCACAACATTGCATAATAAAATGCCTTGAAATATCATTCAAATAAAATCGGTATCAAATATTAGGAGATTTTTCATTGTTTTGCAGATAATGAACACTTCTCTGAAAAGGTTCCAGGTTGAATATTATTATTATTATAATATTATTATTATTATCAAACCGCAATAGCCCGGTTGTCCAGATTACTCACTTCAGAATGAAAACAGATTATATAACTATTATACTGAAGTCAAAGTATGCCAAGGAGAAGAAAAACAAATACACAAAGGCGCCTTGCAAAATCCTTCTTCTCTCTTTAACGCAACGCTAGTAAATGTGTTAATTCTACCTGCACATCTGCTCAACCTCGCCAAAACCTCAGTGGGGATGGTGCAACGCTGGGAGGTGTTAATAATATTTAATGTTAAACACCATCTGTCCGCCGCGCTCGCCGCGAATACCAATACGGGTGGCAAACGTTGCAATCAACTCAGCCAAGATGTCGGGAACGGCGAAGAAAGAGGCGTTGGAGCGCTGAAGTGATGTGAGCGGAGATGACTTTTCTCTTCTCAGGGGAGAAGAAAGTCCTAATGCCCTCCCTTCCCCCTCTCCCTCCCTTTATTCCATATCCCTCCATCTGCCCTGATGTGATAGCATCGCTGATATCAGTTTGGCTCTTCCCGCTGTGAAAAGTATCAGCGTTCTAGACGTGCGTGTCTCAATCTGAATCCGTCAGGTGTATATTTATTATTTTCCATCCTAACCCAATGAAAGCAAACGGAATCTAACTTGGAAATTGCTGCAGGGAAGCTCTGCTTGTGTTTGGAGCATAAATATAACAGGTGATCATTGAGGCTGCATTTGCATTTTAATTCATAGGTGGAAAGTTTAATCTTTTTTTTTTTCCGATCCCAGGTTTCTCCTCCCTTTAACGATGACACAAAAACATTGTTATTATGTTTCACTGAAACGCAACATGTGGAGTCCCTTAAGGCTTTTTACTCATTTACTCTTTGCGCACTTCAGTTCAGCATCAAAACATGTTTGACGTTGGCTTTCAGATGACTCCCACGTATACGCAACCAACGAGCACTTCTAGTAAAGTAGAGGATAACAAGTTCTGATTTTGTGCACTTTCATGCAGCCGCTACCACAATAGGGCTGATTGCAGCACATTCCAAAACCACACTTGGCCTTTTGAATCATTTGTCACTCTCACTGTTACATTTCTTTTTAATGTCACACTCTCAAAGTGGACAAATCATTTATAGGCTTGAGAGGCGCCCGTCACTCACAAATGTGTTTTTGCCTTTCCGCCGTGCACGCTTTGACACAAGAGGGCTGTTCGCCCACTGCTCATTGACAAAGCTGTCATCATCTCCACGAAAACACGATTTCAAGAGAAATTGTTCAAAGCCCGCTAATCTACGGCAATAACGCACATCCATTCGTCCCCCGTGAAAACATAAATGCTCGGGTTTTGGACAAAGTCCCTGCGCTAGCAAAACGATCTTGTTCTACACATTGATGGCTTTATTGATTCTAAAAATGGGTATTTCTGTCTGGATCTCATTGAAAACGACGTCACGCTGACACTGCTGACTTTGACCTTAAGTCGACAAGATTGCATTGATGGGACGCAAGCAAGGAAACACTCCACATCGGTCACGTCAAGGCCTTAAAGATTTTGGTTATTTGGCAAAGTTGTCAAGAGGGGCGGTTCACTCTGACACATTCAAATTTCACCCAAATACTGACTAGGTTTTTAAATGTTAGCTTTATAAACCACAATTGATCATTACCAGAGTAAAGAAGCTGAAGGTGAGAAAGCAAAGCTTAGTGTAGCTGAGATAAGTCAAGAGTAGCATGATCGTCGCCTGAAGGTCAAGGCGCAAGCTGGACAGGCGTGGGGGCTGACCTGATGTTCAAGCCCTATAAGTTAATTATCCCCTTTCACAAAGCAGATGTTTATAATTAAATTTACATGCGACGGTGGAGCGCCGGATGAAACAGAACGGATCTGTCAGGAGGCGTTCAGCAGCCGTCATATACGCAAGAACATAGAAATCTCATTAAAAGGGGAAGATGGGATGGGAATCCAGATGACGTTTCCTCAACACCTTTCCAATCTGTTTGTTGCTAACGTGTCTCATTCGCTTTACAGACGTGTTTTGTGTCATTGGGGGTTGGACCTGCTCCCTCTGGAGAAGATGAAAAGGAAGGATCGGACGCAGCACCCCGAACTTGAACTCGGCGGGTTAAAAACAACAACGCGTTCTCCTTCGAGATTCTCTGGATGGCTAACGCTGGGAGCTATTTCAAACATGCATCTATTAAAAAAAACAAATGCAAGTGGGCGACGTTTGCAGCTCACGCACTCTGAAGACGGGTTGCAAATGTCAACGCTGCTTTTTCCTGTCAGTCGGAACGAACGACGGCTTCATTTGTAGCCGGGTACATACGGGGAGGGAGCTCACATCATCACCAGCCAATATCAAAGTATCTGACAGAGACCTCTAATTGCGCTTATTTCCCACGAGGGCCATACGTCTTGTGCAGCTGAACGAACTTGAGCTGCAATCGTTGGGGAGCGAGGGAGGGGATGGAGCGCACCTGTAGGAAACCGTATCGAATCACGGAGCCGATATTTTTGAAAGGAGACATATTATGCCGTTTTTATCACCGTTTAACACTCAATCACTGCCAGTAACAAACCATACTTGTCTTCTAGAACCATCAGTAGAAAAGCTCCCAGATGTCTAACACATCAATTTACACAAAGAATTGGACCACATTTAAAGGAGGACTTTGCTGAAACCACAGCAGAATAGCCACCACCAGAAAAAAAAACTTTTTCGCAAACAACAGGGCATAAGACTAGCAAAGTGAAGAAGAGCGAAGGGCAAGCAGGAAAAAAAAAAAAAGTGACATCGGGAGAAGCCAGTTGAAATACGGATGTCTCCCGGGAACGTTCAGGATGGTTGGCAAGTATGGCGGCGCTTTAATGGGCCTCATTAGTAAAGCCTGCGATTTCTCCTTATTTCACGTCAAAACGGTACGTTGGCGAATGAACTGCGCCGCTCTCCCCCTCTTTTGTCCCGGATCAGGGATTTAATTAACTATTGACCGTGCCACCAACAGCAGGAGACGGAAAAAAAAAATGGACTGAACGCTAATGGCCTGAGAAGAAATCGCGTGCCTCCGAGCGTTCCTCCTACCTCCTGGCAACGTTTCAAATTTGTGGAGAAGCGACTCTGGCAGCACCAGAAAGCCCCCGCCCCCCCCAAAAAAAATCACAAAAACTCAATGCAGAGGAAATTACAATTTCTATAAGTTGTTTACTTACTCTACATGCTTTACACCATCACATACAATTAGAATTAATTGATTAATCGCAAATTGGTCACTGAAAAATAATCGTCAACAACACCGAGGCAAGCGTTGATGCAGCTGCGCCTGGACATCACAGCGCTCATAACAATAAGTGATTAAATCAAATTTAGGAGCATGTTCGAAATTACGAAACCATTCGTCTGGCACGGGCGGCCCCGTTTGTGATGGTATCGCTTGCCGAGACGATCGATAATTCAATAGATTATGCGCTCGCCTCGTGAAAAATTAAACGCAATCATAACAGCCAGAGGATATGCGTCGTGATCAAATGAACGCATTTTCTATCATATCGGAGCGATTATTTCTATGTTTAAATATTGTGCTCGTGGCAAAGGTGCACACAGCAGAATTGAAGAAAGTATGACAAAACATTTTTGATTTTATTTCATCATGACTGTATTTTTTGCGAAAGGTCAAATACTGATTGCGATCACGCCTGCATTGAATATAAATGCAATGAATGGAGCTGCTTTCGTTTGCCAGAAATTAAATAAGTTTTATTCGCTCCCACAACGGCGCATACACCCCTTTCTACCCGTGTCCAATTATTCCCAAATTTTACGTGCACCGATGCTTCTACTCTTGGTCCATTAATCTCCCCTTTGGAAAATTAATTACAGCAGGAAATTGAAAGTCACAAAGTAGACCTTCTTGCACTTCTTCACAGAGTGGCTTTAAAAGGATGTCTTTGCTATTTAGTCCACTTTGGACTGATGTGCTTTAAAGGAAATTCCTGATAGCGGGATTAGCGATACACAATGGAAGCGCGGCTCATTCAGCATAACTTTGTAATTGTGTTTTAAAACCGTTATCTCTGCCGTTAAATTGGTGGCCATACGCACACTTTGCGTTTTTTTTCTTTCATTGTTTTTTTTTTTTTTCATGATAGCACCCATTTGACATGCCCTGCATATTCGATAGTATTGGGACATTTGGGTATTGTGAAGAAGTGAAAATATACAGAAATATTAATTTCGTCACTACGGGTTAAGATAAAATCTAGGAAATGTCTCCGTGCGAAAAACAAATAGTCAACAGGAGCCTGTTTCGTGCTGAGCTTTATGACGCAACGCCATAGAGTGTGTTTTATGAAGCCTTAAGCTTTATGGATATTTAAGTCTCATAGCGAAAAGTCAACAGGATCTCCCCCGGATCACTCTTCCGAGATAGACACCCGACGTATCGCGCTTGTTGTCACCGAAAACCCGAACGCAAGCATTAAGCGGCGAGCAGGGCGATAGATCCAATTGTGTTTGAATAAAGGCCAGCCAACGCCATTCCTCTCAGCACATCACTTAACCTGTGTAAACACCGCTCAGAATAAATGAGCATTATCTTAGAGCGCGCGTAGCCGATGGAGATAACCGGGAGAGGGGGGGGGGGGGAAAAACATCCACTTTCTGGACAATGAGGCTGGCGGTAATGAGAATTGATATGTCGGTGTGTGTGCGTGCGTTTTATTTTATTTATTTTATCCGGCAACCTAGTTGCTTTGTGTACAAGGATGTTGACAGGTTGCGCCTTAAGAAAATTGATGGCTGGGCCACCATCTCAATCATCCATCTACCAGTCAACCACACAATGTCGTGACGGAGGACAGGTTAGCCTTCCCGAGTATGTCACGTCGGTGGATGGATGGAGATGAGGACAAGATGGACGGGAGGAGACGAAACCTTCGGAGGCCCGTGGGCCCTCTGACAATTTTACTTTGCGGGAGGCGGGTTGGTTTTCATTACACCTGCCCGTCAAGCCTGCTGCCAATCAGCCGTATGTAAATGTTGAATTACGTACATACTACGTGCTGAGGGTTAGCTTAGGTCCGCTCCGTCGCTGTATTCCGAGTGTAAATCAGAACCTTAAGCAGCCAATATCCTGAGCTAGCCCTTCCGCTCTCTCTTATCTCCCGAGCCATATATTGCTTCTCCCAAGCAACAATTTCCCCGCCTCCCCCGCGTGAAGATGGTCTTTTATTGCATTGTGAAATGCATGAGAAGGGCAGAAGGGAGGACGTGCGGATTTATTTGGAGGAAAGTCAGAGGAACGCTCTGTTGAGAGAAGCTTTTCAGAGTTTTTTTCCTTCTAAAAGCAGATTGCTGTTGGGGTCAAATGCTATTTGGTGTTTTGCATTCAAGTGTTTTTGTTCAGATGAAAGGATTGCTCTTTGAACTATAAATTTTAGCCTCGTTGAGTGGTACCGCTAACTTTTCCGTGCGGGTAGTCAAACTCAGTTTGGTGGACTTTCGAAACTACATTTCCCATTGAGATCAATTATATATGGAATCAATCCTTCCAGAATCCAGAGTATTAGTTCTTGCGTACTCACCTTGCTTATAAAATGTAGTTTTCTGTTATCGGTTTCAGGAACAGATTTTTTGGGTTGACATGATTTCTTACGGGAATATTTACATTTCGCAAATGGTTTCCGTATGTAAAACAAAAGGTCATATAGATAACGTATGTTCCATTCATTTACGATATGAGATGTGCTACGCTCGAATGGCCGTGATTAATTTTGTCGGGAGTTTGACAAATCGGCGCGTAAAATGCGCCATATTTCAGGAGTCCATTGTGAACGCAAGGCTGAACACGAGGTTGGTGTCGTTGGGGAAATAATGAACGTTTCGGGAACCGCAAATTACGAGGACTATTTTTCCCGTTGAATTTGTTGAACACAGTGATATGCAAAAAAAAAAAGAGAAGAATTCGTATGATTAATTCCATTTTTCACTCGCGACGGCAGAGCAGATTGGCAGAGCCCGTTTTGATCCCGGCGGAATCTCCGTAATCCGCTGCATTAGACAGCAGATTGAAGACATTTGTTGCGTGCAATCCTACGGATTATTGAGAGGAACACTGACAACAAAAAAGAAGCAAATACAATCCAAGAAGAGGCCTTTTTTTTTTTTTTTAGACATATGAATAAACATTAGGCTACTACCGCTAGCAAACACAATTATTGTTCAAAATGGACGGCGTGAATTCTCTAAATATTTTCTCATCCAAGATTTGCAAGAATCATGAAACGTTCGGAACACACAAAATATTCTCGTGTCATGAGTCTCACAAAACTACTTTTAAATAGCGCATGGTTGACACAGGTTTTGCAGTATTTGGAAAACAAATCATATTTCAAGGTGTTTAAAGGCTTTCACCTTACTGACACCGCCACATCATTTATATTCCGCATCATTTTTCAGAGCTGTAGCTGAAATTTGAATAGATACCAATTTGCATGGCAGAATCACCACGCTGTTTGCGTTGACGCGCCCCACACCTCGGCTCACCTCGCTAGCACACATCAGTAACAATCTTATTTACCGCCCCATTAATCACTGGAATTCTTGACACCGTGAGTGTGTGTGTGTGTGTGTATCAGTGACAGTAAACCTTCTTTGCATTATAAAAGCACTCAGGCTGATGACTCAAAGTGAAAATGCAAGTCTAACATAAATTATTTGGCTGTGCTTATTTCCATTAAGTATATGGATATGACCGATCTGGCCAATGTATTTCATTGATTACCTTAGATATGATCATAAAAGGAAGAGAGCAGGTCATGAATTATAGGAAAAAAAGCTCATGCTAAACCCCTGATAGCAATACGCGGTACAAAGTGGATGATGAACCTCCTCCAAATTCTTTAAATGATCTTGGCCAACCTTCAGTTTGAAAGTCTACACTATCGATGTGCACTCTTTGTCCATTTCTGTCCATCAAACCCACGGCGGTACCGAGGCCAGCCCTGACCTCCCCGCACCCGTATGCTAATTTCGCTAATGGACCCCCTTTAGCTGACCAATGAGCCATTTTTAAAACCATTTGTCACACCTGGAACACTACTTCTTCCACTGCGGCGCTTCCTCATTTGAAACACTGTGTCGCCTTCTTGTCTAAGGGAGACTGGCTGAAGGCGATAACTAATCCACAACAAATAAGTGCATGCTGGAAGCTAGCAGCGACGGGACAGGAGCTCAGAACAAATGGCAATGAATAAAATCTCAAAGGCAACGAGGCAAATGGGAACAAAGCACATGAAATAGAAGACAGGAAAGGCGCTAACTATCAGCTAGCTTTTAGGGTGTAGCTAGCTAGCTAACTAGCGCACTGTAGTTATAGAGATGGGCTAAGTATTGTGATAATTGATTGCACCAAATAACCACTCAAATTTTTAAATGACGAGGGAGCAGCGACTCGTGCGGAACACCAAAATGATGATCCACTCATCCTATCAAAAAGTATCATCTTTTACTTGAGTGATTCGTTTTAGCCCTATTTCAAAACCTCAGGGATGTGTGGTTCTCCACTTTAATCTGGATCTAATTTCACCTAGATTTGCATGCATACATAAAATAAAACATCTCAGGTCGAGCACAGTTCATTTCAAACACAAGGACACGCTCAAAATGTTTAGGTGCATGTTTTTTTTTCCCTTCCCATTTCCAGGCCTGCAGTTTATCTCCCTTTATATTGTGAAGAAAGTTGTTTTTGTGGGGGCACCGAAGTCAAAGACTGCATAACAGATGCAAAGCAAAAAAGATAACAGAACAACTTTTTTGACACGGTTAAAACTAAAAAAAAAAGAAGAAGTTTATCTTACACGAGCACATTGGTATAACAAATTACAGATCAATAATTTAGATCAGCAATTTGGGGGATAACGCCAATTTTTTTCTTAAAACGCAGAAGAATCCAGCACAATTATTAAGGAATTGGAAAAAGTTCAAATCTTACAAGAATAAATTATTCCTTTTCATGCTAGATTTTATTGTGTGTCTCTATTACTTTCTTGAAAGAGGCATCGAGGCCAAATAATGAAGCTCCTTTAGTCGTGACTGCACCTGTGCTCTCTGCAGGAGCAATAACCCTAATGAGTGTGCGCGTGTGCGTGCGAGAGGCCATGAAATGAAAGTAATTACAGCGGGAAACGCTTTTTTTTGTCTGCTCGCTTCCTCTCATCTCAGCTTTTCCGTGCTTCGATGCTTCTGCGGTGCGTTTTAGTTTACGTGAGCGTACGCGGGGCCCCGAGCTCTCTCTTGCTGGCTTGATTTTTTTGTCAGAGCAGCTCACACTCCTCTAATTCCAATGAGGCTCCTTGAATCAACTGGAGTTACAGCAGGTCCGGAGAAAGGGAAGGGAAATATACTTGCTGCCGCACGGCTCACTAGAATGGAACTGAATCGAGTCACCGTACAGGAGACGTTCTTTGCCGTTCAATAAAAACACACCGTCATATATTCTTTACCCTCTGCGGAGAGAAATTAGTGGCGTACTGATGAGCCGAGAGAGGAGTTGAGACATTATTATGAATCACACTTTTTTTTAGATAAATTGTTGCTGCAAAGAGGCAAAGACTGCAGAGACCTCAAGTAGGTTTCATTATAAATACATTAATAAATAAATCATCACTGACAAGTGTGATCATGGAAAGAATCTTACTTTGATTTTTCCTCATCTTGTGTACAATAAGCCTTTGTTTACAATTATTAAATTCTGCATGCAAGGACGGCGGGTTATCACATCTTATATCACCAGTCCCCATTCATTGTGTGACACCCCAAGCCTTGCACATGTTCTCTCCTCCCCTCAATCATTCAAAATGTTCCTTCTCTTGCAGCTTTTCGACCTAGAGATGAACAGCAATATTTAACGGCGGCTCGGAAACGCCGTCAAATGGTCCTTGAGTGTCTGACAATAACCACAAAAGCTCCAGAGAGAGAGTGAGGCAGCAAGAATGGAAGATAAGAGGGTTAACAAAGAGCCTGTCACAAGACGGAGGCACTTTTTCATTGTCTGGAGCATTTAATGAGCAGGAATTAAACAATGACAGTATGTAATAACCTGCGAGCGGGCGAGTTGATACTTGGCTTGCTTCGGCGCACATACGGGGATGCTCATTTGCAGCTTTTAATAGACTTGAGGGGCTTAAAAAAAGTTGAGAAAACATCACACATTTATCACCGGCAAAGGCATAAACAGGATGATGCCTTTAATCGTATCATTTCCGCAAATAGTGGTGTTTACTCAACTGCAGATGGTGCGGGCGTCTCTTGGGGGGAGGCCTTTATTTGTACAAATCGCATTTTCAATATACAATGCTTCCTCGCTATTTTTGTGCTAACTGCAGATGTATTGAACAAAAAAAGTTAGACGCAACTGAATAGTCTCTTCTTTGCATACCATCAGGGAGGTTGAGGTCTAATTATTTCTTGATTAAAATAACTCTTTTGCAATTTCCTGCTTTTAAAAGAGAATTGCGCATTCTGTATTTAACAAACCCATGCTAATGTCTGCTAGCTTAATGGTAGCGCACAATGCAAAATGCCTTAGATGGGATAACGTTTCAGCAGAAGTCAGCTAAACTAGACCAGCCCACCACCAAAAAAAAAAAAAAATGGATATAGCCAAATGGATGGTTAATTGGGGGCAGGGAATTAAGTGCTTACATTTGATATCAAAAGTGCTTTATTAGGAGGTCTGTTTCACTGTCACCATTTCGTGTTCCATTAGATTCTATTTTAGTCGACATTATGCCTTTGGTCCATTAACAAATGATAACTTTTGTAAGTGCTTTGAGTGCTTATGACTCATCAGTCTGCCATTTTAGTGGAATAAATTGCTCAACGAAAAGAACAGACAGTATGAAAAGGTTGATTATGATTCAACATCACACACACCCACTCCATCAAAGTTTGTCTTAAATCTGGAGATGGTTGAAACGCTTTAATTGATGTAAAAAAAAAAAAAAAAAGTAATGTCCTGATACGGCAATGTAAGAATGCTGATGCCGGTTTTCAGATATTAAAAGTTGTTGGAAAAATAGATACCTAAAAACTCCACTCAAGTGCAACGACAAAGTTTTTGTCCTCGGTTACATCCCAACACCAGCCGCATTAAACGCTCCGGCAGTGTGTGAAATTCCTCGCGATGACATCACGTTACAAACGACTCACAAACAACCCCAGCTCGCCACAGTGCCTTGATGAGTCTCATCCTCCACGTTTGATGCTCGCTGAGCTCTAAAACGGCCTCCCTACGTTGGTCGCCCCGCACGCTAGCCGATTCCAATTAAATGCCGGCGGTAAATAATATCGTCGCGCTGCAGTGCTCGCATGGTGCAGGAGAACAGGGTAACAACAGGCCCCCATTGAGGAAACGTCTCATGTTGGGGCGGGTAATTTTCGCCGGGGAGTATGCTGGGAAAAAGACACAAGGAGATGATGGCTTGTCCTCCATTGTTGGGGTTGAAAAGTATGATTAGACTTAAAGAGAGGTTTGAAGCAGAGGGGAAAAAAAAACACAAAAGCCTCATCTGTTGCTCTCTGCGGGGAGTACGAGAAGATTTGATGGACTCAATTTGAGTAGAAAATGATCAGTTGTGAGACGGTCGGGGGGCCGGCAAGAACATAAAAACGAAATGATACCAAACATTCATCCAGCTATGTTCCAGAAAGCAAAGATATAGGTTGAAAAAAAATCTGCCAGTTTAGGGAGAGTCTCTAAAAAAACAAAAACAAGTAGTTGTAGTAGTACAGCTTCGTGACCTACGAGAAAACTTTTGGTGTAAAAAAGCAGATGTTGGGGAATAGCATTAAATGCAATGGACTTCAGCATTAATCAAATATGGATGCCATTTTTTGTTGCCTCGCAGTAGAAAGTCAAAGGATGCAACAAAAACATTGTGACTGCAGCGCTGAAATGGGTCAAGCGGAGTGCAGTGGATGGGCGGTCTGAGAAAATGCTGGTTGTCCGGATACACAGCGCCCCCTACAGGACAATGGAAGATTATCACCTTGACGGAGCAAATCTTGCTTGAGGGGGAGGTGGTGGATCACACTAACAGGTTAAATGAAAACAGCATCGTGGAAAGTGTTCAGAGCGAATTTATGATTCACTCTTTTGGCCTCAAAAGGGAGAGCAAAATAATAGCCTGCCGCGCGTCCGTGCATGAGCGCACTAAACGGTTGGCTGGTGTGAGCGCTGAGGCAGAGTCAGTGACTTTCTACTCCTGATAATCTGGATTAAAAAACTGTGGGACAGCAGCATTAAACACTGCTGCCTGGGCATCACACAAATACACACATAGTGTCAAATGTGATCCAGCAGTTTTCATACGCACTTGCGTCACAGTTCAAATGCTTTCACAATCTACAAAAGGAGATTCCCGCTCTTGGGAATGTTTGACCGAGCATCCTGATTTGAGAACGTCATGGTTAAAAGTGGGCCTGCCCCGGTGGGCCTGAAATTTGATTGGATTTTGGGCAAGGGATGACATGTGTGAAACTGAGATGACTTTGCCATCCAATATTTTGCAAGGGAAGTTTCTTTTTTTACTTTATTAAACCCATCTGTTTGCTGCTACCATTTGATAATCTGTCTTCTATTTTAATCTATCCCAGTGCATCTCAATCTGTGATTATTATTCTACAACATTCGTGTGCAGTGATTAAAAAAAAAAGTTGCACAGATAAAAAAAAAAAAAAGTTTGAATGGTGGCAAAGCATGCCATTGTTGCCACTGTACTAATCTGGGTATTTGTTGTCAAAGTAGGACCACACAACACAACACAAGAGAGCACAATGGATGGCGGGCGACAGGAGATGTGCCACAATTTTGTCAAAAAGTCCAAATGAGAATCCATAGTGTTTACACTGGCACTGCAGGACTGAGGCGACCCCCCCACCCCTTGCAAAGAGGTCGCCATATCAGGCCAGTTGAGTGGGTCATTGATTATCTGTCAGTCGTGTGAGAGCTGAAGGCCCATTAAGTCGGGAGCGTCACAAAACATGATGACATGCATGCCAATGAATATGTGAGAAGACTTTTCAAGCAAAAATAACAAATTGGTCAAAAAATAGCCCCCCCCCCAGTCATTAACATAATGAACAAGACTAGTTCTAGAGAAACACACAAGAGCATCACGGCAGACTAACAGCATTTCCTTAAATAACTCATCACTCTCAATAAAAAAATGTCACTCCATCATCCTCAGCCTTCCATCTGTAGCAAAGCAAAACATTCTGGATTGATGGCAGTCTGTACATTGGCTGAGAGGCTGCAGGTGAAAAGCTGTTATCAGGCCAGGGCCGCAAGATTACTTCCAGCAGCTTGCCCTGCTGAAATCCTCCCAGGACACACACACACACTTACACACGCTGCATCCCATACCAACTCATCCTGATGTTGATAGACAGCCACACAATTGTTTTCTCTTTTGGCTCCGCTATATCTCACTTTGATTTGTCTATTCTTGATTTCCTCCAGGTCCAGCCTAAGTCAACAGCTTCGGGTCAACAATGTAAACTCACGAAAGAGCCTGCCGCTCTACTTGGAAGCATTCGTCCCCATTTATTTATTTTACGATTCGGTGTAGCCGCCACTTTGTTTATAAACGGCGGAGCTGCTCGTACCTGGGACGGCGGATGCACAAAAGAGATTCTTCCATCTCATTAAAAGTGATGAACAATCGCATTGCGATGACCTCGACTTGACGTGGAAGAAATGTTGTCCCGTACCTGCTCCCCCAGTAAGACAAAGCGGTGTGTTCAAGCTCTCGCTCCTATTTGAGCAGGTCTAAGTGACTTGACAGAGTGGCTCCAGTCGCTCGCCTTAGGCTACCGGTGGATTGTACGAGCCGTTTTGCAAGCAAAGGAGATAAACGCAGTCGGGTTGAAAGACAAAGAGCGGCGGTGGCTGCTGAGGTACTACCAAGCGTGGGTCGGTTAATGGATGGGTCTTTCCCGCAGTAATTCAAGACAATGCGGAAGTAATGTGGAGTTGTTCTACAGAGCAAACGTGGGGAAGCAAGACAGATGTCGGGCACGGTCAAAAACGAAGCAAGCGACGACAACAGAAATTTGTGTAAGCTTCCAGCATTTTTTATATTTTATAATATATTTAGAAATCGGTTTTCTGTCCCCATATCAAAGTCAAAGTCAAAGTCAAAGTCTGCTTTATTGTCAACATCTTCACATGCCGAGACACACAAAGAGATCGAAATTACGTTTTCCCTATCCCACGGTGACAAAACATATTACACGATAGACATACAAGTAAACAACGAAATATAAAAAACAAGAAGGCACAAACAATAAATAATAAGAGTAAAAATAAATAATAAATAAATAGATAAGACAACGAATAAAAGCCAGTGTGCATACAGACAGTAAAAGTACAGGACGCTACGCAGAACGGGGAAGCGAGTTCAGGATCCTGACAGCCTGGAGTATGAAGCTGTTTGAGAGTCTGGTGGTGCGGGAGCGCAGGCTTCTGTACCTCTTCCCAGAGGGCAAAAGCTCGAACAAAGAGTGAGCGGGGTGACTCACATCACTCACAATCGTGGTCACCTTGCGGGTGAGATGGGAGGTGTAAATGTCCTTCAAGGAGGGGAGGGAAGCACCAATAATCTTACCAGCCGTGTTCACTATGCGCTGCAGGGCCCTCAAGTTGTAGTCAGTGCAGCCGCCACCCCAAACAGCAATACAGCTGGAGAGGACGCTCTCAATGGTGCCACGGTAAAACGTAGTCATGACGGCCGGAGGGGCGCTCGCTCGTCTGAGTTTCCGCAGGAAGTACAGGCGGCGCTGGGCTTTCTTAGTCAGTGATGCGGTGTTGGTGGACCAGGAGAGATCGTCACTGATGTGCACCCCCAGGAACTTGGCGCTGCTCACTCTCTCCACCACAGCACCGTCGATGGTCAGCGGCAGGTGTTGGGTGTGACCCTTCCGGAAGTCCACAACAATCTCCTTGGTCTTGTCGACGTTCAGCAGGAGGTTGTTGTCCCTGCACCACGTGGTTAGAAGGTCAACCTCCAGCCTGTATTGAGTCTCGTCTCCCTTGGTGATGAGACCCACCAGAGTCGTGTCGTCAGCAAACTTCACTATACGGTTGTCGCTGTAGGTTGCAGTGCAGTCATGCGTCAGGAGGGTGAAGAGCAGCGGACTGAGCACACAGCCTTGGGGGGCCCCCGTGCTCAGCGTGATGCTGGCGGAGATTTTGTCGCCAACACGTACTACCTGTGGCCTCTGACAGAGGAAGTCCAGTAGCCAGTTGCAGAGATAGGTACTGAGGCCCAGCGTGTCAAGTTTGCTGATGAGGCGTTGTGGCACAATGGTGTTGAAGGCAGAACTGAAGTCCACAAACAGCAATCTCACATACGAGTCCCTTCTCTCCAGGTGGGTGAGGGCCGAGTGGAGGGCAGAGCAGATGGCATCCTCAGAGGACCGTTTGGCTCGGTACGCAAACTGGAAGGGGTCAATGGTGGGGGGGAGAACGGATCGGATGTGCTCCTCCATGACAAGCCGCTCAAAATATATAAATAAGAATAAATGGAACTCCTTGCCGAAGTTCAACATAGTTGCTTTGCTCCACAATGCCACCAAACTGTGCAATGAAATAATATTTTGGGCGTGAGCTCAAAATCAACAAACACCAACAATCGTTTCCGAATCGGCAACGACAAATCGGAAACATGACCACTGCATGTCTACCCTGAAGCCTCAGCATAGTAATTCTGGATCCCAAGTGCGTCTGATAGTGTCCAAAGACTGAGCAGAAGGAAAAGACAGATCCCGTGCAAGACAAAAACTACAAAGTCAGACGGGAGAGGATTGGATGAAGGGCAGGACGGAGCCATACGGAGTGACACAGTTCAACAGACGGGGAGCTATGGGAACATTTGGAGAATACATGAGGCAGTTATGAACCTATTTGGTTTCTCCTACGGGGGCACCCGAGTGTCACTAATGGCCAAGCAGGGGCTGGTAAACACATTTCGGTGACGACGCGACACTGCCGGAAAAACAAATTAAACTCTCTTCTCTCATTTCACACGCTCTCAACCCCTTTCTCCCCACATCCCTCCATCACTCATTTCTTTTCCACCCCTCTGCTCAGCTCGCCTCTTTGCCGTCTGTCTTCTGCCTCGCCTTCATTTTGTCTTGCGGTCATATAGCCCTCGTTTGTTCTGCGACTGGCTGAGGAAAATAAAAACAAGGCCATATGCGCGAGGAGAAGATGTGTTACTGCCCAGGACATGCCGGCTGCTTTAACAACATCACGGTGGGAAGGGAGATGCCGGATGGCTTCTGGCCGGGTGTCGGACATGTAGGCCAGTGTAATGAGGCTTGTGCGGACTCTTGTCCACAATGGACATCCGAGTTAACAGCTCAGAACTAGACAACACGGTGCACAATGGCGACATACACGTACAATTTAAGAAATGGTTTTATTGGCCTAGCCCAGGGGTGGGCAAACTACGGCCCGCGGGCCACATCCGGCCCACGGGACCGTTTAATCCGGCCCGCCAACCCTGAACAAATTGTATTATTAAACTTTTTTTTTTTTTGGTCATTTTGCCTGCAATGACTGCGTTTTCCCAGTAGATGGCGAAGCGCTCGCCTGCGCATTTACTACCGGAAGCCGTGTCAGAAAGCTCGGTGCACACTCACAAGTGCGTGTACGTAGTAGTACGGACTTGGCGCACTCTCGCTCTATTCGTATCAGTCCCGAATTTAGAGCGTGGGCTTTGACGACAGCATTCTTATAATTCGCGCGCTGAGCTTTCAGATGCAGTTTTGCGCTAAAGCCACCCACAAACCTTCCCCTGGAATCCTTCCATTAAAATGAGTGGCCCGAAAAAAAGAAGTGAGTGCCGAATGTTAAAAAAGAGTGGCCAATTTGGCTCGACGTACGCGACGTGACGTTCAGCCACATCAACATCAACCCGTCACAGATCAAGGTAAACGGACCAACACCTCGGATCTCGCCTAAGAATTGCCACAACAAATTTTACTCCAGACTATGACGCACTAGCAAAAAAGGGAGACCAACAACACTGTTCCCACTGAAAATAAACGGGAGGCTCTCAAGTTTATTGTAAAAAAATGCATTTTGAATATGATTTGTACACATAGCAGGGATTGAAACTAGCGACCATTCTCATTTTCAAACAATGCAGGATGCTCAAGGACATTGATGCACCACCTATTTGCGACTAATCTTAACCTGTAAACTTCTTAAGGCTTACTTTAAGGAGGTGTTTCCCGTTTCCTCACCTCTGTTACCAGGTGTTTGCGAGTTAAAACTCTGCTCTGATTTTCAGATACCCCTCACCGTGTTGCTGTTTTGATTACTTTATTTGGATGTATGCTTTCACCGATTCTTCAAGATGATATATTTGGTCAGAATGTTTGCAGTTTGATGTGATCTCATAAGATAAACATTTTTCATTAATCTGACCTGCAGGCACTGAAGTGATGGAAATTGTTATTCATAATAACAGTGTCGTATTTTATGAGAATCACTGATAGCAGTTTTTTAGTGAATTATTATTTTTTTAATGCTGTTAATAAATGCATTTGTTCTCAAAAAAATTGTTTGGAATATCCATGCTTTACTACCTACTAAAGGCCAAGATCTTTTATGCAATGACCTTTACAGGTCGCTTATATGACTTCACACAACGCCTACGTCCATCTGCTCCTGGTCCGGCCCTCCGGTCCAAATTTAGAACCCAGTTCGGCCCGCGAGTCAAAAAGTTTGCCCACCCCTGGCCTAGCCAGTTTGATGTCAACAATATGTATTGTCGAAATACGATCAGATATTAATAAACAAGAAAAATAAAATATTCGGTAGGACTGCAACTGACAAGTATTTCAAATATCAATCTGTCAATTATTTTGTCGATTAATCGGCTACAAAACTGGGGGTTTTTTTCAGTTTCCATCCCTTTCTTTAAAAACTGAACATTAATTTATGCTTTAATTGACTATCAAAAATCTTTATCCATTACGTAATTGATTCATTGCCGATTAATCGTCGCACCTAGTGCATTTCTCGACAACATCACTGGAAAGTCTCCTCCCAGCTCGACTAGATTGCCGTTCTTCTAGCGTCGAAACGTCTTGAGCGACGTTTTCAAGGCCTGCCGTGTTTTCACATTAGTGAGGCAACATTAAATCGGCCAATTTCCTGCACTTGCATACGTCTAATAGAAAAGAGCATATTAAAGCTATGCAGCGGGCACTTGGCTGCGGATTTCTTCACCTCAATCTAATTTAATCCACCCAGTAAACGCAGCACGGGTAGACGTTCCTCTTATCTTTGTTTACATAAAAGTAATGACGTGGATGAAGCCTTGGGCCCAAAAGATTCATTCCGATTGATTGCGGCGCCAGATGTAAGGGAGCCGCGACACAAAGAGCAACGGCGCTACTTAGCATTACAAATTCCAATGGCTTGTGTGAGGGCTTTGTTTTGATTCCACATTTACACTCTTGCTCTCCATTCCATGTCCCCATTTAGTTTTCCAATTTTTCCTCACCCGCTCTCCTCACATCACACCCCACTTGCATTCTGTTATCGGGAAAGGTGTTAGAAGAATTCGTTTAGCACTTACAGTGAGCAGTGTGTGTGCGTGTGTGTGTGTGTGTGTTACTACTGGGACTTACCACCAGTGTTAGAAGGGCATCACGGGTCGCAAATTTACTAAATACTTGAGAAAGTCTCCCTGACACTTAGATGTCGAAAGGGCAGCCATGTTGATTTCAATTTCGAAATCCGCAGTTTACATCTCCTAACTTTTTTGTGAATAGTGTAAATTAGCAATTCCACTAGTCTCCGTCTTTTCTCTTACTCGTATGCCTCCGACGGGGGGGAATAACAGAAGTGAAAACAATGAGCGTTATCACAACAGCCGCTGAATTCACAGAGATAAGAAAATTCATTAAGCGCTCGCGCGCTAATGACGCACGAGATGAAATTACGGCAAGGACAAAAGACAGCCTGAGCGACAGGAGCGGAGGGAGAGGAAGCCGAACGTGCGGGAGGAAATGTAACACCGGATTGTATCGTGGCATGCCGGCTCCGACGGGCCCGTCGACCTCTCGGAGTCGGAGAATGAAGGCGGGCCTCGGTCGCTTTGTCAACGCTCTTGTCTCTTTGCCTTTGTTTTGCAGTTGGTCTCCCGCCGCCCTCCTCGTCTTCCCTGTCCGTCTGATATTTTTCGCCCTGGGGGAAATCGAGGTTGAAAGTCACGCGCGCATGCTTGCGGTCGCTCGGTCGGCTCGCCCCGCCAAGGTCGCTCCGAGCGTGCGACTCGGTTATTCCCGACTACTGTGCCGTCGAATATACTTGATGTGATTTTTACTTTGGTGGTGTACCTAGTAAAATGTGAGCCTTGGTTGGCAAACACTGCGTTGACTCATAACATTACGAAGCGGAGGTTGATCCTACTGTCCGAAAACAAACCGTGCGCGGTCAAAGTGATGCACTGCAAATTCATCTTTGCCGCACGAAACCTAATCCAGAGCACGCTTAACATTTTCTGCGACACGAGCGCACGCACATAGATATAGTATATAAGTACCATCTGGTGCCCATTCCGCGGCCCTCTGGCTTCCATGTTGGATTACCCCTACAGTATTTACCTCTTTGCAAATCCAGCCGGGTATTTTTGATAGGGGCCATCTGTAATCTGAAGGTTATATTTGCATCGGGTGTGTGTGTGCGCGCACATGTGGTAATTTGTCCCCCGCTCAGCGTTGGGATGGTATCATCTTGCCCGCGACATCTGTTCAACACGAGGCTGAGGGTTGCACGGTGGGGTAGTGGGACGAAACAGGCCGCGCAAATGCATCCAGACGCACTCAACACTGATCATTAGGTTCCTACTGTTCACATAATTTTGACGGAAGCGTTACACTGTTCGAGGGGATGCCATGCGCATGATCGTGTCCGTTTTGTGCCACGATGAAATATGACAGAGCGCCGTGCCATTTCCTGCCTGGCAAAGAGAGTGCCCATCTGGATGCGAGCGAGTGCTGTCCGGCCTCTTGTTGTTGTTGTTCCATGCTGTTGCCATTTCTCGTGTCGAGCCGCTACTCGTTTCCGCACCGCGCAGGGTGAACGCGGGGACATGGAGGGAAATGGAGGTGAAACTGTTCTTTGTTTAAACTACCGAATTGAACGAGGATAAAACCTGTGTTGTTGTTTTCCTCAAACTCCTCTTACAACGTTAGCGTTACAAATAAATACTTTACAGATAAAGATTGCAAAACAAAGCACTACAAGTGTAAAGACCTACACAGAAAATACAAAAACATACAGCGGAAACTCTCCATAACAACCCAGGCTAACATATGCTAAGATCTTCCAACAGTCAAGATGAACAGTACTGCATTAAGTCATCATACTTCCTTAATACCAATTACTAGCCTACTTTCCTATTCGCCAGAGCAGAGAAGCTTTGTTGTCAGCGTTCTTATACTACCTGGTCAGTCCAGCAGCAACAACAACAAAAACAGAAAACCTCCCTCCCCTCAAGCAAGCCGAACAGCTCAAAGGAAGCGGACAGAAAAGTAAAGACTGCCCTCTGGTGGCTAAAGGTATACTTGCTCACTGACAAGCATCTTTGCTAAAGGAATATTTTTGATGCAGTTTTTTTGCTCTGATGCGGATTAGTAGATTATTTCAAATGAAATCTGATTTTAAAAAAAAAAGTATATATATATATATATAGTGTGATGTTCTCTGCGAGCGAAACATTTGAGTTATTATCTGACGACATCTCACATGCAGGCGCTGCTCCCTGCAGATACTTACGCTCATTAGCACATGCGAGGCATAAAAAATACATTTGTTCACATACACAAACGCCTTAGCGGCAATGTGAGAGTCAACAGGCATGACTATGGCACATCTGGGACAGGCAGACTAATGAACCAAACTGTAATGAGTCATGAAATAATGAAAATGAATAATGATTGTACATGTGTACACACGTAAGACAATTTCATGACTATTTGTCTTAACTTCACATTGTAATATGTCAAAAAATCTCAGCCATATGGGCGTAACAAGATAAACACATATGATGGGTCAAAAAGCTGATAAAGCCATTTTTTGTTTGATCACGGAACACGTGTGAGGGAACTCAAAACTTCCCCTCTTGTCCCTTTGCTCAACTCACTTCCCCCATCCTTACCTGGGATCCGACTCAGTTCCGATCGACACTTCCAACAGCATGACCCTGTCACGCGGCCTCTTCTTATGCTACGTCTTCTGTACAGGTAACATTTAACGGCATCGTACCATATAACGTTGTTTTTATACACAAGTTTGCCATCGTGTTGACAGTTGATATCCAGCCTGCTCGGACGGCCGCCAATACAAGCGCCACGATTGAGGACGGTAAACCTCATCGTAACTCGAGTGATATGGGCAATTTATTCTCAACGTGTCAGCTCAGAAAGCCGCATGTAGTAGTATATGGTTTGTCTTTTTTTTTTTCCTCAGCACAAGGCACTCTCCCTGCTCTGCAGTTGACAGCCACACCGGCCTTCCCAGTGGCGGAGGGTCAGAAGGTCAGCCTGCGCTGCTGCGCGCCGAGCTCACCGGCCTTTCACAACTGGCACTGGCAAAGAGAGGAGCAAAAGACGTGGAAGAAAGTGGCCAAGGGGGGCCAGCTCACCCTGAGCGAGCCACGACAGAGTGGACTATACCGCTGCTTGGCACAAAGCAATCAAAGTGAGAGTGTCAGTTCCAGCCACGCCGTCTTTATCATCTCCCTTCATGCAACAGGTTGGTGGCCCAATCAGGAAATGCACAATTCTATTATTAAAGAATTACAGTCTGGTCACATTTCAGACTTGATTTTATAATTTTCCATCAATTTGGTGTGGAAAGGCTGCAACTAATACTTGTATTTGATTTTACAGTTGCTAAACACATTTCAGCATTTGCGGTAACACCTTTTCTAGCCATGACCTCATTTACTTCTTCTCGGTCAAAATGTATATGACATACATTTGAACTTCCTTTTTTTCTTTGAACCATTTGTTTCTTTTTATAGCAAATATCGGAATAGCTGCCTTGGCTCTCTCTCTTTTGGCCTTGATAATGAATATCGCCATCATGTTTTGGCTGGGATGGCAAGGACTTAGAGACAAGAGATGCGCTGCTAGCACAGGAGCTAAAGGTACAATTTAGCATAACAGAGAATAATTTCAAAAAGAAAAAAAAGGCAATATATGGAATATATGGAATATATGGAATATACATAACTTTTTTTTTTTTTACAAGGTTTTCCAAGAGCCATAAAGGAAGCAAAGTAAGGAGCAAAAGTTTTTTTGTTTTGTTTTGTTTTGTTTTGTTTTTTATTCACATACAGTTAAAGTGGAGGAACCCAAAACTGTGTTTTGACTAGTTCGGCTCCACAGAACAGATTAAAGAAAAAAAAAAAAAAAAGCGAGGCTTCTTCCTCTTTAATGTATGTATTTTAATGTATTTTGGATTTTTATTTTAATGTAAATATTTTCACTATGGTTTTATTCAAAAAAACAAATCTTAAAATACACAACCCTGTGAAAGTTTGTGTGACAAAAGAAATGGGACCAAGACAAATTATTTAAAACGTATCTATGTATTTATTTACACCACAGCGGAGGTCTTCCTCACACGGTGACTGACGGACACGTGTACATGAATTACTCAAGCACCAACCTGACCTACACAGATCTGGATGCTACGAGTGTGACTGCGGACAGCACCTACTCAGTTCTGCCATGAATTGAATCTGATTAAGACGATAGATTAGATGAATGGGAACTCTAATTTATACAATCACTTGTTGACTAACTACTGTCCACAAGTTGTGGTTAGCGGAAGAACACACCGCAAGCATTTTGAAATAACACGTAGGCCCGCGGTTTCCAAAAGCCTGAGTGAGAACTTACAGTTTTGGTGGGAAATGCTGACGCCATGTAAAAATAAAAAGCTATATGACTAATTTGAGAACTTTTTTCAGTTTTTTTTTTGGTGGATTATCGTCAGACAAAGATTGAGACTTCCAATGACTCTCACAAACTTCTGCTTGCAAAACTTCTTCTTTTCTGTGTATACGTGATGCAGGAAGTCAGATTGGCGCAATTCAGTCTACGTATAAAAAAAGCAGTTGCTCTGGTCAGGAGCAGCTGGGCTTTCTCTGCTACTATTACAAACAAAACTCTCGTCTTAAATTGAATTAATTCAGTCCCAGAAGTCTAATCTCTTTAATTGATAGCGTCTCTCTTGGCTGCCTGCAGTTCACGCGGATGGTGGTCCAATCGGCTTTCAGCCTTTCTGGGTTGTCGTGTCATCCGAATCTCTGCAGGGCCTTCAAAAACAGGAATGTTTATCCGATCTAATTTATCAGACTGTTTTTTTAACCTAACAAGTTTCAAAATTGTTTTCACATGGCCACAGAAGAAGAGTCGCCGATGATGTAGTGGTCTGAGTTTGGTAGAAGCACAGTTGTTCCAGTTCCCACTCTGTGACGGTGTGGATGTGAGCGTGGAAGGTTGTCTGTCTATATGTGCCTTGTGATTAGCTAACGACAAGTCCAGGCTGCAGACCTCCAATGACTCAAAGTCAGCCGGGATGGGCCCGCCCAGGACAAGCAGTCCAGAAAATAGCTGTACGGCTTGGATAGACAACACAGGACCCCCTGGCGTCACCCAAGCCGTCACTTGGGTGTGTTCGAGTCAGTTGAGATCTGGCTGGATGACCTCATCGGGAAATCTCTGGCTCTGGTGCCGACTGTCTAAAGATATCTGTGAGGTAACGGTGTGGGAGCAGCTCTCGCCCCTTGCCAGTGTCTTGATGTGAGCCATGATGAACCGTCGAAATTTGCGAGTGGCAAAACAGTACACCACCGGATCCAGAATGCAGTTGAGGCCCATGAGAAGCAATGTGATCTGATGCGCATCATTGAGCATCTGCACGGTCTCGCCATCCCAGTCCACGTGGCCCCATCCCTTTTGGATCTGCAGCACCGCCAAGGTCCAGAAGCCTTGGAGTACGTGATGAGGCAGGAAGCACAGGACGAATACACCGACCACCGCCATGAGCATCTGCACAGCCCTGCGTTTCACCCCAGTGGGCCTCCTGGATGAGAGTGTCATAGTGGACTTCCTGGATAAAATCGTTCCGGACTTGAGCTCGGACTGAGGAGCGTTTTGGGAAAACAAAGCTCGGGCGATGAGAAGGTTACACACCACCACCAGTGCGAAAACGACAAAAAACAGTCCGATGATTGAGAAATGCGTGGCGGCCACAGCCCTTTTGGATGAGTCGTCCCCGTTGTGGTAGCCCTCGAAGCAGCGGGTGACGTTCCCGTCCTGGTTGGTGCCCGGATTGGCCAGGAAGGGAATAGCCATGGAGATGGTCGCCAACCAGATGACCACGCAAACGACAATTCCGCGGCGCCTGTGGTCTGACGAGGCCGCGTCTAGAGGCCGGGTGACCGCCCAGTACCGGTTGACGCTGATGGCGCAAAGGAAGAGGATGGAGCAGTAGGTGTTGATGAAGAACAAGGAGCCGGTCAGTCGGCACAGGAAGTCTTTGTAGACCCACGTGCCTTGGCGGCTGTAATAACCGATCCAGAAGGGGAGGGCGCAAACAAAAAGGAGATCGGCGATGGTCAGGTTGGTCATGTAGATCCGAATTTCCCCCATGGCTTTAGCTCCCCGAAGGCAGCGCAGCGCAAAGAGCACATAAATGTTGGCAAAGAGGCCCACGATGAAGATGATGCCATAGGCGGCGGGGAAAAGCTGATAACGAAAAGGCGAGTCCAGGAAGTTGGAGTCATTGCTAGCTGTAAAGCGCAGAGTGGTGACTCTCGCTGGGATTTCTGTAGTGGGGATTTCCATTTCGATCTACAGAAGACAAGACATCAATCAATCAGATATTCGACACATCGAGCAAATTTTGAAGGAAGTCTCGAGAAACAGATGAATTTGAATTCCAATTCATCCTCACCTTTCAAAGCCCAAACAGAAAGGGAGGTGTAACGAATCCTAATCGCATTTTATCACTGAGCTCCGCTTGGTGTGATTTTCACAACGGGTCTCTGATTACGTAACCGGCGCACGTCAGAGCAAACTTAAGATGAGACAGGAGAAGTGAAGAAATTCGTTAAAAAGGAAGTTTTACCATGGTTTCTTGCATGTGGCCCCAGTCGTGTCTGCTCGTCCTTCAACTGTGAACGAAAGTGAGAACGTGTGAAGCGGAAGCCAAGAGTTTTTGGTTATCTTGATAAAAATCAGTGAGTCAAGGCGCAAATATCTTACTTTGATATATGGGGGAGAAAGAAATCTCATTGCGCAATTATGTCTGCTTCTGGTTAGAGATCTAAAAGCATGCATTAGCTAAATCATTTTTCTCTTGTAGAAGTTTTCTTACGCTAATAAAAACTGCCAGATGTTAGCTGTTAAATATCAAATGTAATCAAATCCAAATGTACATTATTTCTTGACAAGTAATCTGATTTTAAAGCACACAAAAAAAAAAGATGTAGAAAACCGTCCACGGCTGCTGACTTACCTCACTTGGTCTGTCTTCTCTGTGTGTTATCGGAGTGTCTGGAAGTGTCGGTCAAAGACAAGGCGAGTGTCGACTATCATAAAGAGGGAGGTGCAAAATGTCTTCTTGGGAAATCCCGCATGGTGCAACAACCAAATTGAAGAAGACATGCCCACGCTGGAGACATCTGGGAGTTTTACTCTGACTTCATGTTCAAGTATGGCTTTTAATTTTATTGATGTCCACATTCCCCGATACCAGAGATTTCCCGGACGTTACGCTTATTTGAAATGTGATTGCTCCGCGGAACCCAAAACTATTTAAAACATTGAGATGAACTAGTTAGTACATGGAGTAAATCCAAGTGTGAAGAAAGCAAGGGTAGGTCTGGCTGCTCATGAAAAATTGATACAAACACAAATTTCAAATACATTGGTTTTAAATCAAGAACATGCTAAATGCTAAATAGGTGAAAAAAAAAAAAACGAGTCCTGCGAATGATCAGGACTAGAATGAAACTGATTAGAGAAGCTTGTTGATAAGAGTAGTTTGTGTGTGTTTTTTTGTTGTTTTTGAAAACTTTAGGGAAATAAAGTTTGTGTTGCAACACTTCCCTATTTGGTGTCATTTGAGTACTTAGTTTTTTTATACACTTAAAAAAAACAACAGGAAGTTTGCAATGTCCCTCACTTTTCCAGGCACTTTTAAAAGGTCGTATAACACTCACCTTTGACTCGTGTCCGTCCGTTTTATTGGAAACAAAGTTAATCCTTTTTTTTATATTGAACAAATGCATCCCAAATGAACACCTAATCTCCAGCATTTGAATATGTATTATTTGTTTAATTATGTGTTTATTAAATTATTGATCCCAGTGGATCTTTATGGAAGTGGAATGGGCGGTTGAAAGGGAAAGTGATTGTTGTTTTAGAACCACAAGAGGTCAGGCTAGGCCTGCTAAAGGAGGACTCCATCCTTAGCTGCATGAGTCTGCAGTCCTTTCTCCTCTGTGAACCGCAATGTAAATCTTTTATTGGGGCAATTAGCTTGGCAATCAAACTAGGAAAACAACATGGTGGCCGTGCATGAAGACAAAGGCCAATGAAAATACAAGGAAAGAGAACTTGAGGGATTTTTTTGGGGGGGGGGACAGTTGTATTATATCAATTCTCTTTTTAAGAATTTAAAAATGTAAATTCAATAAACTGGGATGGCCTGGAATGCTGCACAGTTTCCTCCCATGTATCAGCCCACATGTCCAGAGATGGCAAGAGGCAAGCTGCCAAGACCTTAACAGCTCTTTTATGGGCGAGCTTACATTTGCTTTAAAAGAGCTGTGTAGTCAGAAGTCAGGCATTCCTCTAGGAGACAGGAAGGGAGGGAGCCAAATGTGCACAACCCTCTATAATCCCATTAACACTTTTTTTTCCCCCTCCTCTCCTTGCCACCCCGCCCTTTATGACGCGGGAGACAAAATGGGTGCAATGATGAAGCTTTGCACAAACATGTCACCTGGCACAGCGCTCCAGTGTAAGATCTCTCTCAGGGAGATTTACTGCCTGCCAGAGGCGGAGTTTTGAGGAATGTCCCCCCACAGTGAGAAATAGTCGAGTATGGGAGGGTGAACTTTACAGGCAGGGACATCTGTACTTCAAAATAATATGAGACTTGACATGAGGTTTTGTTTTTGAGTTTCAGTCTATCAAAGCTCGTTGGATATTTCTGTCCTTTGAGACTTTTAGTGACGTTTAGAATGAAAATCTTGGGGATGGCACATGACCAAACCGTTATTGGGCATAACCCGAGCCTGGTCTGGGGGGGGGGGGGGGGGGTTGTGTGTGTGTGTGTGTGTGTTGCATATTAATTCATATTGTAATACATAGATTAATATTGGGCATAACCTGAGCCTGGTCTGTGCAACTGTGATGTCATTTTCATTTGACAGCAAGTGTCAAAATGGCTGCCCCTGAAATGGGAGGGGGGGGCTTGTGTGTGTGTGTGTTGCAGATTAATTCATATTGTAATACATAGATTAATATTGGGCATAACCTGAGCCTGGTCTGTGCAACTGTGATGTCATTTTCATTTGACAGCAAGTGTCAAAATGTCTGCCCCTGAAATGGGGGGGGGGGGGGTTGTGTGTGTGTGTGTGTGTGTGTGTTGCAGATTAATTCATATTGTAATACATAGATTAATTTGGTACTCAGTAGTGATGTAATTATGGAATTGATGGGCTTGCACTGGAGAATTTTTTTTTCATATGTTTGAAGTTCCACCCTTCCGCCAACACATGGCGCTGTGGTGAAAAAGCTCATATTTATCTTTACGGTATGTATTTCATAGCTAATACAATTCAACTTTGAAATGAACATGTACAGTTATATCCTTATTTGGTGTATTTTGTAAGTGAATTTGACAGCCACATCTCCATTCTTTTCTCCTCCCAAGAGGATGCAGAACCCATAAAAATGATTAGATTTGGCATTTTTCACAGTAACAGGTACACACTTATAATGTAGCCTGCCATTTTTTTTTCTTCAACCTTTAAAAACACATGAAGCGTATTTGAAAAATGGACAAAACCCAAGAATTTCTATTTAAATGTCATCAATTTTTACCTCCATAATAAGACCGTCGAACGAGAGCAACAATGCATTCAGACTGAAGAGACGCCAAACCAGTGATGGACACAATGCTGGTCGTCTTAGGATAAGTGCATGTTTCCCCACACGACATGCTGCCCCACATTTGGACTCATCTGGGTTATATGTGTTTAAATACCGCCCATAACCCACTCTGGGAGGACAGTGAATTAAGCACATTAATCTGCATGCTCGCTGCTAAAAGAACACAAAGTAGTAAAGCTACATAAGCCGTGGTGTAGCGTAAAGACCTTCATTGCTTTCAATTCTCCCCCCGCTGTAAATATGATGTCGTCATACTATCGTCAGGTGACGATCGCCCCCGCTGGACCCTCGTACTATTGATCGTGTGTGATTTCAGGGATGCGCACAGGATTATGCAGATTAGTCTGCTGCTGCAATTGTTTGCAATTGCATCCGGATAAGATAAAGAAAATGACTCCTGTGTGAAACACAAGAAAATAAAGAGAAGCAGAGGCATGTGCGTGCTCTCGACAAATTCTATTTGGAGTTGATTTTCGTGGCTGGTAAAGGGATGTTTGCAATTAGGAAGGATGTTGACTGGATTGCGAGCTCTTCCTGAATCAGGTGGGCCGGACAGTAAAGAGTGGAAGGAGGACTAAGTGTTCTGGAAAACATGTGTTGGCGCTTTACATCGTGTATTTGCGTTTATGTCGTTTGATATATGGACCCCAGTTCCCCACATGACAGAAACATGCTTGTGAACGTTCCCCGGAAGGATAAAACATGACAGATATGAAAATATCAAAGTATATCTCAACTTATGCAGTGAAACTGCTAAAGATGCCGGGCAGACAATTCAAGATTTGACATTTTAGTGACATATGCATGATTCTGGACTCATTATTTTTCAACATGGGGAACATTTGTTTCATAATCAGAACTTGGTGTTCTTGTTATATGGTGTCTGCTATGTCAAAAATGTAAAAACAGACTCACATTTTGCCACGCTTTCCAAGCTTGTGCGTCATTGCTCGGTTCACACCGGCATCCCAAAGATTGCACTTCTATGTTGACTTCTTTGGTATCTTCAACACCTGTAGAAAGACTTTTTATTTCTATTTCAACACAACAATCTCCTAAACCTTTGGGGGGAATGGTTATAAATAATACGAGTGTGTGCAGCCAGGAGAAATACTATTGGGAAAAGATAAATACAATTCCATGGAACAAAATATAAAAATGTTTTCAATGTAGGTCAGTGCTTCAGATAGTATTCAGAGGCCTTCCTGTCTCTGACTGCTCACCACTACTACAAATACATATGTGCAATGCAGTCTATCATTACATTTCTGCAGCCCTGTTATTCCTCATAACAGTAGATTTAAGTAGAGAGGGGAGCTTAAAAAGAGATTGTTCTTAATCTTGACATCAACAACTGCATTACCAAATGCTGTTTTGATGCAGTTGCAGATGCCCTTGTGACTTTATAGTGCACTGAATAGACATTTTGATCGTGCCACAACTTGCTCCTGTGCAGCATTGTGCCTGTACGAGAGGAAATATGCCACATTGGCTGTGCTCACCGGCCTGACTCGCTCTTGTATGCGTATGCGGAGGAACAAGAAGGCGGGGGGGAGAGGCGGGACCTCGCAGCCGGGGAAGGGCGTTCTCTTTGCGGTCAGAGCGGGCAGAGCCATCCCGAGGGGTGGGTCCTGCTCCGGCAACAGGAGGAGAGAAAAAAAAGGAAAACCCACCTTTGTCATTGTTGGGACGCGGTGGAATGTGATGGTTCTATCTCGAACGGACTCGGCAAGGGGATATCCGAGAGAAAAGGGCCGCTGATTTAAGGGGAAAGGGAAAGGTGGAATAGGCTCCGCAAGGCTCTCAGAAAGCGGGATGAACTTGTCTTCTCCTCCGCGGCCGCAGTGAGGGCAACCGGGGCCGCGTGAGCAAAACTCCAGCCGCCGGTGGCAGCTTTTTGTGGATTTATTGCTGTCTCTTCCCGATTTACAACGGAACACATTTTGAGGTACGGCTATATGTCCCGCTTTCATGTTTGTGTGGCCGGACATAAGCTAACATGAGCCGGGGCGGCACAAGTGTTTCAACTGCGGCAAGTTTGCCCCCCCTCCAACCGTCTTCTCCCTCCTCCGCTCGATTTTAGCCCAAAAAATGCTCAGGTGTTTCAATGTATCTTCGACGCGACAAGAAATGTCACTACACAACAGTTTTAACCGACATTTGGCGCTGTGATTGTCATATTTATAGCTATTTTAAAAGGTCTCACCGGGCCACGACGACGACGACAGGTCTCTCGGCTGAAGTTGAGAATCTCCGCGAACATGAACATGCCACAGCTGCCTGTAGTCACTGCCAAATTGCGTCCTGGAAACCGCTTAATCTTATCTGTATTTCTTTAAAAAATATATATTTTAATATTTATTTTTTGCTTGCCATATGTTCTTTTTTTTTCTTCTTTTTTTTTTCTTCTTTAAAAAAAAAAAAAAAAAGTAAATTGGTGTGGCAGTAAGCTAGCAACAGAGAGACTTTGTACCCGAACCAACCAAGTGATTGTTTGGGCTTCTCTTCCGTTCAATACAATCCAAATAACTTTAAAACACGTTTAACACTCCGAAATGTGTTTTTTTCTTTCTTCTAAAAGTGTGTTAATTGAAAGTAATGGCTTAATTATATAAATCACAGCAGGTAGCTGTCACACAGCAGGGCAGGCATCTCGTTGGGCAGCAAAAAAAAAATAATAATAATAATACCTTTTGGATTTTTTATTCGGCCTTGGAGACATTATCCGCTATCATAAAACGTGACTTTTATTTTTATAGCACCCAATCATATGTTATCTCAAGGTACATTTTGTGGATTAGGACAAGATCTACCAGAAACTTAAATAATATATTTGAGAAGTCCACTTTAACAGGTTGCAAACTTTAGCTAACACAAAGTCTCTTTATGGAGTGTTTCAAGTTGTTTATTGTTAAAGTTAAAGTCCCACTAAACAAAACAAAGACATATTGTATTCAAAACAAGCACATAACTTCTACTAGCGTAATGCTAACAGTGCAAAACTCCATAGACAATCTAAGGATTAGCATCGATGTTGCTGTGTTATGACAATTTAAGCAATAGATGTTTATGCTTTAACACACGCACACAAACACACACACATGTTTGTGTTCATTGCATGTGTTGTGCTATAGTGCATGCACTGACCCGAGGTGGCTAAAGGCAAAACAGTGCAATGTGTGTCCTGTTCTACCAATAGCGCAGTCAACGGTAGAATAGGTAGTTGTCCTGGCTGGAAGAATAATCTGCCAGGTGGGGCTCATAAAAAAACAGAACAGGGAGCGACTGGGGTGGTGGGAACTTGCCTTGACCTGTTTGCAACATGAAGGTGAGCAAGAAGAAGGAAAAAAATTACCAAAGACTTTCTGGAAAGGCGGGCTGTTGTTCACACCTGCTGAGACACGGCTTTGAAGCCGTGCAAATCTGCACGTATGTGTTGATATATTTGCACGTATGTGCGAAAAAAGCTTTTTGGTTTATTACATGTGGAGGTTTTGAAGTTTAAGATGTAACATATAAGGCAAAATGATCCAGTCTTAGGAATTTGTGTTCTAACTTTCGGCTCGATTCAACTCTTATGAATCACAATGACCTCAGTGAGTGAAAATCTTCACACCCATTTCGGAATATCCTTTCACACAGACTGTGTCCTGCCTCTCTTTTGGCTCTGATATTATCAATACATTTCCTGGTTGACTCGCCGCTTCCCCCAACTCCATTCTGTGTCTTCGCATTCGAACTGTCCTCGTTGGAAATTTTGATTCTGAATAGTCTTTGTACTTGGAGATTTAGTAGCGATAGTTTCCTTGAATGAACTTGTCTTGTTTGACCAAGAAGACAAATAGTTTGGACCACATCCTGGTTGAGAAGTTCTTTCTAATCATACCTCTCCCTCTTCTCTAAACTATCCCTTGCGTGATTGGTTTTCCACTCGCCCCATGACGGCCCCACAAAACTAGCAAGCATGGCCTGCTTTGGGTGAAACCAAAAACTAATCATTAGGGGTGTCCAATAAGTGTAATTATCAGCCTAGGCTTTCAACAGTGGCTAAATGACCGTTCCTGGGGATTAAATAAAAAGTATTGAGGATTTCTGTTAGGAGAATCAAACCGCCGGGAATATATCCAACCGGGCTTGTCAGCGGTTGCGGTCCGGCTAGTCGGCACATCGAGTTTTATTCATAGAGCCCCCTGCTGTTAGTGAAGCATGGTAACATTAGTGTGGAATTACATCTGACGGCAAATTACGCAAGTGCGTTAAAACAGCTTGGATTTTTTTTTTTTAGACGGAAATTATTACGGTAAAACAGGTGATGTTAACTAATAAAACAAGCAGCGGTATCAGAGTAGTTCCGGAATAAAAGTGCAAAGGTCAGTTGATTCTCAAAGCACATGCGGCGTAACCGTGATATTAAATGCAATGGATAGCGCATGAAGAATTAGGACCGGATGGTGCCGATTATATTTAGTGGTGGACCCGCTTTCAGGCCTACTAAACTTTCTCGCCCCGGAATAGAACGGCACTGTACATTGAGTGGGATTTTACGCATTACAAAAAAAAGCTTCCTCTTGAAATAGCAGCCAGAGAAAACTCGTATTCGAGCCTCCCACGACTGTGTGTCCTTTTCCAAGTGTGTGTTTTGTGATACTGCCATTAATGGGCTCAGTATCCGGGACGGAGGCTGTTGACAATGTGCAGGACAGCTGGAGTCATTGTCCATTAGCAGATCTGCCGGGAGATAAAAATGATTTGGATGTACAGCTTTGAATTTTTTTAAGCTATTCCGACTTTTTTTAATAAGTGATAAAGATGGCTGTTTTGGAAACGTGCCGTCACAGACCGATGTGTTTCAACAGTGTCCCATTTCTGCCATTGCTACTGAGGAATTTGTCCTTTGACTCCCAGCAACAATTAAAATATGACCTACATACTTTATATCTGCTACACCCTCATCGAGTTCTTTATCAGCGATCGTCCGTGACACTCTTGTGATTGCACTTGAACTCTGTGTACCATTACGAGAGTATCTGTCTATGCCAAAGCAATTTTTGAAAGATTCTGCTCCCGGTCGTGTACGTCTGTCATCAGGTTCTAAGAGCTAAGATGTCAGTCACTCAGCAAACAGTTCATGAGTACATTTCACATCTGAGATTTCACATACTGGCACACCCACAAAGCTCATTCCAGAAAATTGTCTTTGCGTACTGGCCGTTTAAGAATCCCATGTTGAAGTTGGACAACTCTCTCGCGTGTGTGAGGGTGAATGAAGCCCCTTTCGTTAGACCCCCCTAAAGCATGCCAACAACTTCCTCATTACGGGCAAAGCCGGTGGGCCCGTTTTGGTCCAAAGGAGGCCGTCGTGCTGGAACCCAGGCAAGAACTCCATCGTGAAGATCTGCATTGATGATTACTGAAGTTGAAATCTTCTTTAATTTGAATAGATTTTGTTTTAATTGAACTCACTGAAGGTTTGCCAAACTTCACTGCAGGCTAATTATTGCTATGCGCTTCAGACCTCCGCCGCAGATCTGCTGACTATTCTGAGTCATCAAGTTTAAGGAAAATCATTTGAAGCTTTCATTTGAAACTCGAAACTACTGACACGCCACCTCAATTGCTGCTTAAGGGGAAAATCCTTCAGTTCCACTGGGTGACACGCAAGCTAGCTTGTCAACTTAGCAATTATTTGAAAGACATCTGCTTTTCTTTTTGATTCAAGAATTCTCCTTTGCTTTTGAAATGTTCAATGGGTGTGGCATCAAGGAAGAAGCCAGATAGGTCAAGAGAGGAGATAAGATCTTATTGTTAAACCTTGGTGGAAGTCTTTTGATCGAGATGATAGCGGAGAGGTAGCACGAGAACAAATTTACGAGCCAAAGGTTTTGCATAATCCATTGCTGTTTTGACGCCACTTGGCACTTAACGGATGTCTTCCGTACTTTGATACCCCCATTTTGTGTGAATTATTCACAAGGATGTAACGACTACCCGAGCCAAGCTTCCAAACTGCTTCTTAATGCCATAATTCAGGTAATTTATGAACCCCAGTTGCCCCACGTTGTCTTCCACAAGGCTGCTCTTCCGTGGTCCATGTGAAGGTTCGTGAACTATCGCGTGTAACCTTAGAACATCATCATCTGGTCTTCGTTTAGCTTCCATCAGAGAACGACGATTAAGTCAGTGTCAAGTCCAAAGATGCTACGCTACAATGTCCTTCATTATTTATGGATGTGTTAGCTAATCATTAGCATGTATAGCTTCTGTTGGTCTAATATCTTTCAAACAATCATAATGTTTAGTTGCTGTATCTTTCAAACAATCATAATGTTTAGTTGCTGATCAAATTTTGTTCACTCGGAACGCAGTGGCGAGGTTTCTTCTGGCCATTTTATCTTCACACACGTGACTTTGTTGTTTTGCTGAGCCCAAATAAGAAAGTACCTTGATCTCTAGGTTTCGCTCTGATACCGGGCAGGCTACCTTGTTTATGGTTCCTAGGAAATAAGGAAATGGTTTCCAAAAGCATGTAGGAGGCACAGTGAGCCAACACGCAGGGAGGTGAGAAAGACGGGATGTAGGCGCTACATTTTTTATGATTTTGTTTTTTTACTTTTATACATGTGCTTGAATTGACCTTATAGAAATAGAGCCCTCACCATACTACCCCGCTTTCCTCGCCTACTTGGCCAAGGAGTATTTTTGGACATTAATGAAAAGAAATCCGAACTACCTACCCTGAAAAGCCGTGTCTGGGTCAGCTGGGTGGAAACTTGCCTTACTAATGTTCTTAACATTGTCTGTGTGATCCGTGTGTTGTTAAATGTGCGTGCTTTCAGTGAACTGTACAGCGCAGGAATGTTGTGGGTTTGGGGGGGGCGACTGGGTAGGCTTTGGACCTAACAGGGCTATATCTTCTAAGGAGAGGTGAGGTGGGGGTGGGCTAGGCGGGGTGTTCAGGAGCATATTTGGCATATTTCAGGAGCCATTCCAGTCTGGTTCAAGGTGCATTCTTCTTGAAGAGTGACCAAGCTGACAGACCAGAGAGGGAATGAACGTCACGCTCTCATTGTGATCCTGATGATGAATCAGACTAAATCACTAAGACTTCAAATCTCAAATTCTAGTATAGCGTGCGGTGTACTTTGAGATAACCAACCATCTGTCCTCCAACGATCAAAAGCCTCTTTACAAAAACCTGACAATTTGGTAACAAAGTAGATTTGACTTTAGACCAGCTCGGAGCAGGTCTAATTTGCGGCGTACTGCATTAGAATTTTTTGAGCCATGATACTGAATAATCAGTAAGTTGCTTAGTATATATTATATTAGAAAGCAGTGGGACTGATTAGTAGACACACAAGGAGATGATCAATGACATCATTGATCAGATTGTCAGATTGACTCTACAGCTAAACTCAAAATACATATCGGATTGGTGGGAAGTCTAAGTAAAATTAGGTTAAATAAATGCCCTTGTGCCACCTACAGTGGCCCAACATGTACTAAACGTCAGTAACATCCATAAATGGCAACATGTTCTTCGCCCAGCAGCTGCTTTTGTAAGTCTTGGATACCAAGTTTACCATTTTGATTGTTTTTCTACCCAGTACTATAATATCTCTCCTTCAACCTCCCCTCCCATGACTACAGTTACTGCTTCGCTCCTCCAGGATTTATGAGGCTTTAGTCTGTTATTTGCAGTCAATTGGCCACTGACTGACGCGACAGCGGTTGGCAGGAGTTTGTTGTGGAAGTCAGAACTGGTGCAGGGCTCAGCAGAAGTCGAGTTCATCCAGAGGTCCATGAATCTGTGTTTAAGGACACTCTGATGAGTGACACACTTGACTGTACAGATCTGAAGCTTTTGAATATTTTGTATTGTATGATGGAAACCACTAAGTGACATTCTCACAAGTGGTAGCCATTAATAAATGATCAAATAATGCTGTTTTTTTTTGTTGTGGTGGATGCCTTTTGTCCTCAAGCGCTGTATCAAAGTACATTGGTTTGTCTGATGTCTTCATCTTTTGATCTCAAAGGAAAACTATAAGTCAAGTGTGCCACATCTAATTCCTTTGAATGGAAACTCATAAAAATGACTCCAAACTATATGAGCACTTTTACTTCTCAGGGTTGTTGTCACGTCTCTAAATATGACATTTAATGTTTTGTTAAGTTTATTTATAAAAAAAACATGGAAGCTGAAGCTATGTACTACCTAGCTTAATGCTAACCCCAATCAAAATGCCATAGACCAGGGGTCTCAAACTCCAGTCCTCGGGGGCCGCGTTTTCCAAGTTTCCCTCGTTAAACACGCCTGATTCAATTATCAGGCTCCTCCAGAACGTGAGGACGAACTGATCATCTGAATCGTGTGTGTTTAACGAGGGAAACTCGGAAAACATGTAGGAATGCGGTCCCCGAGGACTGGAGTTTGAGACCCCTGCCATAGACGGATATCAATCTCATTGATTGTTAGAAGGGAGCCTGTGATTGGATCAATGACTGGCGATAGTTTCATTATCCCTGTGTGACTTCCAAAACTTAAACCTTAACACGGCCGTCATGAGTTTTGGGATAAGTTAGGTGAACCATACAAGGGAAAACGCAACACTCTGGTCCAGGTTTTGGATCTACAGGGGCGGTTATCAAAATGAAATTCCTTTTGCAGATTATTTTACTTGTGATCAGCAAATATACATGTTTTCAGGGAGAAGAATGTTGGGTCGCCATAGCAACCTGGCTATTAATCACTTCCCCTGTCTTTTGCTCAGCTACTGCTTTGTCTTTTGTTATTTTTCACCTCTTTGTGGACCCTTTCATTTCTCCGGTTTTCATGGAATTGTCAAGCAGGTCAATCCAGTTAACAAGTTCAATCAGAATTAGGAACAAAAATAATTCCGATTATTTCCAATCTAAATTCTGAATGGGCTAACTTTACGCATCAGCCGTTTGATCTGTCTCGTCCAAACGACAAAAAGACAGACAGTCTTGTGCGAGTCATAATGACGTGACAGCAAGTGTCTGAGGACTGTTTTCTCCAGCAACAGTTTATCTTGGACGCTTAGAGGACGGTTGTCTGGCAGACCCAAAACCACAGCGCAAACAGCTCATCAATGGCTCACGAGACAACAGCCTCAAGCCGTTGACAGCGGTTCAAAACGGCAACGCAATAAAATGACTCAGAATAAATATTCTTCTCTTCCTTTTCATAATAGCGCCCTTATATAGTTTGAGAGGCTTATAGATGGATTTAAAAATCCTTCATTCCTCCATTGGCCCATTTCTCGGTATGCCTCGATCACTGTGGTGCAGATGCTAGCAGACCAGAACCGCTCGGCTATTTCCAGCGCTCCATTTCTGCTTTGTTATTTTTTAATGATTGTGTTATTTTGGTTTCATCCAACTGTTTGTCGTAACAAGTGCTTTTGAAGCTCATTCTCACGATAGAACCAACGAGGCCAATAGCTAAAGAATGCGCTGGGTTTGTCTTTTGTATTCGCAATTCCAAAGTTGAGTAAGTCTCTTCTGTGATTGTATGAAAGTCAGCTATTGTTTGTTAGTCAGGTAATGTTGAGTAAGTTGTTTTGTTTTACCGCAGAAGCTCATACCGATATTTGTTGCCATCACCTGAGGCTGTTTCTACTTGAACGAAAAGCAACCAGGCGGACCTATTTGTATAAAAACAAGTTAATGATTGACTCTTTGTTGTCCTTAGCCGGGAATCACTTGACAGTTTAAGGTGGCTTTATCGTGAGATAACGCTTTTGGAGTTGCGAAAGGAATGCACAGACTCATTTGGTCCCAGGAGCCTCGCAGGAATCGTGTAACGTTCGCAGGTCCCTGAGAGGCTCATTTGTGCACTGTGGAACATTGTTGAATACCAGGCATATTTTATGATCCAACCTCAGCCCGTTTCCTCCCTTTCTCCAAGCGTCTGGGTTTATTTGTGAAGCCCCCCCCGCCCCCACCTCTTCACTTCTCCGTACAATTTAACTGCATTTATCCAGTTTGACTGTATGACTATAAAAGTTTGCTGAGGTCATCAGCTTTTTGGAGGTATGATTTATTGTCCATGAGTATTCCTGTAGGTGTAAAGATCACGGATGCAAGTCGAAAGCTTCTGGTTCTTAGTTTCTATTGCCCACTTTGTTTCCCTCCGAGTCCCTCAACTGGCAACAAAGTCGTCAGTCACCCTAATAATTTAAGATTTATAGTTTTAAGTTATCGGATAGTTAAGGCTGCTTGTCCTGTTGGCCTAATTAAAGGGCATAAATTTGCTTAGACTGAATGTGTTCCACATGTGCGACACATTTAATTAGCTTGACTCATTTTGGGGTCATTAAACATTCTGTTGCATGGGCGAAAGTTTATAAACTTAATTGACCAGTTATCATATTTTTTCTGTTTATTGTAGCTGACGTTCGCCCTACTTTCTATTTTTGAAACATTTGCAAGATGACTTGATCTTGTACAGAACAACATTTGTATTCGTATCATTCGCAAATATTCAGTTAGGCCCCCTACTGGCCAAACCCAATATTACATCTGGTGCATACTTTCACAACTCATCTTTCTTGTGCAACTGGTAAAATAAAATATTAAAAGTGGTTCTAATATAAACACCCACCCGTCTCATTCCACCCAAACCTCCGTTCCGCTTTTTCCCCAGGTGTGTACCAAGCTAAAGAATGCTGCTAAAGTAGTGCTTTAGCTAGCTAGCCGCATCCGCCATGCCAAGAATTTCAGACACAATTGACCTTAAAAGGAAACGATATCAGCCTATCAATTCTGCACCACCAGTCAAAGAATGGCTCACTCCCGCTTGGGCAGGGTCCGACTCGCGCAGCAACAACAACAGCACCAGGAAGTGCTTGGCAGCTGAACTTTGAGACTGAAGAGAAATAGCAGAGCAGCCATAGAAGTAGCTGGCAGCTTCTGTTTATTTTATAAGAGTCGACCAGAGTTAAAAAAGATCGCCTCCAGAGCTATTTTCAAGCTTTACGAAGATAAAACCGACATAAGAATCACAACAATCGTTGCACTATATTCTTCCGTATCTGGCCGGCAAAATGAAAGGTTGATCACAACGCAAAGGAATGCAGTCAGACGATAGCAGTTCGGGGTGCCACCATAAATGGTGATAATAGTTTTAGAGTGATTGTTATGCGATGGAATTGCATTAACATTAGCGACGTAGCAAAATTGACAAATACTGAGTTCGGTTGGAATGATCTGTCGCATGTACTTGGTCTGGTTTGCGCAACCGTTCCCTGGCGTATAGGCGGGATGGTGCTAGCGATAGCATCAATGTCAAAACATGTCCGTATCACATCAGTGGATTTCACAATGGTTGGAAACTTGGCTCAGGCCTTCCTGTACACTGTCCTCTGGGTAGTAGATGGTTGTTTATGTGCCCTGCGATTGACCGGCGACCAATCCTGGGTGTACCCCATCTTTAGCATAAAAATGTACTCGAATGACTGCGATAGAAAAATATCCATGTACATTAGCTGCGCTGTGAGGCGTCTTGTGTTTTTTCGGTGGAACAAGGAGAGCTCGAGGGCTGTTAGTCATTAGATATCACTACTGGTTCTGCAGGTTTACAGTCAAGTTGGAAGCGCCGAATGGTTTTCTGTGACAGCTTGTCGACCAAATTGTCGCTCCACCTCTCCGTTGCGTCGGAATGCAAATAACAGCGGGCGGAGGAATGCTGTTCAACACATGAGAAATCAACTCTCTCTGCTACTCCCACCTTCTCTTTTGCTCCTTCTGTCTGCGACATTCTGGACCTCCACTTCCTGTCTCTCGCCGTCCTGCTCCCCTCTGCGCGTTCTCTTTCTCACCCTCGTCCTCGCCTATTGCAAGGCATCCTGTCCGCTTTGTTTGACTTGGGCATTCCTTTCCTCCCCGAGCAGACAAAACAACCCCAGACCTCTCCGAGCTACACACACACACACACACACATATCCTGTTAATCACTCAGGAAATGGGTGCCCATACACACGCCTGGCTAGTGGAGGCCCGGTTGAAGTTTCAGGCCTTGAAAGTTTCTCCGGCGAAGAAACTTGAACACGATCTGTCCTATCGTGTTTTACCTTGATGGGAGTCCCGATGTTCACGACATACTCTTCTGCGCTTCATTTGAATCCAAATATTTTGGTTGAAAACATCCATTTTCCAATGAGGTCACTTGCTGCTTGACAAAATTCACTTGGCGCTTTCTGTTTTGGTCCAACGATAGGTTCAAATAATTTTTATGTATGAATATGCCACATTTAAAAGATAAAAAGTCAAGCTAACCTTTAGCATGCTGGCTAAAAATTCTATGATACTTCGGAGTCTCTATCGTTGTTCCAGTGCAAACGTAATGTTTTGAGATTTTGTCAAAACATTACATTAGATTCAACCACCGAAACATAAGCTCGGTCAGATGCCTTCTAATGCGTTGGCAATGTCGTTTCGCAAAAACCCAAAAGTAGTTAACTCTGTTCATTCTGCTCAGGTTTTCCGAGGCTAAAATCATCTTGGAGTTCTTTCGACGGCAAAATGAGTGGGCTCCAACGGCGCAATTAATTTCGCACAGAATTCCTGAACAATCAATAAATCAATTTGGCTTATCCCTGCTTTGTTTGATTTTTCCCGAGTATATTCAACAGAATTACAAAGATGCCACACATGGAATACATTTGTTGCATCAAAGCGTTCTACTCGAGTGTTTATAAAGAGACTTTTGGCTGCAATCAATGTTTTTAGTGAACAATTTATGAATGTACTACAGCGTTTTATCACACAGTGTGGAAAATCCCGTTTTGCGGCAAAGTTTCTCAACAATCCAATGACATTTTTCCACACAAGTCGGATACAGGCCGGAAATTTGGGCGGCAGAAACACTGACGTGGCGGTTTAGGGTATGAAGAACTTTGCAAAGAGTACCACGAGAATGCCAATAATGTTTGTTCATAAATATGTCAAGTAAATAATGAATGGCAAATATAATAATAAGGTAGCGTATGTAATGATGTTATATTGTGGCTCTTGTCGTTAACCAAACTAGTAATTTTAGTGATGACACTTGTAAGTAAGAAGTGTCCCACATTAAGACTTTTTAGGTGGGCCATGAGCCATGTTTTGGTGGCCCTGTTTATTCCTGATAGAAAATGACAATTTTCTATTTTTATTTCATATTTAGCATCTTTACATTGTATTTCTTAAAGCATTAGAAAATATTACTTATTACTTGCTGATCGTGTTTTTTGTTTTTTTTCCAGTCTAAAATCGAACCAAATATTTATCATTTAACATTTGCCGGTAAGGATGTAAACAGAAAAAAAAATTTGGTACAAAATTCAAAACATGTCTCTTTTTTTTCAGTACAGTCACGCTTCATTTTTATCGAGCTCAAAAATTTGACCGTGCTGTAATTTGAAGTTCCTCCGTCTGCCTCCACTCTCATCCTTTTAATTCAACCCAGACTGCTGTCTTAAATTGGGATCCTCTGCGCTTAACCAAACATATGGAATGCTACTGTAGTGGAATGCTTGTCTTCTGTGTCGTCTGTGTGCTTGCATGTGTGTGTGTGTGTTGAAGCACTCCAGAACTTCTCGGGTCGTTGTTGATGATGATGATTATGATAATAGCGTGTGTGTTGGTGTGTGCGTGCCAAAGAAGTGAATGGGGCCTTGTGTTGCCGTGGCCAAACATGGCTTGTCTGCTCATGCATGAGTCGATGGCAAAGCCCACAAAACACGTATCCACTCCCGGGGATGTTTGTTTGACTCATGAAGGTCAAACGCTAGCAAAAGGTGCCATTTTGAAAATTTGATCATTGTATTTTTGCTAACCACGTTGTTTGTTTGTTTGTTTCCAATCACAGAATGGCGCCTCGGGGAAGACTACTTTAACATGTCAGAGATGAAGGATGTTTGGGAGATGTGAGTTTTATCTCCTTCTACTCATCTGCTGTTCATTAAGAGAATAGTTTGATACTGAATTTCTCTCTTTTTTTTCCCTGTAAATAAATGTATAAAAATAGAAATTAGCTTTTTTATATCTTTACGTAAAGACTTTGGTGTCTCTTAAAAGTCCATCGAGTTTAACCTCCTTCTCCCCGTCGTCTTCATCCACCTCTTCCTCTCCGCTTTTTGTCCGAGCGTGTTTCCTGTCGGGCACAAATGCCGGCGCCAAACTTCCTTCCCCGGACTTTTGCGCAGGAGTGGCACACTGCTGTATTTTTCAACCACGCTACACGGCGCTAATGTGTTTCTTGGTGTCAAAAAAACCAATATGGAGGCCCTTTTTCTCTTTTACACAAACTATTCTCGAATCTAGTCGCCCTCTTTGGTGCGCAATCAGCCTTCCACAAAATTACAAACAGAACATGTATATATGAGCTGTGCCATTTGTCTCAGCTGTCAACATATAAACAGTTTCTTTTTTTTGTGGGCCTTGATAATTACTGTGATTACATTTCAAATGGGCGTCTGAATTAGTCACTTAGCAGCATGGCGACCTCAGTAAACAGTAAATTGAAATTAAATTGTCGGCCATTTTGTTTCCCCAGTTGCAATATCGTTACAATTGACTCCCATTGACAATTTTTAACCAAATACTTGAGTCAATATTATCGTCTGATATACGTCATCCCTTTCGCCTCCTCCCGCTCTTCTGCCGTCGCCTCTCGGCAGCCGCTTGCTGCATTCCTGCCGCAGTAATCCACTCAGGCAGCTTCCTACTCTACATTCTGCGGGCTGGCTTCACGCTCACCCCCCTCTCTGGCTCCGTGGCCTCCTCGCGTTTGCTTTTTCTCGTGAAGCTGACGCCAAAGGGTGAGGGAGTCCACTGAACAAAGCAGACAGGCAGAAGGTGCAAGGATAGCGTGTTAAGAAAATTTCACGCACATATACACAAAAAAGACACTTTTTGGTTCGGGTTTTTGGACAGTGTTTAGTTGAAGATCTAAATTGTTTAACCGACTAAACATTGAAAGTCTGAGGCTCCATTGTACGCATACTATTGGAATAATAAACACGCTGACCAGTTTTGGATATTTGGAGAGTTGGTGGTCCTCCAGGACTGCCTTAAACTGGAAGTTAGTTGAGACTGAATCAAGAACTGTTAGTTGTTGGTTATTTTGCCTTAACTTCTCGATTCAAGAATTGAATTTGGAATAATTGTCGCAATAAGCTAACATCTGATTTCTTGAGGTGTTCATTAACCTGCCGTCATCCGACTCAATTTTCAAAACAGGATTTCTGTCAGGAGACATTTTAACCACAGACGTACTTGACACTTGATTTACTGGCAGTTCCTTCACACTCCATCTTCCAGCACATCTGGGATGAGTGCGTTCAGAAAAAGTGGGGGGGGAAAAACGGATGTGAGGTAGCGCTTTGGCCGTAAATCTCTTTTAGCGCTTCGATAAGCTTGCTAATGCATTTGTACGCTCAGTAGCAACTGGTTATTTTTTTCCTCCTTTCCTGGCTGATTTGCCTCGTCGATGTCACTGACACTGCAGGCCTGTTTGGGAAATCAAAATAAAAATGTGCACGGTCAAATCACTGTTGAACTAGAACCGAGCGTGTATTAACTTCATCTTTACGACTCCCTGGCTCAACGTTTTCTCTGTCTGACTCACTTAAATCACACAGACGGCTCGTCGACACGTTAAGTGTCATCGTGTTGCCATGTTCTCTTGTCAGCATCAAACTGTGACGCAATTTTTTTTTTTTTCCACTTCGCACAGAAGTTCCGCTGACGTCCGCTGATAGCTGAGAATGCTTCGACAGCTGTAAATGTGAAATAGTAGCCAGTTAGCGGGACAGTGAGATATTTCCGCGCTGTAAAAAATGACAATGCCTTCATGTATGATCATTATGGAAATGTTAGAGCCATATATTTCCAAAACATGTTGGTCCAATTACAGTAGTCTCGTGTCATTGACAAAAAAATGCGTTCACCTCAAGAAACAAGCTCCGTGACTTTCCCTGTCCTCTATTCTGCTTAAAATGCACCGCAGCCTTTAATTTCTTTACCGATTTTCGTTGCGAGAGGCTGACATGACAGCGCAGGAAATCACAAGCCAAATATTATGGGCAGCCGCTCTTCACTTCTTTGGAAAAAATGCAGGCCAAGCACCAGCTCGCCACCATCTTGTGGCTTCCATTGCTCCGCCATCATCTCGACACGGCATGCGCACACACATTCTCAACATCCTGCACATGGAGGATATTATTTTGCTTGGACTTGTTATTAACCACCATCTTTTGGAACCCAGAAGTCGCTAATGTCAAGTGCAAGAGTGATTTTTTTTTTCCCCTTTCTGCCTCTGGTGGGGAGAACAGGATGTACGAGAAAGGCGGCTGGCAAGCAGGAAGAGTGGCTAAAGCCTTAATGATATGGTGTCTGATTGTAACCTTCGTGTGAGCGAAAGACAGAAAGAAAAAGAGAGAAACTCAACTTTCCAATAAGTTTTATTATCAACCCCCCCCCCTCCTTTCGGGAACATCAATATCCCCCCCCGCGGTACCTTTTATGTGTTTTTTTGATGTGTCATAGCCCAGTTTGGTCCAAGACTGTAGCAAAACATACTAAATTTGGAATCATGGTTCAACATTCCACTTACAGCTGAGGAAAGCAACTGCGGCGCTTCAAGTCTCCGGATGTTGACTTTTCTGTTAACCTCTCACTGTCGAAATGACTTCTTTTTTTCCCCCCTTGCTTTTGAGTTTCCTCGGGGCTGACTCGGGGTTTGCTTTTATTACAGTGTGCGAGTGTGTCATTTTAAGCTGTAGTTAAAATTAAAGGGATGTTTTGAAAATGTCAATAAGATAATAGTTTTTTTTTTTTAATGTGGTTGTCTAGAAGGCCGTGTAATTCCACCTTAATAATGATCAGAAAGTACCGATACCAGATCTTATCAATCCGATACTAGTATTGTTTTCAGCTGTGGAGGTTGCCGATACCAGCCACTGATATCAATCTGACATTAAGGTCATTCTCGATAGTAGGTGCTGCCAAATGTATTGGGCCACAAAAAAAAAAAAAAATGGATGAGTGGGCACAAATGGTCGGACTTTGGACACCCCCCTGGTCAAAGTCATCAAGCGTTCCCTTCTACCGTCATGAATGCGGCTAATGAGGGCCCAGCCCCTGTGATAATCATGCTTCAGGTATGTTGATTAGTTTGGCAGCGTAGGCCCTTTCCACAGTCGTTTTGCACGCGTCGCTGCTCATAAAAAGCCACCGTGCTGGTGTGCGTGTCAGAGGGACATGACGATGGCCTTTAGCGGAAAAGCAAATCTCAGTGGACAAGCTCATGCAAGACACGACGACATTATTGACAGGAGTATTTCGACCCCACTTTTGCTTCCCTTTACCTCGAGTCCTCCTCACGCCGTTATTTCCTGTCTCGCCCAAACCCCCAGACCTCATGAAAGTGCGAAATAATCAAAATAAAAGACTCTTTGCATCACAGGGCTTTCAGGAACGTAATCGGTGCCAGATTGACTTTTCAAAGTGTTTTTTTTTTTGTGCTGAACAAGATGTTTAATAAATTGTGTGGCGAGTACTTTTTTCCACATTAAACAAAACAAAGGAAAGTCCATAAAGTCATTTGGGAGTAAACCCTGATGACAACTTATCGCATCTCATGAGATGTGTTTACTGCCGTACTAGATTTTCTTTTAACAGTACAAACTGTTTTTTGTTTTTTTTTAAACAACATCAAACGCTCTTTATTCCAAGCGGTTTTCACACTCTTTGAACACGAACGAGGGGAGACACGAAGGGGAGGATTAAGAGCTGCCGACAAGTGATGATGTGTGCAGATGTTCAGTCCCACCCTCAGGCTGATCTCCTCTCATGGTCGATAACGGTGCCTGCTTAGCTAAATGAAACAGGATGGGGGGGTGCAGGGGGAGCAGGAAAGCCCACCACCTGAATCATTCATGAAACAAACTGATAGATGGAGGCTCTGCTGACAGTCGGCTTTTTGTTTGCTACTAATTGGCGTCATGTATGGAGGTCAAAGCATCCCATTTTGAAGCAGAGCTGATGTTCTTATCTTGATAGTGTTATTGAGAAATGCCGCTGTCAGCAGAAACACGCAGACGAGTAAAAATCAATGTCGGGGATAGCGGCGGGAGATTGTATTGTACACGATGTGTGAGTGTGCATGCGTGAAACATGTGCCGGCATATCCGTACTGACATGTGGAATCCCCACAGCTCCTTGTAAAAGGACAAAACAAGGTGAAGAGTGAAAATAGTGGTTCAATGATAAAGGAAAGAATTGCATCGTGTTATTATCGCGTTTGGCTAGCACACTGTATTTTCATTTAAAATGAGAAATTGCACATCTCCATTTTTGTTGATTGTGTTTGCGTCATTTTATGTCCTTGGTATAAAAGATAAAAGGATAAATAAAAAATAATTAGCGAGTAATGACTTTTTGGCCACGCTCTTCGATCTGTCACGCCGATTATTAAACGACGATCAGTGACTAAAGTGTTTTTTTTTTCTTCCTCCCTCCTATAGATGAAATCTAAACATCACGCTGATGAAACTTTTCTCGCAGCACCACTTGTAAAAAGAGCACAAAGAGATCAAAACCACTTTCACACTAGTTGTCTAACATTGAAAGTGAATTGATATCAACACAACACAAATGTGGACCTCTGCCAAGGCTCAAATAACCTGAAGAAAACACAAGACACTAGAAACACAATAAAAAACTAGCCATGTCTGACATGACACATCGCCATTTGCGGCATAAGCTACAAAGTCTCAGTCGACGGCTCGATGAATTGGAGGAAGCCACTAACAAGCTGCAGAAGTCCGAAGATGAGTTGCTCGACATTCAGGTTAGTAATGAGCGATATTTGCGGAACTGATGTACAGAAATATTTTAATCAACTCTTACCTCACAGGACAAAATCATCCAGGCAGAAGGTAGCAATTCGTCCTTGCTTGCCGATGTCGAGTCCTTGAGGAAACGCCTCTTGAAAATCCAAGGTAAAGATGAGGAGGTGCGCAAAGCCGAAGACCTCTGCCGGACTGTGAGAGAGAAACTGGAAGAGGAGGAAAATCTAACCATGGAGCTGAAGGCCGAGATCGAACATCTCCAGAGGAGGATGGCGGAACTGGAGAAACTGGAGGAAGCGTTTGGGAAAAGTAAGTCCGACTGTAGCCAGCTCTGCCTCAGTCTCAATGAAGAGAAGAACCTGACCAAGAAACTCTCGACCGAGTTGGAGACCCTCAAAGCACGTTTAAAGGAAATGGAGGGGTCTGAGGTGAAACTGGACAAAGCAGAGCAGACATTAGCAGCGGAACTTGACAAGGTTAAAGGATTCTGCCAGACCTTTGAGAATGAACACAAGAGGATACGAGAGAAACAAAAGGAAGATGAGAAGATCATTTTAAAGCTCACAGAGAAACTGGAGCGCCTTGGCATGTCTGTCGATCCTGGTTGTACAGACTTTATAAGATCAAGAATTGAAGAGGAGCTATCCTCCACCGGCATACACACCAGTAACTTGACTGGACGCAAGAAGAGCCTCGACTATAACATTGGCCTGCTGAATAAATCTGAAAACCAGAAGAACCTTGCAGGGTCACCTGAGGAGGACAATAAGGTAAAGGAGTTATCGCAAGAAGTTGAACGTCTGAAGAACCGCCTCAAACAACTAGAGATTGTGGAGAATGACTTGAAGAGCTCCGAGTCAAAAAACGGCGAGCTTCACAAAAAGGTCCAGATGGAACGAGACCGGGCTCGCCAACTGAGCGAGCAGGTGGAACAGCTCAGGACGCAGCTGTGCAATAAAGGTGGGATCGGAGGCCACCGAACTGTGGATAAGCAAGGCAACGGAAGTGCTAACATCTGCCCCAACAGCCCTGCCAAGCATCTGGAGAATGGCAAAGCTGAGAACGAAGAGCTCGCCAAGGGAACTTTCAGGCAAGAGAAGCCTAAATACCGAAGCGCCGCATCTGTCACTGAGCCCAGCTCGCCTAAGCACCGAATCAGGGAGCTATCTCCTCAGCACAAGAGAGAAACCAAGCTCAGAACTAAAGATCTCAGCAACTCCGAGGAAACCTCTCCCATGTCTCCTAACAGAGCCATCAGTTCTGCACACAAAAGTAGGAGGACACCCAAAACCCCCAATACTTTTTCCGATAACGGAATAAGAGAGACGGGCAGAGGAACCGAGGAAAAACCATACAAGGGAACAATGTACAGCGCTTTGCATACACCCTCCAGTGACGTTAAAAAAGTGTCCGTTCTTAGCCGCTACCCGCCAGCAGCTAATGACCAGAAGCCCCTGAGGACACCTTACAGACAGGGCGATGGGGACGGCAAAAAGAGCAGAATGGAAAAAAATTCAAAGTCATATGGAGGCAGCGACAGTGAATCAACCAACTCGGATGTTGTGCCTGAGAGCGGCACCCCCGTACCAGACAAGGACGCTGAGCTCCCTTCAGACCAGGAATCGATTGACCCACTTCAACATTCTGCGTCCAGGCTATCCAAGGCCAATGGATCCTACAAAGCTTACAGATCCAACGTCAATCAACTGCTGCCAAATGATCAGGGGTCTGAAGGTCATTCCTCTGCTTCAGAAACAGAATCTACCGGTTCGAGACCTTCTGAACCAGAGACGGTGAATGAAACGACTACTACAACTCCGAGCAGTAGGACTGCAACCTCGAGATATTCTCCATATTCCCACGTCAAAGACTCTCATTCAGAGGGTTCCTCCTCCAGAAGTTCCTTCGATGAAGAACTGAGAGCACATTTAGCTGAGGGAGGCCGAAACACCCCATCTGGTCTGGAAGTCCAGCGGGTTTGCAGTCCACGTGAGGCGCTGAGGTCAAAAGCAGTCATCAAACCAGCCATCGTTGAGATCGACAAGAAAGAGATGATGATTTCCGAACCCTTGCCCGCCAACGGCAAACCCAGGATATCCACCAAACCCGTGTTGACCAACACCAGTAAGATAACCAGCAGTATAACGATCTATCCCAATGACCCGACCTCCTCCAGAACCAGCAGCCGCAGCAGCAGTGTATCCAGTGAGCCCTTGTCCGCCAAGGAACGTCACACATCCACCAGTAACTTTCTCATCGGTAAGTTGACCACCATTCACTTGACCCCTCCCATCTAGTTTTGGTATCAACACATTCCGACATTCCCATTTCAAAATCTGTGCTTGATTTGGCAACAGAATGAAAATACTATATTGTTACATAAGAAATATGACGAATACATAATCAGATGACTCATCTATTCAAACTTCTTTCATTGGACAGGCCCAAGTACCGAGCACCATGGCAGCATTTCAATCCCTTACGAAATCTCCATCCCCAAGAGCGAGCTTACCATGCGGTCAAGCCAGGACCAAGACCCCGGAGCGGATAACCACAATGATTCCTCATCCAAGTCAAGGATTCACAGTTCCTCCAGAGTGGAAACAACCACGAGGCACACGGCCTACCAACACAGCAGCTTTAGCCACCCGTCTCCGGACACGACCTCTGCTGACCTCAACGATTCTTCTGCCTTCGAAAGCTCCAATAGCACCACCACTTTCACCAGCTGGCAAAACCAAAGTCATACGCAGCAAGAAGAGTCTCTACCAGACACGAAGAATGTAACCGTGAGAAGCACTTGGAAGAACAAAGGCCTTGCGTCGGATGAGAAGGAGAGACGAAGAAGGGGGGTCATGGACGGGGGTTCTAAGGATGAGGCAGAATCTACAACAACATGCAAGGCTTACCTGGCGAGAACGGTTGACTCTGATGACTCCCAGAGCTATGGATCTAAAACCAGTGGGATTGTTTCTGCTCTGAGGAGATCCAAGCCATCCCCTTCGGATGTAAGTTTAAAAAACGACAACAATCAAAGAAGCTGGTAGTTGGATGATTCCTTTTTTTGTCCTTGCAGATGTACATGCGGACTATCGACAAAGAAGCCGAAGAATCGGCGCTCCTTCGCGGCGGAACCGCCAAGACCGTCCCCGCGGACGCAGGAGCCTTCGGAAAGACTTTGCCTCACGCGCCTGTCACCTCTCAGTCCTGGAACCGTTCGTACTCGCAACGACCGCAGGTACAACTCCTCCCTCCTGATATTCCGAAGAGTTTCCACAAATTCTCCCGGTACTTCCATGTGTGTTCCCACACGGCACAAACAGAAGGGTGGGACGAAAAGTTACGCAGGGTGGAAATGAACAAGCTATTAACAAGTGGAAAAAAAGGCTTGAGAAACCTCAAAGAGTAGAAAATAGTTTTCCTGTATTTATCCGCGCCACCTGCAAGATGCGTGGCGTAAACATAGCTGTAGTTTTTGTATTTATGTGGTCTTGCGTGCAGGATTTTCTTCATGGGTGTAGACTACAAATGTCTGTCTGCTTATCGAGTGGCCTCCGTGGCTACAATAACATGCCATTCTGTCACATATGATAAAGTAGGCTGGTCTGGGAAAGAATTTTCTTTGCTTAATACCAAGCAAACATAAATGTACAGTAAGAGGAGAACCATTAATCGTCGTCAGTCCAATTTGTCCGACGATGACATTGACGAGGATTATCCATTTATGGATGTTGTAGATTGTGGCTGAGATCTGAAAAAAATACAGATCAGGCAGTTTGCGCCGTACTACCGGCAGCATAAACGAGACCACGCCGCTGGACTGCGGTACTGGAAACTCAGTCTGTCATTTTCAGCCAGACGATTCAACTAATCTTCCTTCTTCCCACCAACCCACTTTCAACTAATTGGCTATTCAAACCTTGGAAGGAATAGACTCTTCTATTTGTGGAATTCTGCCATGGTCAGGGTCCGCCTCATCTTCACACCATAGCCTTGACCGCAACTCTTTGATTGGTTGACAGACTTTGAGTTTGTCTCCTCTTTTTGACCCCCGTCTAACATCAGTCATCCTTGAGTGGTGCTGGTTACCATGGAGCCGGTCGGAGGATTTCAAAAAGAGCCCCCCCCCTCCCCTCCTGTCAGATGTGGTCATTCAGCAACGACCTGATCTACTCCCTGCCTCCTTCATTGAGTGTTTTTAGCATTTAGGGAATTTCCTAAAGCCATTTTCTTGATTTGCAGCCCCTTGTTCATCCTGATTTTTGGAGCAACAAACCTCATTTTGGTTAGCGGCGGTTAGCGACGCAAATTGACCAGAGTGCAAGAAAAACACGGTTCATATAGTGGTCATCGCTAGTCTTCTCTGATTTTTTTTTTTTTTAATAATGTTTGGCTTGGATTGTCTGCATATTTTTCGATGGTCTGTTCATTCCCCAAGAGGTTTGGATAAATACAGCTGCAGTCAGGACAGTGGGCGGTGGGGGATTAGTATGTGATTGCAGTGTCAAAGGTTGACAGCGGAGGCTTGTTTTATTCCGACCCCGTGAATGCGTCGTAAAACTGGCTTGATTGGAGCATAAGAAGCTGGTCCAAATCAGCGCCATCCCATTGTTCTGAGCTTTAGAAAACTCTACATTTAGTCTATGGTAGGGATAAGAAAATTGCAGATGTCAGCATGCTGGAGTCCAGATGTACCCCAACAAATCAATAGTCATTAAAGAGGAGGGGACACCACATTGCTGGGAGTGCTTGCAGACAGCCTGACCCCAACAATCATTGATTGTTCTTTTTTTTTTCCCCAAACCTATGCCATTCATGATGAAATATTTTGCCCTGGTTTTAACGGGACATACATTCCATTAAGTAGGCATCAGGAAACCTCATTATGCTTACATGAATGAGACCTATGTTATTCCAGCTAATGAGAAAGACACCAAAACCATCCCGTGTTGAGTCTGAAACCAGAGGCCAGGTCTACTGTACGTCTGGAATACGGCTTTTCTGTCCGACCGCAAAAAAATAGCTTCACGGTCACTCCGGATTAATCAGGCGTGACCACCAATTATCGGAAACATGTTACCTGAATTCTAGAATGTAGTGCATGGGAAGAGGTGATTTCATAGTTTGTCTTGGCTAGACAAAGGCATTCTTTTAAATTGCACGCGAGACAAAGGGCAGACGGTTTTTACGTGACGACGTAATTGGTTCTGCAGACAAAAGCCCGTACATTCATCTCGAGCCACAATGTTCCAGTCGACAAGTTTCCCCGATTACATCCACCCAATGAAACGCATTTTAGCCCCCCACCCTCGGTTTGGGAAACCCTGATTTAGGACAACCTGTCAGGGTCAAGCCTAACAAGCCAGACTGACGTCAGCGTTTTTCTTTATTGCCAATTTTCCTGTTTCAATTTTGCATTTGGTAGCATTCACGCACGTGAGCGGGAGCTGTTATGCCCGATGACGTCTGAACTTGTCAGCGGCTTTCCTCTGCCGGGACACATTAACAGCATTTATAGCAGGCCTGATGTTTCTCTTAGCCAAATATTGACTCAAAGCCACACGTGGACGTGTTCACACACTCGGCAACCTACTTACGTCTGACCTGGAAGAACATTTATTCTGGAAGACGTGACATTTTATGTAAAATAAGGAAAGTATGCGTCTCGCCGAGCTCAAGTGAACAAAAAGAATGTTGTTCGACGGAATTCCCCCGATGGCAGATGTGAAGCAGTTATCAAATCCCACCAAACACACAGCTGCCAATTTTTCACGTGTGGGGTCTCTCCAAAAGTTTATATAACTGACTTTTGGATCCATCCTTCACAAGGAAGCAAAACCTTCCTACCAATTTTCACTTCACTATTCCAAAGCCTGACGTTTTATTCCCAACAGCGTCTTGTTGCTTAGTAGGCAAGAGTTTGAATCCACCTTGGCTCGCAGCTTGCTGACCATACAAGGAGATGATTGCCACCCTCACGTTTCCTCCCCTCAGCAGGAAGTGACCGCAAGCCGCCACGCCCACTCTGCAAGCTTGTCGGGTGACTTATTTCCTGTCTGTTGCCCTCCGAGACACAGCAAAAGTCCAGCGGGGCTCTAATCGAAGCCAATTAGCTCCAATGGCTATTAAAAAGGACCTCGAGGCCATTCAAGCAGGAAATATAATCACAGTGTTGGAAATGACTGTAAAAGTCTCACTTTGCGAGGTCACTCGGGTTGAGATATATTTTTTGGTTTGTGACCACATTTACCGTTTCTCACCTACTCTCACTTGTTTATTTTTTTTCCACCAGGGTGCAAATGCCGACCTTCTCTCATGGAGACAGCACCTCTCGGCCACAAACTCCGTCCCCCCGGGGAGCTCCTACGAACGGACGGCCAAAACGACGGGCGTGTCGTCCAGAGGGGAGCAGTGGTCCGGTCGGGCTCAAGCGTCGGCAAAGAGCGGCGCGGGAAGCCGGGCGTGGACCCATCGTCAGGCGGAACATCATTAGCAGGTTAGCGCTTATCTTTCAATTTCAGCGGATTGGGTTAGACATTTTTTGACATGTTAACTTTTCATTTTCCAACAGATTAGGGATCTCCCAGCACCATCTCCAGCTTCTAGAACAAACAAAGACAAGACAACAATCACAGCCATGTTTAAAAACAGACACAAACTCAACTGTGACCTTGTTTGCACATTGAGACGCAAGTATATGTATACGGGCCGGATCCATGCCGAAGGAAGGGAGGGAGGGAGGGCCTCGCCACCGCACGTAGCCTCTTCTGCTTGTTTGGATGTATTATAGTCACCTCGTAGTCATGACAAAGGAGAGGTTCCAGCGAGGACCTTATCTGTCCCGGCCCGTCACGTCATCTCACAACAACTGCTGCTGCGTCATGCTGATACTTGACAAAGGATGCTGACTTGTCGGACCAAAAACAGGAAGCGAATTACTCAGTTCTGCAATAAAAACAGAAAAAAAAAACATAAATGGCTGGGGATCCCTAATATGGGAATATTGTCCTTGGTTCAACTCCAAAAAGCTTCACAGGAACTGAACAAAGTTTCATATCCTACCCAGAAATTCTCGTATTTCAAAAGATTCGTCCTAAAAAATGTCCCCCGTTCCGGAATCAAGACGGTAATTCGCTTCCTGTTGCGTTCTCAATTTTTTTACTTGCTCCTTTCTTTTCCTCATTCAAATGCGGGAATTTTTTTAATCACTCATAAACTGGATATCCCATGGTGCTTTATTTGCGTTTTTAACAGGCGACTGTCCTCATTCGGGTGTTTGAGAGACATTTGCATCTTAGGTTGAGAGCAGACACTACTTTGCACATCATCGGTGACCGGGGCGCAATCGGGTGAATTTCAGTCACACGCTGGCCAAATTTGTTTGAGTTAAAGTCAAACTTGCAATAAAGTGGAAAAAGAAGTCGTGTTTAGATGTCGTCGTAGGCTTTCGCAATACATCCAGACGCTCTAAAATATGCTAGCAGTTAGCAATACCCATCATAATTGTAAAATGTTCTCAAAATAAAAAATTGCAAAAACTCAGCATTTTGGCCAGGGTATGAATTATGTATGCAACATTATGCTTGTGATATAGCAAAACAATTACTGGAAATAGCAACAACAGCCATGCCGTAGACATTATTATCCGCTAGAAACCTCACGGACTCTATCGAAATGCAACGATGAAATGTTTAATCCTTAGCCAAGTGCAGTTTTCCTTTTGAGAGTTTCCAATCTTTGCATCCCATCCGAACATTCCTGAAAGGCGGAACTTGCTCGCTTAAACCCGGAGAATGGCAAACTCAAATGTTCATGGCTGGATCCAATCACGACGGCCGGACAGACATCAAATGGTTTTTGCTTTCTTTAGCGGTGTTAGCGGCCTAAGCTACTACGCCAATTGTTGACAGGTTTTAGGTTTGGTTCTAGTTTGCTTCTCCCAGAAAACAACCTCTGGCGTATGTACAAACATTTTATTTCGAATTCAACTTTCAGATTAGTGCTTATTTTTCCACCCTCTCCATTGTTGTTAGTGTTACTGGGTAGACTGTAATCTGCACTTAACCAGCACTTAACTTTAAGATCTGCAATGGATTATACCCCCCAACCCACTCCACACCTTTTAATTGTTTATTTTCGGGTTGTTGTTTTTTTTCTTTGCTGGTCAAAACCTGCTTTGTGTGTGCACCTGTTTGCTTTCATTTCACCAGATTGATGCATCAGAGGAATGAATTTTGGGCCCCCTCTATCTTAACCTGTGCCAAAATCATTCCGCCATTTTTAGTCCAGCTGGATCTCCATTTTATTTCCTGGAAGAAAAAAAAAAAAAAAAGATGTCTTATTTTGGAAAACTTAGAAATTTTATTTAAGGTAAAAAATCATGTAATTTTGTAAAGTGGGCCTTATTAATGGAATATATTTGTCCATCTTGGTTTCAAGAATATATATATATTTTTTGTTGTTATGACACACTCCTGGAGAGTTTTTTTTTTTGTCTGTGTTTGTTGTTTAAGTACATTTCTCACAACCTGGGGTTAGGGGGAGTCCCATTCGTTTTTGCCGCTAGCTTCTGGGTTTGTATGTCTTCTGCTGTTTGTTGTGCCGAAGAAAGAAGCGTGCACACAAATAGGAACTTTAGGACCGTACCATCAATTAAACCGGGGGGGGGGGGGCAAGGGGTAACTGTGACGTGTTCATTATTTGTGTAAATTCACGTCGTGCGCAAACATAAACATGTAATCACAATAAAAAGGCTTTTATTAGTTTGTATGAGCTGCCGAAGTTGGACGGAGGCGGCTGCTTATATATATTTTTTTTCTCCTCACCCTTTAGACTTAATCCATTGTGCATGTTTTAACTCTCCTGTGGCATGTAGGTAAGCTGCCAACTGTACAGCAAGACCATATGTATTCTAATAAAAAATAAAAAGCAACTCATTTGTAACACGCTGACTCTGAGCAAATCTGTGCTTTTTAATACCTTTTTGCTTTTGTTGGCAGCTTTTTTTGGTTGCGGAATGCAAAAAGTCAGCGCTTCGCTTCGGTCTCACACAGGTGTCCTTTTTATTCCTCTACAGGTTGCTCATTTAGTGTTTTTATGAATACACCCCTGATGATTATAGGAGTTAACACGCTGTGTGTATTGTCAGTCATCCATCAAAGTTGAACTGAATGTACTGCTTTATAGGTAATTAGATTTTTTTTTTTTAGCTGTTTTATTTATTTTAAATATATATATATATATATATATACATTACAAATGTATAGTTTAGAATTTATTTGAATTTATTTATTTTATTAAATATGAAGTTACTATATACTATGTTAAAAAAAAAAAAGATAACCAGAATCAGCATTATGTTCACATTTTAAAAACTGTTACAACTCAATAACAAAATACCAAACCAGCTACACTTGAATATTGTTTTTAGTGCAGCGAGTTCACATGTATCAACAAATGAAGACGAGACCGTGCTTCAAGGTTGAAGACGTTCCCCCCCCCTCCCCAAGTCTCATTTCATCATCCGGGCCGCTTTTCATTTGGAATGTTTACGACGGCTCACATTCACGGGGAGGGAGGTCGGGGGGGGGGGGAAATAAAGTCTTTGTAAGTCACTGGAGGAAAGTTTCAAACGCTGGCGGCGGCAGGCTGAGCCTGAGGTGGGTTGCTGGCGGTGGTGGGCGTGGCCTGCCTGGGGAGGGTGTACATGGCGCCAAGGAACTGGTCAGCGATGCGTCCGGCTTCGCGGAGGCCGCTGAGGAGGGCGCCGTGTACCGTGGCTGGATAGTTCCTGATGGTGTGCTCGCCGGCGAAGAAGAGTCGGGGTACGGGCTGGGATGAGGAAGAATAAGATATTTTTTTTTTTATAGAATGTTGTACAAGTAACAAGTCTCTGTTTCGTATGTAGGCGTAAGCTCACCTGAGAGGCTCCCGGGATGGCAGGACCCGGCGTGATGGGCTGCGCCATCAGGTCGTAGTCATTACCCGAGGAACCGGCCGCCACGTAGGAGTAGGAACCTCGCGCCCAGGGGTCGGCACGCCAACGCGTCACCACCGTCTCTTTTGGCTGCCACAGCAACAGACAAGGTTAGGGACACGGGAGTGTGTCGGCGTGAGAGTGGCAGGTGGTTTACCTGCGGCACGGCACTGCTGCCGAAGATGCCCTTGAGGATGGCGAGGCAGCGTCCCACGATGACGTCATCACTGATGTTTTCCATAATGCCGGCCGCCTCGCCCGCCATCAGAGCCAGCAAGATGGGTGCTGAGTCACATGGTGGAAAGTATTATGCAACCAAGTAGTGCTGATAAAGACTTCAATATTTATTTGGTCAACTTTCCAGATTCCTATCTTTTTGAATTACGAGCAGCGAGGACACTTGTGAGGGACGGACGGTCACCTTTGTAGAGGTTCCAGAAAAGAAAAAGCTCGCCCCGACTGGCCGTGGTGGAGCCCACGTGGCCGAACAGGTTGACGCTGGGGTCCCAGAACACTCTGTCGAAACACAGCACCACCTGAAAAAAGACGGAAGGTACATCAACTAACCATTAGGGGAGCGTGAAGAAAGTTGGCTTTGAGTGAGCGCCCCCTGCTGAGGACAAGGAGCGTTGCAGCACATTGCGTAATAAACACACTGCGGCAGATCAGGAGAGGACACGAGAGTGCTGAGTGGTGAGTCTCCTTACACCATCGTGTACACGCCTCTGCCAATGAGTCATGAAAAACAATTTCATAATAATAACGATATCAAGTTAGTGACTCGTTTTCTCCAAATGGCAGCTGCATTACATTTGTGGCCATCTAACATCAAGGTCATCGGTGCAGCGATCGATGCTAATCAAGTTCCGGGTGTCTCAAATGAGATTTCTTAAATAATTTTGAGGAAAGACCTTGTTGAGGTTTCCAAAGCCCATCCTCTGTATGGCGGAGGTCTTCCACTCAGGCAGCGGCGGCACAAACTGCACGGCGGGCGGCTGCTGCTTGAGCACGCCGAGCGGCAGCGTGCACAGCACTGCGTCACACTTGTAGATGAACGTCTGCGTCGCAGAGCGGGTGTTGACAGCGATAACCTCGCAGCCTGGAGAAGGGGGCGGCGTCAAATCACTCTGTTTCCTCTATCATGGCGAACGGGAGAGACTCACCTGAGGCCGTGTATCGAACCTGCCGCACCGCTGTGTTGAGTTTAATGTCCAAACCTTCGGCTAGAGCCACGGGCACGCACGAGTAACCGTTCCTCACGGTCAGGTGACTGCCGGTGAACTCAAAGTCGTCATCCTGCGGATTCAATCCCATCTGAGCAAAGCTCTAGAACATTTTGCCGTATGGAAAAGCAAAACGTGGCCTACTTGATCCCAGTGTTTGAGCGAAAGGGTAGAGAGGGGTGTGGCGTTGGCAAACTCCAAGTTGGCAAAGTGCCAGTCTAGTATCTGGCGGTCTCTGGAGGACAGGTAGACGTCACTGCGGACACAAAAGGAAAAAAGATGAGATGTCGCAACTCCTCTCAGCTCGTCAGTACTGCGCTAATACGGCTTCAAGATACCTGGGTGGGTTGGCCTCAAGTTCTTGGAGCTTCTCCTCCAGCTTCCCCTGCATCTCCTGCAACTCATCGTACTCCTGCACAAAGTTTGGACCTCTTTACCCAGTTGGTGCATATTCCACGCACACACGCGTCTTACTGAAGACTAAAATAAAAGACTTCTTTCTAAAACAAGGTGATTTATCTGCCCCCTTTCCAAAAAAAAAAAAAAAAAATCCAAACGCCCGTGTTAATAATACATCTCGGCGAGGCATTAAACCACTTAAACATAGCCTGTCTGCTTCAGCTAGATAGTGCTATATTAAAAGATTCCGGGCCGGGCCACGGGTAAAATATCCCTTGCTCCCAATTATAATCTTTAGGAAATCTAATTACGCCTCAAAGTAGCGGTAGACGGTATGTAACGTAAAGCCGCAGCGCCCGCTTTGGAAAGAGTCTTATTCTTTAACGCGGGTGCTCCTTCTTTGACCGGAACATTGTAATTGAAGCCCCGCTCCAGACGTCTTGAGTTCAAATGTCGCTTAGGAATCCAAATTCCCACAGGCTCACGACTCGGGAGGGTTTCGGGTTTTTTTTCTTCTTACTTTGCAGAGTGACGTCAAGTCTCTGTGTTTGCTCTTCACCAGGAACTCAGCGGTGATGTCCCGGGGCGGTTTGACGTCGCTGGCCTCTTTGAACTGCTGATGGAGCTCCTTCACTCGCTCTTTGGTGGACACCATCTGGGCCAGGAAAAAAAAAAGGGTAAGCGTCACAATTTAATTCCCAATCTAAAAACAAAATTCAAGTTGTTCACCTTATTGAGCAGATCTCTGAGCTCTTCTTGTGTCTTTACAATCTTGTTCCAGTGTTCTATCTGCTCATCTTTTACGTGCTTCTCCTGCAACCTGCACAAGGCAAACTCCAATTACATATGTGTGGCGTGGACTTTGCCATATTAAATATTTGCGCTGTACTTACTGTATAACCACCTCCAAGGCTTGTCCCAGCGAGACGGGCTTGTTGTTGAGAAAGTTAAAGTCCAGCTGGTGGCTGAGGAAGGAGGTGGCCTCCAACAGTCGGTTGAACTCTTGCTCCACCATCTCGTCTTTTTCTTTGGGCACCTGAAGAAAGAAAGAAAAAGCTCTTTAAAATATTTACATATAAGCAGGTATGTGCACTGTCACGATGCATATAGTATATCTATTTTGAAATCTTGGATATTATTCCCGTGTGCACTCGTCCGCTGCCAAACTGGAATTCCCCCAACTGTGGGGGCTAATAAAAGGCTTATCCCAGTCTTAACAGGAGAAGCCTGGCAAAGTGAGAAGGGGGAAATGCTGTCGCTTCCACAATGGCAGTCGGCACATGAAAGAAGGAACAGGATGATGCAAGTAAACCAATACATACACTCGTGCACCGTTCACCCTTTCGTTGTTCAGCCGTTGGAGAAACAAGAGAGGGGAGGGGAGGAGAGAGAGAGAACATGTTCAGTCGACAAAATAACAACGATACTACTTCAAAATCTTTGTTTCAAGCCGTTTCTCACGCTGGTCATACTCACAGCCTGTCCATTTGCTTCATACAGCGGACACTTCTGTTTGATTTTAGCCAGCTCCATGTTAACCTGCTTGCTGACCACGGCCATGGGATTCCCTCCTGAACAAGTGCGCAGACCAAACCGAAGGAATATTTAGAGACAACAGTACCCCCTACAGGTTGATAGAAATAAGAAAGAAAATGGTTGAGTCATACTGCACATACCAAGGCCTGTCACCACCATGGCACCTAGATCTGCCACATAGTTGCCCTTCCTAAATGTTGCCACCCTGCCTCCAACACGGTCCTACGAAGAAGAGTCAAAAGAAAATCAAGACATTGCGACCATCGGACTTGAGGATCGTGTAGCGTGCGTACCCTGGCTTCTAATACGGTGACATCCATCCCAAAGCTCTGCAGTTGGCGGGCTGCAGCCAGGCCGGACACGCCTCCACCGATCACAATCACCTTTCCGGTCTTCTTGGCTATAACAAAGCACGTCAGCATCTTTTTTTTTTTTTTAAACATCTCAAACATAGCAGAAGACTTGTTTACTTGACGCCATAAGTCAACTCACTGGGTAAAGGCTTGACCCTCTTATATATGCCAAAGTTGATGAGGCCGTGTCTTTCGAGGTAGCTGTGTATCCTGTGGACCAGCACGGCGTCACCTGAGAGCGAACCAACAACATCAAATCACAACGGAAATGTTGCGGACTATTATTCAAAGTGTCTTACTGTTGTAGGGAGCTTCAAGCTGCTGTGCGGTGGTCTCAAAAGTCAGCTGGATCTTTGGGTTGTCCAGCCACAATTGAAGCTAGTAGGGGGTGGGCGGGTTCAATCAACGAAGGAGTGACGTAGGGGATTTGGAAGATGAGGTCACTCAGGTGTGTGTGTGTGCACTTACTGTTCGGTTCCGGATGTAGAGGAAGACCTTCTGAGTCTGCTGGGGCCCGCTGATGATGTCAGGGAAGCACGCGGCCTCCTGGGATGTCATACGGTCATGGGGTAGGCGACTCTGAAAAGCAGCGCCTTCCACACCTGATTATGGACATAGTCCGTTAATGCTTATCGTTTTCAAAAAAAAAATAACGACAGCAACACTTGGGTGGAGTAGAGGCTCACCAGATGGTTCCTCAGGTTCACTGTCATTCTCCTCTTCTGGCGGAGGGGCCGGCGGCGGGATGACCTGTTTACGTTCTTTCTCCGCCTTGGCGTTCCTCTCCTCCTCGGAGTAATATTCGTCCTCAGACAGATTGGCCAGGCTCTCGTCCATCTCGCGGTACTCCACCTGCAACGGTAGGCACAATAAAAGCATCATTAAAACCCCCATTTCTACAACACCCAACAGCCATTTGGATCTTGCCGCCGGCAGCGCACTCCGCTAAAATTCTAAAATGTTTACCTTTTGTCGCTTGCGTCGACTCGTCCTGCGGACTTCAGCCGAGTCCGGGTCCAGCGCGCCGGGGCCTCCCGCCCCCTGTTGAGGCAGAGGGGCTCCTCCCGACTCACTGCTCGGGGACGATCTCTCCTTCTTCTTTATGTCTGCAGGACCCGCGGCTGAGATGGAAGCTGCCGACTGCGCATCAGAGCCTTGGGCCCTGTCGCCTCCCGCTGCACCCGCCGAAGATGAAGAGGAGGACGACGACGACCCGGCGTCTGATTTCTTACTTGTCAACATGATGGAGGATGTTGGAGGCCTCTCCTGGGGAAAGACAAACTCAACAATTAAAGGTTCAATTTGTAATGTTAAAATGCACAATAGTGGTTGTACACTGAACCCTCGGCCATTTGTGATTTTTTATTGACCCTAACACTATTTGTTGACAGGATCGCTGTTCTATATTTAGTAGTAAACTAAGAGTCCTTGGTTGGGTCATCTACTACTAAATTTTTTACTACTCACCCTCGGTGAGGGTTCACTGTACCGTAAAACAAAAATGAAGATGACAACTTGTGACTCTGTGATCAGCTGGAAAAAAAAACACACCAGTGCTCGCGGTATATTTCGGATCATGAATGGATGCTTATAAATACTCCTGTTAAGTCTTGTGTTACAACATGTTAATAACCAGCAAACTGTGCCCCCACGTCAAATGAATGAATTAAGTGGCGTTAATCGTGCGTGGATGTCATGGTTTTTATGAGGAAAAAAAGGGATGCTCTATGGTACAATAACTTGTTTACCCATTTCTCCGTGCACCTGGTTATATCCATTCAAACACTAAAGAGATGAGACAGAACCAGAATAATTGTGTTACGAATAAAAGGTGGCTTTTCACAAAACAATAACTTGGTTTAGTTGCAGAATCAGACGAATTAGATGTTACTGTAAAATTTACAGACATATTTTTTTCAAGCCAAACAATTGGAACACTCCTCCCATCCATCGCCAACACTTGCGCTTGCTAGCGAACACTGCGTTCTCTACGTTCGTGGGCTACAAAAAGGACATTTTTGGTCACACTGATCTTCAATAACATATTAATGAATCATCCACGACCAAATTATGTTTTAGTAAAACCAAGTGGATTTCAAACACTCACTTTGTTACTCAAAGATCATAAAAGAAAATCCTTCACGTTTTTTTTTGTTTTTTTTTTCAAATGATTAGCACGCTACATTAGCTGCTAACAATGAGCCCCGGCTAGCATTCACGTAACGGCAGGTGCGATTTGCAGGGAGAGAAAGACTCTGTGCAAATAATATGATGTTATATTTTAAGGAACATTACGAGTGATACATTAGTATTAATTGAGAAAGAACTGCACGAGTTAATTTTTATAAATATGAATATTACCTCACAATCCTCAGCAGATGTCAACACAAAGACCGCACAGAGCTGCTATAAAAAAAAAAAACTCGATGGTGAATGGCCTGTCCAACGGTTTGCGAGAACGTTTGCATTCATCTGATTGGCTAAAATATCTATCAGTCAAAACCAAAACCGGAAACACTACTATGCGTGGAAGCTGAAAAAAAGTTCTTAATTCCGTATTACATACAATTAACATGAAACATAAACAAACATTTAAAAAAAACACAAAATAATTAATCATCAAAACAAAAAAATACCGTCCTGTGGAAGGAGTAAAAATTAATTTTAAAATCAGTCACGTTTTACGAGCTTTAACAGCTTTAGCAGTAGATATTCAAAATAAATACAGATAATTTTCTTTCTGAAAGACAAAAAGAATAGTTTGCCTATTTTTTTATTTTACATAAGTCGACTGATCTCAGGTCTGTCCATGTTGACGCCTCTATGTCTGACGTCATAATGGTAAAAACAACAGGCGGGGCTAAAAAAAAAAAGCAGGAAGAAGACAGGTAAAGGTGAGCCGCTCGCTGTGCGTCGCAGGCCTACCAAAAAAGTCGTGCTTCGAGTCACTAATTATGTAAGTAAACGCTGAAATTCCTATTAGATTAGTTATTTATGCATGGTCTATTCCTCCTAAAATTATTCTTGTCTCTGGTATTTAATTAAATTGTAGTCCCCTCGTGTTACAGGAAGTAGAAGTCGTTGTGTTGCAGTTCCTCAGTTAGCAAAAACAATGTAAAAGTCAATGAAACAAAACATAGAGACAACATCTGAACACAGCTGGTGTAAGATATCGATAGGAATCTGATCAACGCTTTGCTCCACAGAAGTGAAAGAATGGTAAAGGAAGAAAATGAGTTGGTCAACCGGCCTGACAACACTGCCTTCACCCAGCAGAGGCTCCCAGCCTGGCAGCCCATGCTCTCCGCCGGAATCATCATCCCCGGGTTTATCCTCATCGGTCTGGCCTTCATCGGCATCGGTGTTGCCCTCTTGATCACTTCGCGAAGCATCCAAGTACTGGAGGTAAGAGACTTTTTGCAAGAAATGACTCTCCAGGTGTTTTTTTTTTTAAGCATCACGGGTTGAGAAAATGATAGTTTTCTCTTTCTCCTGCAGCTCGACTACACGGGCGTGGACCAGAACTCTCCATGCTTTAGGTGTTCGGACCCTGCCGTGAGGAACTGTAATTGCACGCTACAGTTTTCCAACAGCCGGTTGATTGAGGTGCCGTGGACTAATATACAGTAGATATAAAAAGTCTACACACCCACTGTTCAAAGTTTTGTGAAATCATTTTATGTTAGCATGTAAACTGTCCAAATGCTATTGAACAGTCCTCGTACTTTAAATGCGTTTAATTATTATTCATTTTTTTATGTTGTCTCTGACAGGGTCCGGTGTTCTTTTATTATGGCTTGTCCAACTATTTCCAGAACTACAGAAGGTACGGCGTCTCCAGAGATGATGGCCAACTTTATGGAGATTTGTCCTATTTCAAGGTTAGCTAAAACCCATGACAGATAGTTTGATATTCGGCACACCGTTTTATAGCCAAAATAATGTTTTTTTTTTTTTTTATATCTTTAATTTATTATATGATGCTTTCTAGTAAGCATTTGCGTATTTTTTTTTTTGTTTTGTTTTCTGAAGGAACCCTTTGATCAATGCGAGCCCTACCGATTTGGCGGCGGCAACAACCAACCGATCGTGCCTTGTGGCTCGATAGCAAACAGCATGTTTAACGGTACGTCCGCTTTATCCCGCGTACAAATATTTCTTATTCATTCACATTTTTCTTTGGTTCCCTGTAGATACATTCAGGCTGTTTCAGAACATAAACGGCCAGCGGCAGGAGGTGCCCTTGGACGGCAAAGGGATCGCTTGGTGGACTGATTACAATATCAAGTTCAGAAACCCCACTGTCACACCCCTGAGGAACGCATTTAATGGTTCGTTCCGTGTTCCCCCGCTGTGTCATCAGATCATCATGAATTGTATTTTTTACAGGCACCGTGAAGCCGCCGTTTTGGCCCAGACCGGCTTATGAGTTGGACACCTCGGACCTTGCCAATAACGGCTTCATTAATCAAGATTTCCTGGTGTGGATGCGAAGGGCCGCGCTGCCGGATTTCCGCAAACTGTACCGGCGGATCACCGCCGGCCTGCCAGCAGGAAACTATTCTCTCGATATCGCTTACAGTATCCTTGTCCATGCAGGAAAAAAAGAAATTGTTGTTCAAGGATTATGTGTTTGAGATACTAAAACCAAAACATGAGTGATGAGGTCTTTGTACGTTGAAGAGAGCAAACTAAACAGTGTGCTCTTGAAAGTGTCATGTGACATAGTATCAAGCGGGTCAGCCCAACCTGCTTGACTGGTTGGGCAAGGCTCTATTTTTAATTTGTATCTCCTTAACCTTCCTCCCCCTCCCAGACTATCCTGTGATGAGCTTCAGTGGCAGAAAGAGCTTGGTCTTCAGTAACGTGTCATGGATGGGGGGCAAGAACGACTTCCTGGGTATCGCCTACCTGGTCATCGGCACGCTGTGCATCGTCATGTCAGTGGTCATGCTCATTGTTTATGCTAAATTTAAGTTCCCCGAGGAGGAGTGAGGAAAATTTGCTGTGAGGCATTTTAAAAATAATTGACAAGTTTGGCGTCTGCAGGAGGAAAAGTTTAGAAAATACTTCACAGTTGTGTTAAAGGTTTTTATTAACAGCAAAACAAAAATGTTACAAATCTGAAAGCTCATTAATGAAAGCCAAAATTATAGCAACATTCATCTGGTTACATATTTACTCATAAATCTACTACAATGAGTCAAGTGATTAAAGCAGATTTGCACATAGCGAGAAATTGCATTTTAATGCAGTGCATTGACGTTTTGTAAATTCTGTATTCAACAGAGTTTTTGTCTCAGGTTCCTTTTGTTTTGTGTTTTTTCTGTAATGTATTTTAATTCTTCCGTTTTACACCCTAGGAATCCTTATTTAAAATTAACCACCATACACACATATTCACCCAATTACAATAACACATAAAAATGTAATACAACAGAGGACACTGATATTGTAAATTCAGGAAATTTAATTTTATTCATTGTTCTGTACAGCTTTTAACAGATTTTCCCTTTGTGTTTTGCTTTGTGTTACTATTTATGCAATAAAACAATACAAAAGCAGTCTAATGCTCGAACTATGTGTTTAATCTAGAAAACGTGGATCTAAACTTGAGTTTAAGGTATGAAAAAATGATAAAAATTAAATGTATACTATTAACGATAAAAAACGAGACCTCTCCCTTCTGCCCCCTATCGGTCACACGCGTCAACGAAAATTATCAGCGTCTACGGAACTCTGGGTAATGTAGTTTTAATTGGCGAGCTTGCATGTGAAGCTTCCCTTGTGAACAACAAGTACCATAATCCATCGCTCGAATAAATCTGACGTCCGAGGTGGTGCGATTTGACAGCGGTACCCAACACCCAGTCTGTGACTAGACGAACCCTCTGCAGCCAGTCGAGTTTCTTTTGTTCGTTATTCGGTGTTACCGGTGGTCCCGGACCGCTTCGCAGGATGTCAGACGGAGGCGGTGGCGACGACAACAGCGGCTCCATGGAAGTGTCGGCTGTTCAGACGGTTGCGGACGCCTCGGTGCTCCAGAAACACATTCGAAAGCTTGTCCCACTGCTCCTGGAAGATGGCGGCGAGGCCCCAGCCTCCCTGGAAACCTCCCTGGAGGAGAAAAGCACCGTGGAGCAGATGCGGAAATTTCTGAGCGACCCTCAAGTCCACACTATCTTGGTGGAGAGAAGCGCGCTTAAGGGTAAAATCTCTTCGTCATTATTGGGCGGCTAAGCTAGCTAGCCCGACTACAGCCAGTGGACGATTTTGCTGACATGAACTGGCACAGCTCTGTTATTCTCTAAAAGTCACAGATCACGCAAAATTCGAGCTATTTTCCCCCATCAGAGTTAAAATTTGAATTAATGTTAAATATTTGACACTAAATCTTTGGTATTAATGTGAGGGTTGAAAAAAAATCTGTGTATTAAATTCTAATAGTGCAGATATACTTTTATATCCATCTAAATCCAGCGCGCTTATTATAAATGGAAAGAAACGCTGCAGTCGTGTTTAAAAAAAGACATTGATTTTGAATGGAAACCAACACTGCACCACTATAAGTGCCATGAGTCTGCAACTATAAACTTATCTGCACATTATCCCTTCAAATGTAACTATAAAACATAAACAAGCGACCTTGTTGGGAATATAAACGGGAAGATCAGAATCACTTTTGCGAGTCATGCTGCCTTTTTTTTTTTTTTAAGTCATGTGAGTCAGCATGTATCAATGAAGACATTATATTCAGTTTCCTTCTGACTAAGTGGTCCTGTGCCTCAGAAAAAAAGGCTATTCATAGTATCGTATTACAAATGATCTGATTGAAAAATATAATATTTTTCCAGAGGATGTCGGCGATGAAGGAGAGGAAGAGAAGGAGGGCATCACTTATAGCATCAGCATTGACATACGCTATGGGCTCAAGTCCAACAGGTAAACCCACATTTCAAAAGTCAGTTCTGTTCATTTTGTCTTTTATTAAATTTGTTTATAATAGGAGTGAAAGTGTGTTCCCATGGAAATTCCCAACAATTTTTGGGAATTTTGCAGCCCTATTTAATAGACTCTGTCCTGCAGCTTGGCTCTCATCAAGAGGACGGGCGTCATCGATGCAGACAAACCCATATCGACCCAAGTCCGCGTCCTGACGCTGAGCGAGGATTCTCCTTATGAGACTCTCCACTCCTTCATCAGTAACGCCGTCGCTCCCTTCTTCAAATCATACATCCGTGAGTCCGGAAAGGCGGACAGGTAAATAATTCCACCTAATTCCATTGGATGATGCTCCCTTGTATGTGCTCATGGATTCATCTCTGCGTAGGGACGGAGACAAAATGGCGCCATCCGTGGAGAAAAAGATCGCCGAGTTGGAGATGGGCCTCCTGCACTTGCAGCAGAACATCGAGATCCCTGAGATCAGTCTGCTCATCCATCCTATCATCACAAACATCGCCAAGCAGTGCTACGAGCGCGGCGAGAAACCAAAAGTCACCGACTTTGGAGATAAAGTGGAGGATCCCACTTTCTTGAACCAGCTGCAGTCTGGAGTCAACCGTTGGATCAGGGAAATTCAGAAGGTAAGACAGAACCTTTTCTTCACACACATGCTAAGATGAACTCTCATTCTAATTCCTCTGCTTCCAGGTGACCAAGCTGGACCGTGACCCGGCATCAGGCACGGCCCTCCAGGAGATCAGTTTCTGGCTCAATCTGGAGCGGGCCCTAAACAGGATCCAGGAGAAGAGAGAGAGTCCGGAGGTTCTGCTCACGCTGGACATCCTCAAGCATGGGAAACGTTTCCACGCTACTGTCAGTTTTGATACGGACACTGGTGAGTTGATGGCATGGTTGAAATTTTGTTGGCACTTTTGTACCCAAGAAACAAATAATTTTTGATTTATGACAAATTTATTTTTTCCCAGGTCTGAAACAGGCGGTTGAAACTGTCAATGACTACAACCCTCTGATGAAAGACTTCCCCCTTAATGACCTGCTCTCCGCTTCTGAGCTGGACAAGATCCGTCAGGCTCTGATGGCCATCTTCACCCATCTGAAGAAGATCAGGAACACCAAGTACCCCATTCAGAGAGCCTTGCGTCTGGTCGAGGCCATCTCCAGGGATTTGAGCTCGCAACTTTTGAAGGTGTTGGGCACCAGGAAGCTCATGCACGTCGCCTACGAGGAATTTGAAAAGGTACGGGTCATGCATTTGAAGTGGTCACCTTAAGAATACATATTGCCGCAAATCACAAAAGGTTCACTGTATAATTTTTTTCTACAGGTGATGGTGGCCTGCTTTGAGGTCTTCCAGACCTGGGAGGATGAGTATGAGAAACTCCAGGTGCTCCTGAGGGACATTGTGAAGAGGAAGCGAGAGGAGAACCTGAAGATGGTATGGCGCCTCAGCCCCGCCCACAGGAAGCTCCAGTCCCGCTTGGATCACATGAGGCGCTTCAGAAGGCAGCACGAGCAGCTGAGGGCTGTCATTGTTCGTGTGCTAAGGCCTCAGGTATGCATACTGTCATCATCTTGTTATCTTCTCCAATTAATCATTTGTATCACCTTTCTGTGTATCTCCAGGTCTCCGCCGTGCCTCAGCACGCCCCTGGAGAGCCAGTGGAGCCTCAGGACATGAAGGTAGCCGGAGTCCTCTTTGACGCGGCCGACGCCAACGCCATCGAGGAGGTCAACCTGGCCTACGAGAATGTCAAAGAGGTGGACGGCTTGGATGTGTCCAAGGAGGGCATGGAAGCCTGGGAAGCGGCCATGAAGCGATACGACGAGCGCATCGACCGCGTGGAGACCCGCATCACAGCCCGCCTGCGCGACCAGCTGGGCACGGCCAAGAACGCCAACGAGATGTTCCGCATCTTCTCCCGCTTTAACGCCCTCTTTGTGCGCCCGCACATCCGCGGCGCCATCCGCGAGTACCAAACGCAGCTCATTCAGCGCGTGAAGGACGACATCGAGTCGCTGCATGATAAGTTCAAGGTTCAGTACCCGCAGAGTCAGGCGTGCAAGATGAGCCACGTGCGAGACCTTCCTCCCGTGTCGGGATCCATCATCTGGGCCAAGCAGATCGACCGGCAGCTCACGGCGTACATGAAGAGAGTGGAGGATGTTCTCGGCAAGGGCTGGGAAAATCACGTGGAGGGGCTCAAGCTGAAGCAGGATGGAGATAGCTTCAGGGCCAAGCTCAACACTCAGGAGATTTTCGACGACTGGGCACGCAAGGTACAAAGAGGTTGCCATTTAATCTGTGCAAAAAAATATATAATTGAGGTTCATAAGATGTGGTCTTGAAGCTGATACACGTCCACATTTTTTTTTCCATCCCAGGTGCAGCAACGTAATCTTGGAGTATCTGGCCGCATCTTCACCATTGAGAGCACCCGTGCCCGAGGTCGCACCGGAAACATGCTGAAACTCAAAGTCAACTTCCTCCCAGAGATCATCACCCTGTCCAAAGAAGTGCGCAACCTCAAGTGGCTGAGCTTCCGTGTGCCGCTGGCCATCGTCAACAAGGCCCACCAAGCCAACCAGCTCTACCCGTTCGCCATCTCTCTGATCGAAAGCGTGCGCACTTACGAGCGCACTTGTGAGAAAGTGGAGGAGCGCTCCTCCATCTCCCTTCTGGTGGCCGGCCTGAAGAAAGAGGTCCAGGTGCTCATTACAGAGGGTATCACTCTGGTGTGGGAGTCCTACAAGCTGGATCCGTATGTTCAGAGGTTGGCTGAGACAGTCTTCAACTTTCAGGAGAAGGTCAGTGTGAAAAAAATGATTTCTGAAAAACCTGACTGGGTGCTGAGAGTATTTTGTGGTATTTCCAGGTGGATGACCTTCTGCTGATTGAGGAGAAAATAGATCTGGAGGTCCGCTCTTTGGACACTTGCATGTTTGACCACAGGACCTTCTCAGACATTCTCAATCGGGTTCAAAAAGCTGTGGACGACCTCAACTTGCACTCCTACTCCAACTTACCCATCTGGGTCAACAAGCTCGACATCGAGGTAGGTCACACCTTTCGACTAGTCGCCAGTCAATCGCATTCACACTCATTTATTTGTTTAGATTGAGCGCATCCTGGGAGTACGTCTACAGGCCGGACTCAAGGCTTGGACTCAGGTGCTCCGCGGCCAAGTGGAGGATAAAGCCGACGTAGACATGGACACAGAGGCTCCTCAAGTGAGCCATAAACCAGGGGGTGAGCCCAAGATCAAGGTCAGCATCATAGATCATCAACTGGATTCTACAATTGCTGTGAACATCATCGTGATTCAAGATTTTTGTTTTCCTTCCTAGAATGTGGTCCATGAGCTCAGGATCACCAACCAGGTCATCTACTTGAATCCGCCCATTGAGGACTGCCGCTACAAGCTCTACCAAGAGATGTTCTCATGGAAGATGGTCATCCTTTCACTTCCCAGGATCCAGAGCCAAAGATACCAGGTAGGGAAGATTAAAAGTCCGTTTATGACAAGATTCCAGATTAATTGAATAATTCTTCGCCAGGTTGGAGTCCACTACGAGTTATCGGAGGAAGAGAAATTCTACCGCAATGCTCTGACCAGGATGCCAGATGGGCCTGTCGCTTTGGAGGAAGCCTACAATGCAGTGGAAGACATAGTCGGTGAGGTGGAGCAATACGTCAAGGTAAGAATTACCCACCCTGCTTGACGTGTGATGGCCAACCATTTTTATTCACGTTGTCATATGTGCTCGTCTCCTTCCAGGTGTGGCTGCAGTACCAGTGCTTGTGGGACATGCAGGCTGAGAACATCTACAACCGTCTGGGTGAAGACCTCACCAAGTGGCAGGCGCTTCTCGTCCAGATCCGCAAAGCACGTGGAACCTTTGATAATGCAGAGACACGAAAAGAGTTTGGACCGGCCGTCATTGACTATGGAAAAGTATGGACGACCTTGAATACGTAGTATGTAGCCAATACGTCTTCTTGCTAAAATGTGCTTGAATGTTTTTTGTTTTTTTTAATGATTGACAGGTCCAGTCTAAGGTGAATTTGAAATATGACTCATGGCACAAAGAAGTCCTCAGCAAGTTTGGCCAGATGCTGGGTCAGAACATGCAGGACTTCCATGCCCAAATCTCCAAGGTAAGCTATGACGAAATCTTTTTTTTTCTTTTTTTGCATCACCGAGACGTGACAAAAATTACATGACATTGTCATTTTAGTCCCGTCAAGACCTGGAGCAGCATTCCGTGGACACGGCCAGCACATCAGACGCTGTCAACTTCATCACATACGTCCAGACTCTGAAGCGGAAAATCAAGCAGTTTGAGAAAAATGTGGACGTGAGTAGATCTTTTAATTTTTTTTTATCCAAACAGCATGACTAGGTCACCCCGGTTTCAATTCAAATGCTCTTTTGCAGTTGTTTCGTAACGGGCAGCGCTTGCTGGAGAAGCAGCGATTCCAGTTCCCTCCGTCGTGGCTCTACATTGATAACATCGAGGGTGAATGGGGCGCCTTCAGCGACATCATGAAGCGCAAGGACACGGCCATCCAGCAGCAGGTGGCTAACCTGCAGCTGAAGATCGTCCAGGAGGACAAGGCTGTGGAAAACCGCACCACTGATCTGCTCAACGACTGGGAGAAGACGAAACCAGTCGCTGTAAGATGAAATTTGATAGTTGTCGTTTACAGCCGGCTGTGATTCAACCGCACACCTTCAATAATATTCTCCATCAGGGTAACTTGCGACCCGAGGAGGCTCTTCAGTCTCTCACCATCTATGAAGGCAACTTCGGCCGTCTGAAGGTCGAAAGAGAGAAGTGCGCCCGTGCCAAAGAAGCCCTGGAGCTCACTGACACCGGCCTGCTAAGCGGCAGTGAGGAAAGGGTTCAGGTAAGAGTCGAATAACCACCAAAAAGCATCATTTCATTTGTTAGTGGCAACCAGCTACATGATTATTTCCAAATCGTAGGTAGCACTGGAGGAGTTGCATGACCTGAAGGAGGTCTGGTCCGAGCTTTCCAAGGTGTGGGAGCAGATTGACCAGATGAAAGAGCAGCCTTGGGTGTCTGTCCAACCTCGCAAGGTAACAAATAACTCTGAAGTAGAAATCCCGGTTATAGTTCCTATTCAAATATTTTTTTGTATTTACATCTTTTTTTTGTGTGTGTTCATAGCTTCGTCAAAATCTAGATGCCCTTCTGAACCAGCTGAAGAACTTCCAAGCAAGACTAAGACAGTACGCTTCCTACGAGTATGTCCAGAGGCTGCTTAAGGGATATATGAAGGTCAAGGCGACTCTGAAACAATCAATAAACACAAATAGGACACTGGGTTGATTAAGTTGTAACCTTTATTTTGTTGCTTTGAACAGGTAAACATGTTGGTGATCGAGCTGAAGTCGGAAGCTCTGAAGGACCGCCACTGGAAGCAGCTGATGAAGCGTCTGCACGTCAACTGGGTGCTGTCGGAACTGACCCTGGGTCAGATCTGGGACGTGGATCTCCAGAGGAACGAGATGGTCGTGAAAGACGTGCTCCTGGTGGCCCAAGGAGAGATGGCGCTGGAGGAGTTCCTCAAACAGGTTAGCTCGCATCAGGCAGTGGTCGATTACATTTAGCTTTGGAGTATTTGGCTTGCTGATAAGTTTTTTTGCAGATCCGCGAGGTGTGGAACTCATACGAGCTGGACTTGGTAAATTACCAGAATAAGTGTCGACTGATCAGAGGATGGGACGACCTCTTCAACAAAGTCAAAGAACACATCAACAGCGTGTCTGCCATGAAGTTGTCGCCGTACTACAAGGTAAATGTTGGATGTGTTCATTGCCTGCAAAACTGTAGTCATAACAATGTTCTTTTTTTTTTTAGGTGTTTGAAGAAGATGCTCTGAGTTGGGAAGACAAACTGAATCGCATTATGGCTCTGTTTGACGTCTGGATCGATGTCCAGCGTCGATGGGTTTACCTGGAGGGCATCTTCACGGGAAGTGCTGACATCAAACACTTGCTGCCTGTAGAAACTCAAAGATTCCAGAGGTTAACAAAGAACCACCATCTCCTTCTAGCTGCCAGCAACTGCAATGCAACCTGACTCCAAAATATTTTTTTTCAGTATCAGCACGGAGTTCTTAGCCCTGATGAAGAAAGTGACCAAGTCTCCGCTGGTGATGGACGTGCTGAACATACAAGGGGTGCAGAGGTCCCTGGAAAGACTGGCTGACCTTCTTGGTAAAATCCAGAAGGCCCTGGGTGAATACTTGGAGAGGGAAAGATCTTCATTCCCAAGGTAAACTCAGTAGTTGAGAGACTTTTTTTTTTAAAGACTGAATGCATATTGTTGCAGTTCCACTTAGATCCTGCAGGTGTCATAAGCACACTTCCAAACTGTTGTCGCTTGTACAAACGTTCAAGAAGAAGCAGTTAAACTGCTAATGCTAAAAACAACACTATTTGACGCTGACACATGCAGACACACAGCTACGTTTGAAAAATGAGTTCAGCCCGTTGTTTGGTGGCTTCCAATCGGCACAGTGAGAAGGAAACAGGTCATAGATTGGAAAACCTCACTCAACAGTACGAGCTCCTTGTTTGTTTTCCCTTTTCAGTCAGTTGCTGCTAGGAGTTGAGCGAACATATCACCTAATGTCTCTTCTGAATCGCTCATTCCAGATTCTATTTCGTGGGAGACGAGGACCTCCTGGAAATCATCGGCAACAGCAAGAACGTGGCCAAACTGCAGAAGCACTTCAAAAAGATGTTCGCCGGCGTCTCCAGCATCTTGCTCAACGACGACAACACCGAGGTGCTGGGGATATCATCCCGAGAGGGCGAGGAAATCGTTTACAAGACGCCCGTCTCCATCACGGAGCACCCCAAGATAAACGAGTGGCTCACCTTAGTGGAGAAGGAGATGAGGGTGACGCTGGCCAAGCTGCTGGCGGAGTCGGTCACGGAGGTCACGGGCTTCAACAAGGGCAGCGCCGTCGACCTGAACCAGTACATCACCTGGATCGATCGTTATCAGGTTCAATATCGGGCCGTTTTTGAAGATTAATTTGCGTCAATTTTGAATCTGTGTAACTTTTTTTTTTATTTTGGCTTTCCACAGGCCCAGCTGGTGGTGCTGTCCACCCAAATCGCCTGGTCGGAGAATATCGAGTCTGCCTTGACTACAGTCTCTGGTGGTGGGGACATGAGCCCCATGCAAGGGGTGCTGTCAAACGTGGAGGCCACACTCAACGTGCTCGCTGACACCGTGCTGATGGAGCAACCTCCGCTTCGCAGAAGGAAACTGGAGCACTTGGTTAGGCGGAAAAAAAAATCTCATAAGTCTAGGTACCAGTTTTGAGTTTTTGTCTGACTTTTTTTTTTGTGTCCCCCTCAATCAGATCACCGAGCTGGTCCACCAACGTGACGTGACCAGGACTCTGATCAAGAACAGGATCGACAACCCCAAGTCCTTCGAGTGGCTCAGTCAAATGCGCTTCTACTTCGACCCCAAGCAGACGGACGTGCTGCAGCAGCTCTCCATCCAGATGGCCAACGCCAAGTTCAACTACGGCTTCGAATACTTGGGCGTCCAGGATAAGCTCGTCCAGACACCGCTGACTGACCGCTGCTACCTGACCATGACTCAAGCTCTGGAGGCTCGCCTCGGGGGCTCACCGTTTGGTATGTTTGCTTTTTGCTGCTTAAGCATTTATTTAAAATTCTGATTCCGTTAATAAGTCCGTGTTCTGCTAGGTCCCGCTGGCACAGGAAAGACAGAGTCTGTGAAAGCTTTGGGTCACCAGCTTGGTCGCTTTGTCTTGGTCTTCAACTGCGATGAGACTTTTGACTTCCAGGTCGGCCATTTTAAAAAAATATATTTTTAGTCATGCGGATGTTATACAAAGTATCTATACCTTTTTTTTTCTTTTTTCTGTCCTCTTCCTTAGGCCATGGGTCGTATCTTCGTAGGACTGTGTCAGGTCGGCGCTTGGGGCTGCTTTGACGAGTTCAATCGTCTGGAGGAGAGAATGCTGTCTGCCGTCTCCCAGCAAGTCCAGTACATCCAAGTGGCCTTGAGGGAACACAGCAACCCCAACAGGGACAGAAGTATGTCAACATACAAAATTAGTGACACAGGACAGCTTGAAAGCGGACCTCTGTAAAGCATCTTTCTTGTTATCCCTTCAGGTGTGCCTGTCACCACTGAGCTCCTGAACAAGCAGGTGAAGGTGAGCCCAGACATGGCCATCTTCATCACCATGAATCCCGGCTACGCAGGCCGATCCAACCTGCCCGACAACTTGAAGAAGCTCTTCCGCAGCTTGGCCATGACCAAGCCGGATCGCCAGCTCATCGCCCAGGTCATGCTCTACTCCCAAGGCTTCCGCACGGCCGAGATCCTCGCCAAGAAGATCGTCCCGTTCTTCAAGTAAGACCAGATTTGGGTTCGAATTGAATTCCCGAGAACTCTGTTGCTAATCTCCTCTTTGATTTCAGGCTGTGCGACGAGCAGCTGTCATCCCAGAGCCACTACGATTTCGGCCTCAGAGCGCTCAAGAGCGTGCTGATAAGCGCTGGCAACGTGAAGCGCGAACGTATCCAGAGGATCAAAAGAGAGAAGCTTGAACGCGGGGAGGTCGTTGATGAGAACGACATTGCAGAGAACCTTCCTGAACAAGAGGTGATGTTTTTTCTCCCCCAGATAAAAAATGGAATCATCATTTTTGGTGCCCACTGATGTCATTCTGCCTTTCTTGCTGTAGATTCTAATTCAGAGCGTGTGCGAGACCATGGTTCCCAAACTGGTGGCCGAGGACATCCCTCTTCTGTTCAGCCTGCTGTCTGACGTCTTCCCTGGCGTGCAGTACATGCGTGGCGAGATGACCGCCCTGAGGGAGGAGCTGAAGAAAGTCTGCAGGGAGATGTACCTCACCTACGGCGACGGTGACGACGTGGGCAGCATGTGGGTGGAGAAGGTAAGCGAAAAGAACGTCCGTCTGGTGTTCTTAGAAGTTCCTGTGTGGTCTTCTGACAATGTGTCCTTCAAATATTTTTGTACGTAGGTGCTGCAGCTCTACCAGATCACACAGATCAACCACGGTCTCATGATGGTGGGACCTTCGGGGAGTGGAAAGACCATGGCGTGGAGGGTGCTCCTCAAAGCCCTGGAGAGGCTGGAGGGTGTCGAGGGAGTGGCTCACATCATCGACCCCAAAGCCATCAGCAAGGACCACCTGTATGGAACCCTGGACCCTAACACCCGCGAATGGACTGACGGCTTGTTCACTCATATCCTCAGGAAGTGAGTTATGAAATATTTGGTTAGGTTGTAAATTAGCAAAACAATGTCATTTGAACTTTGACCTCCCTGAAGTACGTGTGACACCATGATGAAAAGGCCTGAGGATTTTTTTCATTGACAGGATCATTGACAACGTGAGAGGGGAATTGCAGAAGCGTCAATGGATCATCTTTGACGGAGACGTCGACCCCGAGTGGGTGGAGAATCTCAACTCCGTCTTGGATGACAACAAGCTGCTCACGCTGCCCAACGGAGAACGTCTCAGCCTGCCGCCAAATGTAACAGCAGCTACTCTTTTTCTTCTCATGCGTGTCAAATGTGGTGTTAACCCGTCTCCGGTTCTCTCCAGGTGCGCGTTATGTTTGAAGTCCAGGACTTGAAGTACGCCACCCTGGCCACAGTCTCGCGCTGTGGTATGGTGTGGTTCAGCGAGGATGTGCTCAGCACGGACATGATCTTCAACAACTTCCTGGCGCGTTTCCGCAGCATCCCTCTGGACGAGGGAGAAGATGAGGCCCAGCGAAATAGGAAAGGCACCGAGGACGAAGAGGAGACCGCTTCGCCCATGCTACAGGTGAAATGAGACTCGCCCGCCATGTGATGACCTCTTCACTGACACCTCCTTTATCTCCAGATCCAACGTGATGCCGCCACAATCCTGCAGCCTTACTTCACCTCCACCGGCCTGGTCATCAAGGCTTTGGAACACGCCTCTAAGATGGAGCACATCATGGACTTCACCCGCTTGCGTTGCTTGGGTTCTCTGTGTTCCATGCTCCACCAGGCGTGCCGCAACGTGGCGCTCTACAACAACAACCACCCCGACTTTCCAATGCCCATCGATCAGCTTGAGCGATATATGCAGGTCAGCCATCAATTTGAACATTTGTGAATGTTTTAGCAATTTAAATGCATTTTTTTACAAGCTTCTTGTTTATTTACAGAGGTATCTGATCTACGCCATTCTGTGGTCGTTCTCCGGCGATGGACGCCTCAAGATGAGAGCTGAGCTTGGGGAATATATCCGGCGCATTACCACCGTGCCCCTCCCCACTGCTCCCAACATTCCCATCATTGACTACGAGGTAAAGACTCCAAAAATGGTGGACAAGTCACAGCCCATTTCCCCATTTTTTTTTTTTAATCTGAATATTCCTTTTCTGCTCAGGTTTCTATCACAGGCGAGTGGCAGTCTTGGCAGGTCAAGGTGCCCCAGATTGAAGTCGAAACCCACAAGGTGGCCTCGCCAGATGTGGTGGTTCCCACCTTGGACACGGTTCGCCATGAGGCTTTGCTGTACACTTGGCTAGCTGAGCACAAACCACTCGTGCTGTGTGGACCTCCTGGCTCTGGAAAAACCATGACTCTGTTCAGTGCCCTCAGAGCCTTGCCCGATATGGAGGTGAGACGAAGTGAAATGTGTGTCAGACAAAAAGACATTCCATAAAATGAACAGTAAGAAACGTTCTTTTATTCACTTTGCCAGGTTGTCGGTCTGAACTTCTCCAGTGCCACCACCCCAGAACTGCTGCTCAAAACCTTTGACCACTACTGTGAGTACCGTCGTACTCCCAACGGTGTGGTCCTTGCGCCCGTCCAACTCGGCAAGTGGTTGGTGTTGTTCTGTGATGAGATCAATCTCCCCGACATGGACAAGTACGGCACACAGAGAGTCATCTCCTTCCTCCGACAGGTACAAAATGTTTTTTTTGTTTTTTTTAACAAACAGCAGCGCCATCGCTATGTTAACGGCCATGCTGTTGTTTACTTCTACAGATGGTGGAACATGGAGGGTTCTACCGCACCTCGGACCAGACTTGGGTCAAACTAGAGCGCATTCAGTTTGTGGGTGCTTGTAATCCTCCCACTGATCCAGGCAGAAAGCCCCTCACACATAGGTAGGAATTCTGATTGCGATATTTGATTGTTTTAAAAATATCTTCTTTTTAATTTAATTTTTCTAAAATTATTTTTTGAATTTTTTTTATTTTAAATATATAATTTTTAACTTATTATTATTTTTTCATATATATAATTGTTTAACTTTACAATAGTGGGTCACTTGAATTTGCCGCTAACTATTTTCCATGCACGGCATATTTCCAGGTTCTTGCGTCACGTTCCTGTGGTGTACGTCGATTACCCTGGCCCAGCCTCTCTCACTCAGATTTATGGCACTTTCAACCGCGCCATGCTCCGCCTCATCCCCTCTCTCCGAACTTACGCCGAACCTCTCACTGCCGCCATGGTTGAGTTCTACACCATGTCTCAGGTAAGCTTTGAAAATAATGGACACTTTGCATTAAGTCAAAGCTACTGTAAATATTCACTTTGTTAAATGTATCTGCTTTCAGGAGCGTTTCACCCAGGACACACAACCTCACTATATCTACTCTCCCAGAGAGATGACTCGCTGGGTGAGAGGTATCTTTGAGGCCCTGCGACCACTCGAGACCCTCCCGGTGGAAGGACTTATCCGCATATGGGCTCATGAGGCTCTCCGCCTCTTCCAGGATAGGTTAGTTGATGTCATCTTCAAATGTACCATTCATATTTCCCCATCTGACTTTTCTCATGTTATAATTGTGCTTGTCGTTCGACTCATTTCTTTCCAGGCTGGTCGGCGATGAAGAGAGAAGGTGGACCGATGAAAACATCGACATGGTTGCGCTCAAACACTTCCCCAACATCGACAAAGAGAAGGCGCTCAACAGACCCATTCTCTACAGCAACTGGCTCTCCAAGGTAAACACTGCACTTAAACAAGAATAAAATATCGAAATATAATTCTGTCTTTTGTTTAAATGTAGGACTACATCCCAGTGGAGCAAGAGGAGCTGAGGGACTACGTGAAAGCCCGTCTGAAGGTCTTTTACGAGGAGGAGCTGGACGTCCCGCTTGTACTGTTCAACGAGGTGTTGGACCATGTTCTGAGAATTGATCGGTGAGCAAACACTTCCCATTCATCACAATTTATTATCCGTAGGTTAAATCTCAAATGTAAATGTCCTCCTCTAGAATCTTCCGCCAGCCACAGGGACATCTCCTGTTGATTGGTGTGAGCGGAGCAGGGAAAACCACTCTGTCTCGCTTTGTCGCCTGGATGAACGGACTTAGCGTTTACCAAATTAAGGTTTGCGCCACAGAATTTTCAAGTTTTCCCATACTTGTGTCGTTGTGTTCATAGAAACAATTTCTGTGCGTCTTCAGGTACACAGGAAATATACCGGCGAGGACTTTGACGAGGATCTCCGTACCGTCCTGCGTCGTTCCGGTTGCAAGAATGAAAAGATCGCTTTTATCATGGATGAGTCCAACGTGCTGGATTCGGGCTTCCTTGAGAGAATGAACACCCTGCTGGCCAACGGAGAGGTGATTTTGCTAATCAAATTGCACCACTGATGATTTTTTTTTTTGCCAAGAGTTGCCTTTAAGAATCCCGAATGTGATGAAATCCACAGGTTCCTGGCTTGTTCGAGGGAGACGAGTACGCCACCCTGATGACGCAGTGTAAGGAAGGCGCTCAGAAGGAGGGCCTGATGCTGGACACGCACGAGGAGCTGTACAAGTGGTTTACCAGCCAGGTTATCAGAAACCTCCATGTTGTTTTCACCATGAACCCCTCATCGGAGGGCCTGAAGGACAGAGCTGCCACATCTCCAGCCCTCTTCAACAGGTGAGTGGATTGGAAATGATGAAATACACTTGGGAGGGACTTTGTTGGTAAACAACAATTTTCCTCAAGGTGTGTCCTGAATTGGTTCGGAGACTGGTCCACTGAGGCTCTTTACCAAGTGGGCAAGGAGTTCACCAGCAAAATGGACCTGGAGAAGCCCAACTACAAAGTGCCAGACTACATGCCCATCGTGTACGACAAACTTCCCCAGCCGCCGTCTCACCGGGAGGCTATCGTCAATGGTTGCGTGTTCGTACACCAAACGCTTCATCAGGTAAACCGGTCATGAATTTAGGAATTCACATATGTTATGTTATACAGTACGTAGTTGAAGTCAACACTTGTCACAGGCCAACAACCGTCTGGCGAAGCGAGGCGGTCACACCATGGCTATCACTCCTCGCCACTACTTGGACTTCATCAACCAGTACGCCAACTTGTTCAACGAGAAGCGCAGCGAGCTGGAGGAGCAGCAGATGCACCTCAACGTCGGTCTCCGCAAAATCAAGGAAACGGTCGATCAGGTACAAAGTCTGTCACCTTTGACCTTTGGTACTTGCGCCCTCTTCTGGCGAAACGATTGACGTCCCTTCTCCTCTTTTGAAGGTGGAGGAGCTTCGTCGCGACCTTCGAATCAAGAGCCAGGAGCTGGAGGCAAAGAATGACGCCGCGAATGACAAGCTGAAGAAAATGATTAAAGACCAGCAGGAGGCCGAAAAGAAAAAGGTAAGATTAACCTTCTCTTCTTCTTCATGGTATCAATTTTAATTTCGGTATTGAAACCCTGCGTCTCCTCTGATACTAGGTGATGAGCCAGGAGATCCAGGAAGCCGTGTACAAGCAGCAGGAGGTGATCAAGGACAAGCAACTGAGTGTCAAACAAGACTTGGACCAGGTGGAGCCAGCTGTCATTGAGGCTCAGAATGGTATGTGCAGCGTACATTGGAATTGATTGAATTTGGAGTTTCTTGAAATTTTTTTTCACTGCCGTATCATCCATAAGCACTGTACGTAGACTAGTGATAAAAAAACATGTTCATGTGATGTTGCTAGCCGTTAAGTCCATTAAGAAGCAGCACCTGGTGGAGGTGCGTTCCATGGCTAACCCGCCTGCGGCAGTCAAGCTAGCACTGGAGTCCATCTGCTTGCTCCTGGGCGAGAGCACCACCGACTGGAAGCAGATCCGCTCCATCATCATGAAGGAGAACTTCATCCCCACTATTGTTAACTTCTCTGCCGATGAGATCAGGTGACGGCTGTTTTGTGAAATTGTTTACTAAAGAGTTTTTTTTTTTTTTCTCTCTATTTTCCTTGACCCCACGGTGCTTTTGCATCGTCATCGAACTAGCGGTGAGCTCAATTAAACGGCAACATCTAGTCGAAGTGAGGGCTATGACCAATCCCCCGGCGGCAGTCAAACTGACCCTGGAGTCGATCTGCCTTTTGCTTGGCGAGGAGACCAGTGACTGGAAAAAAATCAGACAAATTATTATCAGAGACAATTTCATCGGCAGCATAGTCAACTTTTCCTCTGAGGAAATGAGGTACCGACCGGTGTCCCCCGCCTCTGTTCGCTTGCTATCTGATGGATGAGCAAATCAGTCAATCGGCACACCAATGAAGTGACACCATTTTGTCCCCCCCCCCCCCCAAAAAAAAGACATTCTACCATGGATGGGAAATTAAAATGACTTAATTTGATATTTTGCTGATGCTCGCCGTGCTCCCGCTCCTCCTCTCCTTAAAAATAGTCCATTAATTCATGTTAAAATTTTCCTGTGATTCATGATTGCAACACGTCCAAATTTCAATTACTAGTAAAGTCGGTTTACTTTTTTCCACTGGCCTCCAGTTTGGAGCACTCGAACCTAAAACCAACCGCTTTTCATCTAGTGACTCCATCCGTGAAAAGATGAAGAAGAACTACATGTCCAACCCGAGCTACAATTACGACCAAGTCAACAGGGCCTCGCTAGCTTGTGGGCCTATGGTGAAATGGGCAATTGCTCAGGTAACTAAACATAAAAATAGCAAAAAAAAATTTCAAAACACTTTACTGATGAATGCTGTCTTCTCTTTAGCTCAACTATGCCGACATGCTGAAACGTGTGGAGCCTCTCCGTAATGAGCTCCAGAAGCTCGAGGACGACGCCACGGACAACAAGACCAAGGCGGAATCGGTGGAGCAGATGATCAGGGACCTGGAGTCTAGCATCGCTCGCTACAAGGAGGAGTACGCCGTCCTCATCTCGGAAGCTCAGGCCATCAAGGCTGACCTGGCGGCGGTCGAGGCCAAGGTTGCCACTTTTCTAAATCAACCCCCACCCCCCCCCCCCACCCCTTCCTTGTCTGTCTATTTTGTTTCATGATTTATTATTTTTTTTAATCCCGACAGGTGAACCGCAGCACAGCCCTCCTGAAGAGTCTGTCTGCAGAGAGGGAGCGCTGGGAGAAGACCAGTGAGACCTTCAAGAACCAGATGTCTACCATCGCCGGAGATTGCTTGCTCTCTGCCGCCTTCATCACGTACGCTGGCTATTTTGAGCAACAGATGAGACAGAATCTCTTCACAACTTGGTCTCATCACCTGCAGCAAGCCAACATACAGGTATGAGGAAAATCCCCAAATATGGATGCTAGTGTACGTTGTCGCTTGATGATGAACAATCTCGATTTCTTTCTCAGTTCCGTACCGACATTGCCAGAACGGAGTACCTCTCCAACGCAGACGAGCGGCTCCGCTGGCAGGCCAACTCTCTTCCGGCGGACGATCTCTGTACAGAGAATGCCATCATGCTCAAGAGGTTCAACAGGTTGGTATAGTTTTGGTTTTTTTCTTCAAAAGTTCAAACATTTGCCCACCGCTGCTTTATAGCAACAAAGATTTTAAACTCATCATGGCTTCCTCAAGGTACCCGCTGATCATCGACCCGTCTGGCCAAGCCACCGAGTTCATTATGAACGAGTACAAAGATCGCAAGATCACCCGCACCAGCTTCTTGGATGACGCCTTCAGGAAGAACCTGGAGAGCGCCCTCCGATTCGGAAACCCTCTACTTGTTCAGGTAGAGAACTTGAATGTTTTATTGAGCAACTTCATCGTATTAAAAACAATTGTGGTCACTGGTAGGATTGTATTTATATTAGTTTTCTTTCCCTTCAAGGACGTGGAGAGTTACGACCCCATCCTGAACCCAGTGCTGAACAGAGAGGTCCGTCGAACCGGGGGCCGTGTCCTCATCACTTTGGGAGACCAGGATATCGATCTGTCACCTTCCTTTGTCATCTTCCTCTCCACACGAGACCCGACGGTAAGGAGGCAAAGCTAAACATATCACTTAGCTCTCACACATTCTCTAACTCTCTCATCCGAACGCAGGTGGAGTTCCCGCCAGACTTGTGCTCCCGTGTGACATTCGTCAACTTCACGGTGACTCGCAGCAGCCTTCAGAGCCAGTGTCTCAACGAGGTGCTGAAAGCGGAGAGGCCCGACGTGGACGAGAAACGCTCAGACCTCCTCAAACTGCAGGGTGCCTGACACAACCATGACATCAGGACATTTCGAAACCAGCTGGGAGGCTGAAACACAACTCATCGGAATCTCTCTTAACACCTCAGGTGAATTCCAGCTGCGTTTGCGACAGCTGGAAAAATCCCTCCTGCAGGCCCTCAATGAGGTCAAGGGGCGAATCCTTGACGACGACACCATCATCACCACGCTGGAGAACCTGAAGAAGGAGGCCGCCGAGGTGACCAGGAAGGTGGAGGAGACGGATATTATCATGGCAGAGGTGGAGGCCGTGTCGCAGCAGTACCTGTCGCTGTCGTCTGCTTGCAGCAGCATTTACTTCACCATGGAGTCACTCAACCAGGTCTGAACGTAGACTCCGAGCCGTTGAAGGCAACCATCCACTCACATTTTTTTTTAATGGTTTTCTCCAGATCCACTTCCTCTACCAGTATTCTCTTCACTTTTTCCTGGACACCTACCATACTGTACTGTACGAGAACACCAACCTCAAGAATATCAGTGACCACTCGCAAAGACTCGCTGTCATCACCAAGGACCTCTTCCAGGTATGACGTGGAGAAATAGACAAGAAAGGGAAAAAAAATGTTCACATGGACTGTTTGTTTTTAGGTGGCATTCAACAGGGTTGCCAGAGGAATGCTGCACCAAGACCACATCACGTTTGCCATGCTGCTGGCTAAGATCAGCCTTAAGGGAATGACCAGGTCAGTAGTAAAAATTGAGCTTGATAAGAGAGCTTCAAATATCAATGTAGCCCCTAATGGAGCTTTTTTTATTTCTTTTTTTAGCGAGCCCTCATACGACGCAGAGTTCCAACACTTCCTCCGTGGTAAGGAGATTGTGCTTACTGGCACGACCCTGCCCAAGGTCAAAGGTCTGACCACAGAGCAGTGTGAGGCAATGATCCGCCTCAGTCGCCTGCCTGCGTTTAAGGACTTGGTGACTAAAATTCAGTCGGATGAGGTGAGCAGTCTGAAATGCATTTTTTTTTTTTAAATCTACTCTTGAGGTATTTAAGCGACAGCCTTTTATGTTTTGTCACCTCAGCAAATCTTCATGTGGCTGGAGAGTAACACTCCGGACCTTGCTGTTCCTTACTTGTGGTTTGAGGAGCAGCAGTCAAGTAAATAATCCCCCCCCCCCCCCCCCCCTTAAGCCATCATTCCTCATGAGCTGCTCTGAACACTGCTTCTTCTCCTCAGCTACCATCGGCCAAGCAGTTCACCAGCTGCTGTTGATCCAGGCCTTCCGTCCGGACCGTCTGCTGGCCATGTCGCACACCTTTGTGGCAAAGGTGCTGGGAGAGGCTTTCATGAGCATCATCGAGCAGCCCATCGATCTGGCTAACATCGTGGATAGTGAGGTACGGATGTTTTCCAAACAGAATAGTCGCTTCTTCTCGGTGGGGTTGACATTCTCGCCTCCTCGTGCGTGCAGGTGAAGCCCAGCACGCCAGTGCTCATGTGTTCTGTCCCGGGCTATGACGCCAGCGGTCTGGTCCGGGATTTGGCTGCCGAGCAGAACAAGCAGATCACTTCCATCTCCATCGGTGAGAGCAACACACTTTTCTGAAACAGAAATCCCAACAAGCCATTTCCTTCCATCTATTCACATCAAAGCAATTTAAATTGTTGCTGATTAATATCTTCGATCATCCACAGGGTCGGCCGAGGGCTTCAACAAGGCCGACAGAGACATCAACACCGCCGTCAAGTCAGGCAGGTGGGTGATGTTGGAGAATGTCCACCTGGCCCCCGGTTGGCTGATGCAGCTGGAGAAGAAACTCCACTCCATGCAGCCTCATGCCAGCTTCAGGCTCTTCTTGACCATGGAGATCAACCCCAAGGTATCACACTCCCTCACACCATGGGAAACATTGGATTATTTTTTTTTAATGTCTTGGCTATTTCTAAGTGGTTCATCTTAACATTATCTCCCCCCCCCCCCCTCCCAGGTCCCAGTGAATCTGCTTCGTGCTGGTCGCATCTTTGTGTTCGAGCCACCTCCCGGTGTGAAGGCCAACATGTTGCGCACCTTCAGCAGCATTCCCGTTGCTCGCATGTGCAAGGTAACAAGCGCACAACTCCCCATTTCCTGCTTGATTTAGTTGAATCTATTTTTCTCCTCTGCGTTTGTACAGGCTCCCAACGAGCGTGCCCGTCTCTACTTCCTCCTGGCTTGGTTCCACGCCGTCATCCAAGAGCGTCTCCGCTACGCCCCGCTGGGCTGGTCCAAGAAGTACGAATTTGGAGAGTCCGACCTGCGCTCGGCCTGCGATACGGTCGACACCTGGCTCGACGACACCGCTAAGGTTTGTGCTAATTCATATACGTTCAAAAGAGGCCGGAAGCCATTTTGTTTCCTACCCCTGCTCTAAAATGACATTGCAACAACCGCAGGGTCGTCAGAACATCGCCCCAGACAAGATCCCCTGGGCCGCCCTAAAGACCCTCATGGCTCAGTCCATCTACGGCGGCCGCATTGACAACGAGTTTGATCAGCGCCTGCTCAACACCTTCCTGGATCGCATCTTCACCAAGAGAAGCTTCGACAGCGAATTCAAGCTGGCGCTCAATGTGGACGGCAACAAAGACATCAAGATGCCCGACGGCATTCGGTCAGTAGCTGTGCCCGCATTTCTGAACTGACTCAGGAGGTTAATGTCAGCCCACGTATGATTTTTTTTTTTTTTTTTCTTCTTTACTTTTCCTCCAGGCGCGAGGAGTTCATGCATTGGGTTGAGATGCTTCCCGACACGCAGACTCCATCTTGGCTGGGGTTGCCTAGCAATGCAGAAAAAGTCTTGCTCACCACTCAGGGTATGCCGCCAGCAGTCCTCATTAATCCTTTATTGGTTACAAATTGAACCGGAATACTCACAACTCACCTCTCAACAAGTTTATTAACAGTCTTTTTTTTTTCTATTCCAGTGTTGTAATGTTCACTGACAGCGTTTTATCATTCCAAGCAGGAGAGATGTTACACTTAGCCCATTTCTCTCCTCATCTTCCATCGGTCATCATTTATCTCTTGTATATTGTTGTTGTGCAGTTTGTGTCCCCCTTCTAATCACATTTACAAGGTAAAAGGAGTGCGTATCCTCACCCTCCAGCAGCTGTTATTTCACAAGCCAACATGTCGCTTTGCTGAGTCAAAACCCCCACCCACCCCCACCTCAGGCACTCTCACCTACCCTCGTTATGAACTCGCTTGCCACTTTATTGGGTACACCTCTTAAATGCTGTTGAATGAGACATGCCATGGGAATAAGCAAATTCATGAGTTGGTGTACCTTATAATAAGGCGAGTTGACTGGATATGCCAATCAATACTCCCCTACCCTCACTAATAAGGCTGTTGTTGTTTGGTACTGCCCAAAGCAAGATACCAATTTTTTTTGGATTTTTTTAATATCAATTGAAAAACTGCATGTATTTTTTTTTTTATGTATCCAAATGACGTGAAAGATTTCCATTCTGTAATCTTTTTAATTTATTATTCCAATATGTATGTCATCTTGACATAACTATTGGCACGAGGCACATTTAAGATGGCCACGATTTGAGCATATTTTCATAAATCATAGGACTTATATTTCAATGTTACACGTGTCTGATGTGTATTGCCTGAAGCCTTGTCATGTTGTCCTTTTTTTTGTGATTAACTCCGAAGCCATTATGGAGAAGAGCTTTTGTGTTGCACTTATTAATTTCTCCTCCCACCGCGACTTTGTCTCCCTACCTTCCTCGCTCACTCTCCCCCCTCCCCCCTCGCTCTTTCCTCACCGGGCTGCTCAGGCACTGACATGATGGGTAAGATGCTGAAAATGCAGATGTTGGAGGATGAGGATGACCTCGCCTATGAGACCGAGAAGAAGGAGCGCACGGCGTCCACCGCCGACGCCCAGCCGGCCTGGATGAGGACGCTGCACACCACCGCCGGCAACTGGCTGCAGCTCATGCCTCAAACCGTCAATCCCCTCAAACGCACGGTGGAGAACATCAAGGTAACAAGCCAAACGCACCAGAGGTGAAATCTGCTCTTCATTTCGGTGTTTGTCACTCGTGAAGCGACAAAGGTAAAACTATGGAACCAACTGGACGTAAAACTCTTCCTGTAACTTGTCTTTTTTTAAATTCCACTAGGACCCGCTGTTCCGCTTCTTTGAACGTGAGGTAAAGATGGGCGGCAAGATGCTACAGGAGGTCCGTCAGGATCTGTCGGACGTGGTGCAAGTGTGCCAGGGCAAGAAGAAGCAGACCAACGACCTGCGCACTCTGATTAGCGATCTCGTGAAAGGTATAAGGAACATTTTTAAAAAAAGAAAAAAAAGCTGGTAATCTTGATGCTCATTCTTTTCCACGTTTCAGGCATCCTCCCTCGCAGCTGGTGTCGCTACACCGTGCCCGTCTCCATGACCGTCATCCAGTGGGTGGCGGACTTCAGCGAGCGCATCAAGCAGCTGCAGCAGATCTCACAGGGTGCTGCCAGCGGGGGTGCAAAGGAACTGAAGGTAAAACATGATTGTGTTTGGAATGTGTGGAGAAGAAGGAGTCACTGCCCATCTAAATGTATTTCCTCCTCCTTTTCCAGAATATCCACGTGTGCCTGGGGAGCCTGTTTGTACCCGAGGCGTACATCACCGCCACCCGCCAGTACGTGGCCCAAGCCAACAGCTGGTCTCTGGAGGAGCTTTGTCTGGAGGTTAACGTCACCAACGCCCAGGGTGCCACTCTGGATGCGTGCAGCTTCGGCATCAAAGGTCTGACATGCCTCTTTTGACAAACACTGACCAAGTTTATTGTGGGGGGGGTATTTTGTTGGGGTTTATTTTAAATATTTAGTTTGGAATTTTAGGAAAGAAAAAAATCTGAATGTTCCGACACACAATTGTGCACTTTAGGACTCAAACTGCAGGGGGCGACATGCGGCAACAACAAGCTGTCCTTGTCCACGTCCATCTCAACCGAGCTGCCTCTCACTCAGCTCCGCTGGCTCAAACAAGGTGATGGTGAAAAGAGACACACGGTAAGGAAGAGCGCCATCTACAGGTACAAGTTGTTGTCACACCCCTTTTCCATACACACGCTCACCATCATGTTCTTTTTCTTAGGTCACACTGCCCGTGTACCTCAACTTCACCAGGTCGGACCTCATCTTCACGGTCGACTTTGACATCGCCACCAAGGAAGATCCGCATAACTTTTACGAACGCGGCGTGGCAGTTCTGTGCACAGAGTAGTCGTAGTCAGAAATCTTTGTCGTAAATCCGACCCATATAATCCTTCGTATGCGCCCTTAACCACACATTTTAGTTTGCACAAGTTAATTCGTGAACATTTGTGGACCAGTAGTAGTATTAGAAGATATATATATATACTTTTTTGTGCAAGTGTCTTGAAGGTTTTGAGGAAGTGGTAAGTTGGTATTTCATGTTTGGAAAGAGGACATTGGCAGAAAGAACGTGTTTTATATGAAAGAACAGGAATGTTGTTGTATTTTACATTGAATAAAGCTTGCTGAACTAAAAGTACCAATTTGTGTCTAATGTGCGACATTGCACTGTGACATCACACATCGACGCGTTCACGTTGAAGTCCAACAAAATAAGATTTATTTTTGATGAAGTGGTAACAAAAAAAGTGCATCAAGTCAAGAGTGCAGTAAACAAAGTGCATTTCAAAATCACTTGACAACATTCTTCTGATGCAGACTGCCCTCAATCTTCTTCTTCCTCCTCCATGTTGACAATGCGCTGCCTCTTTATCAGCTCCAGCTCATCAACTTCAGCCACCTCCAGCTTCCTCTTGACCATCACATCGAGATTACACGAGTCAGCCGTGCTCTCCAAGGAGCTCTCGGCCATCTGGGCGTCATGGTGGCGCACGTCCATGCCCGTTGCTACCGCTTGGCTGCCGGTCATCTCACACAGCCAAACCTCGGAGTTGTCCAAACACTTCATGTGCACGTCCAAAAGATGACACCCGCTTGGTGTTTCTGTTGCAGGTTTTACTGGTTGTCTAAAACCTGTGGACGGAGGGTGAAGAAGAAAATGCCTGCTCCGACATGAGAAGCGACCTCGTCCTCCTTTTCCTTGCAGCTTGGTTCGCCTGTTCGGGGCACTGGGTTCCATGTTGATCCCGTCAGAATCCTCTGAGCTTCCGTCATACGGGTCCAAAAACTACAATCAGCCATATATGTTGTTAGGGTCAGGTAGATTCACCTCTCATAGGCTCAGCTTTGGGGGCTTGGGTCAACTTACCAAAGAGTAACATCCCTGGCGCCCCACAGGCTCGTGTACTCGAGGCAGTGGCCGTCTTATGATGCCACTCTCTGGCGCGCTGCTTACACATTCCTGTCACACATTCATTATGGAATTTTACAGTGGTATATTGATTTGTTGTTTTTAGGTACTGCAATTTTTTTCGCTTTAACAAATTTTACAAAATGTTGGTGGCACTCCACAACAAGCAACAGCTAAGCAATTTGTGAACAATTCTTCCAAAAAGAGTTCTCTTTAAGCTATTTATTGCCACTTGTTTAAGTTTAACTTTGAAATTAAAAGAGAAAGTGAAATTGCATTATACCGCCCTCTTGTGGCCAAGACGTGTAAAAGCAACACGATGCTTATTGAACTTCTAAATCACACATTTCACTCTTTCTGTTGTTGCTAATGGTACCATAGTGCTGGTGTCTGATTTCGGACTAATTTCGGAGTCCGAATCAGTGCTGGATTCCACTTTACACATTTCCTAAAAACACACATTTCAATAGTCAACACGTGATTTTTAAAGAATTGAAAATGCTTGTCAGGGATAAGTGGTTGACTTGACCTTGTATTTGAAAGCGAGCTGCTCCATGTTGTTTTTTTGGCCACTGTCACTGAGGTCTAAATGAAGGGAGGGGAATTCACACTTTGAAGGTGCTGAAGTGACATTAAACTACCTGTGTTGAGGTTTTAAATTGAAGACTGGTCCATATTAAGAGTGTCATTACCTGAAATTAAATGTGGTCGTCTTCGCCTGTAAGCCATGCTGATGTTGGGTTAGGTAGGAGCGCGCGGGTGTCATTTAAATGATGATGTCATTATTGCCGTAATTTTTGAAGGTGTCGCAAAAATAACGTCACTGAACAACCTCAGAAACTTTTGTGTGTTGCGGCAGGTGAGTTAGTTCTTTCTTTCCGATAAAAGCACTGTCAAAATGGACGAATAAATAACTACTCCATTACTCCCATAGCACTTTATTTATTTATCATTTAATTATGATATTTTTTTAGTTGACAAAAAACATAACACAAATATCGGACAATTCAATTTCCATGCCTTGCTCTCCCGCCCTCCCCATTGCGTAAGATCCGGCTCGGGGGAAAGGGATGAATGTTAATTTCAAAGATGGCGGCGGAGGGAGGAGGGAAGGAGATGAACGAAATCAAAACTCAGTTCACCACCCGGGAAGGCGTCTACAAACTCCTCACACACTCCGAATACAGCCGTCCCAATAGAGTGCCTTTTAACTCGCAGGGCTCCAACCCGGTCAAGGTCTCCTTCGTCAACGTCAACGACCAGTCGGGAAACGGCGACAGGATCTGTTTCAATGTGGGCCGTGAGCTTTACTTCTACATCTACAAAGGCGTCCGAAAGGTACCGTGCCATGACACGCACACTCCCCGTTAGTGCTACAATCGTGTTGCCCGAACCCGTCGCCTTCCGCCCGGCCTCTTAGTTCAACTTTGACGGGTGTGTGACTTTCAAATGGAGCCAGCTGGCTAGTTAGCTTTGAGCTAACTAGTTAGCGGTGCGTCTGACTTCACGAGGTATTTCGAGGCTATATCTGTGAAATTCCCTCCGGTAGTATTAGACGTGTTTTAGTGGAGCTCCTTGTGAGTTTTAAAAGTCGCGGGGAATAGTTTGTGGTTGCCGGGGACGGTTCTGTACCACCTGTCAACGCCCCATGATATTCTGACAGGTGTCCACTTAACGCTGGAGTGAACGGAGTTAGCCGCTTAGCATGTAGCTGCGCGTCTTTCCTGAGGCAAAATATATCACTTAGCACACACATACGATCAGTTTTGACATTCCAAATGATCTAAATGCCACTCTTAAATTTGATGACTCCAAAAAACCCTCATGAAAACTGTTTGTGTTCCCTCAGAAAACAGGTCGATGTAAGGTCAAGGGTCAATTTTGAAACCGTAAGAGTCCAAGTCATGATTGGAAGGAAGGGTGGCAAAAATAAGGATGCACCAGCAAGCATCTGAAAAAGTTGTCCAGAATTTGGTCACTTTCTAGCATTTGTACAACATTAAACTTCACAACAATGGATCATATTAGTGCATGGTGAGGCTGACGAATGTGACCCGCAATGTCAGCTGACGGTCTTCATCCAATCAAAGCTTCCGTTTCTTCTCAGGCCGCCGACCTGAGCAAGCCCATCGACAAGCGCATCTACAAGGGAACACAGCCCACCTGTCACGACTTCAACCACCTCACCGCCACGGCCGAGAGCGTTTCGCTTCTGGTGGGCTTCTCTGCCGGGCAAGTGCAGCTCATCGACCCCATCAAGAAGGAGACGAGCAAGCTCTTCAACGAGGAGGTAAGGAGGCCTCGAGCTTGTCGTGCTTTTTATTTCTCTTGTCCAAGAAACATTGCCGGCATTATATGATGGGGATATTGTGTGCCGGCAATCGACAAAGGTGAATTGTATCGGTGTCTGTATGCGTTTACTCTGCTCGAATTTTGGGACCACCACGACCAGCTACAGCCGATTAAACAGAGACAAACCGATTTGTGATGTTCTTGTCCTGTCCTTATGGCTCCTCCTCCCATCAGAGACTAATAGACAAGTCCAGGGTGACCTGCGTGAAGTGGGTCCCGGGCTCCGAGAGCCTCTTCCTGGTGTCGCACGCCAGCGGCAACATGTACCTGTACAACGTGGAGCACACGTGCGGCACAACGGCGCCGCACTACCAGCTCCTCAAGCAGGGCGACAGCTACTCGGTGCACACCTGCAAGAGCAAATCCACGCGGAACCCGCTGCTCAAATGGACGGTAGGCGAGGGGGCCCTCAACGAGTTAGCCTTCTCCCCGGACGGCAAGTTCCTGGCGTGCGTGAGTCAGGACGGCTTCCTGCGCGTCTTTAACTTTGACGCGGTGGAGCTGCACGGCACCATGAAGAGCTACTTTGGCGGCCTGCTGTGCGTATGCTGGAGCCCCGACGGCAAGTACATCGTGGCGGGCGGCGAGGACGACCTGGTCACCGTCTGGTCCTTCCTGGACTGCCGGGTGATCGCCCGCGGCCACGGCCACAAGTCGTGGGTGAGCGTGGTGGCCTTCGACCACTACACCACCAGCGTGGAGGAGAGCGACCCTCTGGAGTTCAGCGGCAGCGACGAGGACTTCCAGGAGCACTTGGCCAACTCGGGGCGGGACCGCGCCAACAGCACGCAGTCGCGCCTCTCCAAGCGCAACTCCACCGAGAGCCGACCCGTCAGCGTTACGTACCGCTTCGGCTCGGTGGGCCAGGACACTCAGCTGTGCCTGTGGGACCTCACTGAGGACATCCTGTTCCCGCACTTGCCTCTTTCGCGGACACGGACGCACACCAACGTGATGAACGCCACCATCTCGCCGCCCGGCTCCACCATACTCCCTTCCGGTACAAACGCCACCAACGGAAGCACCGGCGGAGCCGTCACTCCCGCTGTGAACTCCGTCTCTAGTGCGATCCCGCGTTCCAACAGCCTGCCCCATTCCACCTCTTCCGGCGCCGCCACCACCGCAACCGGCGTGTCCAATAACGCGAACAAGCCGGGCGGCCTGATGGACGGCGCCATCGCCACGGGCGTCAGCAAGTTCGCCACGCTGTCGCTGCACGAGCGCAAAGAGCGCCACCACGACAAGGACCACAAGCGCAACCACAGCATGGGCCACATCAGCAGCAAGAGCAGCGACAAGCTCAACGTACTGACCAAGAGCAAGACGGACGCCGCCAAGACGCTGGGCACGCCGCTCTGCCCGCGCATGGAGGACGTGCCGTTGCTCGAACCCCTCATCTGTAAAAAGATAGCGCACGAGAGGCTGACTGTGCTCATTTTTTTAGAGGACTGCTTAGTGACTGCTTGTCAGGAAGGATTTATTTGCACGTGGGCCAGGCCGGGCAAAGTGGTGAGTTCTTTTTAACGCAGGGCCGACCCACGCGTGCGTCTCTCTGCAACTGACAAGCTCGTAGCAATTCCAAGATATGAGTTGCATATCACATGGCCTTCCCCCCCCCCCCCCCCCATCCCTTCCCCCAGCTGCTCCTATGCCAAATCGCTAGAAAGACGATCCTTTTGCGTTAGCGCATCCTATCGTGCGGTGTTTCCCAACCAGGAAAATCTCAAGGGACACCACCAAGCTAAAATGTCACCAAAAGTCCATTAAGTTTAATTTACACCAAGTTTAATTGTACACTATCGCCATGTGGTGGAGGAGGATTTAATTATTGTGTGTCTTCACCGACATGTTGGGTGACTTTCCGCACCTTGGTGGTTGGGAATCACCGCTCAGCTACTTTGCTCCGAACAATCTCGTATGCACTTCCGCGTGTGCTGACAGCTTAAGTCGTGTTGCAGTGCAGAAGGCGCCTTTAAAAAATAAAAAAGTACTTCCATCAAACCTCAGGCAGGGATGAGCCAATGAGGATTCATTTTTCACAAAATGTCCCTTCCAAATTTTCAATGCACAAATCGTAGGAAAAATATCTGACAAAAGAGTCGAAAGATGAATATATATAAAAAGAAATGTCGGTTATATTTTTAGTATGTGCTGAATGCCGTAATTATCCAAATGAAACCATTGACACTGAAAATGGTGGAATGCCATTGTCATTTCTTTCTGTTATGATTTGAGGATGGCAAGGAGGTCCCAAAAAGTGTTATGAGGCCTTGATTTGAAAAAAAAAAGAAATTATATATATATATAGATAGATAGATAGATAGATATATCCTTGCCGAAATCCTCATTTCAATGGCGAAAGTGAAAGTCGATCACTGTGTCCGTGGCTTGGCCCAATTTGGTGTTGAGCGCACACGTAAGGGTTGGGAAAATCTCTCAATCGGTTCCCCATGTTTTTTCTATTTTTATTTTTTCTGAACAACAAAGTATAAGTTCTAGAAAAGCTTTCAATCAGCAAATGTTTAAATGCAGAACTGTGAATATATAGGGGCTCACTCTATTTGAAGTTTTCACTACTCTGAAGCATTCAGATGGCATTAAACGGCTGCTTTTAATGTCAATCCCTAAATGAGCATATTTTCCCCCCTTTTTGCTGCAGTTTGTAAATTCTTTTTTTCCCCTCTTCTCCCAAATGGAAATCTCCAGGATTTATTGTCCTCCCAAATCCAGCTCTCCCAACACAATAAATCTGCTGCTAAAGACAAAACCCACCCACGCAAGACACTGTCTCATGCTGCTCTTCATTTCCTCCGGAGCGATGCAAATTTTCCCTCATTTTTGTATTTTAGTTTGTTTTTGTAAAGAAATCCCCTTTTGTCCTGCCTTTATTGTTATAACAGCAATGTTTCCCAACATCTATTGAGCTAAGGTGCCTATATCATGAAAAAGTATTTGCCCTGTTTTTTTTTCTGGCCTGCGGTTCTTGAGATATTATTCTGGGATCCTTTATGACCTCCTGGAAGAATCGTTGTTGTGCTCTTGGGGGGAATTTATATAGGCCGGCTGCTTGTGGGAAGGTTCATTACTGTTCCACGGTTTCTCCATCTGTGGCTGTTTAATGGAGTTCTAAAGCTTTAGGATTGTCTTTGTGTAACCTGTTTCAGACTGGTAGGTGTCAATTATGAATTCTTGACTGAACACATCTGGACGTAACTAGTTTCGGGTGTGGTCAGCAAAAAATGAGCAAGCCACAGTTACTTTCTTATTTAAGAAAGAGCCAGGTAGCTAAAAATCACCATTCAAGAATTGTATGAATACGGAAATTTAAAAAAAAAAAGGTTAACATTTCAGATTACTGCAAACACTTCACATTATTTTTGGTCCTATTAATGCAATTGAACAATGGTTGGGAATCAGTGCTTTTGAGCAGAGGTGACAATCTGGGATGCTTGTTCAAACACGTGGCTAGCCTGAAAAAATCTGACAGGTTAGTCGTTATATTTTCAAAAAAAAAATTTAATAGCAAAGGAAAAGGGTTGTCCACCCCTGCCTTAAGAGGAAGACTGCATTAAGGGGAAAAAGGTTGTTCAACTTACCACAATACTTTTTACTTATTTTTACATTCATCTCAAAGCTCATCCAGAGTGAACGGTTTTGTAACTATTTTCTTTTTTTGTCAATTTAATTTAAAACTAGAAGTGTAGCTTAGACTGCTCAGGGGTATTAGCATTGAGTGGAGCTGTCTTTTTTTTTTTTTTTTTTTTTTAACACTGGGAATCTTGCATCACTTACGTCTGTCTCCCCCAATGTCCAACCCAATGACTTGCACTGATTATTATTATTTTTTTTTTAGTACTATATTAGAACAAAAAAAGAGGGAAAGGGACCGTTTTAACGTCCTCGCCCCAACTCCTCCCACAAACAAGGCTAAAAACTGGATGCTGCAATTCTAGTCTTTTTAAAGAGAGAAAAGTTTGCACTTAAAGAAGTTTATTAGATGGGACAAAATGGATTTACAAGTTTTTGTGTTGTGCTCACAGATGGCTAATACAGTAGAGGAAAGAAGATTAAAAGTATCTATTGAACATTTATTTTAATATTGTGTTCAGATTGAAATGTGCTCTGTATCATAACTGTGTATATTGTAATGAATTAATTTGCTGACGGAGGGTTGGGGAGGCCAAACTTACCATTTCCCCCGTGGGAAGTTTTGTCATGGATAGTTATATTTCTAAAGCCTAAAGTATACATAATAATATTAAAAATAATCTTGAATACACTTTCTGATTTCCTTGTTGTCCCTCTGAATAACATGTAGTCATAATCATAAGATTTTATTATATTCCAAATTTTTGGTAGGTATGACTGTACGCCGTAAGCTGCTTAACACTGATTTAGTCTTATTTCAAACTTTTATTTCATATTTAATTGCATCTCGAGTGCAATAGTCATGTTTTTGTTTCTTGGATTTAATATAATTTTTTCAAAATTATGTTTTCATTATATTGACATTTATCTTTTAATTTAAAAAAAAACATTCTGTATAAATACACATGCAGTTTAATTCACACAAGCGCTCATGTCTTAAAGTACTCTTAAGAACAATATATATATTTTTTAAATTGGGTCTCACGTTTACAACAGTAAAGTGCAAATTAATGAGCCTATTGAGAGGCTGGCAAGCTACTTTCCAAACAGATTGATAACTGCATGTGTGTGGGGGTAAAGCAGGGATTAATAAATCACAATCATACGTTCATTATTCTGTGTGCAAACAAAATTGCTGTTGGTGAGGGTGTCAGTAGTCTCCGCCGAATTTCCTTTCCAGGGGCGGAATGAAGCCTGTCTTCAGCGCCGCTAGCTGGGACTCATGGTTGGCCTGTATGGACGAAAAACAAAATCAGTCTCATTGAAACCATATAAGGACATTCAGTTCATGCAATCAAAGGTAGATGTGGGAAAATATTCATCCTGAGTTGGAATATGCATTTAAAAAAAAAAAAAAAGAAAATCTAAGTACTGAGAGCACAAAAGTTGTTTGAAATGAAAAAAAATAAATGTATTTTTAGTAGTCAAGCCACAGCCTAAAACACTTTGTCACCATCTAGTGGTTTCTATATGATACTCCACTAAAAGTAAATCTTGTTCTTTCCTGGCAACCATGATTGACGGATCTTAGCTAAAAAATTAATATCTTTTAATAGTGGGGCTTTATACTCACTGTAAATTACTTATTCAAATCCTATAAATCTAGTAAAATCTTTCTTTGTCTTTTTAGCACTGGAAAAAGATCATGACTACCTTAGCCAATCTTGACTGGCACTTCTTCGTGGCGATGGCGGGCAGGGGCCCTCGGTGCGTGTGTTCAACAGCGGGCAGCGTAGAGCCCTGGAAGGAGCGCTGTGGCCCCGCGGCGGCCATCTTGAGTTTGGGCAGCTCGTAATGGCTGCCATTGCGTCGGCTGAGGGGCTCAGCTACGTGCTTTGTGTTGTGCTGGGGAGAGTAAGATGTAAAAGCGAGTTAGATTGAAAAAAAAAAAAAAAAACCTCGATGTGTACTCACAGTAATTAAGGGCGTGGCTCTGGCGTGGGTTCCCTTCATTTGTTTGCAAAGTCGAGAAGGTCGCCACAGGAGGTTGGAGGTGACTTTTTTCCCCATGCCTTCAAGCAGCCCACTTACTCCAGGAATACGCTCGTTTTTTTTCTCCGCCAACCTGACGGAAAGTCGGGTCACATAAGGAGAATATTTTGCGGTGACTGGCGTGCTTACCGCAGCTCCCGAAAGTACGCATGCCTCAAGACCATGGCGGCCGTGATGCGTTCGTCGGCGTCGTAAGCCAACATGTGGTAGAGCAGAGACAAAGCGGAGGCGGGGCAACCGGGCAGCAAACGGGAGAGTCCGCTGCCCTTCTTGTTGGGGAAGTTGAAGTTCATGGCTCGAGACCCGGATGCAGTGTGACTGGTGACACACAACGGACAGTGTGACTAAGATCTGCAAGAGCAATTAGTTTTCCTTTTTTTTTTTTTTTTTTTGCACAAACACGTGTGACAACCTACTCTTTGAATTTGCGCAGGACGCATTGCTCGGGAGTGCCTAACACGTCGTGGATCTTGGCGATCTGATCGAGCTCGTTGGCGCCGGGGAAGAGTGGATTCAACCTAAAACACAAATAGCTAACGATTAGCACTGACAGATTTTAGAAACACGAATAGTGCAGCAACGCATGATGACCGACAATATAACAATACTCACCGGCGTGTATTCTTTATCCTCTTTGCAAAGTTTCTCTTATACTGCCCCCAGTGGCCACATCTAGTAACATTTCAAGGTGGAGCTGGAGTCTGTTACCTCATAATCTCATAGAAGACACATCCAGCACTCCAGATATCCATCTTCAGGCTGTAGTAGCCGTAGGTCAGGAGGCACTCGGGAGCCCGGTACCAGCGCGTGGAGATGTATTCCGTGTGCGGCGGTTTGGAGTGTATGCTCCTGCACGAGCCGAAGTCGCCCAGCTTTAGAACGTTTTGCTAAGAAGTATAAATAGTGTATAGAATTATAATCCTGTTCATTTCGAATTGTTCCATCCATTGCAACAGCGAATGTTTTTTTTTAGCGATGAATTCTCAGAATTCTCTGAATTTTTGGACAAAATATTCTCACTTTGATAAGAATATTTTCTGGCTTCACGTCTCTGTGGAAGATCCCGCAGCTGTGATGAATAGAGTCGGACACAGTTTCAATGAATGGTTGTCAGTGAGTCGATACCGACAAACTGTTGCAGGCCATTTTGTTTGTACCTGTGCATGTAATCGAGTGCCTTGCACAGCTGGTACATGTAATGTTTGACCGTGTGTTCAGATGGCGGCGTCTGTTTCGCTGCCGGGAAACAAAACATCATTCGGATAAAAATATCATTTGATTTGCTTGGTTGAGTCAAACACGCACCTTTAATGAACTCATACATGTTCATCTCCATCAGCTCGCAGATTAAAGACACGGTGCCGATTTCGTTGGCGCTGAAATGGTGAAAGATGGAAAAAAAGGTCTCACGTGATTTGGCGACATCACGCGTGATAATATACGAGGAAGGACTCACTAAATGACTTCATGCAGATGGATGATGTTTGGATGCGGGCTGAGCCTCCTCATCGCCTGAACCTCTCGCAGGTTAATGGCCTGTTCCACACTACACAAGGGGGGGACATAAGATTTACTCATAAATGCATCATAATTGACTTTTAGTTGATGTCTCACCTCTTAATAACCTGGTTCATCGTCTTACATGCGTACATCTTGCCATCCTTCAGACTCTGAGTTTTAACCACCACAGAGCATGCGCCTTCGCCAATCTTCTTGATTATTTTGTAGCCTGGAACAAAATACAAGTGTTTTATTGTTTGCGCACAGCAACGGTAGGGAAGTGCCTGAGAAAGGTTGCTCATTAGACAGTGACTACAGTACGGCAATAAATTCCTCATGGACAATTCGGCACAGTGAGTTCGGGAATTGGGATATGGGGGCAGGGATGGAAAGCGCATTCCTTTGTTCTGGTTAGCTACATTTCCAGCGATCTATCCACTTAAACTACAGAATGCAATCACCAAATAATGCAATAATAAACTAAATAATTTCAATTTTGAACATGCAGATTATTAATAAAAAAAAAATGGCAATAAAAATAAGATATATTTCTCAGGTTGATTAGCATATTTGTTCGAAGCAATAGCAAACTTGAATTGAAGCAAGTGGATTCGAGTTAACACACAGGCGATTAATATAAATCGTAGGCCAAAATTCGACTTACGGTGCATTTCTTTGTCTCGTTCATATTTGGAAAGGCCTGTAACGCGTGACAAATATAATCTTTACTGTGATTGCATTAAAAAAAAAAAAAAAAAAAGGCGTTTTCGGTTAATGTTAGCCTCGCCGCACTTGCCCCAACTAAGCTTTGACCCGTTGCCTTGACAACGGAGCACGCCTTCGCCCTCCCCTCTTGACCCACCCGGCATCTGGCTGGAGATACTTGGGGAAGCACGACGGTTTTTAGGTGTGATGCTTTCAAACATTTCAATTAAAAGCCTCTGTTATATTCATTTGACTGCAAATGGTTCTTTCTCACCCCTTTTCCAAAGATGAGCGGTGACCGCTAGCTCTCCGGACACCTTGCTCCGGTTGCTCCAGTCGCTGTTCGCCGCCGTTTTGGACACATTCCGAAGGTTTGCCCTGTTTTTAACGTCAATGAGCCAGTCGGAGTAGTGCATCATGAGTGCACACGGACTTCTGCGAGGCCTAGCATGAGCTTAATAATTTTAGAACGTCAACAAATGAGCCAAACTCATGTCATCGCCGTCACACTCATTCATGTACAGTAAAGCAATTTCTGCTCCACGTCGGCTTCCGTAGGTAACTGATTTCTGCGTTTAAGCTCATTTGCGCAGGCTCTCTAAAATTGTTCGCTATTTCACTCACTCACTACTACCTAATCCAGTAATATAAATAAGGAGGAGTGATTTTTTTTTAAAATTTTGTCCATCCACGTTTTGTAAGTGGCATGATCTGCGCATGCGTTTGTGTACGAGTAGTGTGGCAAATCGTGCGCATGCGCACCTTCCACGGCATGCTAGACAGTGCGGCACAAGTCAGACTTAACATTTACACTGTTATTCCTTTTCTATGACTTTTTAAATCAACATGAAAACAAGGTTCACCACGGCAGACATCAGGGCTGCTATCGCCGAGATAAATGCCAAGTAGGTGGCGCTCGCTAAAGCCTCATCTGGGCTCTGCTAGCCAAAATGCTAATTTGTTTACATTCGTTTACGCGCTGTTCAGTTCCATTTTTATGCCTTTTTTCCTGATTGACAGCTACACGGGCATGAGAGTGAACAACGTATACGACATAGACAACAAGACGTACCTCATTCGGCTACAAAAGTAAGCAGCGTCTTCTTAATGCACTCATCACTCGAGTCGTGTTATTAGAAAGTTTACCACTGTACTTTGCCTCTGCATCATTGAGTGACGTCATCAAAGACTGAAAAGCAATGATGTCAATGATGACCAATGTCATTAATTTCTTCTGAGTTATGAGCTTGGCCGTGGAATTAATTAAATTCCTAAGACAAGGTTCTACTGTACACCTAAAATAAAGTCACCAGAGTGATTCATGGCTGACACTTGTTCAATTTTGTGCTTGTTGGCAAGCTTCTTTAGTGTTTTGATGAAATGTCGCTTTGTTGTCTTTAAAAGGCCCGACAGCAAAGCCATTCTGCTGCTTGAATCCGGCATTCGGATTCACTCCACAGACTTCGAATGGCCCAAAAATATGATGCCTTCAGGCTTTGCCATGAAAGTAAGCCCGTCTTTAAGTCAGTGTTATTTAAATAGCATTTTTGTTATTGTTGATGATTCTATTAGATTAATATGCATTGAAAAAGTCAAAGAAATACAAACATCTAACCACGTTATGCACATATTTGCAGTGTCGCAAGCACCTGAAGACGCGGCGTCTGGCGCACGTGAAGCAGCTCGGCATCGACAGAATCGTCGACCTCCAGTTTGGCTCCGATGAGGCCGCGTACCACCTCATTATGGAACTCTACGACCGGGTGAGAACACACTACTTAGTGAATATCATCATAATGGGATTGACAGCCATCGAAATGTTTCCATCTAATCTACAGGGCAACATCATCCTCGCAGACCACGAGTACACCATCCTCAACCTGCTGCGCTTTCGTAACGCCGAAGCCGAAGACGTCAAGATCGCCGTGAGGGAGCGCTACCCGGTAGAGAACGCCAGACCCCCGGAACCCCTCATCACGCTACAAAAGTAACACGTCCACACCCGTAGATCACTGAGTCCTGTTTATTAATCTAACTTCTTATCACTGTAAATTTTCTTTCTATTTAAACCTTCAATGTAGACTTACAGAAATCATCAGCAAAGCACAGAATGGAGATCAAGTGAAAAGAGTGTTGAATCCTCATCTTAGTAAGTAATGAAGGATGGAACAAATTCACTTTTACTTATTGCTAAAGTTTTGTTTCTAAACTTACGCAGCCTATGGAGCCACTCTCTTAGAACACTGTTTCATAGAAGCCGGAATGTCCGGCGCAGTGAAAGTCGACAGTCAGGTCGATGCTTCTCAAGGTATGGTCGCAAACTTATATATATTTCCAGTAAGAAGATTTATCGCGACTTTGTGTTTTGGTTTCAGTTGCACCGAAAATTCTGGAAGCCCTGCAACTGGCTGAGATGTACATGGAGAAAACGGAGAACTTTAGCGGCAAAGTATGACAAGGTTACTTGATTTGATGTTTTGAGGTATGAGGTTTGATGTGTTTTTGTTTTTTTATAAAGGGCTTCATCATTCAAAAGAGCGAAAAGAAAGCAAGTTTAACTTCAGTGAAAGCCAGCGAAGAGCTTCTCACGTAAGGGTTACAGAAAATGTCATCATTACTATACAGGCGTGAATTATTAAATGAAATTGTTTGTTCTGACAGATATGATGAATTCCACCCGTTCCTTTTTGCCCAGCATTTAAAAAGTCCCTACTTGGAATTTGAGTCCTTCAACAAGGTAAAGATCTCCTCTGTTGGTTTCGACTCGGTCTCCTCACGATGTTCCCTTGTCAGGCGGTGGATGAGTTCTTCTCCAAGATGGAGAGCCAGAAGATCGACATGAAGGCTCTGCAGCAGGAGAAGCAGGCCCTGAAGAAGCTGGAGAACGTCAAGAAGGACCACGAGCAGAGGCTGGAGGCCTTGCATCAAGTTCAGGTGAGGGAACGGTTCAAGTGAGTAGTCAAGTGAGTAGTCAGCCTTTGTGGGTCATGTGACAGGAAGTAGACAGAGTCAAAGGAGAGCTGGTGGAGATGAACCTAGCCGTGGTGGAGAGGGCGCTACAGGTGATCCGCAGCGCGCTGGCCAATCAGGTTGACTGGACGGAGATCGGCGTGCTGGTCAAGGAGGCGCAGGCGGCCGGCGACCCCGTGGCGTGCGCCATCAAGGACCTCAAGCTGCAGACCAACCACATCACCATGCTTTTAAAGTGAGACCAATACGTCTACGCTTATCTTAGCTCCTTCCTAAATGTTTTTTTCCTTCTTTTAGGAATCCTTACATCACGGAAGATGAACTGGAGGAGGAGGAGGAAGTGTTGAAGGAGGCCGTGCAGGAGAAGGGCAAGAGAAACAAAAATAAAGACAAAGGCCAGAACAAGAAGCTCCAGAGGAACAAGCCCATGTTGGTGGACGTGGACCTCAGCCTGTCGGCCTACGCCAACGCTAAAAAGTAAGAAGCCGCATTTCTGAGCTCTTAACCTCAGTCGTTGAAGCCCACATTTCTCCTTTCAGGTACTATGACTGCAAGCGAAGTGCTGAAAAGAAGGAGCAGAAGACCATTCAAGCAGCGGATAAGGTAAGAGCAGCTTTCTAACCCGGCTTTGTTTGGTGATGCCATTGAAAATTCTCTTCTGCCATTGAAGGCCATGAAATCAGCTGAGAAAAAAACCCAGAAAACCTTGAAGGAAGTCCAGACGGTGACCACCATTCAGAAGGCTCGGAAGGTCTACTGGTGAGACCGCCGCTTTGCACCACTTGTTTCGTGAGTCTTTGGCATCCTCTCAGTGGTGTGTTGCCTATTTTTTTGGCAGGTTTGAGAAGTTCCTGTGGTTCATCACGTCAGAGAACTACCTCGTCATCGCTGGGCGAGACCAGCAGCAGAACGAGATGATCGTCAAGCGCTACCTGCGAGCCGGTAAAGTCGAAACGCGCTTTGATGCTTATTTAGTGACCTTTTTGACAAAAATGGGTTCTAAAAAAACTGACAAGCGGGGGTTGCTTGTTGCCAGGTGACGTCTACGTCCACGCTGACCTCCATGGCGCTACCAGTTGTGTCATCAAAAACCCCTCAGGTCAGTCCACCGACATTTATCTCATTTACGATTGACGACTTCAGCTTCCTTTTTTTCTATTTCAGGTAATCCCATCCCCCCTCGCACGCTGACCGAGGCGGGCACCATGTCGGTGTGCTACAGTGCCGCCTGGGACGCCAAGATAGTCACCAGCGCTTGGTGGGTCCACCATCATCAGGTGAGTCTGTATTGTTTTTTTCTTTTTTAACATCCTGGGTCAAAAAAAAAATAGCTTAAGTAGAAAAGCTCCAAATTTCCTTTTGACACAACTTAATTGTTGTTTAGGTGTCCAAGACTGCGCCGACAGGAGAGTACCTGACCACCGGCAGCTTCATGATCAGGGGTACTTTCAGAACGCTCGTTTTGCTCAACAAAGATGCTTCTTTGACATTTTCTTCTCCTCAGGAAAGAAAAACTACCTGCCGCCTTCCTACTTGATTATGGGCTTCGGCTTCCTCTTTAAGGTAAAGCTTCTGCTGAGAGGACAAAAACACGCAATGATTCTGACCACAAGTCGACATCTGCTTCTCAGGTCGACGAGCAAAGCGTGTTCCGTCACAAAGGCGAGCGTAAGGTGAAGACGCTGGAAGAGGACGTGGAGGAAATGGCCTCCAGAACAGCCGAGATGTTGGAGGAAGGGGAGGAGCTCGTGGGTAAGCCCTGATTCTTCCCTACCGCTGGCAATCACAACCTGACGACGGGCGCTTCTGTAGGTGACGATAGCGGCGCCGAGGATGGAGCAGAGGAGGAGAAAGAGGAGCCCGAGGCGGAGGATGCCCATAAAAAAGCTGCGGAGGGGATGGAGGACGCAAAGCCGTCCGAGCCGAGCGACTCGGAGAGCGAAGAGGAAGACAACGAGGAAGTGAGCTACCCTGACACCACCATCGTCCTCACTCACCTGCAGCCCGTCAGGTACCACGACTGGAAAGTCATCTTAGCTTTCAGAAGCATCGAAGTAAGTCACTGATGGTCGTCTTTTTTTCCGCCCTCCAGGAGTTCCCAGAACATCACCTTCAAGAAAGAAGAAATCTCACAGGTTGGCATCTTTGGATCCTTTTTTTTTCTCCCCAGAATCACAGATCGCATTTAAGAACATTTATTTTGCCCCTCCAGGCCGATGTCGACGCGCAAGGGAGGAAGCACATGACTGCTAAGCAGAGACGGTAAGGCAAAGGAAAGCCTGTCGTGTTCCCCCAGAATATTTTTTGCCATAACTACGTGTGGCCACTATCCAGGTTTTGGATTGGACTCGATATTCTTCAATAACTCAAAATGACTTGATGGGGACATCGTCACTAAATATCGTTGACGTTATGGGTTTCTGTAAAAGACTTCTGTTGCCTTGCTAGAGATGATAAAAAGAAGCAGAAACCGGAAGTGTGCGAAGTGGAAAAGAACTCTGAGGCCACGCCCGCCAAACAGGATGTGGACCGGGGATCCAAAAGTGGCAGCGCACCAGCCCAGCAGCCACCAAAGAGAGGCCAGAAGGTGAGATTTTGGTCAGAAGAAGATGGAGGTTTAGCTGTCCAATACAATGCCTGACAGAAAATTAAAATCAAGTTGAGGTGATGCAGCAATTTATCATCTAATGAACTTTCCAATAATTATTTTTATAATCAATCAGGCCTTGTTTAATTTAAAATGATCAAAATTGTCAGAATTTTAATCCACGGTTATTATAGTTCATGTAAAGTGAAACAAATCTCGGAGTTATGCGGAAGCAGGGAGGAACATTGCAATTAGGAGAAATCATTCTGTGTTGACAACAGAACAAGATGAAGAAGATCAAGGAGAAATACAAGGACCAGGATGAAGAGGACCGCGAGCTCATGATGCAGCTGCTTGGGGTATGTGCCAAACACCCGTGTGCACTCCAGCACGCCACAACACACAAGTCATCTCAGCTGTCCTGCTCTTCACAGTCAGCCGGTGCGAGCAAGGAGGAGAAAGACAAGGGAAAGAAAGGAAAGAAGGGGAAGGGCAAGGAGGAGCCCCCTAAGAAGCCCCCTCCTCAGAAGCCCCCTCCCAGACCTCATCAGGCCTCCACCAAGAAACCGGAGCAGATGGCCGCTGAGGGCGAGGAGGCAGCTTCTGCGGAGCAAGATGACAAGGTACCAGCCTCTCTGGCCTGCAAGGTTTCCCAATATGGTCAACAACCCATTTGAAAATGTGCACTTTTCTTTTTTTTTCTGGAACCTATCCTCCATTATTCACAAAAAAAAACTGAATGTCACTTTTCAAATGCAGTTTTGTTACTCTTTTACACATTGCGTTGTGTGTCATTTTTTTTTCAGGAGGACGACATTGATGCAGACAACCCCGGAGCTGAGGTGACTGCAAAGCCCAACTTTTCTTTTTTCCACACCAAGTCCCAACAAAAGTGAAAAACAACTGACGTGACCATTTTACATTTCCATTGCAACAACCCTCGACCACCACAAGAGGGCGCAACCAGACTTTACAGTACATTAGCCGTTATGACAATGTTTGTGTTCCAGGAAGCAGAGAACCTTCTCACCTCCCTGACAGGACAACCTCACCCTGAGGATGTGCTGATGTTTGCGGTGCCCGTGTGCGCCCCCTACAGCGCACTCACCAACTGCAAGTACGTACCGCCGTCCTCCAGTTGACTCATTAATAAGTAAAGGAAGGATAATGGTTTTGTTCGTTTTTACAGGCACAAAGTGAAGCTGACACCAGGCTCTCAAAAGAAAGGCAAAGGTAACTATTTTATGGACCACAGATTAGATTGTGAGAGTACATGAATCATTGTTCCTTTCAGCCGCCCGCACCGCCCTTTTGAGCTTCATGAAAGCAAAGGAGACTTCTGTGAGAGAAAAGGACTTGCTACGCAGCGTCAAGGTATCAATTCCAACTTGCCGACGTAAATGCTGTTTTATTGCCGGAACTAATATTCGTGTCTACAGGACGCCGACCTGTCTAGAAACATGCCCGGCAAAGTCAAAGTGTCCGCTCCGAACCTGCTGGCTGCCAAGAGGAAGTAAGACGACGTCTCACAATAAAAAAAACACAATTTCATTTTACAAGATGGACTTTATTTAATGACCAAAATCATGCAATGTCGAGAAAAAACACACTTGAATATAAAACAAAAGGGTTTATTTTTCACTGGCCCCAACATTAAGTATAGCATAATGTTAGAACCATAAAAAAAAAAAAAATAAAGCTCAGTTTTGATCGACACTGCCGAGAGGTATTATTGTACGGCTAATAAAGGTTTTATTATGGAACACAAATGAGACTGCGTTTCAATCGGTAGGTCCAACCTGAACACGTTCAGCTTGAAATATGTACGATACAAATTCAGGTCCCAACGTGTTGCACAACACACCCAGTACTGCACTCAACAGATTCTCCATTACTGGAAAATCTCAGAACATCGTTCTCCTGCAGCTCATAACTCGGCGCGCTCCCGGCGTGACTTTTGATCATCATAGTGGCTTCTCCCCAGTCAGCAGAGATCGGCTAATTACACCCCGCTCAACTTTGGAGTGGCTAATTAATTTCTTCTGTACATCATCATAAAGCTCGGAAGTGCTTCTTGTGAAGTAAATTTGATGCTGTGAATTTCATTCTCTCATCCGTGATTTATGTTGCTGACTAGCAATGCTAGCACTTGGTTGAGCACTGGAAGGATGAGTCACATCTCTCAGGATTCTTCACTTCAAGCTGACGTTAAAGTGGGGGGGGGGTCATGCCTGGGGTTTCCCCTCTGAGTCATCACTGTCACCTCTGATGTCACTTGAGAATCACGGAGGTTTCCATGTATCGTTTTTGGGCCACTTTGTGTTCATTTTGTTAGATCCGTCACTACTGGTATACAAGGAGAGAAGAATTAATGCCTTACGCGGCACTAAACAACAAAGGCTTATCAATCATGGAGATTAATCAATAGCTCGATGTGCGGCGACTTTGAAGGAGCATGATGAACCTAACCCAGCCTTTCTGTCTTTTACAGTGGAGGTACATCGAGCACATTTCTCTTTGTTTGCCTCGCATTCATTCTAATTTAACCACCTCCCCCCCCTCCCAAAAAAAAAAAAAAAAGTCAGATTCATCCACAGTTTGATGCTCTCCAGTTGCCAATAGTAACCGGAGCCTGGCGCGAGCGAAACACTCTGCTGTTGAATGGAGCGAGGAAGTGTGGAGAGCAGAAGGGGTGTGTTATATCATAGAGGGCCCTCACGACGAGAGCTGTTGTCAATGAAAAGAGATGAAGCCCAAACACACTCAAACAACACACTGCATGCCAAATCACGGATAAAATTTTGAAAATAATCTTTTGTCTATACCATACATGCTTTTATGCAGACAAATTAGATTCGCCTTCAAAAACGTTATACATTAGGTAGACCTGCACAATAACAAGTATGATTAATATTCTATATTCTGCATGGCAACAAGTTTTGCCTAGCATTATTATTATTTATTTATAATTATTTATTGACATCTTGGGTAGATCCTTATCATAAGTTAACCAAATAAAAAAAAATCTCATCTTATTACCAGGGAATTATTTGATTTTAGTTGCATAAAGCTACCCTTGAACCCAATGACGTAGATGCAGTTCACTTTTCTGCCCGATGATGGCGACATCGGACGTGGGTGGTAGAGTAGCTAGGATTTAAAAAAAAAAAAAAAAAGAAAGAAAAGAAGGAGGGCAGGATGAATCTCGTCTTTGGGAGTGTGCCAATGACAATCTGGGCTCGGAGGCTGCGCTGAGCTATTTACTACCAAGACAAGAGCGAGAAGAGGAAGGAAGCCCGGCGTGGAGGACCCAAGGCTTCGATTGTGAAACCAATCCGGATTTGGTGTCATTCCTCCAGGATTGTTTTTTGTTTTGTTTTTTATTTATTTTATTTCTCCCACCTCAGTAGTAGGCTACCTGGATTTATTCGACTCTCAACTGGATTACCACTTTGGAGCGATCCGAATTAAATCAGAACGATTGCACCTGTTTGTCGAACCCCGCCACCCCGAGTGGTGCACGAGGACTGTGGACAGCACCGAACCGAGCCCGAAGCCCTTCTGAGAAGTTGTGCATCTTGACGGGGGCAAATCTGCAAGCATGCCGCTCGCACAGATTGCCGAGCCATGGCCCACCATGGAACTTGTCCAGCTGGAAACTGAGGTAAACCACAAGTGCGGAATTGCAACGGTTTAGTCAAGTTACTGTGGAATTTTACATTTGGATAAGTTCCTTGGAAGGACTCGTAACTATTTCGCAACCGGTTATCTTATCATATTCGGATGGGAGGGATATGTTCATACATGTAACATGCATGTTTGAGTCTTTCACCTAAATGACCATCTATAATGTGAGGTATGATGATCAATAATATTACTTTTACTGTATGATGCGTCCGTCCATTTACACAGGTTAATTTAGCTTCTGGCTGGCCACGGGGAGAACATGCAAACTCCACACAGGAAGGTGACTCCGGAATCGAACTCTGCACCTCTAAATTGTGAATCAGCGCTTCACCTCTTAATGAATACTCCAGTATAATTTCTTTTTAAATCCTCAGATTGACTCCGAAAGAGGTGATTCATCACTTCACCTCAGTTAGTTCCATATGTATCTTTATTTGGAAATATTCATTGTCACTTCAACTCAAGAGCATTTCCAAATCCAGATAAGTGCCTTTTACACTTCTCCACTCTGCTGCGGCTCCCCACCCGAATTGAATTTATCCAAGCACATCTGATGGATATTAGATTTGCGGATATTGTCAGATTCCCCCGAAAGATTATTCTTGGAAATCATACTGCATTTTGCTGTATTAGGGGAAAAGCACCTTTTGTTTCCTCCCGATTTCAAAGTGATTCCGATTCTCTGGCAACCTGTAGAATGTCATAGACACCATCCGATTGAACAGCTCCGGGAATCTGCCAAAATGTACGCTGGGCCAGATGACATGTAATATTCATGCCTTCTGTCTCTGATCTCTTTTGTGCACGGTATTACACAATGTCCTCAATCTTCTTTACCGTGAAAATTGATTTGTCGATTGAAAGCCTTTTGGGGGGGGGGGGGTGCATTCTGATCCGGAAGTTGATATCTTATCGTTTACCTTAGGTACCCTTTCTGATAGTAGAACATCCTGCTTTCACAAGTTGATCTCCATCATTGTTTTTTTTTAGCTTCTCTCATTAAAGAAGACATGCTGACTCATTTAAACTCGTTGCCCCCATTTATTATTATTATTTTTTTTATCCAGGCCAAAAAAAGACATCCTGACTCCTCTACAGAATCCTAACTTGCTAAAGCAGTTAATCATTACCATAAAACTGAGCACAGAGAACATCCATTTACTAGAGTATGAATCAAAAACTAAAATAGACCACCGAAAGAGAAATAGATGAAAGAAGGAGGAATGTATGAATTCATATCCCAAGTATCTAAAAATATCAACAACGGGAGTGAATTAATAACTAATGAGTGGGCTTAATGAGTTTTGATGAATCTGTCCATATTATACATTAGCGCAGTCAGCATAATGAGTCACCCTCTCCGTAATGTGTCGTTATCGTAATTTTTTTTTTTTTTCGGTCTACTTGTCAGCAACACCTCCGAACAGATGCTAGTGCTGACCCTGCAAAAAGTGTCGAGCGTAATTGCCTGCCTTTTTGTTGCACGATCGACGGAGGGAAAATGTGCACTTTTATTTCAAATGGGTCAAATAAATCGGATAATGAATAATTGCATTCATTATCACCCAAGCTGTGATAAATTTAATCACACCAGTCGCCGCTAATCATTGTGAACTCCATATCGGGGCCGCTGCACACTTTGCTAGCACCGGCAGACACCTCGGAGCAGAACGATCCCGTACTAATTGAGCATGATGGACCGGGAGACAGATGGGGCGAGTTGACCTGCTTCGCTATGACATGCTTGATACTTTAAGGTCTGGTCCAGGTCCATTTGTGGATCTGGAAGTTCCCATTTGAGTAGTTTTTCCCCCCAGTCAAGGATCAAAGTGGAATTTCTGGTGATACCAAATCAAAGAGCGGATTGATTTTTATTCCTGTGGAGAAATGACGTCTGATCTGAAGTGAATCAGCGCTGATAAAGAGGGAGCAATCATCCCCACCGCCTCCATTATGACTCAGTGCCACCTGCAATGGCTTCTGGCATTTGTCATGATCCTGCTGATGCATCCACACCAGATCTCCACCATCCAAATACGGAAACTTTCATTTGTACTGTAAAACTTTCACGATTAGTTACACCCGCTCTAAAAAGTGTAGCAGACACGAGAAGTGAAGCTATTTTGGGTTCTTATGCAATATTTTGTTTCTCGTCAAGTGTGTGTTTGCTATCGAGGCCGAGCACTCGAGCGTTTCAAGTTCATGGCTTTTATCTCCCGCGCGGGATTAAGTGCTGCTAATTTGGGCGTGACCTGCGGAACACCTGAGCAAGACTGTGGCGGTGAAGGAGAACGTTCGATAACCTCTCCGACTTCCGGGGCAGACATTCCGCAAAAGTAAATCTGGTGGGAAATCCTCAGCAGAAATTGTTCCAGCATATTTTGTTTTGCTAAATGCTAATGCTAAATGTTTGGAGGTCTAGTTTTCCTGATTATTGGTGGGAGTCAGAAACCTAAAAGCCCAAAAGTGGTAAATAAATATAGATAAGGTCCATTTGGTGAACTTAGCAAAGTGGTTGTCAATCAATACTCACCGAGATACCGGGAAATTTAGCCGGCTAGGATTACAAAGAGCGGCTAAAAAGATGCTCTGTATTTCTTGTTGCTTGGATACAGTGTTATGTTAGTAAAACAGATTTATCTCAGCAACTCAAACAGCGGAGCCGCCCTGAGCTTGTTGACTTTTTATGACCAGACAGGAATGAAAAGTTCCGCTTTGCCGCCTATTGGACTAACGTTTGCTCAATACGATTCCCACGCGTTTAATCGCGAGGCCTCCTCGCTTATTAACGTGTTGAGCCTTGTTTGTGTGCTTAGGTGCGAGTGTGTGTCTGCGCTCTCGTTGAGGAAGCTCAGGGGAGCGCCGGCGCCATTAACTGGGCCACTTGGATCGGCCAAGCGTGGCTAATGAGATTGAAAGTGTCGGAGGAACGGTATCGGGAGCGTGTACTGTACATGCATGAGCGGAGTGCTCGGCATCAAGGTTTCAATAAAAACTACCGGACCACGGCATGTTGAAAATGGATCCATAATTGCTTCAAATTGTTGATGATACACCAGTTTGTATTAGGAAACGTGGCCTTTGGTGTTCCCATGGCGACCTCAGATTACTCATTTTGACTTTATGGCTCTCGGAGTTGATATGACTCTTCTTGTTCAAAGTCCAATGAACAAGTTTGGTGTTACAACGTCGAATGTTATTAAAAGACCACAAGGCTCGACTGGGAAGGATCTCAAGTCGTTTGTGCCTGGAGGAAATGGCTTAAGTGACGTCCCTTGTACAGTAGTGTCTTGAATTCAATCTCAGGGTTGAAGTGACTTCTGTTTCTCTTTTACAGAAAGCTGCCAGTAAAAGTGGAATTTGTGGCATTCACCGGGGGGGCGGGGGGGGGGAGCACTCTTGGGAACAGAATTCCGAAATGTGCTTCTTCTTATATGCGGAAGCAGTTGGACATGTTTTCCCATTTCATCACCTACCCATAAAACCGTAAAAGCGTTGATTGTATTTTCACTCGTGCGGGAACTAAGGGGTCATGACCTATGTCCCAGCTCATCATGACCCATAAGAAGTTGACTTGACTCAAAGACGTACAATGGCACGAATGGTTCATTAGGAAAATATCCATACGGCAAATGAGAGTTCAAAACTGGAGCAATGCTGAGTCATCATATTTCCTGTGTATCGTTGTGCATGAGTCACCCTCTCAAGATGAACCCCACAAAGAATAAACAAGCGGCCTGTCGTCCCAAATGTGAAGAGGCAGCAAAGCGGCAAAGTCGCCGCTGAAACGTCACGAGTCAGCAATCTGTGACGTACCGTTATGTCTCTCTCTCTCTCGGGATAGCCACGACATCACTTCAGCTTATTCTAAATGTGACCGGACAACACGTCTTTGGCGTTTGCCCTTTGTATTTTTTATTTTTTTTTGTTTACATTAAAAATCTACTTGTGCCACACACACACTGATCATTTTCTAAACTCTGCTCTCTTTGACAGAATGGCCAGAGTACTGCCGAAGATGGAGTCACACCTGCTGTCAAGGTCGGAACACACACACACACACACTCAATTAAACACACGACTAATTCGACCGGGGACATTTGGACGGCTGTGTTTACATGGCCAGTTAGTTCTTGTTCCCCCCCCCCCAACAACAATGTAGACAAGCTAACAGTTAGCCTAGCATTTTCTTCTTCGTATCTTCCAGCAGTCTGCCCCCGGGCACTATGCTGCCTCTCACAGGTCACTGATGGTACTACAATAGGCATCTCGTATTTTAAGACCAGATTTTTATTTTTATTTTACTTCTGTGGGTGTAATTAGGTTGTAATGAGATGTATTTTATTACTCTCTATTACATGTTATATTTCAAACAACCGTAGTTTCGGCTGCGTGTCCCCAGTTTTCCCGTTAAGCGTACGATCACATCTCAAACGTGCACAAGCTTGCTCGTAAAGAATGGCTGAGTCAGCCCTTTTTTTTTTTTTTTAAACTCCTCCCCAGCCTCCATTATTATCTGGCCCTTTGGAACACGATCCCGTTTCCTCGTGTTCTTCTGCAGGGGCACCGTGCTCGAGCTGGCTTTTGTGTTCAGTCCTTGTGAATTGAATGGAGGCGGGGTGAAGCCCGTCTAGCATCCTTTCACGTTATAATGACCTGCGATGATTGGGGTCACCACACGGGGAAATGCGCTAATCCAAATCACAGCTTCGTTTATCACATCTGATACCTTGCTCTCTTGCATTGCAGTACGCCATCAATAAGATTCAATTACAACCGGAATGGTGCTTGTCACGCACGCGCTAATTGATTGGACAACTACTATTTATTCCGCTTCACTTTATTAGAATCCCGCATTCGATACGACTTTCTCCAATGCAACGGGATTGTTTTCCTGGAAGGACATTGACGTAGCCTTGGGGAAAATCCATCGCGGCGTTTTTATCGGAACTGCGCCTGTAATTGTTTGTTAGCACGTCTTTGTTGATGCGTTTCCTGCGACCACTCCGGCGATATTTCATTTCAAACGAGCTGCTGCGTTATCCACTCGCCAGCTTGTTGCTGACTGTCTTTTTGCTCTCGATTAGTTTTTTTTTTTTCCTCTCTCTTCAAACATCGCAGCACTGCAAGCGGGCATCAAATGAAATCAAGGCAGTAAAATTGCAACCAATTAGATGATGGCTCTCCGAAGGGTTCACGAGTATGCGTTTTAGCGTTGCAGTTATTAAAAACAGGAATTAGAAGCACTCTAATGACGACCGCAGACTTTTTTTTTCCGGATCAAGTGCGTCTAATGGGCTTCCTCGGCTCGTATGGATTCAGAGTCAACGAGCAGCATAGGCCGAGGCGTATCGATGGAGGGAATCATTTCAACTGTGGTGCCAGGGGAGGAGTTATTATTACCCACTTTTCTCCTTCAAGTGAACAAAATGTCTCAACCTCAGTCAAAGTTTACTCATTGATGTTTTTTCGAGTGATGAATGTTTAAACTATTGCGGCGCTCTTGTTAAATGAACTTGAGTGAGGGGAAGTTTTTCCACCTTCAACAGTGACGGATGCGACCAATAAACTACAAGAGCAATTTGGTCTATATTTCATTTGATGTCGAACACAGGCCTGTTGTTACATAATTGTCACCCCACTGCGGCATGAGCTCCTACCTTACGAGCCAGAGGGCAGAAATTAGAACGAGGTAATGCACCAGAGATTGTGGCTAATGACTTTTTATTTTTCCACTGCAGTTAGGCGCCGGTAGAATAGAAAGGGCACGATTAAAAGGAAGGTATGGTTCGGCGGCCGTACATGATGAGGTATTGGAAAAGGCAAGGGAGAGGAAACGGTAGGCACCTTTTCGGCCCACGTGGGAGTAATGGGAGTGAAGCGAAAAGAAATGCGAGCCTCTTTCACACGGAGACCCTGCAAAATTGCCGTAATGAGAGCGCTGATAAAAGATATGCCGTTTATCCGGGTTTCATTATTAAATGATCCAAAGTAAATAATAGACGGAATCGGACGGAAAAGTGTGCAGTGCGCCTTTTGACGGTCACGTCGAATTATGGAAACAAATTAGAAGATGGGAACTAACGCAAGCAGCCCGAAAAGCATCAATCGAGACCGAGGACAATCGTATTACCAAGCGAAAAGATGGGACCGATTCATAAAAAAGGAGTTTGATGCGGTTTTAATATGTGCTGAACCGGATGAAAGAAAAAAATAATAAAATAAATCTGCGTAACGTTATGAGATTATGCACAGCTACGTAAAATAAATGACTTGTGAAGAATTCCTAGAAAATCACAATGTATGGTGAGCTATTTTTAGAACAAGCCTACAGACTGCTTATGTGGCCCTTGAATATTACCCGCAGGCACCATGTTGGTGACCCCTGTTCAAGCCGACGCATTCCCCTGCGTGGCCATGTCGAGCTCATAGCAGCCTCGGTGTCGAGTGTTCCTCGACCCGATTAAATATTTACCAGAGGAGCGAGCGAGCGCGTAGGCGCCGCACTTGACAAGCGGACGAAGCGGAGCCTAGGGCGGGCGTGGAGTTCGGCGAACCAGGAAACGGCAAGGTTACAAATCTCCCCGCCTAGCTACGAGAGCGCTAAGCGTATGCTCACGCATGTGGTCGTCATGGAAACGGCCCTTCAACAAACCTGACCTCTCTATTGCCTAAGAGGTAGGATTTGCATTGAAGCCCCTCCAGCAGTCGTCCCGTTGTTATTTCAAGCACGCTTTAAAATTTTGCTGGTGGGCATAATGTTTTGGCTGGTGGGTGTATTTTACTGCAAGTTTCTTGTGAACCACATCTCTGTGGTTTCGGACTGCTTCTGCAAGAATCCAGGAATTCTCGGTGGGTCTTGTCGAGGTTACATAAATTCCACAGCACTTCCTGGAAAGCGCAGATGGCGGCCAGCTTGGGTTGCCGACGTCCAGCTCGGCCTTTTCCCGCCGGGCTCGCCACTGGGAAACCGTCAAACAAACCTGCGGCGAGATGATCGCATGTGCGTGTTGCAGTCACTGTGATTCCTAGCTAGCGGGAATAGAAGGCGTGTCTGAACAACCCTGCAGAACCAAACACGCCGCATTCCACGGGAAGGTCAGGGGGGGGGGGTGAGCAGGGGTAGTCACTGACTTAGAGCATCACTTTTGTGTTGCAATGTCCTCCAAAGCCTTTTTTTTCCCCCCCTTCTCTCGCCGAACGTCGTCACGAGCGCAACGATAAGCACCCGAACAGACCGCCGCCGATTAACTGCTTTTTATTTCTTTACGCGTGATAAAAATCGCGGGTGGTTGGCGGAAAACACAACCACAACGCAGTGGCGACAACAAGAAAAGTACTTCTCAGTACGTCAGCAATATCGGTCGATCTTTGCGTCGGCGATTTATAAGTATTATCTTGTCGGTCTAGATGTGTCGCCGCACCGTTTGTGTTGCATCGAAGCATTGGTAAGCTCGACACAATCTCGGACTTGTATACACAATTGTACTGTGTGTTTGGTTTGAAGGGCATAACTCTCGTGTGCGTCTGTGCGTGCTCTCGACTGAAGCGGACGCTCTCTTGTGTGCGCTTATCATCAACAGAATCTGCTGTTAATGGTAGAAGGTGGCTCTGCAGAGCCAAACGCGCCCACACGCAGAGGCGGGGCAATGGTTTATAACCCAATTACCCAGCATTGGCCCCCTCGAGCTTGCGGGAGACTCTAAATTCTGGTTTTGTTTGGTTGGGGTGGGTGGAGGGAGGGAATCAAAAGCATCGCTAGTATGTTGCTGTCAGTAGCAGTAGGATGAGTAGGAAGTACTGTGGGACGAGTTTGGGCAGTGTAATGCAAAAATAGAGACTCACAATAAATTAAAAAAAAAAAGACTCAAAAAGAGCATTAGTAATATTGGTAATTGTTTTTCTAATTGTGTCGTGATTGTTATATTGTCTGTTTACATGTGTTACTCCACCGTTTGTGTTCATATACTCCCACAATAAGCATTTTCAACAGAAAAGTTGGTTCCCTCACAAAAATGTTTTATAGACTGTTTTTAATTATTTCAAACTAGAAAATTCACCCGAACGCAGCATAAGATGGCCGCGAGTCGTCGTCTGTCAGCACGTCAACAATTAAAGATGTTATTCCTCAGCATCCCTTCAAATAATTCCAAGCATATTTCCGTTGCCTTCAGTAGCCCCTCCTCAATCCATCCTTGGTTGCCGCGAGCCGGCGTCGTCATGGTTACCGTGTCCTCAGCGTCGCCAAGCCCTGCAATAGTAGAAAATGTTTTTTTTACACTGAGTAGCTGTAAACCTTCTTGCTCATTCAGTTTCATTCATAACTCTTTTTTTCTTTTCTTTCATCACGTTTTTCAGATTTGGTTTGGTGATTATTCTCAAGCCCCCCCAAAACCTTTAAAGGCCACGGTGGTATTTGCTCGAGGCTATTAAAAGGTCCACTCGGGCAGTAGGAGAATTCGTCCATCAACGATTGGCATAAAAGCTTGCTGTCCACGGCCGTTTCCTGCGTAAAGACTCTGTCCTCGCAACCACTTCTCACAAAGATGAGGAACACAGTTGCCATAGTTTCACACTTCTCCCTTTCAGGATCGACTGAGGAGAACGTGACAACCGGTTGCCCTTGTCTTTTACGGTTCCTACCATGGCGGATGGCTGATTTCCCCGCCAAAAACACCTCCAAATATATTTTGGGTCAATTTTCCATTCCAGTCAATGAATTTACTCTGCTGCTACTTGTTTCGATTACTTTTCACTATTGTTGGACCCAGGAGCCAAATAACGGTTGACATGGTTACCGCGGCAACAACGGTGACCATTGTTGTAACGGGATCATAATGAATCGATTTTGTCATGTCATTTTGAAACAATGAGATTTTTACGTCACGGGATTTTTCAAATTCGATTCATGGATCAATAACAAAATAATGAACGTGCCTGCTATCTTAATTGAAACTCTAATACCACCACCGTCATCATCATCATCCTTCCATTCTGCTCAGGCTCATGTCAACTGTCTGACGTGCCTCTCATCTTACCGCAATCCTTGTCGTGCTATTAATATTCCAGATTGACCAACGCAGGATTTCCTGTAGCATCCGTGCTAATCCCGCACACATTTCCTGCGCCTTTTCCACGGGAATTTCTTCGCCTATACGTCCGTTTGCAGCTGTCACTCACAGCGAGCAGATGGAACATCCTGTTTAATGTTCAATCTTTTAACCCCGTGTTGTAGACGACACCAAAAGGGGTGAAAAGGTGACCTCGTGTTGCGGAAGAGCTTCCTGTGTGAAATATCCAACCAAGCCTGGAGATTAAGGAATCATGTGACCAAGAAGGTTATCTGCTTTGTCAGGGGTGGACTAAAAAGGCATTGGATTTTTTTTTTTTTTTTTTTTTTTTTTTTTTTTTTATGCAAGAGTACCTAATGAAGAGTCCCCCAAAGAGTAAAAACTGAAAACGAGACTTAGATGAAGTAGCGAGAGGTTTTATGTCTTAATGCAGTGCAAGCAAGCTGTGTTATTTGGATCCTTGACTTCTCCTTGCAGTTGAAGCCTCTTCTCAACCGCTCCAGGCTACGCTTTTATTAAAGCGCCTTGATTTAATGGTTGGAGGATTGCATTTGGTGCACTTGTAGCGTCTGCCCCGCCTCTCCACAAAAAGGAAAACAAACGTTAGAACTGACATGTTCCGGTGCCAGCCCGCACAAGCGTCGCATCCAGCAGATGATCTTTCTCAGAACTCGACAATACTAGGTCAAAGTCAGCACACCTAGATTTACTGCTTGAACAACTTCACCCATTGCACGTTTGGATTTAGTACCAGCAATGTGGTCCGCGAGCCGTAAATCTGGACCGGATCAGAAATGGTGGAATGAGACACCAAGCATGAATCTGGGGGGGAAAAAAAGGATCCTGTAATGGCCTCTTGGCTGCTCTTTGTTCCAACTGTCACCAGTTGAAAAGATGCAGGAAAAGAGGAAGCCGTGTCAAGACAGCCGTGGATAAATGTTGTAATTGTGTGTTATTCATTGGACTACTAGGCTGCGAGGTGACAATTTTCTTCTGTGCCGGGATGAATTAGCATCTACACAGACTGCGAGTGTATATAGTGAACATGCCCTTACTTGGCCAACCTTGGCTCTGCATGACGGCGGCTCCTCTTAAGTGTCTGCCACTGGCCCCTTGTGTGTATTTTTTTCTTTTTTTTTTTTTCCTCACAAGTTAGCAGGTCTCCTCTAGTGTCCTATACTTTGGCTAGCTAAAGAGGGGAAGACCACCCCCCCCTTTTTTCTCTATATTACTTTATTTATTTTTTTAATATTTTGCAAGTGACTCCGCTTTCCAAAGAAAGAGCAATACAGAAATTTAAATTTCCCGCATTTTCACTGTAATCTTCCCCTTTGTGACCAGTTCTCGTCAATGTAGTCACACTGTACTTCGGTGGTTAAAAACCTCACTTCCCATTTTGCTGTGTGTGTGTGTGTGTGTGTGTGTGTGTGTGTGCGTATGCAAAGCCAGTGAGTAACACGCATCGAGCATGTTGGCTAACTCAAAGTAAATCTTGTGCAGTCGTAAGCCGGTGCGTGCTGGCTCCAAGTGACATGGAAATATTTGGACATGTGGAGGTTATTATTCCGCACCAAAACACGCACGAGAGAGGCAAGTGGCAGGTTTTTGTTGATTTTTAGCATGTTGAGCGTGTCAAATAAATCTGTTCTATGTTTGTATGTCTTTGTGTGCGGCCATCTAATTTAATTTCAATGACTTTTTTTTTAGCTAATTAACTTTAACATGTCAAATAGTTTAGCAGACAGGCAAGGATCAAAATGAACACAATAAACAAATAAATTAATTTATTGTTGTTAACTCGTATGTCCATTTCTCGACTTCCTGATTCACAGAGGATGATGTAAGGACTTATTGCAGAGGCATCCATTTATGATTATGGGCTGGAATGTTCCTTTCTTAAGCCAGTGAGGCAAACGGGAAAAAGTGTCACTAAAATTCACCCCAAAAAAAAGAGATTTATTTCAAAATTGACACCGCAGAAATCGCACAAATGTGAATTATACTTTGCTTTCACGGAGAGCTTCAGGTATCGGAGATTTATTATTGCCTATCAAATATTTCCTTGGAGCCCAGTCACTATTGTGTCTTTGACTTTGAAAGGCCGCTCTTTGAATAGCGGCTTCTGCGTGCAGGTTGAGCTTTTGTAGCCGGAAGGAAGTGAAGTCAGCTCAAGGAGAGAGAAAGAGAGAAAGGAAATGAGAGAGAGGGCAGAGAAAGCCACTTCCTGTCCTGTCCTGACTTGTCTGGACTTGTCGTATACCCCCCCCCCCCCCCCCAACACTCCGTCTGTCTCCACGTGTGTGTGCTTGCATAGTGACTAATCTAAGCCAAACAAAAAAAAAATAATCATGTCAACTCTCCATTCCAACACCACTTAGAAGGAGTCTCGTATCACGTGGATAGAGAAGGACTATGCCCAAATGAGTGGCCAGGTAAGTCACTCCCTGCTACTCCTCCCAAAATGAGACATTTGTATGAATTACATCTGGCCTGAATTAAAATGACATATCGCCTCATGTGTTTCATTTGGTTGTGCCGTTTTGGGTGCAAGAGTGTGAGAATGAAAGCAACCGCTTCCTTCCTGGTTGCCCGCTTCGGATTCATGTTCCACCTCACTCAGTCAGTCAGAGGAGCACAACAAAAGAGTCAGCAAGACCCTTAGAGTGTCACCTCTTGGGACATGGGACCCGGGGCGAGATTTAAATTCGCTCGCTTTCTCCCGTTCTACCTGTCCAAAAAACCCAAAGGCTTGGCGGCGGCTGCTGATACTTTGCCTGCTTTGAAACGCTGGACACTGGTAACCGTGACAACACGTCATTTAAAGTTCAGTTCGATACGTTGTTTTTGTGGTAGTGCTTGTATGTTAGCGTCGTGTCTACATTTTGTAATATAAATGGCATTTTACCATGTATGGGTATATTTTTTCAATTTGATCTTTAATCCGTTTTTTTAATAGGTTCAACAAAACTACCGTATTTTCCAGACTATAAGTCGCAGTTTTTTTTCATAGTTTGGCCAAGGATGCGACTTATATGTGAAATTATTAACACATTATTACTTAGGTTTATTTATGGTAACAGTCTGAAAAACATTGGTATCAAACATGAAAAAAAAAAACTTTAAAAACAACTCATTATTTTTCACACCACTAGAGGGAACCCCTTTTCACCCACAAGTCAATCAGTACCTCACTTTGAGAAGAACAGGTCGGTGAGTCACCAGGAGCATTTTGGACATTTGCCAAATCCGTGTTTCTTTCTTTTTGTGTATAGGACGATGGCGAAATCAAAGAAATCAACATCACCCATGTGGTCAAAGAAGGTTCGGAAAAAGCAGACGCATCTCACTTTGAATTGCTCAAAGTGTTGGGCCAGGGTTCCTTTGGGAAGGTAAAGCGTGCAAGTTGGAAGCCGGGTGTATCTTTTCATCCTCTGCAGTCTTTCTTCTGACATTGCTCGTGTTTCACATACTTGAGGTGTTCCTGGTGCGCAAGGTGACCCCTCCTGATGACAACCAGCTCTATGCAATGAAAGTCCTCAAGAAGGCCACACTCAAAGGTAAGAGAGAGCAGCTTGTGAATGAACGATGGAATCAAAGTCAGAACCGTGTAAACAATGTCCTCCGGCGAAAAAAAACGACCGCCATACCATAAAAGGATTTTGTTTTTCTTTTCTCCCTACCAGTGAGAGATCGTGTGAGGACCAAGATGGAGAGGAACATCCTAGCTGATGTCAACCACCCGTTTATTGTCAAGCTGCACTACGGTTAGTCGGCTTAATTGCTCCCGTCACCTCCTTCAAAAAAAAAAAACAAAAAAAAAAAACACATTGGTATATTCTCTTCGCAGCTTTCCAGACTGAAGGGAAACTCTACTTGATCCTGGACTTCCTCCGAGGAGGCGATCTCTTCACCCGACTGTCTAAAGAGGTGAGAATTCCCTCGGCGTGTTGATGCTACACGTTGCGTTCTCATGCATCATAACCGACTTTCCATCTCGCAGGTGATGTTCACCGAGGAGGACGTCAAGTTTTATCTCGCAGAGTTGGCGCTGGGCCTCGACCACCTCCACAGCTTGGGCATCATGTACAGAGACCTGAAGCCTGAAAAGTAAAAGAAGTGCTTCCCAAATTGCACATTTAAATATGGAAGTATGGTAACATATCCTACATTTGTCGTCTAGCATTCTCTTGGACGAGGAAGGTCACATCAAACTCACAGGTGAGAAAATAGCAAGTAGATCAATAATTCCTGGAATGCTTCGTCAAAAGTCTCCTTTGCTGTCTCGTAGATTTCGGTCTGTGCAAAGAAGGCATTGAGCAGCATGAGAAGGCTTACTCGTTCTGTGGCACGGTGGAGTACATGGCACCCGAGGTGGTCAACAGGGTAGGACACACCCACAGCGCCGACTGGTGGTCGTTTGGAGTACTGATGGTAAGGAAAGAACTTTTCTATTTTGAGGTAAATTTTTTAAAAGTCCTGTTCTCTCCTCTAGTTTGAAATGTTGACCGGGTCGCTGCCATTTCATGGGAAAGATCGCAAAGAAACAATGAATATGATCCTCAAGTAAGTGCAAATGTTGACTTGTACTTTGGTTGGATCACTGATGATGACCAATTATCTCTTGCAGGGCACGTTTAGGAATGCCTCAGTTCCTCAGCGCAGAGGCCCAGTCTCTGCTAAGAGCTCTGTTCAAGAGGAACCCCAGCAACAGATTGGGTCGGTTATCTCCTTCACTGCACCCAGTTGAGCAACACAGTTGGCTGTCATCACATTTTATAGAAGAAAAAAATTAAAATACTTACCACATAGAAGAATGTTAATAACCCTGCCAAATTTGAACATGTAAAAAAAAAAAAAAAAAAAGTATGTAATTAAATTGAAATTGTTTCCATGGGTTCACTATAGGATCGGGTCCAGATGGAGCAGAGGAGCTCAAACGTCACGGATGGTTTTCCAACATTGACTGGAATGTGAGTGTTATTTTTCTGTCTATTTATTTATTTATTTCGGGGAGTCATCCAAAAAATAATTTCATTACTATTAATTTTATTGTTTTATGGTTGATTTGTTTCTTTTGTATTTTTTTTTTTTACCAATGAATTAGAGTACTGTATTACTTAATTTTTTCATCCCAAACTGTTTTCACCTGTGCCAGAAACTATTCCGCAGAGAAGTGAAACCCCCTTTCAAACCAGCGGTGGCGCGTCCCGATGACACGTTCTACTTTGATTCCGAGTTCACTTCCCGCACCCCAAAAGGTAATAAAAGTCAGGAACACCTTGGAAGTGTCAACACCTAAATAAATACACCATTCAACTTTTCATCCTCAGACTCTCCCGGCGTGCCGCCAAGTGCCGGAGCTCACCAGCTGTTTCGAGGTTTCAGCTTCATCGCGTCAAGTCTGCTGGAGGAAGAAGGTTCAGTGGAACCCGTGAAGCCCCCGCCGCACCCGGTGGTCCAGGTAAGCACCTTTTTTTTTTTTTTGGATCTGTGTCAAAAGGTCGCGACAAAAGTATTTCCTGTCCACTTGCAGCAGCTACATGGGAAGAACTTATTGTTCAGCGACGGCTACGTCTTGAAAGAGGACATCGGCATGGGCTCCTTCTCTGTGTGTAAGCGATGCGTCCACAAGGCCACCAACACGGAATACGCCGTCAAGGTACAAGCAGGTCGCCGAAACACCTGGGTGACCTCAGACAAGGCCTAGAATGGTGTTTTTTGCGATGGACAGATGATTGACAAGACCAGCACAGACCCTTCCGAAGAGATCGAGATCCTGCTTCGATACGGACAGCACCCCAATATCATAACGCTGAAGGATGTGAGGAAAGCAATTGAAATAATCAAGTCAAACCTCGGTTGACTTCCCTCGGGTCGGTTCCAGGTGTACGATACCGGCAAGCAGGTGTTCTTGGTGACGGAGCTGATGCGCGGAGGAGAACTGCTCGATCGGATCCTCAAGCAAAAGTCCTTCTCGGAGAGGGAGGCCAGCGCCGTGCTGCACACCATCACCAAGACTGTGGAGTACCTGCACTCGCAGGGGGTGAGGGTGCAGCATATTTAGTTATCGGCGGCCATCTTTGTTTTGGTTCTTTAAATGTGATGATTTCATGACACATTTACTGATGGGGTCTTAGGTGGTGCACAGAGACCTGAAGCCCAGCAACATCCTCTACGTGGACGAGTCGGGGAACCCGGAGTCCATTCGGATCTGCGACTTTGGCTTCGCCAAACAGCTGCGCGCCAACAACGGCCTACTCATGACCCCGTGCTACACCGCCAACTTTGTGGCTCCTGAGGTGAGCCTGGCACATCTAATGGCATATTTAAAATGGTGGAAATGTTTGCCGTTTTTTGGAGAGGACAAAGAATATATGCCTGTTAGTATTGCAATTTGGGGGATTATTGTACTGGAGAACAATATTGATGCTTTAAAGCGCACATTTTTCTTCTGCTCAAATAATTTGTCGTCGCTAGGTGTTGAAGCGTCAAGGTTATGATGAAGGCTGTGATATTTGGAGTTTGGGAGTACTACTGTACACCATGCTGGCCGGGTAAATAATTACACTCTTAAAACTGCGTTGTATAATTCGTTTCCTTCCTCACGCCGTCCTGTTTTATTGATTCCTTTCTCTAGTTTTACTCCATTCGCTAATGGACCTGAGGACACTCCCAATGAGATCCTGAACAGGATAGGCAACGGTCATTTTAGTTTGTCTGGAGGCAACTGGGACACTGTGTCAGACGCCGCTAAGGTGACTTGTGTAACCTTATTTGTTCCAGAGGGCTTAACTCTGACTTAAAGTGTGTTCCTTCCTGAAGGACCTGGTGTCCAAGATGCTCCACGTGGACCCACATCAGCGACTGATCGCCAAGCAGGTCCTCAGGCACCCTTGGATCATCCAGAGAGAAAAACTCCCCAACAGCCAGCTCCCACTCCAGGACCCGAAATTGGTCAAGGTATCAGTCTCGCATGACAGTATCCAAAATTGATCCAAATCAGTTTTGAATTTACTATTTGTTCTTTTTTTATTTAAATCTAAAACTGAGAAGGCAGGATGTCAGCACTGTTATTTTCGTCACAGGGCGCCATGGCGGCCACGTACTCGGCCCTGAAGAACTCGCAGCCCACCCCCGAGCTCAAACCCATCGAGAGCTCCTTCTTGGCCCAGCGGCGCGTCAAGAAGCTTCCGTCCACCTCCCTGTAGACACATTGTCTCGAGAGAGAAAAAAAAGCCACCCGACCAACCAACCAGCTCGCTCGGGAGGGCGCTACCAGCCAAGGAACCCTGACTGTGACCCTGAACCCCCCTCCTTCTGAAAGAACCCATCTTGTTGTGTTCACTTTTGTAGTGGGGCTAGCCAAAGATGTACGGGGAGGGGAGGGGAGGGTGATTGTTTGTAATCTGTGTGCGCGCACTTGTGTTCCTGCACGACCACCATGCCACACAAAGCCCGCTCAGCCATCACTGGACGTCGTCACTTTGCTGCACGTTTATTTGTCTGCCAGTTTTTGTCCGTCTGTACGTGTATGCATGTGTGTGCGCGTGCGTAAAGATAAGCTTTACATTAGCGGCTTTGCGCCGCTAAATCCGTTTGTGCCGGCAGCACGGCGGCCGCAGTAGTGTCCAAAATGCTGTTCAACAGTCAACGTCGGGGAGGGTTAGTCATGTGAATAAAAGAAACAAAACATATGAAAATATATATTTCTGCCATTAAATGCCTCTTTTGGCTTTGGGACAGCCAGAAACATGGGGATTGTTGGGAATTTTTTTGTTCACGTCAATCTTGTTTCTTTTATAGTGTCAGTTGCATGACGTGCAGTGTGTGATGTTTCTTTCTATGTTTTATTGGACAACACATCTTCTGGTGGCTTTCTGTGAAAGAGACTCGGCATGTTCAAACATTGGCTTTTTGTCCCCCCCCCCCCCCCCCCTCCATTACATTTTCAATGCTGTTTCCTGTGCTTGGCTGCTTTTGGTGTTAATTTTCGTCCGAGGAAAGCGTCGCTTGAAAATAGTGCAAGACAAACTTGAGCACGTTGCTTACGTACGTGTTTAAAAAAAAATAATAATAATAAATAAAAGGTCTCGTAATGTATTGACAAGGAGGCCGGGCAGACTGTTCTCTCCATTGAATCAAGCCAGTTTTATTTTACACGGGGTCATAAAAAAATGGAGATATTTGACTTTCAGGTGAAATTTTCAGGGTGAACCTGAAAATGGGTTTTAGGAAAATTAGGTTGTCATGAATTGATCGATACTTTTCACCTGAAAGCCGAAGACCTCGAACTTTTGGGGGATTCGATTATGTGTCAAGTTACTGCCTGTGAGATTGCATACACTTTTCCACTTATGATTTCCAAATGACGTGTTAGCTTCCCAGGGTAGGTCCTGCTTTCAGCTTGGTGCCTAAAGGCCTACTTGATGAGGAAGGTGTCGAAATGTCTTGCATAAAAGAAGGGAAGAGCTGCGAGGCTGTGAAATTGTCCAACCGGCTGTCTTACCTCATAAGGGATCATCAAGTTCTATCATTCTTTTGTTTGTTGTGATTGAGGGGAAAAAACATTGTTCCTTTGACTAAACGTGGTGTGTCTTATTATATGATGAAGATGAAGATTTTTATATCTTACAAAATATTAAAGATTCTGTTGCTACAGTAAACTGTCTCATGGAATAATGTATAGTTGTGCTTGTACTGGTCATGTAATTTTCGTCCTTTTCATGACATTGTTGAGCTCAGGATGAGGTGGCAAGGGCATTTTTTTAAGTTAATGAAATTTATGACTGGAAGTTGCCCATAATCAATTGGGGCTAACACTTTTTTTTTTTTTTTTAAAGAAAAAGGAGAAACTCGAGGCTTTTTGAAAATAAATATATTATCATGACATTTTACTCCAATATTTGCTTGAAATTTCTTTTATGTAAATTTTACTTTTGTATATCTGCGAAAAATTCATTCTGATTCTGACTTTGTTTTATTGTTAAAGCGCCTTTCGCGGAAGTGACGACACGAATACGGAAGTAAAATATTTGGCGCCAAAGCACGAGCGGACAGACCCACACCAGCCAAGTAAACAATGATGGATGCTGCCCGGAGAATAAAGTCCAGAGTTTGTACTGACTTCAAAATGCGGGGATTTATTCTCCGACCGTATGTATAACTAAATCATTTCTATTTTGATTCTATTAAGTCGATCTTGTCTAGTTGTGTCATTAGTTGTGACGTTCGTGTAGCTGTCAAACTAGTTTTTTTTAATGAATTTGGTAACTTTGCACAACCAAATGTCAAATAATTGCTCATAAGTACATTCTGTTGTTACTTTATTACCTAGTTGACTTCAAAACAGGAAAAATGCTCACTCAAATTGACACTGTACTGGTTGTCCATTGGCATTTTTGCCTTTTCTTGCTTTTTATTGTGCAAACATATTAATGTGCACATACTTTGTTGTTGTCAAAGTGAGGCCACCAAGTGCCTGGTCGAGTCCCTGTTGTCTGTCAGTCCCACTGAGCTGGATGACATCATCGAAAGGGTGCTGGATGCTGTGGAGAAGCAACCATGTGAGTTTGTGCGAGCGTATAGTGTATATCGGTTGTCTGTATCTGTGTTTTATCCAATAGTGACTTCAAGCACCATCGAGCTATCGGTGGTGGAAAATGCCGTGCAGGACTGCTTTCAATCCTGCGATGAAACCATGTAAGAAGCTCAAAAAACTTTAGAATGCTTTTTTTTTTTAAAGTTGGAAGGTGACTTTGACTCTTTTCCAGGCCTAACGTTTTCAACATCATCGGCGCCTTTGACGTGCCCAGATATATTTACAACGCGGAGCGGAAGAAGTTTGTTCCGTAAGTAAATTACTGTACAGTGTCGTATTTGTACTTTGCACGTAAATATATATTTTATATACTCTTTGATTCCATCGGTAGCCTAAGTATGACCAACCATCCAACTCCGGGCCTGTGCGGCATCGCCAGAGACAAGGCGGAACTTTTTCGGGAGCGCTACACAATTTTACTGCAGGTCTGATTGAATTTTTTACGACTGTCTTTGTTTTGAGAAGTGTTCTGATGAAGTGCTCATATTTGAATTTGGTTTACAGCGCACACGTCGACACGAGCTGTTCACTCCGCCTGTCATAGGAGCTGCTGTCGTGCACAATCAAAACAAATTTCAGGTAACCTCGTCTTCGCTGTCCAGCTAAAACCTCATGTGTCCAATTTTAGTTCAGTCTTTTCTTCACAAATAGTTTCCATGTGTTATTAATTCTAAATTATTAATCAAGCTCAAGTTTTGAAAACATTGTGTGGGTCTCCCAAATCCTCAAGATGTTTCTTTCTTTTTATTATTATTATTATTATTTTTTTATTATTATTATTTCTTTCATCCAGCTGAAGACCATTGAAGCTTTGCTCGGCAGCACAGCCACACTGGGGGGCGTGATCGTTCTCGGAATGATCACGCAACTAAAAGAGGTGAGGCGGCAGGCCACGTGCCTTTTGGGCCATGTAGAATCACAAGTATACATTCATCTTTTGGATTTGTGTTTTTTTTTTTTATTTTGTCTTTTAATAGGGGAAATTCTACCTGGAGGATCCAACTGGGACAGTAGAGCTCAATATGTCCAAGGCAATATCCTTTCCTTTACTTTTTGTGTTTCAATTGAACAAAAAAATTCGATTGAGTTTTGCCTTAATTCATCTTGCACCAGTTTCATAATGGCCTTTACACTGAATACAGTTTCGTATTGGCTGAGGGTAAGTCGAGTGACACGCTGTACTGAGTGTTCCTAATTTAACGAAGGTGGAATCCAAAGGAAAAATTTAAGGAAATTATGGTCTGAAGGCTTGTCGATATTAATACAGACCGGGCTCAATGTTTCGACCTTGTCTTTCAGGCTGGTACGAGGACTCGGTTTTCCACGTCAATGGTTTTGGCACTCCGCCCATAGAACCTTCATCAGCCACACGGTATAATTAGTTCCATTTTTTTAAATCTATTTTCTATTCCTTCTGTTGTTGTTTTTTTGATGTGAGTTACCATTGTTCGTATCCTAACGTCTGCCACCAGGGCGTACTTTGGCAACATCAACTTTTTCGGCGGTCCGTCCACTACATCGGTGAAAGCGTCGGTCAAGCTCAAGCAACTGGAGGAGGAAAACGACGACGCCATGTTTGTACTGGTTTCCGACGTGTGGCTGGACAACGCGGAAGTGATGGAGAAGCTCAACCTCATGTTCTCAGGTACGTGTCTACCAGCAGCTCCGCTCTAATGAATGACTGACTCGAACCGTGTGGACAATTTGTACCACCAGGTTACGCGGCAATGCCTCCCACGTGTTTCATCTTTTGTGGAAACTTCTCTTCTGTTCCGTACGGAAAAGGTCACGTCAAATCACTCAAGGGTAAACTCTCCAACTCTTAACAATCAAATGAGAAATGAGAAAGTCTCACATTGCTATCATTATTCTCTTTTTAGAGTCGCTGAAGGTGTTAGCTGACAGCATATGTGCGCATCCTAACATACTCAACAAGTAAGAGTTTGTCATTGTCGTTTAAATTTGAATGAGTGTTTCACTGCCATTGCCCTCTTCTTGAACCTGCAGTAGTCGTTTTGTGTTTGTTCCTGGCCCTGAAGATCCAGGCCCGGGCTCCATCCTACCACGGTAATATTTATATTGAAGAATAAATAGACTACAAATCTCCTTTGTTGACAAATTTTTGTTATTTTTTTTTACGTAGTAGGAAAGGAACTCCACATTTTTTTAACTTGAAAAACAACAAAATGTTGACAAAAACTCTCGACTACTGATTCATGTCTTCGCTCAGACCTCCGCTGGCGAATCACATCACCGAGGAGTTCAGACAGAGGGTTCCTTTTTGCGCGTTCACCACCAACCCGTGCAGGTAAGTCAAGCTCTGGCAAATGAATGTGCTTTTGCTTCAATACTGTTCATGGTCTCTTTCAGGATCCAATACTGCAGTCAGGAGATCATTGTCATCCGTGAGGACTTGGTCAACAAGATGTGCAGGAATTGTGTGGGCTTGCCTAACAGCAACCTGGATATTCCCAATCATGTGAGTGTCTTTCAAAAAAGAAAAAAACAAAAGTTGTCCCACTGTTGACACTGTTGTTGTTGTCAGTTTGTCCGGAGCATTCTGTCGCAGGCTCACCTGGCCCCGCTGCCTCTTTATGTCACTCCCGTGTTTTGGGCCTACGACTACGCCCTGCGCGTGTACCCCGTTCCCGACATGGTGGTCTTTGCCGACAAGTACGACCCCTTCAGCGTCACACACTCTGAGTGCCTTTGCGTCAATCCGGTATGTAACATACTTCCTTGACCCCAGTTACTAATTTCCTATTGGTTGAAGCTCTGGCGCTACTAATTGGCATCTTAGAGCGATTCAGAGAGCTCAAACAATGCTAATAGATTATTTTTTGCCAAACAAAAAAAAAATTGTGAGTTGTCATTAATGTAAACTTTATTCATCACTACACCAGGGCTCTTTCCTAAGAAGTGGTTTTACATTTAAAGTTTACTATCCAGCCAACAAAACCATTGAGGACAGGTAAGGACCGTTTTGTACATTTATTTAAATGGATGAATAAATTAGGTGACTGTTATTTTATGTCTCCACAGCAAACTTCAAGGACTATAAGCAGAGATATATATTTTTAGTCTGTACATAAAGTTTTATCGAATATTTGTTTGTGTGTATGAGCAACTGTCATTTTATTTGTAGTCTTCATGGATTTTAATGCTTAATTTTATATTCCACAAACACAATATTAATCAGAATATTGTGTTTGGACTAGTCCTGTGTAGAACATATTGAGGATAAAATGTTTGACTTGACTTTCTCTTTAAGTGAATAAAATTGCAATGTAACCAAGATAATGAGGTGATGTTATGAAAATAAAGTTCTAATAATTATTGAAAAGTAAAACTGCGCTCTACAAAGAATAGTTAATAGTTATTAATTTCGAAATAATTATTCCCTTTGTAGTTATTTTAATGACTAAATTAATTCATACTCATTGAGTAACATGGGGAGATCCTCAAAAGCGAAACGTTTTTAAAAAAAAATAATATTTCAACAATTTAGAAATATAAACAAAATAGATATTATAAAATACAAATTAAAGACGCATGACTCAAGTGTTGCTTAATTGCACGTACAACTTTATTCAAGACTTCCTACAGGTGAACGAAGGAGGGTCATACTAGTGATGTGCATTCCAGTTCATTTAAGTGAACAGGATCCTTAGAATCAGTTCACGCAACAGATTCGTTCAAACAAATCGTTCAATGAATCTGCCTAACATAGTTCACGCCAAGAGACGCAACGTATTCACTGACTGATTCGTTGATGCACAGGAAGCCAGTTCACTCATTGACTCGTTCGCGAACGGGAAAGTCAGGATTCATTCCCTCACTGATCCGTTCTCGCGGTGAACTGGAAATGCGAATCACTCAGTGAGTGATTCGTTCATTCACAGATTCGTTCGTTGGTGAACGGGAAATGCAATTCACGACTCGTTCGTGAACGGGAAGTTACACTTTCTTCTTCGTTTTGTTTTACGGCGAGGTGGCACCAGCTCCGATGGGCATTAACGACACTATTGTTGGCTCGTGAGTTAACGAATCACTGTATGAAGTGATTCGTTCACTCTCGTTCACTGAAAAGATCCGTCATTCTGAACGAGACGTTCACTCACGAACCAACACTAGGTCATACCACCATTGGTTGGCAACGAGAGGGAGCTCAGGGGCTTTGCCACCTACTCCCACCCACCTGTACCTGAACAAAGGCCACACGTCGTCGTCGTTCGACTCGAGAGCCACTTTCCCGTCTTCCTCCAAAGAACAACAACCACGGCCAGGTAAACGTCAGCCAAGGCGGCGGGGAGCGAGTGGAGCCGAGCATGGAGCCGATCACGGCCTGGAGCGAGGAGACTGTGTGCCAATGGCTCCAAGGTGAGCCCGATTCTCACCACTCCCTTTTACACCAGTTGTTTTTTTTCCCGTTGCTGTGATCGCTTCCGAGCTACTTTGGAGTCACAAATCGATTGTAAACACACGGGAATCCTTTGGGAAGTGAAAGGTGGAGGTGGAATGAGGAAGTGGCCCGGAGGAGCCATAACAGTCATGTCATCAGTGTTGTGACTTGCTTCCCCCCCCCCCCCCAATCAGACTTTTCTTTAAAGTTTAGAATGATTAGTGCAACAACAGCTACACATACTTTTGTTTAAAACTCTCCTTTTACTATAAAATACAATACGACAGTGACACTATTAGCTGTTGAAATGACAAAGTAGCTTAATTTCGGAAATATTGTGTGTTTTTATCTGTCCCAATACTTATGTACTTTTACATAAATATTTATTATTTTCTAGTTAAATAAACGTCAGAACTTTTCAAGGGTTAACAAAAGTTTTGTTGTGGTTTGCCAATACAAATTAGCGTCAATGCATGTCCCGGCTTGTTTTGTTTTTTTGGTTTTTCTTTTTCTCCCTGCTAATATGAGGTTTCAGTATGAAAAGCCTGACTCTTCCCATCTCCTACTTCCAACTGCCAGGTCTGGACGCACCCTTGCATCGCTACGCCTTGTCAGAGTGGCACCTATCTGGCCTGGATTTGCTCCAATTGACTTCAGTAGACCTGGAACGGCTGGGAGTGTCCAAGATCGGCCACCAGGAGTTGATCCTCGAGGCCGTGGAGAAGCTGTGCTCCTTGGTGAGGCGGGAAAAACACAAATCACGTGTATTTTGTGTACAATACGTAACCATGGTGACGGAGAGGCGAGGGATGTTTGTCTCGAGGGCATTGACGAGGACTTCTGTTCGTACCGGAGCGCCGACACAATCGTTTACAGTCTAATGTTGGATTCACAGAACGTCGTGTTCTCCTTCGAGCAGCATGGGCTGAGTTTTGTCTCGTGTTGTTTGTTTCATTCCTAGAAGAAAAAGTCATACACTTGTGAAGGAGGTTTATATATAACACTCAAGCAGTCGTGTGTTTGAACTGAGCAGGCTCAAGCTGCTTAAACCTGTTCAAGAGCGTCGTTACGTCATTGCGGCGTGGATAAGACCATGAAAAATTCACGGCCACTTCTAGGAGTCCGGATTAGTGCCACTGGTTGATATGTAACAACAAAGCCCGAGTAGAACAAACCTCTTGACCCCTGTCGAGAGCGGCCTGAATGCAACCAATCGCGCTCAAGCTTTGAATATTGACGAATTTGACGTGAATCGTCCCTGTCAGTCATACGGCGACGGTGGGGAAACCCTGCACGGCCTGGCGGAGAAGCTGCGAATGTTGGCCAACAACTTGCAGATGGGCATCCAGGGGCGTTGGCGCCACAACAGCTACGACGGGCAGAGCGCCACCAAGCTGTCCACCGGTGTATTGCACGGGGTGGTGGAGCTCATCCCTTCAGCCAAAGGACTTTTCTGCTTACTGAATAGGTCAGTAAGGAGTTTCAACATGTTGTGCTCTACGTTTTAAAAATGTTGACGGTGTGCAACTTGATTGTGTTTGGTCAGGTATAAGCTCTCGCATCTGAGCGGACGCAAGACGGGTCAAAAAATCGTGAGCCGTTGCAAAGAACTCGGGGCGATCGTCCAAAAGGTTGGTATATTTTTTTCCCCCCATCCATCCAATTTCTCAATGATGTGCCGGAAGTTGCTTCAAAGCTCTCGTCTAGATCGGTGTCGAGGAAATATGTCAGAGTGATGCATCTCGACCGAGAGACAAGCTTGAGAGCTTGGTTTAACCTGGGTTGTTAGTGGAAGTTACAATACACTTTTTTTTTTTTTTAATTACTTTCCGCTTCTCTTGTATGCACAATAGAAACATGTGATTTTTTTAATACTAAAGAGGGAGACTTCTTTCCACTCAACATCTCCATATAGAGGAACTGCAACTTGCTGAACCCAAACAGGAGCACAATCTCCCTTTTATGTAACCTGCGTTATCTCGACATTCCTGGCATATTTGAGGCCGCTTGTACCTTAAAGACCAAAGAAGGAGGAGGGCCAGACAGTTGACACAGAGGGGTTTTCTTTTCAAGGAGAAATTAGCCAGCGAGGTCCTTAAAGGCTGAATGTCAAACGCTAAGTAGACGGGATGAGCTTGGATGGCTGACTTATTGACTGATACTGTCGTCAAAGGAGGAGGAGGAGGAGATTACACAGTGACTCCTGACCAACTTTTGACTCCCTGGGGAGGTTTTCTATCGTGAACACAGCAGCAAGAAGAAGAGACGTGTCGGACATTTAAGCCTGAAAGGCATTGGAGATCGAACCAAAAAGGGAAACCAGCATGCCATTTTAAAGGAGTTTAAATTTAGGACCTGTTTTGGATTGCAACCCGGCACAGCAGGTACTGTTACTAGCTCCCTTAATCTGTTGCTATACCTCTTAAAATAGATCGTAGTCTACTTCTGCTCTCAGTTGACAAAACCTGGATGTTGTCATCGACTATGCATGCGACTGATTCATTTGAAAATGATGATGCAGCTGATAAGGAGGTGATGAAAAAATGATGTCAAAAATAGGAGCACGAGTGTCTGAGCGTCCGGTGATGTGGAGGAGAAAAATGGAGCTGACTCAGAGGATGTTTTCCACTCACATGTTGGAAGTGATTGATCGGCAAGATCACAACTTGATGATAACAATCAACTTGATAATGGCGCCCTATTGTTCGCTCACTTCCTGTTTTGGATTCTCGTGTATGCTCACGGTTTAGGTGATTACTTCACGTGCTTCTCGTTTCTTGAGCTTCGGAACCAGGTTTGTCGACTCGGTTTTTGCGGACATAAAAAAAATAGCCACAGGTGTATTTTTTTGTGTGCTGTGAAAAAACAACCAATATTACTGTCTCCTACTAAACCACTTATATGTAAAACTTGTTTGTGGGACTGGAACAAATTAATGGCATTCCCATTCATTTTCATGGAGAAAGATGTTTTTAGATGGGAGAAACCTGCGAGACAAGTTTGATATTTTTTTTACTATTGCAACGTGATGCTGATAGAGTTCCTCCACATATGTATCACATGACCTCATCCTATAAGCGTTACAAACAGCAAAATATTATATCAGTCACGGCTCTCACAAGAGTCGCTTCTCACGCTTGACACCAAAGAAAGGACTCTTATTTCCTGTTTGGTCAAGCTTTAGCGCGATCATGCTTCCCAGCGGCCCGAGGGCCACCACGATAGGAAGTCAGCTGGTCTTAGTTTTGTTGCGTGTGGTCGCTGGGCTCAGCCAGCCTTGAGCTGAGGCGGCGTTGAAGTCACCCAGGAGGGAAAATCACAAAAGAAGGGGTGAAGGGCTGTGTGAACTTTGAACTGGAGGCTTTACGTTTGAGGTATGTAAATCTGATGGTGTGTTTTTTTTTTTTTTGCCAGATGCTCGGGCTACTTATAAGAATAATGAATTCAAGGTTTAAAATTGGAATCGCGTAACCTGTACTGAGGTTAAGAAAAAGGAGAAGCTGCTTGATGCAGCAGTCTTTTTATAGTTGACCTGCTGGCAAATAAAAAAATATTTGATGAATGTAAACTTGCCCCAGGAGGCTCAAGAGACTCTTTGCACAAAAAGGAAAAAAAACAACGTAGGTCGGCAAGTGTTTTGCAGATTTCAACTGTGAATTAATCTTGTGCCAATGCTTTGCCTTATTTTCCCCCCATACTCCTACATAATAGCTTGTCTTTGTTTCCTTGACAACCACGGAGAGATCAGCTTTGGGCCACACACACAGAGGCATACACTCACACACAAAGCCACACAACCCAACACAACACAATACCGTCTCCTTTTATCCATATCATCAGAGGAGACCTTGATGAAGAAAATAAATTCAAAACTTTCTTTTTTATAAGTGAGGAGTATGACTATGAAAAGGCAAATATTTGAGATTTTATCGCTTATGTTTGAGTGCAACAAATGTCAAAGTTGTCTCTGTGTTATTTTATTTTAAATTTCATTTTACCGGATTGATGATGTGAACAGGAAATGGCCTGATTTTTTTTTGGGGGGGGGAGCTTGTCCCATTTCCGCTCGCGGTCGATATCAATCAGCTGTATTAGATGACATACATATTGACCATGTGACATTTTATCCATCCCATAGAAACGTACAAGTGTCTACGAGAAAGAGAAAGACATCATCTCCGTGGTAGGTCACTTTAATTTCCTCCTACTTGTTTCCACTGCAATTATATATTTTTTTTAACGCTTCCATTTCTTGTGGCTTAAGTGCCGTCAATTAGTGTTGGTGTGCGACGAGATTCTGAACAGCAGTCCGGAGGCTTTGCTTAGCAACACCACGCAGCTTGAGAGCGTCGACCTAGTGCCCGTTTCACCGGGAGACCAGCTGGTAATGTTCTCATCATTCTAATTTGAACCCATTTGAATTTTCACATCCCATCGACACTCCAAACTTTCTCCTCAGTCTTGAATCTTAATTTAAGATCTTCTTTTTTCTCCAAGGTTGTTTGTGCCTTATGATGAAGTCAACGCAACCATTTTATCTCTCTTTTTTATTTCTTTGCCTCTTTTAGCAACTTCCTCCCGCATCCTTTTATTATTCAAGGAACATTTCAATTCAGCCCGTCTGTACCACACACTTTTCAAAAGCAGCCGTAAAAAAATTGCAGAATATTTGTCTCGTATTATTTTACATTCTCGCCATGTTATCAATTATGTTTGTTTTCTTCTTTGCTTTTCCGTCATAAAGATCTCTTTGTGAAAAGAAAAAAAACAGTTTTGTCACTTAGTGTATATCTTCTCTGTGAACCGTATTATTGATCGCGTCTCCATGGCGGGATTAGTTCGCTCCTATGGCTGAATATAATGAATCAGAGCTAGCTCGTGGCTAATTACACAGCGAGCCGTCGATACATCTGGAGCCAGAAGTCGATATTTCACGCAGCGATGACAGAACAATGCTCCTGTGTGTATGTGTGTGTGTTATTTTATCTCCTCCCTAATTGTCTTTGTTTGTCTCAGGGCATCGAGATAACATCCATTGGCTCCAACAACCACTATGTGACCGGAACTGCAGCGGAGGTTAGACTATGACTGCAACTTAAATCACAACAATCAGCAAAACAGCATCATCGCAAAAACATTTTTTTTTTTCTAATGATCTACATGCTTGGAAAAAAATGGTGGAAAAATGTGCGTATCATTCTTTAGCCTTCTTCAAGCGCTGTTGCAAAGATCTTGGCTGGAGATGAAGTCATCAAAGTCAACGACCAGATAGTGGTGAGTTCCCCCCCCATTGGGAGAAAAATAAACAATCATTCATTCTTTCATTTATCCTCCGAACCACTTCTATTGCTTTAGGTGGGCTGGAGCAGGGCTAACCTCGTAAAGAAGTTAGAGGAGAATCCCAGCGGCGTCAATCTGCTCATAAAAAGGACTTCTGGTTCACTTTGTCGCAGAGGTCCGGTCCAGTGCTCTTTGCCTGTGCAGGTTATTCAAGGACTCCTTCACGCAACAATAACTTGGCACTGAGACCCTGCAAAAATATCAAACATGGAAACACAGCTTACAATTTTGTCTTTGTGATGATTTCCTTGTATCAAGGAGGAGGACGACTACTACAAAGGGGAGAGTTCAGACGAAGAGCTTGAAGAGGACAATTTGAGGCACTCCATTTTCGAGAGGGTAGCAGCATCGGTCCGGTCCCTGTCTTTCAGGTTACACTGACTTTTTAATTTTTTTTTATATTCTCGTAGAACTACAATCCAATATGTATTTTTAACCAGGTAGCTAACATCACATTTTGGCTTGACCAAATGAAGCTCCTCCCAAAATTATTTTGCTATTTGTTCAGTCAAGTAATTAGCCGGCTAACAGACTTATTACAAATCTTGTAACTATTCAAGCTATCTAGCTTCTAGGCGTATCCCACATGATGTTCAAAGCCAAGTTTCATTCCAGACAGTACCGACTTGCGCTTTCCTCATTCCAAGACAACCTCCTAGCAGCGTTTTATTCTCATTAATCTGCCAGGACAAGCAGCAGCCTGGACACCGTAGGTGAAAGAAGAGTGCAAATGCCATAAACTCCACCCTGCACACACACACACACACAGGAAGACAAATAGCTGAGGGAGTTAGCCATGCGTTCCCGGGAAAATAAATTGGGGCCGAAAAGGAGGAAAGAGACTAATGGAGCAAGGGTGAGATGTGATGGAGAACAGACTCCCTGATAAATAAACCATCCTTGACCTATAACGTCATCCATCCATTTGAAGCGTTTAGCTCCACAGTGCCATCGATGTCTTTTGATGTCAGTTGCTGTGTGTTTCGTCCCGCAGGAGAGCCATTCAAGGGCCCGAAGTGACGGCGGGGGAGCAGCCTATGGGGCAAGAGGAGTCAGAGCTGTCTGCCAACAACCAGGTCGAAGGCAGGCTCACCCCGCAAGGGGCTCTCTCGGTCTCAGGTAGAACATTAGGAACCTACCAACGATTATCCTTCCTGATGTTCTCCAAGTAGGTCACAAAAAAGTCTGAGGTAATGTCGCTACGTGTTCCTTTCACAGGAGAGTTTGAAAGTCTGGCCGGTTCGAGAGTTTCCCCGGGCCGCGCCCGGATAAGAGAGCGCTCGCCGTCACCGCGAAGCGTTTCCCCGTTCGAAATCCATCGAAGTTTATCACTGCAGGCCCTCAATCAGGAGAGAGCCAGCGTCAGTTCTTGCCCTGAAATGGTGGGCCACACCGTAAGGAAATGACATCACACCAGACGTTAGGACTAACCAATTCCGGGAGAAAAAAAAAATGCTTCGAGTAATTAATCAATACATTTCTGCTCTGTTCTCAGGGACACCAAGAGACAAAAAAGACTTCTCTCAAAGGTACAACGTGAGAAGCCATTTTCTATCATCTCGTATTACTTAACGGATCATTTTGTTTCAGGAATGACGACGGCCCTCAGTCGACGCCGCGTGTCCTGCCGAGAAATAGTCTTGCCCGACTGCGACGGCTGGCTCTGGAAGAAGAGGAAGGAAAGCAGCGTCTTCATCGCCCAGAAGTGGCAACGCTTCTGGTTCGTCCTCAAGGGGGCGTCCCTCTATTGGTACACCAGCCAACAGGTGAGTGTCAGTCCGGGGAAACGAGGATGGAGGCTTTCCTTTTCTTTTTTTTTTTTTTTTTTCAGGATGAGAAGGCAGAGGGGTTGGTCAACATCTCCAGTTACACCATAGAGAGCGCTGGCGAGCACAAAAGGAAATAGTAAGGACAAATATGATGCTTTTGTTTTGGGATTCACATACATTGGGATTAATTCAGTCATTTTTTTGCCCCCCCCCCCAAGTGTGTTCAAAATGCGACACCAGCGATTTCACAACATCTTTTTCGCCGCCGACAATGTCACCGAAATGAGCAAGTAAGTTGGGCCTGAAATGAATGTGGCAATCATTAGAAAGATTACAAAAAGTTACTTTAATGGTACAATTGGCGTCAGTTCTTTCCGTGAGTACACACTGCCCCCTGCAGGTCATATCACACATAACACCCACCATTAGCCCATTTCCGAAATTTAATATATAAATTTTTAAAGCATAACAGCTTCAGTCGGAATTTTATACACATTTAAAATGTGTTTTATCAAATATTTATTATTTTGAAATATGTTGTTTTCTATAGGTGGATAAACTGTCTCATCATGGCAATTCAAAAGCATAAGAAGCTCAGCCCGGGCCCAGACAGTGAAGAAGGTACCGACCGACTTAATAGCATTTACATTTTTAATGCAGTAATGGAAAAATAACTGTCATTTAATTCTAGTAAAAAACTGACTATGTTTATTCACCAGAGTGCTACAGTGAGACAGAATCAGAAAACGAGGGATCCCCTTCACCTCGCAGGAGACATAAGGTCAGTGCACTTGCAAAAGGGAACCCTCATTTATGAGCAATTCATCCTCATAGATGTTGATGATGTGCGGCAGAAAGTACAAGCCAGCACCCTGCCGCGCCCCAAGCGCAAAACCAACATTAAGGTGCCATTGCCAAGTCCATCAACAGGGGGCAGCAAAGGTGCGAGCATCCACGCGTTCACTCCAGCTCCTGACTAAATGTTAACTAAACTTCCCATATGGTCGTTTTGCAGCCGCCCCAGAAGATGAGATGGGCAAGATGTTGAACAACATCAAGGAAGGAGGCGTGTCCCTCATGGGCCAAGAGCAGCCGCTCACGCACGACCACTTCAGGAGGTCGTTCATCCGGCGCAATAAGAACCCCGTCATCAACGAGAAAGCGCACACGCTTCGGGCGCTGCAGAGCACCTTGAAGGTGAGTCTGCTACATCAAGTTTTCTGGAATTGGAATGGAGTGCAAAACATGACTACATTTAAAAAATAATAATAATAATTTATAAGAAGCAACATGCCAAACATAACATTGACTTTGATGCTTATATTTTTTTGGTGACATTGCAAACTGTAAAACAACAACAAGACTGGGAAAGGGCTTTTGGATGGTTTCTTAATTATTTATATTCACAGCTACAGTGTACAAAAAAAAGTACCCTGAACAACATGACTTTTGCCAATTTCTTTCCCCATCACAACACATGCTTTATTGTGACACTGTCTACATTGTACAAATAAATCCTGGTTCGAATATCAGGTGTCTAAAATTGTCCAACTCCCAACATTTTTCTCCCTCCTAATGGACGTGTCATGTCGACATTGGGCCCCTAATCTTAAAAAAAACAAAAACTCTTCCATGCCCAACTAGGAACTGTCCTTTTTTGACACGATAGGGGTACGCTTTGGATCACTTGTCCCTTCTCATCGACAGAAAGACTGATAGGTAGTAAATTCGGTGGATGTAAATCCCTTTGTCGTTCGTTAGGCCAAAGAAGCTGAATTACAGCAGATCAACAAAATTCTGGACGGTTCCGCCGTGACGGCCTCAAAATATCGCCAGTGGAAGGAGCAGAACGAAGAACTCATTCATGAAATCGAGAGACTGGCCTCTCTCAGGACCTCCAAAATCGGGGATGCGGACGCCGCCGCCGCCACTGGCAACGTTGCGGCGCGAGTCGCGCCTGCCGATGAGGTTGCCTTGGCAACGGTTGCCACGGAAACAAGCACTGCAGAGACAAAAGGCGCACACAGACTGAACCTCGGCGACGGAGAGCAGCTGGTGGACGCCGAGCCTTCTGATGTTCTCCTGGAGCTCCCACTGGGCTCTCCGGTGGAAGAGAGCAGCAGTCCCGGGTTGGAACTCTCACTGGGCTCTCTGCAGGAGTCCATCAACAAGCAGCTGAGTGAGATGAGGGAGAGCGGAGAGGCGACCGACAGTTATTTCTACATTTGAACGCATCTTCTGTGTGTGCCAATACACATGAAAACCTTCGTCAGCGTCAATACAGACCAGAAAGATTGACTTTGAGATCTGTTTATGCTGCCTGGAGTGGAAATGCCGACATGCAAATGTGTCACAGTATAAATAACACAAAATGGTGGTGACAAAGTCAACCCGCAGGTGTCAGTTTGAAAATAATAAGACGATTTTCACAAAGTGAGGACTTGAAAGTACAGAGCTGTTTTCAAATGTAGGGAGTTCCTTACATTCTGTTCTATTGTTGTTCATACTTTTAGGCTTTTCTGAAGTATGACTTCTGCAACCGATTAATGGTGTTTCCATTCATTTCAATGGGGGAAGATGATTTGAAATACAACTGTTTAGGGTTGTAAGCGTTGTCGTGTAACAAATTAAACTTGTAAGTCAAGGCGCCACTCTAAGTTTATTTTTTTGGGGTGTGATTATGAGACAGCTTGATGTTTCTAAATTGGAAGAGCCTGGAAACTTCAGTCTTCATCCATTTGTTCTCATTATTTCTGCAAGAACAACTCTTGGGGATTTCCAAGAAAATATTACTGTATCTTTGCAAATTTTACAGGCTCTACTTACGTACATGTGCCTGTGAATTATTATTTTTTGTTAAATTTTAGACCTTGACTTGCCATAGTACAAGTTTACATATTGAACAAGTTGCCAATCAGTATAAAAAATATATTTAATTTTTTTTAGGTAAATATGTACCATAGGAGATGCCTTTAAAAAAAAATGTGATGTGTAAATAATTTTTAAGATATCTCCTGCAAGTTCCCTGTTAATTGACTTTTGGAATTATTTGCACAGATAATGTACTGCCAAGGTAGTGCCTTTTTCCCGTTTGATTTTTAGAAATCACGATACAAAAAAAGAAAGAAGTGAAACTATACAATCATTAAACAGAGTGAAATACGTCAGGATTTTAACGGAGACGCACAATTAACCATTTCACAAATTTACATTATTGCATAGGAAGTTTTCAAAATATTCTTTATTACAATACCTAATTATTGATTGGCCTTGTGGAAAGTATTTCCCTCTGTGTTTAACAAATATCTCTTGTGTAATACAATTTTTGAATTGAACTACTTTATTGAAATAAATGAAATTTTCTACAACATTCAAATTTATTGTGATGAGTTTATACTGAGCTGAGCTTTTGTTTCTGTCCCATTATTGCTTGTGAAGTAGTGACGTGTTAAAAAGCTCTGACTGGCTCATTTTCACTGAGTCATCATAATAATAAAAAATGAGTGTCATGATCACCCACATTTGTCAACTTGACTTATTCCGAAAGATTTGCATTCTCCTTTCTTTTCTATCGACTTTTCTAGGATTTTTTTTTTACATGTACTACAAGTGGTTATGCATATTCAAATGTATTTTATGACTTTCAAAAGAGAAAATATGCAGTTTTTTTAAAGCCCTGACAAATATAAAAATAGTGCTTTGGTGCCACATTGTAGGTGGGCGTCAGTTATGGTGCTCGGAATTGTTGACGGTGAACGTGTGGTCACAAAAACAAGAAGGCACGATCAGTTATCGTACAGTTTTTTTTATTTATTTTTATGTTTATGACCTAGAACTTTTTTTTCATAACAATATTCATCATTATGACTTCAACACTGTGTTAGTGTAGCATAGTGATCGACAACAAAAACACTTCACTGCACATTCCGGTTGACCAATTCAGGGGGCGGAACTTCGTCACACACGAGACACCCTGTTGTTATGATCAGATGCAGCGTTATTTTTTTTTCTTCTTCTAACAGCGAGACTGTCAAAGGCGGCACAAGAACATCGTCATACAGCAGTCATATCTGCAGCGAGCATCTGAAGAATGCCATCATGCTCACACTTATACAACAGTTAAGCGAGGCAATGGAGAAGTGTCTTTGTATGACGCATTGTTTCAGAAGTTCTTAAACTGGAGACGAGCACCTACTGGTGAGCTGTAGCTGTTTTAGTTTGGAAAAGTTCATGAGCCAATTACTTCTTATCTTAGCTTTGGGCCAATTTAATCTCATGATTGGCACATATGGCATCACAGGATGAATAAATTAATATTTTTCGAAGAAAAGGTGTTTTTAGTTTGGCGTACTTGAATTTTTCGCCTTTTAGGGTGAAACATCTTGCTAATATGCTGTCTTTGTGCTCAGGCCAAAGGCATGTCTCACTTAATGCTTTAGCTTTGGCGCCATCTGGTGGTCAAACTCGTATGTCAAACTGAGGGGAGGAGCTTCATTTAGTCAAGCCGTGCCTATGTCTAAAGTAAAAAAAAAAGTGCTTCATTGTGAGGCACCTATAAGCAAATAGAAACCTTTGTTTGTGGACTTTGACCTTTGCCCTAATGAGTGTGTTCCATGGAATTCTGGTACCTGGACCCAAAATGTATGAGAACCTCTGTAGTGGATTACCATTATGTGTGAGTTTGAAAGTCACAGTCCTATTCTAACAGCTGACTTCATACATGTCAGATTCGGGCTTGCTGCGAATCTCTGAGCACGGTTGACAAGCCGGGCAGGCTGCAAACTCCGGGCAGGTTCTGCATCTCGGTCTCTTGAAGCTCAGCGCCAAGGCACCCCCTCCCAATATCTGTAAGCACGAACCCAACCACCCAAAGTAGAGCGAGCCGGCCGGACGTAAGCTGAGCTGAGGCAATCTAGTGTTGTTCAGGTCTTGCTTGGTGTCCTCCATCCCCAGCCTGCGTAAGTTGTGGGTGTAGACCACCAGGGCGGTGATACTGAGCAACCCGGCCACCACCACTAGGAGCCCACCTGTGGCAGCCACGCCTCGTAGCGGGAGATCTGTCCAACAGCGCACCCCGATGCAGGCCAGCAGGATACCGGTGCCGCACAGGAACAAGGAGGTCAGGACCAAGCCCTGCGCCAAGCGAACCCGACGGTCTCGCTCATAAGAACCCGCCACCGGCCAGCACTGCTTCAGCTCCGAGTGCTCCAGCTGCAGACAACTCTCCCATAGCCCATCTGAGCGGATCAGCAGGAGACTGTCCATCATTCCTGGCCTGACCCCAGGACTGTGGCTTTTCACCACTGTCCTGAGAAAAACAAAACCAGGCCTGGCCAAGTCCAGACGTGTGTGGCCCTCTCTCCACTGAGGTGTGATAGCAGCAGTGAAGAGGAGGACTAGACCCAAGGGGGCAAAGACGATCCCCATCACCATGGACGCCGGAGTCTGCATCACCATGATTCCTTGAACGGTGCACATTCAGACGTTTATCGGGAGAGACGAAGTGACGGAATGCCGAAGAACCATCTGCTCCGGAAAGGAAAGCAGCTTTTATCAGTGGACCTTTAATCAATAGAAACAATTAGTACTCGGGTACTTCCTATATACAGTACATCTTTCAATGTGTCATAGAAAAATATTATAGGAACCATTAATAGAGTGACAGAAGAGATTTTAGGCAAATAAAAATGGGGAAAAAGTAGAGGCCCTACACATGAGCCTTGGGGTACTCCACTCTCAATGATTACAAAACCTTACTGGTCAATGTGGTCACTGGTAAGTCCGGTCCTAGAAAGACCTTATTTGAATCAGGTCTGCTGCAGCAGGAAGACCTGGAAAACATTCAGGACAGCGTCTCCCTAGGACTGGACTTGGTCTATGGGATATACCAAGAGATCAATTCCTTACCTCTGAACGATGTCGCTCGTCTTGTCAGGCCGACGACTTTTCATAGCACTCTAAGAAAGGAGAGAGTAGAATGAGAAATTGAGACTGACTCAGGTGCTGAAAGCGGAGCACGCAGGTTTTCTCACTGCCTGTTCTTGTTGCTAGGAAACGTCTTGTAACGAACATGGAGCCTTTTGTAATCGCTAAAGCTTGTTAGGCTTCTTTCTATGCACTGCCTGATTATATGCCCGTGATGTTTATGTCTTTGGGTGTTTTATGCTTTCAATGTATTTCACTGCTGGCCAGACACAAGGCCTTGATGAAAGGTTACGCAATCAATGCCAAGTCAGGGTTATATTATGTACATGTGTCTTTGACGTTTTGGAGACCTTACTTGATTTGGGGTCTATCTTATATTGAGCGGGTTAGGAAGTCATCAGTGACGTCTTTTTCCCTGACAATTGATGCTCTGGAATACCCTTGATGATGCTCTGGTCCACTTGAGTATTAATAATGTCAAGCCAGTGCCGCCTACGTGGAGAGCAGAACGGAAAAAAAATGCGGGGACAGAAATGGGACTCGTTAGCCATAATATCCTTTTGCATTTTACACAATTGAAGCGACAAAATGTACACGGAGCAGCGGCTGGGTTTTTATTTATGTCTTTTACTGGCAGGACAAAGATGATAAGAATGCTGAAGAATTGGGCGGTTGACAATGAAATTATTTTTACAAGAAACATTAAAAAGTTGATGAGACATTTATTGGAAGGATTAATTACAGCATCGCCAGACTGACGCTAGATTTACTCTATGGAATGTAATTTACTTCCGATGAGGTCAAATTAAATCCACAGAATAAAACTAAATCTTGAATCAGATGATATTCTAGCGGTAAAATGCTTTATATTATTACTCCTAGATTTGGTAATTAAATAAAACACTAGAAGACAATGGAAGAGTCTAATATTCCCGAGAGTGGAAGATTTCAATCAGCACATGCCTGTGTGGTGAGGCGAGTGTGAAATGTACTGCGTGTTTGTTTGTGTACGTGCGTAAGTAATTACAAACGTTCGTTTGCGCGATGACACGACGGGAAGTTGGCAGCAGGAAATTAAATGTCACTGACGCGAAAAGTGTCAACTGCCCCCCCGCATCAATGAATGTGTCGTTGTTTTGACAGGAGGCGCCTGCATGCGTGTGACACCGCTTTTGGCAGTCACTGAAAGTTGATAAAAAAAAAAGATAGATGGATAGAAAAAGAAAGAAATATTATAAAAAATGAAATATTTAAGCTAAATATTACTGAATATATACCAAAATAACAATGGTCATATAATAATGCATCGAAACAATTAAATATATACATGAAAATGATACATGGAAATGAGTATTAAATTAAAAAAATAATACATTTATTGTTATATAAAAATAAAAAATTTAAATCTATTTGAGATGAATCTTAAAAACACTGTGTGACAAAAATATAGAATGTAAAAAAAAAGCAAATATTTAAGAATAAAATATAAACAAATGGGCAATAATAAAAAAGATACATGTCAATATAAATATAGTAATTATAATAAAAATCTATGAAAAAAATACACAAATCAAAATGAAATTAAATGAAAAGTAACCAAATAAAACACAATATAAATTCTGTAAAACAAGTACAATTGACAGACAAAGCCACGTAAAGACGGCTTCACAAACAACATCTGCGCCAAGCGAGAATAAACCAAACACAATCTCGTTCAAGAAAAGAAAAATGGAGGTGTCTACAGGACAATGCAAAACTAAAGACCCTTGTGATGAATGGAAATAAACACACTGTTGCCAACCCAAACACATAACACGTGTGCAGGGAATATGACCACACACACACACACACACACGAGAGGCACTTGCCATTCAGCAGCCTCCCTGAAGATCACTTGCTTCTCTCAGAAGAGCAAACACGGCGCAGATGGTTGAAGCATCTCGTCTTTATTCGTCTGCTTCCCCTTCCTGTCTCCGAGCTTGTGTTTGCGTCCTTCCTTTTTTCCGCTAGCCCCCCTCCCGTCTGCTTCTCTGTCTCACCTTCTGCTCAGTGTCTGTGTCGTATCGAGCAGTCTGCCTGACGCTGCCAGTGTAACCAAATAGGGGGGAGTCGAGCGAGCCGTCTTCTCTCTCTCTCTCTCTCTCTCTCCCCATCAGTGAGTCGGGGGGGCGGGGGGCAACGTTTATCATCATGTGCCTGCTGAACAATATTTCTTCAAACAGCATCTTATTAGTCTTAACTCGAGGAGAAGGAGGTGACGCGGCAGGAAAACAGGCCAAACAAAACATTTCATACAGTTGTTTATTTTCTGACAAAATAATTGGCAAGATATGACCAATGCAACAATTTTGCTTGTACGATGAAATATTATGTTCGCTTTGAAATGATGCGTAACTTACAAGGAAGCACAAAAAAAAACTCACACACAAACATTCATATTACATTCATACTATGACTTGTACTGTCTCCATCAAACAAACGGGAAAAGTTTCGGGGCTAAATGATGAGCAATACTAACTTTGCGTGTGGTTTGATGGAGGGAAATGTGTGACGTTTGTTTCTGAATTAATTTGTGGTGAAACTAACAGGAAACCTACGAGGTGGCGGCAGTTAAGAAACATAATCAGTAGGCTTTTTGTTTTTTTACGTGATTAAAAAAAAAAAAGAATTACAAAGCCTTGGTGACAGGTATATTTAAAAAGAACGCCGATAGCATCCTGCTAATGCTATTTGTCGGAGCGCCCTGCAAATTAAGTTCATCTGAAATACATTGAATCGTAAAAAAAAATTGTAGTTCATAAAACAGTCATAATAAAACTTATTTACATTACAAACTCATATTTACAAGTATGACATCATAATTGCTTTGGAGGGAGGGGGGTTAGCATTATTTACAAAATGGAGATATTTACGTCTGAAATTGTTACGGTCAGTCCATGGCCGGCTGGCTTTGTTTTGTTCTGATGGCGTAGTGCTTTAGGAACGTAGCCACGATGGCGTCATCATACTTCGATGAGAGTGACCTGGAATCGACCGCTGACCACTTCGGATATCTCGATGAGGAAAGCGGACTGATTGGTGTAGTGTTGGATGATGACGTCGTCCATATTGACGTAAATTCTGCACGGAAAAATTTATTCATTCATCAGTTGCGCAAATGAAACATTTGTTTGCACATTAGGAAAGTAGGTCACGCAATCGTCCCACGTCAATAACGCGCAATCGCGTACTGTCCCTTTAGCGTCGTCTCGGAAATCAGTCCGATTATTCTCCTTCCCTGACTCAACCACCTGCGAACCCTTTAAAGACTATAATGAGTGAATTAGCGGCGTGCTCATGCGCTTCGCCTGTAGGCTAGAGACGAAGAGGGAGGGGAATTGCTGGAGAATGTAACTTAACCTGTTAGCTTGGCTTCTGGGCCCCGCGGTGACAAGTGGCAGGGAAAACAAGAAGGGACACTGTCTGCCTTTTCTCAAAGCGTACGCAACTATTTATTCTTTAACGACACCCGTGTTCTTTTTTTAGTTGGGACGGTTGCGTTTGTCAAATAGTATTACAACAGTGGAAAAACGGCCCGATTCGCGGGATAATGGAAAGGATAACAATCGGCGTGACTCATCTGCAGGACTTTTGGAATATTTATATCCTTCCATAGTCATAGTTTTTTTCCTCAAAGGGGGGGAGAGTTGCAATTAACACATTCCTTGAGGCCGGGCCAAACCGAACAACCAACCGAGCCGGTCTGCCGGCTTGAGATTCCGCAAAGGAACTCATCGTAGAGTCAAAAAACACAAAAGGCTGCTCACCCTCGTTTGCATTTCTTGTAGATTTTCCCAACGGTGTCTTCTTGCATGCCGTACTTTTCTGAAATCTGAAGACGGAAGAAGAGTTCAGTGTCTTCCGAAAGCCAATACGACATTTGGTCAATTCGCGATAATCCGAATGTACTCACAGCTTCTCGTAGGCCCGACACCGTCGGCGTGCTTAGCATGAGCGCGTCGAAAACCTCTTCGGTGGCTCTCCTCACGTACAGCAGAACTTTTGGGGAAAGAAATTCAAGCGTAAAGCGTTGACTCGTTAGCTTGATAACCGTTTCCTTACCTCTTTGGGATTCATCTCTGCGTGCTTGCTTGCTAGGCGGAGAGGTGCTCTGTTCTCTGTCCGAGTACAACCTCTTCATAGAAGTTCTGAAGAAAAACAAAACATGTCACTCAAGGGCGTTTGCATATCGGGGTGCAACGATCAGTTAAATTCGGAAAAATAAAACGTGCGTGCTCGATTATCTCCTTCACTACCATTGACGGCTATAGACGTCAAATATCTAATTGAACTGAGCTGAGATCTTTTTATTTGTTCTTAATGGTGTTTTGAGGGGGCATCTGAAAGATAGGAAGTGACTTTTTTCCACGCTCACCTTTCGCTCTCATCCATAGGCGTGGCCTGCAAAAATAGGACACAAAGATCCGATTAGACGTCTGATAAAAACATTGCTTCATAATCCTCCCTCCCCTCTTTTGTAACGCGCGCCCAAAGGAATGTTATCACCGCAAGGCTTCGTTTCCCATAACCTCCACGCTCAGCTAGAAAACAAAGAGCAGACGCTGCTCGCTGATTTGTCTGAAGATGCTGCTATTAATGCCTCCGAGGTTTTGGAAGTCACGATAATGCATAAACAAACGAGTCAGTGTGGGAACGCCGACTTGTCCGAACAGCGCCGTCGTGTGTGAGAAATAAGATGAGGGTGGCGCACGGGTCTTGCGAGGTACTGATGTGCCAGGTGTGAAGGCCCACATGGGCTCTGCAGCGACTTGCGCCCGGTTTCGACTACAATTAGCTCACCTCACTTTCACTATCCCCTCCCTTTTCCCACACCGACTTTTCCCACCGCATACTTTCTCACACTTTTTTCCCTCTCGTGCCTGAGCTGTTGTCTTCAGGGATGAGCGATGGGTCGGGAGTATGACTCACTCCAAAGGGGAGGTAACTTTGATTCATTCAAGAAATACAGTCGGGAAGCCTACCATGCGCTGTAAGCTGGACAGATGTGCTTCTGGGATGAAGAGGACCGGCTGGGTGATGCGGTCATCCACAGTTTGGAAGAAAGTGCAGTCGCAGCCCATTGAGCTGCTCACTAAAGACTTGGCTGAAAGAAAAAAAAAAAAATCATGATTTGATTTGCGAGGCATAGGGTTAGCTGGAGGCTAACGTTTAGCAACACTCACCGTTGGCATCATTGCTCGTTTTGCCCCTCCTCTTGCTCGTCTTCCTCTCCTCATCACGCATCTTCCTCTCAGCCCCCTGAAGATACGACAAAGAACAGAAAAAAGTTGCTTGTATTTCAAATTTTTGCAATTTCATAAATTGGGGCAGTCGGAAGTGAAGGTATACACTTTATCTCGAGCGAGATTGAATGTGACGAGATACCTTATCGCAGAAAATCTTGACTTGGCAGGCGGCTCTGTGTATGAGCTGATTGTTCCCGGAGCTGAAGTCGTACGTGTCGATCTGCAGGTTGAGAGGGAGGCCCTTCACACCTTTTTGCGATGAAAAATCGGTGCTTAGCGAGTTGATCCCGATAAACACCTGCAAGGAAAAAAAAATGTTTGCGTTAGCTTTAATTTTTAGTTTCATCGTATCTTGCTCGGGGGCAGGTTTGAGGCCTCTGGATTATTCTGATTGGTCATCTGATGCACCTATGTATTTATTTATTTATTTACTTATTTGTATTTTATTTGTATTTTATTTGTATTGTATTTGTATTTTATTTGTATTTTATTTGTATTTTATTTGTATTTTATTTGTATTTTATTTGTATTTTATTTGTATTTTATTTGTATTTTATTTGTATTTTATTTGATTTTATCTCCCAGGGTAGGAGTCAATCAGAGTTACTCACACATTTTTTTATTTTTATTTTTTTTTGCGGGTTGCTTGTATAACTCGGGAATATCGTCTTCCTGATTCATTCGACACGCAGCAGGTTTTTCACCCACAGCCGCACCTTGAGCACCTTTGGGCCACAGGGAAATGAGGATTGGCCCTTTGCGGTGGTGACAGTGCCTCGGGGCCAAAACGCATTTCTTGGATTCTTACCCTCCCTCCTCAGCCACTCCTGTCTTTCTTTTTTTTCCCCCCATTCTAAATCTTTCAACTTTCCGTCTGTCTTTATGTTTTTTTTTTTGTTTTTTTTTACCTTGGCTTCTTCATGGGGATTCCAAACGAAGGAGAGGGCGTTGAAGGCAACCTCCTCAATGTTGCTAATGCCGGTGAACACCTCTTTGTAGTCCGCTATGAAACAATATGAAAAAAGTGAGGTGAGGCTTAATGAGTATTTGTTTGTTTGTTTGGTAGTCAACCTACCAATGTCAATGACCCTCTGTTTGACAGTCGGCTGACGCGCATGCCAGTGGTTCCAAAAGCGAAGCTGCATTTCTGGCGTTTTGTCATTCTCAAACACGGCCATCACCACCGTCTAGCGTAGGAACAAACAATAGAAAGAAAAACACGTGAGCGGAGAATCTAATGTCTGCTGGATAGCAAAATCATTCGTCACTCCAACGCCTTTGTCATGGTTTATTTACTTTGACTCGCCACGAGATTCTGTATATTCCTCTCCACGTACGTGCTTGACAAAGAAAAGATTGTCACCGTATGTTTTACAAACAAAAAATACCACACCTTCCTTTGCTCCTAAGCTTTGCTAATGTTATTTTTGCACACACGTAAAGTAGCGGCATTAACTATGAATGTCACGATTTGTCTTGGCCTAGTGTGAGGAGGTAATTAGTCACCCAAGAGCCGGTTCCTTGGGAGGGACACTTATTTGGGAACAATCTGTCTTCGTACCTTGACTTTGGTCGTAGTTACGCAGGTGTTGTTGTCCACTCCCTGAAGAGTGATGGGGTAGAACTGCCCCTTATTCAGGTAGACCATGGGTAACTCGTTGGATTTGAAAGAGGAGGCCGCGGGGGCACCCAGGGAAAATTGGAAGTCGCTTCTGTAGGTCTCAGGTGGAGAGCCGGAGTAGGAACCCGAGTAGACGGGACTGGAGTGGTCCTCGGGGAAGGGATCGTTGTAGGTAAGAGTCTAAGAATGGAATATATAATCCTGTTAGAGACTGCAAAGGAAATTTTGGCGGGTCGTGAGGTTTACCTCCGCGTTGGGGTCCGGGAACGCGCTACTCTCGGGCCACTTCTGCAGCAAAGAGTCGAAGATGATATTGAGCTCCTGTTTGTCGCTCTCGGCCGCCACGCTGGTCAGGGTGGCGTAGGTGTCGGCGTTGGAGGGCAGGGAGGCGCTCTGCTTGGATCCTAAGACCTCAAGGGAGTAGCCGGTGGGGACGTTCTCTGAAAGGATCTTCATGACGTTGCCGGATGTTTCCAGTGAGATGAGATCATTGCTTGGAGTCCTGCAAGGGGAGAGAGAGCGGTTGGTTTAAGATGCTAGCAGTTAGCCTAGTAGCACTTCATTGGTTTCTGCAAAGAGTTGTGAGTCAGGGGTGGGTACTATTTGTATCTTAATCCAGTTCTTGTTTGAGTTTCTCCGTGGGGTGTTTAACATGTTGAAGGGGAACACTGGAGGGTAAGGGGCTCAGTGGGGACACAAGGAGGGGAGCGCCATTGTCTACTCAAGTGTTGCGTAACTCTTGAAGCAAGGCAAAGCTGATGATGGATTTGAGTTCGGACCGTGTTTGACTTGAGGATTACCTCTCACCCTCTTTTTTTTTTTACCTTTCTGTTGGTTTGAAGATGCTACTGTTTCGACTGCAGGCAGGAGCTTTCTGGTCCTTCTGGCTCTGGAGGGTTAAAATGACAACATGATGAAGATGAAGATTCTGGAATGAATTTTGTGTTTTACCTTGCACTGTTCGTAAAGCATTGTTATAGCCGCCAGGTCGTCTCCTGGGTGGAGTCTGGGTTTGGCCAGGTTCTCCTCGGGCATGGGACTATCCATATACGGCCAGGACTCCATGGTGTAGTTTGTGTTGTAGCGGTTATAGTTGAAGTTCTCGCTCTGAAAGACCACTCCCAGAGTTCTGCGAGGAAGAAGCCATATTTTTAATGACACACGGTAGCTGAGCCCCCGGGGCAGCGCAGCGTCTCGCCCCTGAGCTGCGTAAGGTTTCGATTGCAAAACCGCAGAGCTGAGTAACATCGGACAAGTGTCTCAAAAGCCGCAAGACCACCCACCGACAACTCCCTCCCCAGCTCATTGACAAAACATCCCCGCATGTTGTACTTTGTGGTTTCCAGTGAAAGCAGACCAAAGCGCATTCTTCAATCCTACACAAACATTCTCTATTTGTCGAACTCTTAAGAGAGATGCTTGCGGTTTTCACCTGCAACCAAACTCTGGATTTAAAGGATTGGATTTGTTTGGAGAGCCCGAGCGCGACGTCGGATAAATATCCTGCCGTTCGCCAACCAAATGAAGGTTTACCTTGGATAAACACGGCAGCTAAAGAGCGAAGCTGCTCGCTGCTTTGAAGGTTTCGCATCTCGATGCATCTCAATTGCACCTGTTCCCGACTTGCAAACCACCATTTATCCACTGTAGAAACCTCCATAAGGAGTGGGGGGGGGGGGGGGCTTCTTGGGTTTCCCCTTTATGTAATTCAACATGCAGTCATTGCCCAGTGTCTCCATCCAACACCTTCAGAGGAGATTCCTATTTCCCGCTCTTCTTTTGTGCAGCGTGGCCTCTAGGTTAGTACGACAAGCGCAAACCCAACCATCCCATAATATCCATATCAGTTTTCCCAGCCAAAAAAAATCACCCCTCTTTTAAGTCAAGCATCTTTCACATGGGGGTCTCGTTGCAGATACAAGGGGAGGGGTGGCAGCATGGAATCCAAAACATATCATTTAACCTTTTTTGTGGAGCTGATGTAAAATATCGAAACAGGACTTACTCAGTCTCTTTGGTCATGTCTCCAGTCCAGGTGAGCTGGAATAGATTCCTTTAAGTTCGTTGTGATTGACTTTTTTTGAGAGCCTCGAGTGACTTGAATGTTTTGATTGCCTCCTGACGCAGCCCACATTTCATTTATACCAGCGGCAGCCGTCCTCTGCTCTCCTCCCATTGGTTGAAATTCCTGAGACAGGTGTCGGATAGGACAGGTGTAAGATTATTAACCCCCTCCAGACCAAAGATAGAGAAACTGCCTTTGCATGTGCGGCACTTTGCAAGACAATCTGAGGTGCTCTGAATGTCAGCAACGGGGCGAGATTGGGAAGCGCCTTTCAAATGTTAATCACTTTGCAGTTTCATACAGACGTTTGATTGGTTGGCTGTCATCGATGCTTTAAATCCAATCTTAAATTTTTCCAAAGGTTTTAAAGCATGCAGAAATGTTTTTGTTGTTGTAGCAAAGCACTTCTCACTATTTTCTTTTCTATACTAACAGACACTCACACTGGCATTGGCTCAAAATCAAATTGTAATAGAAGGAAGCCTCCTCCTTATCCCTGCCCGGCACACCTTCATTCTTTCATGCTAATTATTGAAAGGAACTTGATTAAAATCCTTTCTGATGCATGAGCGATGTATTGTGAACTTCGAGCAGCAATGGGTTTCTCATCCTAGGCGTCAACGACTTTCCCTTTATTCGGTTGAACACGTAAAAGTTCCTCGCTGTCATTTCCTCCATGAGCACAATCCAAACACTTTTGCAATGAAAACTTACAATTAAGTCTTGAAATATTTGACAAATTCTTTATCTGTCCTATGTCCGTATTTTTCTCCAATAAGAAATCATACACATTTTGTAATTTAAGGTCAAATACCTACATAGTGTTTCATAATCTGTTTTGCTTTCATTTCCGAGTGTGTGAAAGTTGTTAAAGATGGACGAGTAGATACGAATTTTATTTTTCGTTGAAACTCGCATCTGCAGTGAGAAATCACGGCCATGCATCGGTTCAATATATATCCTGTATGCATATATGTGTGTGCGTGTGTTTGTGTGTGTGCGCATGGGTGTGGGTGTGCATTCAGCCGAGCATGGCGGCACACAAACAGACGTTGTCATGATGGCGCTTACGCGCCATCGCCACAGAGAAGGGCTTCTCTCAACACCTCTCCTCTCCTTACCCCCCCCCCCTCACCTTACTACTCTTCCTTTCGCTTCTTAAAAGAGGCTGCTTGTGCAATGGTGCACCACATGGTAGGAAAGTAAAACCTTCTTTTACATACTCCCGTCCATAAAAAAAAAAAGAAGTAACGTTTGGTCGGACAGCAGGGAATCTCCAAGCCCCCACCATCACCCCCAAGCCACCTCTACCTTCTAACCTTCAACGTCCCTACCCCTCGGCACCAGGAACCACTCCCAGAAACTCTACATTGCCCCAAAGTGACAGATCATTATAGATTGAGGTGGGCCGCATTTCAAACCAAAACAGATTTTCTCTTATTTTTTTGTGGGTCTACTCATGGGAAAAAAAAGCCTGCCAATTTTATTTTGCAATGTGACACATGTTTCAGAGCCGTTTAACCTACTTGAACCTATTCTAGCTAGATCAAGCCAAAATGTTCGTTTGTTTTAAGTATGGTGTCTTGAAAGTTTTTGGTGGGTCTGCACATAATAGACAAGATGTACAAGTGAGATTTCTCTAAATATCCAAATACCAATTTAGGATGGCCCTCAGAGGTCTTAGATAAGTAAATAAAAAACGGGTTTCCCAACCAAGATATTGTTTGGGGGGGTCTATTTAGGACCACTTCAAAGTTTAAGTGCCCGAATTCTTTATTGGCGTCGACCGCAGCTCAGGTCACGGCTCGCCCCAGGCAGGGGAAAGCTGCGTCAGAGAAAATGATGCTAACGTTGCTTAACACGCTACTCTGAGCTGTGCCTGAGGGCAGCCATTGAAAAAGCATCTGCGTGCAATCTCCGGGAAGAAATTACCCCAAATCTTTGCAATATCAATATGCATATTGGGTATGCATGATACAAAAATAATTAGAATGCAAAGTTGTATGAAACTAAATCTATAAAAATCTGATTCAAGTGAAAAGTCAAATCATTCGAGTGCGGCAATTATATTTTTATATCAATAATTTAAATTGAGCTGAATCCATTAATTATTATTTAAGGAAACACTTTTGAATCAGCTACAAGGAAACAGTGTGCAGGTTAAAACTTTCCTTCCTGAAATTTTCCATTTCAATAGTGCACTTTTTTTATAACTCTATCATGAGTGGATCAAAAGGCGCCGCTCGGATCACATTGCGTGATAAATAACACACACACACACACACGCTCACTAACACACAGGTCATCAGTCACACTAAAAACAATACGTGCAACGGACACTCACAAAGCGATAAAAACAAGCGATAATGTTGTTATTTGTTCACATCTTTGTTTCATCAGCCAAACATAGTCAGTGATGTCGTCACTGATATACTATTCATCCATTCACAAGGCGGAAAAAAAAATAGTTTCTTTTGTTAGCTTAAAAGACACTCGTGCCAAACGGTAAAACACAGGCATGTGTGCGGTTTGTGAGACCGACTCGTAAAATATACAGACGCTTTCTCTTTGTCAGGGAAGCTGACTGTTGTTCCACCCAAACAGAGAGATAGCAGTGGTTGAGCTCATTTGCAAATCTGGTTTCATTCCACTTGGCCCTGCAGGCCACAAACAAAACGCTTACCGTTTTTTTCCGTGTATAGTGCGCAATATTTTACTAATTTATTGTCCTAAAATCTGGGGTGCGTATTATACATGGGTACAAAGAAAAAAAAAAGTAATTTTTTTTAAAAAAATTTTTTTTTTTTTTTTTTTTTAAATAAAGTCATGGTACAACAAAACCAACAACAGGACTGACCGACAAAGTCGTGGAACAAAAAGACAGGGTGACATTACCAAAGACAGGAACAGAATGACAGTAACACATGCAATGATCCAACGGTGAGCGAGGGGCAGACAGGACTTAAATACAAAACACGTTACATCGATTGAGGTGACACAGGAAGAGCGGGGTGACACGAACAGAAACTATGGCAACCTAGACACATAGCAAAACTGGGGACGAGACATGACAAATCTCCCCCGAAATAAAACTCACCTTTCTTCTTGTTTGTTGTCAATCGCGCATCGCATTCAGCCATCCTGCCCAACACACTTAGTAAAATTCATAATTGACGACACATCGTTTGATGCGATGGTGCAATCCTCGATGGTGTGTTATTGTCAAATATTGTTTGTTTTTTAATCTCCATCGCGGACCGGACGTCATACGGAGGCCGCCATTACAGATGCGCAGAACGGTTGCGCAAGACACGTCAGCTATATAAAGAGCGAGAGTTCAGTTCTCCACCTATTAGTTTCAATTCACAGTTTAATTAGCAGTTTCAATCAGCAAATAACAAAATGCGTATTACAGGTAATATTTTATTTCACAACACTTTGCCTTGTTCCTTTCGTCTCTGCTGTTCATTTCAAACACGCTCCATACGACCGCAATGCTCTTGTATCAGACGCTCGCTCGATCACCTGCTAGTTTGCCGTCTGTCACAATGTACCCTACACAAATCCGAAACATTTGTTGCGGCTCCGAGTCACGACGAGGGGCAAGTTTTGGTTTCCAAGGGTGTTTTTATTCCTCTTCAACGTCTCTCCCATACAGAGCCGCCGTGTGCGCACGGAGCGCGGTGGTGCGTTTAGGGGCAGTCGGAGAAATCAACGCCAACAAAAAAAATGACATCCAGCCTAGTTAAGACCATACCAAAGACTTTAAAAATGGGACCCATTGCCTCCCTGCGTGTGTGACGATCTTTGGGACTTAAAAAAAAAATAAAAAAAAATTAAAAAAAAAATTAAAAAAAATTCATAAAAATTGGGTGCGTATTATACATGGGTACAAGCTTTTTTCCAGCATCAGCATGCCATTGTTAGGGGTGCGTACTATACATGGGGGCGCACTATACACGGAAAAAAACGGTAGCTGCTAAAGCTAATGAGCTTTCGGAAATATAATGCATAATTACTTTAATCATGTCCCTTCTTCAAAAATAAATTATATATTGCTACTCCTACTTGAAGATTCTTGGAAAACTAAACATAAAACAAACTCAATTTTGGGCTTTGCGTTGAATCAAACCGTATAACTTTGCATTCGGAAAGTCTGCTAGCTTAATGCTAACAGAAATTCCGCGCAGCGGGTTTTCAACTCAAGTTAACAATGACGCAACAGCCGAAACACAAAAATAAATAAATATCAATTCTGAATGATTTCAAACAAAAGTTATGCACTGTGACTTTATTTAGGAAAAACAAACAATAACACACTAAGCACGCACGGACCGACCAACCAAGACAGTGTTTTCTTAGTGGTAATACTTAGTAGATGACAAAACAGCATTTAAAAAAAAACATGTAATTGTATCATATAGTATATGTAAATATAATATAGCAGCTATCATGCAACCTGACTGATGCTACAGTAAGTGCTCGTTTCCTCGAGTCCTCTGTGACCTGCAGAAAAACCGAGTATAATGTTTTGGATACAATTTCTTCCGGGCAGTAAAACCACGTGCGGGCCATGTGGGTCTGCGGCGGATACATTGCAGCTCATATTCTCCTCAAGGAGCTATGGCAACACAGTGGGACACGCCAGAAGTAGCTATTTCAATTTCATTTGGGGCCTAAAGACTCGGAAAAGCAAAATACGGAGATTGTCAAGGGTCAAAAGGTCACTCTGGACACGTGTTTGAGGTCCTTACAGTACTTGTTAATCGAGCGAGTGAGTTTAAATCAGACTTAAGTGTGATCCGAGGATGATGAGGGTAGCTTCAAGGATATCTCCCTGGGAAAACATTTATCGCACGTCAATGAGGCAGGCAGTGATTCTCCACGATAAACATCTTTTTTCTTCTTCAACCTCAATCACCTCTCCAATTGCACCCCCCTTCACTTCCCTCCTCCTTTTCCTCATCCACCATCCTCTCTCCATCCGTGTTCCTCCGCGGATGTTCCCGTGGGATAGTGGAGGAGGCGAGCTTTCCAGGATTGTTGTTTCATCACGTCAAATAAAAATCCTGGAACGTGTTCAGACCACCACAATGTCTCGACACTTTTGCAGGCGTGCCCGTCATGTGCACGCTGGCAATTTTATTTTGTCTTACGGCATGATTTCATTTCCCATCAATCACTTTGTTCTTTCTTTTTTTTTCCCCCACTTTGAAACATTTCTTGAATAAAGTGCATGTGCTAATTAAAGTTGTTGCTCAGAATGAACACAATTTTAATTACTCACAGTCAATCTAATGCAAGCAATATAATGAAAACGTCTTAGGTGATATATTAACATATTATAATGTGTGTAATCAAATTAATGAACATTATAGAAAAATTAAAATAAATATAAAATAATAATAAAATAAAATAAATATATATGTGATAAAATTATATAATAATATTTTTAAGAAAATCTAAGTGCCTATTAGGGTCAAACAGAACAATTCTATCTTATGAAAAAAATTAAATGATTCTCACAGTAGAAGAAAGAAAAAAAAAACTTGACACATCCACGTGTGATACTTGCGCATAACCAAGAAGAGCCTTCCACTCCCTCCCTTTTGCTTTCTCTGTCTCGTGCCCAGTTTCAGTCTACAAGTCCCAACACGCTAGGGAATTAGAAGAACCGCACACTCCTTTTCTCCACAATCCTGCTGAACGATCGTGGCGTGCCCTGCTCAAGGGTTGAAGCAGGGCATGTTTGGATTGAAGAGCTGAGTATTTTTATTTTATTTTATTTTATTTTATTTTATTTTATTTTATTTTATTTTATTTTATTTTATTTTATTTTATTTTATTTTATTTTATTTTATTTTATTTTATTTTATTTTATTTTATTTTATTTTATTTTATTTTATTTTATTTTATTTTATTTTATTTTATTTTATTTTATTTTATTTTATTTCATTGAGGGTGAGCAGAGAATTTATGGATGAAAAATGTGAAATTATTTTTGATATTGCCTCTGAAAATTCATTTAAAAAAATAGAATACAGTTTGCTACTCTGCACAATGTAAAATTGGGTCATCGTATCGAAAAATTCATCGTTCATTTTTCAGGGACATGTTTTCTTTTCTTTTTTGTATTCACAATTGCCAAAAATAAAGTTCATCGGGATACTTCAGTAGGATACAAAAATATTCTGCAGCTGCAACCAATTCATTCAACTCCTATGTTATATTGTCATTATTTTATTGTTGCTTCAGGTCACTGGGATCAACCTTCAAAAAAAACGGCTCTTCAAAATTAGACAGTTGCTACTCAAAGAAAAAAATGTTGAGCCCTGACGGCACCTGTGCACCTGCAATTGTCTTGAAAGAGAATGCACACATCAGTAGAAGGGAGGGAGTCGGGAGGAAGGGGGGGAGACGAAGGCCCATCACGCACGCCTTGAAGACAAATGCTGCGTGTCACCCGTTTAGAGCAATGCAAATGGTGCCAGAAGTGTGAACGGATGAGTGGAGGTGATGTGAGAAGGAGCAGATGAGGAGGGAGGAGGAAGAGGAGGAGGAGAGGAGGGAGTTGCCTCCTGCAACAAGTCTAACCTGAATCCAAAGCTAACAAGATGCGCTGATTGCAGGGTGCTGAAAATATGAGGGGGGGGGGGGGGGGGAAGAGAAAATTAAACAGTCTTTTGTTCCACTCGCTTCTCCTAAACTCTCTTGCTCAGATTTCAGCACTTGGTGTTGCTATTTTGTCTCGCACAAAGACAAACAGATAAAAATGGATCAAAACACGAACACAGAAGTCAGGCAATGACTTCAATTACAACTAAAATTTGCTCCATAAAATTATATTCCTATATTGCCAACAGTATAGACTTTCTACATTTCCCACAATGCATTGCTGGCGGACATATTGAAAGGCTAGCCCCGCTAACATAGCATCATTTGCCATCAGTCATGCCTTGTTTGTGTCTTGGCCGTAATAGTTGGGGTTAATATTATTAATATTAATATTATTCATCATCTTTTATGACCTTTTGAAAGATTTAATGAATGTTTGGACTTAGAACAGGATTGCATTAGTGATTCTCCAAGAATACAAGTATGCTAGCTCATCAAATTCAAAACAAACATTTAAAACACAAAATACAATCAAATATATTCAGAATGTTGCATGAAGCCTGTTTACAATTCTCTTAAGTACAATACAATTGTTACTTTCTAAGTACTGCATAGTTGTATTTCATTTTCAACAACAGTGCTAATGTTCGAACTATGCATAACGTCAACCAGATTAGTATGTTGTACATTTTATGTTTCCTGGTTGTAAAGACTACACGCAATGTGAAAAGGTATTCGAGTTATTCACAAATGACACTTGCAGTTCTTCTTGTCAAAATCCCTGAAGCAAAAAAAAAATACAATAAAAATCCCTAAATGAGAGCACATACACAACATTGACGGCAATGCGGGATTACGATTAACACGCGTTTGTTGCCAAGTGATTATCGTCAGATGTTTCGCTGCTTTGCTCAGAAATGCTTGTGTACTTTCCCAAAAGTTTAATGTGGTTCACTGACAAGTCATTGTCCTGTCATTGGCTGATTGACACATTGATAAAAGAAATAACTCCTTCAGGGCAGAACAATCCTAATTTGGATCAAGACATGAAATGCTTTATCCAAATTGCTAAAAATAGTCTTCATAAAATGTATTTCTTTTTCATGGTCATGTGATTCAAAATAGGATTCAATATGAAATGGAATTTATATTTAGTTTTTCAATGTAATTATTCAAGTTTTCAAAATCAATCAACTTATTTTTGTTGCATAGAAAATTGTAGTGACTTGGAGTTGCTGAGTCTGACCATTTTAGCTTAAATGCATAAATCAGTAAATAAGAAGGACTTTAAAAATGAGTTTTAATTGGATTCAATCGGCCAGTGGACCAAAAGGTGCAATTAGATGCATTTTTTTACTGACTTTAAAGTTGGAGATGACAAAAAAAAGAACTATCAAATGGAACGAGTTGATGAGTCTTTTTCAACCATGCAAGCCGTCATATTTTATAGCACCTTGTCATTAACATGTGCAGCCATTGTTAAAAGTCCTCCTGACGAGTCTGCACACGTTACGGAAAATCCTGCTTTTCCACCGACACTTTATAAGAACTTGGCCGGGCTTCCGGACTTCCTTTTTGCACGACACCACGCACACCCACATGTACGACTGATCCCCTTCAATCCGTCTTTACGACTAACGTATGCGCATTCTTCAGTCATTACAAATGGATGCCGGTCCGTTTGCTTTGTAGAACAGGCCTGGCGGTTATTAAATAGGGCTGCCACGCTTGCCACTAACGTTCACGCATTCCTCGGGAGATGGCAGATGGCGGCCTGCGCATGACGAAGAACACGCCACCAAGAAATAGGGTCTTCTGCCCCCGGGGTCACTTGACTTTTAGTGTGCATAGCACCATTTTGGGCGGAAAAAAAAGACGCTAATGGTGAATTAGAGGATGCCGTGGCTAAAAATGCTCATTGTTACTTATATCAGAGGGCCCAAACTCATTTAAATAATATAGGGCCTCCTGCAAAAAATAAATAAACTCACAATTGCTCATATTTTATTGTATCACACAATTGCATCATTTTTTTTTCATAAAATGATTCATGTGTGGCCCTCAGTGGACTGCACAAAAACTGAAATGGAAAAATCCTCCACAGCTCATGAGTGTGGAACAGGTCCATCCACTAAAAGCAGAGATGACCTAATGTGGTGAGGCCATGGGGAACACACCTTTGTCACTCCGAAAAAGCGGTTGATGTTTAATTTCTGGTACGACGCCGCATCGAAGGAACATTTAAAGGGCACGGGCATTTACTGCAGCTGCAGCATGCTTTGCATTACTAAGACAAAAGAAAACTAATCAGGATTCCTTCATGATGAACACAACTATGAAAGTTTTCTGGCTGCATCATTGCCTAATTTTCAAATTAGATATTTTTAGTGACGGTATAAGTTCAGTATAGTTTTTTAACCCCTTCCCATCGGTTTGTAAAAGTAGGTTTTATGCTAAGTTGAATGAGGAAATAAAATAAATTGCATTGTGAATGCGATGGCAATACAGTTTTTATAAATAAATAAAATAGACTATGAATTTCTATTTTTCCAAAGGAAACTCGACTGGCCTTTGCCATATTTCTTGGCAAATGGATGTGATGATTCATTGTGATTAATATCTTCTTTCACAGAAGGAGGTTCCATTCAAAAGGGAGTTTACACCCTGCCACCTATTGTTAGACTCACGTTTGCGTAAATGCTAAATTAATCAAAACTATTATTTTGAATTTTGGAGGGATAAATGGGACACTAGATTGAGGTTATTTTTAAGGTAAATTTGCACGTTTATGTTAATAGATAAAGTGATAATTACGGAAAATATGTCATTCCAAGAACCCCCCCCCCCCCCAAAAAAAACCAATCCTTGCAAAAAAAAAACGTAGCCTTTATTATTTAAATTTAAATTGTCCTGAGAAAAAAAAAAGGAGTGATTCGGATGCAAAATAGCTCTTATGTATTATGCAAAATAGCTCTTGAGCACCATCACCATCACCTGATAATCAATTTAGATTAAATATGAGAAAAAAGACATTTTGAATCATCAAATGTTGATTAATGTAATCACAGACATATCTTAATACTACCTCTTTAAAATGAGTGAGAGCACCTTTTCGAGTTTGTATAACGCTGTTCGTATTCTCGAAAAGTCGTATGTCGGGGCAGTTCAGATTCCTGCGAACCGTGATCGTTTCTGTCATTTTTAGCACAATGGCGCCATCTACCGGCTTTATGCAACACTACCATAAACTGTGGTCACGTCATCTCACGTCATATGACGCACCCTGAAATGGTTGTCAAACTGGTCATTGAAATCCGGAAGTCACCTTCGATTCGCCATAAAATAACAACTACGTTCGGTAATAAATTGTAGTTTTTAAAAAAGGAAACAAGCCACAGCATGAAATATCGTACCGTAAGTTTGAGTGTTTATTCGTAAATGCTGAATCGCCAACGAAGGCTGAAAGGATGGACGTCAGCAGAGCAGACGAAGACTCGTACATGGTATTGTTCTATTCATTACTATATATATGTACTATGTGTATGTATATTAAATAAATATTAAATTTTTACACTACAGGCAGCGTAAACATTTTCTGTGCGATTTTTTTAACGATGTAAGGACTATTGTAAATCTTGAAACTATTTGTTTTTTACACATTTGTCTTTGCAGAATAACCTCATTGGGACTTTACTTGCTATATTTGGAAACGTACTTGTCAGCATCTCCTTAAATATTCAGGTACAGTGAGACTTTTTGCTACATTAAATATCTAATATTTTGTACATCTTAATATTTTGACGGCCTGGACTGACTTCATCAGGAATGAATAATGACTTGAATTTCTTGACCTTTTAATTGAGATTATTGGAATTTGGTTTCCAAACTTTTGTCTGGTACTAAATATTACAGCAAAATCAGCACTATATTTGACCAAATGTGCATTGTACTGTTCAGTGCACCACAGCCCATCAATTGTTTTTGTTGTTTTTGCTGACAGAAATATGGCCATGTGACCATCATAGGAGCCAAGGACCCCCAGTTTTTCTACCACACCAAAACTTGGTGGTTTGGCTTTTTTCTCGGTATTTTAGGCGAGGCAGCCAACTTCATGTCCTACGCTTTTGGGCCCCTCAGCCTCGTAGCACCCCTCAATGCCGTCTCCTTTCTGAGTGAGTAACGTAATGAAGAAAAAAAACTACAGGATTAAAAGTATAATATTATGGAATCTCTTTATATATCATCATTTAATTTTTAGAATTGCATGGTGCATGAAAAAGATGATAATGTTATCCATTGCTTTTTGTGTTTCAGCAAGCTTCATTTTGGGCTTTATTTTCATGCACGTGAAATCAAAGCCGAAGGACTTTGCAAGTAAGTGGAACATTGTGTTTTCAATTTGGAATTTATCTGTCAAGAGTGTCAGCAATGCACTTTGCGTTCATTTGCCCAAGATAATGCAATGTGACATGTTTGCAGAGAGTCACGGGCTATCCTTCCTCGGCGCCATCTTATCTGTTGGAGGGGCGTACCTCTTTGTGGCTTTTGGACCAAACTCGCATGAAAAACTGACAGCCGAAGTCGTAGTGCATCACCTGGTCGGGTGGCCTGTTCTCTTATATCTGGTAAGTCCGAAATATCTTTACATGAGAGTTCTTCTCCGACGATAGAAATCAAATTTATCGTGTGTTCTTTTTTTATTTCTGGGCAGGTCCTGCAGATCATCACATTCTGCCTGCTGTTATATTTCTATAAACAGAAAAATGCAAATGCCCTGGTTATCATCCTGCTGCTGGTTGCTTTGCTGGGTAAAAAAAAAAAAAAAAAAATCTGTTATCATTTGTTGACAGCATAGTTCCTCATTTTAATCCGTTTGTGGTGCGTAGGTTCAATTACGGTCATCTCGGTGAAGGCCGTGTCCCACATGTTGATATTGACCCTCGAGGGCTCCATGCAGCTTGACTATCCCATCTTCACCGTGATGTTTGTGTGCATGGTGTCAACAATTATCTTTCAAGCCAGGTGAGTGGCAACTAGTTAGTGGAAATTAATCAGGACTGAATAATTGCATATGTTTTCCCCTATTTATTTTTTATTTTTTGCAGTTTTCTTTCCGATGCTTCCAAGTTGTACGACTCATCCCAAATCGCCAGTGTTAACTACATCCTGTCCACCGCTTTAGCTGTCTTGGCAGGTGACTCACGTGATGTTTGTTTTGCGTGAATATTTTTGTTGACTCTTCGCCGGCGGTGACGTGATAAAGAAGCAGGTTTGGCGAAAAGCGCCGTGTTTGTTAAGCCCCAGGCCAAATTTTTTTTTCACTCTTGAGTCAAATTGCTTGGAAATGCTTTCAGAACAGAATTTTTTTTTCAGGTGCTGTGTTTTACTTGGAATTTAATCACGAAGACATCCTTCACATCAGCATGTTCTTATTGGGGTGAGTCTGGAAAACAACCCAGCAACAATATACCAGTGTTCCATTAGATATTTTTAACGTACAGTATTTCAGTACCTTTGTAATTTCAAGACTTTGCGTCTTCTACAGAATTGCGGCATGCTTCCTGGGTGTCTTCCTCATCACCAAAACCAAGAAGAAGAATAACACCTTTGAGCCTTACGTCACCATGAATATGAGTAACGGTGTGTAAAAATTGCATGTACGGAATGTTGACCAAACACGATGCTGTGACTGATTCTGAATCGGGTGCGTTGTTCACAATCAGGGGTACCGACCATCCACAACAAGGGTCCAGACGTCCCGGCTGGCTTCACCGGTAGTTTCTCTTACGGTGCTCTGGTTAACAGTGACGGAATGACTCCTAATCAGCCCGTCAACAAGGAGCAACCCACCACCAGCTTCAGACCCACGCGGGCATCTAATGGACCTCCTGCCAGGAAGAAAGATTAGCAACAAGCTTTTACATCTTTAGGTTGGTGAAACCTCCAAAGTCAAACTCATTCCGTTGGAAGTGAAGAAAATTTCCTATTTGGGTGTTTTGAATTATTTGACCAACACAGATCCATAAGGTTAAAAAAATGCAACAAACAAGTTAAAATATGTAAATTGATTTTGATTATTCCTTTTTTTTATGAAAAAAAAATCGGTTGGGACTATTAGCCAATTAACAAAAAAAGTGGAGGGAGGGGCTTGACTTGGGAGCTTTCACTGTATTTGTGCCTGCCTATTTAACTGCAAGGATGGCCTTGACAAAGGGAAAAAAAAACAAGCTCAGGACCAGCAAAACAACTTTTAAGGGTTGGGATTTCATAGAAATGTGACATATGGCTTGAAACTTACTACCTGTAGCGTTGGCAATATTAGAGCAGACGTCGTACTGTTAAATGCAGACTGCTGAAGCCTTAAAGCCAATGATTGCTTTAAATTGACGATTTACTGTAAATAATCTGCCTTTTGAGACGTCTCCGCCAGCGCAGGCTTCACTCCAGTTTTACCTCCTGTTTTGGGGGTTGTATTACTACCTTTTTTTTTGTGAATGGGTCCAATGCAAATGCTTTAATTTATTGTATTTATTGTGCCTTAAAAGGGAGTAGCTCTACACTGGATAAAAACAAATACAATCACATCCGAGTCTACTTTTTCTATATGACAAAAAATAAAAGCAAATTTATCCTTTTCCTTAAATATTTTATTTATGCTTATTATTTAATTGGCCTAATTCTTAGGTTTCTACATAACTCCAAAAATAATACAATACAATACAACTTAATGTATAAAGTGCATTTCACAACAGGTGTAGCTGTAACAAAGCGCAAAGTTTAAATATAATAATAATAATAATAATAATAGTAGTAAAAATAATGAATAGAATATGCTATTTTTTTTTATATTTGGCACTAATGTTTGTGTGTTTCTAAGTATTTAAACTACACAGCTTAAACAGACACCAGTTGCTGCTCGTTAACTTCTGAGGGGCGGGGCATTATTTCCAGCTCTCTTCTTTGATTGGCTACCTTCAATCTCCACAGCCATCTCAATGGCTGAGCTCCTGTTAATGCTGTTAGGTTGCGCCGCACTAATCCCCAGCATAACAAACATCGCATTTGACAGCAAATTTAATATTTTTTTTGAGGACAATAAGCAGCATCACGTTGGGTGCGTCTCCTCAAATCCAGCGTTAGGGTCCTCCCGACATGATTTATCTTCACAAACGGTAGTCGGGTGAGTCGTGTATCAACCGGCATTTCTAGATATAGTCTCGAAGCAGTATAATATTGTGTTCTTTTCATGTTTGTGTGAATAGATCTGTCGTGAATCGAGTTGACATTAACATTTGTCGGCGTTTGAATGACGTCTTGACGTAATATTGAGTCTTTTCTGTGTCCTTGGGTGTCCTTGGATGCAAATAACCTCTACGCCTCTTGCTTCCTACGTAAAATGCATATTTCCATGGTCAAATATTTGAATATATATTATCTTCCTAGTCGTATTCAAACCATATGTTTGAGGCTTGTTATGCCTCACAAGTGGATGATGTTATTTGTTTCATCAAATATGCCACTAGATGTCGCTGTTGGCCCAGAAATGGCTTATTTTAGTCCAATCAGTGGCGGTCCAAGTCGATTTAAAAGACACTGATTAGATTTGGACATTACTTTTTATTTTAAATGAATCATGATCCAATAAAGATACAGAAGTATATGATTATTAATAATCAATTGTTTTGTTTTTACTTGGTTCTGAATAAATACAATTGTTCATTCTACACATATATGTTATTGTGGGATGCTTTACTAGCTGCAATAACATGTCCTCTTCTTCTTCTTCATTAAAGGATAATTATTTCAAATCCTTCCCGTTTGTGTGGCCCACCCACCAACAAGGCTCATCATGCTGCGAGAGAGCTCCAAGGCGTGGAGCAACGGCTCTGAGGCCTACAGCAGCGACCCGGATGAGGAGGAAGAAGAAGAGGACATGGTTTTTGGGGAGAACGACCAAGACGTTGTCGGCGAGGAGATGATGGACCTGAGCGACCTGCCCACTGCGCTGTTTGCGTGTGGCGTCCACGAGACGGTGTTCGAAGATGACGTGGACAGGGTGAGTCACATGATAGCTCCCTTACTAAATTTGGGTCATTGCACTTACTTTATGTTGAATTAAAAAAAAAAAAAAAACTTTTCTACCCTTTTACCAATGATGCCGTTGTAATGATCGGCATGCTTCTCATCACTCAACTTAAGTAAGCACTCAGTCCAACACAAGTCCTCTCTGATTGCACTTTAGCAACTCTTCTCTGCACGCTTTCTTTGATCCCATCTTTACATATTTATGGGCAAAAAAAAAAAAAAATCCCTTTAAACCAATCGCTCATTTTGTCGGTCTGCCGTTTTGCCTCCCCTTTCCTCTGCCTCATTACGATTCCAACCGCCTCTTTTTAAGTGGAAATGCCACCCTCGCACCCTTCAGTCGGAGCGTGTCAATGGATTTCTCTCCTCCGTGCGGTTCAATTAAGCCAGGCGCGCTATAAATAGACATTTTGACATTTGTTTTCAACTTTTCAAAATGAGGACGGGATGCTTTGGAAAGGGAAGAGAAATCACAGCACCGACTGGTTATTCTTATTAGGCTGGTTTTGTTGTTGTTGTTGTTGTGTCTGTGCCAATTGATTGTGCGAGCACATAAACACACAAGGACAGACAGCATGTGGTCGTTTTACAGCCAGAGTGGGGAACCCACATACGGCCCCTCGAGAGCATTTGATGCCAGGCGCCATGAAAATTTCCAAAACAAACCATCTAAAGGGCACATTATGCAAAATTCACTTTTTAATTGCTTCCTCCCACATTCCCAAAATGTGCATGTTATGAAGACATTTTTTTTTTTACACTAAATCCACTTAATGCAACTTTTTCCCATTAGTGTCAATGTGTATATTTTTTTTCATCAGTTTTGCACTGTGATCACTAAAATAAGAAAGGTACATCTGACTGGCATCAAAGCAATCTATATTTTTTTGTTTGTCTTTGAGTGCCTACATTTTTTTCCTTCTCATGTGCTTTTGCCGGAGGACAGGCTGCTTTTGTGATCACACACTGTGTGCTTCCTTACAAAAGAGGAGGAAAGAAGCAGGCAGCCGTAAGATAGGATAAGATGCTCTTGGCTGGCTTTCTTCAGAGTAAACTAAAAGAGGATTTTTTTTTTTTTCTGCTTTGTTCACCTAACTGTATGAAAGACGGAGAGGCTCGTTTGAACTGAGATCTTTGTCCATCGTATGATGGATGCGTGTTTGAGATGGACAAATTAGAGTCTGTAGAGGGGAAAGGTCAGCTTGGCCATTACACTGTCACTTTGTCCCTGGCACTGATCGCTCAGTGGACATGAGGGCCAATCACTGCAGGGAAATGCTGGAGCTGCTTGGAGAGCTCTTCAGTCTGCGCCGGTGCAATCAAGCACAATGACTTAAAGAGTCCATATTGGCAAAATGGCCACAAAGATGATGCGTGACCATCCCATAAAAACAAGTTCAAATATATTTTTCTTATATAAACGTCGTTTGTTTTTGTCCGCCCCCCCCTATGTGATGTCATTTTACATTTCCGCTTTTTTATATGGCATGTTTGCATCTGTCAGACTGCTGGCCTTGGGGATAGAAGGTGTTGATGGTTTGCAACGTACATGAGGGAGCGTGGTGCTCTACAACTGAAGGTCAGACATGAGCGAACGCCGCTGCTCCCGTTGTAGCTTCAATATTACAACGCAAACATCCTAATGTTCTTGCATCCAAGCTTAAGAGTGTCAAGGAAATGATGTCTGCTCTCCGGGAGCGATTATAATCCGTCTTGTGCACGGTCGCCTCCAGAAAAAGAGACAGCTCACCTCTCCACCCACCCGGCATCTCGCTGGCGACACAGCGGGTGATTATAAAATCGTACGATTCAAAAATGTCACGTAAGCCTCTGTGTGCAGTTCTATTTAAATCAGGATTGTTCCGCCGCCGCCGCCGCCGCTCAATCGGCTCTAAAAAAAGATTCGCTCCGTGGGCGTGTTCAAGAATAGAACATCGCAGTAAACCAACTTGGGAGTTGCATAAGGCACCCGGACTATTTGTATGCGAGAGGATCCGTGAAGTTGATCAGTTTGTGTTCAGGCCACGTTGAATGACTTCACGGCGCTTATTCATGCTTAACGCCCCCGTTCAACTGCGGCTCAAGTGGGCGTGTTTGGAAAACTCGAGCGTACATTCCGAATCTCGCGTCTTTGTTTGCTTCCCTTTCCCAAAATGACATCCATCTCTCACAAAGTGGACGCCGAAGCATCTCAGACAGCCTCGGGTCCATTTCTAACCTCTTTTTTTTTTTCCCCTCCTGCTTTCTTGTTATGTCTGGCTTTCTTAGCCTGACCTGTTTGGAGCTTTGACCCAATTTAGTTTTGATTTTTAAGGAATCAGTGGACGAGACAGCCCCTCCTTATCTTCTGTCCGTCCAAGTCACACAATGATGCCGGCTCATCCTCACTGCCCCTAAGCTGTTGTGCTGGGTTAAAACAGCTGCTGTTGCCACATCTCACCCGATGTGAAAACAAAAACGTTTAGAATATTCATTCAATTCTTTTAACCATTTGAATGTCATATGACACTCGGATATTTGTAGTGTTATTTTTTGTCTTGCACCTTCCAGGACCTCTGTCTGTATTATTTTCCACCCTCACACCTTTCATATAGCTCTTCTGTCTTTCTCACCCATGCGGGTGTTTCATTCTGGCCCGTTATCTAACCCCCCTTCATCCCCGCAGCTGCCTTGAACGTGCACTGCTTGCTTTATAAATAGCTTGGCCTAGATTAGAGCAGCCGCATCGGCGCTGGCACCACGCAGGAGCCGGTTTGGCACCCCGCTTGGCATAACCGTGTTTACGTATGTGTGTGTACATGCAAGGCCGGCTTGCGAATGACATGACATTGACGCCTGCGCTGCGCTAATGCGGCGTGATTCTCCACTGCATTTGCAATGTCAGACATCTATTTCGGGGATGAGCCTTGAGTGCGTCCGGAATCCATCAGCACTTACTTTACATGCTAGGTGGCTAACTCTCGTAACGTTACAAATTTGAACTCGGTGTGCCCTCATGTGTGGAATACGACTCAAACTGCCTTGTACCCTTTGGCACTTGACTATTTCAGCTTGGGAACATGGCTGTACCTTTATGGCCTTGGGAAAGGTACAAACTGTTGCCTTGGACTGTAATCATTTTCTCACATTAGTGAAGAGTAAGCCTCGAGGGACAGAAATAAGTGCAGTTGAAGGGGAGGCTTCAACTATTAATTGCATTTTGTTATGAGGGTGGTCCGGGAACTAACTTGCATCTCAAAGCACAGAAAAAAAATTCAATATGCAGTGAAGGCAGTAAAAATGTAAACAACTTCACTCGTTATGTTCACAAGTATCAGTCGGGATACAAGTGCATCTCTAATGAGGACAGGCGCTATTGAAAATGGATGGATGGGGGGGGGTTATTTTTAATGAGTTCCTTAATGAGTGAAGTTTAAAATAGTATGGATTACTGTTTTTATTATTTGGGTGTCACATTTGTCCTCCCACAGTGCACCCTGCATGGACATAAATAGCCTCAGCACCTGCAGCTTTTATATTAATGGCTTAAAGGGGAATTAGCTGCCTCACTCGACGCTGCAATTATTACCAAACAAGCGATAGGGATGATGAGAGCGACGGAACCAAGACATTACGCAACCGAGCGGCTGTGGGATTTTTGTAATGACCCGTGCTGAACTGCGGCGGAAAGTGTCTCGCTTGTGATTTAGGAAAGAAGCGCCTCGCCGGTTGCTTTGTGAGTGACAGCGCCGTGGGATCGCACAATCCCCAGTTAACATCGCTGCTCGTCAAGTTTTTTAATTTAATGTTGTTTACCGTGCTTATCACCTGCACGGCCATAACATGCCCGTGCGAGCAAGCGGCTGACACTTATGTCATTTTGCTTTAATTCTGAGATACTATTACACTTCTGTACTTAATATCTGTTTATAATCCAAGGCACACATAATACAGCAACAAAGAATAATGAAAAGAGGGAACTTATGAAACATTCCAGGAACCTAATGACCTAGACACCCAGAATAGAACTGAAAATTGAGCTCCACCCACATTTAGTCCATCCTCGATCTGCGGGTTATGGTTGACCTCCGAGCTTGAGTGGCATCCATAAAACTTCTCACTTTCCTGCAATGCAGCATTAATACAAGCAAGACAAGGAGGTACACCTGAACAAGGCATGGAGAGAGCTGATTGGTTGACAAAAGGAAATAAAATTAGCATAAATATGACATCATATAAAACTATATGGCTTTTTAAATTTATTTCTATATTCTGGCATTCATCTTGTGGTGTCTTCTGGCTCTTTTTGGTGTGTTGGAATGCAAGGGTTAACATTGACGCACATGTAGCAACTGTCTTCTTTTTTTTTTTTGCCCCAAGTAGCTTTCTGACCCGACTTCCATTAATGTAAAAGAGGTGAAAAGAGCGGAATAAACCGGACTTTCTTTCTGCAGTGTCCCTCTGCGCGGTTCGCTTCACTAGTGGCGTAAACGTGAGCTGGCTGATGACGTCAATGTGGTACTGAAGGGAGAAGAGGAGGAGGGAGGGGGGGCGGGGGGTCTGTGCTGCAGCATCACTCAGCAGCTCTCGTCCAGTCCACGTTCACGCGCTCTCTCAGTCAGCCTCGTGGACTTTAAAGTTGACCGACTGCAAGCTCGCGCGGAGCGCACACAGAGAGCCACTTCTTTTTTTTCTTTTTCTCACGCAAATCCCACACACGCGAGGGGAAATGCCATCGATAAATATGGAACTGGAGATGGTCACCATCATCGCCTGCGAGGTAGACGTCGAGGTGTTTACGTCACAGAAAATGCAGGTAGGCTTTTTTTGGGAAAGGGGGGGAGGTGATCTCCGTCGCGTGGAATGCGGACGTTGTGATGTAATTTTTTTTTTATCAATGGGTGCAAGCGGGTTACGCGCGGCGCGCACGTTGGAAGACGTGCGCGCTTAGTGTCTTTTAATGCGGTAATGAGGCGCTGATTAATGATGCGCCAATCGAGAGAATGCGCAGCGCAACCCGCGCGCTCTTGGAAGGTCGGCCGTGGGATGACTTGAGTCCAGGCGGGGACACATGCATGAAGTGATGGAGCAGATGAAGGCGCATTGTCCCTCCCCCCCTTAAACTTATCAGCATTGCAGGTGCACTTCTTTGAAATACAGTCATCGGCCACAATATTAGGTACACCTGCAATCTAGATGTAAAACAAATAAGGATCATTCTGAGTATTTCTTTCACAGCATTGTGTTGAGAGATGTTTCTAAATTTTTGTGTAAAGCTAAGGAAAATTTTAGAAAGGTGTGATGCAGTGCAGTCCAGAGTATAAGCGGAAAAATCAACATTGTTTTCAATGACTAGGTCGCTGATACTGTGGATCACAAGTTGGCATTTTGATACAAAAGACAATCTGAATGGACAGCAGTGGCGGGTTCGCCTCGCATCTCTGAGGTTCTGGGTTCGAATCTAGGCTCCTTCCTGTGCACACTTCCCCCCCCCAAACATGCATGTCACGTTCACCGAAGAGGTACGAATACGGTTGTGAATGCTGATGCCGTGTTGCTTTGTGAAAGTGCTGCAACTTTGTTGAGTTCTGTTTTTTTTTTTTGTGTGTTACTGCTCAAGTTGGCTATTTAAATGTTTTTTTTTGCAGCTCCTTGTCAGTCACGGAACAGTACGACAGTGCCCATTTGCTGAGTTTGTTTTTGTGGAATCCGTCGTCTGGTTTTTCTCCTATTATCAGAGTCGAATCACTTGAGTGTTTTCAATGGCCGGTGCTTGTCGGCCTGTCTGAAGCTGAAGTGTCGTTCTCTTCTAAAGCTTCCTGTCGGGCGATTCTTATCGCTCGACCTCTGCCATTGTGACCCTGAAAGAAAAAAGACGGACGTGCACAACAATTAAAAGAGCAGACGGAGAAGCGCTGACTTTCGAAAACGGCACAAAGAACACGGTTAATCCTGTTTTTTCTGCTACAGGGAGAAGGATAGAGTGCAAAAGTAGATTAAATTCAGTTGGTGTAATCTTGTTTTGTTTTTTTCCCTATATTATCACTTATCTGATGTCCCTGATCTCAAAAGATACGAAATAGCCAGACAAGCTCGGAAATAACGATTGCTGGACTGATGCTGGGTTATTTATACACGCTTTAGGCAAAGATTGAGCAGTGCCAGTCTCCTTGTAAAAAACCTTTTTTTTTCTAGAAGATTTAAATGTATCGTTTAGATTTTCTGGTCCGATTAAATTTGTGAGCTTAACCGTATTGTCTTTTCTCATTGGTCACAAAATTGGGAAAAAGACAAAGACTTGGTGTAAGGATTCAAGCTTTGGACATTTTTTTTCTTAAAATATTTATCTTTATGCTTTTTAGATTCCAACAACAGTTGAATCGTGGCTTTTTCACCGCGCCAGATTTCATTTGGAACCATACCCCGAGTTTAATTGCAAGCCTGACCAAATGAAGGACAAACAAACGCAAGTTTAATTACAACGGACAAAAGTGCCCTTGTGTGAATGTACCCTTTGTTGGAGGAAAAGCATCAAGCTCTTGGCTAGGTCCTCAGCTGGTTACATGAATAATGAGCCCAACAGAGATGCCAGTAGGTCGGCCCAATCATAGAAGAATAGACGTACAATTCTGCTGGGAGGCTTTCGGTCCACTTTGAGTCCACGCTGAGCAAAAACAAAGGCCGCATCGTTACCGTGAGGGTCAATGAGCTCGTTTTTTTGCGGCGGGCATTGTCACGTTTGTTTGTGTCCAAGCCGTCATCACCTGGAAAGTCTTTCTGGCATCAGCACAATGCAGCAGGACACAAAGTAAAGGTCACAGCATGAAGCGAATCCACGTTCACGCATATTAGAGCTTAATCCTCCATTCTGTTCTCTCCTGTTAATTACGCCTCGTTCCAATTAGGGAATACCAATTTGTCAAACCAGTATTTATTCGCTGAGTAACGGCTCTGCATTGTCATTAGCCGTGCTGGTTAGCGAACTGAAGCTAGTAGCTAGCCAGAGTGGTGCAAGCTAGCATAGCGCAGAGCCGTCTCAATTAGTAGCCAAGTAGCATGCTAGGCTAGGCTGATTTGAGCTTTTCCAACTCTTATGATATTAAGGCATTTTTGGCATAATCTAGAAAAATGATCATGTTTGGTCAGTTGAGTCTAAATTTGTACTTTTGGGCAAATTTGTGCCATCTAATGGAAATACCTTCAGAAGTCATAATACCATTTTTTTTTCATTATTACAATACTGGCCCTCTGTCGACTTTCCACCTGATGGAAAAAAAGTTTCCCCAATTCGGTTTTATTGGACTGCCTGCCCTATTATTCTTCCTTTCCTGTTTGTTTGAGTCATTAAATCACACACCAAATGGTTGTTTCTCTCGTTAAGTGCTTTCTTGCTGCCGCCCTGTCACTGAAACGTGTTCCTTTCCATTAAACAAGATCCAACGCAACAAGGTTGCCAATTTTATGACCTGTTGGCAAACAGCTGAGTCGTTTCAATCAAAAATAATTACCGCAGAGAATGCGTTGCCAGCGGTTACACCGGAAAAGTACAAACACAGTGACATGCTTATATACTGTTTGAAGAATTTTCCAGCGTTCCGCGTCACTTTCCACTTGTCCTAAGCTGTCTTTGTACGTAGGCGCATAAAAATACGTCGCGGCTTTTGTCGTAGCAAGGAACAATCTGATGACTAACGTGCTATTTATGCTTCAGCGGGATGTCTGACATGTTCTGGCTTTTGTCGTCTGGCCACCTTTTTGTCATCACCCCTTTCATTTGTGACTACGTCCAAAAAAACAAAACGTCAAGCTCCGCATCGTTTCATTGCGACGCTGCGACCATTCGGAAAATCTTCCCGTTCTCGTCGTGTAAGCGCACCATCAAATTGGAGGAGCTGCAACTGATTAAACTGCCACATCAAAACAACAAAAGCAGGCATTAAGATAACATAGGACGATAAAAACCACGGGAAAGAACGGGAGAATTACAGATTTTTGCCAAACAGCAGAATGTGTACTCATTCTCTGCTAACATTTCTCGCAATACGACAATTATATACAATATGTGTGTTAACAGTCAAGGCCAGACATTTTGTTTTTCATCCATCAAGGGTATTTAATTCCGAGCAGCAAGGTGACTATATTAATCCAAAGTCAACATCAATGTCAGAAGGTATCGATGCCGCTCGCAAATAGCCGCCATGGAGTGAAAGGACACTGGCAGGTCGCTCGGTCGTCACTGATTAAAACGTGAATTAGGTCACAATGTTAATATGATGCAGGAGCAGCAGGTGACCGCAGTCGCATGGAGGAGACTGCGGCCCGGATCAGGTTCCGCACTTTTCGGAAACCAGAGCCCGTTTTGGTAGGCTTGAACGATTCAAGGCCCGGAGAACTGCTGCGCCGTGTGGGGGGGCTCAGGTGCGTCTCGGCGGCCGGGCGGGTTGAGCCGAGCGGCTCACGTTGGCTTGAAACTTTAGAGACGTGTCGCGGCTCGGGTGACGGCGGAAGGTTAGCGCTTGCGCCCGTTAGCGTGATGTAAGACAAAGGACGAGACAAAGGTCGGGTTCCGCTGCCGTCGTCGTTTTTCTGTCGTGCAAAGTGTGACAAAATGATTTTGAATTCTTTTGTAATTACTGTTATATGATAACCGGGCATAAAAAGACAAACATCTTCCAGTAATTCCTTTCACACTGCAACCGAAGTGTTGTAAGAAAAATATGTGTGACACTCTGCGGCCTATAAGTGGTATTGACCAGGAAAACACAAAAAAAAAACTGAAAAAAAAAAATGACGACCAGATTGTCAGTAATACGATTAATGTCTCCCTAGTGCAGCAGTAATCTGATTTCATTCTTCCCATCTCGCACAGACCGTCCCAATGAGAACGTCAGCGTCGATACGGCTCGCCGCTCGGGGTATCGACCTCGCCGCAATAAAACACTCGGCCCATTTATCGGCCCCGCTGGTGCATTTGAAGCGATCACAAAACATTTGAATGCTCGTAGTGCATGGAGGCTGTCAACACTGATTAGAAAAGGAATGCAATGAGTCAAAATTACCCCATTACCTCACTTTCCGTTTGCTTCTTAAAGGTAATTAAAAAAATACGAAAAATACATTTTCATAATTATTTCACTGCCACGTTTTTTTTTGCGTACCCTTTCTTGACTCACCCTGAGGCTCTGTGACCTACATTGTTGGTTTTCACCCACATCTCAATGAGGCTCTGGATTAGACGGCGCTAAATCCACGCACGTGTCGCAGATGACTGATTTGCCAAAGCATGGGGGGGGGGGGGGGGGGAACACGGATAAATCCTCTATATGTCCCAATTAGGCTTTGTTAATCTCGTCGTACCAAATGGTGCAATTCCAACGGAAATGTGGATTACAGTCGAGGATTTAAGCGAGTTTACGTGGTGAAGAATATCGAATATTCAGCATAGTGCTGCTTTATAGTTTCTCACTCATTTTGGTATTTGTTTATTGTAATAAAGATTAAAAACGGGACCTTAAAAACAAAAAAGATCGGATATTAAATCACAATATGGAGATTTGGTAACGGAGGACCCGCTCTAACATCTTCTTTGTGGTTACGTGAATTTGGGTTTGTGTTTCCGGAAAGGTGTTTGTCAGTGAACCCGACACACGTTGGAAACCCGACGCCGGCTTTCCATAAGAACGCTCGCAAAGCGTGATCTTACCTTGCACTTATTTCAACCACTTGATTGATCCATTAGCTTGGAGACTGTGAGGTCACTGTCTGCAACAAAATGAGATCCCCCAAATTGACAGCCACTAGATTAAATGTACCGTGTCTCAGCCTCGCCTTAATCCCGCTTTCACGTTTTGTTATGATGTCGTCAGATATGAAACCTTGTCACCGCGCCCCAATAAACCTGTTTGGACCCCTCAGTTGATTGAGTGTCAGAAGAGCGCCAACGTTGTGAGTCATGCGCGATGAAAAGCTTTCCATTACTGCCAGCGACATAACTGGCTCGTTACCCGGAGGGGCCAATGTGTTGACGGATGGCTCGCCGGGGTCATGTTTTAGTGACCTCATTTGACTTTTTATGAGCTGCATTCACAGAGCCAACGTGCTGCTGTTTTATTTGATTTGTTTTTATTTATTTGTATTTATTTTTTAATTTTTTTTCAAATTTATTAATTTTATTTTTATTAACACAGGAAGGAGTGCACGCAGAAGACCCAAATTCGAACCTGTGTTTTCTGCCTTTGAGGCAGCCTGGTTAGCCATTAATCCCGCTGTGCGTAAAATGAAATTACGTGCATGTAATAACGTATTTTATCAAATAATACACGGTTAAAAGAGAAAAAAAAAAAAATCTATTGCGGAATAAATCGTTCTGCCAAAACGAAACAAACGAATGCCCTTAGCAAGAAAAATGAAAGTAGAGACCCGTCAAGCTTAATCAAAACAAATCGAGACTCGAGTTTGTGAACGTGCAGTTTTACACATTTGAGCTAGTTTTTGCAGCAGCGTGTTTGAGTTAGATTGAGTGACATGAGCTGGGGAATTAATGACTAATCTCTGGGAAAAATTTGAAATGCCATCACGTTTCCAAACTGATGTCATTTGAGGTGACACATTGCTGCCTGGACAAGCTGCAACAGCGGGTGTCTCTCACCGTCCCATAGCCGTCGTCACGTTGGTCTTTGGGAATTCATCCCGTCCGTGAAAGCCTTGCTTGTTACGTAAAGGTGACTCAGAAAGGCATGCGCTCAGCGCTATTGACAATCCTGGCAGCTTCCATCTCGCCAGTTTGTTTGACATCTTGTCCTCACACCCTGTCAAGGTGGAAGGAAATGTGAAAAGTTCCAAATCCTTCTGGAAAAGCCTACGAGAAGATCTGAAATTTATTGGGTGTTGATTTGAAGCACATTGAAAATGTGTGCTAGTTTAAATGTGATTTATTATTTCTGAATCCCAAGTGCAATCACTTTATCTCAGTTGATTATTTTGACTTCCCCTCAAAAAGAGTGCCTTTATTTATTTTATTACGAATCATATTTGCCAGGCAGTTGGGATACTTGTGAAAAGTAGGACATGCTGTTCTCACCAGATTCACCCAATGTCCCGCCGCTAAGAGCAGCAGGTGCCACATCATGTTGTTCAGCTGCCGGGTTTCACTTGCGTACAAATACAAGGCTCAAAATAAAAATAAAAATCCTTTGAAGAGTAATTTTTGCTAATTAATCATGTCATTGGTGGAGCAATTAATTTTTTGTAGGCCCCAGGCACCCAAAGTAAGTAAAAATATAACAAATGAACAATATTTGTTGGGTTCACCAAAAACACTGGTTTCTCAACTAAGAGCAGAGAAAACAAACTTTACCGGAATTTTACCGAACCTCTTTTTTGTCCAGCTATTGAAAAAGTACTTGATCAATACACAGTGGCAGTAAACGGTTGGATTTCAGTCACATCAAGCCAGGAGAGTATGCAACACGACGCCCCCCGTCTCTCCTTTTCATCGCCGCCGTCCCTCAGGATGCCTCGCGCGTTGTGATCACATGAATTAGTGATCGGCACGCTCACTTGTTGCGAGCCGCTTGTGTTTCTCAGAGTTAATAAGACCCGTTTTATGATGGGTCATGATTGTCGAGCTTGGCCCACCTCGCCCTTTGTGCCAAAACATCCATTTAGCTTGACAGGGTGCATCGTTTATCACTAATCACATGCGGCATCTCATGACTCATGCTGGTACTCATGTAACATTGCGGATAAGAGCTTAAGTGGGCTTCGGGCCGAGCCGGCACACCTTTGTTGAGCTAATTATAAGTGGCGATGTAAATAGTTTGTATCGCCGCTTGAAATCGTGCTTAGAAACAATTGTCATATATCATAGCAGAAAGAGGAAGTCAACCTCCCAATTTTTTTCCTAATATGTTCTGTGCAGTCCAAATAGTCGAAAAGGCTGATGAATGTTTTGTTTGTGGACTATGAATTAAAGTCCACCAGTTTGTATCCGTCTATTTTTCGCTACTCGCTGTCAACTGAAAATGACATCACAGTAGCCAACCAATCACGGCTCACCGGTTTTCTGTTTGTGAGAAAAGCAAGCAATGTTTTTTCATGACCATGCGCTTGCTATCCACAGCTTGCTGAATCATTACACGCACTGCGGGTGTCAGACGTAGTGGTGTGATTCTTTTTCTTTTTTTTTCTTTTTTTTTCTTTTTTCCGGCAGGCGACATTTCGGAGCCGTCTCAGAGCTGTTTTTCAAAGTGGCCAACTGATACGCTGACATTTCACTGCTGCCTTCATGTGTTATCTGCTCAATGTGTTTGTGTTAGAATGGTGATTAGGAAGTGTCTCTTAGTGGTTATTCAGTTTAAATCTGTCTTTTAAAAGGTGTGGATCGTGATTTATTAATCAATACGACCATCAATCTGTAATAGAAATTCAATTCAATTATGAGTTGGTGTTTTCACAATTTTTTTTCACCATATTAGTGGCTAATTTTCTTTTTGACAAGGATGTCGCTTTGTAAGCGATAACCCTTACTGAAAAAAGAAATCTTGATATCCGCCGGCGGATATTGTGAGTTTCGTCGGGTTGTGATGAATTCCCGGAGAACTATTTTCAGTTTGTGTGGAGACTGAAGGGACTGACTGACTCTCCGCGATAGAGCGCATTTAATTAAGATTAAAGTCAAGATTCCACACAGCAGCTGGAGGAGAAAACAAACGGGAGCGACACGGACCACCTCCGGGTCATCTCCATCCACCTGAGTGCATTTAAACAGGAAATGAAAGCCAGTTAACTGAATGTGCCTTAAACGGCAGACCAAATTATCTCATTTTGTGAGACATCTCTGCAGGGAACCAAAGCACCGGCGGCAAATTTCACTTTCTAATTTTTTTTTTTTGGGGTGGCTGTGATGGGAAAAGGTTGTTTGGGACAACAAGAGAAACGTCGCTGATTCGTTGCAGGCGATTCGGCCTCCCAGCGGCGACTTCTCTGTCGCCCTCCCGCTGAGCTTCCTGATTGAGTTCTTAGCCAAGCGGGTGTCTGCTGAAAAGAACACATACATCGAATATATCAGGAAACGGCATTGGGATTGCAAAAGTGACAGGAAACTGGAAATCACATTACTGGATGAGCAGGAAAGAAAATGAAGGCAAGGCCGCAAAAGTCACGTCTGAGTCTCAGACAGCGGCGCTGATGAATCACTGAACAATATTAGCTCAGTCTCAGGGAAAGACGATACGAAACAACTTATGTAAATAGCACAACGCGTGGTGGAAAAATCCATACTTTAAATATTTTTTTTTGTTTTTGCAGGAGAGATTTGAGGCAGCGTTTCGGATCTACGACGAGCAGGTCACCTTCCAGTTGTTCAAAAGTTTCCGGAGAGTCCGGATCAACTTCGGCACCCCCGAAGCAGCCGCCCGGGCTCGCATCGAGCTGCACGAATCCGAGTTCAACGGCCGCAAACTCAAACTCTACTTTGCCCAGGTGAGCTCCAGCTGAGACACGTCGCTCGAGAAAAACGTTGTAGGGGTGTAACAAGCAGGGCCACGTCATCTGTCATCAAACGACTTGTTATGGCCGCCGCTGCTGCGGATCTCGGCGTGTAATTCTAAGAGGATGAAGCGTTTTGGAGCAGAGACAATTTGTTGTTACAGCTAATAAAATGGCAGCAGTGAGATAAAAATGGTCATAAGACTGAAATCGAAAGTGGCATCACTCGGTTGTCATCATTGCCAGGTCCAAAATGGCGAGGAGGACATCGACAAATCCTACCTGGCTCCCCCGCAGCCCGTCAAACAGTTCCTGATCTCGCCGCCCGCCTCGCCGCCCGTGGGCTGGAGTCAGAGCGAGGACGCCACGCCGGTCATCAACTACGACCTGCTCTGCGCAGTCGCCAAGCTGGGACCCGGTGAGGAGTCGTTAACGCGGCGGCCGTTTTCGGCGTGAAATCGTTTGATCTGAAGCAGGCCTCGTTTGGAATGTCAGCACAATACGAGACATGAGTCACATTTCGGATAACAACCTTTACGAGAAATGCCAGCAAGCACAAAGGAAAGCTTCTCTGTGCTTATCTGTTATTACTCTTTCATTTCCGTTATCAGCTAAACATTTTTAAAAATGTCATCACATGGAAGGTCCCTCCAAAGACACTCTTTGGACAATGGCGTTGCTCTGTTACCATGGCAACACGGGGAGTCAGGAAGTGGCTTCCCTTTCACAGTCCAGTCAGGTGTCAGGTTTGAGCCCACGGCGCATTAGCGCCCTCTGTTGGCTCAATGTGGTGATGACACATTGTTGTCCTTCAGGGCCAATTTCCTCTGTCTCATCTTATCGCCGTGGTAACTGCGATGCAATCTGGAGAGTGTTTTTGTTCATCCTGAGTCACCTGTGCTTGTCACATCAGATTGAAAACGCACTTTCATATTATTTCATATTGTCCAAAGTGATGATATTGAACATTATTATTGGTAGTGTGCTGAGTTCATACCATAATGCAAAGCTACGTTATTTTGATTTTGCAAATAGTGGCACAGTTTTATTGTGCTAATGAGTTAATCAGTCACATTTTTAGCAATTGCAGCCTATTTATAAAATGATAAAATGAAATAAAATAAATTAAATAAATTAAATAAATTAAATAAATTAAATAAATTAAATAAATTAAATAAATTAAATAAATTAAATAAATTAAATAAATTCTCTGTAACAGGTGAGAAGTATGAGCTGCACGCTGGCACGGAGTCCACTCCAAGCGTGGTGGTGCACGTGTGCGAGAGCGAGACAGAAGATGACGAAGCGGTGAGGCCCAAGCAGGAAATTGTGCAAACCAGACGTCCCGACGGCCCACCGAAGGTCTTCAACTAGATCCCGCCACCTGCTCCTACAGGCCGTTGTTGACCTGCAACACAACACGCCCTCTCTCTCTTACTCTCTCTGTCACTCTCTCTCTCTCGCCCTCATCGTTGCACTCACAGAGAGCGCCGCCGCCATCATTCCAGCTCAAAAACAGACAAACATTGCTCCAGTTTTTGTGGGACAGCGGATGAGGCGGCTCAGTGGGACTGCAAGAGGACAAACACACACATACACATGCTCACCACATTCTTGTGGTAGCGCACCTTTGATTCCGCCATGGACACACACACACACGCGCACACACAAACACGCTCGTCACGCGCATCGCTAGTCCAGTTAGCGTGTTAGCCCCCCCGCCCACATACTTCATTTAGCAATGACGTGTGTTTCGGGGGTTATTTGCACTTTTTTTTTTGCTCCTTTTTTCCACTCATGTTCATATCAACTCGCATCAGGATGCATGTATATAATCTACGGCGTGAAACAATACTAATAAAGTGAATATTTAATGTCACACACATTGCACGGAGCGCCATATGTGACTAACAAAAAAAAAGTTATGGCGGCTGACTATCTCTCCCGTTTTTTTTAGTTTCATTTAACAATTAGATGTGTGTTCTTATTGTGCACTTTTTGCATGCTTAAGACGCAGACGTTTGGTTTTGTGTTTGCATGCACAACTCAAAATGGCGTCATTTTCTTCTCCTTTATTTGACTTTTTCACACTCCTTCCACGTTGTTGACATTTTCTAACGTTCATTCAGGCCGTGAGTCCTTTTTGCAAGGAGAAATGCGTCCTCCCGCTTTTCCGTCCGGCTTGTACATAGCGCTTGGTGGTTGTAGACGTTTTTTGTAGTCCAAGAGGGAAAGCTGCCTGATGAGATGTCACAAAGCATTCTCACGTATTTCCTTCAACAAAAGACAATGACAGTAAATGCGTACTGTCACTGAATGCATATTTGCCCATACAACTTAAGCATTAGCTTTAGCATCCGTCTTAGCCTTGTATCGTTTTGTTTTACGGAATCACGTCTTCTCCGTGTCCGCTATTTTTGTCGGCTGATGCTAAGTGAACTGTATAAGATTACCGCTAACTGTATTTTTGGAGGAGCAGTCGAAAGAACAAGTGGCACCGCTAACCATGTAGTTAGCAACTGAACTGTGGCTAATGTGGCGTGTGATTCATGGTTGCCATTTGTATTCATTCCACTAAGCACTGTAAGTGCAGTAAGCATACACATACCGTTCCCCCCCCCCCCCCTAAATTCGGCATGCTCGTACCCTGATTCAAATGTTAACAGCAGCATCAGTGCGAGCGTACGAGCTAACCATGTTCATCTAATGTTTGCACGTTTGCCAATATTCGTGAAACACATTTACGGCCCGCAGTCCGTAGGTTGCCCACCCTATCATCACATTTTAGATGGTCAGATTGAGCTTTTTAGTAAACGAAAAGATGCATGACAGCACTTTAACTCTATCTTTGTGAGCGTCTCCTTTGCACCAGTTAGGAACTTTTGTTCATCTGACACCTTAACTGGCCTTGTGGCGCTGTTTTTTTTTTTTTTTTTCTCTCCATCTCCTTGTGTGACAACATCATGGCTTATTTTCCATTCATCCTCTTAGTCAAGATATGTGACAGCAAAACAGAAAGCAGCTCAAAGGGCCAGCGACGTGATGACTTTTTTGTACTCTTTGTGCTCACAGATGTGTGTGTACGTGTATATTTTTGTACATATGCCAAATTTTTATGTTGCTGAGGCGCAGTCCCAGCACTTTGCGCACGCTCGCGCTTTGTCACGGCTTCTCTCGGACGATGTTGACAATGAAGAAGTGCAATGATCATTTCAGAGACACAATAATTAGTTTGTCACTACGTTATTGTTTATTTTATTTTTTTGGGTTGAATATTTTGGCTGATGTGACTAATATGTCTTGTACGGTTGGAATATCCAGAGAACAAAGTAGCAAAAATGAGCAATAATTTACAGTTGTTATAATACCGGTATGTGTGTTTTCGTGTTCTTTCTCTCTTAACGGTATCTGCTTCTATTTGTGTAGTATTGTTTCACTTAGAGAACATACATAAATACTTCTTCTTAAAAGCCACGTCTCGTGTCGTTTATAATTACCCCGATGTATGTTTAATCTGCTTTATGACTCTAAATCGACCCGGATGTTTGTCTAAAGGTGTAAAGGTTGACTACCACAATCTTTTTTTCTTTTCTAAGAAGTATCATGTGATTGTCTTCGTGGCATTTACTTTACGACTGCAAAGGAAAACTGCTCCCGTTTATCAAGATGTGCTACAGTGACTTCTTTTGTGGAGTGAAAGTTGAGCTCCATGCAGGTTTTTAATCTATGCTCTTCTTATGTAAGACTGCCACAGTGACATGGGAACACCTGGGAATGTTGAACAATGTGTTCACTTCAAACTTGCTCAGAAAAAAAAAAAAGCTGCCTTAAGAGACCGAGTGATTTGTTGGCAACGTTTGGAGGGGGGGGTTACCAGAGATAAAATTTTAAGACACTTCCAGAACTGTGACCAAGTCTAACACACCTTTTATTTCATACTACATTTCATTGTAGTTAATTTTTAACCACTCGTGTAAGGACAGCTGGATTTGTGATAGGCTTAATGAAAACCAGGTCAACCTGAATGGCACTCAATGGTGTTGAGCTTTAAAACCTGCCGAAAATCGATGATGGTTGTTTTAAATCCAAATTAACACCACACAATAGAACAAGTCATATGTTCTGCTTGTAATGCATATCTTTATTTTTGTTAGAAAAATGTTATTTTCTTCATTCTATCGTTTTTTTTTAATTAATTGACCGATTAATCGATTAGCAAAATTGTATTCATCCAAATATAGTAATCGACATCTGCCTCAAAGAAATTTCAAATTGGTTGGTCCCTAATTTCTCATCAAAATTGCAAGACACAATAGTTACAATAATGCAAGTAGCGGTCTTTTGTGCATCCTTAGTAGAAGTATTATGAATGGGAAATCGTGATAATAATGGAGTTTAATGTTTCATTCAGGCACACCCAGGCGTGAGACTTCCCGCTGATTCCACCACTAGCGTGGCTCCTATTGTTTTTTTTTTTATCAGGCACGCCTCAAAGCTGAGCAGGAGGACCTGAAAAACCAGGTGCCTTCCTCAGATTACGACCGTCAGTCCCAGCATACCAAGTAAGAAACCTCCTCTTACTCACTCCAACACAGAAAGTGAGAACAGCATCCCGCTTGTTTTCAAACTCTTATCCCGCCGCTGTCTTTCGTGAGACAGGAGACTGAGGAGGCGATGATGGGCACTCTCTGACTTGGGATAGGACTTCACTCCTTTATACTTCACTATGCTCTCCTGTGTCCAGTGATTTTGAGAAAGGGGAGGGTGAGGTGGCGAGACGTGCGGTCCTCATCCTTCCACCTGGAGAAACCTCGGGCTGATATCACAGCAGAACGTCGGTGGTAAGTTCCATATTCTTTGCTGATTGGTCATATATTGTTTATCCTCTGCGAGGATCTAAACCATCTACACTGTACAGACTGTATGTCTTATAATATTTTTATACGTTTTATACATTAAATAGAAGCTTCTGTATGCAGCCCCTGGAATGTAACATTTGGTATGTGCTGCTTTAGAAGGATTTTATATTATTATGTTATTAGGATTTATATAGGTTTTATATTCCCACCCAATATTTGGTAAGGAACAGCAAAACGAGCTCTCGGTATAGTATTCTGAATAATAATGATAAAATAAACTTTGAATTAAGCAGGTGTTAATTGCATTGATGTCATTTGCAGGCGTACCAATTGTAGTGTCCAACATATTAAGGGTGAAGGTTGTAAAGTATTTTTTTGCATTTAAATCTCAAGTCTGTCAGAGATTAATCACGTGAAATCTCTTTCAAACTATATATCTGGACATAAGTGTGCAGCGTCACCTGTCAACACTGTGTACTTGCGTGTGAGAGAATGTCTGAGTGAGCAGGTGTCCTCCGCTTGTCAGTCAATTCACACTTTTTCATTTATCATGAAAGGTTGTGATTACTACCTAATTGTGCTAAAGGGGATTTTTTTGTTGCCTCTGCAGGTTCACGCTGAAAATGCAAAATTCAACCGCCTCACCTGAAAGCAACACGACGTCACCTTCCATCATTACCAAATCCAAAGAGCAAATCCTCATCCAAAGTGAGAGTTTTCCCACGATGCATTTCAACGTATCCACGTCGTGCCGCTAAAATCACATTTGTTTGTTTTTTTCCCAGGTTCTGGTGCTATGATCGCTGTCATTGTCATCGGTATTATTGTTCTACTCACCATTCTTCTCTTCATCTTGAAGACGTACAACAAGTAAGGCTGCATTCCGTGGAAATGTTGCGAAGCAGCTATAGGAAATTATTACAAACACAAATTAATGATAGGTTCGAGAAGACAGACAGACAGACGGAGGAGACATTTTGTTGTCTCTTTTAGTTTCCTATAGAAAGCTATAGAAATAGGTCCCAGAAAACAACAAACTCATTTTATTAGCTTGTTTCAGGTTTTTAGGTTTCTCAATTTTGGTTTTAATTATTTCATTAGTCCTTGTTAACTAAAATAACCCTACTGGACACTCGTAAATTGAGGCACCACTGTTTATTGAAAACATACAGTACCGTAATTTTCGGACTATAAGTCGCACCGGAGTATAAGTCGCACCAGCCATAAAATGCCCAAAAAAGTGAAAAAAAAACATATATATGTATATAAGTCGCTCCTGAGTATAAGTCGCCCCCCCACCCAAACTATGAAAAAAAACGCGACTTATAGTCCGAAAATTACGGTATGTTTTGTCTTCATGTGGAAATGTCGTCCTTATTTTTTTTATTTATTGTGGAATCAGGCGGACTCACCCATCCCGACTCCTGGGGTCCAACGGGGGCTCCAAACCCCAAAAGAAGACATCGCAACCTACGGTTCCAATCATTCCCATGGGCCAAGTCGGCTCCGTGTCAGGCAACACCCCCTATTCGAACTCTGACTCATCATCATGGACCAGAACGGAATTGAACTCTGCAGACCGCATAGAAGAAATGAGCACAGCTACAGCGGTTAGCGTCCATGATACTTCAGGGAATACGTGACATCCACTAAAAATATTGACTGACACACCTGCCTCTATAGATGGGATCTTGTGGAAACATGACCTTTTTATGGTTAATCTGAGACTAAATGTGAACAAAAGACACTACAAGAGGATGTGAAGTGAGGCGTTCTTTTGTCAAAGTAGTCAGTGTTTGTGTTTGCACTACCATTCCACACTTTATTTCTCACCTGTATCTGTTTGCCCGCATTTTTTTATTTTGTAAAACATACTGATGTCAACCAATTTTGCACTTAACATTTCATCCATAATTGTAGTGTTTGTTGTCTTTAGATGATATTGGAAATGAATAAAACTGAAACTGGATGTTCTGGCATGGCTTGCTGTTTGAGCTGATGATGGAAAGAGTGTATGTGTGAGTAAATTGAGGTAATATTAAATGAATTTATATAATTTCCGTGATGTTTTTGTCATACTTTTTTTTTAATTAATTTGAACAAATTTGAGCAAATCTGATAGTACATACTGATTTTCAAACAACAGTGTCAAACAATACAATATATATTTTTGCGCAGTGTATTTTTTAAATCATTATTTACTCCTTGCAACTGTGTTACTTTCTTTGTAAGTGCAGTGTTGTTTGAAGTAGTCATGATATATGTATAGCTAAATATTTCTCTAAAATTTAAAGAAATGATTGATGGTAGAGAAATCTGTGTTATGACGCCCCCTAACGTTGAAAGGCACAACGACAGGGGAGCGTTCAAGAAGCGTAATATCTGGGATCTGAACATACCGAATAAATTGAGAAATAGAATACTTAAATTTTCTGCTGTTTAATATAATAAGTCGTTTTGAAACAAATAATAGCACTGAATTGAATTTTAATGAACTTTCAACCCTTGTGCGAGTGTGACTAAATTTAACGAACTTTACGGTAGGGGTCTTGAACGCAACTCGCCATCAGTATGTCAGGTTCATAATGGTGACCGTAGGTAAGCGGCTAACTCATTTTACTTTTCGAAATGTCTCCGCGCGAATATAACCCGAGTTATACGTAGGTATTATTTCAACTGTAATATTTATGAGATAATTAAATCAATAATATTCTGTTTAACGTTGTTAAATTAATTACCGGCTAATTATATACCAGCTAACGTCTTAGCCTTCATGCTAAGGAAGTTAGCATCCTCCGCCGGAACTCATCAATTCATGTCTAGTGACAAAATGTAACAAGAATAATTAAACAATTTCGTATTTAAATGACCTAAGGTGTGTTGTACATTAGTGGAAGTGCTGAGCCTCCTTTTGGTTTCCGTGCTGTGGGGCTGCACCAACCCTTTCCTGAAGAAAGCCACTGAAGGTATCGAACATGTGTCCAAATCCGGCAAAGTTGCTCAGTTTCTTGCTGAGCTCAAGTTTCTCTTCCTTAATGTCAAGGTAACACACTTTCATTTCTCTCTCTTTCTCTCTCAATTTTATAATAACATAAATGCCCCTCCATCTTTTCCCATTGTCAGTATCTCATCCCTTTTGTCCTAAACCAGAGTGGTTCTTTGGTTTACTATTATACCCTTTCTACAGCAGGTGAGACATTATACTGTTTTTGTTGTTGTTGTTGTTGTTGTTGTGTATTTAATTTGAGGTTAAAGTCATAATTTTGTTGGAATAATTGATATCATTTAATTTTCATTCATTCATTCAAAGATACATTTAGCTGTTATTTAGCTTCATCTTTTGGGGGGATATTTTAGCTATTATAATTAATATTCATTTTCGCTATTCAGATTTGTCCTTGGCTGTCCTTGTGTCCAACTCTCTCACATTTCTGTGGACTCTGCTCACTGGCAAGCTGCTGGGCGAACATTTTGGAGGCAAACGTGAGTACAGTCTAATCGTGATGCATTAGTTTGCTTTTCCAAACTTCATCAGCCTTGTTCAAACTTCTTTATCTTTATCTATTTGTGTCTTTTCAGAGGCTGTTGCCGGAATGTTCCTCACTATGGTTGGGGTCACTTTGTGTATCATAGGCTCCATGGATGGTGTTGGCACACAGGCTCAGTCCTGATGACCTTCCAGAATGTATAAAAGCTGGGATGGGACGACCGCTTTCTAGTGAAATGCAAATCGAAACGGAATCTGTGCCTATCCTAAGATCATCGCCTCAATTTATCTGTGGTACGTTAAAATAAGCTATTCCTTTATTTGTCCACATGATGAAATTCCAGAGAGATGACATGAAAGGTATTTACTTAATGTTGAGGAAAAAAAGTGCCCTTTTTCAACTTAGTTGATGTCGGTCAAAATGAGGTCACTGTCCGTTCATCAAGGTAGTTTGCATTCGAGCAGCGTGCCCAACCAGAACCATACTTCTAAGCCCAAGCAAACAAGTGAAGACGTGTTCCGTTGAGTGTGACAGTGCGGTTGGGTTCACGCAGGGTCCATTCCCACAACTTGACCAGATTTATGGCGCTCCTATAGAAGACGTGTCCAAATGGGAGTGTGGGAGTATTTTTGTTCTTTACTGATGCTTGACATTTGCATTGAAATAAGAAAATAATTAAAAAGGACGAATCACGTACTTGATAACCGAATTAAAAAAAGGACCTGCACTCGGTTGTTCATATGCCAGGATTTTGTGATCGAAAAGTAGTTTCAGAACATTTTCCACTATTAAGCTGACCTTTAGTGTACAAAAAACATCTGAAAATGTTTAATTATTTTCTGAAGGGTGGGTAAAAATATGTGTGTAATATAGTGTGGCTGCATCCAAATAAATCTCCCAAAAAACACTTAATTGAATACCTTTTTAATTCTTTTGTAAATGGTTTTATTGCATGAACTAAAACAAACACTTCCCGACGTATTTGTTCTACTTTTTTAATAGACATTTTCTTCCTGAAAACAATAATTAATTACTTGATTCTTTTTTTTTTTTTTGTAATACAGTTTGATGAAAGCAAAAAAAAAAAAAGCAATTGTTTATGATGGTTCTTCAGTTAGACCTTCTCCCTGGTGGTCTTTTTCTCTTTTTGGACCCTCCTGTTAAAAAAAAAAAAAAAAGTAGATTTGTACCACCATCATGACATTAAAACATTCAAATAAATTAGTGTACTAATATCATTCATCAAAAACGAGGCAATGGTTTTAGTCTTACAAAATATAAATACATGAAAACCAAAATGTATAATGAATTATTCCTTTCAGATCTATCTCGTATAAAGGTTTAATAGCAATTGGACCTTGATACTTTTTTTTTTTAAACAAACAGTCCTTGAAAATGTATTAAAGTTAAGTTAAAGACAACTGAAATCTACTCAAGCAGTGATTCTTTCAGACACCACTAGAGGGAGCCGGGTGGTACATGTTAAACTTGCCTTTTCCTCTTGATGGTCCAAAGTATTTCCCTGAATTTCTCGATGAGAATTGGGAGTGTTCAAAGTCATCTTGTTGAGCACAGGCTCCTTTAAATAGAGACCCTCACATTAAACCCACCATACAAGAAATTTGCCCCCCCCCCAAAAAAAAGTATAACGTGTGTGTGTACCAGATTTTCAATGTTAAACTCCTCTTCTGTGCTTTGTATTATCGCCGTCGTTTCCACTTCATCTTGCTCTGACGGCAGTAACTATCAAATAGCAAAAGTGCGACACCTTGATTGCAAAACCAGAACTTAATAATGGAATGCTTCTTTTTATAACCTTCAGTGTGCCATTCAGAGTGTCATATGTGATGTTCAGCTCTTCATCCTCCACTATTTCTGCTGCTCTCTTTAGCGCAAAAGACAAAGTCACGGTTCAAAAAAAAAAAAAATTCACCTTGCAATTTAATATAATGTGACCAAATCATATATAGCAAACCTGATCAACAGGAATTTCTGTAGCTGTATTCTCGTCCTCCTGCACCTCCTCTGCTCCTCTCATCTCCTCCCTCCGCCTCCGCCGTGCTCCCGGCTTAAAGACGCCGCGAAAGACTTAAACAAAACCCCAAGGGTTAGATGTAGCTGAGTAAAGACCGTGAGGATGTTTAATGGTGGGTCCAGACCGGGTCCGTTACTGTGAGGAGGTCTCGGAGTTCCTCTGGCTTTTTGAATCCTGGTGTCGCCGGCTCTCAGGTCCGTCAGGTGGTGCTCCTGCGGCGGGGGGGCAGCTTCATAACCCGTCGACTTCACCCTCCGCTCGTCTGACTGATAGGAACAGCACAACAATTGATTTGGCATCACGATTATCTTGAAATACGCTAAATTGTTTTACCTCTGGAGAGTTGAGCAGAGCGGAATCGCTACATTGGTCTTCTGGACCGCTTCCTTCCTTCCTGTTCTACAGAAAATAACATCAAAATGGACTGACGGATTGACATTGACTTTCTGGAGAGCTACTTCAGTGAAGAAACATAATGACAACAATGGAAGCGTTAGATTTCAATTTAACTGAACTGCCGCGGCCCCGACGCTTTTGTCTCAATATTTTGGAGAAAAGTAAAAATTGATATTCACCACATTTCTCCTCAGTGTCCGTCTCCTTCCTGGGTAATACCTAGAAATAAAGGCAAAGCAATGTCAAGTAAAGAATAATATCCCAAACTTAATTAATCAGTTTAAATGTCCTGCGTTCATAAATCCTAATAGGCAATTAAATTTCTGCTACTGATAAACTTTCAACATTAGAGTACAGTACCTCTCTGTGGCTTTTGAGACCAACATCTCCATGTACGGAAGCTTTTTGAACTTCTCGGTTCCCACGGCAACGTAGCAGCGTCCGGTTTCCAGCTGCCCCGGCGAGGTCATCGTGACCCCTTCCACTGAACACAACCTGACAGTCGCGTAGCGGTCACAATGCTATTCTGCCCACGGGTTTTTTTATTTTTTTGTATTTTTACCTTACCTTCGCACAGCGCCTGTCCGTAAGCTGACCTTCTCTGTGACCATGCTGAGAATTTGCTCCAGGTCTTGTTGCATGCTGCGGGGAATGATGAATCGGAAGGGTGGGCATAGGAGGTCCCCATTGCGTAAAACGCTGAAATATTACAAACAGGCGTCACGCAAATACGTTAAATAAATGCGTGTTTTTGTACTTACTGTATAATGCAGGGCACTGGAATGAACTTCCTCCATTTGGCTGACACATTTGGCCTCGGGATTATTTTTGCCTGTGGGAGACATTTCGCTAATAAATCGTGTTTCCACCGTTTACCATTAGACTGTCCCCTAGTGGTCAAGTTGCATAGTGTTTCTTTTTTGTGTAATTTTGCCTTCAGTCATCACTTAACAACTAATGAACTAGCTAAAAAGCATGTCAAGCATTAATTAAGTGAACTGAATTGGGTCCAATTGAGTCCAAGGAGGTATGTGACGTTTACATCACGGAAAATAAGCGGCTGTTTGGACAGACATGCACTGATTAACACGCTGGTCATACTGTTAAGATTAACTTTCACATGATGCAATGCTTGCTGCAGTTCTCCACAAGACCAGGCATGCAAGCCTGCAGTAAGTCACTTACACAGTTACTCGTTTAATTCAGGCCATAGAAGAAGTAAAAGTAGCAGCGCTTCAAAGTGGGATTAATCAACAATCAGAATTAGCATCCATGAAACAGTGGGTCTATTTTTTTATCATGACTCGGTAGGAGGTCCACTGGTGCATTCCTGTAGTTGGACTCACTTGGATCAATAAGTAATGGACTGAGCAGGGAACACGTTCTTCAATAAGAAAGATGAGCCGGCCTACCTGTGTGTCTTCACGCGTCGCCGGCTGCTTTTTCACACCCGTGTGTGCGTAGCTGCATCATGAGAAAACACGCATAAAAGCACATAGAACATGTTATTGGTTAAGTATAATAAAGTATTTTTTACTTCCACCCCCAAACTGGCTACCGGTGCTACTTACTCCAGTTTTTTGAACTTCTCAAAACCGGCGGCAACATACTGGGCCCCCGTCTGTAGGTCCTGGAGGTCAGCGACCTTGTGGCCTTGCCTGGGGGTGTACAGGGTTCTGACGGCCAACGGGGCTCCGATATTATGGGTCACCTCATTGAGGAAAGCCTCCATGTTGGACACCTGGCGTTGGTTGATCACGAAGCGCCGGCCGCTAAAAAAGGGGTCACCGTTCCTGTACACCACCACGCTCTTCACCGGGGGTAGCGCCGTCGTGGCCGCCATCTTGGCGCCCTTTTAATTCTACAAAGCTGCTACACACACAAACATTTAACAGTGTAAATCCTGAAGAACATTCAAACATCCTAAAAATATCCTACTCATCCAGCACATCTTAGAAACTATTCCCCAAATCCCCCAAATTAGAAAATAAATTCCCCAAAATAAGAATGACTCAAACCATTCTAAGTCTCACATTTTCAGCATTATCTAGTCCAAAATTCCCCATCCTTATCTATTCCAAAGCGTTCAGCAAGCCCTATGTTCTACATTCCTCAAATTCCACCTCTTTACAAGGAAATTCCAGAATTTAAGAGATTTTACAACGACCTTTGACATTTCTTAACCCATTCAAGCCAGTCCAACCGCTCTTTCGGGCCATATCCAGACCATTCATCACATTCCCATATTTCCAAAGCCGTACTGTTTAGCGTCAGCTATTCAGAAGACATTGGCTACAGAAATGACATTCTCCAATCAAATCTATACATTCATGAACACACACTCTGCAGATACACACCACAAATTGAAGATAGAGATAAATCCCCTCTGTACGGTTCTGGTGGTAGTGGCACATCTACCACGTTCTTCGATTCCTACTAACACGCGCACATACACACACACACACACAACAGGCGACAGCCTTGTGTATTTCCTGGTTGCCATGACAGCGCGGCCAGCAGTGAGTGGCTTCGTGGGCCAAACCACTGGCAGCAACCACAACAAAAGGGACAGAGTAAATGGGATGGTCCTGCCGCATGTGGGAGGCTGATCCATTATGATTGTTTGCATTGCTTACTTAAAAATAAATACACAACTAATTTCAGTTAGAAAAATATTGTAAAACAAAGGAAAACTAACAATTACAATAAAAAATGTAAAATGGATGGACTATTGACTTAATTGGATCTGAAAGATGTTGATAGATGTTAATTATCAAACGGAAAACAATTGTGCAATTTCTAAAATGCCTCATTAGATATACTTTATTCACGAGTACATTTCCCATGATTTTTTTTAGATTTTGATTTCATGAAACTATAATATTATGAATATATTAAAAATGTGCACAGCAATGTTCCATTTTTAAATATTGTATTTTGATCGGATTGTTAACTGTGCAATTCAATCACTGTTCACCCAACAGGAAATTGGATCATGTTATTGATCCGCAAGCGAGACATTTTCCTCTACAGATTGTGTTACATCACAATCAAACAGGAGTATGTGACAACAGCAACAGATAAAAAGAAGCACCATGGTAAGAAAATATGTTTATTCACTCTTTTACAAAACAATGCAAAATATACAATTGGCCTTTCAGTTTAAGAATTGCGTCGACAATTCATTGACGGCGTATTAATATGCAGGTCCACTTCAGTGCATGCTCAGTTTGTCCTTCAGAGTCAAGTACTGCAGGGGAGATCAAAAGACAGAAAAATAATTCAGCTCATTCATTTTGAAATGAATAAATATCTACTGTCTTCCCTGCAAAAGATTGTGTGTTCCACTGTATAACAGCGAGGACAAACCGACCTTGGTGCGAAAAAAAGGCCGCTGGTGGTCATTAAATAAATAACGCAACTGACTTACTGAGGCACCATAAATGTCACCGTAGTAAATCTCCAGCGTCGGCCTCGTGGTGGAAGGCCAACGTTGATTAAATGAAGGGAAATACTACATCAGCGGCTCACCTTTTTCCTGCTGTCAATGGCCTGCTGCAGCCACAGCAGCTCCATGGTCAGGGCGTCTCTATGGCAACGCAGGGTCTCCGGAGTAGCAGGCACCACCTGGGCCAAGCGGTCCCGTGGCGAACCTTGAGGTGACAAATTATTTATGCTATTATATGGAGATATTTTACAGTTTATTCATCCCCCCCCCCGCAATTTATTCAAGTGTGAGTACTTTAACCATCTCTGCAAATGACACAGGGTTACCTTTAAGAGGAAGACTATCCATGCTACTCCAGATGGAGGTGGAGTCCAATGTGCTCTCCGGGACCTCCTCAGAGTTCATGTACGGACCTGCCTCAAGAACATGGCTGCTTTGTAAACACCCCTCAGTTTGTTGTTTAACCCCTGAGTCGTATTTCTGCACTTCCGTTGCCTGCAGACGATGACTACTCGCTTCAGACAACGGCACTACGTCTCCCGCTCCTAGATTCTGCGAGCGGGCTCCAACAGCTGATCCTGGAACTTTCCTGGGGAGGGGCTCATCCTGGTAGAAAAAAAAGAAGGCATGAGAAAGGTGCAAGACAGTGGACAAATCAGAATTTATTACAGGTAGACTTGCCGTGCCTGTGAAGTAGGGGGTGGGGATGATGGCATCCCTCCACCCCAAGTGGGCTAAAGTGCCATCTATCTCTTTCACGACCTCCTCAAAGTCCACCCGTGCATGACGCAGCTCAGCTCTCACCAAATGCCCGCGTGCGTGAGCCTGCGTGAACACATAGAACAGCTGGTCAAGCTATGTTTTGAATACAAGGTGTAATTCTCCTAGTTTTATGTTTAGTATGACAGTAAACTTTAACTTAGAATAGCATTAAACAGTAAATAAGGAGGAGCTGCAAGGAGGTTAAAGGTCAAGGCTCATGAATTTTGACCTCCTCACAGGCTAACGATGACGTCACGTCAGGTAGCCTGAAGCTGAGCAGCATTGTTTGTTTACGGTCGAGGTGCCTGCCTATTGATAATCATCACATACATATGCATTAGTACATCTAGCCAACAAATCGACTAAAACTACACACATGAGCCCGATGCTAACAACAGCTAGCATCGTTTTTGGTTTGCCACAGCGGCATTGCCAAACGTAGCGGAAAGGTAGTGCCATGATCGCCGCCGTTATAAAAAAGCTTTGCTGCTTTATCGTACGCGAGCAGAGAAATGAGCAACGAGGTTATTACCTGCAAACGAACAAGTGTACGCTCCCAGTCAAGCCCGTGCATCACTATGGTAACATGACTTGCCGGTGGATAGCGGGAGCTTTGAGTTTACTTCCGGTGTCATGTTAAAAGAATAAAAGTTATGTTAAAATAGTAAAATTGCGCGGACGCCTAATCAGTGTTAGAATTGTTTTATATTTTGTCATATAGTAATTGTTGACCTTACGAACCAAAATAATTTATAAAACATATAACCGGATGTGCTCGAGAGTATCAACCTTTATATTCTGGAAAACGTGAACCGGAACTAGCCAATTGTTTGCATCTTCTGATAGCAATGGCTGTCTCACTCGCCAACCTCCTAAAAGTTTTATTTAGGACATAACTCGAGGAAATGAGCTCTTCTTCTAACCAGAGGACATTATTTCAGACGTGGGGTGCGTCTGTTACTCCAACTAACCTCGTTCGGCCTGCAAATGAAAGAAAGAAAGTCGCTGGTTCGCGCAAAGCGAGCCAAAGAAATCTTGCCCCAAACCCACTCTGGGCTGAGCTTGGACCAAGAGACACTCAAAAAGAGAGAAGTCAAACTGCAGAAATTCCCAAAGCTTCTCTTGATGATGAAGACGACGACGATCTCATGATTATTGCTGTCACTGAAGCCGAAGAGAACCTACAAAAGAAGAATGTCAGCTCACTCCAAGATCAGATGCACCTGCCTTCTACTCCATTATTTGGGAACGTCACTTATCCAGACTTCCCTGGTTTTGACAGCTCCTCTGCAACAGTTTGGATTTATCCTACTAATTTCCCGATTAGGGATTACCAGCTCAACATATCGAAGGCCGCATTGTTCCAAAACACATTAGTGTGCCTCCCCACAGGTTTGGGGAAGACATTCATCGCGGCAGTTGTGATGTACAACTTTTATCGCTGGTATCCAGCTGGGAAGATCATCTTCATGGCCCCCACCAAGCCACTGGTGGCGCAGCAGATTGAGGCTTGCTACAAAGTCATGGGCATCCCTCAGGGTCACATGGCTGAGCTGACTGGTACAGCACTCCCCTGCCATATTTATGCTTCACTATTGATCAAGTTGTTTTCATGTGTAACATATTCCAAGCATTTTGGGGGAAAAAAAACCCACCTATCCACATTTTGGGTGATTTCTGGGACACCCGCTGAGCTGCCACAAATTGGCAAATCCCAAAATGGGAATTGGTGTCAAGGAAGTACGATTAAACCCTTCATCACAACGGGGAAACAAGCCCATATTGAGTCCGCGTTTAGCCCAGGTCATCCCAGGAAATTACAAAAAATCGAAGTAATAACTATCGTCTTGTGTTTCCACAGGCACCACAGCGGCCCAGCAGAGGCAGGAAATGTGGCGCTCCAAGCGTGTCTTCTTCCTCACGCCTCAAGTGATGATGAATGACCTGTCCAGAGACACATGCCCGGCCCGGCAGGTCAAGTGTGTGGTGATCGACGAGGCCCACAAGGCACAGGGAAACCATGCCTACTGTCAGGTACACAGACATTGGACGTCACGAAGGGCTAGTTATAGTTCAACCCTCCTGCCATTTTTATAGAACTTTCACCAGTTGGGCAGATGAAGTGAATGTTTGGATGCTGTTTCACTGAAGCAGGCGCCATGTTCTTGTTCATTCAGGTAATCAGACAGCTCAGCAGTCAAACTCAGCAGTTCCGCGTCTTGGCACTTAGCGCCACTCCAGGGGGGAACAAAGAGGTAAGGTTTCAATCCTTGTCATTTCACAACCCATTGTGACGCACATAATAACCAAGTGTTCTCTCCTTGCAGTCGGTGCAGTCCGTGATCTCCAATCTGCTCATCTCCCATATCGAGCTGCGCTTGGAGGAAAGCCCTGACATCCTGGCTCATTCGCACCAGCGTAGCGTGGAAAAAATGGTGGTGCCGCTGGGGGAGGTTCTGGCTGCTCAGCAGGCTCGCTACTTGCAGGTAGGTCCCCATGCCACTTGTCATATTTGTGTGTGTGATGACCAGAGTGTCATTCAGTGTACAGTACTTCTATTTTGGTGTTTTGCTGCCCTCTAGTGGTCACTTTCTGCATCGTCCGTAGTTTTTAATTGACTTTGCAGTGGTTAGATGTGACGTCATGGGAGCATATAGCCTCTTTTAGTCATCAGGTTTACCAGTAATCTTGTAGTCAATTGATTGATTGATTCTATTGTTGTCTTTCCTTGTGCCGATTAAGTATCGGTTTCGAGTCCACCTTGACGGAAGCCGTTGTGTGCTTTACGGTTGAGTGGGGTGTGTCCACCTTTTGTTGGCAACATTTGATCCAAATAAAAGAGCGGGATTTCCCTTTAGGGACATGTGGGTAAACAGGACTTGGACTGCACATTTCACTTGTACAAAAATTCCACTTGAGCAAAATGTGATTGAGACTGTCAGAGGTGTGCATTTACGATTGTGTTGCAGTTGTGTAAAGGGTATTGTGACGACGATGATGATGGGAAGTGTTTATTTTACGTAAATTACAACATGTTTACTTTTGTCCTCCGTTGCTAATGTGGTGAATCTGAGCTTATCGCCAGTGGTTTCTATCTCGCTTATAGCGTGTTTTGCCCAATAAAGTTAAATCACCAATATCAAGTTAAAGCCACATTGAGTCAACTCACATGGTACTGTGCTGTAGAAAAAAAATGTTACATAAACATGTAACAAAGAAATGACATAATATGGCATAATACAAAACAGACCTGTTTTGATTTTTCAAAGACAGGAGACAAGCCCATGTTTATTGATGAAAATAAAACCACAGTAGCACTCTGCTGTTGCACTTTTATGTTCACAGTACAGCACACAATTAGCCTTTTGACTAAAATAAGCAAACATGGAGGTTGGATGTTCACACACGACCAGGATCACAAAGGGGGAGTAACACTCGCATTGTGTACCCTGACTTTGAATCACCTCCACTCACAGTCACAATGTGAAAAAGAACATCTTTGGATTTTTGTTAATAGACACTTGGGCAAACATGTTTGTTAATGATAATAATTTTTGAGGAAATTAAAGTTTCCTTATTCTATTTCATAGAATCTCTAAAACGTAAAATCTTTTAAGCACAGCTGGTGGATTGGTTAGTTTAATCTGAAAATATAGTGAAAATATACACGTACTCTACAGATATTTCAGCACCACTTTGCAGGGGGAAAACATAAGCAACCCTTCTCCTCGTGGTAACTGTTGTTTTTAAGTGATAGCGATTCATATTTTTTTCATAGAACATTACAAACAACATTCCGCTTTCCTTATGGTCTAAGATGTCAGCGCCACATCTGGTTGCAACCTTTCTACTCATCGGTGGTGGTTGTTGCGGTACAGTAGTGAGACGTACACACTAACACAAAATAGCATGTTTGCGGGCAAAAAAAAAAAAGAAGATTCCCGGGTGGAGAAAACACGAGGAATGCGATGTGTTTAAGTGCTTCTGATTGTCGTTGAGCAGTAGAGTTTGGTTTGTACGCACGCAGACAATGTCTTCCATTCTCACTTTGTGTCGACTTTCATTCAGGTAGTTTATTATTGGCATTATGAGCGAGCTGTATGCTGCTTCCCCCCACGCAAGCGCTGTCGAGTTTAATGGAACAGAAACGGTTCACCGATGGGTTGTGAGGTACTCTGTTAATGAATCCAATCATCTCGTAAAACCGTTTAACCTGCAGTAGTCCCGAGATTTGCACAATGAAACAAGTGCGTCAACACTTACACATTTGACTTCACAAGTTAGCGAGCTAAAATGCGACAAAGAAGCAGTGCTACGGACAAAAACGAAGCACGATTAGGCAGTACGTCCACGACTGAGGATCATTTAGCGGCTTGGATACAGCACCTCCAAGGGTTTGACTATAGCATGAATGTGAAGTGCACCGGCCCGATGGGGCGGCGACTAAGAATGGACGATGTTGCACCTGAGAGCTGTGAGGAGTCTTGCGAGGCTCAAAACGGTTTCGGGTGGAATGCTGCCGAGAACCTCGTTCCGCCTTGCCCCGTCAAGCGCGTTCCAGGAACCAGATCTCGTTCTGGCGCTGGCTGTGCGCCGGGTTGGTGTAGCCGGCCACAATGAAGGAGTCGTTCACGCACACGCTGGGCGACTCCAGCAACTCGGCCATGCTGTTGATCTGATCCACGATGGTTAACTCGTTTGTGGGGCCGGAGAAGGGCCTGCGGTAGGTAACGTGACAGAACATTGACGCAAATGTTGATCGTTTCCTACAGTCGAAGATTGCCCATGCCCACCTTGTGTACACAACAGCCGCGGGCCAGATATCGATAACGATGTCGCTGTCATGAGGTTGAGGCGGCTGCGCCTGGTGGTGGGTGGGCAGGTAGTATGCGACGGTCACTTCCTGGGCGATGGCCGAGTGGTTCTGGTCGGTGCGCACCACGGTCACGATGGGCAGCGACATGCCCAGGTAGTCGCCTACACGGAAAATACAATCTCGTCAGCCAGCGAAATAGAGCTTTTGGATCAAGTTGTGTTGAAACTCACCTGAGGAGTTCTGCTGGCAGATGTATCTCATTATCCTCATGAAGCCGTAGCAGATGCTCTGTTCGTACGTCTCCTCGCTCATTGTTATGCAGGCCCAGTGGCCCTTTTCATAATGGCGCTTCTCGTATAGCAGCTCCCCGCACTACAACAGAAAAGCTATTATCACGTCCGTTCGGTAATTATTTGAGATTTGTTTTCATTCATTTCACCTTTCCTAACTGCTGACGACACCGAGTAGGAAAGCCAATCACAATGACCTAATTTTCTTTGCTCAAGTCCGGTGTTGTCTGAAGCGGGCAATACTGGACATATTTGTTGAAAACATGCAGACAGCTCATTAAGATAAAAGGTGAGATTCGGCACAGGTAGATTGAGATTGTCTTGGGACAGCGACCGTTTCTTATTTTTAATTCACCATCTTGGGCTGGAGCGCCGTCCGTCACTGTCCTTTGTTTAAACGCAATTCTCCTGCCATGTTTCAATGTCCTAAATTAACTCTAGTTAAACCAATTAGCCAACTTTATTTATATGGTCCCCGAGGGGCTTTAAGTGGCTTACTGCATCAGGAACACGACCTCTTAAGAAGATAAAAGTCGGAAGGAATGCATTCCACTAAATGATTGTAATAACACTATTATAATTATGATAATAGCAATTATTGCAGTAGCAAAAAAGAATGTGTTAAAAAGATATTGTCTTTAGTACCTTACAAGCTTGTTAAGTATTAGTTAAGTTGGTGAACCAGTCGGACACATACCTTCTCTTTCCGTGACAGGAGGGTGAAAGGGATGTGTTCTCTGTTACTGCGCCCATTATTATTGGTGGTTAGCTGTTGAATGGGTTCGGCCATTTCTGCGGGAGCAAAACGACAGAACACATTAGTCAGCCAAATTTCAAACTGTTCCATATTCATGAGCAAATAAATGAACCTTACGGCACCTTTTAGGATTTGTTTAGTACAATAGTGACTTGTCGTCTGGATGTTTCAACAACGCTAGTTCAACGTTGCAATTCACTTTGCATTGATGCTGTGTGTGTTGAATACCTTTAAAATTAAATCTTGATTTTTTTATATATTTTTTTAATATAGTTTCTGACACTGGTAGCGGGTGAAAGTTGAAACTTTTTCTGAGCTCGGGACCGCTGTTCTTATTCCTTTATTTCGACAGTGGTTTGACGTATCGACTTCTCCAGGCTTAAATGAGGAAAAACACGCGGGGTTCACATGGTTTGTGTGTGTGTGCGTGTGTGTTGTGGCTGGCCTGAGAAGGCTGCCAGATGGGCAGAGTACTGTGCCAAGGCATCACGTGGAGTGATGTTTATTAGAGGTGACGCAAAGACACTGATTAAAGCTGCCCATTGCCAGCTATGGACCGCAATTGACGCACAAGTCCATGCCGTGGCCACGTATAAAACGCCGTAGTAATGATTAAAAAAACTAGTCCGGTTCACCGACTGACCTGTAAGAATTTAATGATGAGAATAGAACTCCATTGCCTGAAATGAAAAATAACAATGTACCAAAAAGCAAGGACCAATTCAATCGCATCAAATCAATATGTGGAGAGGATAACTAGGTCACATGGATCTGCTGCATTAGCGCCACCAAATCAATCGAAGTGACAATAGCAACATGTGTTTTTCGGAAGAAATCCATGTGTGTTTGACTCAGTCATGCTTTCTCAAAGCCATATCATCTGTTGCTATGGCAGCAACTCACTTGAGGCACACGCTTTGCTTCTTTGGCTTAAAGCGACGCTCACGTCACATCCAATTTAAAGCTAAGCGGGTGCTCAACTTGACTCTGAATCAAACCGGAAGAATTGAATAGACGCTTTCTCAGTTCAATGGCAGACTAAACTTGATCGAAGGGCATCCAAGTGGCCTTCTTAGTTGCAACTTCCTTTTTGGCAGATTAATAATGTGTAACTATTAGGGACACATTGGTCCACTAAAGTTCTCAATGATATGCAAGTGTTATGTCAACAAGTCGCTAATCAGGTTTTTAGCTTAGGGAGAAACATCTCCATTTGCTGCCTTCAAAACAAGAAGTTCTGCTTTCAACCACACCTCCGCAGTCACAGAAAAATGAACCTGCATCACTTTGTTTTAATAAACCAAGTGATAACTTCAGATGGTTGTCTACTGGTACACCATCATCAAGAGCACATCGAGTTTCGATACGTTCCTGCTGATTTGCATTTGAAATATCCCGTGCATGTTTGCGGGAGATCATGACAAAGCCTGCATGGCAGACATCTGCCTGAGCAGTCAATCCAAGCACAGAACGTTTCGCCTGTCCTCTGTGCTGTATTTACATGCAAGACTTAGCGGGCAGCCACGTACTGAACCAGTATGCGCCCGAGGTAGATAAGCTCTCCCTGAAGCAGAAAGCTCCAGCAAGCCATTTTGTGCTAAATCCGCAATTAGTGCTGTGCTCAGAGGGCAGCGGACGTGCGCTGGTGTGTTGTTGGGTTTCTCACTGATCAACAGCCAAGGACTGTCTGGCAGTTTTTTTTTTTGTGGAAAAATATTTAAGATTCAGATGATACTTTTCAGACTTTGTATTGGGATTTGTCATGTCTGCTTAAGGACATGATCATCAGTTTTACCTGAAAATTCAAATCTAGTTCAGCTTTGCTGATTACTCGCACAAGAATTCGTGATTGTAATCAATGGACAGGTTGACGTCAAACGTAGCCCTAACCACAGGATAATCAGGTTGATAAGCTTTGGGACATCTGAGAAGTCGGACCTTTTGCTGAATTGCAAATGCTAGATTGTTGGTTTGTGTGTAAACATTCTTAGGTTGTAACAGTGCACGATGCCGTGCACTTTTTATAAGCACTGATACAAATTTAATGATCATGTTAACACATAAAAGTGCCAGACACGGTCACTCAAAACAAAACATTAATACTAAAAAAATAATATTGATTAATGTCGATATTATTAGATTAACATTAATTCATATTACTTAATTTATTCGTTAATATTAATAACCAGGAGGATATCGTGAAGTGCAAAAGTAAAGGTCTTGTATCAAATGCGAGTGTTTTGTTGTTTTGAACAAGACGACTCAAGTGGTAGAGAAAACTTCGATTGTGTCAAGTTGCTTCCCTACAAAAAGGTTACTGCAAAGATTTTATTGGACAGTAAAATGAATAAAACGAGCCCCAAAACTTTACTATGATGTTTTAACACCACAAGAGGTTCATAGACTTTGTTTTAAAGTTAAACAACAAAGTCTTGCTTCCAAGTGTGACTCCAGGCTACTTTAGAGTCTCATGATCGCAAACTATTAGTTAGTTAGCCGCTTCTTCCACTCCGTAATAACACGTTAATATGCGTTCAAGTGCAAAAAGTCGCATTTTAACACAATTCACAATGCATTCCGGTCATGTTGGAACATATTGGTGTGAAGTTGAAGTAGATCAACTTTACAGGCCGTCACTTCACTTGTTGTTTTCACCTGGCTGCAAGGCATGAAGCTATAGCTAAGCTGACCGTGTCAAAACGTTCCTTTATTGCCTCTTTAAAGTAAGTTACGGTTTGTTTTATTTTTTTACCCTTTGCAACTTCCACTTGGTGTCCCCTGGCTACGTCCTGCCAGTAGTGCAGCAGTCGGTCGTCGTCCTCGTCCTCCAGGCTTCCGTTGCCGGAGTCGGACATCTGGTCCTCGGAGAAAGACTCCAGGTCCTCGAGCGTGATCATGCCGCCGCCACCCCCGCCGTCGCTCGGGCCGTTGCCACCACCTCCACCGCCATTCATTTGACAGCCACCTCGGTCCATTTTTTCGTAGCGACGACAAAAAAAAATCTCAGGAGTTGTCGGATAACGTTGCGCTAAAATGCAAAATCGGACGATTTTTTTTCTTCCCCCTTTTGTGCAGCGCGTGTCCTGTTTAGGATCACGGCCGCTCGTGCGTCAACCAGTTGGAAACTACGCAACTGTTCATCGACACACTTAGTCATTACAAAGAATAATAAGGTCGTCACTACATTGTATAGGTCGTTAATTTATAATATATGTTCCTTAAAATAGTGACCGCCCTCTTCTGCTTTGCTTCTACAGAGGGAAATCGGTGAGTGCGATGTTTATAGGAGACGAGGCACACCACGTGACTCCTAGCCTTACCACGCCCTCATCTATGCGCTTCTGCCGAGACGATAAATAGTGCCTACCGAACAACACGGGCCATTTGAGCATCTGTCATTTTATTGAACAAAGTGAAAGAAAAAAAAAACATTGACCACAGGCTAGAACAGGGGGGTTAATTGTCACAGAGCCACGAAATATCTGACATTAAAGTGAGGATAACCAGTCATGCATTATTATTGTAATTGTTGTTATTAACCTGTATATTAACAAATATGTAAGTGTGTGCGTGTGTTGTGGTCAAGATCGTGGTATCTAGAAGTACAAGAACAAGACTGAGACCAATCGTGAGGGTTCCAATAGTAGTGCGTGTACATTAAAATTAAAGGTACCGTTTGTTATGGATTCAAAATTTCATGTACACTTGGCTCACAGCTAATGAATGTTATCTGAAATATTTTCAGTATTATTAATAGAGCCTTTTTTTCTTTCTTTGGGAAATTTGCTTGGAAATTAAAACAATTTAGTCAGCTGGTGTCACAAAACGTCCGCATTGCACTTATGAGGTTCTGCCAAATTGTAATATTTTGGAGTGGCTGAGAGCGGACAATCGAGTTCTTTGTTTGAGCATAATAAAGTTGAACTTGAGCAGGCACTCGGCAGGATTTTGATCAGTCTGATTTGCGGCGCTGCGACAACCAGCCACCATGTTGCACACTTCCACATGCACGTAGGGGGGGGACATTATATAATCGTCTACAGTCCGCGGGGGAGTTTCCACGTACAGTAAAAATGCGTGTGCGCGCGTTTACTGTAATAATCTTTGTTGCGGAGTTTGTTGACACGAAGCCTGACAATAACTATAAAGATTGATAACTGCGGCAAGATAATCATTGGTGTGCCAAGATGAACATCATCAATGTGACGGGCTTCATTGTACGAGTGAGAATGGAGAGTTTATTTATCTTTTTAGTTGACCTTAGGAACTCACGCACACGCACGCACACACACACACACACACACACACACACACACACGCACACACGCTTCATTGTTGACATGTGGAGTTCAGCCATGAGCAGGTTCTGTTATTAATAGCAGCCCACGGAGAAGCTTTTTTCGCACATTCTTCACGTCACGTAACTCCATGCCCCTCAACCAATCAGCTGCAGCCCCTACACACACACACACACACACACACACACACACACACACACACACACACACACACACACACAATGCAATGCTTTTCTGTTCGCTGCCCCCATTGCCAGTCCTCCTATATTTTTTAACTCGTATCGACTTTTGTCCTATGTTTTATATAGTCCATAAATGAATCACGTTGGAAGAAAATTAATCATGTAAATCTAAATAAATCATTTTGACAGTTCCATTTTTTTCCCCAGGCGTCAAATTGGATATTGAAAATCATTTGTAAAGAAATAATATGCCAGCACACAGTAAACAAGGCCCAATCCCAGTAAAATGTTTTACTCCTGTGTACGAGCAGATTAGATGTGATATATTTGCTGCTGGTTTTCGTGAAAGGTCAAGGTAAATTAATGGTTGTTATTCAATCTTTTGCCTTTGTTGTGTAAAGATAGCATCTTGATTGAGCCCTCTGACAAGCATGCTGAGATTAAGCCCAAATGGGGCAAGTGGCTCAGTTTTATCATCCAAATCAAAATATGATCACTATCCTGCCATTTCTGGGAAATGCACAGCCGGTAGTTTTCACCATCTAGAAAGTCTACACACACCTGGTCAAATAGCTGATTTAAATCATTGAAATCATTAAATCACGATTTATATGACCTTTAACCTAGAGGAATAGCAACTTATTTTCTGAGACAAAAAGGATTTTACAGTTGGACATTTTATTTTGAAAAAAAAAAATATATTTTTTACACATATAGCCCTGGAGCACGTTCAATGTGAAAAACAAATTCTATAATTTTAGCGGCGTCAATTTGACATGCAGTATTTATCCATTCAAGTGGATAATGCACTGTGATTAAAGTGTGTATGACATATGAGACGATTCAGTTCCTCATCGCATGTAGCTGCTGCACTCCATTTTAGTGTGTTACCCAGTATGTGTTGAATTACTTCGTTTCTAGGGCAACATCTCACCATTAGCCAAATTGAAATTCTAGCGACTGTCCTATTGCTGTGAATAGATAGTTTTCCGTGTGACACATTGCTCATTATCTGCTTGATTTTATTTCAAAATGAGGGCAGTGGAAAAAAAATCTCCTGTCGCCCAAATGCTATTAGTTGTCCATTGTTGGAAATTGAATAAAATTGGACAGTGTAAGATTGCGTTCGTAAATAAGAGAAGCACATGTGTGTGTGTGTATGATCAAGCATGTGTGAAATCACTTCCCTGCTTTGTCTCTTCTTGTCAGTGAAGAAGCACTGGCAGGAAATGGCCAATTATGCTGACCTACATGTTGCTTTCTCTGTGTGCGTCTCCACCAGGTGCTGGAGAAGTTCATGTCTCGTCTGGTCCTGAATCGAGTGATGGCCCACAAGGATCTTCAGAGTCTCTGCAAGTACCAGCTCATCCTTGCCAGGGACCAGTTCCGAAGAAATCCCCCAACTCATATCAAGGTAAATAAAGCAATAAATTTCCAAGGTAAGTTACAATTAGTAAGAGACATCGGCATCATCACGAAACGTTTTCTTCTTCTTTTTTTTTTTTTTTCTTCCATTTATTTTCAATGATTCATTTTCGCTGAGGTCCTGCCAGTTTGTTTTTCCCGCCACAGTCGTCTTATGTACCCACATGTTATGCCCGCAGGGATCACAGCAGGGAATGCTGGAGGGAGACTTTGCCCTTTGCATTAGCTTGTATCATGGCTACGAGCTACTCATGCAGATGGGACTCAGGTCGCTCTTCTTTTACGTCCAGGGCATCATGGATGGGTCCAGAGGTAATCCTTTTGCCAGAAGCGTTATCGTTCCATTGACGTTTGTTGTTTTAAATCTCTTTCCTCTGTTTTAGAATTGTCCCGAGTCAGGAATGAGCTGCAGAGGACTCCTGTTTTCATGGACCTTTATCACGAGATGGAGGCAAAGTTTGGGAAGCCAGCTGGTATATAATAGAGTTTTCTCTTTGAAGCATATAACACTGGATGGATGACATTGTCATGGCTTTTTATTTGAATAATTACATCTTCTAATATTTCACACCCGTAGGCTCCGATGAACCTTTCATTTACGGTCACCCCAAGCTGCAGAAACTAGAGGACGTGGTGCTGCAACACTTCCGCTTGTTGGTCCAACACGCGTCCGACACTAATGGTAATTTGCTCGTGGCATATCAGTTCACCGATGTGGCAAATTTATTTCGGCTCTGTTTAATGCCGTGAAATGATCTCCCAGGTTCGGGTGCGCAGGAAGCGAGCACGCGGGTGATGATTTTTTCGTCGTTCCGTGATAGCGTGCAGGAGATCGCCTCCATGTTGAACCGCCACGGCCCGCTGATCAGAGTCATGACATTCATGGGGCAAGCGTCGGCAGGGAAAGGAGTCAAAGGTTTCACTCAGAAGGAGCAACTGGAGGTGAAGACCTTCTCTTTTCCTTTATTGTCGGCACATCTCATCCAATAAAAAGCACGTGATGTTTTAAGGCATCAAGAAGAAAATATAAAAATATCTCTGTTTTGTACGAATAGGTAGTGAACAGGTTCCGTCAGGGAGGCTTCAACACGCTGGTGTCCACCTGCGTAGGGGAGGAAGGGCTTGACATCGGTGAGGTTGACCTCATCGTGTGCTTCGACGCGCAAAAGAATCCCATCCGCCTCGTGCAGCGCATGGGCCGCACTGGACGGAAGAGGCAAGGACGCATTGTGGTTATCCTGGCGGAGGGACGCGAAGAAAGGGTTTGTATTTTAGTCTTGAAGGTCAAAATATGTTCCATGTAGATTGCAGTAAAATATTTGTGTTATTTTTCCATAATGCATTAACCCGACCTTAAATTTGCTCTTCTTCAAAGACGTACAACCAGAGCCAGAGCAACAAACGCACTTTGTTGAAGTCCATCGTGGGCACGAAAAGTGCCTTCCACATGCACCCCAACAGTCCCCGCATGCTGCCCGACTGCATCACCCCCACTTTGCATAAGATGCACATCACCTCTGGCCAGTTTGACCACCGGGACAGCAACAAGAAGTCTTCAACGGTCCGCCGGTCCTTCGCCCAAGATCGGGCCTCACTCATCCACCCACAAAACCTCCGTGAGTGATTTTTGGTGATTTGAGCTTCTGCTGAAAAGTTTGCAGTTTTGAATTGAGTGTGGGGTTTTTTTTGTGGCAGTTTGTCAGGAGGGAGCTGCTTCCGGTGCTTTCTTGAGCAACACAGAATATTCTCTGTGGGTGTCCACCATGAAGCTGGCTGAAAATGAACCGCAACCAACCTTGAGGCAATCATCAAACTTCATGTCTCTACCAAATTATGGACCACCTCCGGTATTTTTCTTTTCATTTATTTTTTTTAAACTCTACTTGTGAGTAACCCAACTTGACGTGTTTTTGTCTGGAAGCAAAAATTTAGGAGGCGAGCATTAGACGCCGCCAACAACAGGCATCGGTGTTGCAGCGTAATAAGCATTTGAACACAAACTGTGGAGCAACACATGTAGACATACAATAATACCAATTTTATATTTCAAAGGAGGACGCAGCCAGAGACGCGCCTGGGAGAGAGCTTTCCCTTTCGGAATGGCGGCACTGGCAACATCGAGCATTTCCAACCCATGTGGTCGATCACTCCCTGCGCTGCCAGCATTTCACAAAAGTGATGCAGCTCGTCGACAGCATGCGGGAGGAAAACGAGGTGGGTTGTTGCGTGAAATAGTCCTTCAAACAATAAAACATTCGATCTCGTGACTGTTTTATAAATCCATCTTGTGACATTGAGGCATGGAGAATCAAATATTTGTCTTACAAAATCAACTTGTGTAAGTAAGCTGGGGGTAGAGCAGAGTTGCGATAGTATTTATATATCTTTTTTTTTTTTTTCTTTCATAAACACAAACTTTTTTGAAACGCGTCAGCTGAGTTCCCTCAGAGCGTACGGGTTAAATTTGGGTCATTCTTCTGACCTGGAAGGCAAATTCTTGGCTTGACAAATGGGTTCTGTGTTTTTTCCACATCTTGATTCAAATGGTAATAATGAGTCATTTGTTTTTTTTTACCCCCCCCCCCCCCCCATTCAAGTAAACAAACTTATGTTTTTTTGGACAATTAGTTGCTTTTACTCGTGTGCTAAAAGGCATGTGTGGTCATCAGAGGTACTGCTAAAAACTTGTCATCACATTGTTATCGTCTTACATGACACTCGCGGCATACTTGAATCCTTGATAATAGCTCGGTCCTGAAATTCCACATCGGATTTAACCACACGGCTGCTTTGTTACTCGCCCCACCCGATGTTTGTTCAAGCACCTCGAGTATCTCCAATTGCAGTAACATAACAGTCCAGAAGATCGGGCCATCGTTAAATCGGCTGGATCGGTCCGAATTCCAGAAATCGGGTCAGGGATTATGATAAAGCCCACTTTTTTTTGTTCCCATGGCGAGTCTTGTCTAAACAAGGGATTGAAGCAAGGTAGCCCCACCTGTCCAAACAAAACGGTTAGGAGTGTCTGGGGAAAGTGGCACACTTCCATTTAGGCCATCATTTTATGAGGAAAACTATAAAGGCACACAGTTGTGAATTGTTCCGTTTGTGGGATTTGGGGAGTAGAATCGAAAAAAGCAGGTCATTTTCATTTAAAGGAAATGATCATTTCCTGAATATTTATTCTATTTTGCTTTGTGTTTAACTGTGATTAATAAAAAATATCCCCAGCAAAGATAACCGTGGCTTACTTCCACAGCTGGAGTTTGCAAGGCCTTCTGACCTTTTGCTCCAGAAACACTATTGCGTGTCCAAAATGTTCCAACTTTTCTGATTTGCCCACTTTAAATCCCGCTGACACACTTTGCTGCCTCGCTCTTTGAAAGCTTCCAGAAGTTGTTTTTCCAGTCATTTTCTGTCTGGCCCGGGCCAAGAAGCAAATAGCGCACGCTGCTTTCCTCAACCCGCTGTCGCGCTCTTCTTTGTGATGAGGAGACGCAGGTCGTTCAGGCAGACGGGCCTCCTCGCTTGTGGTTATGCAATCCTCCGAAGCGTTACATAAATCCAGGAAGCTGGATCTGGGTCAGGCTTTTGTAAACTAGATTGGGATGAGAAGAGAAGGAGATGGAAAAAGCTCAGGAATTTGAGAGAATTGAGATTTTCTGATTAGCAATTTGAAAGAATGACATTTTAAAATGAGCATTTAATTGTATTGTGTTAAGATCATTATAAAGTTATTTTGTTGTTAACATGAATTGAGGCAATTAAGTGATTACTTTTAGCACACTCACACGATTGTTGATGTTCAGATAACAACAATAACAATAATAATAATTAATACTACTAATAATTTTAAATTATATACAATTCTTAGAAATTAGCCATTGGAAATCAGATGTGTCTTGGAGATGCTCCTGGAGCCTTCACCTTTCACATGCTTATGTCTAACAACTCGTCCCCACTTCCTCCGGTTTTGTTTACTACTGTGTTTCCAACAGCACAGTGATTACTTTATGACCGACTGCTTACAAGTTTGACGACAATTATCAGAAGACACACCTTGCTTAAACATGTCTTTATCGGAAGAAATATTTCTAGTCTTTCCTAGACTGGTTTCCCCTTCAGGACCTGTTTCATTTTTCGTTTGTTTTTGTTTTTCCTGAACCACAATTCAAAAGCAATGTTTGATTTTTCAATAATTCGAATTTAATTTCCATCCAATTTAAATTTACTCTCATAATTAGCAATTCTAACAACTTTCCAACAATTTTACAGTGTGTTATCACCGCCATTAAAAGATGCCGGTTTACGTTCTCGTTAAACTTATTTCAGCCCCATTTCTCTAAAAAGCAAAACAAAGAAAGTATTCTGACCATCAATTAATTTATTTAGCTCATTGTGTGTTTGTGATAATTGTTATTTATATTCATAGATCGGCCACTCCATTTTACAACATACCAGCACCGAAAAATGTATTAATTTAGACTGCAAGTGGTAGAAAATCCATCAAAATGATGCAATCGAGTTAAAGGTGTGATAAATCCGACGTGGTATGTTGTGCGGTTTGTGTAATTAGAGCGTTACACAAGCACTGCCATTAAAAGATGCCGGTTTACGTTCTCGTTAAACAGATTCCAGCCCCATTTCTCTAAAAAGCAAAACAAAGAAAGTATTCTGACCATCAATTAATTTATTTAGGTCATTGTGTGTTTGTGATAATTGTTATTTCTATTCATAGATCGGCCACTCCATTTTACAACATACCAGCACCGAAAAATGTATTAATTTAGACTGCAAGTGGTAGAAATTCATCAAAATGATGCAATCGAGTTAAAGGTGTGGTAAGTGCGATGTGGTATGTTGTGCGGTTTCTGTAATTACCGGGTTACACAAGCATCACCAACTGAGAGTTGTTAAAATTCTTCAGTGGGCGGGGATTTAATCTTGGATTATTAGTTCTGGCATGTACAACTTTCCAGAGGATGGGCATTACAAAAGCAAAAAGATACCTCTGTACAATTACTGCCCATAGTCTTTTAATTACGCCCTTTTGCTATCTCAATTGGGGAAACACCTAGCAAAATTCATTGAGGACATCAATCCAAACAGGAAGTAAGCCACGGTTGACGTTTACTGGTTTTAGAATTGATAACGTCAACCTTTTGACCATCACAACCTCGCATTTCCAAGGCCACCTTTTGATTTTGCTCTGTCCTCACGACGGGCAGCTTCCTCCTACTCTTTGTCAGTCGATGGGCGCCCTGCTGCCTCTGGGGAGGGTGCCACTTCCAACACATTGCTTCCAGGTGGAGTGCTTTGACTGACAGATTTTTGGCAATAACCCCGTCAGATTTATAAAATCCGAGTCAACAACACGGAAACGGCGGCCTTATGTAAAGAAAGAAGTCATTTCAGTCCGATCTTGTGTGCGGCTTCACCTGCTTCCTAGTTTGATCGTTATGGAGATAGCGCACGTACTAATAAAGTAGATGGATTGTCAGCGTGGCCAAAAAGTCCAGAGGTTGACTGTATTCACGTTTGCTTCTCCGCAGGGCGACTGCGCTTACGAGAAGGAGTTATTATCTCACCTCAACAAAGCTGACACAGACGGCCGTCGAAAAAAGATTCAGAAAAACACCTGCTCCAAGACTAAGAGGAAATCAGTGGCTGCTTTGGAACGCCAAGAAAGGAACAAAGAAGAGAAGAATGCACAAACGATAGTCGAGAAACTAAAGCCTCGTGTTGATCCGTCAGTTGCACCTCAGTTAATCAACGAGGAGCCGGTCCTCATTGTTGAAGATGACAAACAAAATGATTCACCTAAGGCTGAGGAGGTGCTAATCAATCAGGATGATGAAGATGCTGAACTTCAGGCCATGTTCTATCTCCCCAAATGGGATTCCTGGCCTTCCGCTTCTGTCATCCCGGGAAGAGACCAGAACCTAAACGCCATCCGGGACAACGTTGCCGAGCTCCTGTCCCGATCCCCGCCGCCTTCCGCGGATTTAGACACGCTCACGGTGGACTCGATCCGCCCTCCTCATCCCGATCCTCCTCAGCCGTTCCACGTCAGCTTCGCCCTGGATGTCGATGAAGATGATGAAGTCATGGTGAGTCATTCTGATAACGCGGGGTCAGATATTAACGTTCCTCCGGGAGATGAGGAAGAATACCGGAAGCAACTGAAGTCTGTCAGTAGTCCAACCTGGGATGAGGTCTTTGAGGATGGTGGCGCCAATGAAGCTAAAAAAGACGAGCAGAGCGCAGGAGAGGAAACAAACGCGGACTCGAAAACAAATGAGCAGGCTGCGTGGGAAGACCACCTAGATGACAGCATGGACCTGTTTGGTGACGATGAAGCCTTCCTGCAGATGACTATCGCAGACATCCACCCCCCCAAAAATCATGACACATCTCGGACCTCGCCCAGTGTGGAGGACATCGCTACCAGCGCAGAGGTTCCCTTGGAGACATGTGACACAGGAATTAAACAGACAGTGGTGTCAAAAAGTGTAGAGTTGTCTGACAGCTTGGACTTTCCTGTCAATTTTGACCTTGGCTATTCCCTGGAGGACTCAGAGGAGGAAGAAGACGCCATGCCATTGAACACCAGCTTTCCACGACCTCCAGCTTCCTTGCAGGAGGCCTCGCCATGTGTAAACATCCATTCGTCAACACCTTACAGCTTTCACAGGCCTGCTGCACCTTCATCCCACACCAAGTTCCCTACACCTCAGATGCTCTCAGAGAGGAAAACTACTCATCTCGCGTCGCCGTTGACGTCCACAGCGGTGGGCCCGGCGGTGTCATCGGGTTCTGCTGGGCCTCGCGCCGTTCGTCTCTTTCGCAGGAGTCTGAAACGAAAACGACCAGAAGATGGCCCAACTTCAGCAGTCGAACCAAAGGACGATTCTGACGCCCATCGAGGTTTGTTTATTTATGCTAAAGGCTTGGACGTTTCCAGATACAATTGCCAGGGGTGTGTAGACTTTTTATATTCCCTGTATATGATCCCTATTACATGATGTGGCGGTTGTGGTTGAAAGCTTCTATTTTTGTCGATGTACAGATGTTCTTTTTTCTTTTAGCGGAGTGCATTTTAGACAGCGATGATGACGTTGTTGTCCACAAGAGAAGACAAGGCAACAAGGTCAATCCTTTGTCGTCGCCAGAGGCAGCGGTGAGAAAACGCACGCACGCACACAACTTCATTCAATCGGTAAATGTGGTTCAAAATAGGTGCAAAGAAGCAGAACGCAATGAGTTGAGAAACATCCAGTTGTCATGGCAACCGGCATATTGGATAACTCAGTGGTCAGAATGTTACGGCAGAGCAGGTACTATTGATGGCTTTTAATTTACGTGTCCTCAATGTGTATTTTTTTTTGTCTTCTACTAGTCCAACATCGTGGCTGATGCAGACTCGCCACTTGTGAGGAAGAAACGTGTGACGGCATTAAACATAGTGAGATAATCTTTGTTCGTCATGCCACGATGTCAATGCATTCAACCCTTTTGTCACCCGTCTCTCCAGTCTGAAGCCGACGATGACGACGATTTCCAGAGCGAGCGTGCGCCCGCATGCAAACGAGCGATACGGCCAATCCAGCAAATCAACACCAAGGTTTTACTCACTTTTGTGGAATAAGAAGCAACCTTCAAATGTCACCTTTTGCTTCTTAAATGCCATCTTTATAATTAATAGCTGTGTCGACCCTGGCATTGTTTGTGTTTCGCTCAAAGCGCAACAAATGTCAAAAGGGACGTGAGTTCCTGGATGAAGAAGCGGTGCTGTCGGAGGACGAGGAGGGCGCGGTGGTTTCGTCCGACGAGGATGACGGAAGAGAGCAGAACCGCTCTCTCGATGGCTTTGTGGTGGACAATACGCACTTGTCTCAGGGACTAAATGGTAGAGTGGCATGTTTACTGACTAAATACTTTCGTTGCCTTAATACTTTTGCGCATCCCTTCTGACACTCTCGTCTCTTTTCCATCAGACTCTGAAATGCGCGGGATATACTTGAAGTCTGTGCAAAGCCCAATTGTCGGTGGAAGGTATAAAATGTCCTACAAAAATCTTCATAACCCAGACATCTTCTCCCAGGTACTACGGCATACTCGACTGTGTATTATAATGACATCAAATAGGAGAGACGCGTGACTATAAGATTTTGTTCCCAGGTGCCCGAGCAGGACGAAACCTACAAAGAAGATAGTTTTGTGGTGGGAAGCCAAGAGGAAGAGGAGGAGGAGGAGGAAGAGGAGAGCTCTGAGGAAGCCGTGGAGCTGATGCCGGAGGACTCGTACGTGGACGGGAGGAGGCAATACGCCACGCGGCGCCGTGTCTTTTTGCACAAAGCCAGAGCAAACACCGGCGCTTCGACGAGCGTGGCCGGATGTCGGGCGGAGCCGAGGAGCAAGCGTGGCCGTGTTCTGCGCTTGGTAGATTCAAGCGAGGAGGAAGAAGGGGTAGATGGTTCGGAACCACCCAAGCTTATAAAACATTTGCCACAACGGAAGTCCTCCTCTTTGACTTCTTCAACCATATCCAAGGTTAGCCCGGGACAGAGGGAAGAACGGCAACAAGAGAGGTAACTTTTGGAGAACAGTGGTTAAATCACCAGAGGCAACAAAACACTACATTAGCAAATCATGTAATGCTTGGTTTCTCCTGCAGGGGTCGCCAGAGGATAGAAAACCAACATACCCTTTCTGACCAGCTGGACTTTGAAACGTCAAAGTCACTTGATGCGTCCAAACAGCCTCAGGTTAAAAAAAAAAAAAAAAAGTGGTCCTTTGCTGCAATCATGTGGCATCAATAGACAAATACATTAACGTAAACTACACTATACATCCAGGAGCCTCCATCCACCATCCCAGATCCTGTCAGGGCCGGTCCGTCCATCACAGAGACTCCGATCTGCATCCTGGTGGACAGTCGCTGCCTCAGCGGCAGTGTGGAACTCGTGACCAGCTTACGGCAGCATCACAGCGCCACCGTCCACGTGTGCTCTCTGGACGGTAACTACTTTGTCGTCAGCGCCCGCATGGCCGTGGAGAGGCACGGCCAGTCGGATCTAGCGTCCCTCCAAAACCGCAAGCGACTGGCCGAAAGATTGAACAGCGTGCAGGAGCACTTTGAGCGCATTTGTTTGATTGTGGAGAAGGACAGAATCAAGCCAGGTCAGCCCCATGAGTGTAGTTTTGGTTTCACACCACTTATCTTTTGGGAAAACGTACAACAATGTTTGTGTTCCAGGTGAGACGACCCGTTCCTTCCAGCGCACGCGCTGCTTCGACAGTACCCTGTCGGCCTTGGTACGGACCGGCGTGCGGTTGCTGTGGAGCGACGGCCCCCAACAGAGCGCCGCCTTGCTGGTCGAGCTGGTGCGACTGGAACAGCGCAAGGGGCATGCCGTCGCTCTGCCCTCCTCGGAGCTGAGCGGGCGGCAGGACCTGCAGTTCTACTTAAGCCTGCCCTCCGTCAATTACGTCCACGCTCTCAACATGAGCCGCCGCTTCGGATCCGTGGCCCAGCTCGTCAATAGGTAAACTGATTAGCCTCCCGCTAGCACTCGTGAGGTGTGTCTCAATTTTCCCGTGTTCGGTTGTGCAGCTCAGTGGAAAGCCTGGAGCACGAAGGCGGCATGAGTAGAGCGAGGGCCGAGGAGATCTATCGCTTCCTGCGCTACAGCTGCGATTCCTTCCTCGTGGACCAAGCGGGAACGTCCCGGGAGACGGTAACGCACACCATCAGGATCTGATTGCCGAAAGGTGTCATATTTATATTGTTACAGCTGCTGCTTTTTGCTCTAAAACTGATCAGGTTTTTGCACCTCGAGCTTCAACCGGATAAAGCTCAGAACATTTGCACAAACCCACCCATGTAGAGTAACGTGCGTTCTATTTATTTTTAAAATGTTGGGAGCAGCTTGTGCTGAAAGGAAGTCAACATTTGGCACAAGGATATTTTGTCTGGACAAAAATATGGATGATTATGTTTACAGCTATCCGAATGTAAATTTCAGTACATTAATAAAAAAAAGTATATGTTTTACAAAAACTATCTAGTGTACCATATGTATGTAATGTATTTTTATTTTTTTTTGTGTGGTTTTGGTTTTCTTTGAGGGTGTATCGTAAGCACATGAACGAACAAAAAAAAAAAAAACATTCAATAAGGCCATGTGCCTTTTATTGATAATCAAACAGATGACAGGATTTCAGCACAAACGACATTGTAACAGAATTTGGATTCAAAACGGGCATAAATAATCTAGTGAGAGAAGAGTACCAAAATAGGTCATACTTTCACAGATATGTGCTTAATTTAACACATTCATCACACTGCTTTGATAAATGTTTTGTAATAGTTTTGGGTCCAAGCAGATTTGTATTTATTTTTGGAGACATTCAAAACCAGCATTACATACACATTCTCTGCATCGGCCATTTGGTTTCTAATTCACTGTGGTGGGACGGTGATCATTTGGTATGGTCAGGTACACTGAAAAAAAATGGTCACAGAAAATGGACTTTACTGTTATCGGACGGTCAGCTTTTTTTTTTTTCTTTTTTTTTTTATGTGACTGCATCACTAACATCTTCCTGTTTTCTGTTTCAGTCTGAAACCGAGTCACTTATTTCTAACAATTTAACTATGTTGTCCTGGGAGGTTCAAGTTGAGGAATGGAGTAAAATGTGAAAGACACCGAAAATGACACCGCTGAGAGCTCAAGAGACAAATGTAATATTTACATGTATGTACAGCAAGTGTGACAGGTTTTCCATGATTGTCGGAGGTGGGAGTCTCAATGCTTAAACTTAGGTTTGCCTCGAGTGATCCACCTCTGGTAACCATTAAGAAAAATGAACCAAAGTGTCGTGTAGACAGCTAGTTGAAGATTTACCAGCAAAGGTAGGACAAAGCAGCATTTCAACCTATTTACGGTGTACTGCTGTAACGTCTGTTAGCTCTCCTTTAATGACCGTAGAAAATGAAGTATACAAAAACAGACTACTGTATATATGTACAAGTGCAGTTTTATCTGACTAATGGATCATTCTTAAATATAATGCCTGTCTGATATGCAGCTACAATCACTTTTCTGCTTAGCGCGGCTGAGCTCAGATGCTGCTGGCCTGGGTCTGCGGCTGCAACGGCGGCATGGGCGCCGCGTGCGGCTCGGGACCCGTCAGGACGCACTCGTCGTCCTTGCGCATGTAAAGCAGGAAGAGAGTCACGGTGGCAAAGGTGGTGGCGTTGACCGGGAAGGCCCGGAGCAGCGTGGAGGTGAGACCGCGCGTGAACACCCTCCAGCCCTCCTTGCGAACGCTCTGCCGCACGCAGTCGATGATGCCGTCGTAGCGGTGGACGCCGCCCACGCCGTCCGCCTGCAGCCGGGACTTGATGACGTCCACGGGGTAGGTGGAGATCCAGGAGGCGATGCCGGACATGCCGCCGGCGAACAGCAGCTTGGGGATCAGGTAGGGGTCCTCCGGCTCGCAGCTCAGGCGGCGTGTCAGCACGTCGTACGCCAGGAAGTAGACGCCGAAGCCGGGGGTCTCGCGGATGAGCGTGGTCACCATGCCGCGGTTGATGCCCCGAATGCCTTCCTTGTTGTAGATCCTCAGCAGGCAGTCCAGAGAGTTCTTGTATACCTTCCTTTTGGATTTCTTCTCCCCAGTGCCTTGCATCTGCATGCGAGTTTTGGCCAGCTCCATGGGGCAGCAGATGACGCATTGGATGGCGCCCGCCGAGGCGCCCGCCAGGAACTGGTTGAGCGGCGTGTCGTGGCCCAACTTGCGCATGGCGTTGCCCTGCACGCCGAACACGATGGCGTTGATGAAGGTCAGGCCCATCATGGGAGAGCCCAGGCCTTTGTACAGACCCAACGTCTGTGGAACAATGGCAGCCGGTTGACATTCAAGGTCGTCTCAACCTGGTAAGAACATCTGTACTACCCAACATTGATAGCAACCAAAACTCCCAAAAATAATAACTCTTGTTTTTAATACATCTAGTCCCACTTCAAAAAAATTTTTTCAGCACAACACAGTGATGCACAGAGTATAAAAACCACCTCTGTGGGCTTAACGTTGTCAAATGTATACGAGTTGAGCTGACTCCACGTGGCGCTTTGAACCCAGCGTGACTTGTAAGACTTAATTTAGACTTCTGAGAAATGAGGTTCCAGTGGTAAAGGAAGAATCTCAACACCCTTTCACACTGAATGTCTCCAGCGTGCTCTCTGACGTGGCTCGTCCCAGTGTAACCGGACTCCTTGATTGTCAGGGTGGACTAGGAGGCAGAGTCAAGGGCTGCGGCGACATTCTTTTGAGTTAAGCTTACCGACTCCTGGCGCACGATGGACTGGAAGCAGTGATATGTGCCGCGGTAGAGAGGCTTGTCTGCATTTTGAACCTGAAGCCGCACCTGAGAACCAACAGACTTGTGTTAGCGTCACAATCGTGATGTCATAACATCACAATGTAAAAGTTCTAAAGGGAAAACAAGCAGGCATAAAAAAATACTGAATATAGTTACGCATACGTGCAAAATGAGGATTTGTGTGTGCGCGCGTGTAAGTGTGTGTGTGTGTGTGTGTGTTTTTTTTTTTTTTAGAAGTTGTGTACAGCTTAAGACAGGACAAAGAGCAGGGGTGTCCAAACTACGGCCCGGGAGGTATTAGTGGCCCTCGCAAATACTAAAAATGGCATGATTTGGGTTGCAAGCGATCAAATGTTTTTGTTTTTTTAAATTATCCGATCGGTTAATCGTCGACTAAATTTTACATGTGAATGTAAGCTGCAGGTGTTGTTTTTGTCAACCGGTGGTCGCCATTCTCGCGTACTGTAGTTGGTTGACAAATCTGTGTGTTGAAATTGAATTTTCTTAATGTGTGCAATGCTGCAAGAGAATTGGTTTTACAACCAAACAGTAATAACATTTATTTAAGTAACACAAATAAAAATTTCAGAAGCACAAAAAAAAAAAAAGGTTTAATCCAAAGCCAACGTGGCATTCATTGTTTTTCAGTGTGCGACCCTCGAAGGAAAAAGTTTGGACACCCCTGACATAGAGGGAGAGAAAGAAAGACCCGGACTTTACTTACTAGGTCCCAATTCCGTCGAAAGGTTGTTTATTTCTCTCTCTCATCTACAACACAGTGACACTGTTGCTGTTAAAGACAGCCCCTGCCCTCCACCAGCACTCCGCCAAGCACACATATTGACAGCAAAGTACACAAGAGCGCCAAACACCAGGCACGCAGATGCTGCCATGTCATCCAGTCACATTAAACAGGAATGTAACTTTTGTTTCTGTCCCAAAGTCACCCTTGCGCTGGCTTGACTTTCGTTTCCTCATTGCACTCAAAGTCGAGTCACAAAAACAATCACACAACTGTAAAATATGCAGGCTAAACTTTCTTTCAGATGTTTGTACTTAAGTCAAAGCCATGGCTACAAAATACTTCTTTGGCACCGTCGTTTGGCAATTTGGGCCTGTCAAGACATTCCAGAAAAGCAGAAAGTCTGAGTTCTCAGAACTCTGATCAGGAAAATAAAAGTCACTGGAATGAAACAAACAGGGAAGTCCAAGTTACAAAGTCGGGGAGAAAAAAAAATAAAAATACATGCCCTGATTTCACCAAGTTTCTTCAATCTCTTAACAGAGACTGACAAATATTTTGATATCTTTCTTATAACCTACAGAGAAAACAGAACAACCACACAGGGCGGAAACTGGTAGAATGGAAAAGAGGCTTTAGTCAGAGCAATACACAGCAGAGATGCGCTTCAAAGAACACTTGCCACTAAATCGTCCCGACAAATTAATCGTAATAAACAAATGAATTAATCACCCCAGCCCTGTTTTGGCTTCTTTCTTGCTACGAGCACAGTAGCAGTAAATACACAAGGACTAAATGTATATCTTTACTATTGACTCAACACAATCTGTATGCTTTGGAAATTATTTTAAACATTGAAGCTGTCAGTACATGCTCACATACTTTTTGGGTGTTTACTGTACAGTACATCCACATGACTGTGTACACTGTACACATGACAAACCAGCCTTAAAGGACAACGTGGCTTTAAGCTACAGATGACACACCCACCTTCACTGTGTCGAACGGATGTCCAACCAAAACACCAGCAGCGCCTGGAAACACAATTTAAAAAACGATTTAATATTGTTTTATCTATCCGTATTTATTACACATCAATTCCCTCTGGGGTATATCCTGATCTGATGCATTAGGACATCCGTATCAAACTCAAGGCCCGGGGGCCCAGATATGGCCCGCCATATTATTTTATGTGGCCCGCGAAGACATATTTTGCATTAACTTTGTGTCGTTACTAAAATTACAAAAAAAAAAAAAGCTATTGCTTGCAATTTTCATTACCATTCGTCTTTTTAAAATATTTGAACCGTTTTTACTAGTCTCTGCTTTTAAAACTAGTTATTCATAATTTTGTGTTGAAGCCTATACTGTATATAGAAGACGTTGACAGTCATAATGGCCCCCTGAGGGAAACTATGACAACGATGCGGCCCGTGACAAAAAGGAGTTTGACACCCCTGCCTTAGGGCATTCCAACTTTGTGTGTGTGTGTGTGTGTGTGCACAATTGCTAACAGATGATTGATTTGATCAGAGCGCAAAAACTGCAAGTTTGTGCGTGTTTGTTTTAATCTCCCAATTCTGAGATTGCCAAACTGCGAATTGCAAGGATTCATTTCATCGGCATTAAAATGTTAAAGCAAAAGTAGAAAAATACTCATAGATTTCCCCCGATGTCTGTTTTTTACTTAAGTGCAGTCATAGAGTGGCCGTACTGTATTCACTCAATAATAATAATAACATGATACACCAAAATAAAGGCGTAATAAATCGGAGGAGCCACTCCCGTTGAGTGATAGTCTTGGAATGTAATCCGATGAGTCACCCCCACGTAACGTTCATGGAATTACTACACAATCGATCTAATATTTGATCATGGTTTAATATCGTCTCTCCACATGAGAGAACGTTTCTGATTATAGGAGTAAAGCAAAGCTAGCACGGTTAGCATAAACCTGTTGACCTGGCTCGCGTGGCAGGCTAGCGGCAGTGCCACGCTTTGGCTAGCCGACCGGCCACCTGCACAGCGGCACCGCTTTCTTTCTTACCTCCCACGCAGCCCGCGGCGAAGTCGAGTGCCATTCCCTCGAATGTCCAACTTGTTCGATTTGTCACGCTAAGTCGACGTTGAATCTAATGCACGGATTTTACTTTCGCCACGAAACGCGTTTCCGGGTGAACGCGAGCAATTGACAGACGAGTAGCCCACCCTCCTCCGGCTAAACTAGCTCTGTCCCCGTCGGCGTCGTGATGATGCCGGAGCCACGCTAGAAAAAAAAAAGGCGTACGGGGATAATAACGTGGAAGAAATGTTTTATTTTGCTGCCGACTAAACCTTTTCTATTTCTGTATCTCAAGGGGAGGAGAAGGCGGGCACTGGGAACGCGGACGCGTGTTTGCCCTTTTTAAGATGGCCCAATCGTAGGTCTGAGAGCAAGACAACTCCCCTGGCCCGCATCGGCCGCCCCTCGCTCGCATTGGCTGCTGCCGCCACGTCCGCCCGGCTTCGAATCACAGGCGTCGGGGTAGAATCAACAATGTTATCACGGCGGACGTCATCAGGACACTGTACGCGGTGAAATATTAGGCACGGGGTCAAATATAGGTACGCAACACTCGTGCTCACACACGCACACACACTTATTGCCAAAGTGCATTGTAATATACATGTTTATAAATACATATGTAATGCAACAGGTATAATTAGTGTACTACTCTGGTTCCTGCTTGGGTCAGTCTTTGTTTTCTCATGTGGAAATGGTTCACTGGGATGGCGTTAGACTAAATATTTAAAGGTCATCAGGTTTTTGGCATAGATCTCTGACTTCCCTGGCTTGAACTTTGAATCAAGTCGCTCAGTCTGTTATGCCAAAGCAGAGAAATTTAAAAGTATAAAGACGGCAATTTTTAAGTGTCCTGTATGAAACAGTCAAGCGAGTAGTTGTAGTATTACAAGTAAACTTGCAATTATATCACAATTAAGTCATATTTTTAATTGTAAAAACAAATGGAGCAATAAAACTTTAACTTGTAACAAAGTCTGATTTTTAAAAAAATAAAAAAGCAAGTGAGGCATGTCGGGAGTAAAACTAAAATGGATACAGATTCATCTCTGAAAATACCACAACTGTGTCAAATAAGAACTTTCTGCCATCTTTATTATATTAATTTACAGCTTCTTTGCAGTGGTAGGAAATTAATAAATATTTCTATCACCACAATTATGTTGCTTCACATCAACCAATTGTGGATGTGGCAGTTTTCTTCTTCACTTTGTCATTATGCAACCATTAAAGTAAACCAAACTTCGGCATACACACACTGTGGAATTGAATCCTATTGCGTAGGCGATTACGTGCCCCAGAAAAAAAGACGTTGACCTTTCTATATCTTATAGATTCGATAGAACCTCAAAGCACAAAATCCTTAACATTATGTGAATAGTGTATTATATTTTTTATGAACTTTTTTCAGATTCAAATTAAAGAGATGCAGTGCAGGCATGTCTTCTCCAGAAAAAAAAACACACCCTGGTTTCCCTTCCCCTATTTAACGACATGAGTTTTTATCAAGATGCATTTTTTTTTATTCTTCGATCAAGCGAGCTAGATGTTAAAATTTAAAGGCCGGGGTGTCATGAACCGCATGACTGTCTCGTCCGTGATTTGCTTGCGTCGCTCCTGATGCTCGGTGATGATTGGCTGCAGGGTTTCGATCAAAATCTTCTTCAGTTCTCCGGTTAAGAGAGCGCCGCTCGTGTAGTCCTAAACACAACATACGTGGTAAATCCAGAGAAAACGGAGTATAAAACTTTTCCATGTCGTGTTAACTCTCACCTGTCGGATCTTTTCCAGCTTTTCATCATCTTCCAAAAAGAAAGTCAAGTACATGAAGGAGACGTCCACGTCGACATTGCCGCCGTACTTTCGGTGCTCTTCTATCGTGTCTTTCCCCCCCGAAAATGCATACTTGTTGATCTGTGAGCAATCACAATCAATAGTTATTTAACTGCAATCAAGCGTATTTATTTTTGAGTAAAATGCACGCTCAGAATAATCTCACTGAGCTCACTTGTACCTTGTTCTTGATTTGTTTGGCAGTGTCGGTGAGAAAGATGGACGAATTGGCATCGCTGGCGCTCATCTTGGTCTGCGCCCCCTGCAGGGCAGGGAAGAAAGTGGAGTGCAACAGGGCTGGCTTGGGGTAGCCGATCCTTGGTGCCACGTCGCGGGTCATTCGGAAGTAGGGATCCTGTGAGGGTGAACAAAATTGCTTAACAAAATGTCTTCGTCAAACAAGTACAGTAGTGCCTTGAGACTAATTCTAAAAAAAATATATAAAATTAGGGCAGATTACTCATATCTCAAAGCACCGCTGTATTTATTGAGTGTTGCTGCAAACACTGACCTGGTCTATGGCGCAAGGGATGAGACATTGAATATCCTTTTTGTCCCCGAAGATGTGCGGGAAAGAGTTACTGAAGGAAGGGGCTGCCTGGACGGCTGGGAAACTGATTTTTCCTGGCGAGAAGACACAGACACAAATGATAATGGATTGAGAAAAGTCATTACGTAATCTCTCTGAGGCAGGTCAATAACATTTATCTTCACTAACAGCTTTCTTTGTTCCCGCTGCCTCACCGATGCAATCGCTGTCTGTAAAGCCAAAGATGCCTTTGACTTGGTTGAACGTCACATGTTTTTGGATCTTCACCACATTCCTGTAGAACTGCGATGACGCGCTGTGGTACAAGAAGAAAAACACAACAGTGAAGAAACGCATGCCACGTCGGGACAAGATGGCTGCCTGTCGTTCGCTACCAACCCCATGTAGTCGAGGTCAGAGAAAATGAAGGTCTTGTTGACGTCGAAACCGCACGCAATAATGTCCTTGGCGTTCTCCATGGCGTACTGGTGGCACTGCTCCAGCGTCAGGTCCTTCCACAGGTACTTCTCATCGTCCGTCATTTGGACCACTAGAGGGATGTCGAACACATCCTGCAGCCATCTGCAGCAAGAATCAGTGTTCATTTCATCTTCCAAGTGCAACTCAAATGCTGCTCAACTCACTTGGTGAAGATAAAAGGGATGAGGTGGCCAACATGCATGGCCTGAGACGAAGGCCCTCTGCCGGTGTACAGGAAAAACGACTTGTGCTTCTCATACGTGTCCAGAACTTGATGCATGTCTCTGTAAGTACAACACAGTGTAGGATTCACAAAAGATTCTCCTCAACTTTGCCTCAAGGGATGAATTGAAGTGTTTAAAACTGACTGACCTGTGTGAAAAAAAGATTCCTCGACGAAGAAAGCGGTGAGGTTTCTGTCCGGTCACTTTCTCTATTCTGCCCACCAGCTCTTGGTCGATTTTACTACTACCAAAGCGCACTAAAAGAAAGAAGACAACATTATCTTGTACTTTTTTCAATGTACATTTCATAGCCGTATTATTAGACGTTAGTTTCTTTTGAGTGTGGCCCTTTTGTACAATCTAATTTTTCTTTCAACAGAAGACACTAATTTGATCTCACCAATGAGTTTGTCATAATCAACGCCTTTCGCATTGTTCGTGGAGACGCTCCAAGGGTTAACTTCATCATCACCATCAGCAGCAGCATTGCCATCTGCCGTCAAGCCATTTTCTGAGCTAAGTGAATTTTCCGATGGTGGACATCCCGCTTTGTAGTCCTGACCCGTCACCTGTTTGTAGTCCACTTTCAATTTGAGTAGGAACTGGACCGCTGCATCAATTTCAGCCTGGAGAAGACATTAACAATGTCTACAATCATTGAAAATTAAAATGCCAAAGCTATATATACTCATTATTTAAATCTTTGTTATATTTGGGTTTATTGGCACCCACCTTCTCAGCTTTAGCCGATTTTAAGCTCCTGACTTTTTCACCCTGTGCTGTCAGTTGGTCATAGAGATCCATTGGACTCCTGGCCGCATCTCCTTGACAGTCTGTCATCTTCACAAAATGCGGAGCGTTAAATAATCTCAAGAGCAGCTACAATGCGTTGAAAATAAACAATGACTCTTTAATGTGGTAGCATTACTGTCGCACCGACAAAAGGGAAACTCCCACATGAGTTATCAGCTTTGAATTTGGCTCAATATGTCGATAAAGGTCACTATCACTATATACTGCGTCGATAAATATAATTAATGTGCCAATAAATACACGTACAGTTCATATTTGGGCGTTTTAAAGAGATTAAGTCAATTTATTCGTGCACATACCGTATAATTGCGTTACACTGCTGGTAGCTCACTCATTCAACTTGCATCAGCGTAAGAGCAACTTGTTCGGATGAAATGCTTCCCGAGAAATGTATAATCAAACAATAGTTCCGTTAGTAAACTCACGAGCTTATTGTTTTTTTTGGAAGACCTATTTCTTTTACCATTAATAACAAAACATGGACAGTGTTTTAGATCTGATTTTATGTCCAGCATAAACCTAACATTTATTGTGGTTGTGGTAATAACGGGGACATGTTTAGACAGTAGGACCCCTTAACCGGAAATTGTCCTTTTAAGAAAATAAAAGTACATAGTTGTCGGCGGAAACAGTCAAATGATACTTCCAAAAATATATTGAAAACGGCGATTTTAAACACTACACGTACGTGTTAATGTTTGGAGGAGGTTAGAACACGTTTAAATAATTTAATGTTTTAATATATTGTGTAAGTAACTGCACCGCGGCATGACTGCAAACGAATTTGCGACGTCGACGTTACGACGGTACGTAGCTTTGGCTAGCTAGCCGTGTAGTTTGTCCTAATACGTTTCTCGAAGCTTCTGGATATTAGGACATTGGTGAGCCTTATTTATTTTATTTTTTTCATTACAAAGGTAAGACACCCCTTTACTAATATATTTTGGGGAACTGTATTATTGTTTATAATTCATCTTGTGTGTGTTGTCATCCAGTAGATGTCGCTCTTGGAACGTTGTTGAACCGACAGTAGTGTTAAGATGACCACATTAGTGGCATATGAGGATTCTGAGTCTGAGGATGAAGTTCTAGACCAGAAAGAAAGAGCTGGACCAAGACAAAAAGTGAAAGACTGTCCTTCATCAGCGTTGAAGTTGAACTCTGACAGCACACGGTTGGAATGCCACCAGAATGACCATTCTTCACAAAAGCAGAGCTGTTCTTTTAGTTCACCTGTTGCTCTTCAGCACAACGCCACTCGACTTCCATACATCCCACCAAGTGTTCCTGATAAAACCAAAAGACCTTGGACTGTCCCGCCTGGTGTCCGACCCTATATTCCCAAGAGGCAAAGACTTGTCCCGTCTTCCGCAAACGAAGAGGAAAACCCAAAAGGGGGAGTTCACAGCAAAGATGTCCAAATTCTCTCAGCGGTGTCTCAGAAAGTTATGCTGCATCTTGCTCACACACCTGCTCCTGCTCCTGCTCCTGCTGCTGGGATACCCAAGAAGCTTCTGCTAAGCCTTCAAGCCCACCAGGGTGTGGTCAACACGGTGCAATGGTGTCCAGTTCCTCAGAGAAGTCATCTACTGCTGTCAGCCTCCATGGACAAGACCTTTAAGGTACAGTAAGACAATACATTTAGATGTATACTGGCAATAATAGAGTTGCAAGTAATGTACTCAAGTACTTTTATTTCAGAATAATATGACTCTAGTGAACGTAAACTAGTCCTTCAATTAATTACTTGAGTTAGAGCAAGTAGAAATTAAAGTGGGGTAAAAACCTCTCAAGAACAAACTGGTATGTTTATTTCTGAATGCAGAAATTCAACTATTTTAAGCTGACTAACCCATAAAACCAAAACAAACAAAAATAATTATTATTATGATACATAAATTAATTTACTGCTTGTTTGTTTGAAATAATTTGGAAGTGGACCTTGAACAACAGTAATCTCATTAATCTCACAATTGCCCTCTTGATATAGAAACACAGCACACACCACTTTCTGTAGAATTACATCGGTCACTGTCAGCCCAATGTATGTCAACACCCACGGGACTTCCTATATTTCAAATTCCGACCTCACATTCCACTTCTTTCTTTTCTTTTCCGGAAAAAGGAGCTGGAAAGGTCAAGTCCGAAAGCATTGCATTTGCACCCCCATCGTCAATTCTCAAGAGAGCTTAACAATAGCTCTTTGGCTAAAATATGCAGCAGACCTTTTGCATATTAAAATGAGTCCAGCGGCAGCATGGAAGCATCTTCCCCATTGCTAATCTTGGCTGACTTTCTGTTTTGTATGCAGGTCAGATTGCGTCTCAGTCTAAGGGTACTTAACCAGGCATCTCATGGACGCCAATAGAATGATTTCCCTTCTCACGTTCTTCCCATATTATTAAATAAATTAATTTAAAGGTAGGGTTGTAAACGTGAAGGCAATCTTTTTTTTTTTGGTGGAAACCCACTCTATACTCCACCCAGCCACCAGGGGGCAATGTCCATCCGCGACTGATCCTATTGCCCTGGTGTCGTAGAATCAATGTGGTTATTTATAATGTGTTATTTAGAGCATCTGGATGTGCATTTAGCAAGTGCAGTTAACTTTCCGCAATAAAAACTACAATCAACTGACAGTGAGGCCAATTAAGCCTTGTAGTGGCAGGTAGGAATTAGCAATTACATTTCCTCATTTGCTGTGACCAGCAGCTATTGTCATAATTATAAGTCTGGCGTTAATGAGTGGGCTCCATTTGTTCTTCTCTATTCTAAGTCTGTGAAGTCCTCAGCAGCTTGTCTTTCTTTAGCAGTAGTGCCCAGACCATATGCAATTAGTCACGGTCACCATGGCTACGACAGACGTAAGGCAAGAAGTTTTATGTAGCTAACAGAAATGGTAATTCATTTTTTAATTACCCCGAGCCATTTAGAAAGCAGATTAGCCAATGTGTCATTCTGAAGTATTCGCTGTACGAGTCGGGATGTAGAAAAAGCAAATGACCAATTTTCAGGTCTCACACTTTGTGCGATTATTGTTAGGCTTTAATTGGTTCATTATTTTGTGTTTTATTCATGGTGGGTAATGGTTGTAGAACATGGTCACTTCTTAATATTGTAATTTTATGCTTTCTGGTGCTGTGTAGAGTTGATACAGCAGCCTTGAGATGGCAGTGTTCCCTCAAGCCCCAACATCATGCGGTGCAGTTGAACTTTTGAGTTGGAACACAAGCCCTTCTTCCATAAATAATAGGTTGTTGTGAAAAAAACAAAAACGTTTCAAATAACATTTTAATGTCATCAAATTTGTGCGTAGTACAACTGTTCCATTTTCATTTGTATTCCTTTTTTGACGTCAAGGTTACTCTTCTTTGGTGGAGTCCCCGATAAAATCCAAAGATAATACGATCAAGGCTTGTGGATCGTGCACGGGGCAATTTCTTGATATTTCTAACAGTTGCATGCTGTAACTTATCTTTCTAAGCCATCCCTGGAAAACTCCACTGAGTACCTGCATCCCTTTCCCTTCAGTCTCCCACAGCGCTACAGTCGGCTGTCTTTCTAATGCTGTCTGAAGAGCACGTTTAATAATGAAACACAGAGACATGCCTCAAGTGACTCGCAAAGCCGAAAAGAAAATTCTCCCATCGCTAAGTCTTACCTCATTTGAGCGGGCACCTGACAAGACCACCCACTTTTGATGTCAGGCTGAGCTGTGGCCCGCCAGACTGAAAATCAGCTCCAATAAGCAGCTGATGACACGCTTGGCACACTATCGACGCGGCTCCTTTTGCCAAAGAGTTAGAACCTCAGCGCGAGCACGCCGCCGCAATTAAGAAACACAAGAGATCAGCACTTGTGTCATACATCACTGTCTCCTTTTGGGACCTTTTTTTTTTTGCCCTCCTTACTTTATCTGCAGTCTGCTTTCACATTTCACGCCAGTTAGGAAGCAGAAGAAACTATAAGAAAGAAAAAAGAATCTGGGATAAAACTGAGTCCGTTTTTGTCAACCCATAAGAAGGTTGACATTGAATATTTTTTTAATATTCATATCTCCACTAAGAACCACCGCTTTAGTGCATGCATCCGAGTTACTGTTGTTTTTCTGATATGTAGCCCACTTTTTTATGATGCCTTTCAGGTGTGGGACGGGGTCGAGAGCGGACGATGCCTGAAGGTTTACACCTGCCACTCAGGAGCCGTGCGGGACGCACACTGGAGTCCCTGCGGCCGCCAGCTCCTCACCGGCTCCTTTGACAACTCCGCTGCGGTTACCGACGTGGAGACGGGTGAGCAGCACAGCACGCAAACTTGACGCTTGGTTCACCCCCGTCAAATATGTGTCGTCACCGTGTATGATTGTACAAATGCATTTTCATGGTGACATTTACGAGAGATCAATATTTTGGTTTGCTAACCCTCTTCTAACACAGGAGGCTCTACTGTAAGTAAGAATGGTCCAGACGTCACCCCTCGTTGTTCGCCTCGCCGGCGTCAAAACTTTGCCACGATGACGTGCTTCCGTTTGTCCTTCCCCTCTCAGTGTGTCTGTCAATACCGCCAATAAGGCCGTAGGATAATAGCTTGGCCTGCACATTAAGCACACAGGCAGCTCCAGGAAAGGAATCAATAATTGATACATCACGGCTGGAGTAACCGCCATGACCTTACCGTGCCTCGCGGGCCACAGCCGTCAACAAACAAATGTTTATTTAGAGCGAGCGACTCCTCTCGGTTTTGTCCATCCCGTCCGTCCATGCACCGAGTAATCATTTCATTTGATATTCTGTTCATTTTCACACACTTTAAAAATTAAAACACTTTTATGGCAGCCGAGGGTTTTATTTGTTTGAAACGGTAGCCGCTCGCGCTAAATGAAGCCAATTCAATTTCGCCGCATATCAGTAAGGGACTTCGGGGATTCCAGTCTTGTTTCTGCACAATTGCGGTGTAATTGGATGTGGTGGCTAAAACCCAGGCTTCGACTCTTTCTAACGCTATCGCTAATCCGACTGCCGCAGCGGCCCTAGCCGCACACGTAATTGGCCCGCTATTCATAAAAAAAAAAAAAAAGAACCCACATTTATACTACACAAAATACGGCTTTTTTATTAAGTTAGCATCATTAAAAATAATACATCTCCTACCACGTATGCATACAGTAGCTGAATTTTATACATTTAATGACGAGGGTCTCTGTTCAATCCGACTTTCTGTGAAGTCTGTGCTTGTTTTTCAGTAACTGGTGAGATTTCAGTCATTCCCCCCAACCCCATGATGTGTGAACCCCCACCCCTTGTGACTGGCGTTTTTGAAGAAGCACATTTTCCTCAACCATCCTATGTCCAATTTCATTTGCAGAATTTCCACCCCTCCCGTTGGGAGTAGGCAAGCTTTCACAGAAGCACTTGACAGGAAATGCAGGGAGGGAAGACCGCTTAGGAGCCCTAATGCTCCCAAGAAAAAGAAATGGGAAAACGCCTTGATTGAGAAAGGGTCTAAGAAATGAGTTTCTTCTGCAGGCCATTAGGGTGAAAAGGGCAGCTGTTGAGCTGAACCTTGGACATGCTCCTTGGCAGAGATTGACGGAGGCAAATGTGCCAACCCTCCCCCAGTTGCTTTGTAGCGTGGTCTAAATCAGTCTTTTGAACTCCATGCTGCCGGCTTGATTCATTTTCTCCTACTGTACCTAAAGGCGCTCGAAAGCGCTAATTCGTTGGAATAATTCCGCAATCAACAAATCTGTACCGATGTCAAAAAATGTTAATCAGTAAAGCATAATTCAGTTGCATGCAGGCTGTTTTTTTTTTTTCTTTTTTTCAATTTATTGGTTGATCTAAGTTATCAAGGTAGCGTCACGACTTCCAAGTCTCCAAATATCATCCACTTGCTCTCATTCATAGCAGGTGATTTATTTCTCATCTGCCAACATTTGCTCTGGCTGGATGAGCATAGCCTTGAGTGCTACATAACGAGGGACAATCCATTGAGCAGCAGCACATGGCGATGGATTTACTCCAAATGCCACCAGCAAAGCATCTGTGAATGTTGACCGACTTTGCATGCAGCGTTTTTTTACAATAGTTACCTGCTTTAAAGATACAATGTGAAGAAATGAATAAGCTGTTGCACCCCGCCGCGCTCGGCAATATCCAGCTGCTTTGGCGAAGACCGAGAAATACGCTTTTTTGATTGAGGTCAAAACACCCAATGGGGATATTTGCAGGTGGAAAGACAGAAAATGGGAAAGGATACAAATGAGTCTTTTAAAATGTAATGACACCACGGTTGTCGTGTTTGTTGCCTCGTTTAAAACCCAGTAATGTGTCAAACCTGCGTCGTGACACCCCAGCGTTTGATTAATGAAGCCCAATAGCCTTCCCATCCCAATCCATCGCTCCCAATATGTCGTCCCCTATGCTCTCTTTTGAGATCTTTTCTTAATTAAAATATGACATAACATGTCACTCTTCAGTATGACCAGGCTGTTGATGAGCAAAATACGGGTTTTTAAATCTCCATCCGCAAGATGCGGCCAAACCAATTAAGATGGGAGCGAGTCAAATTCGCCTGTGAAAAAAGTGGATGGACGCAATCGAATTTGGCAGCGTCAGTCCACCGTTAAGAATGAACCGACCGTCCTCGCCGTTAGTTTATTAACTGCGTCACGCTTCTGTGAAGGCTCGATAGGAATATTCCAGAATACGCGTGTAATGACTTGAGTTTTGCTTTGTTAGGGGCTCACCGTCGGAGGCTGTGTGCTTCTGTCTTGTTTGAATTTAATGAGGCGCTGTTGAGGCCTGACGTGGACTGCCTTTAACATAATTTGGATTTGGGTGCCTGGCACAAGCACAAAATATTAATCGCGCCCACTCTGTAATTATGTCTAAGCCCCTCTGCTGTATTGGTTCTGTTTTTGGGGATGCCATTTGATCTATTCATTTCGATATTGAAGTTAGAATTTGACTTGACTTCCCCTTTGAACACATTTGACATTTTTGTCATTTTGAATGCTTTTGAAGTCATGTCGTTTAAGAGAAATATCGGGTGAATCTTTTTTTTCTTTTTCCGTTCCTCAAATTTTGTGAGTTCTGAATGGCTTGAAAGTGCTTTTGAAGCCTATTTAGTTTCCATCTGACATACTAATAATCATCGAGTTTGACTACCTCCTGCATAATTCAAGACAACCCCCTGCTGATCAGAGACGTGAAGATATATTATTAAAGTCAAACCGCATTGATCTTGTTCCGTCTTCTCCCCCGCTTCTGTTTCTTTTGTGAGCAGGCCAGCGCATCATCAAAGCGGATAATCAGTTCAAGGTGATGTGTGTGCTTCCGCATCCCGCCAACTCCGAGGTATTCCTGTGCGGAGGTTACAGTTCAACGGTCAACGCCTGGGACGCTCGCTGCAGCAAGGTCAAACATATTAACCTCCTTTCTGCACATCCATCATCTTCACCTGCTGTGCTTTGACCTTCTCAAATCAAAGCCAGTCAGGCTCTGAACACGTTCTGTGCAGTCTCACACATAAATAAGGAAGTGTTACATTGTATTCAAGTGAAGTCAAATAAAACATCGCAAATCATCGTTTTTTTTATTCCCCTCCAGGTGGTTAAAGTATACAAAGCAGCAATCCAGCAGACCTTGGCCATTCTCTTCCTGAGAGGCGGCCAGGATGTCATCACAAGCTCCGATTGCGTCAGCAGAGACTCGGCAGACCGCACCTTGATCGCTTGGGACTTCCACACTACCGCTAAGATCTCCAACCAGATCTATCATGTAAGTGCAGAAAACCCCACGCCCGCTGTTGATGCGTAAAATTGGGGTTCCGCTGGATTAATTAGATTTCCTACTGGTGTCTAGGAGCGCTACACGTGCCCCAGCCTGGCTCTTCATCCACAGGAGGATTCCTTTGTAGCCCAGACTAACGGCGACTACATGGCTTTGTTCTCCTCCCAGCGGCCCTATAGGATGAACAAGAGGCGTCGTTACGAAGGACACAAGGTCAGGAATGACACTGGCCTTCAGGGAAGGATTAGCAGGGGCGTTCGCTCAGATCAATAGTGAAAGAAAGTCATGTTGTTGGATGTGCAGACGTGCAATTAAATTAAAATAAAATCTACCTATAGTGCTTTGCTTTCCAACACTAGCACAATAAGTGCTATTTGATATTTCTACATGCGTATTAGTCGTGGATGATGGATGACCTCACATGCAAAGCAATGCATTACATTACTCTCTTACATTACACATTTTAATTGTATCGCACCAGGGGATACATTAGATAAGATGATGAGATCTCAGCATGATAATGGTGTCTTTTAATTTGGATTGTTTTTTCCCTCCCCCCCCCGTAGTTTATCATTCAAGAGACTGTTGCAATTAAGCTAAAGTTATTATTGCAACATGATCATACTTTTACGGTAAGTGGAGGATGGTTGTTGGACTCGCATGTCACAGCATTTAAATTCCAATGTAATCTCACTAGACAATAGTGTTCAATGTCTATTATAAAATGCATCGCAACACGGAAGAAAATTGAGGAAATATAACGTATGTCTTGCCTCTCTCAGGTCGAGGGATATGCGGTGCAGTGTGAATTTTCTCAGGACGGAACAATTCTAGCGTCCGGCAGCTCCACCGGCTCAGCCCACTTCTACGACTTTCACAACGCTCGGCCGCTTCGCTCCCTGCGAGCGCACAGCCAGCCGTGCCTGTGCGTGTGCCAACATCCCGTCCTGCCAGCCACCGCCGCCACTTGCGACTGGGCCGGCGAGATCAAGGTCTGGCACTGAGGATGAAGTCAAAAATGGAACTTTAATGTTAGGTAGGTGAAGACAATAAGCCAAACTGGATTTCTGGGGCACACAAACACGACGTGGGCAAGTCATTATCTTGAAAAGCAAAATTCTCTTGGTCTCTTGATGCGTCTTTGTTCTCGGCAACTCTGATGTGACATTTCCCTCAACGTCTCAAGCGGAGCGAGACCAAAGTAAAATGAATCGCTCACATCTGTCAGCGCTTTGTCCGAAAATCTCACCCGTCAACAAAAGCTCAATGACGTGCAAAAGCTTGTGATCCTTATTTTTGAATCGAAGCGTCCTTAAAATACACAATAGGCCCGCCTGACATTATGGAATCGCATTATTAATCGACATTGTTGGTAATTAGCTATTTGACTTTTGGTCCCACTGCATATACATGATTTGTTCGTATAAAATGAATAAAGCAACTGGATTCCCAACACTCATCTTTATTAAATAAATACAACAAAAATAGATAATCATGCATCAGACAGACATGTTCACATTCTGTTTTTAGCGGGACCATTAAGGAGGTAGGACTGCACAGACCCACTTGAATTTCTTGCTTGGGCCGATCAACACATTCCATAAATATCATAACCACTGAATAGAAAATAGTTGTATTGTTGTGTAAAGATGCAGTTTCCCTCAGTCTCTTTCTGTACATCACCTCAACAAAAATAACATAATCTAATTTGTACAGTGGTTATATTCATTTTCCAAAATTCAGTTACAATACACATCGAAATAAAGATTGGAAATTTTGGCAAAAATATAGTGAATAAGTGCCATTTCTGTTGACAACAGTTGAAGCCAATGTTTGCAAAAAAAATAAGAGGTAGAAACGTATTAAAAATTCAGTTCTTTTTGATGATCTCCTCGATTTCACTAAAATCATTCCTTCTCCAATTTTGCTTTAGTAGCTTGCAAAAGGGAAAAAAAAAAAAGAATATGAAGAGCAGTCTAAATAAATAGTGGCAGCACATTTCCGTGTCTGTGATGATCCTCTGTCATTTTGATGGAATTCACTCAAATGAAAATAATGACTTCCAAACTCAACCTAAGAAGAAACCGTATTAAAATAATGTCTTGTCATCTCATTATTAAGCAAATGCCAAAACGTATAATGCTTAATTGGGAGTCTTAATTGGCACACTCGGTCGCATCAATGCTTGAGTCCTATTTTTCTTATTTTATACAATTCCGCTTGTTTCACATGTCATCAGTAAATCCACTTGAATGTGAATCCATTGAATTCTTCCCCCAAAACTCCCAAATGATATAAAACAAACCAAAAGTGATGTGGAAGATATTCCAATCTTGTTCCTATTCATACAAGAGGCTCACTCCCTTTCCCAAGACACCGCCTTTTTTACAAGATAAGACATTCCTTTATTTGTCCCATATACAGTATGTACACTCGTTAGATTCTGCAAAGTTGTGCCCCACTAAACGGAATTAAGGCAACTTAGCCAGTGTCCTGCTACGTGGATAATGATTGTGCAATACAACATCACTTTTATAATTAAAAAAAAATAATAGTACAAAATCCAGCTGAGTTTTTTTTTTAAACTCTTGCAGCTTGCATCGGAACCATTGTTTTGATTTGAGTCCAGTCACTTCTAATCCATTTGAGTAACTTTCTGTGGTTTGCTATACAAGCTCACTGTTGTTGATACAATAAAATTGGAAAATAGTTATGAATAATAGTATCCCATTACACATGCTTTACATTTACTTACTATTTATACTTTTTTCGAAGAAGAGTTAAGTTTCTTGCTGGTTTTCCTAACAGTATTCAGTATCAAAGTTTTAGCACAAAGCACAGTACGTCCATGGTCTGTCTTGCTGAAAATGGTTTCATTCCAGTGACTCCAAAAATCAACAAAATGAATCGTCACTGAATTGCTACACAATTTGTCGCTAGCTAGAAGCTACACTTTAATATGACATACGATAGAAAAGGTGTCGCAGACTCAATGAAACATGCCTTGGCTAGGATACATGAAACACTGAACACCCTCGTCACACCAAGTATGCTGCGGAGAACTTTTGAGACGGTACAGTACAGAAGGCTAGTAATCATCATCGTCATGCATAAAACAAGCTCCTTCCTCGGTGCTTCAGTTGAGCAGCGTGCCGTAGAGCTGAGCCTTGGTCAGACTGTCCTTCCTCGTCAGCCCAGTGCTGCCAAATTTTTGGTATCTCGAAGAGGTTTTCTTAGGGAGCGCCGGGCCGACAGCGCTCAGTGCGGAGCTGGAGCTCGGGCGTTGCCGAATACTCGGCCTGGGGCTCGGGTAATGCTGAAGACTTGAGGCTTCCAAGGGACTTTGGTGTAAGGACTCGGCCGAGCTTGCCGCACTCAGATTGACAAAGTCCTTCTTGACACGCTCCTTTGAACTTCCTGAGAGCAACGAGCTTTCTGGATTGCCGTCCTTGGCCCTATACGTGGTGGAGTTCTTTTTCTGTTTACGAAACTCCGCCGGTGGATGTTTGGGGCTGCGACTGGGGGAAGGGGAACCCAAGGCGAAACACTGATCCAGCATGTGGCTGTGGAAGACGTCATCTCCCTCTTGGAAGCTGCTGTAGTGAGATCCCTTGGCCTTGCTCGACGGGCCCATGGCGTAGTGGCACTCTGAGAAACTGTACGGCGAGCTACGTCCTGTGACGTTCCGATAGGAAGACGAGAACGTGTTGATATCTTCCACACTCAACTGCTTCCAGCGGCCGCTTAGCTCGTCTTCTTGGACGTGGATATCGGCCTTGCTTTCCAGGGTGGTACCTTGTACCTGACCCAACCCGGTTGTAGATCCCATACTGTGAGACGAGGCCAGGCGAGGGGTGCTGGAATGGTACGGTTCGCTGAAGCAAGAGCCGGTCCTCGTGTATGCCGGCGAGGTGCCCTTCTGCGGACTTCTCGAAGTCGCAATGTGCTGGATACTGTTGGACTTGGGGAAATCTGAGCCGTCTTTATCGTAGGAAGACATGCCTTTGCGTTCGTACTCCCCGCTACCGCCATCCCGCCAGTCCATGTACAGACCTTGGTGGGAAGTGGATAAAGTGCTACTACCAGTGCGTACACCCCCACCCGCTAAGCCACCTTTGTCATCTGAGGCGAGGCTGAAACTCGAGTAGGAACTGGAGGCAGGGAGGCTTCCGGCGCTGAAATCCTCATGGCGGTGAAAGGACAACGGCGGCTCATGATGGGCGAAGCCACCGGAGTGGTAGGCTTCCTCATCGGGGTTGCTGTCTGTGGAGTTTTGGGCATGGAGCTGGAGCATAGTGGTCCCATGGAGGTCGATGCTCTGCCGGCGATCCGTTTCCTGCCAACGTTCGGGACAATACAGGGCCGTATCGCTGCAGTACAGGTCGGAGGACTTGTACGCAACTCGGCGGTTGAAGTGATCGTTACACCCCGGTTCCGCCAGGGAGTCTCCATCCTGCGGGTGTGGACTCGGGGAGCGAGTGACGGGGCAACTGTTTCCCGGTTCTGGTTTTTCCAGTAACTTGGCTATGATGGTTGTGGGCACAGCGTCAGAGTAGTTGGAGTGACACACTGTCATGGTGGCTTCGCTACCCTGATTATGTTTCTTTATGTGAGAACTAACGCGTTCCTGGAAGTCCAGTGGCAGCTGAAACACGGAGAGACAAAAAAACAAGATTGAAGCAGATGATTCTAACACTCTTTGGAGAATACAAAGTGAAATATTTTGTCATTATTTGTAGAGGTGAGCGTAAATGGTTCTCTTAAGGATATGTCTATTGCGTCAGCCTTTAGGAGTTTCATTTTCTTCTTCTGTTTCAGAAAGTAATTCATTCTCGCACAGTCCAGGCCTTCTCGGGGGACTCTCGCTGTTTTGCCCTCTCCCAAATGAACTTGTCAGGAAACTGCTGAACACAACATCCATTTATTTATTTGTTCCACTGTTTCCCAACACAATTCTACCTCCTTCTTTCAAACAAGGCTCCAGATTCCCATTAATAATTGCAGATATATTTTTTTCTTTTTCTCTGTCTTGCTATGTCTCACTGTCAATTACCTGTGTGGCTATTAAATTTAGCCAGTTAGATGTTCCAGTCATACCAACTCATCTTCTTATTCTTTCATCTTCTAGCGGCTTCTCAAGAAAAAAAAGCGCCCTCTTTTCCACTTTTATTCAGTGTCCCTTTTCCCTCACTCTGCCATCAAACACATATCAGTTCCTCAGGGAACATCTTAGATTCAGATTAAACCAGCGCTCTGAGCCTTTAGATGGAAATAGACAGAGAGAGAGAAAGAAAAAGATAGATTCTTTGTTTGGAAATAGAAGCTCGCCTCGGCATGAAATAACCTGCATCTTATAAGTGTGGCCTATTTTTAGCTACTGCCAGTTTCCAGGGGGAATACAGATGAAAAGTAGGTGTGGACACTTGGAGAGAGCTAGCTCAGCGTTAGTCGTTATCTGACTCAAATCTTAATTAAGCCACTCTGTTTGGATTTCATAGCCGTAACTCCACCTTTGATGGTGTGAAATCATTTACATATCTTCTTCATCTGGATATAGAAAATGGATGGATAGATAATGGCTCACAAACACCTGTAAAACGATTGTGTCATTAAATTGACGTTCGTTGCGACGTTTGGTGGTTCCAACACAACGATTAAATGGAGTCCAAGAGCTCACCTCAGACATCTTGTGAGCTCTGTAATGAGATTTCGAGCACTGCAGCAGCTGGGCCGCCAGGTTGCAGTCTTTCCTGTACAGGTCCTGAAAATCAGACCCAAAGCTCCATCATTCATGCGCTACCAGACACAGCGGGATTTTGAGTTCATATTGCCACAGGTTCAAACCTCCAACACTTTAAATTACCGCTTTCTAATCGCCATTTAATTATTTTCTAATTAAGGGAGACCTGGGTGGGAAGAAGGGCTAATTATAGGTGCAGTGATGCGGTGTGATAGTAAGTAGTAGACCTCACAAAGGGCTTCCTGGGCAATGTAATAGAATTTGTACATACATATTTTATAGCAGAACATTGGAACTGACTGGAGAGCATCTTAATCATATTTCTGTTCTCCAGCCATAAATTGGACAGCTGTTGTTGTTTAGTACATAATATACCGTAATTTTCAAACTTTAAGTCACGTTTTTTTTCATAGTTTGGGTGGGGGGGCGACTTATACTCCGATGCAACTTATAGTCCGAAAATTACGGTAACTGAACGGAATGGCCGTCCATCCGTCTTCGTTCGGCTTTATGAGGGTGAGCTGGAGCTTCTCCCTGCTGACTGAAGTTTGGTACACCATGTAGCGGTCGGGTTTTGTTTGTGTGGGTGGTTAGTATTTTCTGTAAAACGGTAAAATCAGTTCACTTCGAAAAGGTCACGGTCTTGCCACTCCATACTGTATCTCGAGCGTGTCGCAGCGCTGAGATTTTTAATTTATTTATTCTGCCAAGGGGATCAAAGCGTTCGCTTTGACAGCTTTTGACTCCCCCGCTAGTTTGCTGCGACTTTCATTCCAATCATTTTAGTATTCCATCTTTTGCTATTGCCGGGGGAACGTCAAGCCGCCCCTGTGGATTGTGGAGACGTTTCAAATAGTTTGTTGGCGGTGTCTTAGTTTCAGTCGCTTCATAGCTAGCTAACACTATTGAATATCCCCGAGGGCTGTGCAATTTTCTCGAAAGGGAAAAAAAAAAATCCATCTTGAGCCACCGTTATCCATAATGGCACCACAAGCCTTTGGAATATCTCATGAGACAAGTAAGCATAGATTTGTTGTTGTGCGTTTTGCCAGCAGTAATGTACTGACGGCTAGAAAAACCACAAATGGATGCGATGGAAATGCAACATTGCCGTTGCATAGCGACAAATTCCTGATGCCAGAATCTTTCGTAGCTGCTCGGTACAATACGGTCACATTTGACAATTAAATGATTAGATTTTATCTTTTATTATCAAGAAAAAAAAAAACCACACCATTCCATGTTATATTATTAAAGATGGCCTTAAAAAAAATAAGATGATTGATTGTACTATCCTGTTTTCCCCCTTTGGGTGTAATGTGACAGCAGATAGCAGCAAGACCAGCTCATTAGCAGCGACGGCTGTCTCACACCAAACGCCGAGGGTTCAGAAAAAATGAACCTTGACTCCAATCAGCCCTGCAGGAAATGGAGAAGGATTGTCCAAATCCTCTTCTGCCACTCAAAAGGCCTCACGACTGCCAGAGAGCAAAAAGAGAATATCTAACCTGGCCTCCAGTCCTCGCAGAGATCTTCATTTCAAAAGTAAGTCAGGCACATTGCCACGTGCGTCCCCCTGGAGTTCATCTCCAGGATGCCCATTGCTAAGAGAATATTCACCCTAAAACAATTCCTCCATCTGCTGTAGCTTCTTAGAAATCTCCAAGATCTTGTGAAAATATGAGACTTGACTTTTATGATGAGTCGCCGCTTCGAGCCAACGTCCACTAACAAGGCTGGATTGTGGACCAGGAATGGAAGTTAAAGCACTTGTGTGAGTATCCCAAGTTATTGTTTCATTTATGTGTCTTAAGTCAAATATAAACTTCAAGCTAAATTAAAAGCTTTGTTTTGGAAAAATGACAGATTTTTACATATTCAGTGTATCCCTTATAATTATTATAATTTTTTTTTGGCCAAGTTTTCTCCAATATCCATTATCTAAACTTTACCTGAGTCAGCTAGTCCAGAAATGTGCGTTTATTGTAATCTACTCTCCAAGCCAGTTTTAAAATATTCTCTTTTGGGAATACATTTGTACGCAGACAAGGCACTTATTGTTACATGAAATGCAGGCGGGGATACTCACGTTGTCCTCCTTGAGTTTATTGATAGTGAGTTTGGCCTCCATGAGATGGTTGTTGAGGACGATAATCTCACGGCTGAGGGCTCTCTTCTCCTCTTCGTGGTGCTGAGACTGAGGAAAGAAAATGTCACAGTGTTAGGGAAAATGTTTTATAAATAAATAGATAACGTGTTAAAAAGGAGTATTATGATTAAGACAAAGCAGGATGTCTTTGCATTGAAGATGCAAGAGGAGAGAAGGCCCAGAAGAGAAATGAGGACATCCTATGAGCGTCCTATGTGAAGCATCTGCCAGCAGCAGGTCTTAATTAAAAGAAGATTACACTCATGTATCTATTACACTGATGCAGAAAGAGGACGGAAAAGGATACAAATGAGACGCTTCCATTTTTGTCCTGATGGAATGAAGACAGAGGAGCCTAATGATGCTGTTTGCTTGTTCCGAGTAGCCGAGCGTTTTTTGTTGCGGCGCTTATTCATATTCACCGCATGGTCCTCGTAGACTCCAAAGTTTTCTATCGATTAAATTTCCAACTTTTGTTTAGGAAGGCCTTGGTTTGAAATCCCAATGGATTTTTTTAAATTTAAATGAGACAGGTTCTTTCGCCCAATAAGCATACCAAATAGAGAACATTTATATGAAAATCAAAAAATACATTTTAAAATCTGCGATATAATAATCAATGCGTTAGAATTATTATCTATATTATAATTGATAACCCCTTCACTGCCGAAGACTTGAAGGGTTGCCACTAAATGAGTTGTTTAAAAAAAAAAGTCATAAAATCTTTGGTTCACATAGATTAATCAAAAAAAAAAAAAATAATAATAATAATAAAGAAATAAATAAATACGTATTTGAAAAGAAAAGACCAAAAAATTTGAAAGGATGGAAACCAGCAACCACTGAATGGAATATTAACAAGTGAGATTACCCCCAACTACTCGTTTGTCTCTGTCTCTCTCTCTCTCTCACACGTACAGGACTGCAGTCAATCTAATTCGTGGCAATTAATGTCAGTTGAAGCAATTGATATTCAAAAGCAATCCCGTCACCGTGTCGTTCATCAGCTCCAAACAAGCAGACACTCTCCCGAGCTCATTACGGGAGAATTCACTTGTGTTGGTTGACCATGTTTCAGCTCAAATGTTGTGCCGCCTTCTCATTTGATGGAGTATTATTGCAGTCGCCATGTGTCCTCCCGAATGGAGACGCGTGTCGTGCCTTAGCTCATTATGTACAACAGTGTGATGATGGCAGAATGGCTGGTGTGTAATAATGCGTTTTAGTTGAGCAAAAACTTTGAATTGGCAATTATACGATACAAATCACTAATCAGTATTTCCCATTTGCTGTTATAATATTTCATATATAGTGTCCCTCTTAGTTGAGATAGTTTACCCTCGAGAAATCTCAGAAAGTAAATTTCCTAATATAATGATGTTCTCTTCTCAATTTGCTCACATTTGTTTAGTTCAATATAAAACTCCAGTGGAAGAGTATTTAAATCTTTCTGTCTATCATAGATCAATGAAGATACGGTACATTATTTGTAGTAATAATTAATAACTTTCTCACCAATTAAGTGAGATTGGGTCATTTTCAGCAGAAAATAGCAAAAGGGATGCCTACTAAAAATGTTTTTAATTGCCTCTAGATGCCACAGGATGGTGGCAAAATGTGGTTTTTATAATGAATATTTTATTTTTACAATATAATACAGTACTGAATATTGGCCTTGTCGCAGTAATTCATTCAAAGATACTGCATACACTCTACAAGAGCAACATACTTAAAAAAAAATATTAATAATAATAATCAGCACCATCCCCTATTGCACTTTGTCGAAAAGATGTGTATTTGTATTAATTAGTTGTCACAAAGCCCGCAGAAGAGTCACAGCTGCTTGCCTCCTGTCACAGCATCACATTGTCACCAATCTTTCGGGAGCTAAATCCCCCCCCCCTCCTTAAAAAAACTTGATATGCAAATACTTTATTCATATTTGAGGGAGATTGGCCTGGGGGGTGCTTTGTTTCCCAAACACACGGGGGCTTCAGAGACTCACTGCTGACAGCCCAAATATGCAAATGTCCTCTCGGCACAAAGATAACTACCCAACCTGCCAGCGCACATCGCCACAAGCCTCTTGCGCACACACACACACGCACACAAACAAAACACAACACGCAGCTTGTTTTGGCCTTGTGGAAGAAGTGTTCAAAAGTGAAGTGGATTTAAAAAGTCTGTCACCTCCAGTGCTTTCACTTCTTCCACCTTAGATTCCGGCTTTTCACCGGACCACAAATGAAGTCCAAATCTCATGAGATGCAATTGTCGGAGCCTTCACGGAGGAGTGCAAAATACACACAAAAAAGAAAAAACGCCGTGATGTACTTTTCCTCATTAAAAAGGATTTTCAGATCAAATACCACCTCTCTGTGCATATTGTGAGCTTGGGAAACAAAAAGTTTACTTTTGTATTGCGGTCTTTAGAATTCAGAGATTCTCAACCACTGTGCTGTGGGGAATTTTTTTTTAAGTGGTCTAAAAAATATAATTTACTGCATTTCTTTGTGGTACTGGGTGGAATTTTTTTTTGGGTACTTTGTATTGAATGTTTGAGAACCACTAATTGGGAATGAGAACCAGGACTTAATTTGAGTAGAGAGAGATTCGCATCTTGTGTTAGCATTAAGCTAACCAAGACAACGCTATGTGTTTATGTCAATACACATGTAATTCTCTTAAAGTGGTATTGACATCGTGTTTCTCGTGTTGCGCAACAGTGTCGAGGCCTGTTGTCTGTACATCTGCCGTCATTGCCATCAAACAGTGGGCATTTTCTCCGACTCCTAATTACGCAGGGAAAGCGGCAGCATCGCACTGTTGTAATTCATGAAACGATTTTTCTACATTATTTACTTCTGATTCTCACTGTTTGTGTTTTGAGCATTCATGGCTTCCAGGATTCTTGATAATATAAATGCAGATGTAAGCTTCATTTAAACAAACCCCGCTGCGAACTGTGTTTGTCGATCTCCGAGCGTTCCGCTTTGGAAGCTTTCATGTCGTTGATTAAGAAATGCGTCTCGGCGCTTTACATCGGGTGACGCGATTGCCCGAGAAAGTGCAGCACAGTTTTGTGAAAGACATGCTAAAGGTGATGGATTAACTGCATCAAGCTAGTGTGCCAAGCAGCTGTCCATAAAGCTGATGAAGATCTTGAGAAAAGAAAAAAAAATGCCCATGTCAGCTCCTGCCAAGGTCTCTCACTTTTAAGCCCCGAGCCTTCCTCGTGGCTCATTGTGTTTCCAAAAATAAATCGACCTCTCAGCCAGGCACAAGCAATTTACTTCAGCCACTTCCTTTGGCCTCAAATTATAAAATGAGAAAAGTAACAAACAAGCTCTCCACCCACTCTTCTCCTTTTTTAATAAAAAAAGATATGTACAGTGGTTAAGCCACCTGTTCAGCAATTAAAAAGTTAGTTGAAAAAGAAAATTAGCTTCCGCAGTGAATAAAAATTTTATTGTGGTGGAGGGCTGACGCAAGAATAATTTCCATTATTTCCTATGAGGAAACCTGACTATCATTCAAAAATGAAAAACCAAAAAGAATCGCCCTGTTCTGCTCATTTTGCGCAGTTTGTAATACCTTAAATCCCAAAGTTACCTGAACTGTGTGTACCCTCTAAATGCTATTCAAATGAATTCAAATCCTGTCTAAAACCATTTGGATTAAAAATCCCCACTGAACCAATTGCACAGCCAGCCGGCGCCAAAATATCCATCGAATATTAACGTCGGCTCGCTTTCACTTGGTTAAAAATAGTCTTTCACTACTCCGCAATGATAAAGTGCATGGCAACAGCTAAAGGTTTCCATTTGTCTTCAGCACGGAACGTGCGCAACAAATCAACCCCCCCCCCCCCCTCCATTTTGTTTTTTTGGCATCTCCATGCCAGATTGTGTGTTGCGTTTTGCAGCGGCTGCACGTTATTTGAATACGCTCCATTGCGGGACAATGTTGGGGCGACTCCCCAATGAGGTGAACAATAATCTTATTAGGAAGAGGGAGACTTTGATTTCCTGCCAGTGGCCGAGTGAGCGCCTGTTAGTTAGACGACCCTGCCAAAGACTCTTAGGAGGATTACAGGGAGAAAACAATTATTCGCAGCACCATGGACAGCTCCTTTTCACAACCCATGTGGTGCTGTGCTTTTTTGAGGAGAGGGGGGGTGGCCTAAATTGGCGGTCCAGTTTTATAATTGCTTTATATACATAATTCACATTCTTGTGCTGGAAGAAAGGCTTTTAAATAATGCAATGGTTACTTCTCAACCATAACGTTGGCGTTGTTTAATTTAGGCGTGATCATTTGTCATCGCACTCAACTTTAGATACAACTGAAAACACAATGAAAACTCTCTCATGGGAACTGCTGTTGGCCACAGCTCACACCCAGTCGCTCACATATTTGATATATTTTATGTGTTTAAATACTTTTACTGTATGTTATTAAAAATTCAACACCTAAAATGTCAGTCGCTGGCGCATTCATCGATTCATAGAGTCTCTTAATGTACATGTTGAGCTGGAAGTCCGGGCTCTGCATTGTTTCTATTATATTTCAGCCGAGCAAACATTTTCCGGGTAATTTACTCTCATAATTCATCTTCATCTCAATCTGAATCCTTGCAGTGTTATCTCAAGCGCCGTGAGGACTTCTCGGTCGACCTTGTCCGCTCTCTCGCGCCTCTCTTAATTGTACCTCCGATTTCATCTTGCCTTTTGTGGAGGACATTTTTTGCAAAGAAACACACCCCGCCTCTCGTGATGTTTTGCGTGGCGTGACATCAAACCAAATGGTGATGCCGCAAAGCCCGCATCCAAGGGGGTGGGGGGGGACGGAGAATGAATGCTGTTTCAGACAGGTGCTGTGAAAAGATGACAGTATTCACCTGACTGGAATGTAATCATGTGTGTGTGTGTGCAACGGAGTAGATGAATAGGCCCTGATGGGAGCAGGTTATTATTCTTGCCTCGACAAGAAGGATTGCTTGAGAATAGCTCATGCCGTCATGGAGTCTGCACACGTTCTATTTGCAATGCTCTTCTGATTTTGGAATTAATATTGCTGCCTTGGTCGTAAAGAAATCGCCCACGCATTTGTGGTTTGATTCATTCACAAATTTACTAGTCATGTTTTTGCTGATTTTTATGTAATACTGTAAGATACCACAAGATGGGGCCAAAGCTGTGGAACTCTCCTAACTTCCAGTAATAACCCAGGCTGAAAAAAATATATATAAAAAATAACCCAACGTGCATCATCGATTACAACATTTTTCAGATTGGCAGAAATACATAATTTCATGTTTTGCCCTCCAACACATTTTTCTGACTCAAATGAAGTACTCTTCAAAGATGTGTTGCTCCGACAACCTGGAAAATCCATTTGATCCATGTTGCTTCTTTGAACAAACGAGCCTTTAACACGATGGACTTTCAGACATGAAAGTGAGGACAAATCCAATGACCCCCGTTAGCCCGCTTAGCTTGTCAGGGGTCAATATAGTACCTGCGACCGGCTAATCATTTCCCACAGTCACTTTTTCCATTACGCTGTGTGTGGCGGGACCCCCATGGATCAAACTCATGATGAGATTCCGATCCACTTGAATCGAGATACTCTAGCTTGTCGGGGCCCTGTCTCATTATTTTCACTGATAGCTTCTTACGCTTCTCTCCTCCTAATGTGATTGGCTGACTGAGCGTAGCAGCAGTTAGCCGTAATAGTTTTCAAACAGATTTATGAGACGTGGTATGTATGTATGTATGTATGAGAAAAGACTTCAAGAATCCGAGTATAAACAACGTCAGTGTCTTACCGTCCTGTGCATCTTGTCCTCCAAATCCTGATTGATCCTCTGCAGAGCCGCATAGCTGCTCTGGATTCTAAAACAAACAAAACAAAACAATTGCACCGTCTATGAATGCAACGCACAACATATGACGCGATGCTAACAGTTGCTGTACACGACTCAACCATCTGCGCCTACGTTTGATTTTACAAAGGCAGAACTTCAATTGCGGCTCTTGCATGGAGGAGATTTGTGGCATACGTTGCATTATTGACTCGTATTGAGATGTAAAAAGTGAATTGATGGTTTGCTCGAGTACGAACCGAGGAGGAATATGTGTAAATATTTAATGATCACACATCAGTAAGATTGTGCAGAGCTCTGTTTTCTTTTATTATTCTCTTAAAAAAAATGGGCCAACGTTTGACTCTTTTTATGTCTCTGCTCCATTGCACGGCCGCTACGGATTTTTCTGGGGCCATTCTGATATTAATTCAAATCTATAATGACTGAAATAACTTGTGGTTTGCTGTCACATTTAATTTTACCACAGAGGCTGAAACAGCCCATTTTTTTGCTCATTTTTTTGGGGGGGGGGGGGGGAAGCGAATGTTTGAATGTCATTATCTTTTTTATATTTTAATGCTTTAATATGTGAAACAAGGGCAGAAATCAGCCAATTAGTATTATGTGCTGATTATTTACCCGATGCTTAATCTCTAGTAAGCACAGTCTTAATAGAAGAAGAAGGCCCCACTTTGTCCTTGTGATCTTGACCTTATTTTTATTTTTTTCTCTCTTTAGGTAGCATGATGTTGTTTATGAATCCATGAATCAGCCGTAGACAAAGATGATGGAATAACGACCAGAGAGAGCTTTGAGAGAGTAAAAGAGGTGAGTAAATGAACACAAAGTAGCGGTGGGCGAGCAGGCGGGGACGAGGTGTCACGGTTGAATTGATGGAGATCAAACAAGTGCGGCGAGAGTGGCCATTACCACACTGTGTTCTCATTTGCGGCGAGTATGAAGAGGCTTGCGACTGTTAGGCTCTTAGTGCTCCTTGTTGCCGGAAGATTAAATCGTATAATATTATTTCCAACTCCCCCGATGATACCATCTAAGTAGCTAAATTTAACATACAGCCGAGGGGGGAGCTCTTATCTTGACTTCCTCTACTTAAGACTTCAATTAAATGAAATGTACCAAGTCCTCTCAAATGAAGCACCTTAATGCACAAGAATATCTTGAAAGAATGCTGATAAACATCCATTAAATGTTCTTTATAGGGGACAGGGAAATGTAGAAAAGAAAATATTAGAATGTGAATGACATTTTCCCATTAGCATTTAGCTAGTAGCCTGTTCTCAAGGCATCATCATTTTAAAAACCAAACATTTTTATTGCTCTTATATTTGCTTTGGACTCTTTTCTCCAATACTTTGCATAGTTGTTCATTATTTGTGTCGATTATTAAATCAAGGCCAGTTTAGCCCAAAACTAAAGCCAAGACCTAAGCTTTCTAGAAAAAACGCAAACTACAGTAGGCCTTGCACGCACCTGCGTAGCTTCTCTGTAAACTTCTCCAGCTCCTCCTGGGCCCGCCGCAGTTCCGTCTCCAGGTACTGACGGGTGGAGTCGAACTCGCTTTCCACCATCTCTAGCTTGTGCGTGGTGTATGACAGGCGCTTTCGGAGGTCCTCTTTGTGGTCGTGGAAAGAGCTGAGGGGGCCAAAGCGTTAGTCGGGTAGTTGTTCATTGAGAAGAGGCGGTGGAGTCAGCATGTGTGTTTGCTTGCGGAGGCACTGTAATTCAGTCTGGAGGCGAGAGCAGCGAGAGAGGTAGCATGCAGGAGATGGATGGATGAGGAATACTAATCGGGAGGCATTCACAGGAAGCGAGCAGTGCTGAGAAACAAGCTCCCAGAGGTGCAATGCCGATTTCCTGTGCAACAACTCTCCTGTTGAATTTCTTCTGGAATCGGGCTTTCTCTTCTTGATGCAATCTCCTAGTAATTAATGGCTGGCCCAATATTTGCCCCAAAATTCCGCACGGGTCGTGACACGTAGTGCAGTACCGTAAAGCACTGCGAGTGGCGTCTGTTAATTTGCTTTAATTAAGTCAGCAGGAGCGGCCGTTGACGTTTCCGCGCTTTGGCGGCTGATCCACGACGGGAGGCGAGGCTGGCAAAGGGCTATGAAAAGATGCCACGTTAGCTTTAAATGGCTTTTTAATGGCGGCGAATCACGATGAATTCATTCCCATCAGTCCCAGTGAATGAAATGGATCCTCCTTCGCTTTAATGAGGAACATGCTTGACTCGCCTTACCTTCTCTTTTGATGTTTGCAACCATTTCTCTGGCTTTTGAGGGCTGTTTTGCCAATGTATATCTTTTTCATAGCTTTTGAGTCTGCCTCGGCTCACGTGCGTGACATAAGTTGCCGCCTCCGCCTCTGTTGCTGTTGTTGCTGAAGCTGCTGCCGAGATTGAACTCTAACCATAAAGCAAATCTCTTTAAGTTTTGCCCGGGGAAACAGACTGGAGTTGGCTATCCGCGGTAGACCCTGGCGAGAGAGCAGAGGGGGGGGGGGGGGGGAACAAACAAAAACAGCTTTTGAGGCGACGCACACTTGACGGAACATTTTGTTTTGTTGAGCAAAGGGTTTGAGTGCATTCGGAAAAAGCCGCAATCTTACAACTGAGCACGGCGGCGGGAAGTTTAATACTTCATGGATAATATTCATGCTATAAGACAAAACATTCAAACACCTCATAAAAAATATCTCCACTGTATACTGTAGAATTTGAATAGCGCCAAATACTTTTCAGTTGATGCTTGACTCATATTCCATCCATTATATGTCAAAACTTGTTGACAAGATGTTGAACTGAAGCTGACCTAAGCTAACCGCCGCAAATGAATTACAAGAGAGAAAAGACATTTTTTTCCCCTTTTCTTCAAGTTACAGTTTCATGTAAAGAGGCACGCAGCCTGCAGACATATTGAGCTATCGACTAGCTGAGCGCAGAGGTCATTCCTCAATACATCAGTGCGATGATGAATGCGTGTGCGTGCATTTGTTATCCTGCCTTGTGCAAGCCAGATCACCCAATCTAAAAAAAAAAAAAAGGAAATGGCCTTCAGGTAAACCTTTGCCGTTGTACGTGTCGCTCTACACCGCTGCGAATTATGAGCTATGTGATTGGATATGGTCCATTCTGTTCCGAGTGTGACATATAGATCATAGCCGAGAAATCAGTTCCAAATACCTCAGCTAAACTGTCACTGTGAAATATTGTTGGCCAAGGGACTCAAGTGACTAAAGTAAAGATAGATTGATATTTTTAGATTTTTTTCATCCAAAAATATATTTTAAAAAAAAATTCCCCAAAACATTTTTAGATGGGCGCAAGTAGAAAGGGCCGTTGGCGCCGTTGTGGGAGAGACCACACCTCACTTGTTTGCCATCCCTTTTAACATGGGTCAACATGGCGGAAGGACTCAGTAAAGTCAGGTTCATTCATTTGATGCAATTTTTTAAATAATCGTTGGTGTGGTAATCCCAAATTATATGCGGTGTAAAATTATCTGCTTTCCCAAAACTTCCCAATAAAAACGGTCCGCTGGACATTTCAGCGAGTCTCCAACATCGTCTCTCGAGCCGCAAAGTAAGCATAAAAGCATAAATGCAAACCGGCGTCAGCCTGCGGCACTACTTTTATCTCCTCCCGCAGAGTGTCAGCGTTGGGCTTCGACGCCAAACCAAAGTTGCACATTTTTCCGGCCTGTCGCTTTTCCTCAATGGCTCGGTGAATTATTACTTTTAATCTTCCTCCGACACCGGCTGGGGAAACAATGACTGTTTCTGGAAGCGCTGCTAGCGCCGCTCGCTATATGGTTTTTCTTATCTTTGAGGCAGCGGCGGCACCACGACACATAAAGTTGCTGAATTGCACAAGAGGCATGCTCGCGCACACTAAACACACGCGCGCACACAACTCCCCGCGGTGCGTATCATCTCCCAGGGGGATAAACGACAGCTTGCTACCTCAGGTGCAGTTCGGCGAGGTAAACACGCCGAGAAACAAGTCTTAAATCCTCTCCAAAGTTCTGATAGGATGCTTCGGCGCAGTATGTAAATCAGTCTCGCGCTTCTGTCCTCAATTATTGAGCGCATTAAGACGGCAAGTATGCATGCAAACACTTCCAAGCGCGACAATCGGCACATGGCTGCTTGTTTTTCTTGTGCGCTGTACTTGTGTAATCTGCTTCTGAGCTTGTCGTAACTTCCGCGACGAGTAAACAGTAATTGAGAACCTGCCACCAGAGGTGACAAGACAACACACGACTGTACTCAAGAGTAAAGAAAAAAAATGTATTTCCTGTGAATTATATGCAAATGAGCGTTGACTAAATTAGCTACTGACGACGTCTCCGATTAAACGTCCGCCTGTGTTGTGTTGGCGGTAAGCATACCTTTTTGGATTGACGACCAAAAAGTTCAAATTTAGATTAATTGGCCTATAATCCATTTTCCCACGTGTGTTTGAGAGATTTTGTTTTTACTTTAGTTACTTCCCATCATCGCCTGCCGGCGGTCTAACTGAAAAAGAATAAAGCAGAATGCAATTTTGAAGCCAATAAAGGCCACCGGCATCTAGCTTTGATGTACAACGCTGAGCCTTTGCACCGGCCGCAGGTTGATTTACTTCTAATGAGCCGTGGGAGAAGCGCAAGATGCTCTCCTCTGCCGTGACCAAATAACCATTTAAACATTAATGGGGCTGCCAAGTCCAAAATCGGCCATTATGTCAATAGATCGCGTGGCCAGTGGCGCCGTGTCCACTGCGAGCCGTCAATCTTGAAATTGTAGCATTTGGCGCTTCCTGCAACCCAAAATGTTTTCGCGTCTTTATTTTAGTCGAAAAATCTTAACGGCACAAAATGTAGAAAAAGTATCATGTGGTGCCCTGAGATGCGAGTTTTGCAACCGTGCTTAGAACGCAAGTAACTGCTTTCTTAAATAGTCTATTCCCTTTAAAATGAATACAAATATTATTGAAAAATTAAAGTTATAAGAAGTAGTAAACGCAAACATGTCCGCGAGATTTTGTGTGATTGCTACCAATCACATTGACCGTGGCACGAAAAGCTTGTTGACTCAGCATATCAAAAAAACTCCACTTTGGAAATTCAGACTCTGACGCCAGTTTGATTTAGCAGCCACATTTTTTTGTGGGCACGATGATCAAGAGTGGACCCACAAAAGAAGTCTCAAGAAGGCTTGCTTGAAAAGTCTCAAGAAGTCAGCCATTTTGGTTCATTACAGCAATTTTCCAGAGGTCCTTTAAAAGTCCAAGAGATTTAGCGAATTTCTATAAGCAAAGCTAAATTGCGTTAATTTGGATCTTGCAATTTCAAGAGATTACTTTTGCATTCCCCAAACACCCCGTCATCTTGCAAGCGAGTTGTTTGTACACCAAAATGGACCTTTGCCTTCTCTACTTCCCAGTCCAAACTTGTATATTTGCTCTGATGCAACACCGCAGCAACACAAAAGTCCCCGTGGCAATAATCGTGGCCACAATAAGGCTCGGCTCGCAAGATTTAGCCGCTTAAGAAACGATGGATATAATTCACAGCCCAAAGCCGACGGCTTTCATTTCAATCTGCATGTCAACCGAAGCGTAACCTTCAACAGGCTACTTTTGAAACATGCATGATGCTCATTATCAAAGAATCTCTTCGGGAGGCCCGACACGCTGCACTTGATTTAACTTAGAAGTTGCGTCCGTGTTTAGCGGGGCCCCGGCAGCTAATATGTTTTGAATTCACTTTAGGCCGCGTCACCGCTCTGCAGTTTACCGACAAAAAAAGCTCGTGGGATTAAATTAACCGATAATGAAGAGCCTCCCCTGCTGACTCATAAAACTCCCCCCACCCCACCCCACTCCTGCATATATCCTCTAGCCCTTAAACAGCACGTCGGAAAAGAGCGGCGTACTCTTGATTTGCGCGGATGGGAAAAGGAGAGGGCGCGTAATGAGCTTAGGAGGAAGGCGGCGAACGCTCGCTCAATTTGATTTGATACGAGGATATCGGGAGACGCTGTGGGGGAAACTTCCCGTGCGTGATCGTTTTTTTTTTTCAATCATTTGGGGTTCACCGATAAATGGCTAATGCAAGATTTCATCGAGTTTGTTAGTCAAACAAATTACACAACAAAAGTAATGCTAATTTCTATGGTTTCAGTCATAAGTGGCGACCTGCAACTTTTTACCCAAACATAAAAACCGTGCGGTTCTGCTAGCCGATTGCTTTCTGTTCGCCAAGTCGAAGCGACAGTCACAACTTATGTTGCATCTATCGGGTCCGTCCAATGGAAAGTGTTACAGTCGTTACGACGGCCATCCCGCTGTGTTCTCCTTCAGGCCGTCTGTGTCTTTCTTCCTTTCTTTGTTGTTATCATCACACCACATACTGACAATCTGGAAGTCGGCCGTGTGTCGCAGCATAGGACGCCGCCGCAAGGGGGAATGGTGGCAAATTGTGTCCATGACGGTTGGAACACAACGCTATGGCCCTCTGGGCTGCGGCAGACTATCCGCTATTGCGAACCGCGTGCTGGGTCTTGACGGACATGTTTGAGCGGGTTTCGGCAGACAGACCCCCCCCCCCCCCCCCCAAGGGTACAATAAGGGTGCGCCGCCACAAGGAGCACTTTCAGAAGATGAGAACGCAAAGGCGGCGTTTTGACTACGCTACAATCGAATGGTTTCGCCGTGAACCTTTTCTAATCTTCAGTGTGTCTCGGACGTAATTGGACAGTGGAGGTAAACGGCCGCGGGCTCGCACAGCATCTGCTCGTGGAGCAAGGCGACAGATGAGCCAACTGTGCTGTGATGTCTCTTGATGGCGCCATTTTAATTGAATCGGCTTTTCTGACCCTTTGTTTAGTTGCTTGGTAACTCCGTGAAACGGGTGGAAACACATTGACTATGGAACTTTACAGATCCTCGGCGCCACAGGCTTTTTTCGTTATCTACGGTTTCTGGTCGTTTGATCTGGAGTATGGTTGGTGATCCCATCCTTGGTTAGATGTGAATCGATATAAAATTCAACGAGAGAGTCATTAGCTGTTTTTGGAACACATCTCAGTAAGCTGTACAAAATTCTGGTCGTGTCTTTGAAAACGTCTTAGAGGGGCAAAACCACCGCAGACAGCAATTTCAGCAACATGTACAAAATGTTCCAAACACCAACGGCGTCCATTTGCGACCTGCTTGACACTGGGGTTTTTTTTTAACTCGAGAGCAGATGATTGTGTTTACACTCGATCTAACAAACTCAGAGCTCCCGCGCGGAACCAAACCTGCCAATTGTAAACAAACCACAAAAAAGTCCACTGTATGCGACAGGTCCGTAGGGTGACTCACTTTGTCCAGGCTGTTTTGTTAAAAAGCAATTTAGAAGTCACCCCACATGTTGTGGCGCATTATGTGTTTGGCGGGAAGCCTCGTTACTGTGTGAATATGAACACAGATGGCGATGTCTCACTTGGCTGGGTTCTGCGTGAAAGGCACAAGCCGATCCATCCCTTCTCTGTCACCCCCCCCTGAGCTTCCCATTTTCCAAAATCTCCGCGGGACAGAGGACGTGGTCAAAACTCTTGAAAAACTTCTTAACGTAACTTTTCTCCCGTGTGGTTTGTGTCACTTTTACTGCACAACCCAACTTGGACTTTGCCGTGTTTTGTCAACATGAGATGATCGCAATATATTTGGCATCGATCCAGTTTGGGCCTACAAGGGAGCCACAAAACGAGCGCCGGTGATAAGCTTTACTTTATTATCCATGACAAGAATCATTTGAGGCAAGCGGGGAGGGAGGAGAGCCTCGCAGCGTGTTGTTGTTGTTGTTGTTGCCGCCGATGCTGCCAGACGTTTGCTTGGCCAGCCTTCAATACAATCGAGTGTTCAGCCAACAGATTAGTCCGGCATCTCCTCAAAGGTCTTACATCCAAAAAACAGAACGGCTCGTTGCGTTAATGAGCCTCCATGCGGTGATATTATGTTCATTTCATACCTCATTAAAACGATCTAAACAATGGAACGTCCAAAATTAAATCATCACATGAGTCAACTCATTAGCAAATTCTCAAATTAAATTATTATAATTTCAAAAATTATTTTTAGTAGTCATTTAAATTTTTTCAGAAGCTTCATTATTTAGGCGTAGGCTTGGTCTGATTTTTTTTTTTTTTGTAGATCGTGCCAAAGAAATTCATTTGGTTGTTTTTCCTCTGACGTGGTGGTTTCTGGTCCATCGCATTAGAAGCGCAAGATGGGACCAGAGTCAGCTGATTTTTTTTTTTTTTAAGAACATTGATCGTATCGTGTCACGTAATGATTGTTGACCTCTGTTGTAGTTAATATGCGATACACGTTTTCTGCACATTTTGCGAGCAAAGTATGAAGTTTGCTTGCTTTTGTCGAACCCTCACATCTCCACAACGGATCTTTCTCTCTCACCAGCTGGAGGTTAAAGCAATTAACTTGAACATGTCATGATGATGCTATCACACACACTTGCAGGCAGCGCGCTGAGGAATACTTAATGATCACCCCCGTGAGAAAAATCCGATCGGTCACCAATACAAGTGAATAGACAGCCAAGCAACACATGGTCACAACCATTGCACCCACCAGTGAGGAAAAAAAAAACATTAGCCGTCTGCCGTCTTACCGTCTAAACGCCTTCCGCCTCATTTTGGCCGCATGTGGATCCCTCCAGAATCACATGCATTTCCTCTCATTGTGACTGAATCTTCACTGGACATGCACACGGAGTGAAAGTGAGGACTGAATGGGAAGTGGAGGGAGGAGGTATACGTCAAGAAGGGGAGGGCTGATGATGGAGAGTAGAAGAAGTGGGGGCGAGGAGAAGAAGAAGAGGAGCTAGAGGTGCTCGGTGACACGACCAGGAGGAGAGGCGGAGTGAAAGTGTCTAACCTCGTGTCACGTTGTGTCTCTCCATCGCAGTCCTGGCGGGAAGAGAAGAAAAAGAGGGAAGGAGCGGGTGCAGGTGATTGCATTTATTTTTCAGGCAGATTTATGTGCGGGAGCTCCTCTCGCGTGGCGTTTAACGAGCTCTCATGTCCCGTCAAACAAACACATCCGTTATCCCTCACCTTACAGCGGCGCCGCACTAAATGACAGATGGGCAGCATAGGGAAGGAAAGAAAAATGCCGCACGCTGCAGAATGGGAGAAGAAACCAAGGGTGGGAGGACGACTCGCATCAAACGGCTTTTGATAATACATAGTGGAAATGCGGTAAACCCCCGTTCATCATGGGGATATGTTCCCGACCCACCTGAAAATTTCTAAATATTTATGCGTCATTTACTTAACGGTGCTCGAAAAGCAGTTGACTCAAAGACAAGACAATTAAAGAAAATCAGTTAAGTCAAAAATAACCAGAATCGGGTCAAAAATGGACAGACCCAACTTTTGGGTTTATTAAATATTGGGAGGTATTTCTAGGTTCCTATGTACTCCACAGCAATCCAAAAATTGATGAGTTCTATGCTTTTGCATGAATGGACGCGAACCCACTGAACTTTATAGCATAGTTTGTTTAGCTTTTAGTGCAGAATCGTATCTCATCAATGCGTCAAAGCCGACACGTGCTGCCAGGCTCCAAAATAAATGCACAGCGTTTACTAGCGCATCCACCATCAAACCTTCTCAGCTTTTACGATCATCATCATAAGGCGGCCAGGAGGATCTCTTTATTTTTATGTGCGTCATATCTCGTACTTATCGTCGGTATTTAAATTTAGAGTTGACTATATTGGGTGGGGTGGTGAGCGCGAGTGAGGTGCCACAAGGTATCTTACGGACGTCACAAACAAAACCGGATGAGTCATACAGCTCCTGAATGAGGCGGCGCTCGCTAATCCGTTCTTTCCGTCACAGTGTGTGTGTGTGTGTGTGTGTCGGGTGGATGGAGAGAGACCATCAGCATGAAGGGAACGCATCATTAATTTTTGCAAAAAGATTCCAAATGCTTTTATTTGCTTGTGCTTTGGGTCACTTTGTAATACCCATTCAGTGTTGCAGAAAACCAAAAAAAAAAAGAGGGAAAGATGGAAGCCATGACAATCATGACATTTCTGTGAAATCAATCTTATTTCTTTGCCGGTGAATACAACACGCCTGAGGTGAATTTGCAGCAGAAGGTTGAAAATATTTTCAATATTGCATGCCACTTGTCCTTGCGTTCATCTCTGCGTTGGTGGAAAAGCTCTGAGGCTAGCAAAAGAAAAATGTTAATGCATTTAAATGGGAATTAAAATGAGACCTTTACCGTGGCCCCTTTCACAAACAACCCGCCATGCGAATGTCAATCGATTGGGCTGGAGATTCAGTCCTAACAAAAAAATGTTTTGACCTGAAGCAATATTTGACCACTCCGCTAAGATTGCAAGCTACACGTTTCTTTTGCGTAGCTATTCTTTATGATGTGATTGTGACAATACCCAACTGCTTTCCAAACCGGACAAAGGTTACTCACCGTGATGTTAACTGCTCTGGGCAGCGAAATTGACCTGTAGGACATTCTGGGAAAACCCTCCGTCCACTTGAAAATGGGACACGGGTTACTCCTTCCACCCGAGGCCCACCTTGGCTCGTAACTGACTTTCTTATCCTTTTCCTTCCCTTCCGTTTCTTTTATTTTATCATCTGCCAAGGCTCCATTTCTCTCCCAAAGACTTCTGTCGTCTCTATCGCAGGCTCTCTCCGGCGCCTTTTTCAGGTGCGTCTCATTTCTCTCTTTGATCAGAGTACCATTAGCCATGAGTTCATCAAGTTGCCTCACTCTGTCAATGTCCGTCTCCAGATAAAGCCTCCCGGTGGAGGCCTGCGACTGTAACTTGGTACAAAGCTCCATGCCGGGCTCTCGGTATGAGGGATTTTCCGTTTTTATTTTCCGCAACATGTCCGACGGTTCTAAGACCTTGCAGCTGGGTAATGTCTTGCTCCAATGGTGAATGGAGCTTGTGATGTCCTTTGAGTCGTTTTCGTTAATGGTCTGGAGGTTGGAGCTGGTTGGGCTGCACCAAGAGCTCGTAGGCCCGCTCGGGTTCGTTGGAGGCGAATGAAACGAGACCGCCGGGGTTTGAGATGACGGGTAGCGGTGTCGCAAGGTGGATTGTTGCAAAGAGCTGCTGTTGGATTTCAGCACCCTGCCTGTCACCTCGTTGAGGAACTGCGAGAACTTGAGCTTGTCCTCTTTCTTCTTTTCTTCTTGAGGAGTTGAGACTGTCAAGGCCTCCTTGTTTGGACAAGCAGAGTTGGCGCCTTGGGCCCCTGCGTCTATCATCTGCACTGTGTTGGTCTTCTCCAAATCAACGTTAACTTCCATTTTCGGGACGGGACGTGTAAAGATTAGATTTTGGTAAATGATTTCAGGCTCCACCACAGCACTAGCGGACACCTGCTCTGTGTTGCCATCCGATTGCTCTGTGCTACCATGCTTCGAAGATGACCGAAGCAGGCAGGTAGCTCCTGAGCTCCAACTGTTGGTGTCCCAACTTCCATCATCGTCACTGGAGCTCCCGATACCGCTTTGTAGACTTGGGCTGGTACTCCGCTCACTTGGGCCGGGGCTGGAATTGTCGAGGCTGCTGAGCGATCGCCTCCTCAACCGCGAGAGAGATCCCTTCAGTCTTGGTACGGAGAAGTTTGGAAGGGATCCTTGGAGGCTTGGTAGTGATCCTTGCAGGGAGGTGACAGAACCACACATGTGTCTTTTGCGGTCTTTTGGTTTGGTAGCATTGTGGAGACTTGAGAAAGAAGCTCTAATTAGTGGAGATGACTGACGACGCAGCGGCGGGTCCTCTTCGTGGTCGCTATACGGGCCCGAAAAAACTGGGCAAGACGCGGTGGAAGAACAAGAGCCACGATCCTGTCGACTCGACGCCATTCTGGATCTCGGTCGTCTTTCCAAAGTAGCCATGTTCTTCTTTTTTGCCCTTCTTCTTGCCGGCTTGGGTGACAATTTTTTTATCGACTCAAGTCTGACACCATCGTCTGATATGGACACGCACAAGTGAACCATGTCAGGCTCGGTCGCGCAGCGTTCCGGCAGCTTTTGGTTCGCTCTCAACTGCCTGTCCCGATTGTCCAATGCCAGGCTCTCGCAGCGTGACACACTTTCACTTGTTCTGCCGATTACCCAATGAGAACACAAAGTGGTTTGAGTCTGATTGGTAATTTCACGTCCACAAACCTACTTTCATTTGCTGTCAATCGTTTTTCTCCTTTACGATCAACGGCTAGCATCCCACGGGCTACCGCCGCGGGCGTTATCCAATATGAAATGTGTATCGATAGGGCTGGCACTGGAAATTCAGGTCAGTGCTATTGAGCGGCGCTACCATGTGACTTTTGGGTTTGGGAGCACCAGGCCAAGCTTATCAATCGATAGCTGAAGCGCAGTTTGGTAGCAGTTATCAATCTATTTCTGATCTTTAGTGGCGTCTGTTAGTCTCCACGTTTTGTTCCTGCTTCCACACTCCACTTGTCAAAACATTTAAAGCTGTGTGAAATAGATATAATAATAGTTTAATCAGATGCTGAAACACAAGCATCCTCGAGCTTTTGGGATAACACTGATTTTGCTAATAAGATCTCTGCCGACTCATCGCATCCTGCGAGCACGTTCCGATTCCCCAAAGCCGATGCAGACGCAACGGAAAGATCAGATGCTTCGTTTCATCCCCGCCAGCAGTACTGATAAACTCTTCAGAGAAATCTACTTTAGTGTCTCCCATGCACAGAACGTGGCTTGTTATGTTTGCTGTACATTTCAAAGCTTTTTGTGAGCAAACGCAGCAAGCACAATGTGACATTGATTATTTGTAGCGTTAAAATACAAACCACGGCAAGAAAATCAAATCAATCCAGCACGTGACACAAGACTGAACTACTTTATAATGTATCTTTGCCTCGTTTACTGCTAAGGGAAAGACAATTCAATTTACATACATTAACACGTGCATATCCTCTTCGCTTATGACTCCCCACTGCTCCCTTCTCCATGGTGTCAACGTTAAATGTTGTCATAGAAACAATGAATGTAAGTCGGATCCATCTGTCGACTTGTGTTAGAGGTAGTACACGTGCTTATTGTGTGTTTTCCCAAGCCCAAAGCATTATTATTATTATTATTTTATTTTAATAATTATAATAATACCCCCGTGGGGACAAAGCAGTACAAAAAATAGATGGATAATAATAATCATTTTCAACATCAAATTTGACACAGCTTTTTCATCACAGAGGGAAAAAAAAACATGCACGTCCCACATTCACACTAAGTCATGCAAGCAACGACGTTCTCGTCTTCATTGTTTGCATGTGCAACAGCGCCACCCAGTGGTCGTTTTGTGCTAGACAAAAAGCAAATCCAGTGCAGTCTGGGCCAACCTGACCAATGTGAGTCGGATCGGGTAACTCCTAGACTCCCATGACATTCCCGGTCATGGTCATCTGGTCATTGACTGAAGCTGCTCTCTGTCAATGAGGTTGGTCTCTTCGGGAGGATGGAGGGTTACCCTGCAGAACTAAAAATAAAATCTGTCAAATGAGGGCCCTCTCCCATCCAAGATCTAAACAGTGGATCAGGCAAACGAGGTTGCACCACAGTCACGCAATGACCTTCAATCCTAATCCTCCGACTTCTCTAGCCCTTGAATCTGATTGGAGGGTTGCTAAGATTGCGGCTACGTGGAGGTGCATCTTCACGTTAATCAAAGTCACACGCGGGCCTCTCTAAAGACCACCCCTTGTAATTACCCGGCGACCATCATGCTTGACTTGAGGGATTTCCGAGAGGCACACTTCTTGCTAATGATTCATGCCATTAATCACATTTGATCCTGAAGGAAGACAACAACAATGGCCCGATATTCTTTGTCTCACAGTTTGCCTCATTTACATACATACTAGTGCACGTGGGCGCGCGTGTTTGTATGTGCGTGTGTAAATGTCACAGCCGAGGCTAAAAATATGCACAATTTCCACACTTGCACACAAGTGTTAATTAAAAAAAGGCTGCTTCAAAAGAGACTCCTCGTTTCTCATTGCTTCCATTGAGATCTGCGCTGTCAGAGGTTGACATATTATTATTTTTAACATCTAATTTTTTATAATGGTTAGAGACACCACTAGGGGAAACAAAAAGTGTCTTAGCCAAATCTGTTGTAGTACCAAGGTTGACCTCTGAGAGGTAGCCTGCTGCCACAAGATTGCAGGGAAATACAAAGAAGAAGAAAGAGGACACTTAATTGCTTAAGAGTCCTATAATAATTAAACAATATTGATTAGGATACGTTGTGATGCTAATACACAAACAGAGGACAATGAAGCAAGCCTACAAAAAAAAATCAGTCGCCTTTATTTTGCACTTCTGGCGATGCTTGAGTTAGAAGTCTGAGCGGGATTCATGAATATCAATTAGGAGATCACACGAGAGAGCAGGAAGAGTGTCAGAAGCGATGGCAATGAAGACGACGCTGCCAGCAGAGTCCAAAGCAGACAGATTGTTTCTTTCCGCACCGCCGCCGTGTTCGGGCTCGAATGCTCATGGGAGTTCCGAGATTAAGGATGTTTTCATAGTCCTCACAAATTGCGTCCGCCTGGCAAGGATTTCATTTGCCCAATAAAAAAAATCAGCCTTCTTATTGTCACTTGCATCCAAGTTCTGGCAGGAACACTAAATGTTTTTTTTTCTTTTGCAAAAGCAATTGAGCTGTGGCAAGCTTTTTTCTTTTCTTCCATCAACATGTAACACATTCTTGTTTTTGTTTTGTGTTTTTGTGGATGATAAAAGAAAGCGGCCGGAAGGCATTGTTGTTTTGTTCTCAGCAGTTTGATGAAGAGGGTGGACAGTAGGTTCTCGTTATATTGATGCGCGTTTGCTCAAGTCAAATTGGAGGTTCGGGCCTCTGTTGCTATAGCGACAGCATATTGAAGGGAGAGCACAGAGGGACCAATTATATTTACAGGACGTGAAGAAATAGCCAATTTATTTGAAGGGAAATTCATTACCAAGTTATTTTTACTGTTTTGTAATAATTACAATTTCATTAATAATTTTCCCCATCTTTTTTCTGTTAAAAAAAAAAAAAGAAAAGACACGCAATGACAGCTCATTAAAACATCAGTCAGTAATTATGACAATTTCACGTAAAGAATTGCTAGAATTAATCGCCACTGCTCAAAGAAAGAAAACAAAAACGATATCAAAGAAATTTCACGGGGGTTCAATTTCCTCAAATGATCTGCGCGGTTCATTGAAAGTCATTTTTATTTCCACCACTCGTACCGTTTTTATTCACCCACAACAAATGATGTGCTGTGAAGCGAACCGATAATCTGCTGCTGTTACACAAGTGCAAAGCGGAGGGAGAAGGAAAGGCTTGTGTAATTATTGCAGCTTTTATGAAAATATGTCACATTTTGACAGCTATAGAGGGGAAGAAACATGAGCCTAATTTAACATTTCCTTGTAGGTGCTTCCATAAATGATGGATGATTGAATAGCATCACCACCAATAATTTACAATCTACTGACGACAGTAAAAAAAAAAATTTAAATAGACCCAAATGACAATCAATCTGCTTTCATGACGGACGACAACAAAAAAGAATAATTCCTAATGAGAAACCTAAATCAGAGATTTCTTAAGATCAAAGATGAGTCTAATAAAACCCATTTTGTTTTCCTTCTTGTTTTCAGATAGGCCTGATGAGTCCTTTGTCCTTTCTATCCTTGATGACAGATCAATGATAAACATCAAGTCCTCTGCTGTCACTGAGCCAAAAAGGAAGAACATGGTGTCACTCCAGGACAGTAAGTGTGAAAGTCATGGTGAGGTGGAGGTCTGGACAAACAATCTAAAGTGCACTTTATCTTCAATGCGTGTGAATCACCAGGGAGTCGGAGTGTTGTTTTGCTGTAGCCAAAAGCCACTCACGAGAAGAAAACAGATCACCTCGCCGCAACAATTTTATTGACGTTGCTCCATGGATTGAAAAAAGAAACCTCGAACCCATTTTGTTTCACTGTAACGACCCCTTACCATTAGCTAAAAGCATTAGCTCCTGATAAATGCCAACATTATAGGCACAGGAGTTATTTTTTAATAGCGCGTTTCATACACACGATGTGCTTCATATTAGTCCAAAAAACATTTACTAAAGGCAAACAAATTTAAGTCGGTCCATCCATTTTTTTTTTTTTTTTAAATCACGATCACAATGCTATGTTTAGATAACCACATAGCTTTGCAGTCATCATTTATTGCCGCCCGGCGAAAGAATATGAGAGGAAAGATCTTGATCTTTCAGTGGCGGCTCTCTCCGGAGTTGTCTGACAGTTCTGTCATGTGGAATTATGAGACGGACGATCTCATTAGAAGCCAGGGGAGATCCTCGCCGCTCGCACGCTGCGGTTGTTTGCCTCTCATGTCAAGTCAGCCCTTAATGAATGGATGTCTTTATTAACCTTTGTGCTGTTCGCTTCCAAAAAGCCTCCGTGCGCTTTCTGCCTGTGCGGTCGTATTATGTATTGAGACTAAATCGGCTCCTTGCTGACAGCGACACAGAGAGGTGAACTATCTATAATAACCAGAGCGGCGATAGCGCGCTGACTCAATTGAGAGAGATTCGGAAGGGAAATACGGAGCTTAAAAGGAGCGAGAGGTGTGACGGGAATATTTGTGATGAACAATGGCGACACCTATAAACAAACATTTTAGTCATTTTAAAAAAGAAAAAAAAAGAAAAGAAAAATGAAAAAATATATATTGAAAAAAAATTAAATATTAAATGTACAGGAAAATAAATGAGGGAAAATTCTGCATTCAACTGCTCGCTTGCTCACGTTTTGGCGTTCATCATATTACGCAGATGTTTTTCTCTAATCACAACAACCACTTTGCATCCTCTTCCCCGTCCTTTGGTCGCTCCCCCTCCTTCCTCCTGAATAGGTTGCCTCCTCTCGCGCCACTTTGCATCCCTTTTCATCCTCTCCCAATTCATTAAGTCCATTTTTTTCCACCCCGTGACGGCCCCTGTGTGCGCTTAAAACACATTTTTCAGTCAAATGAAATGAGCAATCAACGGGGAGGGCGACAGACAAAAGCAGACGGGGAGCATCAAGGTCAGACCGTGAATATTATACTACGGAACCGGTTTCCTCCCCTTTGCTCTCTCTCTTCGGCAAATTACGCATTGATCACAGCCCGAATCAAATCTGCTCGCAAAGCAGAAAGCAGAACCTGATTGTTCAGCGTTCTGATTTATTCATTTCATACGAGTGCCTGGTTGCCCAAAGTGACATTTCCTCAACATGAAGCCCAAAGCTTCATTCTCAATTCTGTGCGCTTCACACCGTTGCATCATGGGAAATGGGATCCGACGGCGGGAAAATGGGCTCATCAAGTTGGTTACAGTCGAAGGAGCACCGACACTTTCATTATCTGCTGCCAGCGTGTCAGGAGAGAAAGGGATGGAAATTGTTGCAGAGGTCACAGTGATGACCTTGACGCTGGCCACTTGTTGTGTAAATCATTTAAATTGGACTTTTGAAACGGACACATTTGCTCTATTATTTTTATTTGATCCAATTAAATTGCCCTTCTTTCACTGTAGACTGCCAAAATTTCACATTTTATAGGAACAACACCAACAACAACAAAAACCACATCTAAAAGACAGACCCTGAAAAGAGAGTCACTGCAAGCAAAATAAGAACCAGCATCTTTCCAAAGGACTCTTTTATCCATAGCTGCCAGACACAAGAGGTTCTCCTCTTTTTTGGGGGGCCACATGTGACATGAATAATTGATAAGCAGCCCTTTCAGCGCGTATCTGTCCACAGACGGATGGCGTCGCCTCGGCACGGGCTCGCGTGAAGGGAGGGGTGCAATTCAATTATACCTGCAAAGGGAGATTTCACTCCTCCGTCGCTGATCATGTCAGCTGCAGATAATCAATAATGAAAGGTGGCCGCTCAATTATGGATGACAATCGAATGCACTCAAAAGAAACTGTTGACGTTTGAAGCAGACGTTTTGTCCTTTTCCAGAGGTCCTTCGAAGACTTGGAGATTTTCCCCACTAATGGGCTGAGCATGGTGAATTTTTATGACTCGTCATAAAACACGAAATTCCAATAATTACGCTCCCCAAGGTCACAGCTTGACCAAACATCTCGCGTATGATGATGATAATCCCACTCTGGAGAAATTCCGGGGTCTCGCCTCTCGCCGCTTTTTTTAATTGAAGTTTTCGGAGTCATTTGCAGACATGGAAACAAAACAAGAAAATGTCTTATTAATGGACGCTCAGCCATGTTAAAAGCCGTCTCGTTTAGGCAGTAAAAGGCTCCAGCCGCATTGATGAGCGCCATTTTAGTCGACAAATTACGGCCAATTTGTGTGAAGAGGCAGCACAAGACTGATTGCAAGCATCTTCCCACACAATTGCGGCCAATCTTACACACATTTTCCTCACTCCCTCTATTTACTTATTGATTTGTTTCAAGTCGGGACGAATAAAAAAAAAACCATAATCGTGCTGAGACTTAAAGCTCTCGTTGCCCCCCGCCTCGCAGGAAAGCTGTTAAAAGCGCTTGGTAATCACCTCAGCAATGCCGATTGTCTGCTGAGGTGCGACATTAAAATGCCCCTTTGCAAATTCACCAAACCGAAGAAAAGTGCAAATTTGCTGCGTATATATATCTCGTGCAGCGTTTCTATTGTCTTGCTGATATTGGCATCTTTGAGTCATCTGAGACTAGTACAACACTGCCAGTATCCTGTATATCTGTTTTTCTTCCTGCTGTCCCTGTAGGCTCATTTATGTTCAACTCAAGAGGTGATGCTTTGCAAAGATAAAATACAATTCCACTCCCGAGGTGTCACGTACCCCAGATCAGATAAGCAAGAAAGGAACTCAAGTAAATCTGTTGGCAACGTACGGGGGGGAAAAAATGTTGACACAATGTAAACGATATTTTGCAGTGTTAACAATTGTTGCCAGTGACTTCAACCACACAACCTGCTCACCAGCAATCTGTTTCAGGTTCTTCGATGTGTCTGCAACAAAGCTTTACCAGAGTCTGTTTCCTTCGGGCGATGTTGCCATGCCAACCGCACGCTCATACAACCAAGTGAAATGTGAATTCCAAAAGATGTCAGACACATTCTACACTCTGCTCGCTTTATTCCCCCTCATCACAAAAAGCTTTTCAAGTGTAAGTTACAAAAATGAACTTAAGCAGCGCAACTCAAAAAAGAAATCTAACACAAGTCAACACATTTGAGTATACAAAAAATAAAATAAAATTGCGCCATATAAGCACAAAACTCTCGAAAGAAAATGGGCCCCGGAACTCTACCTTGGGGAATCTCATCAATCATGTCATTACTTTTAAACCTGGCAACATAGTTTGAGTTTAACTTGAACCCAGCGAGCCATAAAATGACAACCAGCCCTTAACTGACAATCATGTGGTGACTTTATACTTTTACGAGTATATCAGTGTGTTATTCTCACTGCTGGATACCGTAAAAGTGACATTCTATACCGCCTAAACTGCCTCTGCTATATTTTCTCTGCATTCCCTTGGTAACACTAAAGTGAATGTTGCATGGACTGGATTCATTTTTCTACTTTGACAGTTTCCTCTCAATTTCTTTTTTTTTTTTCTTCTTCTATCAGTGTTCCCCGAGTGGCCATCAGTCTCATCCATCTGCTTCCAGCATCTTCATCCTGACGAGCGCAAAGCCGTCGTTGCCATGGAGAGGACGGACAGCACGACCTCGGCTAATTAAATTTAGGTAACATTTCACAACGCAGCGGCTCGCATCAGCGCAGATGGCAAATGGCGTTCGGAGTCATTGAGGTTCCTACGTGGGAAGCCTGTTGGGTACTTTGGACCTCTTAACATCTGGCCCTGTGGATTTAATGTGACCATCAATGTTGTGATGTGTACTGATGATTTTTGGCAGTTCTTTGCAAAAAGGCTTAATTGGTTCTGCTGGAAACATCCATCTTGGAGTCAAAATTGGAAATTATAAAGCACAGTGATGCATTGTTGTAAACAAACAAAAAAAAAATGGTGGTCTTTAGCATTTCAAAGGATGGAAGAAAAGTCTTTTTGATGAATTGCAACATTTCTCTGCTTCACCGATGATGTAAGAGAAGTGCAAGATACGTTCACAAAATGCTGCAGGACAAAAAAAAGCCTTTTTTTTTCTCTTTTTTTTCTGAAATAATTCTCTTTTTTTGTCATGTGTAGCAACTCACACACGGTTTTTGATGGTTGCAAACTTGCCATAGCACACTTGACTTGAAAGCAAGGGCAAAAGAAATTGTGGGACATTGTGCTGTCCCGGCAAAGCTACCAATGAATGGCCTCGAGAAAAAGCGATTGGAAATTGCGCTGAAGGGGACCATCGGCTCGTTCAGATAATTCACTCAAACTACTACGCAGCAGAATTTTAAAATTTGTTTTTACAGTGTAACTTTGATTGCTGAGTACGCAATTTGTTGTCGTCTCTGACAGCAAATATCTGTTTTCCCCTTATGCTCCAAATGCTGCCAATAACAAAAGTGACACCGTTCTGCACGCTCATGAATGATGGAGCAGTTTGTCAGGCGGCCATGTGGCCTCAGCGCCGACCGATGGTATCGGGCCTCGTTTCCAGCTGCTCTAGTGTCCTAATGGGACTCGCGCTGCAAATGACGGAGCACTTTTATCGCTCACCTTTTCACCTCGCTCGCAATTAAATGAGCCACCTAATCCCACCAAATTTACGTATTTACACTCACGGACCACTTCAATAGAGACACCAATCTAATGAGACTGGATTCAAGACTTCCAAACTTTAATTAATGCTCAATGTTAGAAAGAACACCTCGCTGACATTGAGCATTCCTTCCAAATAAGTGCGGTAATCGAGAGTTTTCAGCATGCTAATTGCTTTGCATTTTAAAAATGATGATTGCGATCGACATATTCATCATTGCCTCAATACCCTGCTGTTTTTGTGCAAGATGGTGTATCCTGTTTATTTAGCACGTTGGACTGAAATGTGGCTGGCCTGGCTGTATTTGTTGACAGGCTTGGGATTTGTTTAATCATATCGCTGCATGCTGATAGAGCTTCTCCCTTCTCCTGCCCCCGTGCTGAGAATTTCAATGAATTCTGTGAGTCTGACTCACTCCCAGTTTTTACTGTGCAGATTTTAAATAACCGCTTGTAATTTGATTTATTCGATATCTTCTTTGTGCACATCTAATCTTTCTGAATGTTTGGAAGTGAGAATTGCTTCAAGCTGTCAAAAGTGGAAATATCTACTCCCCAGCATGCACTTTCTAGCGACTGGGAGATTTAACAAATAGATAGCGTTTTGGAAATTGTTTCTACACTGGGAACACGATTAATTTTTGAATATTTGACAAATAGTAGCTAGATAACAGAGGCGGTTTGATTTTCAATGGCTTTTAGACGGGAATATTCTCGAGCACAGTAAGCGCTCTTTTGATTTAAAAAGATGCGAGAGCCTAGATAGCAGAGGCGTACGTCTATCTTCTTGAGAACGAAATGGGAGCAGGCTCTAACTAAATAAGAAGAGTATGTGCGGTGTTCCTCTGGGTATAGTTCTCGGGGCCTTGTTTTTTTTGGGTTTTTTTGCATTTAATATTCACCAATATTCAATATTTGACCTCTATATTTAAATGTGATTTTGTCATTCTTTGAAATGTTATTCCCTGTTCATTTTTTTAATTTTTTTTTAATCTACGTCTGACTAAGCAACATCCTGAATGTTTTAGTCTTAAACTTTTGTTCCAACCAGACCATCTGCTCATCCTGATTTACACGACCCGAACATAAAATTGATAGATTAAATGAGATAAATGCCAGATTAGAGCCGGCTGGTAAAAAAAATAAAATATAAAAAATCGAAGGACGACTCTCCTTCCCGCTAATAAAGCGCAGACTGTAATCTGCCAGGCACCCCCTGTGGGCAACAAGATTTTAATGTAATGCTCAGGCCCACCGTCCCAGGAGGATGGACAATAAGCGCACAAAACAAATTGAACCGAGAGAACGCATCAAATCTCAGGTTATCCATCTCTTCTGCTGCTGGTAGCCCTTTGCGGACTGGAGAAGGGCAAAAACACATTAATCCCGGGGATTTTCCTCTTTTTCCTCTCACAAGCAATTTGATAGGGATAAAAGAAAATATTGATTTGGTGCTATTTGGATTCAAATGAGAGTCCCCTGCTTTCATTGTCTCAGTCTAGACAATGAGGCACACATACCTGGTGGAAACTCAATGCCGCATGATTCACTCCAGAAAAAAACCAAAATCAAGTTGAGTCTTAATGCAACAGGCGAGCATGACTGAATGAGCTCCGTCATCATAATTAACATTATATTCTCAAAGGAAAATAGCGCCATCCTTGGCAGCCTTAAGGGTGAGACAGTGGACAGCAATGAGCAGACTAAAAATAGACGGACATTATTATGGATAGCAGATGGGCGCTGTGTGTGCAAGCTATTTTGTTTCACGATACAATGAGGAGCAAGTGATAGCTTGTTGCTTTTTGGTGACAAAATTGTTTTGTATCTTTCTATCGATATAAAACATATAACTGTATTCTCAATCCCAAACTATCTATTCGAATGAATTCCTCGTGTGCTTGCTTCATCTTATTATTTTATTGGCATATTGGGCAGGTATAACTGTGCCCTATGAAGGCTGCCTAGCAACAAGTGACCATCAAATGGAATATATTTGAATGTTCAGCTAGGCTGCCAGAATTGAGGTTAGACAAACATTTGAAATGATGTTTCCTTTCGGCGTCATTTATAAATTTGTATTGAAGTCGTGTACTTTTACTGATACTGTTTTTATTTTATTTTCAGATCAAACCAATACCTTGGAAGTCAGAGGCATCATCACAGTGGTGGCCCTTGATTGCATGAGTTCCTTCTGCCATTAGCAAGAGGTCGTCACAATCATGCCGCCTTTACGCACACTCTCCCTTTTATGAGGTAGGAGGAGCTTGTGGCACGGGGATGCTGCTCAATGCAGCAGTCCCGTCAAAACCTCCGGGTCCCACCCCCCCATCCATCTCCTGCCCCCACCTTTTCCTCCCGCACCCTGCCTCTCCATCGAGAGCAGCCCTGTTATCACTTCCATCTGCGCGCCCTGGCTCTTGGCTCTCCCAGCCCCGACGCCTCTGATAAATATGATCATCCGAGGACTGCATTCCGCTGCTACATAAGGTAAGATGATTTGTGTATCAACCATCGGAAAGCTTTTTTGGGGTTGAAGTGAAGCTTTAAGAAAGAAGTGCCTTCTTCTCCCTTTGTCTAAAATGCACGCATGTGCTTTGTGCATGCAGACGCGTTCGGGTGCGCCGCTCCGATCCAAAAATGATGGGCAAAAAAAAAAAAAAGCGTGTCTTCAACTTGTAGGATGTCATCATTTGTCAGCTTTTAACAAGAGTGCTTGCGTTTTGCAGTTTGCGCTTGTTTGCAGGAATTTACTCACAATGCATCTCACGGCCGTGCTCTTGTTTGTAGCCGTGACGGGCGTCGCTGGAGGTAATGCCGTGAGACATGCATCACGTTGTCAACTCTGGCAGCTTTTTTTTTTTTTTTTTAAATTCAACAGCAACATGAATAAAACAATACGTCTCTCTTTCTCTCTCCTGAGCTTGGGGATGCAGCTGCAACGCCGAGAATGGATTTTGTGAGAAAACTGGAAAGTGCAGGTAGTGATTCTTGTGATAAGAAAAACTCATATCCTGTGTTTTCAATACATCACTGGAGCGCTCGGGTATTGTTTAGAATCCATCAACTGCCTTTTGTTTATCCACATAATGGATTTTCTGGCCATCATCAAAGCCTCATCTCAGCACGCTAGCATTAGGATTGTTCCCCTTTTTTTTTTTTTTTTCTTCTCTTCTTTTCACAGGTGCAAACCAGGCTGGCAGGGAGACCACTGCGAGCGCTGCATCCGTTTCCCGGGCTGCCTGCACGGCTCTTGCGAGAAAGCGTGGCAGTGTGTGTGTCAACAGGGCTGGGTGGGCAGCTTATGTGACCAAGGTGAGCCCCCACACACACATTAAGTAACACACACACACACAGCAGCAGACATGCCCACAGCATGGAGTGAGTCACACTCAGCCCCGGGGGGCGGACGTGAAATATACTGTCATGTATTTTTAGATGGAGAGGGGGAGGGTGCCTAAAGAAGGTTGCTAAAGGTGACCCTCTTCACTTGTTAACAAGGTACTTGAGCGCACGTTCCAAATTATACAGTGTATAATTTCGGCGTTAGAGCCACGAATGCTGCAGTGGAAATAAAGGACACGGGGAGAAACGTTGCCAAGCACGTGGGAAGAAAGCGAGAGGGAAGGAATAAAAGAGGGGGGGGGGGGGGGATAGAAAGACTTGTCACAGCTAAAAAGATATTTTTGTGCGTGTCACCACAGATACTCGCCTATGCTCGTCACGGCCTTGCTCTGGGAATGCCACCTGCATCGAGACCGGAGAGGGGGGATACTTGTGCGTCTGTCCTCAAGGTTTCACCGGACCAACCTGTCAGCTGAGGAGGAAAATCTGTCACAGTGATGGGTATGACAATTGATTTGTCCCTTGAACGCAACCGTATTCCACGATGAAGACACACAAATTGACCTCAGCGACTAAGCATCATAAAAGCGGCGCTTTAAAGAGGACATATAATGGGAAGTTGACTTATTCATTGCTTGTTTACAAATAGCTCCGTCTCTTAAGGCCCGCCGGCGTGCCCATCAAGTGTGAAATTACACAACCAATTAATTTTTGTGAGTGGCTCACATCAGAAAATTGTTTTGGTGACGCCACACTGTTAAGGGGGGGGGGGCAGTCATACATGACAATGAGCGGCCCCCCAGCTGCTTTGACAGTTTAGAAAAATCAATGTTTCAGTTTGAAGCGATATAATTAGTGATCCATGGGATATTTTCAGGAAAGGGTTAGGGTAAAAAAAAAAAAAAAAAAAGTGTTACAATGGCATATCACGTATCCTTCAATATTTTAAAGTCGTAAAAGAGCTATTTTTGTTTTGTATTCAGGGAGGTTAATCAGTCGATATGAAATGACAAAAAGATGCAAGGTATTCATTCCAGTCAACATTTCAACAAAGACGAGTAGATTTGAAATGACTTCTTTTTTCCCCTACCTGAAGTTCAGTATTGTCGACAAGTCAAGGCGCATCAAGTGAGCCGACAGATGTGACAAAATGAACAGTCGTCTCTCGCCTTGACACAAGCAAGTGCAAAAATGATGGGATGACAAATAAGACAGGTAGAATGGTGACATGGACCTCTGGCCTCTGCACCCTCGGGGTTATTACTAGCTGGATTCAAAATCAATACCATCCATCCGTCCAATGAGTGACCCAATCCACTGTCAGTGATGACCTTCATGACCCTGTGAGCGTCATCTCCTCTGTTCTGTCTTTCAGCTCTCCTTGCCAGAATGGAGGTACTTGTACCGAAACGGGTGACTCCTTGGAAGCCCACTCCTCCTGTTTGTGCCCCCCTGGATTTTCCGGAAACTTCTGTGAGATCACTCCTGACGTCTGTAGATCTAACCCGTGTCTAAACGGCGGCAACTGCACAAACCACGAGGCGACCTTCACATGCTCCTGCCCACCAGGCTTCGTGGGGCTGACTTGCAACGACACCGGCTTCTCTCCGTGCGCCGCAGCGCCCTGCGCCAGCGGAGCCACGTGCGTTAGCCAACCTGACGGAAACTTCCGCTGCCTTTGCCCCAAATGGTTCTCAGGCCCGCTGTGTTCCACACAGCACCGGCCCAAAGCCAAACCCAAACAGCCCGCCGCCAAGCCCATGGACCACAAGGTGTTTTCGCTGACTCCGCAGCACTACTCGCTCCCCGCCCACGCCTTCCACAAGCTCCTCCAACCGCCAGAAAGGGATCTTCTCAAGATCACGCTTAAAGAGACGGTGCACCACTCCCCCGGCATGCTGTCCAGCCACGGTCAGCTTGTTTGTTTCGGCATGCTGGCCCTGCTCACCTGCCTGGTCATCCTGGCCACCTCGGCCATCGTCCTGTTCGGCCGCTGCGAGGCGTGGCTGGCCAACGCCAAGTACAGCAAGCTCGTGAGGCAGCAGAGGGAGCACCTGCTGAAGGAGGCGACCGGAGCGAGCCACGAGGAGACGGAACACTCGGTGAACATCATCCTCCCGGAGAAGATCAGACTGAACAGCTTCGGGAGAAACTATACCTCCATCTGACCTTAGAAAAGTGTTGCAGTGAATGTCAAGCAGAAGCGGACCTTGAATGTACAGTCGAGCACAAACATGACACTGGATTGTGGGGGTTCTCAAATTGTTTGGGTCCAGGGACCCTTTACAGGGGAGACATTTTTCCAAGGACCTCCCTCAAAAACGTCAATAAACATAACCGCAGTATGCCTCAGGAATCATTCAGCTTTTGAATGTTTCAATCTACTGGACAGAAATGAAAGGAAGTAACTTCAATTGAATTAATTATAATATTTGCCCATCATCAGCTGACATTATTTTTGTGGACCCCCAAGTTACAACTCGCGGAGCCCTGGTGATCTGAGGACCCCAGTTTGAGAACCACTGACGTGTGACATTATGAAAAATGTATTATACCAAATAGCAACGTGTTCTGTGCCGTTTCACTATGATATTAGTTCAGTATATGCAAATGTTTTCATACCATATGGACCAGTGTGCATTGTCCATGTTGATGAATGCAAAAACGTGTTGCCAAAAGATAATAATAATGTTCTACTTGTGCCAATAATGAATAAAATCAAACAACGCGCCATGCTTAATGGTGACCAGAATCCCAACATCCTGGTTTAAATGTAGCTAACTAATGATGGAACATTGTGATTTCCTGAGAATGTTGTTGAAGTGCTCGTATAAAAATGTAAAGACTTGAAGAGATTTTTAAAGATGAAGTGCATATTGTATATTTATCATTTTATAACCTTGTTCAGTATTATTATTATTGATTGTTTTGGAACCCATTTGAAGTATCTGTGCGATTTTACTTCTGAATGAAGGTAGGCTCAATCTTCAAAATGTCCTCCAGGCTGACACCTTTCAAAAATCGTATATGTAACTATATCGATGACTTGTAAATGTGCTGATGCTGTGTGTCATTTTGTGAGAGTCACACTTGTGCAGCAGTATGGAAAAATATTCTGATTTATTAGCTGGTGACATATGTTTTCCTGTTCTTCAGAACCATTCCCCTCTCATAATTTGTTGAAGTCACACAGAATTCAGCGGCATCAAAAAAAGAACAATATATAAGTGTAAAATGCTTCAATAATCAACATATAAGAATAAATCAAAATAAACTGGGGTGACATGCCAGGAAAAAAAAACAGATTCAATTGGAACAACAAATATAACCATGTATAGTAAGTTTTTGAATGAATGAATGAATGAATGAATGAATGAATGAATGAATGAATGAATGAATGAATGAATGACCATGTATAGTAAGCCGATTCAAATCTTGACCGCAGGCTTATAGGCTTTTACTCCACTTGTCACTTTGGTGCCTTACCTTGTTACTTTGTCTATCAGATCTTCTAGCTTGTCTCAAACAAGATTATACTGACGAATAACATTAAGCATCGCGATAAGATATCAAAACAATTACAAGACAGGTGACATGTTATTGAATAAGTAGGCACTGCCCTCTACACGTCGTATTAAAGTCGGGTTCCAGTCTTTGTCTCCCTCTAGTGGACAAACCTTGACAAGTCACCCTGAGGGGAAAAATGAAATTTTGTTCAAAGAATTCTTAAAGCCTCTTAAAATGCTGCTTTACAGGTTGAGGAAAACCATGGAAACTTTATATGCATATAAAGACAAGGTTGAGTATATTGAGAGAAAGGCACGTTAAAAATACTGTGGACTTAACTGAGCATGTTACGTTGAAGTTTCAGTGAGTGAATGTCAAAAACGTCATGGTGTAATCTGCACTACAACCACAAGACGTCGCTCTTTCATAGTCAGTGCTCAATGCTGGTGTTGTCGGTACTATATTTACAGATTAACAGTAGAATTGAAAGACAACCACTGAATGGCTTGTTTATTTTTTTAACAGATGAAAACTATATGATTCTAAACAGTGTTTGGTCTATGAAAGAAATATTTGATGAATTAGGTGAATTGCACAGGGGCCCATACATACAGTATCACCTGTGGGAACTTTATAGAGCGACCACAGGAAACAACATGGCAGAATTGTTCAAGGAAAAAACAAAACTAGTTGTTGACGATTGTCAGCCATTCATGAACGCTTGATACTGAGCCCCAAACATAACTTTAACATGTAGACAGAGAGCTTTTTGTGTACTGGGGCCCTCACCACACATGTTCATCTGTGTTCATATGACCTCCGGAGAGGGGGCCCTCCTCCTTCAAATGGCTCCTCGCCAAGTTATGAGCAGCAGCAGAGCAAGCAGAGCAGCACACGTTAACCCTTGACCCTTTGACGGATGAGGCGCAACGTGCGTGGGTCTAACGTGCAGATGGAAAGAATCCAAAGTGCTTTCCTTTGAAGGGTGAGCACATTATATCCAGTTACGGTATTCTTTTTTTTAGGTTGGCACCCCACACTCACCTCAAATGATTTCCAGATGAGCAATGAAGCCAGGACACTTAGCTCACACTCATACAGCATCGACAACAAAATGAGACATTAGTAAGCGCCCGAACATAAGCCGTAATGTTTTCATCAATGTTTTAGTATGAGTGAGCTATTTATGTATGTATGTATGTATGTATGTATGTATGTATGTATGTATGTGCGTGCGTGCGTGCGTGCGTGCGTGCGTGCGTGCGTGCGTGCGTGCGTGCGTGCGTGCGTGCGTGCGTGCGTGCGTGCGTGCATGCATGTATGTATGTATGTATGTATGTATGGACGGACGGACGTAATGGCCTGTTATTAGGTACACTTGAAAATGGCGGTGTACCTAATGGAGTGTCCGTGTGATTCCCTCGTTAAGTGCACCTGCGTGAAAAGTTTTAGCCCCTGCAGAGTATGAAAAGAGCTAAAAGTTTTCACGCAGGTGCGCTTAACGAGGGTCACTTAGAAAACATATTGGAACGCGGCCCCGAGGACTAGAGCTTGACACCTGTGACCTTTGACCATGATATTTCCCTAATAAAGTGGCCTGTTATTAGGTACACTTGAAAATGGCGGCGTACCTAATGGAGTGTCCAAGTAACGTCACAGATCCAACAGCCAATCATAAAGTGGGGGTGAGGGCGGGTGTGGCACCATCTAGTGTCCAAGTGACGTAGGTACACCTGTAAATGGCAGTGTACCTAATGGAGTGTCCGTGTGATTCCCTCGTTAAGTGCACCTGCGTGAAAACTTTTAGCTCCTACAGAACGTGAAAGTAGCTAAAAGTTTTCACGCAGGTGCGCTTAACGAGGGTCTCTTGGAAAACATGTTGGAACGCGGCCCCGAGGACTGGAGCTTGACACCTGTGACCTTTGACCATGATATTTCCCTAATAAAGTGGCCTATCATTAGGTACACTTGAAAATGGCGGTGTACCTAATGGAGTGTCTGTGTGATTCCCTCGTTAAGTGCACCTGCGTGAAAACTTTTAGCTCCTACAGAACGTGAAAGTAGCTAAAAGTTTTCACGCAGGTGCGCTTAACGAGGGTCCCTTGGAAAACATGTTGGAACGCGGCCCCGAGGACTGGAGCTTGACACTTATGACCTTTGACCATGATATTTCCCTAATAAAGTGGCCTGTCATTAGGTACACTTGAAAATGGCGGTGTACCTAATGGAGTGTCTGTGTGATTGCCTCGTTAAATGCACCTGCGTGAAAACTTTTAGCCCCTGCAGCGTATGAAAAGAGCTAAAAGTTTTCACGCAGGTGCGCTTAACGAGGGTCACTTGGAAAACATGTTGGAACGCGGCCCGAGGACTAGAGTTTGACACCTGTGACCTTTGACTATGATATTTCTCTAATAAAGTGCCCTGTTATTAGGTACACTTGAAAATGGCGGTGTACCTAATGCCGTGTCCAAGTAACATCAGCTCCAACAGCCAATCATAAAGTGGGGGTGAGGGCAAGTGTGGCACCATCTAGTGTCCAAGTAACGTAGATACACCTGTAAATGGCGGTGTACCTAATGGAGTGTCTGTGTGATTCCCTCGTTAAGTGCACCTGCGAGAAAGGTTTTAGCTGCTACAGAACGTGAAAAGAGCTAAAAGTTTTCACGCAGGTGCGCTTAACGAGGGTCACTTGGAAAACATGTTGGAACGCGGCCCTTTTCCCCTTTTCATGATGGCAGGGGATTGCCTCCTCTGACCGCACGTCCCTGGTGTATGTAATCTCTATTTCTGTATGTCTGTCTGTCAAATCTTTTTTTTATCTATATCGCTCTCTTTCTCCATCGAAAAATGAAAAACTTTGTATATATTTTTATTGAAAAATGACACAAAAAAAATCAATAACAAGCATGACATGTTTAATCAAGGAAGTAAATAGCCATACACTCAGGCCTCTCAATTAGTCCCAACTAAGTGTTCTGTTTTTGCTCTTGTCTCTTTAGGTGCTCCTTATTCTCTTCATCGCTGTCGCCGTCCTGTCCAGGATGCTCGGGCATCTTGGCTGCTTCCTGCGTTGCTTCCCGCTCGCTGGCTTCTCCCTTAGACTTCACCACCTTCTCGCTTCCGTCTTGGCTCTCCGTCTCCATGGTGCTCTGCTCTGGGATCACGGCCACCATCTCTTGCTCTTCCTTGGGGCCAGGAGGCGAGCTCCCTGCTGACTCGGCTTGCAACGGAGGCTAGGCGAGTTGCTGTTGCTGTTGAAAAGGAAGAAAAAAAGTTGTTGGATGGCAGAAGGTGGCTGCACTAACACATTCCAAAAACTAAAATAAAATGGGAGACTTCATAATAAGCAGTGGATGTTACCTGTCTGTACTTGGTCTGCATCATGTGCATGTACATATTGTACACAAGGTTGGCCATCTGAGGCAGGTCTTGGACCACCTGGCCCGGCTGATCCGAAGTGTCTCTCTGAGAACAAAATGCAAAACATCAAGAATCCGTCAGCAACACAATGATGCGTATATGTATGTATGTATGTATGTATGTATGTATGTATGTATGTATGTATGTATGTATGTATGTATGTATGTATGTATGTATGTATGTATGTATGTATGTATGTATGTATGTATGTATGTATGTATGTATGTATGTATGTATGTATGTATGTATGTATGTATGTATGTATGTATGTATGTATGTATGTATGTATGTATGTATGTATGTATGTATGTATGTATGTATGTATGTATGTATGTATGTATGTATGTATGTATGTATGTATGTATGTATGCATGCATGTATGTATGTATGTATGTATGTATGTATGTATGTATGTATGTATTAATGAATGCATGTATGTATGTATTAATGAATGCATGTATGTATGTATTAATGAATGCATGTATGTATGTATGTATTAATGAATGCATGTATGTATGTATGTATTAATGAATGCATGTATGTATGTATGTATTAATGAATGCATGTATGTATGTATGTATGTATGTATTGATGAATGCATGTATGTATGTATGTATTAATGAATGCACGTATGTATGTATGTATGTATGTATGTATGTATGTATGTATGTATGTATGTATGTATGTATGTATGTATTAATGAATGCATGTATGTATGTATGTATGTATGTATGTATGTGTGTATGTGTGTATGTGTGTATGTGTGTGTGTGTGTGTGTGTGTGTGTGTGTGCGTGTGTGTGTGTGTGTGTGTGTGCGTGTGTGCGTGTGCGTGTGCGTGTGTATGTATGTATGCATGTATTAATGAATGTATGTCTGTCTGTATTAATGAATGTATTAATGAATGTATGTATGTGTGTATGTGTGTATGTGTGTATGTATGTATGTATGTATGTATGTATGTATGTATGTATGTATGTATGTATGTATGTATGTATTAATGAATGTATTTATGTCTGTCTGTCTGTCTGTATGTATTAATGAATGTATGTATTTGCAATTCTAGTAATGACACACATTTAATGCACAATTTCTCTTCGCGGGCCACATAAAATGATGTGGCGGGTCGTACCTGGCCCCTGGGCCTTGAGTTTGACACCTGTGGTCTACATGAAACCTCCTCTAACATTTATGTGAAAGGGGTTACAACGCCAAAGCAGATGTTTATAAACCTCAGGGGCCTCCTACGTATCAAACCTGAACCGACTCAAGGCTGTGTTGTGCAGCGGGGTGGCTAATTATCATTTCATCTACATACTTGATGGTCATCAAGGAGGTGGTGGAAGTGGTGGGGTGGGCTGTGTGTGTGTGTGTGTTTCAGAGCACAAAGCCCCCAAAACATTTGTGCCTATATATCACTCACAATAATAGGATCATGTGTGATTATCCTGATTCAGTTGTAAATGGTACAACAGCTTAGGAGAAGGTGGCGGTGGAGAGTGCGGCTTGCTCGCTGCAGATATACAACTGGCGGGAAAATCTTCATGAGGTACTCCTGCACAGTGCAATACAGAGGTGAAGCCTTAATAAAGATAATAATGCTCACTTTTGCGGTATAGTCGTGCATGTGTTCTTAATTGTGGTTTGCAGCGGTGCAGAGCTCCACTGCCTCATGCTGTTTCTGGTATGCTGGGCTGCTTATTTAACTTATTTTGAGAGGGTCAAAACATTAGGAACAGAACTGGCGTGAAAAAGCCTCCCTCTGAAAATGTATTGATTTTCATAAGTGGAAAGTAAAGTATTGTTTAACAATAATCTAATCAAAATAGAATATTTAGTTATTAGAATTATGAATACGTTTTATGCTTCAAAATGTTGATTTATTTTCATGAATTGATTTCAAAATATCCACTTTAAAAAGCAACGTATTTCTTTAAAAGCATTTCAGAAAATTTGTTGAAAATATGTATTTGTCAAAATGTTTATTTCAAACAGTTTCTTTCAAAACAAGTCTTTATTTTGAAAATACAAGTATTTATTTCAGAAGACTTATGTAAAATACAATATGTATCGATTAAAACAGCAACAGTTACAGCAGTCACTTTGTCTTTATTTAAAAAACATTTTATTTTGAATGTGACTATTTGAAAAAATATAATGTATGTAATGTATCTTCAAATCATGTATTTGTATCTTAAAACACATCTTTAATGAAAATACAAATATTTATCTTGGAATACTTTGGTTATTTATTTATAATTAAAATAATACTGATGAAAAATAATAATTAAGATACTTTAATTCATAAATGTGCATTTGTTTAAACATTTTAGTACTACTTTGATCAGTCTGTCACAGATTGCTGACATATTTGCCAAAGAACTCTTTTAAAAATACACAAGCCCAACACCCTCAACCACGACACTTATTATGGAGAAGAACTCTTCCACATTGTCTGTACCCCAACAAACAACTTCAATAAGTGAACCACACAAAGAACATTTCCACAGGAAAGCATGCCGAAGCCAGTTTTGTCTTAAAATGCAGGAAATTGAGGAATCGTCCTATGGTTTTCTGGTATGAAACTACCCAGAAAAATCGAAAACATTCATTCATAAGTGGAAAGTGGCAAGATAAAGATTCGAACGAGCAACTTGTCAGCAAGAAAAGGAAGACAATTATTACAAGAAAAAATGAGCAACAGTTTGTGGAGGTAGATGAAGACATTTTATTGTATGAAAAAGTATACGCATAAAAGCACGTACACACACGCACGTACACACTGTCTTTACGTACGTGGGGGGGGGGGGGGAGCAGCGATATGGACAAGAGTGCAGCAATCGAAGCCCCTCGGGATCTCATACATCAGTACCGGTTCTCCGGACGGACGCCGTTTCAGAACCGAACTTCACAAAAAATACTGAGGAGCGCATGCAGCGACGCGCACTTGTCCATGTCGCAAGTTGAACGCAGACCAACCTTACCGGACACAAACAAAATACTATACTAGTAGGATTGAAGAGGAGTTGTATTACCCAAAATGTGCAGCGTTTTACTAGCAGCTCGACATGCGCCTACACATGAATGACCAGACTGCTGCCGCGCACCAACCTCTCCCGGTATCGCTGCAGCCAGTCTCTGAGCTCCGAAATCCGGTAGCCCTCGGGTCCCCTGCCCCCCTGGTAAACGATCTTGCCCTCCTGCAGGATGTAAAGTCTATCGAAGTAGGCGCCGTAGGCGGTGTTGCAGGGGTTCTCCATGCCGTCGACCACCACCGGGCAGCCGGGCGCCTCGGAGCGCATGAGCTGCGCCGCGCGAAGCCGGTCCTCCAGACAGCGGTGCTTGGGGATCTGATAGGGCGCGTCGGTGCTCACCCAGCCGTCCGAGGGGTGCGCCTCCTCAATGTACACCAGCACCGAGTCGGCGATGTCGGCGTGGTCCAGCACCAGTCCCTGGAACGCCTTGAGACGCGCCATGAAGGGGGGTCAAGTGCAGCTCCCGAAGTTGAGGATAAGCGGTCTCCTTTCGCGGGCGAAGTCCAGGATGCGCCCGCACTGCTCGTCCTCCAGCCGCACCACCTCCGTGTTGGGCGCGCCGCGCCCAAGGTGCGCCGCCTTGAGGAGGTCCAGTTTGTGTCCGTGCCACACCGCCTTGAGGGAGTCCAGCGTGAAGAAGCAGTTGGAGTCAGCGATGCACAGAGGAGGGTCCATCGCGTCGCTCTCCTCCCGCTCCTTCATCCGGAGGAAAAACCTCCTCCGGATGCAAAGAAAGTCGAGGAGCCAGAACATGAGCGCGGCCATCAGGAAGCGAGGCAGAAGCACCAGGCACACCAGCACGTTCTTGATGGCCTTCATGGTGTTCATCGTGCGTGCGTGCGTTCGTTCGCCCACCCCCCTCCCGCCAACCCCCCTAATATTGTGCGCTCCTTCAAGTTGGGTGACTTGCAACTTCCCCTCTTTTTATAGCAGCTACAGGTCTCAATGACGCACACCCCGCCTCCTGCATGCGCAGCGCGGCCGAGGCCTCACATGGCGGGGATTACCTTCTGTCAACTCCGCTGCTTTGAGCTGCTGCCAGACAACAGCAGGCAAATGATGAGAAGCCATCAAAGTGAAAGTGGATGAAATGCATCAAGTGTGACATCAACCTGAAAGGCCACATTTCATCTGTTGCGACAGCGCCATACTTGCTTGCAGGGTGCAGCAATCAACGCGATGGGTGAAGTTGGATCAAGTCTCTTGCAACGATACGTGCAATGAAACAAACTATCGTTTGCCTCGCTTAGAGAAAAGTGAGCCTGCCTTTGGCTCTTTATCAAAGGACAATTGAACAAACACAGCAACTCAAATCATAGAGGGAGGGGGGCCAATTCAGTGGACATAATAGATTACAAAAAATATTTGCTGGATGATCACATAAGTGTAAGACTAAGTAAAGCACTCTTGATATATAATTGGTCTTGACTTAGGGAATAGGGAATGTGAAATGCCAAACACGCTTCACACTCAAGTTTATATATCCCAATTGTCATTATTGATTTTTTTTTTTTTTTAAATATGTGTCGCAAAAAAAGCCCAAAAAAAATCAAAACTCACAAGTTGATCCTCTGTAAAGTCACGCGCAGACTTTCAACTAGTTTCTGGATCGTGCAACTTCAGAAGAGTTCAACTTTCCGCTGTTCAGGTCTCCTATCAATTGATTATTGATCATCTTTTCTTTTTTTTTTTTGGCTTACCCCCGTCACATCTACCCCACGATTTTGGACTGCGAATTCTTTCATATCCTCAGCGTGTGTGTTTCTTGTGAATGTCAACTAAAGGAACATTAGCATTTCAAAGCGATAGTACAGAGACACACACATACACACGAAAGGCACAAACATTTCCTCCCAAAAAGTCTGATGGTGTTATACATGTTTTAAGAGCTTAAAGCCAGCATCAGGAATTATTTTATATTTCTATGACCAAAAGAAACAGTAAAAAAAGAAAACATGTCATAATTAACAACAGTACTGTGCTTATTACAAATATTTTTGGTGCCACATAAAGGCACAATTTTTTTTTAAATTCAATTACGCTGTGGAGAATTTAATATACTGAATTAATCCTCTGGAGGAGACACTGATTGGCTGGTGTGGTCTAAGAGGCCAGATGAAACTAATAATTAGACCTAAACACAACAGGACTTGTCGTAAACCAATGGAACCATCAAAATAATTCTATAAAACTTTACAACTGAAATAAAATTTCAACTATCTTGCACACGCAAGAACGCGGATCAAGGGCCGTTTGTGCCGCTTTCAAAATTATAACGTGTTATACTCTTACCATGATCATCAAATTGGATTTGTTTTTGATTTTTTAAATTGCAGGATGACGTATTTTCGCCAACGTACAATTAGCAACCCATTCTTATAATACTTTGCTATGTGAACTTTAGTCATAGCTAGCCAACATCTGTCCAAGGCCCACCCGCCTGAAATTGGGAAAAAAAACCAATAATAAAAGATGACAGTTAGTGAGTCAAACCCACACATTGAGCGAGCGAGCGACATGCTGTGGAAACTCCGACCCCATATCAGCTTTCGAGGCTCAACATATAGTATATAAAACCATAAAGGCATAGTGGGCTTAAGACAGATCCTTCGCATCACATGCTCTCCTTTTCAAGCTGCGCTGGCTAGAACATGTAAAGGGCTTAGTATAGCTGTTGCAGCATTTCCCCTCATTTAGTAGCTGATTAAGATTCAGTTGTTAAAAATATGTCCAGCTCATGAATCTTGTAATTGTTCGACAACCAACGCCTTGAAGGTGCCGAACTGGAATAAATGAATAGAACGCTTTGTTACTTCTCTTAGGTTGGACACAACACTCCTAAAAAGGAATATTAATCTGTTCATGTAAAAAAAAAAAAAAAAGAGAGACATGAAGAAGGAAAAGATGGCAGAAGGAAGAAAGGTCCTTGAGACTGGGAAAGACAACTGTAATGACTCCAGCAGCTGACCGGAACACTTCAGACTTTTGTTTTTGTTTTTTTTGATGGACATTTCAGAATACTGTAATTGTTTCATCCCTTTGAGTCTACTTTCACTTCCTCTTCAACATCTCCTTTCTGTATCATCTATATCGTTTTGTGCCCTTCTGCAAAAAAAAAAAAAAAAAAAACAGGAGAAAAAAGGTTTCCCACATGCTGTGACCAAATTTGCTTTGAGGAATTACTCTTTTGTTGTCGCGGCTGTGAACCCAAGAGGCGTATTCTCTAACCTTCTTACTTTTGCCTCCTGTAAACCTTGCTGGAGTTCTTGGCAGCAGCGGCTTGTGGGTTCATGTGAGGACAATGCAGATCTGGGAAAAGAGCTTTTTTTCCTTCTTCTCTCACTGGCTGCTTACTTATTGAAGTGGCAGGGTTCCAGAAACCACAACTGATGAAATATCTTAACAACCTGCCAGCAAAACAGATTTTTAACTAGCTTCAATTCTGCCACCCCGCCCTTTCAAGTTTCACACCTTGAACAAAAATGAAAATAGCACATAAGAATCCTGGAGTTCACTTTCCACGACCTCGGCTAAATCAAAGAGCGCTAGAGGTTTTTGCGTGCTTAAGAGTATTTAACATTCCATCCCACCATTTTGCCAATGATATCATTCGTATAACGATACAGCAGTAGCGTGATAATTTTGTCGTATTGCCGTAACACCTCATCTTTGGCTCATTTTTCTTTTGTCTGGTCTCCAAGGGTTAATGGCGAGTGCTCGCACAAGTCTACAGAAGAAGTCTTTGGCCTTATTTGAACTCCTCAAGTGGTGGCGATGGTGCGCCTGTCGGAGGCTGTCCTCATGTGGCTTCTCCCACTGAGGTCTGTTTGAGCTTATTAGTGTGTGCCCGTCTGGACGTTCATTGATGCCAGTCCTCGGGACAGATGGTGGGAAGATAGGGTGAGTGAGTGAGTGCGAGTGCACACACACACACACACGCACACACTCTGTTGTACTTCTGCCAAAAAACGGTTTGTCGTTGATCTATCGAGTGATGCTATAGTTGTTTTGGTCGACTGTGTGATTATCAATTGACAAAACTATCCTTTCTTTATTTGCATCAGGTTATGAGTCTTCCGGCTCATTTGGAAAAACATATTTGGTAACTCAAATGCTATGAATAAACATTTTTAAATTGATCTATGACGTATAAAATACAAATGATCAATTGTAGTAGTCGTCACAGTGGGTTGATTTGATTAGCTTTCAGTTATTTCAACCACATAGAGAAATGATTTATTTTAGAATCAAAGAATGGAACAAGTGAAGGCTGATGATAACCGAAAATAATACATTTATCTGTATGAGTAAAGTTTTGCATTATTCGTCATTCTACGCAAGCTATTGTCATAGTCTTTCTAGCATGACTTTAAACTGCTTTTTAATTTTGCTTGCTGACAAAAATGAAAAACGTTGTTTTGTTTCGCATGAACTTTTTAACTATAGCCATGTTTTTTGTTATTTTGTTCAAATAAACAATACTTTTTATTTCAAAAACACAATCGTAATTGACTTCTACAGGTAAAGAATCAATGTGAGCATTGTTGGGAAGTGTTGTCTCTCTAAAAACGTAAAAAGTTAATCAATGCGAGGTTTACTTGTTTACCAAAACCTGATTCCCCAAGAGAGGGACTCAAAGCTCCGCTGTCCTCATGAGGTCATTGTGCACTCAACGGTGCTTAATAGGATGTGTTTTACTGCCTTGAGTTGTCTCTGCGGGATACTCGCTGAAGTACCGCTCCAAACGTCAACTGGCAGCGTTTGGGAAGCGAGACGGGGCGGGGCGGGAGGGTGAGGTGAAACCTAAAACGTCTGACTCAGTCAAGCAGAGAGAAAGGCCGAGAAAGTTCGTGCAGATGCTGCTGAAAACATGCGGTTATTTTATCAATAGGATCTTGTTCTTAGAAAAGATCCTCTTCACACATTTAGGGACAATTTTCAATGCTCTATTGATTTGGTGCTTCTAGAATTTCCAACTATTTTTTTTTCCAGCACGTGCAATGTTATTGATCAAATCCGAGCAATGTGCGTTGGCTGATTAAAAATGATGATTGATGATTAAAGATGAACCACTATAAACTAGTCCACTTTTTTTTTTTTTTTGAAATATCATTTGGCCATAAAACAAAGTACAGTATTTGACGTCAGAAGGATGGGTACATTCCATGTCAACACACCTTTTCATCACTCTGCTAGGCTTGATGTTTAGCAGATTTGGGACAGCACTGTTCTGTGTTAGCATGGGAATAGTTTTGGCAGCTGGTGAAGTTCATCTCCTGCATTCCTGACTTGGTTAATTATCCACATGATAAATTACTTTCATGCTGCGTCTACTCGGCGGCATCAATCATCGGACATGATATGGTTTATATCCAGGCCTTTAAAAGCCAAAAACAGCATAATATATCAACATATACTACACAGTGATTTACTGTTTCCTTCAAAGTCGCATATATATAATAATATAATACAAAAACAACCATTGTGTCTTTGCAGCCAGGTGTCTTGAGGAAAAATATTTTAGGATAGTATAGATTTTCCACAAACACCAGACCATGTATAGCAACCCTAGGGAAAAAAATAAATAAAATAATTTAGCCAAAGTCCCTAGCGTGGATGGGGGGGGGGGGGGGGGGACGTACATATACTAGACCAAGATGAAAAGTTTTGGAAATCAACCATAGTGAACTCCCTTGGGAGAGGAAGCAAAGAGCCCAACAATGAGCTATGGACAAATAATTTTAAGATAATGCTTCCAAGTTTGAATTTCAGTCTGCTAAAAGGTGGCGTCGACCTCCTCACCCTCCTACACAGCAACCAGAAACTTTCAGATCATCCTGATGGTCTGGTTACATAACGAGGGCACACATGTCTACTTTCAATTTGCTTGTCTTTATTTCCGTGATTGTGGAGGAGGTGAGAGTTTTTTTTTTCTTTTTTTTTAATGGAGTTAACGCCTACCTACATAGCAGCTCATGTGTTGGAGCGAGGAAAATTTAAAGGGAAAGTGATCGGGTTGACAACTTATTTTGATTTTATGATTATTTCGCAAGAGTAAAATGGGAAAACTGTCTCGTGTGGTTTTTGCATAAAAGAAAGCTCCAAGGAACCGTGAGGAGCAAAAGTTCTAAATGGCAAACTATCAAATATTTTAGGTTTTGTGTGTCAAGGGTGAATTGTAAGTCAATCTGGCCTATGCCTAAAATGAAAGTTAAATTATACAGGAAGTGCTAACTTTGGTTTTCAGACCTACTTTTCTCAGTACTGACGGAAGAATGTAACCTCGCACGGCAATCGTACGCACAAATGTTGGCAAGAGTCATAAAAAAAAAAGTGATGGAAAAATTGCAAATTCACCAAAGCAAATCAGGCCGCGGTTTATTTTTGTGGTCGAAAGTGAATTTTTGCGAGGCAAACACTACAAATGATTTTTGTAACCCTGAATGAAAGCGCACCAGTGCAAATATATTTTGGCCCATTCTTTGAGCGTAAACTGTTCCAGCTGTGTTAGGATATATGGATAAAAGATATATGTTTGAGCTGCTTCCTGAAAAATTGGCTCCAGAGTCCTTTTTTTTTTTTTTTTGAGAATATGAGACAAAAATAAGCAAATGATTGTACTGCGTCAACGTGATGCGATAAAGTGATTCTTTTGAATTTGCTTGTGGCTTAAAGTAAGTGATTATCACCTGCATCATTGTTTTGGATTGAATTCAGTGGCGTTAAGATGTGATGTAGCCACGTCCTTGCAGCGTCGTTGGGATTTATCGCTGTGACGCAATGCAGTATTTTGGGTTCCCTGCTCCTTATGCTCTCTGAGCTAAAGCCTGCTTTTTTTTTTTTTAAACATTGCATCAGGGTGGCTTTCATTAGCGAGTAAATGACTTTTTTTTTTGTGGGTGTGCAAATCGGAATTGGTATATTTGTGTGTCTCTGCTGTGGATTCCAAATGGAATTCCGCTCACACCTTTTGAGTCCAACTTATCGATGTCACCAGTCTTAACTTGTTGACATTCTGTGAGCAAGCAAGGGGAGAAGAAGGAGTGGGGGGGGGCAGGGGGTCTAATGCTGAGCAGAACGATACAGAGGGGAGGCAGCTGCGTATTCGCCGTTTCATCTCAAGCCGAAGTTCAGATGAGGACACGCGCTCACACTCACTGCCTCGGGATGAGCCACATTTATTTTGGAAGGCAGCAGACAGGAAAAAAAGAAGTGTGCATTTCAGTCATAAAAAAAAAAAAAAAAAACCCGCAACGACATCAGAAAGAAGTTCTGCAATGTCTCAGTGAGGCTAAACCATCAAGCTGAGCTGCAGTAGTTAAGAAGCAATAAGTACAGTCCATTTACGCATATGCATGAATTGGGTTCGATACATAAATTGGTTCTGTCCATTTCAGCGAGACGAACCGCACTGCACCAAAGTTCGCAGGGAGCATATCATCCAACCGTCTCGCTCTGTTTGTATGGTGCACACCAGGGACTCTCGCTTGACCAAATGAACAATCCTTAAAAGAGCAATCACACTAAAGTTGGTTTTAAGCAAACCTGACAAGTGTGAATTTAGTCACACGCTGACTTGACTCATTTATCGACAATAGATTTCCTGACACTTCCTACCTGTAGTCAGAATCTTTCGTCTATGTGGAGCGAGATCTCACCGCAATTGCAACAAAATAACTGAAGTCATGACCTGATGACATTGCTTACATGCTTTGGATTGTTTATTATTTTGAAATGCTTTTTTTTTTCACTCTTTTGATCCAGGCAGTGTTAGTGCTGAACTGCATTGGAATTATTTAGTGTGGAATATTTACTGGTGGGAGCAATTCACAAGACTGCAGCACTAGTTGACCTAGACAATCACAATGGGCTTGGATCAGGACATACTTTGGCTAAGAGATGGGAACAGCAGCTTATAGAAGAAACCTTAGACTTCTCTTCCCCCCCAGCCACCAATTCTTCCAGATTCCGAGGCGTACTCTGAGGCCGAACGATTTATCGTTTTGGGATTGAAATCTCAGACAAGACGATTTTGTGATGGTCATAGCTACCTTTTTCTTTTCTTAAGGCGCTTGCATTTTTCTCAATTGCGTCATAAAATTATTTAAATTAAAAAGCTAATTTTTATTTATCTGTTTATTTAGTAGCTGTATTTTGCAATTGTATTTTATTTATTTAATTAAAGTCCTATTATATTTGAATTAAAATGCAAACTATTCCAACATGAAGACCCCGGGCCAAAAGTGGTCCGAGACTGATATTGAGACAAGGAAGAACTCTTGAATGCCACATCGTGGTTGGGATGTTCTCACAGTTTGCCATGGCCATGTAGGAACCATGAGGGAAAGATTTCCGAGCTCCCATATGGAGTAACACATCAGAGGCGAGGAAAATCGCTAAGAGAAAGAGTTCATCAGAGACAGGGCAGTGGTAATTGCCTTGACGCTTAAATAGCGAAAAGGCTACGTGCCAGGGGGAGAGGTGGCCCCGAATATAATGGGAGGCGTGTAAAGAGAAGCAGGACGTATGTAGGGTTTGATGTGCCGTGCATGGGAGCAGGCATCCTTGCTTTCTCAGTGTGTATGACTATTTGGAAACATTTATTTACCCCAATCATGTTAAAAATATATGAATGGCAATTTTATTGACATTTAATGCAATTTGAGAAAATGCCATCCTGGAGCCCCCCCCATCTGTACTGCATTAACTATTCCCTCGGGTTTTCTTAAACTTTCTATAATTGTATCAACTCCCTTGCGGAAATTGTGTGTGTGTGTTTTTAGGGGGTTAACTTAAACCAGCTTTCTCCCGGCTCTTTCTTTTGAATATCAGCCCGAATGCTTGCCCTCGGTATAATCAGTTGAAGGGTTGTTTTGTGAACGAGAAACCACGGTTGCCTCTCCCACAAAATAAAACATTAAATGAGAGGAAGAGCAAATAAAGAAGTAAGCTAATTCATTTGCAACAGCTGACCTACTTGATAGGAGAGTTTAAGGAGGCATTTGTTGTCATTTGCTCTTTTTTGTGCACATCCTTTATTGCTGTGCTCCTCAATGGCTCACAGTGAATTAAAGCGGAAAGAATAATTGATGACTAAAAGCTTTTACTGTGAGGTGAAAACTGCCCAGCAACAGAGTGGTTTTGCTGGAACAAAAGGGATAGGGGGGCACGTTTTTGTGATTTGCAGCAGCTGTCAACTATATGAAAGGAAGAATTCCCTAGAAACTTGGAACTTTTACGGGAAGAACGCTAGACACTATGATGACTCACTTGAGTTGGGTTGAAGTGGCTCTGATTTGTATTTTTTTTTTTCTTTTGTATGCACGAGGCTGCTCACTGGCTGATTTGTTCGGTGTGCTCCGAGTTATCTATTTATTTTCTCTCGCAATTACATGCCTTCACCTGTCGTCTCCTGCTGTCCCAACAAATGGGAGCTGATTTAGCGTACACCCTTGAAATCTGATTGGCATTAAGAATGATGGCCTTCTTCTTCTCCAGTCCAAACAAAATCAACAAGACATTCATGGAGGATTTTCACATAGTGATTAGATACATTTTATTTGTTTCATGCTTTGAAATTAAAATTGTCACTCTCGGACGTTTGTCAAATATTCCGATAGTTTCTCCAGTCCAGATGTTGCCGTCCGTCCCTGTCCTATTCTAAGAATGGTGTTAAAATATTTGGCAAGAATAAAAAAAATAATAAAAATGATCAAAACCACTGCAGTCCATGTGAGACTGGGTTTCAAATCAAGAGCTTAATGTAATTCTCTAGCCCAACAGGATTTGTGTTAGTTCCAGAGGGGGTCATTGGGGTTAAGAGCTGTTAAGTAGTAGTGTTTAAATCCTTCCTAAGCCTAACCACCACAATGGCGGGCCCCCACACTCCTCTGGACTCATTTCACCTCAGGGTGTGGCGTGGATAACCCGGAAGGAGGATTGGACGCAAACTCCATTTTTGTGTAAATGCATATAGGCACCCCTGATGAGACCCCTAGACAGACAGGCGGTAGAAGAATAGAAGGTCGGAGGTCCCAGGGTCTACAAACTGACTTGCGTAAGGTGCAAATGTCTGCTCTGAACCCTTCCAGATTATCAAGGTATATTAGTTGTGTAATATAAGAAGAAAAGTAAGATTTTCTTGAGCATGTAGGTCGCATTTTGTATTGGTATGAGACCATCTTGTTGAATATCATCTGTGGCTTTTTTGTTTTCTTTTGCTATTGTTTTATATTCTGCTGACTCGTCAAATCGCAAGTCTCGGCCAAATCACTCACTATTTTCGATGTGGACCGCCCCACCTCAAAGCCATTTTGGATTTATCAAGAAAGCCAATGTTGACAAGACTGTGTGTGGAAAGTACACCGGCAGCGAGCACAAGCAGCTACTTAAGCACTCGCCGTGTGGTCCGTCTCCCTGCAATGAATTGGATCGTAACACAAGCGGCTTTGAACACATCCTGAACGTATAGTTGGCAGAGTACATCGATCTATTTTCTCTGAACCGCTTTATCCTCACGAGGGTCGCGGGTGTGCTGGAGCCCATCCCAGGGGTCTGCGGGCAGTAGCTGAACTGCCTGCCAATGACAGGTCAGATATAGACAAACTAGCATTCACACTCACATTTATCTTTAATTTCTTGGCAAGTTACACACTGTCCTATCACGGATTTTTAGATGGCTCCTGTCCTGTCTTTACAAGAATTTCTTTTTACCAATCAGAACCACACAGTGTCTGTCCGAACGCTCACATTATTTTTAACGCTCTCTAAATAAATACAAGCTTCTGTTCTTTAGCAACAAATTATAATGGTTAAAATGTGACTACTGAATTGCAATCGGAGCTTTCTAAAGGTTGTAATTAAAAAGGTAGCTATTGTGTCTTTTGTTGGGCAACTTTTCGAAATCTTGGATCTCCCATGGTGGTGATTATGTGCCCGGTGCAGAATTACCTTGGATGAACCCAAGTATTTGGCTGTGGGTAGATGTGGGCGAGAGACAGAGAGAGGGAGAGGGGGAGAGAGCACACTCTAAAGCGGGCCAAGCAGCAAGATGCTGATTTATAATTAGAGCGAATGTCGGTCCAATACCCCCGCTGTTCTGCTGATGGCTCCATTGCACCGAGACGTAGCATTTCTGCTGCGATCTTAATTTGAATTCTGCAGCTCGACAACACATCTTTCTTTCAGAGTGTAAACATGGCCTTGGATGTGGCACATAATGAAGACTTTTGAGCACCACTCTTTAAATTTTGGCTGTCCTATTCCGTACCCTGAATCCAATTGAATATCAAATTGAGATGGAATGGAAATACGCAAAGTAGTCTTCTCAGGCAATGGAGAACGAAGACACTTCTGGATGAGAGCATATTGAGCAAGTAAAGTATAAAATGAGCTTTAACAGATTAATTGATGACGTATTTATTTTTTAAAAAACATCAACACTAGTTGGACATTTGTTATGAAACTAGCCAGAAAAGAGAATGCGTCTATTCTGATAAGCACCTATTTAGAAAAATAAACGACTTAAGAGGGAAGCAAGCAAAAAGTATTCTTTTGAAAGTTTTAAAAGGATTCCGCTTCATCATTCAGCCGGTGTTCACCCCGTGAGAAATTGCTGCCCTGCTTTTTGGGCAGAATTACATCACGCAGTTGTGTTATCTTTCATTTTCATCAACGGCCTCCCTTTTGTCTGCTTCAACAAATAATCTTGTAAGATCCTTGACTAAAATTCAAACATTACGCTACCACTTGGCTCGGTCTGAGGAATAATTGGCTCAATACACAGACAGTACTGCAACCAAAAAATAGTGCTTCTTTTTAAATCAACATCCATGCTGAATCGAAACCCTTACAACAAAAATGCCTTTGAGATTTAAAAGATGGACAGAGATGGTTCCCGACTAAAGTTAAGCGGAATCTTAATTATGTGCTTGATACCCGGGCAAGCATAACAACAACAAGGCATCCACTTCAACATACAAACCGCCAGTGATTGATGGTACGGCAACTATTTCACACTCACCGGATGCATTTAGAAATCCAGCCAACCGCAACACCACCCAAGAGGCCAGTTTGCCTTTCACATGTGGTCACGAGCGCTGAAAAAAAACAAAAAGTTTCAGTCACATTTCAGTCATCGGCGTCTTTGAAAATCTCTTAACATCTCTGTTCTATTGCCAGTACTCCGGCAATTATAGTAAAGAATGTGGTTATGTGGGGAGGAAAAAAAATGCTTTTGAAAGCCAATCCACGATACTACAAAAAGTACGCTCCGCCATTCCACTCGCAAGAAAATGGCATCGCTTAGCACGTAAGGACGAAATCATCAAAGTCCGTGACTCACGAGGGAGTGAAGCTTATGGATGAGCAATGCCAATGTTAATTTGTTTTTTTGTGAGGTATCATTAAATTTAACACACCTAATATTTGACGGTGTCAGTCTGGGCATCTTTCCTTCTCATTAATTTGGATAAATATTGTTCAAGGCAGTAAAAGTGTACAATGAATACCAACCCAGCTAAGTTTGAGTGAGAGATCTGGTCGCCATTCAAACATATGGACAAACAACGTTCACATTTAGGAGACTTCAGAAGAATATTTCAAATGCTCTTTGAGAATTCCTGACTCAAAAGAAGAGCCTATCAGAGCGGTGTTACCTTGCAAATTCATTCCAGAAGCTTTCCAAATTACAGTTCTGCAACATTTGCCAAAGCCCAACAATCCTAATCGGAACTAGAATCAATCACAACCAAATTGTTCGCCTTAATCGGCTCTCTGAGAGTGTTATCTTAAAAAAACAAACATTGCTATCTTTGAGGGACGATCTCTGTTCAATTAGATCACATTAGAAAATGCAACTTCTTTACCCGCTGTGGCTCAAGATTGAAGACAAAAAGGCAATTCTTTAGCAAAAGCGCCCCCATTGCACAACGCGTTGCTCTCTCGACTGTTAGTGATGTGATGTTATATAGTACAGAGCATATGCAGTAGCATATAGGAGCCATGGCAGGGTAAGCCAAGGACACAAACCCAACCGGACCAGTCAGAAAAACAGCTTGCTTGTGGGAGGAGAGCATGCCGTATAGTCATTAGTGCAGCATGCTGGACATTTTGTACAATACAGACTCAATTCTTGTGTAACATGCAAGGTTGAGGTATTAAATGCAAATCTGTTCCAAGTAATGAATGCCGAGATCTGTAAGTCGACAAAGGTGCAATCACCGAACCATTCGCGCTTACTTTAACAGCATTAAAACTCAATTAACTGTAAATTAGGCACCTTTGTTAAGTGTCATTCAAGAAGATGTTCACGCTTTTTTCAGTGATAGTATAAATAAAGGACGTAATATTTTGTAGCTGCCTCATATATAGGCACAAAAAGATGAACAATTTCATCTTTCAAAGGAATGTTATTTAAAAATGAAAAGTTTGCAGTGCAATGCAGACAGCATTGATCACTTTTACCTCCATATTGAAAAATACATTTCTGCTCACATTTCTTGAGAGCAGAAGCAAATCTGCCTCAAAGTTTAATGAAGTAACAAACTAATTGATATGCTTGAGTCAGACATTTTGGAGAGAAACACGTTAACTATTTACCTCGACGATAGATTAAATGATTATGCAGAAACGTGCAAACAACTATGACGGGTGGATAGCTATTAAGCCAGCTAGCTCGCTAGTAAGCCATGAAATAGCTATCTAGCGAGCTAGCTGGCTGTAATATGGATAGTACAAAAAGAGACGAGAGCTGGTGAAAAGTGCTGATTCGATTATACTGCTGCGGCTGCAGGAAGATGTTATACTTACCATTGCTACCAAGGCGGCCGGCTCCTCTCGTCCTCACCTCAGTTGCCCTCGGCACCGTTCCATGCAGAGCGACACTACCCCCTGTCGAGTGGCGGCGGTACTGCATGAACCGTCTGCCTCGACTGAGGGCATTTGAGGTGAGAGACACGTCACCAGTCCATGTTACAAATACAGCTCTGGGAATAATTGAAAAGAAACAAATATAGGATCATTATATATATATTGATAGAGGACAATTGCTTTAAAAAGGTTCTGAACATCAGTTGTAGCCTGTTTTTTTTTTTCTTCAGGGCGTCCACATTACAAACACAAGCATGTGGACATAGTTGGATGGTGTTCTTAAATACGTCAAGCCACAAAGACCTATTTTGTCCTCCATCCCCAGAAGGGCATAAATCCACAATGGTGGGAGTCGGAATACATTTACATGACATTACATTTTGGTTTCAAGCCAAGAACATTACCAAAGGAGGCACTGACAGGCAGACTGTTGTCGCCCTTGGGTCTCTGCCAAGGACTGAATTTAAAGGAAAATAGTCACAAGGTATTTTAGTGTGACCCTACTCCTCTTTCTAAATGTTTTTGTTTATAATATGCTGTGAGGCTTAATAAACAACCAGTGAGCCCATTTGTGGCCCCCAAGGCCAGAATTTGCATACACCTCAATCGAATCAATCAAAAGAGTCAACTGAATCGTTTACTGCGATTAATTTATTATACAAGCACTGTATAAAACTTCATGTTATCATTGATGACAGGTGTCCACCACTTAAATCACTAAAGGGGATCTGAGGGTATGTTCCCTCCGACAAAGCCGGAGGTGAAACGACTAAAACGTGTCAATTCCGTCTGTCACATTGGTGTCAGCTCAGGACAAGAACTTCTTTTGGAAAACACCAAATGTCTGTTTTCTCTTAAATCACGCCCCCGTCATCCGATCCGCAGTCGGCTGTGATGTTTCCCTGTGAAGATTTTAATACTGTCACAGCAGTGGGAGATAAGCTAGTGCAGCCAACTGTTACACAAGTGCTGTAGTAAAAAAAAAATGAAATGGAGTCTATTTACATTAGCATGCAAATATTCAAGATTAGAATTTCTAGCAAAACCAACTTTTCTAAATATCTCAGCACAGTACTCACAGTCGTGACTTAAAATTTGAAGGCTTCAATTGTTGGAATTGGACATTTTGAAGGCCTCAAAATTGCACAATTGTGAAAGACTGCATGGCTGAATATACAAGCGGTGCAGTCGTCTAGTTTCTAAAAGGCCAATCTTCAGTCATTAGAGTCACAGTGGGAATGTCACGTGACCAAAGACAGTAAATAGGTGAGTCGTGATGTTCTTATGTTCTTTGACGTCAATTACAGTCCACTGCAGGGGAGGTTCTGCATAAAGTATCAGCCTCTTCGGAAGGCTAAAAAGAAGTGTATTACTCATCTATTTTCACCAACCTAATATCAATTAGATTACAGTGTTGAGAAGACTCATGAATGAATGAATTCTGAAATCCACAAAAAGATGTCTGTCAAAGATGCAAAAAATAAAAAAAGATATAGATACCGGTCAGGAAAATTGTTTAGATTAATAAAGTCTTGATGCAGTTATTTCAAATAAAGGTTATGCCACCAAATTGACACTTTTGCTCCCCCTTGTGTTTGGAGCTTGTCATTACAACGAGAACTGTTGCCGTTCGACTTATTCGGAATATCACATCATATTTATGTTTCAGTCAAGTAAAGCCAACATTGGTGCATGGTTGAAAATATATATATTCAAATAAAATCTTTATTCATTCTATGTCGTAGTACACCACTATACAGTGATTGGAACACATGAACATGGATTTGGTAAAAATATGCGCACTTTTCAAAACCATCGAGTTGCTGGGGCAAAAGGGAAGCAAGGGCGGGATAAAATATGTGCCAGATTGACGTTTTCACTTGCTATGGAGGTTTTATTCTGTACAGAAGGACAATTTGTACAAAATTGATCTAGATATATCACACTACATGAAACAAGGTAAATCATATATACAATATTAAATGAATCCATATGGTACAAGTCACATACAAAAGGACACTTAAGTTATGTTTTAGAAATAAAATGTTAAAATGAAAAGATCTGCAAAAAGACAAGCCAACAAATAGATTTTTATTCACCTCTCTTTGTCCAACGGACCTTCTGTATGCACTAAAAGTAACTCATAAAACCCATAAAAGATCATCTTTCCCAGCAAGCATGGGTTATTCTTTTTTTTTTTTTAGAAACAAAAAAAAAAAAAAAAAATCAAGTTTGGTTGAATGGCATTCCTCCGGAGTAAAAGGTACATGTTTGACATGGTACTTTTCAATTTACAACTTTTTGCATTCAAGCAAATACAGTATTAAATACAGTTAAACGAGCCAAGTCACTATGTCAGTTCGCTGTTCAGCATGCCCCCCCCCCCCCACACTTTTTAGGCTGGGACAGCCCAACTATTTCACCTCCAGGGACGAGACAACTAGCACATCAAATATGACGAAATCAGAACACGCCTGACGCGTTAGTTGAAACAACAGTACTGATTCTCTAATGGACAAACGGTGGTAAAGCAAACAGAAGGTTGACGAGAGGGATTTTTGGTATTTCTATTTTAGTATTAAGTGCATCTATACATAGCTAAATTACTAGAGCTTGATTTGAATAAATTAGAAGCTTTTATTAGTCAATTGTGGAGATATTTGACTCGTTTGTCCAAACGTATCGGGATCTATCTGAAGTCACATTCAGCAGTACCATTGTTTGAACTGAGTGGGCAAGACGGTCGACCGGTTTTCAAACTTTTGCCTATGAACACAACGTATCAAGCGTACATAAACAGTGGCAAAATGGCACATGGAAAAGAAAGAGAGAAAAAAAAAAAAAACAACGGAAAGTGACGGATGTCCACAGGACACCATCATCTTTCCTCGCTGCCTACCTGGACATTGCAAGGCGACTGACAGGCCTGAGTTTGGTCGTTAAGTGTGCTACACTAAAAAGAAAGAAACAAAAAATAAAACCCGCTAATGACCAAAACCAACCAGTTTGAATTGGAGATTAATAAGAAAAACACACAGTCTTGGCACTGACAAGCTGTCCATTAAAAGACGAAAGAAAAAGTGACAACAGGAAAGCGTCATCTTTCCTTTGACCTTTCTTGCCTTCCGTGCGTTAGAGAATAGAAATCCATTCAACTCTTCCTGCAGCTCCACATCCCGACAAAGTATATATGGGAACCTGTCGCCGTATCATTGCTCCCCCCCCCCCCCCTAGGTTCCACAGTTAAGCGTGAGAGGGGCACCGAAGGTCGCGGGAGGGAATGACACGGAAGCAACTCCGTGGGCTAAAAGACACATGGACACAAATGGACGTCCTTCTCCAAAAAAAAAAAAAAAAAAACCTGAGAAAGCAGAAATCTGAATACGGAGCTTCTGTAATGGTCACAGGTCTAGTGTGCTGCACCCAACGGGGCTGCCGGAATGAAAGAGAACTAAGGACATGGGTTTAAAAAACAAAACGACACAGTGACAACAACAAACGATGGATGGGGTGACAGGGTGTCCATGGCCGTGGAGGGGCAGTTGGATCTAGAGTCCGTCGCGGGCGGTCAACATGTCTTCAGCTCTGCGGTGGGTCTCCAAGGCTTTTGTGGTGTAGATGTCCTGAGGCAACTCAGATTTGCGCCGCACCATGGGCCGTTCCTTCCACTGGCCGTGCAGTGGCTGTCGCACAGAGAGAAAGAGAGAGAAAAAAAAAAAAAGGAGTCAAGTCTTCTTTTCCTCATGCTGAACCTCAAAGTTGGAAAACTGCAGCACCGATTGAATTCAAAATGAAGCTCATTTCAAGACGGACTAGCAAGCCTCTGAGCATGAAGCCATAACGTTTTTTACAATAATCTTTTATGCTGAGGCACAAGTCCAAACACAGTATTGTGAGTAATATGTCTGTGTAATATGAATTAGGCAGGAAAATCTGCCCGTTTTGTCAGCTGCCCCTGAGATGAAAATTATTATTTTTAAATTATACTAAAGGCAATATTACTCAAAATGCTGTGTTTAAGATAGGGGGGGCATAAAACAGATTGTAAAAAAATGTTTGAGCGGAAAGCGCAAAAGACTTGAATAGATCTTCAACACCGTGCGCTGTCAATGGGGATCTTTAGCACACAGCCAGATTTTATGCAATTTTGCATATGAAACGCTTTGCCCTCTGTTAAGAAAATATTTTGAATAGAGCAAATGCGGTATCGAAAAAGAATGTCAAGAAAGGAATCGAGACAGAGAGAAGCCAGGTTTACCTGAGTTGCGCCTTCTTCAACTGTCTTTTTTAACCTCTGAACATCTTCTATCAAAGGAACATCCGTCTCCATTGCTACTGGACTATTGAAGTCAGAGGGATCAACAAGCACAGAGAACTGAGTCCAAAAAGAAAAGGGGTGGGGGGGTAGGAGAAAAAACAAAAGGAGGAGGGTGAAAAAAAAAAAAAAGATGTTGAATGGCATGCAGAGAAGAACGGATCAAGAGGTTCGACACAAATGACCAGCTTCATTTTGATATTTAACCACAAGATCCTTATTTGGAGTTGCATTCGTTTCGGAAACAAGCACAACGTAGCAACTACGGACTTACCTCAAACGGAAAAGAAAGCTCTAAAAGCGCTTTGCACATCACAAACTCTCAAAACGTGACATAGGAGGAATCTTTAAAAACCTCAACAATGCTTAGTGTCAATTTGGGGTGTCATTTACCTTGAAATAATCATAGCCAAAAAAAAGGTGCTCATCCCTTTATCTTCACTCAGACTTATTATGAAAAGTAACCAAACGTACTGAAGGCTTTGAAGACCAAGTGCAGTGCAAAAAGGCCCTTAAAAGGAAATGAACCCAAAAGGACATTTTGGCCATGTGCAGCAAGTCACGTTTTTGCATCTCACCTGCGGATTGGACTTGGCGAGGTTCTCGATCTTGATCCAAGCTTCTTCGCGCTCCTTCGACTTGGCCTTCTCTCTATCGGGTCAAACAGTCAGTTCTTATTATCTCGGCGCTTTATAAGGTTGAAAAAGCAAAGACGCCAGTCTGCGCCGCCTACTTGTTTTTCTCGGCTCGGAATTGCTGTGTGCAGTCGTCAAAGAGCTTCTGATTCATCTCCATGAAAAGCTTCAGAGCGTTGTAGATGAGGCCGTGGATGGTCCTGCAGTCGCACACACAGGTTGACTTAATAAAATGGCAGCTATTCCTGGCAAGGCTCAGTTCCGAATACTATAGTATTGTCAATTTGTCACACTCGTGTTCACCATGTGACATTTGCCCGGGCATTGTTTCACACGGGTGTTATGCGGGGGAAGACGCTTAGCGCAGTCCGAGTGCAAATGCATCACTCGGGTGTCAAAAACGAGGAGGAAAAAAAAAAAAAAAAGCCTCTCACTTGTTCCAGTGGGTCTTGGAGTTGCGGTACAGAGCGGGGAACATGATCGGGAGAATCTTGGCCGCGTTGTCGCTGATCAGACTCATGATGTACTCGTTATTCCAGTAGTACAGCGCTCGCTCGGCCACCTAGAGAGTGTACGCCGGATCTCAGCGGGGCGCCACAAGAAATAAGAGGGACTTCCCGGGAGGAGCTCGGCGATACCTGGAAATGCGGGCTGGACACGCATTTGGCCAGCTGGCGGAAGAGAGGCTCCTGCACTTTCACAAACTCGGACGGCTCGATGACGTCCAGAATCTCCTCGAGTTCGTTGAGGAACATCACTTCCTTGGGACTGTGAGTCTTTGGCCAATACTTGAGGAGCGCCATGACCACCTATCAGGGGTACGAGAACAAAGTTACGAATCAGCGGTTTTAAAAATCGACCACAAGACACTCATATACCCAAGGAGAGAGACATACCGGCTCAGTTAGAGTGCTGTCCTTTTCCAAAAACTGCACCACACAGTAAGCCAGCTGCAAAAGAGATAAATATTTTAACACCTGTAGTGCATTTGCTCTCATTTTCCTTTTCAGCACAGCATTCAACTGTTACGTAACAGACAGCAGACACACACACACACACACACACACACACACATACTGTACCTGCGGATGGTAGACACTGAGCGACTTCACTTTGTGTAGAGGTAACAAAACCTTCAACAGGAAAATCTTGTGCTCTTCTTTTAGAGGTAAGGCAAATCCGTTGATAATGCTGCCAAACAAACAAACCCGCTCATGAACATCTCCTGAGCACATATCGACGACAGCCGCCGCATTTCTAAATATTGCGAAATCAATGGAGCAAACCTTCCAAGTATTTCCAGTAGTTCAGCAATACCATTGTGATGCTCCGTCTCATAGATAAACCTGAAAGAGCGAGGGAATATTTTTCAGCGATTGCAAGACCGCTTAGCTCGAGAATGTACAACAAATTGCGCCAACCTATAGAAAATGTTGTTGATCTGCTTTCGGATGTAAGCTCTCAGCCCGAGGAACTTGCCGTAGATCCTGTGAAGAGTCGTTTTGAGGAAGTCCCGCTCTCTGGGATCTTCGCTGTCAAATAGTTCTAGAAGCTTCAATTGGAAAAGAGACAAGGCAGACATTACACAATACATTTTTTTTCTTCTTCTTCAAACTGATTGATTTGCCCATCGTGGTGCCAAGTTGTTTGTCTGCATTGACAAGTGCGTGCGAGGAGCGGATTCTCCTTCCCTTACCTGCATAACAAATTTCTGGTCAATGTATTTCTTTGCTATGTTGGGCTGAAAGTCGGGCGATTCTAAAAACCTAAGGAAAAATTCGTAGACCAGCTGCAAGGGAAGCAGAGAAAAAGCAGAATTAAGAACAAATGACGCCCCGTGCTGCTCATTAACCACTTCTATAACTAATTTAAGTTATTCTCGTTGACTCAATGAAACGAATAACAACCTGGAGGTGTGGCCACGCCGCCTCGAGTGTCGGCTCGTCCTCCTCGGGATCAAATTCAGCTCCCGTCGGATTGGACGAAGGAGGCAGTGTTCGAAACATGTTTACGGCAAACTAGAGGCAGACAGAAATGGAAGAGAGCGTACACATATGGGATTAGACGAGGAAGCGAGCTGTTATGAAACAATTCCTGGACTGGAATGTTATAAATCAGGCTGCGCCTTGAACAGAAAAACCAGACGTCGACACACACAAAGCGGCCGCATAATGAGATTACATTCAATGGTAACTGTTTTTGATTTGTTATACGCCATGCCACATTTGGGATCTGGATCAGGGCATCTTAAAAAGACACAAAAAAATCCATGACTCAGATTGTTTTGTGAATGGATTTGTGCTAATACGAGAGCGGCACAAATGCAACCTTGAAAATCACCAAAACACGCCGATTGGTGACGTATATACGCCCACCCGACAAACATTTTCTATAAGAGGAACCGCAGAAAAGCGGCGACTATTAAATATCATTAAACAACATCGGGCCAGGCGGATGCGCAGGCAGGATACAATTAGCCCGGTGAAAGCGCCAACGTGCCCAACCTATATCTTCTTATCTACCAGTCCAAAGTCAAGTTTTATTTTTAGGCTCCTGTAACTATGGGCTGCAAGGGTTTGCCTGACAATAATGCAGTGTGCCTTTCGCAGTGTCAACTGACTCTCCCCGTGGGCCGCTGTACCCGACCGGGCGATCATGGGACGGTGCAGGTGGCCCATTAAGACACTGCGAGCCTTGTTCGGCGGGGGCTGCAAGGTAAGAGTAAAGCTTGTTGTGCCAGCGCCGCGCGTCAAAGACGCACCGAGTTAAAATAGAAACAAGAAGAAAAGGTCATCCACGTGACTGGCGCCGACTTCAGCAACGGAGCATCTTGTGTTAATAGCGGTGTCTGTGACAAGACATTTCTAAAGACTATCTATGGAAAAGCTGAAATAATGACCACAAGCAACAGACAGACGCTTATGCTCCAAATGTCAAGCTCGGCGCTTCCCTTGTGAGCAGGGAAATCCCTGGCTTGGGAAAAGTCCAGTTATTAGTATTAGCTCATCATTATAGCCGCTCGGTAATGGACAAGTGGCTGATCCTCTATACTTGATTTTTCAAGCAGTTAAGTACACTAGTTCAGATAATTGATTGACATTGTTGGGTGAGCGAATAAAGCGACAAGATGAACTTTGGCCCTAATATGTTTTGGTTTTATTGATGATTATTTTTGGAGGAAAAAAAGATGCGACTGTGCGTTTTTCACTGTCCCAACGGCTCATTTAGCATCTCTTGTGGACACTGCCTCAGTTAAACTAATGTCACTCAAAAGAAAAAGCGAGCCAGCCAGTCGACCCGGATTTTCTGACCGAGTTTCACCCACATCGTCATCTTTGGACATAAACAGACACTTGCCCCGTCCCTGCCTAATCAGCTCTACTGACCATGTGAACCACCTCCGGGTAGATGGGTTCTGTGATGACATTCCTATTGTGGGTGATGTACTCCACCATCTCGCTGAGCGCCGCCCGCTTCACCTCCTTCCATTTCAGGTCACTCAGCGGGTCCGACAGGAAGTCGAAGAGGACGCAGCACTGCCGCAGCTTTTGGATGAAGAGCTTCTCCTGCTCGGCCGGGGCCACATCTGCGGGAAGAGTCCGGGCGGGAGAACGGGGTCAAACATGGCCGACTGACAGGGCATCTCGACATACAGCTGATAAATGAAACGGTCGGGGATGACGGAACAAAGGGAAGCCGTTCCTTAACGAGCGAGAGGGCGAGCTCGAGCTAGGCGCGACTCTCAAGACTGAATACTGAGCGAGATGGAAAGCGGCGAATGAGTCATCAAGATTCAAGTGTTGGCACTATTTGAAACCCAGGCGTGGGGGGCGGATAACGACAGCAAAGAAGAGCCCGGGTAGACATCAAGTGGAAAGATGTGAAGGCGAGAGATTTGGGAAGTGGGTGAACGGTCACGGCACAGTTACTCGGAGCACACGAGAGAAGGGGAAAAAAAATAGCGGTCACTATTAATGGTACGTGGTTATTAGAGCACTTCCTGTTTCACTTCATTTCCATGTGTAAACAAACAAGCAAGTGAACAAATGCCAGGCACAGTAAAAGTTGACGTTGAAAGGCCAAGTCAGGCACTCGAGTCTGATTCTGTTCCGCATCGCTCCTGTTACATAAGTCGTATCCGATTGAGTAATAAACTTTCGGCGCTGTCCTTAAAAATACTTATCGGCTTGTTATGTAACAGGAGAGACTGCATTGTGATGGCAAAACTGACAGGAAGCACAATGTGACTTTTGAATGTAGCCCACAGAGCGCCGTGAGAGCACAATATTTTACCGCGGCGCACAGAACAGCAGAACGCTTTAAATGCCGGATGCATGTGCCCGGGTAAATTTGATGGCTTCATCAACTCATTTACGAGCCTGTCGCGACGCATTACCCAGAGCGGGTTGTGCTTAACCTTAAACAGGACTGCTGATGCCGTTTTTCTTGGAAGGCGCTCTGAACTTTTGAGCCCAAACTCTCCATAGTTGTTTTTTTTCCTCGCTATCTTGCGCTCTTATTTCTCCCCTTTGACCAATTGAGCACTGCGGAGCCTGATTTTAAACAATTTGAATCGGAGCAAAGACATTTTTGTCCGAGGACATGTTGGTTCTTAAATTCACAGGTGGTTAAGCTTTTTATGGCCAAGTGGCTGAGGAGGTGTGAATGGAAACAAAAGGCAGACATTCAGAACACGGCAAAAAGAGATCTGCTTTCAACAAAACAAGCTTACTTTTTTTACAATACAAATTTGAAAAGAACCCTTTGCAAAACATTGCTCGTGTGCAAGGGTCGTAACAATAGAGACAGAGGCTTGTGCGGCTCAATAGAACGTAAATCAATAATTGCCCCGAGTTGCAGCGAAGGCCGCTTCGTCGCAGAGTACAGTGGGGCCTTTCAAAGTCGAGCGAGTCCTTTGTACAAAGTGTGAGAGGGCAAGTCTGGTGTTGCTGCGCCCAAAGAACGAGATGTTCACATATGAGAGTGGGATTGCCAGAAGAATTTCAGGGAGTTAGGTAAGGATTGAAAAAAAACACTCCATTTAAAAAAAAAAAATTTTTTCTCAAGCATAAATCATAGAAACTACTTTTTTTTACAGAGGCAATCCCTGTAAATTTAAAGTACAAACTTGCAATTTCATTCCACGACAGCAATGTTTTGCCAACTTGCACCAATCATTGGCGCTGTCCTCAGTGCAAACAAAACACTGTTGCCAAATTCACTTCCTTGTTTTTGGTACGAAGCAGGCAGGTACGCGCAACTTCAATGTTAAGTCATTGTGGGGTCTAATCAAGAGTTAAAAAAATTTAAAAAAAGAAATCTGTCGTAATGAGTAATGCAGAGAGCTTACATAGTGAAAGATGCACAAAAAGATCTATCCACTCATCTGACAATTCACATAACAGAATATAACTAGACACTGCTTTTCTCCAAAGGTTTTGTGCATTCACAACTCGAGATTGGCCTGTATAGTTTAATATTTAGCTAAAAGCTGCTGGGATAATATCGGGCCTTTTGGGGCACAATAATAATCACAAAAATAGCAAGCAACATCCTTAAAGGACTGAATTATAAACTGCATGTAGCAATGATATGCGTTAACCTACAGATGACGCAAACATAAATCCTTGAGCCTCCAATTAATCAAATCAAAGATCCACCCTGTTTTACAGCTTAGAATAAGTGCGTGGAATTCATAAAACTCTTTCCTCAATATAAACCCCCCCTGATTTTCTACCATTTATTTCTTCTGCCCAGAAAATTCACCGCAAATGTGTTGCACACTTGATTCCTTGACACTTTCGTGGGAGTGAGAAAGTAGAGTGTCCTTGAAATCCATCTGAAGGGAAAAATAAAATCACACACACTACTCTGGACAATTCCTAAACTATAAATTCTAGAAATTCTGTTAAGACACCAAAGATTAAAGTGGAGACCTTCTTAGTTTTATAACATCACTTCCGTTAGCGTCACTGGTCGCTGCTGGGGGATGGGCAAAGACAGTGTAGCTAGCTAGTTAGCTAGCGTATAGGGAAAAAAAGAAAGAGCGTTTATCGTTGCCGCGTCGACTACAAATCGTAAACGGTAGAAGGTTAAGGGGCCTGCGGTACCGATGACTAAACCGGAGCTGATATGTGGTCTTATTTTACGCGGCGGGGCTAGAGTGTAAGCGGTGAAGGAAAACCGGAGCACAGCAACGAACGCGCGCACACATACATACACACACACCTTCCCCCCCTTAATTCCCCGCGACAATACAGGAAGAATAATTCATCCGTACATACCTCTGAAGTGCATTAGGGCCACCGGCTGAAAAGGCCCGTTGGAATTAGGCGCATCCACGACCATTCTGTCTGCAGATTTATTGCATGTCAACATGTAAACCTCAACCAGGAAGGCGATCCACTCAGGGCGAGAGGCCAGCCTCCATTTTAGCACAAAGCAGATCAGAAAATGAAGCTCTCTGCCGCTGGAGGGAACTGGCTACTTTGTGACGTCACATAAACAGGGAAGACGCCCATTGGTTGATTTCGGCGCAATAGCGAAGGGGGCTTCCGCAAGGGGCGAAGACGATTGGCTGAGAAAGAGCAAAGGGGCGGGATATGTGACGATCATTTATTTTTTTATTTGCCCTGGCTCCGCCTCTTAGTTGCTCGTCTCTGGTGACGCTGCTTGCCAGGCAGCCAGGCCCTTGCACACATCAGAGAGCAGAATCGATTTGTGTGTATTCCACACTTTGTCCCAATGGATGGACGGCTATATCATCTGGTTGGAAATTTTGGAGCTACAAATTATTGAATAGTCAAAGCGAACTTTAAAGAAGCAAATACACTATCTTTCCCCCTCTGTCACATCTGCTTCATTTCTGCTCCGTTTGAACACAACTGCACTTGAAACTATGAAATTAAGAAAAACTTGACTTGTATGGCACATACAATAAAAATTGCATTAAAAATTGTGCAGAAATAAATGGCACTTTAACATTCAATGCAAATGTAGTGCACTAAAAAGTTAAATACAACTGAACTGTAACTGCACGTCAATATCAATATAATTTCATAACACCTTCGGTTTGTGCCAATGGAAGAGGGGGAGGGGGGGGGTATTGCACTTCTGCCTTTAAACTGAGTGCGGCAGTCTACAGTAGCTGCAGCTGAGCCATGAGTCACTCATGCTCATGAAACATGCAGTGTTAACCTACTGACTTGTTTGGCGATGACAGAATGCTACATGAAACCATTCAATACATTAGAATGTTGTGTGATAACCTTGGAAAAAAGAAAATATCATTGCACTTGTATGGCTCGTGGGTTAAAATAGTTTGCCCACCCATCAATCAAGTGTGAAATTAAGCAAAATTGTTGACATGTTGACCACTCAGACATTAAAAGTATCTCAGAGACAAGATATTAGTTGCAACATTGTAAATGGGCTTTTATCATGACTTTACTGCCGAGCCCAAGCGGCTCTTTGTGTGGTCACGAGTGTTATTTGTGACCACATTCAAGGCTTTTCCTCCTTATGAATGTGTTGTTGTTATTTTTCCCATCGGGAGGATTTACAGGTCAGATTGTTGCTTGTGTGCCTCCTTTTCACAAAGTGTTTTTAGGACTAAACATTTTCCAAGTTACTTCTATTTTGGACTACATACACAAAAATAAACAAAAAAAAGAAGAGTATAAGTTTCCAGAAAACCACTTAGACCACATCCTACGTGTAATGCCTTGTGTAAACAAAGAAGCTATGAAAAATAGATGTCAATCGTCAAACCTCAACCTGATTGTCTTTCCTTAAGATTGGTCCCAAAACAATAAGCACAAGTGGAGGTAATCAATACCGTGAATTAATACACTGGCGTGCTTGCTGACTTGTATCATTATTTAGATCGCAAAGTGCTTCTGCATAAACGTGGAAGGCCTTTTTAGCTCAGACAAACTGCCAGACTTAGATCAAGTCAGCATTATATTGTGATGGAAATATCCCTTTTGTTCTGCGGCTAAGTCTGGAGATGAGATGCAGCTAGCATCATTTGCATCACAAATAAAGTCAGTGGGTAGCAGCCTATCAATTATGTAGTGCGACCTCAAGGTTAAAAAAAGGTGGTTATGAGGATCTACCTGTGCTATAAATTGTTAATATGATTGCCTTTGTTGATGTAAGCCAAACATGCCATCCCTCAAAAAAAAAGGTCAATAAAAGCCCTCAGAGGAGGAGGAGGATGTGAAACGTGAGATAAGGAGAGAGTGCATATCTAATGAGAATCAAGTACCATGTGGAGAAAACCCATGCATGCTTGAGGACCTGAGGAAGACCTTGTATTGGATTCGATGAGATTGCACAAGTGTGCCTAATAAAGTGACTGGCATACCTGCGAGAGCATCCAGTTTGTGCAGCTCTCTGTTGGTGCTGAGGGCAAAGCACGAAGAGCTGAACCTCTTCTCCCTCCTCACAGCCGTGTGTGACCCCGGCTGCTTTATCCTCATCAGCTGAGTGGTGGGAGGTACTTTTTTATTGGAAGCCTGCGGAAACAAGCAATCAGGGAGAAAGGGCACGAGGTAATTCAATGTTGATAGGAAGGACGGGGAGGAGGCGAGGTGATGTGCTTAAGGGTCAAGTTCCGCTTGCAGTCAGATCGGGTGGTTCTTGACGGGGGGCAATCGGATCGCCGGTTGCGGTGTTGCATCTCTGGACGCAGTTTGAAATGACCTCGAGCGGGGTAGGCTAATCAAGGAGCTGACAGAGCTGTCACACGTGTCAAACACACGCTTGATCAATCATATCTTAAGATGATCGATAGAGCTCCATTGATCCATCCATTTTTTCTATCACACAAGAGCTTTTATTTTTAATTTTATTTATATTATTTTTTATTCATTTTATTATTTTATTTATATTATTTATTTATATTATTTTTTATCCCTAGCAAAGAAGTCTATGAGATGTGTTATACTGGCACACAAGTCCCCATATATGTATGAAGATATGTTTTTTTTTTTAAATATGACATACTGTAATTGCAAATTATGCTGCGACTCTGCCTGATGGAAGTATAAAGTCATAGGATCATGTTGAGATGTCACATGAGAAACTTTCTCAAGAACAAAATATCACTGAACACAGATGGCTGTGAAATGTGCCATGAAAACAATTGTTCCAAAATGATCATTTAAACGAGCCGTAAATATCTGTGGGATGTTTTTCCACGAATACAGGAAAAAAAAATGTCAAACTTGTATCAAATTTAAGACAACCCGAGAAATAACTTTGAAACTGTTGGCAAAAACTGTACACTGTGGTTGACCCGTCATAACTGCAGCTGTGCTATTTTGTATCATGTGCTTTTTGATAATTTATTGCTAAATGTTTTTAATGTTAAGTCTAAAAAAAAAAAAAAAAACACTTACATCATCACTTGCAGGCCCATTTTCACTTGCAGATTTTTTTGCCTTTCCAGACTTTGTGGAGTCCTAAATTAAACACAAAAGCAATTCGACTCAAGTAAGCTGACAACTAAAAAAAAAGATAATAATAAATAGTATACCTTACCTTGTCTTTTTTGCTCTTCTGAGGCATGATGGAGGCTTGTGGAGTGTCAGCAGGTCGGAATCTTCCTATGGACACAAACACTTGAGAAACCAGCACGCATCAGCGTCTGTGTGTGTCTGCGTGACGGAGACCCGAGAATATCCACACACCATGTGACTGATCCCGAGCTGGCTCAAGGCTGCTTGCAGACAAAAGTGGCAACGAATTGCAGTTGAAGTGAAGAAAAAGTCATTTCATGCTGGAAAAAATAGCTGAATAAAAAATAGCCAAAACAAATATGCGGAAGTGGGCTAAGCAGCTGATCGTGCACGTTGGAGGTGACTTGACAAGTTGACACACTTTCGGGGCCGGTTGCTTTATCTATGAAGTGCCACAAGAGGGCGCTATTGAATCAGGAGTAATTGAACGATGTATGCAAAGCGACAGAACAGCACTATGCTCATTGGCGAATATTTTAACTTAAAAGCATATATGTGACTAAAAAGAACAAAAATATATAGGTATAATTAAAGCAAGAATAAATACAAAAAGAAAATAAATGTGGAAATAAATAAAAAATAAATGTACGAGTACAATTAAATATCAATGTAGATGTATTTTAATTTAATATATTTTTCACGTTTGTTTTTATTTTCACTTCTTTTTAGATGTATTTTAATTAAAATGTATATGATATTTTTCGCATTTGTTTTTATTTTCATTTTTTTAATTTGGCAGTTTTGGCCCTCTACATGCACTTGCATTATACGTGCACGTCCACAGGAGGGCAGTGTTGTAATGTTTCTCACTTGACGGATGAAAGCACTGATGATGTGCTATTTATTCCCTTTCTCAGGCAAATGGATTAATTTCCAGAGGAGCAGAGACAACAAATACGTCTTAAAAAAATCGGAGTTCTTCAAATAAATGAATGAATAAATAAATAAATAAATAAATAAATAAATAAATAAATAAATGAATGAATGAATGAATGAATGAATGAATGAATGAATGAATGAATGAATACATAAATAAGTATGAGCAACCAAAAGGGATGCCTGTTTGGACTTTACATATTGATTTGAGCAATACCACCCATGTGGATATTATAGAGAGCGCAACGGTTCTCTTTTATGTGTGTTGTGCTGTTCTCGGGAATCCATCTTTATCTTGCTTCACCACCAGTTCATCATCACCGCAACGTTATTACTCGGCGATAGGCTGCCTTTCATTTCCTGGCCCACCAACATCAGTGGAAGCAGCAACTGCATGTGTGTGTGTTGTTTGTGCATGTGTGCATTGCGTATGAACATGGCTGGCTGGAGGGAGGGAGGGAGGGAGGGAGGCCTGGGCGTGGAGCAACAATATGTGCTGTCTTCCAATAAAAGGACATTAAATGAAGTAGAGTTGCATAGTTGTTGTAATGGCGCATATCAGTGATGTGAAGCCAGATTTGCTCGCTTCCAATAAACGAGGCCGATATTACTTCACGTCAGCTGCGCTTATTTATGCCAAACAGCATTTTGCAAGCACATATTTAAGTTCTTCTTTTCCCCTCCAGCACCACAGGTGAACTCTCCCTCCACTGGAGCGGTTCAACTTTTGATATCACACAGTGATGCTTTCATTTCTTGCATAGTCGGTAGCGTATGACTTACCAACTTTCTTTTTTTTTTTTAAGACTAAACAGCTCAGCCAATGAAGCTGACGACTAGACCTGTATTAAAGGTCTTGCTTATTTCTTTTCTTTCCAGGATTGTGAAAATAGGGGCTAAGAAAAGCGAGAGGTGATAAATGGTCAGCTTGTTAAGGCAGATGAAAGAAAAGTGCTGCATGGAGCAAAAGGGGAAGTGCAGGCTTTGACATAGATGCACAACCTCCACACATAATTGAAATTGTCTTATTAAAATAAATCCCTGGATGTCTCTAGCATTCATTTGTGAAACCTTTTTACTATGAGAAATGTATTCTACCATTGAATGTTATCAAGGAGTTCAATATTGTGTACTGTATGTTTGAATTGAGTTTGTGAGCCAGGTCAACCAGATTTACGTCTTTGACAGCTCCTACAAACCAATTGCTATACAGCGTTGGTGAGGCAAACTCAAAGCCATCAAAGTCTCTTAGCACGTTAAAAATCGTGTCATGTTTAATTCATGTTTCCCTCCATGAGAGTGCATTTGAATGAATGCAATGATCTTTGACAAATGCTTCGTCCCACAAACAAGTCGAAACTCATCTCGCCTTGCGTGAATGACTATCTTTAACACATGATGACTAATTCATGTGCAAGTGCATAGAAATCGGAGCATCAGCGCCATCACAAAGCGCAAATAAATTGCTTTGCTGTGATTAGAGTGCAGAAATGCCAGTAAACAGCTTTTTGATGGCAATCTTTGAAATTTAATCTTTATAAAATAAGAGGATAGCATGGTTAGATTTAATAATAATATTAATAATAATTATTATTATTATTAGATTTTGGGCTGGTTCAACCATGCTCCAACTAACCTGCAACCCCAATGAGGACAAACACTTAAATAAATAATAAGATGAAAATAAAATATATAATATAATACAACTATATGATATGGCACAAAAGTAGCCCCAAAAACTCAAGAGCTGAACAAATCGACTTCACCAAGACTTTCAAATGATTACATCAGATGATCACAAAGTTCTCTCCCTGATCTGAAGGGCTGTAAAAAAAAAAAAAAAAGTTTACTCTGGCTTTAATTTTATATCCAGCATGCTGGAGCAATACAGACTGTAGAAGACGTGTGAATGAAGAATAGCACGGAATGTCTCGGCTGTGCCCCAGCCGATGACTTGTTTGACGGACATGAAAGAACATTATATACCAGCCGCTTCGGAAAGCCTTTCGTCCCGTGGGATTCAACTTTCCACTTTCTTTAACCTTCCCGTCAGCCTCTCTGTACGATGACCTTAGCATTCCATGCCACTTCCACTGAAGCTCACCTGCTCAGGAGCCAAGAGACGTTGTGGTCTTCTTTTGCCTCCCCCAGGAGAGCTCTGGAATGCTCTACCCTCTCCCTGTGCTGCTGCCAAATAATAAACAACCCATTTTTCTTCCCAAAACCTAAAGCAGAGAAAATAACATCTGTAAATCTGCGTTGCATTGCAATCTTACAGAAATAATCACTAAGGAAACAAACATAATGACTTCTGACAAGATAATGGGCTTTTATTCATAAGACATTTCAACAAAATCTCTTCTGGTTGATTTTTAAATTGCCTTCAGGGATCAGAAAGCATAACAGTTAATTACGAAATTCCAAAGTAAACATTTGGACTTTTTCCAAGGCCCGAAACTCAAACTAACTCAACTTCAGAAACAGAATGTTAATTTGCAATAATAAATTTAAATCATCTTGTTTCTTTTACTCCAACACTGAAGGCAAAGTAGCCCATCAAATTGGTCAATAATAATATGTAGTAATTTTGTAATATATCTAGTAATATTAAAAATAAAATTAATAGTATTAAGAGAGGATTAGTATTATGCTCTTCTAATTAATTTACTGAAACTTAGTGAAGTATTTCAGATGAAAGTTGCTGTCAGTCTCGCAACTTCTTTTATCTCCAATTGTCCTTCCTCCATTTTAATCACATCCCATCATCCTCGTTTAATCCTCTCTCTTCATCATCTGTTTTTTTCTCTCCCCCTTTCTTGTTCTTCCCTCGCGTTTCAGCTGAGTTCCTTTCAACCGGTGAGTTACTCAAGTCATAAAAGGAACCAAGTGCCTGGGATAATCACGGCACACCAGGCCAACGGAGACAGAAAGGCCCGCCTTTTTTTGGATTGATAAAAGGATGAAATGGCGTCTCCCATTTGATAACATCCAACTTGACCTATAAATGTGTGGCCGCTAAGATAGAAAGGCAACTTCATTGTGAAACAGGGACAATGAAAAGATGACGACATGAGGTGTCACGCTTGCCATTAAGTTCTCCAGCAGCCTCAAAAAACGTTGCAAAGAGAATAAAAATAAATTGGAAAATCTTAGCTTCTGGCCGTTCAAATAAATTAATTCGGTGTTATATAGCCATTTTGATTTCCTTCCTTTGCAAAGAGTTCAACTGAATAATTTGAAACAACTCCTATAAATACTTTACATTCCAACATCTATTTAACATTAAGAATGATTAAATGATCATTGAAACTGAAATGTGACTTGAAAAGTGCCTTAGGGGTTAATAAAGTTTTTACGATGACAAGAGTTTAACTCTAAAGAGCAATGCTTTTTTTTTTCTCCATTTGTCCAAATTGGAAAAAAATAAACAAATCAATAAATCAACCTCAGCCCTGGAATGAATTGTATACAACCCAAAAGGTTGTATAACTTTTTTACAGCAAGTGTCCACAGTGATGACTGGCAAGGTAACCGACGAGCAAAAATCTTTCCTCAAACTGCCGCACAGTAGGTCCAAAAAAAAAAGAAGACATTTTGAGCCATGTAGAAACTCTGTGGAAGAAACCGATGCAGTATTTATGACGGAAGATGCTCTCCCAAGTCATGCATTCAGAAGCAGCCAGCTCGCCTCGCAACACTAATGACCCAAGACATGTTGTGACTGAATTTTAATCAGAACACAAGTATTACTTTGAATAGTTCATAAAGAGGGCAGATGGAAAAATGTACTGTACATACAGCAATTTTTAACACCAGCCTCCGTCCCATTGAATATGTAAAAAGAGAAAATTATATGAGCGGGCGCAACATTTAATAGCTTAATCAAAAACTAATCGATCATCAAATTAATCAAGAATTTTTGATAATCGATGGATTGTCTCATATATGTGACCATCTGTATGCATACATAAAATATTTTTGGGTGTAGTGTAAAGAATCTGTGTATAATAATTTATGATTGTTGAATAATGCATGTTGAATAAAATGCTTCCTCCTCCACGGGAAGATTTCCTGTCTTGGTGATGAAAGCATCACCCTTTCAAAACATGAATCAGAGAAAAATATTCATCAGTGTATTTTTTAAAAGATATTGAGCTTCTTAGGTCCCAGCAATATTAATTAAGAGCTCAATCCAATCCCCTTTTGGGGATGTCGATTTTCTCGATTAGCGGCCGTGCTCAAATTAGTGGGGGATTCCTTGAGCTTGTTTTGCAGTAATTTCTATTGTGGTCTGCAGTTGAGTAAATGAACACCCCGGGCTATTATTAGCTAGAATGTGATAAATTCCGTTTCACCTTGTTTCAATGTGTAACACGTCAACAGAAGGGCGATTGTAACGTGGCGACCATTCACTTTTTTCCCCCCCAAGGTTTTTTTTTTTACATGCGCTGCTTTTGTTAAAACTGCGAAACATTTCAAACGTGACCTTTTTTCATCCCACATGCCCCACGGCTCCAAAGAACACCATCAAAGTCTAATTTTATCATCAAATGCCAGTTGAATCCCAGCCAAGTCACTGATGGTAATTTTAAATGTTACTTTGTGAGTCTAACCTGCCGCGGTGCACTGCTCATGTGGTTTTGTGACATTTGGCAGTGATAAATCCAAAGCAAACTAAATATTTACTTTATATTCTGAATAATTATTTGATTTAAACTCACAAGGATTACGCATACATACAATTGGGTCTAATTGGATTATTTTTTTGATGCATTTAAAAATTATCTTAATTCTCCAACTGTGTTAAGGGTTATTTTTCCTCCCCGATCATATTGGGAAATGCTCAGGCCTAACATATTCACTATAGATTTAGTTTAGTGAAGGCTTCTACCCACAATGTGTTGTTCAGCTCTCCTGGGGTCTCATGTACTTTACACCGCTAAATATGCATGCGCTTCTCCATGCATGGAAAGTGCCGTCCAAGTGGTCATGCTGGTACAGAGGTGGAGGAAAACACGTCAGATCGCATACTTGTTAATCATAGTGTAAGCTTGCTGCGCACAGCCCGTTGTTTCCCATGGGAACATTTGCATAACTTATATATATATAAAAAAAAAACATTTTCCTCATGCTGCTCATATTAATAAATCCAGACTCATTTGTAATCATGAATCTTACGAAATGAAATCTGATATCTGTTCAATGATACAAGGGAATATGCAATTGCATCAGAAATTGCAATGTTGAACTATTTATGAAATGGGAAAACAAGGTCTCTTCGTACCCAGTGCGAGTCTTCACTGTGGAGTTTTCATTCGATTGACGTTTTCGTAGACGGGCGCAAGGAGACATGGGTGTCTGCGCCGTTGTGGGGGTGAACACAGTCGACTAGATTCCTTTTAAATTCAACGTGGGTGAGGCACACCATCACAAGCCTCTAATTGTATTCTTCCGACATGTCAAACTACTTTGAATATAAATGAATAGAACATTTGAAGGCATTTCTTCAGGCATCGGTAAAACGATCAAAACAAAACTCAATAACATAGCTGTGAGACTCAGCCCATCTACAAGAACTGTTACAAAGTTCTGACTGAAAGGTTGAATCTCGAGGGGCTAATTTGTCTTGTTTGCAATCCCGACGTTGCCTTTCCATTTCCATCATCCAGCTGTTTTGGTCTGCGCCGCAGCTCGCTTTCAGACGTCTACGACTGACAGTCCTCATCCCAGGAGGTTAAGTGCATGCTGACCTTTCCAACTTCAGGCTCAAGACGGCCTAATATTATCCGGAGCTACTTCCTTTGCTCTCTCTGCTTCAAGGATTCTATTTATCTGCTTTTTTTCTGAGAACCGTTTGATGCCGTACCCTCGCATTGGCCTTCCCAGCCATGGAAAATTATCTCTTTTAATTTGACTTAATCGGTCCAAAACTCCCAGTGGTATAATAAATCATTTGGACTGTGTTAAATTCTCTCGCCTGCTTTATTAGCTTTTTATTTATCCGTCATTGTTTGATAGGGCCTTTTTTTTAATACTGTACTGTATATTATTACAAGGTGATACTGTGCCCTCACGCATCTGTGGATTAAATATGCGAAATTATTTAGTAAACAGATGCTTAGCCTCAATCATTAGCCTCAATTACAGTTGATGATTTACTTATTCATGTAGAAGCCGCCTAAGGGGATAATTGAAATTAATTGCATGCACGAGAGCAGCATTAAAGGACTAATAGGCTTTTTAGCTCACTTGCGCCCCCTACTGTTGACATGTCATTTACTGTACTTGTAAAAAAGCCAATCACACTGTATAGCTTGGTATGATTATCACATGAAAAACAAGTGCAACATCAATATATTCAGTGAAACCTCTGATCTGAGAAACACCAAAGCAACAGAAAAACTAAAATAAATAAACGTAGTGATATAACGATGTCATGTGTTTGTCGAAAGACAACCCAGCAGGCGATGTCTTAGCTAGTCCAATTATTTTTGACCACTGAAATCAGTGATTCCAGATTGTCAAGGCAACAAGAGTAGAATTCTTCTTACTCCAAGCTTATGTGCCAGAAACACTATTTGGAGGTCAAACCTATTGTTGCTTTAAGACCAGGGGTAACGACTTAAGCACCTAATAAGTTCAACGAAGACAAATGAGAATGGGAAACTAGCGTAGACATGATTAATAAATGTTCAGTTGTTCTCAGGCGATTAGAGAATTAATTAAGTGCCTGAGAAAAAGACTAAAGCAGCACTTTTAGGTACTTTGCAAAGTGCCTGAGAAGAAATGATGGCAGGAATGGCCATCGGGTCACAAGATCTTGGATAAGCTGTTGAAGAACCTGAAAATAGTTTGTGGTTGGATCACAAATTTTTGTCATTTGACCTCACACTATTTGGGGTCATGTGCTAAGATAAAGAATATTTTTTTTCCCCAGGGGCACGCTCTCATAAATCCACTCAACGCATGACTGATTTTTTGTCTGAGCCTCACACAGTAGAGGAAAAAAATTTGCTCCTCACTGCGGACCTTCTTATATTTTCCCCCAACACACACACATACATGAAATATGATTTATTTACCCCATTATAGACTGCGGGTGGTTTTGACCTTCTCCAACAAGCGCTTAAAATATATGCAACTGTTGCTGTTTAACATTATTTGACACGGAATACATTCAAAGTTCACTCAGGTCACTTGCTTTTAAAAATAATGATATTTTAAAAAAACATTTGGTTTAACCTGTTTTTCTTTTTTCCCCACATACCGACCACTCTATTCACGCGCTCCGGTTCTTTTTAGCACAGTAATGCCTTTTATTGGGTAATGCCATTTCTCTTTTCAGTCGACATGATAACAAGGCAAGCCTGCTCTTAAACAAATGTCAAACACTCGGCACTGCTCCCGGTGCGCTGACAACGCATACATTTCAATCAAGCCGCCGCCTCGTATACACTCAGACGCACACAAACACTTTCAAGTGCGCACAAGAGCATATATGGAGAGCAATTTACTGAACCTTTTAGGGGAAAGTATTTTACTGCACCACAGGAAAAACATACATGAGCAGCAGCGTACAGTACAACACGAAGACGGATACATTTGATGGCTTTACCCGAAGCTGGATAGTTCTCTGCTCACTGGCCATTTTATAAGGTACACTTGCTAGCCGCTGTGCCTCACACTGCAATAGATTAGGTGTACCTAATGTTGTGGCCAGTGATTCCATCTTCTTCATGTTTTCTAGATGAATGCAATAATTATTACGTTTCCGCATGCAAGTCTTCTGTCGATATCCGGCGTGGTATGGCACTGATCAATTGGGGTGTAAAAAATAAAAAAACATCCACTGTATGTTCAAATGTTCACAAGATGTTGAATTTACATTAACTCTACTGAGTTGTACTATTTCCGTGGTCTTCAGGTGAAGCGCCTGAACTTGATGAGTTTCTGGAAGGCCTGCTTGAACTCGTCATTGAACACGGTGTAGATTACCGGGTTGATGAGCGAGTTGAGATATCCCAGCCAGGTGAAGACGTCAAAGAGCACCGGGTGAAACCAGCAGTCTTTGCAAATGGCCAAAACCAGCGTGCCCACGAAGAAGGGCAACCAGCAGACGATGAACGCGCCCAGGATAATGCCCAGCGTCTTGGTGGCTTTCCTCTCACGAGCTGCGCACAGCCGCTTCCTTTCCAACACGCTGTCGGCCAGCTTGACCTTCACGCTGTTCACAAAGAGAGGCGAGCTCCCCGTTCCTGAGTGGACATGCCCTTCCTGGAGATGGCCTTCCTGGTTGGACGAGGAATTGAGCGAACACAGGGACGAGCCCGCCGAGGTCTGGATGAGCTGCGCCGTGGTGAAGCGCTTCCCGGACGCCGTCGGCATCTTAAAGATACGAGAGCGCGCCGCCACGTAGATCCGCCCGTAGAGGATGACGAGAAGCACCGTGGGAACGTAGAATGCCCCGAAGGTGGAGTAGATGGTGTACGAGATCTGATCTGTATTCACCAAGCATTCCGTCAGCTCCTCGTGGGCTTTGGCCTGCCGCCAGAAGAGCGGAGGCATGGAAATTGAGATGGAGATCACCCACACTACTGCGACCATGATACCGGCTCGGCGCGTGGTGCGGCGTTTGGAGTACTCCAGCGCGTCCGTGATCGCCCAGTAGCGGTCCAGGGCGATGACGCACAGGTGGAGGATGGACGCCGTGCAGAAAGTGATGTCGGACGACAGCCAGATGTCACACAGGATCTGCCCCAGCGACCAGGTTTTGCTCACCGTGTACACGATGCTGATGGGCATCACCAGGATGGACACCAGGAGGTCGGTGACAGCCAGCGAGCCGATCAGGAAGTTAGCGGGCGTGTGCAGCTTCCTGGTTAGGAAGATGGTGGCGATGACGAAGGCGTTGGACAGCACCGTGGCAAAAGTCACCACCCCCAGGAGCACGGACAGGGAGATCTGAAAGCCCAAAATGGAGGCGTCGCTCCAGTAGGGGGACTCGGTGGTCGGATCGGGAATCTCCGTGACGTTGCCCATGAAGTAGTCCAGTGAGCTGTTGTACACCTCCATCTTGGTTGAGATCAGCTTCAGAAGATCCTCATTACAGATGCGCTCATAAGTGCAGGGTTCAATCCCCCGAGCCCCGTTTTTCATATCAACCCGAAGCTACCATCTAATGCCATCATTTCGTGTCCCGAGCTAATGGTCCTGTAATTGAAGCCGGCTTATTTGTCCATTTCGGTTTTGTAATATCGATTGGGGCCCGCTTACAGGAGCCGTGGATCGTCATTTGTATTCAGCGTCTGTCAGATGCCCACTTTTGTTGCTCTTCTTTCCACTCCTCTTATCTCATCTCCAAGCTGCAGTCGGCCGGCAAGAACACCTCGGCGCCGAACCTTTGAATCTATCAACCACTTTAATGGGCTCCACTTCAATAAGACGAGGCGGCGTGCGGTAAGATGTTGATGACAGATACACAGGTGGGCTTGTCAGGCCGCTATCTCCACAAGAACCCGATCAACAGTTTCATGATCCAGGCAAGGCTCTCTCCATACTTGTTCCTTGCTCTTCTTCTGTATGTGGAAGAGAGAGAGAAACTCATTAGATTTCATCTTGGTGACAGTGTCTTTCTTTTAGCAGTCACGCTTCATTCCCAGAGGGAATGCGATCGCATGCAATCCTTGTCCAACTTTATTTGTGCCAGTTTCAAGCACTCTGGATCCACACGAAGGGTGACAGGTGGCACAATGTGGGATGTAGCATTGCGCGCCAGTGGCTTTTCAGTACTAGCGCTCGCTCTCCTCATTTAATTTGCGTGGCGTGCAGCAGAAATGCAGACAGCTCGATAGAGCTCGATAGACAGAGATAGATAGAAAGAGCTAGACAGATAGAGCTGGCTAGAGCTAGATATCTAGCGCTATAGAGCTAGATGGATAGAGCTAGCTAGATAGAGCGAGATAGAGTTAGCTAGATATCCAGAGCCAGCTATATAGAGCTAGATATATAGGGCTAGATAGCTAGAAGAACTAACACGCTTCCTGAAATAGATTGTCGGACCTTTGCGGTTATATTCCAGTCTCACTTTCATCACATGTGATGGATGGTTGATTGGCCTATCTGTTTACATCTCAGTCAAGTCCAACACAAGGCTTATCTTCCTTGTGCTCTGGTTTGCAAGACAATGAGATAATGAGGCTGGTAATGAATGGATGAGAGGAAAAGATTTTCAATCAGGGACAAGCCCTGCCGAAATTGGGCTGGATACTGCTTGCGTGAAAAGACATTAGTTTCTCCATCTGGTTTTTAAATGAAACGCGATAGGGGCGGAGCCCCGCAACCATGAAGCGCTTACAGCTTCCAAACTGTACAATTCAGTACATCACAGCCCCATTCATGAGTAATCCAATTCACTTGTACTTTCAGACTTGGCTCAAGTCCCACCAGATGCTCGACATAATGGGTTCGCAGCGCAGGTTGAACCAGAGACTCACCCCGTGAACCAGGCGGACCTGCCAATGCCGCCTGGCCCCCGCTGGAGGGGGACTAATTGATTTAACTCAGCAGAAGTAGAGCTATCACCGCCCGTCTGTCAACGCCTGTCTGCTGTTGACTGGAGCACGGTTCTAATGAGTGTGTATTGACGAAAAGTACAATGCAGCTGAATTGAGTTGGAGTCAGGAGACTCTTCAACCATTGAGAAATATCGGGCCAATACATTAGGTATTAGACCGAAGCCAGAAAACAGATGAGCTGTGATTTTCCCAATGCGAGCCTGTGAAAATCCGAAGAAAATGTGTAAAAACTGTCTACGAACATCAAAATTTCATGAACCCTGACGAAAGTCCAAATTTCGCTACGTCCGCAAAACTTCGCAGCTCAGCCCAGCTTTTATTCGTATTCCCTCAACTCAATATTATTAACCTCGATGAGATGTGAAACAATGTTATGTCGCCACTGGAACAAAGGTTACACAAAGTCATAGTTTTAGATGGCAGCTGAGCATTGGAGCATCTCTTTATGAGCCAGATGTCCACCTTTATTTGACTTTTAATTTGTGCCAAGTGTCCCATTAGCAAACACGTTAAACTCCCGTGCCGCTTGACGTCGCAATAAAAATAACAGTTGTAGTGTTTTGTTTGTCTAGCAACTATTCAAAACATGAATAATAGATGGCCCTTGGAGAAGAATGGTCATATAAAATATAGATTAGTAGAATCGTTGGAGCACTCCAGACGATCGGTATGTCAAAGTGGAGCGTCAAGGTTATAGCGCTCGCAGGTGGAACAGATTATATTGACCCATCTAGGTTTGCAAAAAAAGCGCAAAAACTAGATTTGACCTCATATTCCATAAAAATCCGTTTGGTTAAGAAGACTTGCTTGTCTCGTTTCCTGTTCAACAGTGTGTAGCTAGCTAACTAACTAGCCCTAAAAGATTTACTCTGTCGTTATTTAACGTTCCAAATATTTGGTGGTGAAAAATATTTTAATATTTGGTGAATGAGCGGCAAAGATTTGCAGCTTTTAAGGAATGAGAGGAAAAAAAGAATGAGGTATTCTTCTTTTTCCAAAACTGTGGGGGGCTTTTGGTACATCCGTGTTATTTGCAGGTGCCCCAGAGCTCGGAGAGTAGGTGTTCTTCCTGGGCTGTGCAGGCGTACATGCACCATCTGCCCCCCCCCCCCCTTCCTCCCCCAACGATCCACCTACGCGCACATGCAAATGCAAGTAGAAGAAAAAGGATTTTTGAGAACATGCTAATTCAGGCCTTAGAGGTAAAAGCCAAAGTGCGCCTGCGGTGGAGAGAAGGCACCTGGCGAGCCACATGCGACTCATCGGCTATGCTAAACTTCACTGTCACGTTTTGCCGTTTCCAATCTGGCCCATCATTCTAGCTCATAAAGGGGACAACTTACAAATGAGCGAGAGCCTCTCCCAGCTTGGCAAGGTGAACTGTTCGCCAGCCAATCGCGGGGAACAACCATCTACACTGCCAGTCACATCCAAGCACAACTTAGAGTCTTCAATGAACCTTGTTCTCTGAACGTGGGAGGAAGCCAAAGTCCTCGGAGAAAACCCACGCAAGTACAGGGAGACCGTGCAAACCTCACACAAGAAGGCTGAAACCCGTACTTGAACCCTGACCTCAGAACTGTGAGGCAGATAAGACTGGCATAGATAAATATCTATCTCAACAACTTTTACTGAAGTTTATTTCCATAAGACCGATTAAAATGCGGCACCCTGACATCGTATTCCTAGAAAGAAAATCTCCTCAGGCTTCGGAAACAATATTTTCAACGACGCTACACGTCACAACTACCCAACTCTACTTAAGGGACGTGACCCTTGGAAAGTGGAGCAGGCACCAGTACAGAACTAGGACATCGGAGAGGCCCTTCATGATTAGTCAATAAAATAAATCTGACACTGGGGGACACACACTCACACGCTAGTGCACACACACTCCAGGCTGATATCACCCACCAAACTGGAATTATAGAATCTGGACGATTCTAAGGTAAAAAAATGGCTCTAAAAGATTAATCAATCACTTGTCGATTAATCGATTAATTTCGACAGCTCTGAATCGAACGATTGCAGATATAGTAAAATTTTGCTAAAAAGTGCAACTGAACTGTAGCCGGGAAGTGATTCTTTTTACGTCCCACTGGTGGCACTAGCGAGCACTCTATGAAAATCGCGCGTTTCTCGAAACTGCAGTTTGTAAACTGCATCTGTCCCGTAACAGATGACTGGTGTTGTGATGATTATTTGTCCTTTTCGTACTGTTTACTATCAATTTGTGACAACGACGTCGATGTTTACCTCGACTCTGCGTTATTTCACCGACTGGCCTCTAGTGTTAGGATTAGTGCCGTTATAAATGACAATGACATCTGTATTATTGATCACATGGCCACATCTTCACAAAATCTCATCAATGCTTCGCAGGGTCTGTTTCATAGCCCAAAGGCAGCCTTGTTTTGGAGCCGCCATCTGCTCAGATCATATCGAGCCAACACGAAGTGTATACGCTTAGGAAGGCCTAACGGGGGGCTGGCGATGCGACGTTCAAAGGCACCTCAAAGCATTTCGGTGTGTTTGTAGTCATGTGTTGTCGCTTGTGACGCTAAAATTATCCCCCATTTGTTTCATAGCTGTCATGCACTGACAGACCTTAAGCAAACAACATGGAGAAACCAAAACAGTGCCCCCGGCCCCACGTTTGTTTATAATGTTGCCATTATTGCTTTAGTTAGACTTGCGATGAATATGTAACACAGAAATGTTTGGCGCGATATTAGCATTTATATTGACATTTTGGAAACAGGGAAGGTCATTGATGGTTTCAAGCGCATTTTCGATGAATTATTTATAGCATGTCTGTGACATGCTTTTATCAAAATACCCAAAGGATTAAGAATTATACAACAAACCTTTACATTGAGGGCTGGATTGTCCTTTCAGTTGCACTTTAAAGTCTTTGTGAGGGTTCGGGTGATGATAGTTTGGGAATTCCTTATTATAGTTAGTTTTTAATTCATTTTGGCCTTTGCTTGTTAAATTCAAGTTTTTATATTTTTCAAAAACGCACTTCTGATTATGTATCAAAATCTGGTTGTCAATTTTATGTTAAGCAGGGTTGTTGACATATGTTAACCACAAAAGTAACATAGGTCCTTTTAAAATCATCAGTAACTTAACTTAATTCGTAAGGTAACCAAGTCACTTTTTCCATGGTTACTGTGGCAAGGTTGCTTGTCACACTTGAGTTCAAATCACGTCATTTTGTTCCAGCTCATGCAAACGCAGGGAAGGGTTTTTGTTACCATGACAACCAGGAGCATAGCACATTGTGTTTTTGTACAATCAAGTAACACCTTCTCAGAATATAATAATTTTCTTAATATTTTTCTCCTGTTGCTATACCTCGCCACAAGTCTTTGCTGCTTTGGTTTCACCGGTGCTTTCTTGTTGGGTGATTGAGCGTGATGTAGTCTAGAGTAATTTTTCTTGGGGTTTCTTAGCACCCTTGACTCCGAGCCTCACCTGGCCCTGAGCGATCTCAGTGATTTGCAGCCTCACGCACCACGCCTCCTTGCAACCACGAGCTGGTTACTATCTAGATCATCCACCTCCATTACGGAGATCTCTTGGTTTGCTTTCTCCACATCATCAAGACTTTCCAGCTGTTCTAATGGCTCTGATGCGGTTGTGCTCACCTCTGGGCCACGAGTGAGAGAACAGAGCATCAGCACAGTACACCGAGCGCACTTTTCATCATGCCGGTTCTCTCGGATTTCACTTGCACACCCCTGAGTTACTTCTTTCCATTATTTAGTTCTTTGACTCTGGACTTCTGACATCACTCAAATATTGCCAATATGGGGACCAATCATCAGACGAGAGGCAATGAAGACAGATGAGGATGATGAGAACCAATATGGAGAAATTCCCGTTGGATCATATCAAGAATCAACAAATGCTCTGTCATCACCCTTATGATTGAGCTGCACTCGATATCTTCTCTGCACAATTGGAGTGGGCACCATATGATGCGGGCGTATATGATGTAAACGACTGTCTCAATAATTATGACAATATAATTCTTCCGTTCATAACAATCAGGCAAAAGTCAAAACAGAGGAACCACTTGGATCAAATGGATGAACAAATGAGATAATCATGCAATCAATACAATTATCATTAAGAGAAAGTAGAGTTGCATTGTATAATAAAGGTCTGTTTCGAATGCTGTACCATGCCCCTCTCATGGAAAGGCCATAATATTAGGAACACCCTAGTGCATAATGCAGTGCACTTCTACACCACGGCAAAGTGCATATGCCCAAAGGTTTTTTTATTTTCTTCTTAATCTATGCACTTATAGAATTATTACAAAATATTTATGATTTTAATTAAAAGTGGAACAGAGGAGCATGGCATAGTACAGAAATGATCTCTTTCTATTGGACCAAATTATTAAGAACACCTGCAAACCTCAATCGTGCGCTCTATCAAACGAGTAACTGTCATTTCTTTCACTGCGGAGATATTTGTGATGTTGTGGGGGAGTTCTAGCAATAATCCCTCCTTGTATTATTACTTGCTGTTTTATCACCACGTCGGATATTGTCAATAACGACGTTTTCTTTTTTTTCATGGTTATCAAAACTCACAGCTGTCTAAAAAGAAAATCAATTAATAAATAAAAACATTGTCACTCACCATGTTTTCGAGGGATAGAGTCTGCCTTCCTGGATGCTCCAGCCACCAAATGGACCAATCGGGGAATCCCCTGGTAGCGGAGAAGTCCTTTTTACGCACGCACGTCCCGAGCAAAGGCGCGTACGGAGCGCGCAGCTTCTTGTGTGCGTCCTGCTTGGCTTGCCATCGCGCATGGTGCTCCACATTGCATCTCACGGCGTGGAGATTGACGTGGCGGAACGGCTGCTCGCTCCTGCATGCGTAAACTTGACCAAAACAAGAAGGTGGAGGCAAAGGACATGCTGGGTAGATGTCATGCGATGGAGGGGGTCGTCAACAAGTTGCGTTCATTGTGTGTGCGTGTGTGTGCGTGCGTGCCTGTGAGAGAGAGAGAGAGAGAGAGAGAGAGAGAGAGAGAGAGAGAGAGAGAGAGAGAGAGAGAGAGAGAGAGAGAGAGAGAGAGAGAGAGAGAGAGAGAGAGAGAGAGAGAGAGAGAGAGAGAGAGAGAGAGAGAGAGAGAGAGAGAGAGAGAGAGAGAGAGAGAGAGAGAGAGAGAGAGAGAGAGAGAGAGAGAGAGAGAGAGAGAGAGAGTGAGTGAGTGAATCCCTGAATTTATTACCGTTTGGAAATTTTCCTTCCCATCCTTCTTATCCAATCAATCAATTGATTAATAAAAGCAATCCTGCTGATAAGTGGTTTGTATTTTCTAATATAGCCTTTGTACGTTTGTTTGTAGTCTTTCCCTTTCGATGTTTTTGTTGATATAGCCAAGAGTGGTTTGCAGGTCTTTCTTTCGACTCCCCAAATGTTTCTGCCATGAACTGCTGGTTTTTTTTTTCCTGGGGCTACTTTTGAATTGCCAAACGGTTGTACTTGCTGTGGCCAATGTTTACGAAATGGCTCCGTTTCTCAATGTGGAGCTTTGGGGGTCATTTCATGGAGTCTTGTTTTTAAAGTTGTGTATCTGATCCCGGATACTTAATTTGAATTTAATGGGAAATTCAAATTAGTGTATATTTCAAATAAGTAATGTGAGCATTTATTTCACCATAAAGTCACTTCGAAAAAAATAGGTTGTTTGTGCAAAGATATAAATATATATATATATACTTTACAGACTTTCAGTGCAGCCATGTGGAAGTAAGTACGTTAGCTGAAAAAGTAGGTGGTGGGGCTGTTTCGCAACATTTCACCTTTTGCTCAACTTATTTGCAGAAGTTTAAGTTACACCTCGGCTAGGATAAGCCGGTAGAAAGCGTCACGGCTGATAAATCCTCACTGTGACCTGCTTTAACCACATCACACCACTGTGAAATTTACTGTGTGAGCAATATTGAGTCGAGGCAAAGAAAAATCAGCTGCCACGAGAAAAAAAAAAGATTGCCGTGACCCCGGATTTTGTTGACTTTGGATGGATGGAGACAATTTGGACATAAAGAGTATAGCCTGTTTGACAAGATAAATGTTGAAAGCAGATGCATGGTGATTGAAATATAAGGAATAATGCCTGGGGGGGAAAAAAAACTCACTAGATGCTGTGTCCTTTTTAATGCTAGTAATTAGCTATCATGTTATGGGTCACTTGAAAAGCGCTACATACATTAAAAGTTATTATTATAGAAAACTTGTGACATCTTTAAAATCTTCACAGAACTTAATTCTTCCCTCATTTGTAAAAATAAAACATTTGTGAGAAAGTTATTTTTGTTTGCGCTAGCCATGACGCTTTGACTACCATGCTATTTATGTTAGCATCTGTTTGCAGCTAATATTACGTTATAATCAGTTCATCTTCAGTGGTTATCACACCTGACATTATGTGGTAGCATGGAAAAAGTCAAAACTAACATTTTCTGCAAGCAAAATGCCCCTTCTAAGACTTGGACTTCTTTGTACACAATACACATCAATTCACAGGGCAACCAACTTGTCCGTTCATTAAAAAGCGTAGATTGAGCCGACGGGTTGGCACCCTTCTCTGCCATTTTCAATCTTTAATTGAATCAATACGGTGCTCCTTGAAAGCTAATTAGAAAGCTCTTCAAGTATAGAAAATGTTAATGAAGAAACAGATCTCATCATTCAAGCGAGTTAAAGCAGACCGAGCGACTGAACGGTCATGCGGTGCCGGAACTGCTGAAAAGAATCAAACAACTTTTGAGCCGACGATTTTCCTCATCCGACCTCGCCTACAGTGAGCCGACGGAGCATTTAAGATTGAAAAAGCTTTTTCCTTTGGCTCATTCTCAAATCAACATTTATAAAGACGACAAACCAAGGTCCTCTTCTAACACACCATTTGGCTTTAAAAATGAAAAAGCATATCGAATGCAATGCGTAACGTGGCAGGGCAATAATAGAAAACTCAGCTTCCTCATAAAAACGTCCATTTGAATGAAAGATGTCCATTCGAGCGTATGCTGATGGAACAGCAGATGAATGAGGAGGAAATGTTGTCTCCATAACGCAGAGCTCCTACACTTGTCCTGAATGACTTATTTAAACAAGTCCCAAACTCAATAATACACTCACATTCATACACATGGTGACAGCTGCAAAAGAACCTTTCCGTCATCTGTCAGAATAATGCACACATCATTAGAGGCTATTGTGGTGATTCATGACCAATAAACTCCAAAAGTAAAGTCGGCCCCGCTTTTTCGTTTATTTCTCTGATTAGGACTACTTAGCGTGATAGACAGTGACGGTCGTTCGCCTTTTAACAACCGGACCGCATCGCTTAATCTTCGCATTGGGCTTGGGTTTGTTCGTTTTTAGTCGCTGTGAAGTGTCGCATTTGTGAAATTCCAAAGAATTCTCTCAAACTGAGTTGCTGTAACATGATGAACCACTGGAGTGACAAATTAAACTTCTCAAACCTGTTCGTCTGATGGATGAGTATGGGAGCTTCTCGATATGATTAAAAAAATATATATAGGAAGCTGTTTTTTTGGCCTGTCAGAAAAGTCCCAGGACTGATTTCATCTAAATCTTTTAAAATGCTTATTACAAAGCAGCTTTTTCTGAACTTGGACTCCAACCTGTCTTTGTATCTTACCACTAAATGCCTGCTCATGTGTACTCATTCACATGCACATCTTCCCTGGCATATTCTATTGACATAAAGTAACATATGGGCCATGTTCCTTACATGTGTGTTCTCGAGTGGAAATGATAGAATTATGATCCCGCCAGCCGATCCACTACCAGACAAGTGCTGTCAGTTTGGATCAGGCCAAGCTCAGTAACTTTGACGTGTGGGATGACACACAATTGCAGTAGTGAGATCTTGATCAGAGAAATTTCGAACAAAGTCTTGAAAGGAACCACGTCTTTTATATTTATATTTTTAACTTTAATTAAAAAAACTGCCCGCAGGAAGCTTTCCAGTTGCTACCCTGTTCTGTTTGAACTATTTGAAACTCAAAGTTACCTTGTGAATAAAACAATGATATGGAAAGTCAGCTTCTCAAACCTGCTTTTGTTCTCACCCTCGGCGAATGTGATGGGCACGTCCGATTTGTATGCTCGATCTTATCGGAAGGTCTGACAGCGGGATCAAGGAAATATTCGGTTAAAAATGAATAATTGAGCAGCCTGGTGACAAGCGGTTAACGCTGCTTTCACAGAGAAAGTCTCTAGTTACATTAGTGCTTGGAATGTTCTTAACATCTGACTTGGAGGGATTTCTCCATGGAATTAAAGTTTTACTAATGGCGACTTCAGGTTTTCAAAGTTTCAAGAGAAGGCCAATTGAGGCCTCTTGGGACATAAGCTACAATTATTATTATTTTTTTATTATCAGCGTGGTTATCTGGTTCTAGAAACCATATTCATGTTTCTGTACTAATTGGTGTAAATAATCCACAATAATGAACATGTGTTTTTCCAGTGTGGTTCATTTAACTGCAAAATCGAAATGGAAATTTATGTAAATGAAAGGCTTCCATTTGGAAAAGAAGATGCTGGATGTTCCGGCTCGCAGAAATATTCTTTTGGTGACATTTCAGGGCATGCTCAGCAGATATAACAGAAGACTAACAGCAGGTGCTGCAATGCATTCAAACGTGCTTCTAAAATAATTTTATAAATAAACGACAGCGCGGCTAAAAGACTCCACTTGGCTCAGGACAGCCACAATTGTCGTGTCAGGGATATGACAAAAAAAAAAAAGCGGGGGGAAAGAAAAAAATCTGTAAAAATAGGGATTTTCTCATCAGTATGCATGACATTACGGCTAGTAACAGTCGACTCGCCACAATGGCACCATTTAACCTCTTTCAATAGGTTTTTAATTATTGACAGCAATATTGCACCTCTCTTGAGTCCCTTCTTATATTTAATTAGAATTTCTATCACACATGACGTGTGTAAAGAATATTTTCGAGGGAGTGGGCTCCCATGCTGATATAACTGTTGCTAGCTTTTATGAATAAATGAAAACAGTAATAAATAAATAAACTTTCATTGTTCACTTTGGAATCCCGGTGAGCTTTTGTTCTGCTCTCACTATGGATTTTAACTCCGATATCGTGGGGCAACATAGTGAAAAGGTTGCTATAATTTGTATTTTTTAAGCGATGATTAGAGGTTAAAAGTTACTGATCCATTGTTGAAGACAAATTAGCATTTATGCTAATGGGAACATCAGTTGATTTGTAGCTACTTGCTAATCGATGGTATTCCTCACAAGTCCCAAGAAATACGAGACTGGATAAAGAGTAATTGGTTGTCGAGAGTCCATAAAACTCGGAAGGTTTAGCTTTTAATCATGATTAAACTGGGCTTGTGTGTCATTTTATGCATCATTGTCTTTAATTTTCACAACACGTTCATCACCCTTCCCTTCCTTGATGTTTACATGGCAACAGAGCCCTCGGGCACTCGCTTCTCCAAATGTGTTTGCCAACTTGGCAAGAATAAAGAATTTTCAACTCATGGTCCATTTATAGGAATGATAATTGTTCTGCAGGACGTTTGGCTAGTATGAGGTTTGAATAGCCGTCACACTCATATGGGTTCATCTCCATCTGGCTACGTCCGACTTCCCTCATCAGATTTTTTTTTTTTTTTTTACTGCAAATAGTTTTTGAAAAATCAGCAAAGGATGCTCTAATTGAGAGTGAAACACGTCTTATTTAAGCACAAGACTTTGATGATAATTCCAAGATATGGAACAATAATAGACAGAGACATGACGGCGAGGCCGCCAAGGGAAAGTCATAAAGTTGAGATAAGCTTCCTCCACAAACCAACATGAACATTTCTGACAGGGAAATAAATATTAACCCGAAGGAATTTTCCTTCTTTTTCCTCCACTTTCATCTCTCATTTCCTCTATTTTGATACTTTCTGCCCCCTCAGGAAATTCCATCACGGCTCCGGAGTCACATTGTCATTAAAAGCTCGCCAAAGTGTCAAAAAAAGCATGAAATGGAGGAAAAAAAGAAAAATGTCGGGTGTTGACTGTTCTATCCCAGCGGTCCCGCAACTAAAATGCCAACACTCCCCTCATTGTTAACAAGCTGCTCAGCTCATTATCCAATTTTCTCGAAATATGAACAGAAGCGTGCTTGGAAAAACAAAATTGAGAGGAACTGAGCCCTGCTGCACCACAGCGTCCTATAAAGCTTTATGACATTAATCATTAAACTGTAAATAGATAAATATGGATTTGCCGGAATTACGCTATGTAAATATTTAGATCAGCAGCCTGCATTTGGATCGCTGGAAGCGATCCAATTTCACTTCATTCATTAGACTGAAAATTATTTATTTACAAATCATTGATCTTTGTTCATCTATCGGTGTGATTGATGTCAAGTGGCGGGAAAAACGATTACACGCTCTTCCATTAGCTGGCAAAGGGTACCCGTCAAATAATTGACCTTTGTGTGTCTTCTTTGTGTGACATTTTCACAGTATTTAAGGTTACGCCAACTTTTCTCATTTAAAATATGTGCAATGGGCTCAATAAAGGTTACGTGGGAAAATAAAAGATGGCGTCCAGTACAATTCATTGTGATAGATCTCCCAGGTCTAATGTCATCGTACGAGTTAAACAAACAACTTGGAAATTGACCTAACATCCCAAGAGACATATTGTCCAATAAGAGTCCAGATTCCAATAAAAAATAGGCTAAGAAGGATAAGGCAGAGGATTTTCCTTATACCCTTGCCTCTCGGTCTATAATTGCATTTATTGAGTCTTCTTTTTTGTTTTTGTTTGCTGTTGTTCATCTCAAAAATGCATTTTTCACTGTGTATCAGTGACGATCAAGATGAACGTGTGTGTGTATTTGTGTGTGTATTTGTGTGTATCAAGGTGGACTGATTTTGAATGTGATGGTACTCCTGGAACTATTTATTTACCTCTTAAAAATATGATTTTCCACTTTTTCCATCCAGGACTGGCGTGACTCAGAGGAACAACTGCACTTTGAAAACATTTATAGAATATATATATATATATATAAATAATAAAAGCAAAGTTGCCATCTTGACAGCTTTTAAGCTCCACCAGGCTGAGTTGAGCTGCAGAGTCCGTTAATAATTTACTCCAGGTCTTTCGTTACGGTCTGCGAGCAGGTATGAAAGCGAGGCTTTTATTAATATTCCAGTGTGAATTGAATTTTTTTTTTTAAACACTCATCTGCGACAATTCACTCGCAGCCGTACGGTGTGTGACAGCGATATTAAAAGTCGGGCGACTTTATACTACCCGGCGGATCATGACATTTCTTCCCTTTATATTCGGAATCCCAAGCATATTCCAAAAAATATGACTCAGGGGGGCGTTACCCGCCTGTCTGTCATATAAAGTGGTCGATATAGTTTCCGCTTTTTTGGGGTCCCCGTTGGGAGCCGCAGAGAAATATCAATCGTAAGCGCAAAGATCCAAAGACTGACCCTGAACCGTGAAAGCGTCGGTTTCTGGTGAGAGTGCGGAGGATGAGACTGCGTGGTGCGATAAAAGGAATTCAGATCACCTTTCACAGCGCTGTTTTCTTTTTTTTTGTCTGCCAGCAAAATGTCCCATGGCTTTGCCGACTTTTTTTTTTTGGTATCTCATTTGTTGAGCTGGAAATGATGCTTTAGCCTCTTCACATCGCAACTCTTGCAATTCTCACTTGACCTGTCGACGATGCTGTGGAAGGTCGCTGTGGGATTCGACAGAAATGTCAACAGAAGCCTAATGGAACAGCTGAACTTTATTTTCTGGGATATATTAGCATTATTCGACACTAGTTGATGAGGAGGAAATCTGTAATAATGAGATCACCACGCGCAGATAAAATGTGAAATCATGCAGTGCGGTTCTAAAATGGTCATTTTTAATTCAACCTAATTACGAACACTTTAAAATATATTTCAGGCATAATTATCCAACTTGATATTTAATGCAGACTAAATGGAGACTTTCTTGATTAGGACATTTTGTCCTCACCCTACTTGAACCGCTCAATCTTAAATTGTTCGCCTTTTCTGGAAAAATATCAAACTGATGCCAAGACGGCAACAAAGGCTTTCGCATTATTGAGTATTCACTGAGCTGAGAGGAGGGAACTCAGCGGAAACTCAATAGCCAAAAACAAGGTTTTGCCTCATCCCAATCACCGTCCCTGAAAATATCTTTTTCAACAGGCTTCAAAAGGAGCATTCAGAATTCATTAATCAAGACTCTGACACAAATTCACACTGATGAAGCATTGATATAAAAAAACTTTTTTTTGATGGTACCAAACTCTATTTTAGGCGTGCTAAGGAAGTAACTCCAAAACTGCAACTGCCAACTATTGAGTACATTAGAAATACATTACAAGGTGTGTCAGAAATATTTTAGGACTGGTCACAGAAGAATTGAATTTACTGCATACAGTGCACCAGAAATATTTTCTCGAGTTGATTTGCCAGCAAGTGAGGTAGAATTAAGTTCAGAGCGACACCACACAATTTTATCGAATGAGTCAGACGCTTGAGATAATATGCATATGGAGCAACAGGCGTACATCTACCGCTTTCGTTTGATCTAAGTGTTAATATATGGACGAGTAGATGTTTTATGCACATTTCGTAGAAGAAGCGGCCATGACGTTGATGGGCCGTAATTGCGGTTTGAGCCGAGGACGTGATGAACTACAAATAGACGATGGTTGGATTTAATCAGGCTAATATCCAGATCATATGTTTTGATTAATTGCATGATGTTCATTGAAGAATTGCGTTTCATGATATGAGTTTTAGTCACACATTAATCACACTCAAGTAATTGAATGATTTTCTTTAGTTAATGAACCGATGGTCCGTATATATGTTGCATCGGGTTTTTCACCAAATGTTATCTGATCATTCGGAAAATTGACTTCACTGTATTTTTTCTTTTTAGTTAATCCTTCTCTCTTGCCTCTTATTCCCGTCTGGAAGTCGATTGTGTTTTCAATCTGCCTTTAATCTTCCAGCAACAACAAAAAGCGAGATGAGAGTTTTGCGCTCAGATTTCTTTTTTTCTTCTCCTCCGTTCTCTGTAAATCTTTGGAGACAATCTGTCAGCCCTCAGCCTAATCCCCGGCAACCTGTGTGTCAGTGCGCCTCTCCTCACTACGTCAGCCACCATTCAAGTGTGCCGGGGCACCCGCAGCAGTCCACATCTCGTTTCACGGCTCCCTGAATCTCTCTGCCTGAAGGGCTGGCGCTCGAGCGCTGATGAGAATTACTACATGAGGTTACAGCGTCGAGTTACTGAGGTTGACAGCTGAGGTGGCGCTGAGCAAGATCATTACACAACCCTGCTGAGAAAAGAATGACTTGGCAGCATGGATTTAATAATATAAAAAAAAAAAAACGAAATCCCTTAAGAGACTTCAAGAGACTCCTTTCAGCATTTAAAGTGATTCTGACATGGCTTTATAAATCTTGCTGAGAGATCCAAAATATGATTTAAAAGTAATAAGTAGTCAGGACATGACATAATTCCTACTATTTCCTGCTCTATGGTCATCATCTCTTTAGGGTTGCAGTTTTTCCATTCCAAACATTTTTCAGGTGAATCGGAAGTTAACAATAATGGCGCCAGTAAATTAAACTGAAACCATCAAGCATGTCAAATATAACACGGATTTTCTTCTTTGGAATCTTGGGCCAAATGGCAAAATAATGGAGGCTACAAAAGGGCGAGGAGTTCTGCTAGCGAGACAGTAATGAACATTCCTCATAATTCACTGGCTAATGAAGAGCCTTGCTGCAATGTCTCCGAGGTCACGTTACCAGGAGACCCGCCGAGCTTATGTAAGCGTGCGGAGACACTGCAGGAGAGTTAATTAAAACCGTGTGATCTATAGGCCGGGTTTGAGGCAAAACATTGATTATTGTACGAGTGGACACCACGAGCCTTGTGAGACGCTGAAGGCTTCCCTTCAGAATTTGGAATCCTCTCATGAATGCCTTCGGCACGCTTGTTTTTTTACTCGGCGCCGCAGTGTTGACATTTACTTTCGGCGTTTATCATCAAATGAGTCTTGGAATCATCTGCGATTATCTCCTGAGATGGAGCACAGCGGAGACGTGCTGCTGTTGGGCATCAAGTCAAGGCGTGATGTTTTTTTCACTTGCACAGTAATTTCTCATTACCAATCTGCTTGTGTGCATTTATGTGACTGCTTTTTATTTTTTTCTCTCTCTGCTGTTAAAAGACGGAATGTGATGCGTCAGGTTTTTATCATAAGCAATCAACATGTATGAGCGCATGGCTGAATAATCAAAATCGGCTCAGATTCCCTTCCGCTATGTCGCACATTAATTTGCCAGGAAACGTGTTTCATTCAGAAGTATGGACTCATTGTGGAGATATTTAAGTGTTTTTTTCATTATTTTAATTTTTGGGGCAAAAATGGAGACCTGGCATGTGTTTATATAGTCGGGGATATTTTTAAGCATTCCAATTTGGAGTAGTCGTAAACAATACTCTCCTCTGTGTTGTGTCAAATTTAGAAAATATTTGTTTTCCCTAAACAGGGTCTTCAAGGTTTTATGAGGGGAAAAAAAAATTAAAAAGACAAATTATATATGTATATATATTTTTTTTTACTTCCCAATGTTTGCTACGAAATCCAAATCAACGGATTGTTTTTGCTCAGAGTCCTTTCTTTATTCTTCTCAGCGAGTGTATCACCACAATCACAACCGGCTCATCAGGAGAAATTAGGGGCTTTGTGTGTCGCTAAAGGACACATCCACACAGCCTTGGGGAGCGCGGATCGAAACAACAACATTGCATTTTGCCGGCTGATTTTCTCAATTGTGAGGAGAACAAAAGAATACTGCAGTTCTTTTCTAATCGTAAACATTGAAATTGGCTAATTGTATTGATTGGAACAAGATGGGCATGATAATATATATACATACCAGTTAGATCTATGTACAAAAAATATAATTGAAAAATATATAATAGCTGATCCAGGTTGTAAAATAGATTAGCATTCCTCGAAGGAGCTGTAAATGACATTCCAAACTGATTGCCAAACAAAATGAAGGAGACATGTTTCATGTTTTCCCCAATCTTTTTTTCCATTTAAATTGCCTCTCGGAAAGTAATTAGCATGATTTCCTCAAATGGAGACCGGCGGCGTTGATTTACTCAAATGCGGAGCGCATCCGACGTTTGTTTACTTCACAGTCACTTATGACGACCGTACCACGATGCAAGCAAAACAAGAAAGAATGTTATCGATTATTGAAGCATGCAGACGAGGTCGTACAAAAAAATAATAAGTATGACCTATCCGCTTGTCGGTTAAGCAGACTCCCTTAACAGGAGGTGGCAAGAGCGTACAGATGGCTATGCAAATGATGTTTGTATTATTCATACAAGCAGGAAGGTTTTGTCTTCGTTTAGCGTCTCGTATCCGACTGTGGACTTGAATGCCCGAGGGTCTTTGACACACCAGCGACAGATATGTCACAATCTATTCGCTGCTGCTCATCGTCCCTGTCATATTTCCCTGTCCGCCCACCGATTTTGTGTGAGGCGAAAGCAAGTCGGCTGTGTTCACTCCCACAACGGCGCACGTCAATGAAAATATCATCCACTGAAAAACTTCAAGGCAAGTAAAGTATTATTGTCAGATTCTTGAGAATTGTTCTTTTTCATCTAAAAGGCAACTGCAGCTCTAATTGTCTGTTTTTTTTGTAATTTGTCGTTGTATTTAACTAGCGCGACCCTAGAAAAACAATTTTCTGTGTGATTTCACATCATACTAAGGCAAACCCATTGTATTGAATTCTCATGGTAAGAATATTATTAGATGGTTTCACCTGACTTGGTCCCATCAAGGTTTTCCATTATTGACAAATTAGTTCCGAAAAACTAACAAAAAAAAATCATCCATGAACTACAGAACATTCAGTTTCTTCTCATCATTTGAGAGTTTTGTTATTGTCGCTTTTGTAGGTCTTCCTCAGCGCTCGTTTGTATGCTGTAGTAAAATCCATGCACATGCAGAACGTGCATTAAACATCTAGAGTAGTTTTCCAGCAGAACTAATCTCCCGAACAAGTCACAGGTTGTAAACCCGAGGGCAACCAGAAGAGCTAAAACTAATAGGTATGCAGTTGACAGACAGGAGGAACAGCTCCAAAACATTGAGCTCAAAGCAACCGGAAAAAACAAACAATTTCAACGGCGAAACAAGAAAACACGAAAATCAAGCATTCACCGTTAAACTGAAGTGCTTTAAATTATATGTCATTAGCTGAGTAATTTATGGATTTGCCTTGAGTCAGATGAAGCAGGGAGCAGTTTGGAGAACGTCTTTCTTGACTGTTATAATAAAATAAATACTACTATTAATAACATTTTTATTATCATGATTTTTAAAATATTTCTTTATATATTATATAATCAATAAATAATTTCCCACTTTTGTTTGTGCTTTTGAAGATTCAACAGTTTGCTTATCTGTAAATACGATTTGATTTATGTTGGGCCGTGCAAGACTTTCTTCTGTGTGTCTGCATGCAAAATCTTCTTGCATTGAAATCCTAACAGGCAATTTGCAGATTAAGAAAATCGTATTGGAGCATTCGTCCATAATGGCCGCCGCTGCGGGTGACACCCCCAATATACAGACAAGTCAAGCAAATCGCAGGGCTGTGTCAGCTTGATAACGCTGCTCGGAGGCATACAACTGCCACCTAATTAAATTGGGATTTGATTACGTTCCTTCTTGAAGATTTTGTTTTTATTTTCCGCCCACTAGCATTCATTGATATTTGGAGACTAATATGACTGAATGTTCTCAAAACTGATTTTTTTTTATTTTTTTATATCAGGTAATAACTTTTTGGTCTGATGTTACAGAATTTGCTATGACAAAAATGGAATTGGGGATTAAAATACAGAAAAGGTTTCTGAATGGACCACATGTTGGTGTCAAGTCACTATGGCAACATTTTTCAAAAATGCAATTTAGTATTTACATCCGTGGCAGACCTGAGATAGACGACAAGCGCTCGCCCTGCCCAAACGATAAGAAGAGAAACAAAGGCTATAAGCTTCAGATTTATCAAATCCGTCCACATTGTAAGCATCAAAGGCTTTCCGAAGCCAAACTGCCTTTGCATGCGTGCGTCCAAACATGACAATGGGTCCGCCATGCTTGGATACACTTTTTTTTTTTTTTTTTTGGGTGGCCAGCCAACACATTTATGCGGGCTCTCCTGCATCAAATGCTATTAAGTCCCTCTGAGCGCAGCTATTCATCATTCGTACAATTTCCACGGGCTGTTTTCGTTTGACTTTTTAATCAAAGGTCGGATCCCGAGCTTCGAGGATAATTCAGCCGTGAAACAAGGCCCCGACGACCCAAGTTAACAATGCACATCCCAAACAGACTCATCAGGATCCGACAAATGATCTTGACGAGCACATCGTGAGGGGGTGAGACACAAAATAGAGGGAGGAACCATAATGGATGACCCCCCCCCCCCCCTTTCTTATATATCCCGTCCAGACGTTAATGCATATTAATGGCGATTTGTTTGGATGATATTTTTACTTCTAGTTCAGGCCAATTCCACGAATTAGTGCTTGTTTAATTATTAATTGATATCTTGCAGAAACGAACCCTGAAAACACAGATTGGCTGATAGCTAACCAAACCCAACCTTGTGAATTTCTCGAACTTTGAAATTGAGAACTCAGCGCACTATAAATTTGGAACTCTTTGGGCTTCCAAAGCTATCAAGCCGAGCTTCAGGTAATTATAATACAAATCCGAGATAGCTTAGGAGTCATCTGATCTTGAGACTGAAAAATGGACGCCGGGCCTCCAGTGACTGCTGACCATTATTTATTCTCTGGAGTCGAATTATCTCAAAGCCTCAAAGACACTTGAACTGAATACTGAATGACCGAACATCAGCGATAGCAAAATAAATCAAACTCAACTAATTCACTAAATGGATTGTTTTACTTGACATTCGGAATCAAGAATTGGAGCAGAATGATTTATGTCAATTTTGTATAGACGCAGTGGATAAAAAGAATTAGCATCAATGCTCTTCCAAATATCCTTCTCGTGTTTTGTTTGGTCTCTGAATGCTTCGTGCAATTTCTCATTTCCACGACGTTGTGTTTGTGTGCGCGCTCACTCGGTTACCGCATGCCTGACAGGAAATTAACGTCGGCGGACCAGGTAAGAACGAGATTACTGGCTTATTAAAAAAAAAGTGTCACATTCTACTGTTGGTGGTCATAAACGTGTCAGGCTTATTCGTCTGCCACGTGTGAAATAAAGAACATTTTCATCCATTGAGTATTTTTACCAATACGTACTAATCTTCCATTTTTTTTTAATTATTATTATTTTGGAATGATGCTTTTAAAAGGGTTCTGTAGACTTCTCATCTTCTGAGCTAGAAGTTGCACTTAGCTTGAACCGATGACTCCCCCCGACACCCCCCCCCCCCCACCCCAAAAATACTCTGTAGTCAACCTCATAATCTCTGGAAATGGCAAAGAGATGCGACCGGCTTTTAAACTACCCAGCCAGTACATCAGTCAGTGCCTGCTTGAAATCTTATAGACAAATAAATTGAAAAATAATTTAGATAGATTAAATTAATCAGTATTACAATAAACAATATTAGATTTACATGTGATTTCCAGATAAAGATGAAATGCCCATATGACCTGCTAATTAGCTTTGTGCAGTCCCCTAATGACTTTGTTGGCTATGACATTGAGAGAAAAAGCTGGAGGGCTCCATTGCTACTGTATGGAACATCCACTAATGGTACTTACACCAGTGGGAAATGTAGGAAGCTTTTTTTTTTTTTTTTTTTTTTTTTTTTAAACCTCCCACACAACTTGCTATCCATCTGACTCTTCAGCTATCGTCGACTCAAAAGCATCAGAGCGTGGAGCATGGTGACTTGGTGCGCTGTCACGCCTACGCTGTCTTTATCACGCGGCCTCGACCCTCCCGAAGGAACACGAGACAATTCCAAAGCAGAAAGCCATGACCCGGAGAGTGTTATTAAAAGCAATTAAGAACTTCTACTTCCGTGCACCAACAGTGGACATAAAAAAAAGTGTACACAAATGTAAAACAATAACATTATATTTTTCCACCATTATTGCGAACTATAACTCCCTTTTAGTGTGAGTTTGAATATATTTGAGTTTTGAACACAGCCACATCCCACGAATATGAGGGTGTGCACACTTATGCAATCATTGTATATATTCGATTGAAAGAGGAAAGAAATTATTTAGCGCATAATAGATATAAAACCCAAGCATCCAAATTCCATTTTCTGCAATTCGAAGACTCGCAAAGGGAAAAATGGATTGTTCACAAAAGCCAGGCGTTTCATTTTGTCCTGCACACATAAGATGACATCTTAAAGTCTCTCGTAGAAAGATTTAGAAAGTGGTGCATAGTTGAAGGAGCAAACAGATGCAAACCACTGAAAAAAAGGAAAAGAAAAACCTCAATACACAGAGCAGCTTAGGGTATAATAGACTGTAAATATCAAGTGCAATGTTTGCAAGTAATTTTGACCGAGCTGCAAAGATATTTTATTATACTCATATATCATGTACCACTAAGTCTTTTTAATAGCACTGTGTGTGCAGTCTTAGTTTGAGATGCATTATGATTTTTATGCTTTGTTGTCCTTTTTGCCCTCTGGCACGTTAAGTTTGATAGGATTACGCATGTGCTTATAAAACAAAAGTAGCTTTTTTTTTTTTCTTTTTAAGTACTATAAGCCAGTAAAAAGAGGACTGACTCAGTCACACTTGGCTGCCTCTCGTTGGTGAAGTCCAACATAAAAATAAAGGACTTCATCTGAAAATGAAGTCCATTCAAGAAATAGATTTTTTTTTTTTTAGAACGCTCACCACTTTCTTGCCTTCTTTAATAATGCCGAGAGCATGACGGGCTTTTAATGACATTGCTGGATATTTCGTGAGCCTGTCGAAAGTCACTTGCTAAGCTCAAACACTGTTTCTTTTTTCTCTAAAGTGCTCCGAGCTACCTGAGTAACAAAATTCCATCTATTGAAAGTTTTAGAAATGGATACACTGTCGAATTTTCTGGTTCATTGCAAATGTAATGGTTTGTCCTATCTTCTGGAACGTCTTCTGTAGACTAAAAAAAAATGTTTTTTTTGTTTTCACAAAATCTTCTTTCAAAGTCAATATGATGAATTGTACAGACAATTCTAGAAGGATTTTGTTTAAATTAATTCATTAGGTGTTTGCTGCTTAGTATTAAACATGAAATACACGGTGTTTTATTATTCATTTTATTTGATTTTATTCTACACAAAACTGTCCAAACTATTTCTGCGATACTCTTGTTTGTTGAATCCTCGATTTCAGGTGGATTAGGTTCAAAACAATCCAAACTAAGCGAATGACAGCGAGAGTGATCCTATCCTAGCGCGTTTGCTTCTTGTTAAACAAGTCACATACCAACTTGAGCGGAAACGAGGAGGGAAGACGGGGAGGAAGACGACGCGGAAGATGTTGAGAGACGAGACGGACAAGCCGGCGTGCTGTTAATGAGAATGTCAGAGGCAGGGAAGCAATTACCGAAGTTCTGCTTGGAAACCGCCATCAGCTACCATGATTAATGGTCCAAATTTGTTTTTCCTCCACCTCATTGCTCTTTCCTCCCGCTTAGCGCCACTCTCATCATGTCTTCGATTCAACTAAATACATCCTAGCAGCCGGCTTTCTCTAATTCCAAAAATGTTCACGGATTTTTGTTTTTAGTTCAATTCGTGAATGAACATTAAGTTTTCATATTTTGATAAATTGGTTGTATAGGAGGAAAAATATAATCTTATGGAGTGTGGAAGATCATTTTTAACAATGCCTCTGGTTGCCCAGGTGTTCCAGGAGATACGGACTTTATCTTATTCCGTAGAGTTATACTCACTGGAGGCTTCATTAGCTGTTGTATCATAGGGAAAAATGTTGGCTACCTTATTTGGAAGTGGAGAATATTACAAAGACTTGTGAGTAAAATGAAGCGCAGTTCGATACAAGGATCAAGTCTAATAACTGCCAACTGTCCATCAAAACTGAATCGCTGGCAATTTTGGACAGTTCTGGGAAAAAGTGACTTCAACTGACTCAACATTTTTTTCTGTTTCTGTCGAATCCTGAGTCGGTTGGAATTGCAAAGGCAGAACTGAAATAAACACTTAACACTTACCTTCATTGTTATTCTTTGATAATTAAGTTGTCAGGCAGATTAAAAACGTCTAACAATGAATGGACAGCTTCACGTAAGGCAAATTAAAGGCTTTGCAATACTTTGGTGACTTTTAGATAAGGGAGATGGTGGGGCAGTGGGATAAATCACCCAAAGTGAAAGAGAACCAAAGATGTTGCAATTACCTCCTACTGGCGTCATCCTCTTGTTTGCTTGTGCCGAGCACGAACAGTACATCTATTCAAGACCCGCATTCCGGGCTCTGCTGCCGATGATTAAAGTCTCTTCTGATGCGGGCGTCTTTCTCGCTTTACCACTCACCAATACATCCAAACACAATGGCAGCACCCTTTCTCTCTTACCTTGGTGCTTTCAGGGGCCTTTTCTAAAAGAGTGAGGGAGAAGGAAAATATATTTACGGTGGAGTTTTATTAACTGGGGATAAAGGAAAGTTCCCAATGACTCACCTAAAGCGAAATTGGGGGTATAAATCCCTACACGTGGAGGTTACCGAAGCCATTGGCTCCACGGACTGCTTTTCTGACCTGTGAAAGTGAAAAAAAAATTAAGAATTTTAGATTTAAAAAAAAAATAATAATAATCCTGACGACACTGCAACTCTTCCAGTGCACCAGCATTTTTCAATTGGTTCTGTGACCCGGATGATGCCCGTAAAGTCTGACTAATTGTGTTTTCAAATCAACATTTGCTTAAATAAATACATCAGTAATCAAGTATAAGAAAATAGGACATGAATATCAATGTTTATTTACATATATTTTATTGTAGTTCAATACAGTACAGTATTGTACCACACCTAAGCATAGCATGGCATTTAGAGAGATAATATAGACTGATTGCTTTTTTGTACAGTCGGTGCAGTATAATAACTAAATAACTAAAGGTAGAATGCAATTTATTGTATCGAACAGTTCTTTAGTGTACTTAGTGCGTGCCATGAATGTCTGTGTGCAGTTCTGATAAAGGAGCTTAACAATCGTCCCGCTCCATCGGATTTATTTGAACAAATCCGACACGTTTGCCAACGTGCTTTTCCCATTATATATATTATTTATAAACAAGCTGTGTTGCTGTGCTAGCAGCTGACGGCGTAGCTCATCATTTTCAAAGCTGCAGAAACTACAAGATCTTTTTTTTTCCTGACCTCAGGCTTCGTCAACCTGCGCGGAGCTATAGGGGGGCTCCGCGTACTGGAGCATCTCTCTCGCCTTTGTGTTTACTTTAATCTCCGAGACGCTGCACGCAGTCGACCAGTGTTGACCGTCTGCTGCTGTTTTGGCTAGCAACAGAGGCTCCTCAATTGAATAGCGTCTTCTCGGGCAATAAATAGAAAAGAGTCAAACAAACAAAAAAGTAAGTAAAAAACGTCACAGTGGGAATTGAAACGGGGCATCTACTGTATTTAAGTAAGAGCCTATTTGGAGGAAATCCCGCAAGCACCAATATCCACATCCCCTTGTGGTAATTGGACCCAACACTGTTCGGAGGCTGGTCCAAAATTAATGATGCATTTCCGAGACTTCTTAATTGGCTTTTGGAGATGCGTTCCGAATTACGGCGCCGGGTCACGGATAGCTCTGCTCTTCGGAAAGAGCCACTTTGGGTTTACTGCCCCGCTAAGTTTTAAAAGCTCGGAGTTTGATGCCCCCCGAGAAGGATTCTACAACAGTTTATGATGCAAATCAGCCAGGTGAGAAGTTACCCAGTCTGATAGAAAAATCTACCTCAGGGGGAAATACAGAATGTCCTCTCTCTCTTTCTCTCAAACTGCCTTGCTTTTTATCTCCATGTTTCTTTTCTCCTGGCTTCCTCTCCTCTGAGGAATGAGGGAGGAGGACAGAGGGCAAGGGGAGGGTTCTGGAAAGATGAGGGAATTTGGGTCCTAAATAAAATGTTGAATTATGTAAAATTGATTAGCATTGCCCCCGAAATGTACCTTGAGGCACATTGCTGCATTAGAACAAGTTGCCTTGAGAAAAAGTCAGCATGACATCCATTTTTATTTGAAATTTGATAAAGAATAAAAAATGGTTTCTTTGGCTGAGTGTGAAGGTCCACACTAGAATAAAAACAGAGGGAATGGGAATGTCAGTGGGTTCACAGAAGAGCAGCACATATGCAAAAAAAACTCTCCAGTGGCCAAAGGAACATGACTGTTGAGCCGCACAGTGGATTTCTAAGACACGAGCCTTGTGCTTATTGGAGAATTGATTAATGGTGCTAGCGGGTCCCACGTGACTTCAATTCACTGGCACGCACACGCACACACACAACAGCCATATAGAAACATCTTTATTTGCCTGCACGGCAATCCATGACTGTCAAGAAGAGGCTCGCTCATGGCCGTAGACGACTCTGAATTCTGCGTCACGGGAGAGCAAATCAATAGTGAATGGCGAGTGAAGGGATTTCATTACGATTTAGCAAGATCAGTTCACAACTCTGGTTGCACTCAGTCACTCTTTCTTATCTCGTCTTTTGGATGTCATGTAGATATAAATCAGGGCAAGAAAATAAGCATTCAATGTAGAAGAAAGTTAGTGCACATAAAGTCCCTTCTTCACCGTGTCTAATTTACTCTTTGCTTTTAGTGCATTGACACTTACAAAACACAAGGGGTCCTCGGTTTACGATCGCGTTACATTTTAAATTAGTATGCGTGAGTCTAACATTAATCGATGTCATGGTTTTCCATTTCAAATTGGCTATGAAAACTCCCATGTAATTTTATTTTTGGGTTTAATGTATCAAAAGTACTAGTAGTATCAGGTACTTGGTATCGGTCATCAACTAAATACTGGTATCGGTCTGAAAAAGTGGTATTGAAGGTAAAAAAAAAAAATTCTCTACACTGTCCAAGATATCTTGACCTCCATTAACAGAGAAGCAGTATTTTTTATTTATTTTCCTAAGTGCATCCAAACAACCAGATGTGATTTCTCATCCATTTCTACTTTCACTTATGAAATACCCGCTCATGGCAAGTCTTCAGAAAAAGTAGACGTGCACTTTCTACATGCCACTGTATTTGAAAGGCTTCATATTATTCCTCCACAGGAAAAAAAAAAGTTATTTCCAACCCGCCTACTTAAAAATGAGAACAGATGGCTCATGGAGATCGTTATACTTTGTTTATACGCGGGGACTGGCATACCTCGCACATACATTGTGGCCTCCCGGGCGTTATCTCGTAGCTCGTACATGGGAAGATATTCCCGAGTGTGCATATTGAATAGAGAAGGGAATGGCTACATGTTATGAACACATCCCAAATGGCTGCAGAATGCTGACGCAATGCCAATCTACTGAAAAAAGAAAATCAACAATCGGGTAACCCATTGTTAGTCGATTGTATGCAATTGATCAGCGATTAATTGAATCTTGAAACAGCAGAGGCATAATGGAGTGCACTACACGGCTGTAACCTAAAGCGCTGTTGATTCGGTCACTGGGCTCAATGTCGAAAGAGATACCACAAGATGTCAGATATGGGTAGCTGAGAAACATCCCTGCAGACCTCCTGGCACAGTTCTTCCTGGCAACATTGTTCTCTGTTGACTGGAGATAAAACGAACGATCAATTTTACGATTAACCGAATGCTCTCGACTCTTTGTTGCAGATTAATGTCATCGTGAAGCTTAGCATCATCTTCCCAAAGTCAGGTTGTTCTTATTAAAATGTGGAGATTAAATTAACAGCGCCCCTACTGGTTGCAGTCAAGTAGTGCGTGGTACATGATCAAAACTGATTTGCATAATAGACCTGCATGAACTTTTTTTTTTTTGCTCTTGCTCTCGAAATCGGCTTTATTAATAATCCATGGAAGATTCCATGGCGAGTTAATAAAACAAAAGTGGCCTGATATTACCAGATGACCAATGCAGAACGTTGGGCTATTGCCCAAAGTCTGCTGGGAGAGGTTCCAGGATATTACAGAGGTTAAATTACTTTTATGCAGTAGCCTGCTTAGAACATTTATCATACAGGGACAATTTGAACATGGATCAAAATAAAATAATCGCGATGATCTTAAGTGGTGTGCTAGCATGCTAGCATAGTTTGTTTGACCTTCCATCTCCTCTGCAAGCAAGTTTGGTAATCATTCAGCGATGAAAGCTAAAAATAAACGGGATTGCTTAATCCGCTGCTCCTATCTGTCTCATTACAGCTCATTTCACACAAGCGATGCTGCGTTTGAGAAACTACAAAATCAATCTATAATACAGTTTGCGCCACTCCGATTGATTCATTAGTTCTGGGTGACCTCCATCAGACGAGGTAAATTGTGCGGACGTGCGCTTCGAGAAGTGGACGGTTGCATCCGACTCCTTTAACGGCCTCCGTGCTGAGACCAGAGCAAGGAGATGAAATAAAGTAGTCCAACAAAAGGCTTGTTTATGCTCATGGCGAGTGAAAATGCATCAGGAAAGCCTACGAGAGCGCTCCTGTTAAATTGATAACTCCACGTGAGCTGCATTAGCGTCTTGCTCTGGTTTTGAGGCCAACGCATTTTAATGGCAAGAGCTTGATTTAAGCGAGGCCAAGGAAAGGGAAAAAAGGTTTGTGTTCCGAGCTCAAACACGGGTTGCTATGTTTTTGATTATAATACGTGCTTCTATGAATGTGCAAGCAGTGATCAATACGCAGCAATTGTTTATTGTTCCTCGGAGAGCATTATTGAAACTAGCCCACCGTCATCCATTTTGATAACCCCACACTGCTCTTTAGCGTGTTGCGCAAAGTCACGCTGCCCAATCAATGGAGCTGCGGGGTAACTTGTAGGCGCACAATAAAAAAATGAAATCGATGGCGAGGGAAGAAAGGGGGAACTCGGACCTCTTTGGCCTTTCATTGGACAAAGGCAAACGTTGCGTTTCGTTTATTCTCCTGATAAATTCTTTGGCCTTTACGCGTGCCGTTGCCTTTTTTTTTCGTTCAGTTTAAAATCTAAATCTTAAATATAAAAGATTAAAACTCCATTCTTGTAGGGATTTTTTTTTCATGAAATATGTATCTTCATTCGCAACAGTACGTAACATTCACGGGTTGACTCATTTGTCACGTTGCCTTTCACCGTTGTTACGTTGTTTATCCTCATACCAGATTGGTTTTCTTGACGCCGTCCCTTGAGCGACGTGGCGTTTGTTTTCCCAATGGTGCGCTCTCAAGGACGAGCATCTCGTGCAAGGCCGTGCTCAAAAACGTGACATTTCACAGCAAATACGAAGGGGGTGCATTACATTATAGTAGTCTTGAGTAGTTGCTCTCTCTCCAAGGAGCTCCAACCAATTTTCTGCCTCTCTTGCCGGATGTTGCATGTTGTTGTCTTCAAAATGAAGAATGACCTCTGCGTGAATGAAGGACCTGTCACTTTACATCATTTCAATTACACTTAGAGGTCAATGACAATGAACAAATAAACGCAAGGTGTGTAGAGCACAGCAGCTCATGATGAAGATGGATCATGGTTCAAATGCTTGACATGCCTGATTCTGCACCTATTGCTTTTTTTTTTTTTTTTGGTTATGTAGGGTCATTGCTATTCTAGTCACTGATATTGAAAAAACGCCTTTGACGTAAATCACTTTTCATTCCAGGAAGAAACACATACATGCTAGTGTCAAGATTAGGCCTTTTGGTGTTTAAAGGACCATAACAAAGGAAAAGTGGGTTATAAAGTTTACACCAGCTAGTATGAGTATAAAACAAAAATAATACAAACTTCATTCAACATAGACCTTTCTACTGTGACGTCACGTCTCCATCCATGTTTGATGGGTCACACTGGACTAGAGTAAGATGACAAAGGCTAAACTAGCAAGTCTCAGTTTAGCCAAAAAGAAACAATTTAATGAACGACGATTTAAAGTATCAAAGTAGTGAGGTAAAGTAGTAATACTGTGTAAACAATAAGCAACATACCTTAGCTGTCACGAGGCTAAGCTCCAGTTAGCATGCTTCTTGTATTCGGACGCTGTTATTCGAAGACTCCAGGCTTATGACAGCTTCAAAGTGTTGGCACTATTCTGTACAATTGTTAACAGTTGTGATAGCTTACTTCTTTGAGGAAAGTGGCTTCATTTAGTCTGGTTTTGAAAGTTTCTCCAAAAAGTGGAGCTTTCCAGAGGTCAACTTGGACCCGCGCAAGCAAAAACACACCTGAAAGCAACAGCTGATTACAGTCGGAAGCAGAGCATTGAGAGCAAAAGTATTTTGATAAAATTATGAAGAGAACGTAGTGATATTTAACCATATTGACAGAAACTGCCATTTATATGTAAATAGCCAAGGTAAAAGTCAGTTTCTAAAATTACAAAAAAAAGTTAACCTCTATTTAAAAGCATTTGCACTTCGTTCCACTAGCGTGTAGAACAGAAGTGCAATTAGTGCAACACTGCCCTCTAGCGAAGGATGAGAATACACCAACATATTGGAGAAATAATAAATGTGCCAGTGCTGACAAAACGTTTATTGCAGGACAAGTTCTTTTAGTGTACTGCTTTCACACAAGTGACCAATTTAAACGTCACCTCAATATGAATGAACACTAACTGCAATCTTGAAGTGAATTATCTTTCAGGTGATTCATGAACAAAGGTTTTTGTTATAAACATTTTAATTTGTTTATTGGCCAGACAATCTTCTCAGACAAGAACACCATATTGTTTGAGAACGTCTGTGTACTTTGCTATTTTACTCTCGACGTTCTTCGTGGCCACTCTGGTCATCTTGTTGGAGGCCTTTATCTTGACGTAGCGCATCTTTGACTTCTGTTTCCTTTTCTCCTCCAGCGTGGCTGTGATGGCCTGGTACTTCCAGCCAACCTCATGAGCCAAACGTCCCAGGAGCGCAAACTGTGCAGCAAGATATGGGCACATTTAGACATTGGAACTAATGGCAGATAATCACTACAGGGTGACTCACCTTACGAGTGGGCTTCAGGCGCACAATCTTAAGAGCAGCTGGGACCACCATGCGCTTCCTCTGGATGAAGGAGAGGAAACTAAAAATCAGACACTGAAGAATTCCGGGAGGGCCAAACACTGAGGCTGGCATGTCTCAGATTTTGTGTGATCATATCAAACCTCAGTCAAACAAGGCATGGTAAGGTAAGGTAAACATCATTGACAGCATAATGCAAGGCCACCGTGTTGTGCAGAGCCATCACCTTGTCATAGGGTGGCGGGATGCCGTCAAACACCTTCAGCCTCTCCAGAGCAGCCTGGCCTCTCTTGGTTTTGTGGGGCAGCATGCCTCGTTGGCACACAATTAATACAACAAGATTTAGAACAGAGCAGAGGAGTTGACGAATGGCCCTAGCACATTTTCTTCCAACTCAGAAATCAGATCCGATAGGTTCATCAATAGATGATCAGATTGTTAAAAAAAAGTTCATCAATGCTGTTTAGAAGGGAAAGTGGATTTTGTGGTTGCTTTCGTCTCACCTCTCACCGTCCTCCAGAAGATCCTGCTGGGAGCTCTGAAGTGGTACGGTCCACGAGATGGATTGGTGTTCATCCTCTTGCGCAGGAAAGCCAGGTACTTCACTGCAACAATCCAACAATAGATTGTAAGAGCACATTCAAAACATTCCAGCATTCAATCTAAGTGGAATGTATGCGTCTCAGATGGTAGTGCATGTAAAGTTATCTCATAGTCATTTAAAACTCAAAATAATGTTTTAAATAACATCATTGACACATTAAGACTGCTGTTTTCACTCATTGTTGAGGTTTTTATTGGAACATTAATTAAATTTGACTTAACATCTAATTAAAAAAAAAAAAAAAGAACAGCTTTAAAAGGGGGTGCAATATTGTGCCACTTACATTTGTTACGGTAGAAATTGCCAGAGATGTTGATGCCTTCACACCTGACCACCACAACTTTGTGTCCTTTGAAATGGGAAAAATAAAGACCGGTTGAATACCCCGAATGAGAACTATTAAAAACTTGTAATTGACATTTTGTCTCAGATGGTAGTGCATGTAAGTTTTCTCATGGTCGTTAAACTCAAACGAAGGTTGAAGTAATCATCAATGACAAAGGTTAAAGCTAATTGGCATAAATTTTATGCGTGGCACGTTTAATGGAATGCATACATACCCAGCAAGGTCTGCTTGGCAACGATGGCAGCCAGCCGACCAAGTAGATGGCCTCTGCCATCTAGTAGCAGAACCTGCAAAATTAAGAATGTTTACAGACTATATAATGGTAATTACATGAGGTAATTAATCATGGGGAAGCCTAGTTATTGATACCGTGAGAGTATGTAAAAACTTTTTTCCCTCTCAGGTATGACAATTTTCTGAATTACCAACAATTTTGAAACGCATTTTTAATAGTGTACCTTCTAAAATGAGCACATGGCAGCATTACCGGCTACGCGTCCGATCAAACATTAAACAAAAAACCTTCCTAGCAGACGCTTCTGTCAACATATTGTAGCAGATAACGTTGAAGTTGCCTCTACGAATTCAGTTTGAATTTTTACAGGGACAAATTCACTAGGGATTTCAGCATTATGACAGGCTAGCTAGGAGCTAGCTAACAGCGTTGGCTAGCAAGCTGCCATGATGGAAGTTGAGTCCATTCGGAGACAGGGGCCGACAGAAGCGCGTTTAATACACTTTATTTTGAAAATGATAGCCCTGTTATCATCTTGTGTTATTGCTAAGTGTTCGATTGCATGCTAACGAAACCATTGGGCGCAAACTACCGCGGAAACCTGATTAAAATAAGATTATCGTGCTTTGGCTGAGGCTCACCTTATGGAAACGGTCCGCCATGACGAGCGAAAAGAAAGTTACACGGGGGCGCCCGTGGTAAAAGACACGGGCGACAGGAAGTGACGTAGTATAAAGGTTTCTCGTTCGATCATGTTGAATGGGCTCTAGCGCCACTTGTGGATGGGTGCCTCAAGACAACTGTACAGGTTACAACAAATGGGCCAATCTTATGTGCTCAAAGGTTAATAATGCAAAATACTTTAAATTTATATGTTTATAGGTATAATTATGAGAGAGAAAAAAAAGCCCCCAATCCTGTGAACATAATCCTCTCACCTAAAATCAGACAGGACAGGTTCAGCTCCTCCATGAGCATGATTAAATAAATAATATAGTATATAGTATTAAGTAATATAATACTTAATCAACACATATAACTCTTTCTTTGCATGAGGAACACATTTAACACACAAGGTCATTTTTATTTGATGTATGAAACATACAACAGTTCATGCAAATCATGTCACACTGTTCCACGGAAATAACAGTTTTGTGAACTGTTGCAAATGCTTTAAATAATCCATCATACAATCATGCCTTGCCGGTAATGCAACTCTACCCTGAGATGGTGAGTGGAAGAAGAACACAAAGGCGGAATATATTTTTATATGCAATACAGCCTTCAGTAAAGATGTCTTGCAGAAGCCGGTTTTGATTAGTCGTCATGCTTCAACTTCCTGATCTTCCCCTTATGACGGTCAATCTCCCGCTGCATACGCTCAATCTCCTTTTTGTGGTGGTCGATTTCCTCCTGGTGGTGTTGCTTCAGTGCAGCCAGCTGTTCCTGTTCCTTGCGCCTTTTGTGCAGATAAATCGCAAAATCAATTTTCCGCACTGCAATAGGCCAAAATGGGTTAAAAAAGAATATGGGTGCAGTTCCAATGGACCGGAAAGCTCAATGGTGCAGGAGAGAAAAGACACCTACTTAAAGTACATCTCCTCCTCTGCAGCCTGTTTCTTTCCCATGGCTCCACCGGCCTCTCGAATGGAGCCACCGCCTCCACCACCTTTGCCCGCACCTTTACCCAGTTCACCCAGCTGCAATAGAGAAAGTCAAAGCAATGGAAAAAATGTTGAATAGCGAGAATAAGTAACAAAGCCAATTTTTCCTCCAGTCATTATTATTCCTAAGGTAAATTTTTATAGCAGTACACAATAACAAGACTATAACAAATCTATTTTTGCTCATCTATTGATGTCTAGTGACAAGTACAACAATTCAAGGCTCTTCCACTAGCTGACAGAAAGTAAAACCTATTTCTCCAACTGTTGAAGTCACCTTTAAAGTAAACAGGCCCAGATTTCACACTAAGTACATTTGAATGTATATACAAATGAAATCACAATTATTTCAGTTATGAAAAATTAGTTAGCAGGCATACTTGAGTTTTTGATAAAATAGGAGCCGTGGCTCAAAAATGTTGTCTCAAAGAAGTAAACTGCAGTAATGTGGTTATTTATGAAATTAGTCCATGGCTATTATGGCAGCTAATGTTGACGCATTTGAAAATACTCCATACAAAATGGCATTTAGCGCTAGAAATTGGTGCTTTAGTTGAGGAGCTAGGTACGAAGGACATAGTTGTACCTGGTCGGATGACATTCTTTGCTGTAAAGTGAATAAACCGCGGATGTTCGGCCTCAAGAACCTCGCCATGATGGCTAATGTGAATGGCTAATGACAACGACAACAGTGACGCTCCCTCCAGTTTGCCCTTGTCTGAAAATACATACAGCCAGTGGACAGCGCCATTAGTACCCAGACAGAGGTGGTAAATGCCATGGTAAAAGACGGAATGATGGAAGATGCACCAAATGTTAATAACGCTTTTTCAAATGGGAACGAAATTGAGTAGAATTGATACTACTTTGGTACAAAATATTTAATACACGTGTTGTGAAACTTTAACGCAACATAAAATCGCCCCTATTTTGACAAATGGAACGTCTCAAAATAATACGCGTCAAACTGCACGCTCACGTGAACTTTGACCTGAAGTTAAGGTCAAATTACCGTTTTTTTTGTTAGTTTTTAACCAAAGTAAAACTACAGGGATTGAAGTAAAAAATACATTATACCTGCTGGAATTATATTTGTAATATTTATTTTTATAGTACTTTTATGTATTTGTGACGTCACTTGGGTTGGGCAAACGTTTGTGCTTAAGGGCTTCGTTACGTTTTTTTTTTTTTTTTTTTATAAATGCATAATTTCATAAACTCATTAGCGAGTGAGAACAAATACGTATTATATAGAATTTGTTGCATAAATTCCTATTTTTTATACTTAAAATGAGTTAATGACAATATTTTTCATTTGCATTCATGCTATTTATTTCATGACGTAACTGCTTGATGCATAAGACTAATGAACAAAGCGACCATACTTTGTCTACCCCTGTCCATCAGGATTACTTGATAATTTAAATACTTGTTATACATACTCATTTTAATGCACTGATTTTTTTACATAAACATATAATCATTGGAATATTATACTGTATTCAAATAGTGAAATAAAAAGCATACAAGGCTTCGAATAAATTTATTCAGCAAAGAAAGTAATGTTCTTGAATCCTGTCTTAACAAGGAACCTCACAGACCCTCCCCCCAGTAATATCCCTTTATAGACATCGGCAAGCAACTCTGGGTTCATTCAAGATCCCCAAAATCAAGAGAACAAAGTTAAACTTAATATCAAAATCCACTTATCAACAGTAACAGGTACATTGGACCCCAGTCAGCAAACAGGTGCATGAGAAGATCTATTCCCTTCCCCAAAGAAAATTAAAACTCACAAGTCAAATTCAGATGCAAAGAAAAACATCAGCACTGCTGTCTCTCTAACAGGGTCAAGTATCAGAACAAAGAATTTGGAGGCACATTACGAGATCATACACAATGACCTACTTTTTAAACTGGGAACGTAAGATTCATGATTGGGTAAAGAAATAATGGCAATGGAAGCAACAACTTGAATTTTGTGGCCTGTGTCTGTGAAGCTATGTCGCACATCCTTTGTCACATTTGACTTTTATGTTAACTTGCTATCAAACTACACATAGCCCACTTAGGGATGACACCCGACATGGGTCTGTTTCCATTTTAAGACCGTACACACAGTGCACAAATCATTTCTACTTAGCCAATCTGCAAAAGATGATTTGTGCAGTGACAAACACTGCCCTTCCGTTATTCATGTTGATTTATGATAATATTGTACAATTTAAAATAAAAGAGTCAATCATTAAATGAATTTACTAAAACAAGATAAAATAAGATTTGGAGGAGGCGTCACACGGCCAGGATGGGTCTCCGGAGGCCCTTGGGAGGAGGCGGTGCTCGCCGCCGCCCCCCATTACGACCCCGTCAGTCTTGCTTGATGTTGCCTAGCGCTCTGAGGCGCTCCAGGAGGGGCGGGTGCGAGTAGTGCCACATGGAGTAGAGCCAGTCGGCAACAGGGAAGCCCAGGTTGTCTTTGTTCAGCTTGATGAGGGACGAGTAGAGCTCAGGGGCTTTGCCCATGTTGCACGCAAACGCGTCGGCCTGGAACTCGAACCTGCGGCTCAGGACCGTCAGGCAGAAGGACAGAACCTGTGAGGATGAAACAGAAACATGTAAATTACCTTGGGGCAAACTCAATTGATGGAGTTTGCATAGTGAGTCTTTTGTCTGAATTTGTAGGCAAGAACTGCAAGATTAAAAAGATTTCCTCATGGTCACCTCATTATATGGCGAAAAGATGAACTGGAAGATGATCATCAAGCCAATCAGAGTGGGCTGGCTGTCATTGAAGCCAAACGCAACAAACAACTCCTTGCGTCCAATAAGAGCGGCAAATAGAGCGAAACCCAGGAAGGAATTCGTCTGGCGCAAGAAGAGAGATGTTAATGCCACATTTTACATACAACTGACAAAAAAAAAAAAAAGAAGTGAAAGACCCACCTGACTGATGACAATGTTTTTGACGGTATGACCGAGCTTCCAGTGACCCAGCTCGTGACCCAAAACGGCAAGGATCTCTTTATTGTTGCAGCCTTGTTTTTTGTGCTGTAAAAAAAAAAAAATGTCCGAGAGTTAGCACATAAGCTACAAACATTGCTCGATGGCACAAAACCTTATTTGATCAATTTTGAACATCTAACCTTTGGCTTGACTTTCGCTTCGCCGTCAGTTTCTATTGGCTCGGGCTTTGCCTTGTCTCCCTTGTTGAGCGGAGAATAGTCCTCCAGCAACGTGTCGAAGAGCACAATCCGTTTGTTCTTGAAAAAGCCGTAGAAATATGCGTTGCTGTGCGAAGACCGTTGGGAACCTGGAAAACAAGGGCAACTTTTTTGCAAACTGCACATAAACACATTACACCTCCATTGTCATTAACACACCTTCAACCACGTAAAGCTTTGTGAGAGGGAAACTAATACTGTTGGCCATGGCCTCAATCTCCGTCTTCAGCTCCCCTTCTGGCAAAGGAATGAATTTGTCAAACAGAGGTGCGATGTAATCAGCGTAGATGGTGACGAGAGCCTGAGAACAGCGAGACAGCAAATGATCCCGGAGAACAGAGGTGCTCAATTATACATTGTAATAACTACTGCTGCTAAACAACACGGAATCTAATGGTAAGTCATTTGTACCAAAAGCTTACCAAAGAAACACCCAGGGTGAAGAGCCAGGCGTAAATGAAGAAGTAGTCTCCCCCAATCTTAATGATGTAGAGGAGCAACAAGGTTACAGGGAGCAGGATACACTGCGTCACGGCGAACTTCTTCACAGCATCTTTGATGAAGAACACCAAACTCTATTGAGAAAGAGCAAACCGAGTCAAATACTGTAGCCACATGACTTGGAAGCATGCTCCAAGAGACATTAACTCAGCGAGCATTACTTACCTGCTGGTTGAATCCGTGCTTCTCCTCAATGACAAACGTGTTGTACAAACTCCAGGGAAGGCCAGTCAAAGTAGTGAACAGGGTGGAAAGAGAGAGAAACACAAGGGACTGCGTGATCTCATACTCGGGGCCGAGTCCAAAACGTTTCGTCTGTTTGCCGGCAATGCTCCACAGAAGAGGAATGCCACCCAGGACCAGGATCAGCTTTGACAGTAACAAAGACAAATTACTTTGAAAAAAAAAAACATCCCCATAAATGCAATTGAGCATCTCTCGTTAGTAACTTACCGTTCCTTCCGTCTCGGAATACAGACCAGACCAGAAACTGAAGTTGCTTTTGTCCAGTTGATATAGTCGGGACTTCTCAAAGGTTTCTGAATCGATGACCTTTTCGAGCTCTTGAGGCACACGTGTCGTTGACCTGTATGTCCTTCGCTACAAAGATGACAGGGGGCTCAAATGGTAAGTATATTACACAAGCATCGATACTTCCGTTTTTCTACTTTGATTTACAAGCAACTTACCTGTCTATTTGCAAGGTATGCCTCCCATATGTACACCGTCCACGAAAAGCCCAAAACAGCATAAAATATCTGCTTCTCCACGGGGAGTTCATTTATGAAGTCGAACATATTTACTGATTTCTTTTAGAGGCGGCGGGGGAGACTAAGAAATAACGAAAGCGCTCCTAGCTAAACAGGCTAACAGCAACGTTATTGGTCCGTCAGCCTGGCTTGGCACACACAAACTTGAGTGGGATACGAGCTTAGTTAATGGAAAGCTTTTACTAACGTCAAATGGACCCAAAAGCGACTACTACGCGAACCGTACCTTGTTTTTAAGCCTCCATCGTTAACAATGACACTTCATTCATGAGCGCGTAGTTTGTCCAGCAGTGTAAAAGGTCCGGACGGAAACTGCTCCCGTCACAAACATTCCGCATCCGGTTTGCTCAGACAAGAACCCAACAAACTAAAACTCTAGCCCACGTTTTTAAACTAAATTCTAAGTATTGCTGCGTGAAAATAAATGTATTCATTCATTATTTTATAGCCCGTAGCTAAACTGTGGAGTGCAGTTAATTATTTTCTATTGTAAAGAAACTACAATAAACACAAATTACACGGATAGTTAATTTATCTATCACATTCTCGTCTGCCGGTCAATTTGTTTATTCAGCAAGAAGCATTGTGGGCACGGTATGAGGAAAAAAAAACCCACTAGATATTCATCTTTACATTTATTAGAAATTTACACAGGTGTTTCATCTTCCAACACTGCAAAATGTCACACATTTCATATGAAGTTAGAAGTGCTAATCAGTCACTCTTTTAGACTTTTGTAGAATGTACATTACTAACTCAAGTAAAAGCCTCTTGCCAATATTTCCAACAGTCTGTAAAAATGTCCATAGATCTTGAAGCACTTATGTATGTGCATTAAAAAATGAGATTTGGTGGACGAGACATAGCTTGAATTTTATGCTGATGATCTGGCAAGTCTTCCGTTTGGCAAAATAAGCAACAAAAACATAGCATCACCAATTTAAGAAAATTATAACAATTGCATTTAACAAAAATTCATTTTCATTTAAAAAAAAATGGTGCGATGCTAAACTTTGCTTCCCAGAAGCAGTTTACTGTTGTTGGAGTCTGTTGGGAAGAGGTGAGGCAGGCTGGCCATACAAACGGGCTTCCCCAGGACCACCACAGGTCTGAGGTACTGAAGCTGCTTGATGGCCAGGTCCCCGCACCCAGCAAGGGCTTTGTCCAAGATGGACTTCAAGTTTCGGACAGATGGGAAGTCCCCAGTCATACCGCGGCATTTGTGAAGCGCGGCATGACTGCGCCTGCTTCGGGTGTACGTGATTCCCAGTTGCTTGTTTTCTTTGACCGAGCAACTGCGCCGGAAGGACTCTCGCCTTTTACAGATTAGAGTCTTTTTGTCTTTTGGTGCGGTTTCTTGGATGAACTTGAGGAAGGATGCCTCAAAGCCAACTGGCTTGTATGTGGCAATGTCAAAAGAGTGTGGAGGGGAGCCAAGAGGCTGAGGGTCAATCACGTTTGATGGCTGCACGGAGAGCTCATTCTTTCGCTTGAGAGGCTGCCGTACTGGAGGCGGAGCTGACTTTTCGGATATTTTGCCATCTTTGGCTGTGTCTTGAAGTCCCTCCTCTGTAGTCAACAGCACACAACACGGTGGCGACAGATTGATAGTAAAAGGACGAAGGAGTGGTTTGATCTGTTCCAAGTTGAGTAATTCTTCCACCTTTTTGTGACCGTTCGGCACAACAGAATCCTCGGCGTGAGTGGCGGTACTCGGTTCTCCGTACAGCACGTCGTCGGCGCCGACAAGGACCCCGTTTCTCTCTGCGGGCGGCAACACTTCCTCCACTGGGAATCTCAGAGGATCGGAAAGAGGTCCGTTTCTCTCTGCGGGCGGAAGCACTTCCTCCTCTGGGAATCTCAGAGGATCGGAAAGAGGTCCGTTTATCTCTGCGGGCGGCAGCACTTCCTCCGCTGGGAATCGCAGAGGATCGGAAAGTGGTCCGTTTTTCTCTGCGGGCGGCAGCACTTCCTCCGCTGGGAATCTCAGAGGATCGGAAAGAGGTCTGTTTATCTCTGCGGGCGGCAGCACTTCCTCCGCTGGGAATCGCAGAGGATCGGAAAGTGGTCCGTTTTTCTCTGCGGGCGGCAGCACTTCCTCCACTGGCAATCTCGGGGGATCGGAAAGAGTCTCCATTTGGGTTTCTGCTGTGACCGAGTGCAGTTTTACCTGAGCATCCTGTCCCTGTGAGGTCTCCGGCTGATACTCCATTTTACAAACTCCGTTTGGGTTCTCTTTTCTCACTACGGTTGGCCGAGCCGATTTCTTCTGAATCGATTCCTCCAGCTGCTCCGCGTTGTAAAAGAGCGTGTCGGTATTATTCCGAATATACGCATTCGGCATGTGGTGAACCTTTTTGTAGTGGCGGCTCAAGCCGCGCGAGTACTTGAGGACCGAGTCGCAGTCTTGAATCATGCAGGGGTAGGTGACGGGTAAAAAACGGTCTTGACACATTTGTAAAGCTTCTTCGTGTGATCGGACAACATAACTCCGTTCCGCTTCCACCGCAGACTTCTCCCCGTCTTCGGTCACGTGGTCTTCCTCGTCCGACTGGGCGGGTTGTTTCGGTTCCGGCGACGCGGGGTTGGTGGGTGTTACTATCAGCTTCTTTTGGCATCCGGTAACGGACTTCTTTCGAGTGCTCTGGAGCCGTACTACCAGCGAGTCGTAGTACTCGCAGTGTCGAAACAACGTGTGTTTTTTCAGCGCCTCGTTGTGGGTGAATACTTTGGTGCAACCCTCAAACTTGCACCGGATGAGTCCCGGCATCTGTGAATGCACAATGCGGGTGTGCCGCGCCAGGCTGCTCTTGAGATGGTAGGAAGCGTTGCAGTTGACAAACTGACATTTAAACTGGGGCTTGGGTTCGTCGGAGCTCGGGTAAGGCCTTTTCCGCACATTTTCCTTTTTGACTTCGGGATCCTGCTGCACTTCTTTTTCCAGCAGGAGCTGAGAGCGTTTGTAATGGTGTGTGAACTGAAGATGGCGCACAAGGCCTACCTGGGTGGAAAAGGCGGCGGCGCAGTTTTTGGCCACGCAATGGAATGGTTTGTTGAATTTATCTAGAATGTAGCAGAGATTACTTTTCGTCACCAAGCGTTTCGTTCTGACCTGGGGAGTCACCTCGGCCTCAACGTCTCCCTTGTGCTCACTTTCATCCTCTTGAGCTTCATTTCCAGCCGGAGCTGAAGAACAACTTGTTCGGTTTGGTCTATTCTCGCTTTTTCTCACTTCCTGTTCCCAACTGGGTGCTTCCATTTTCACTGTCGGGTTCAAGTTCTGTAATGTGGGGCTGGTAGGTCGCGTCGATCGGAAACTAAATCTTTCCACCAAACTGGCAGAGACGCCATGCATCTGAATATAATGGTTCCTCAAGCCTTTAATCTCTCTGTGAGTTTGCGAGCACAGATGACACTCGAAGGGTTTATACGACCGGTCCGTGACACACATCTGTTTGGCTTCTTCGTGCGAGCGGTTGTGTAGTTTCACGTAGTGGCGCATCAGACTGTAGGTTCGTGCGGTCCTAAAGTGACACTTGGCTATCTGGCAAGTGTAGGGTTTGGCGTTGGCGAGTATTTGGACGACTTTTTCTTCGGTTGGATTTCTTTGAGGCGGAACCGGCGGGGCGGCGTTAAAATGAGCCATCTGTTCGGCCTCTTTGGTCGGGTAGCCGTGCACGTTGTTGTAGTGGCGGCTCAAGTTATCAACCTGTGCCGTCCTAAAGGCACACTTTACTACGGCGCAAACGTAGGGTTTAGTCGTCGCAAGCGATTGGACGGCTCTTGCTGTGAGATTCCTTTTAGGCAGCGGGGACGATGGTTTCGAAAGCAAAACCTCGGGTCGGTTTTCCGTGACGTCGTGATGATTTTGGACGCACTGAGGCGGCTGACTTTGTGGGGACTTGAGGGAATTCAGATCCAGCCGACTTAGCCTCATGAGGATTTCTTTAAGGACGTCGTTTTTGGTACAAGTTGGAGAAGCGGTAGAGGTCTCCCATTCAGGGCCATCTTCTTCAGGTGAGCACGGATCCAAGAGTTGGTATTCGCCTTCATCATTGTCCGACTCCATTTCGGTCTTGATCTTTTTGGACTTTGGACCCTGCTCCTTGTCATGTTTGTGCTCTTTGAACTCCAGTTTAAGGTGTTCAGGGTGGGCGTGTTTAAGGTGTCTCTGGACATCTCTCGCTCGGGAGAAAGTCATACCGCACTTCTCGAAGCCGCAGGTGAACTTGCATCCGTCGAAACACACAGCCACCAAAGTCAGCAATGCTTTGGGTTTAACGTTGCCGGATGGTTGACAGCAGGAGGCGGAACGACTTTCCGAGGAACTGTTCTGGTTATCTCCGACAACACCTACTTCCGCATCATTTGGACTGCTAACATGGGCCGCCCTTTCCAAATCAGCCTTGAAAAGGGTCTCTTTCGCTATCCTCTGATCCTCAAAGTCCTCTTCGGAGAACGTAAGGTTGTGCGTCGATAGATGCGCTATGAATTCCCTTTTGGAAAAGTAAAATTTTTTACATATGGCGCCAGGGCAGGTGAATGCAGCATCCCTGAAATGCTGCGCCTCGTGGTGATAAAGTTGCCCCAGGTCGGAGTAATTCACGTCGCAGCCTTCAAGCTCACACTGGTACCTTATCTGATAGCCGTGGATCTGTTTATGCAACACGAGCTCATTGGAAGAACCGAAGCGAGCACCGCAGCCCATCGCCACGCACATGTACGGTTGCTCGCAGTAGTGAACTTTCCGATGTTTGTGGTGATGGTAAGCGGAGACAAAGTGGCGGCGGCAGAAAGCGCACTTCTCCCGTTGCTCTCGCATCTGATGAAAATGCTTCACGTTCTCATCGCCTTTGTGTTCCGACTTGAAATGCACGTACAAGTACTTGGAGTGTTTGAAAACCCGAGAACACCCGGTTCCGGGACAGAAATACTCCTCTCGGTTCTGCAGACTGAAGTGCTGGTACATGTAATCGAACGTCACGTGCTCGTTGTCCGTGCACTTCTTCGGGACCGTTTTGGCCTGTTGCACAATGTGCTGCAGGACTCCGGGATCACGGGTGGATTTGTAATATAGAATTAAAGATGGGTCAATGGTGATCTCGCCGGGTTCCATCTCATCGTCTTGAATCTTGACGTTGTTGCTTAGCGTCTCCCGTTGGAGGTGATGTCTCATGTGGGGTAGCAGCTCCTTCCTGCTCCGAAAATTCTGCAGGCAGATGGGGCAGGGGTGCACGTTGTTCACAATGTGTCTTTTGGCATGGTGGAGGATTTGAATGCCAGTGAAGGACAGTGTACAAATCCGACAACACAGCTTGGCTCTTCTCGCTCCTGCTTCGCCGCCAATAATGCGAGGAGGCGTTCCGTCAGGCTGCGTGTGAAGATGAAGACTTCCGTTTAAGCAGGGTTTGGGCTCACTTTCTTCTGTCGGCGTGTTGACCCGAAGCACGGGTACTTTCTCACTTTTTTCCTCGTCGGCTTCCCATTCTGACTCGGGTTTCAACCCCAAAAGGGAGATACAGTGATACTTGAGGGCTTTCCAGTCCCAGAATTCCGGGTCAATGGACCAGTGGGCCTTCAGCACCAGTAGCAGTTCACAGCGTAGCGAGTTGGGAATGATACTGCTCTCCTGCTCATATTTTTGGTCTGGGCACTGGTAGAGCTCCTGGAGGCTAGTTAATACCCGTTGACTGGGGCCAAGCAGAAACTCTGTAAGGTGGCAGGCCCGCCGCACTTCCAGATCATTGAGGAGGAGGCCAGACAGAACTTTACAGATGCCGATTCTGCTTTCCGAGTCATCGTGTTTTGGAAGTTGTAGAGCTTTAACGCACAACTCCACCGAGGCAGCGGTGCCCGCTGCCTCTGCCTGGAGAAAAGAAAAAGAACATTTGAACCAAATTCACAATTGCCATGGCTTAACTCTTTCAAAATGAAACATCTTTTTAAACATGTCTGTGGATTCTAAGGGGTGGAATCATGTAAAAATAAAATCCCACCTCTGTCTGAATTAAACGGGCCAAGTACAGCAAATGTTGCACTGTTATGGCGATGGCGCCCAGCTGAAGGCACCTTTCAAGAAGAGATACAAGTGAGGGGTCCAGCTTCCTCTGAAGTTTACTCCACAGTTGAATCAGCTCCCTGTGGATAGAACAATGAGTTCATTAAAGTTTAACGAGCTGTGACAGGCGTAGCGATATTACAAGACCCCCCCCCCCCGAGGGTTACGGTTAGAGATTCACCAGGAGTGGTCAAGGCTGGGCTGCTGAAGCTGCTGCGTCAGGAAGGTTGTGCACAGGATAAAGCCAGCATTCTCCTCCCCCTCCATCTCCAAGTTGGTAGTAATCTCAAGAACATCCTTGCAGTCTTGCCTGGATATCTGTCAGAGAGAGGGGGGTCACAAGAAGGCATTAGTGACAAGAACTCGAGCAGCTGGGGAAGGCAGCAGTGGGTAAGAATTGACCTCCATGATAGCTTCCGCGTTGGGAAGTAGCTGGCAAAGCAGGGCGACGTAGGTGTGACGAAAAGTAGCTTGGTTGGGGATGGCGCTGCAGTCTGTGCACGCTTTTGCCAGCACCACAGCCTTGGCCACCTCGCCCATCTTCTCCAGATGCTTCACCCGCATTTCCATGAAGCCCTCACCCTCCAAGCAAATGTATGCGTCCACTACACAAGGAAGAGTAAATTGATCACAATCTGATGCTAAGATTGAAGTCACTGTAGTTCGACAAATGAGTTTTCTCTGAACCTTCTTGTTTGATGATAGGCTCTCCAGAGAGGAGGGCGGCGAGAATGGGATTGCTCCATGCACCTCCCTCGCCTGTAATCTGTAATAAAGCTTGAAGGTCTGTACTCCCGTACTGTAACAAGGTGTCATGTGCAGTCTAAAAAAAATAAGAAAGATTCAAAAGATTAAAAGACTTGGAATTTTAACACTATATAAAAAAATATATATATACTTCTTACCTGAACAGATTGGTGGAATTGAACCCATGCTTCATAGGGGATCTCATTTTCGGGAACTGACAGAAATAGTTCAAAACAGCTTCTGCGTGACAAACAAGGATGGTGTAAATTCAGTCAAATTGTCATTATTGAAGTAGCATTAAAGGGAACTTTTCCACTCACAGAGCGAGTCTCTTCAAAACAAGAGTCACTTTGTCCGACTCTGCGGTGAGGTGTGATCGGGCGGCGGCGAAACAGTTTATCGACAGGCAGTAGACTTCGAGAAGCGGAAGACCGTGGTCTATGGAGTTTCTGCTGCCGGCATAATGCATAAGTGCCTGGGAGAGAAAAAAAAAACATACACAGATGCTGGCATGACACTGGTTTTCCCCTTAGAACAATCAGACAGATGAGATTTCCAAAGCTTTTCCACTTGAGGGGAAAGGGGCGACGCTCGATTGATCCCACTTGACATAGTCTGGTTTGAGGGGTGACTGATTAGGCCCGAGGGGACTTGCACAGTGAGGAGAAAAAAGAAATATACACACAATCACCTTGTGTGTATTTACCAATCCCTCTCCACCGTTTGCCACATCTGAAAATCTACAATGGTGCAAAACTAAAGTTAAAAATTCAAAAGTGTGCCGCCTTCATCCCGCAGGCTGATGAGCTTGCTATAACGGCACGATTTCCCAAGACGCCTCAGCGCCAGACAGACTAGACTCCCTTGTAGGTTGGCTCTCCACAGGGGAGCCTTGATTAATTCCCCATCGTCTATTTATGGCAAACCCACAAAGGGGAACCTCCAAAAAGAATCTCAGCCCAGGAGGTTTGTATGAGCATACTAATTGCTACTTCCGAGTAAATCTGCATGCTTGAGTTGGAAAGAGGCTAGTTTGTGCAAACTATGCCTCTGTCCTGCAGTTTATTGTTCATGCTCCCAGCTCAGGTAGCAGCATGACCTCATGACCTCCTTTTTAGTTTAAATTGGTACTTTGTTTTGCTACAGTACAGTTAGTGGTTTTTTATTTTATTTCACAATGTATGAAAGCATCCTTTATAATTAATTTCTCCTTGTATTTAGTTTATTATAAATGAACCCTTTAAAATTTAAAGGGTTAGTTTAAATGACCCCTTTTACTTGAGATTATTTGGAAAACCTTCGGACTTCCTCTTGAACTATGTTACCATTGCCATTAAAAAAAGAGAAATGCACATTTTCGCCATGTATAGTTTCAGAATTAAAAGTCGGACAATAATAGATTCAAGCACACGCTGGTAAATTTGTAATTCACTTTAGTAAACAAGTCAAAAATGAACTGGGTGAGCCTTTGAATTATCTGTTCAAAACGACATTTTTCTAGTAATCTTATTTTAGGATGCAAAAGGTCAAATGTGTCTCAACGTGCAACGGCATCACAATGAGGCGTGTGTCTGGAAGCACTAAACTGATTTAAACTCATTTAGCACTCATTTAACATTGCATGACGTTAGCATCCTTTGACTTAACTGCTAAACGTCAACTGGAATACGTTAGTTCACGAAAACTATTTGTAATTTCCAAAATATAAAACAGAGCATCCTGGAACCTCCTCGCCCCTCTCTAAGGAAAACAACCCAAACTGAGCTAGCGTTGTGCTAATGATAGCAATCATGTTTTCACGCACTCGTTACCTGACAAAAGTTGTCACAGTAGTCCGCGGACGACGCCACAGATAATTCCTGTTGCCTGAGGCCGTCTTCGAAAGCCCTCAGTGTGGCCAAAAGGGTTTCCATCGCAACCAGCGTGTCTTCGGCCGTGTCCAGGCCCCGTTCGTTCCATTCTTGCTCAAGATCGACAATCCTCTCCGCCATCTTCCCTCTGCTCCACGGCGCGTATGCACTCGGCAGTCTGTCACCGCCTACTTTTCTTCTTCTCTGTGTTAATGCGGTTTCCAAACGGTCGTGGTGGATTACCGCCACCTATTGATCTATAATGATTACTGCATCAATTCGCCTTGGATACGTCACTGGCCTTTCTTTCCAACCCGGAAGTGAATGGGTGCAGTTCTTCCCATTTGCACGTGTGAGAGGTAAGTAAACATGAATATGTTGACGCCGAGGAAAAAAAACTGAAACCGATATATTATAAAGAATCAGGCTTATATTTGACCAATGTTGGGTCATAGAAAAAGACGGCACAACTGGACCAATGGTTTTGGAACTTGATAGATGATGCGGATTACGTTTTCAAATCGCTGCACATAACGATTAGTCCCCATGATCCTAAAAAAAACAAAAACAACGATATTTCCTAGTCATGGCCAGATTTAAAGGATAGATAAAACACATTAAAGGTTTTGTGGGGTACATTGATGCAATTTGTTTATGGCTAAGATGTAGATAATGATATGGCACAAAGTAAACAAACAATATTTCTCCCATTATTGGCTTGGTTATATGCATCTCTCTCTCTCCTAGTAGTGAATAATTCAAAGATTTAAATTAATATGCATATAATAAACAATTTTGACAATGAGGTGTCACGTAAACAAACTAGTGAAGTCAGATTCAAGTCAAGTCGTGACTCGATTACTTCACCTCAGTAATTACCTTTCAATTATTTTGCATTTGCCTTGTTTGTCCTCACAGCCCACCATGGGGAAGTCCAAACAAACGAAAAACCACAATACTGGAAGAAAGAAGCACTCTAATAAGCTGATGAAAACGAAGCGCAGGACCAAAGACTTGGATGAGGTCCATTCAGACATGAAGCCTGAAACGGCCACCAAACTACTTAATCAGGAAGTGGACTATGATGTGACAGGATGTGCACAGCACTACTGTTTACACTGCGCGTAAGTGGATAATTATTGTTAACTACTCAAGGCAAAGCATAACACAGTGGCTTTTTGTCTTGCAGGAGATATTTTACAGACATGAAATCTTTGAAAGATCACTTCAAGACCAAAGTCCACAAGAAACGGTAAGGCTTCGCCAGTTTTGTGTTTGTTAAAATACGCAGTATGTGGACTCTAAGCCGGGTTTTCCTTCTGCCCAGTTTGAGAGAGCTTAGAGAGGAGCCGTACACGCAGGCAGAGGCAGACAGAGCAGCCGGGATGGGCTCCTACATCCCCCCAAAAGTTATAGAGGTGAAGACGCAACCTGTGGAAGAAGACATGTGCTGAAAATCTCCCGATACTTGGATATATGGATTTACAAAAACTCCAAAGTCAAAAATGCATGACTCACTAAACTGTGTTTTTGCAGCCAGCTCTTTCATAATATTATCATCATTATGAAAGTCCTACAAAGTGTATCTTATGTAAATATGGAGTGTGTGGAGTGGCAATAAAGTCTCGAGTTGTAAAGTTGCCTCATATAATCTGTTCTTTGTTAAATTATTTGCATATTTAAACATGCATTTTAGGCATTTTCCAGTCCAGTAAAAAGGTGAATAAAAAGGATTTGTGTGCATAATTTTTTGTTGTTACAAGTCAAATCTGTTATACATACGTAATAACATTTAAGAGTTAATTCAATTTCGTTTTTAAGCACTGTGTTTGCTACCTATGTGGACAGCTGAGTAAAGAAGCAGAAGCTGTAGATTCTGCTCTAATGTCGCTTCTGGCAGACTAACATGTAATTTAAATTGTTTAACAGAGTCTCCTGGGAGGAAAAAACAGAAACCCAGAGATGAAATAGGCGACAAGACCCTACCCCTTTTTAAAATCTCCGAAAAATACGGAAATATTTCAACACTGCGATTTCCATTTCCACAATTGTAGTTTCAAAATAAAAGCTTTTGAGAAGCATACAATAAGATATACCTTTACTTTGAAGACACAAGCGTGCAACCTCTGGGATGTAGTGGGTTTCATTTGAAGTTTTTACACATTCTAGGCAAGATGTGCGGCTAATTTGCTAGCGGTTGTCTGGGAACTTCATCCCCCAGAAAGGACGTTCCTCTTCTGCGCGAAGAGAGCAGCACAGCCTCTAGAAGAAAGTCTGCGGTTGGACATTTCTTGCATGCTTTCCGACAGACATGCCTTTGTGTTAGGAGGTGATGGCGGCGGACGTGCATAAGAATACCCGCGAGGAGAAGCGTTATGACGGTCAGGAGGGACCACCGACTCGGGGCTCTGGCTTCTGGATCTCCGCACGGACGTCCACCCTGCTACTGGTTCTTACCGTTCCTCTTCTGGCTTGGGGCGTCAAGTACTATCAAGAAGCCCATCTTCTAAAAAGACACGTGAGTTAAAGTCATAATCCAAAATATTAGGTTTAGACATTTACTGTAGCGATTAAAAACATGTGTATAGACTGTATAGTAAATATTAACAATGCATTTGCACAGCCTGGTTCATTTTTTTCTGATCACATCATGTGATGTTTGTTATAGTTGAATGCACACCGAACTATCAACAGACGTGCATTAAACTAAATTGCAGAAAAAAACCAGGAAGATTTAAGTTGTTAAACTTGAGATTGATGGGTGGGCAAGCACTCCAAAGATACAATTAATGTAAATTTTCCATATGTCCTTTAACAAAAAAGTTCTTTGTGACCTAATACTTGCCCCTCAACCCATTTTGGCGCTTGTCCCCGAATAGTTTGGCATACCACGTCTGCCCATTGTTTTTTTAAAAGCTGGGGTGTGTCTTTTAGTGATCCCATCTGGCAAAAGTCAGTGTTTGGTCTGAAATTTGCTCCCCCCTCTTTGCCACCCCATTGTGCATCTTGGCAGTCAACATGTGTCTGAGACACGGCCTGACTGGATAGAGCTAATGCAAAGAATCTGTGGCCTCCAGGCAGATCTTTTCCATTCTTTCCACTTTCTGCCAAATGTATTGTTGTAGAAGTAACCCAGTTTTGAAATCAATCAAGTATGTCTAATGAATGTGAATCTCTCTGCTTCCCATTAGGAGGAGAGCGTGCGGACTTTGGGTGCCGAGGGGCTTTTTCTCTTCTCCTCTTTAGACGTCAACCATGACCTCTATCTCAGTCCTGAGGAGTTTAAACCCGTTGTGGAGAAACTCACAGGTAGCGTAAACATAATATTTATTTTACTTCAATCAATGACTTACCCTTTTTTTTTTTCTCACCACAGGGGTTACACCTCCAGGGGACATTGAAGATGAGGTCATTGAAGACCCAGACGGGGAGACTTTAATACTGGAGGCCAAAATGGAGCCTCTGCTCATGGACTCCATGACAAAAAGCAAAGATGGATTCCTTGGGGTAAGAGCAAAACCAGGAAAATGATCACAATTTGACATCTCTCATGACAAAATGCAATGTCAGCAATATATAATATTAAGTTATTTGTTGTATAGTTTTTTTTTTTAAGTGTTGTTTGATATTTCAGGTCTCTCATAGCTGCCTGAGTGGTCTGCGCTCATGGAAGAGTCCAGCTGTGCCTTCGTCTTCCTTCTTCGCCAGCCAGTTCAAGGTCTTCCTCCCCCCAAAGAACAAGCAGGAGGTAGGAGACACCTGGTGGGTGATCCCCGGTGAGCTCAACATCTTCACTGGCTACCTGCCCAACAACCGCTACCACCCTTCCACACCGAAGGGGAAAGAGGTATCGTTCAAAAATGGATTCTGTTCACTAAAAGTCCAAATGAAGGTGACATGTTGTGCTCTTGCTCCCACCCCAGGTTTTCATTCACTCCCTGCTGACCATGTTTCACCCCCGACCCTTCGTAAAATCTCGTTTTGCACCTCAAGGCACCGTCGCGTGCATCCGTGCCCGCAACGACTTTTATTACGACATCGTATTTCGGTGAGGAGAACCACACCATGATGTCATGTTTTGAAAAGTCAAACTCAAGTTCTATTTTAATTAATTATAGTGCAATTTTGAAATAGCCATTCATAATAATTTGTAATTATGAAAGCGTGTGGGAGTGTTTTTTTTACAAAAAACATCACTTCTCCAAATCCCAAACAGGATTCACGCAGAATTCCAGCTAAACGAAGTCCCCAATTTTCCTTTCTGGTTCACGCCGGGTCAATTCACAGGCAACGTGGTCATCTCCAAAGACGCCTCGCACGTGCGCCACTTTCACCTCTACGTCCCCAGTGACAAGTAAAAGCCCCGCTTATGATGACATAACTCACCACGGCAAAGTTGTTATTTGTCTTTCCCGTCTGTCGCAGGTCTCTAAATGTGGACATGGAGTGGCTTTATGGTGCAAGTGAGAGCAGCAACATGGAGGTGGACATCGGGTTCCTACCAAAGGTAGAGTTTCTCAGTGTCTATTTTCTAGTACAGCTATCTTTATGTCTCACCGTGTTCCACAGCTGGAGTTGCAGTCCACCGGGCCATCCATTCCCTCCATCATCACGGACAAGGAGGGCAACGTCATCGACAGCCGAGCTAGCGGCGGCGAGCCGATCCAGTTCGTCTTTGAGGATATCGACTGGAGCGCTGAAATTGACCGGAAAGAAGCCGCCCGTCGCCTCGAGGTCACCCTATATCCCTTCAAGAAGGTAAAAGGTGAAGGTATTGGGGTGTTGCGCAACATGTTGCTTCATTGCTAGCATTGGACTGTACAGGTTTCCTACCTGCCTTTTTCGGAGGTCTTCCAGCGAGCCGAGGTAGAAAAAAAGTTGGTGCATTCTATTCTGCTTTGGGGAGCGCTGGACGACCAGTCCTGCTGAGGTGAGATGATCACGTTTAAGTTTGACAAACGCATTAGACGTCCACAGAAACAATTTCAGGTCTTTTGTAGGTTCTGGGCGGACTCTCCGGGAAACTGTCCTGGAAAGTTCGCCCGTTCTGGCTTTGCTTAACCAAAGCTTTGTGAGCAGCTGGTCTCTAGTCAAAGAGTTGGAGAACATGCAGGTGAGAATTGCTTCAAGCGCTCCAGAGGAGAAACTATTTGTATATACAAAGGCAATTAAGAAGCTGTCATTTGTCTCCCACTTAAATATTTCCGTTCCTCTGCTTCAGGCTGATGAGCGGAGCCCAGCGCTGAGCGAAAAGGCCCGCTTGCACCTCGACAAGTACACCTTCCCCGTGGAGATGATGGTCGCCCTGCCGAATGGAAGCGTTGTAAATAAAATCCAGACTTGAACGCAATCACCGAATTAGCCACGCGAGACTTAAGTGCTCTCATTTCTAGGTCCATCACATCAATGCTAACTTTTTCCTGGACCAGACGTCCATGAAGCCTGAGGGGGAGCAGGAGGGAACCACTTTCAGCTTCTCCGGGGAGTTTGAAGACCCCTCCACTTCCACTTACATCAGTTTCCTGAGGGAGGGGCTGGAGAGGGCTAAGGAGTACCTGGAACAGTAGTAGTGTGTGTGTGTCTGAAAAAGTGTGATAAGAAAACATCTCCAGAATTTAAGTCAGAAAACACTGAGAGCTGCTATATTTTTTTTTAGATTACAAACGTCAACATTAAGATAACCCGTTAAGATTATTGTGCAGTTTTTGTGTTACATTTCTAGATGAATCTAAGTTTGACCATTTTGGGAGTAGTGTGGTTGAAGTGTAGCCTCCAGGCACCTTTCAGCAGTTTGTGACGGTGCTGCCTGAAAGCTCTTCAGGGGCTGGGCAGAACCTGATGATAGTTGCTGATGAAGCGTTCCGGAGGAGACACCATCATTCCCTCTCCCGCCATGAGTTTGTGTCGGTCAGTCACGGTCGGAATATTTGGTAGCTTTTTTTGAGAGTCAGTGCAATGCAAAGTATCAAAATACACTAACAAGAACAGGTTGAGCATATTTGATGACGTTTATGACGATGTGTTTTCTTGAAGTTACATTTTTTTGTCTGTTTATCAGGTGCTTTTTTTTAGTTTGCCAAAGGGGAGATACACAAAACCAAAGAACATTGTTATTATTTATAGCAGTTGACTCGCAGCTTTTTGCAAATCAATACGACAAGCTGCCTAACCCCCCAAAAAACTATTTGGTTCAAGGCAAAGCGACACAGTTGATGTCCTCTCGACAGACCAAATTATTGATCTTATTTCCTGTTAACCATAAAAAAAAAAAAAAAAAAAAAGATTAAAATGTGCTACGGATTTCAATTTGTCTCATTTTGTTTGACCCTGAACAGAAAAGTGAGTTGGAATTTAACAGGAAAAAAATGTGATTCTGTAACTTTAAGGCTTTTTGTATAAAACAAAATAAAGTTTTTTTTTTTTTTTAAACAAACATAAAATGTCATCTGTTAACTCTCCATGCACCTTAACTTAGTCCAATTCTACACCATTGTAAATGCAAAAAATATTTACCTTCCACTCACTTAATCATAATTAATTTAGTAAAAATCAGCCTTCAAAATTAGCCTTGAATAAACAAAACTGCGACTAATGCTCTGCATTAATAATATCTTTATTTTATTCAGCCTACTGATGACATCCCGTCAAGAAGGGAGCATTAGCATACGCATGTTTATGAATATTATTCTCGTGTGTCTTTTCATTAACTAATGTGACTACAGGGCTGCGGCACAAAGATGCAGTGCTGTTCAAAAAATAAACAACCCATTGACAAAGTGCAAAGTCTCTTGACAGCGTTCCCTCTGGAATGAGTCATCCATTAAAACGTCCCTTCCGGCAGCTGGCGCTCTAAAGTCCTGCTGGTCCAAATCCGACCATGTGAATAAATCCTGACCTGATAGCATGAAATGACAGCCGCGTTCAAAGTGTGTGACACCTCAGCCGAATGTCCACACCTCCAGCTCCATGACGCGGAAGTCGTCCGTTTCCGAGAGGCAACAATTATTAAAGGTGTAACAGGGGCTGCTGCGACCCAAGTAGAGATTCTCGTCCAACCACAGACCAAAGTGACCACTATGAGGCAGAGAAGAGAAAATAAAAAATGGATGAAAATATATATTAGGTTCCCCGCCAAAATCCATTACTGTAAATTTTACCTTCCTCCGCCAATGGCGAATGAGTCCAAGTCTCCTTTAATGAAAAAGGAATTCTCCCCGGTCCATCTAAAGCACTGTGGTAAATAAAGTGTGTACAATTACTCACAGTGCAAGTTTGCAATTAGCAACTTGGGCTCATAAAGCTAATGACCTTGAATCGAGGATGCAACATGAAGAGAAAGGTTTCTCCCGTGCCGTAAAAGGCATCGCTGAGCCTCAACGGGTGCGAGAGGAACGCCCCGAATACCTGTGGAAGGAAAAAGAAAAGGTTCCAGCACACAAGCGGTAGTTGCAACGCTCTTCCGGGACGGCGTAAAGCGTCACCTCGTCCGTGGCGTCTTTGATGACCACGAGAGCGGGTGAGTCTGCGGCGCTCATTTTGCGGTAGAGCGACTTGAGGCTGGCGCCGTGGCGAGACGTGCTGTACGCCAGTTGCCAGGCGTGGCCCACCGTTTTCGGGGGCAGCTCCTTGCACAGCTGGGAAAAGATGATAGTTATATGTGGTGGGAGATTAAAATATTGAGACAATTTAATTTTTAATAATAAAACGAAAGGTCACTGACCTCTCTAACATCCGAGGCTTCTAAAATCTGGCTGTTCTCCACAATGGCGTTAAGTCCTTCCGGCTCCCTGTCCATGAGCTTGTCCCCGTTGTCCTCCATCAACACCATCTGCACACAACTCAATTCTACTTCCTCCATTTGTTGCGTCTGGAAAAACAAACCACTCACCTCCCAGTCATCTCCTGAACTGTGCTGCTTCGGTGACACTCCTTCCTCCTCTTCATCCTCCAGCAGTACAAACTCCTCTTCATTATGTTCCGCCTCCCCGTGCTCTTCTCCTCCGCCCTTGAGCAGACACAAGTCGGGTCGACGGCGCTTGAGAAAGGCGTGGAGCTCGTCGGAACTAAGCGGGAGGACAGGAAGCTATTCAGGACAGCTCGGGTTCACAAATAGGCTAGCAGCTGTGTCAACAAGTTTCCAAACAAGAGGTTGAATAGACAACCTGAGTGGCAACTCGGGTTTTTAACGCTCTCCGTCATTCCTCACGGTGAATGTTTGACAGGCGAGTTAGCCATACCTCTCCTGCGAAAGGGCGATCCAAGCTTCCCGTCTGGCAGCTGCCGTTTCAGTCATTCCAAATTGAAATCCTCCGGCCTTCTTTTTCCTTCCTGCCGACGACTGAACCCGCAGTCGGATAAAGATAACACACCTGGGGTTTTCTGATGAGGGCTTTGCAGGCACTGGAGATTTCAAAAAGGGAATTTATTTAGACGACACGACTGCGTTCAACAGCGCAGAGTGTTAAGTACCTGCAGTCTGACTCGACGCAGGAGCGGATCGCGCCTCATCCGTCGTCTTCACGTGACTTGACACTTCCGGAGCGCCGCAGCAGAAGGTGGCGGCCACACCGAGGGCTCCTCCGGAAGCTTCTGAAGATGTTTCAGATGGATTCTTATCAAGATGCTCCTCAGGTACTTTTTTGCAGTCACTTTCTGCACAGGCCTCCTTTTTGAGACTCAAAGTGGAGAGCTCTGCAGGTGCTCGAAGTGAAACCGATTCCTTCTTCTGATCCTGGCTTTTGGGATTTTTCAGTCTGTGGAAAAGTTTTCTGCCTTTTCTCCTAAAACAAAAAATCAGATTAGATGGATTTTTTTTTAATCCTGTGATAATTTAATTCTGATAACGGCTACCAGATTAATTTGATTATTTTTACCTCTGATGGGAGTAGTGAAAGTGAACATGTGAGATATCAGAGTAGAAGGAAACGGACGACAGCTGGTCCACAGAGCATGACAGGAGGTACTCCTCGCATCCGTGCTCTTTCACCAGTGGGTGCGTTTTGCACGGGTCGAAGAAGAGTTTATTCGTCGTCACCAGGAGGATTCCCGAAACCACACCCTGATGAAGCCAAGGTAGAAAATAGTCATATATTTAAAAAAAAAAAAAAATCTCTGCATTTGGATTTACCTTGCGGTCAGTGATGTGGCGGCAGAATAATTTGAGATAAGGCGTGGCATCTGGACCTTCCCCCTGACAGCACTCGGGCGGAAGAGCCAAAAGGCAGAGCTGTCCGTCAGGCATCGGAACCGCCTCCACATCCTGTTGTTGATGACATAAAATGCCTGTTGACTGTACACACAGCATACTTGCCCTCTTTTGTTAACTTGGATTGAGCTTCTACTGAGAAAAACAATCATGTTACATGTTCTTTAAATAGAGAGCTAGCAAATGCTTGCGTGACTTTTATGCTATCCAAACAACATTCGCTCATGGTTTTGCTGACATTGGGAACAGAGCAGAAAATATTAAATTGACTACTGATAGCAAAAGAAAAAAAAAAACTTGACGGTCATTTAACAGATTAGATAAAAATAAAGAAAAAAAAACACCAGAAGTTGTTTTTGCCATAAATTATTCAGCCAATATCATATTTGCTAAAATAAGACCATGGACAAAAAATGTTTTCTGCATCCTCTGGAGCATGCAAGATGAAATATGAGATAGAACAGATGACAAGGAACACCTTGATAAAAGAATTTTAAAAAATGCCTTGAGGAGATGAACAAATTGTCTATTAATAGACATTTTAAAGGACCTTTAATCAACTTCTAATTATTAAGGATGTCAAAGATTACTTAATCCTCTCATTATAAAACATAAATAAACTAAGAATTTGCCATCAAAAACCAAGATCATTTGAGTTACCAGTAGTTTGTCATATTCTGCTTCAGGCAAGGGCGACTGGGCAGTAGCAGCGAGTCGCTCTGCGAAATCGGGAACCATCCCCGGCGACGTCTTTTCCTCGGAACCGGCCGTGGCGGTGCTCTTCACCTCTTCGGCTTGCTGCTGCTGCTTCACAACGGAGGCCATGTTAAGAGTGACATAGCCCGGCAACTGTGAAGTACTTCCTCTTTCTGCCTGCATTGCCCCCTCCTTTCTGTGTTTGTATTAATAGCAAGAGCTGCACATGACACCATTTAAGACATTAAAGTCGCCGTAAAGAACATACGTTTAAGACATCAGGATTTAGCAAGAGAGTTCAACTCTTCGTCTTTATGAACAAAGTGCTTGACGAAAACGCTTTCGATATCCACCATGTGTACTGTTTTGCATGTCAACTCGAAAACAATAACAAGTGAGCTTGCGTCTTGTGACAAGTGCTGACAAGTACCTCCATGCGGACAAGGGCGGCGGACAAAGGTGCTGATTGTGACCGAGGAGGAGGAGCTGTGTCACCGCTGCCGAAGCGGGATGAGATGTTGAACACTGACTCATCCTGTTGGGAGGATGATAAACAACTAAACCACAGGACACTAAATTAGGTACACTTAAATCAAAATCTAGAATTTTAAAGGGGTAAAAAAACACTTAAGCAAAAACTAGATAAATGCAGCGTCATTGCAAATTGACCCGACGCTGTTTTTAGAAGCGTTTAATTATCCCCATTCAAGAGCTGAGCTAATGAATGTAATAAAAGACAAAAATACCTTTGAGTAAACATGAGAAAATGCAGTCCTGCTGTTGTATTTGCTGTAGAGGCTCTGAAACGCTTTCAGTCTACCCATGACGACCGAAACACTCATCTATGAACTGAACCTTGGACACGCTTCCTTTAATATACTTTATCACTTTCCCAGCCATAAACGTTTACATAATAGAGATGACATTTTCCAGTCTTCCCTTTTTGAGCTATTGGACTGACCGTGCTGCTTTGGGCCTCATGTGACAACTGTTTGGTTTGCTCTTGCTTCACTGCCATGTTGGAGTCCCATGAGGTCCCTGTGGGGACACCAAAAAGTCACACATTCATTTGACATCACATGACAATAGAATGGAATCAACTTGAACAGTGATTTTCAAAATGTGCTGTGAGTACTGGCTCACTCTAGTGGTACTTAAAATAATCACTGCACAAGTATTGCATTTTATTTGGTACATTTATCCTTTATATAGGCACAAATTTTAAAATTGATAATTATAATTGTGACTTGCAAAAAATGGTGTCTTCACATCCAGGGTACCTTGCAGGTAATACTGTCGTAGTATCGGGTTTCTAATGTGCGGGATGTGGTCTAGAGGTTGGCCAGCCGCAGTTTGGTACTGATGATGCTGGTGGCTGGCTGAAGGCTCCTGCAAGCTTCGGGCCTGAGGTTGGGTGTCCCAAGGCGGCTTGGCGAAATGCGGAGGCTGAGAGACCCCCGCGGGCAGCTTTGAGCCCAGTCTGAAGAAAGAATGGAAAGGATACTTCAATTGAATGCAGCTAATAGGGGGTTATTTGAAGTCAAGCAGCTAAAACATTCTTGTTCATAGCATAATCTGACACAACACATTCTTTGTCCCAGCCTTCTCCTCACATCAAGAAATGAATGAAAGGCTGTATTGTGGCAGGTTTAAACCTGAAAGGCAAAAGCGAACCAAACGTGGCTTGCTTTTATTTCTATGCAGCACGCCGAAATCCTAACCTGCTCTTCACATTGCCAAAGTAGCTGGTCCGGGTCTTGTCCCTCTGCGGTTTGTGCTCCATGCCGATGTCTACCCTCCTCACAGACTGAGCCATCCTTTTTGTCTTTTTAGTCTGATGCTGGCTGCGGTCCCGCTGTAGAAGGAGGAGGGGGGCTCAACTGGCATCCTTCCTCCTCCTCACTATTCCCCATGACTGGCTTGTTTTTTTCGCTTTACAGCATCTGCAGTTCACAAGACAAGGCGGCAACATAACTGTGGTGCAGAAGGGGGGGTCAGGTTGCATACATGGATGAATTTTTGCAGACGCAGGAAAGTCATCTTAGTGGGCTAATGGAGCCAGCTTGCCAATTCAATTAGCATGTTCAAACAATTGGAAGGGTGAAACAAACTCCCGTCCTGTTAGACATTATTTTAATCCTGTTGTGTCTCTTCTATTCCATTGCACCCTGTCGTAAAATAACAATGAAGCTATACTGATCATGAAAGTCATGAACTCTTTACTGCAAATACTTTGGTCATCATATAGGAGGAAATGCACTTCCACTAGAGGGCAGTAGGCACAATTAACCTGTATATCCACCTGTTGTCATTCATCAAACAGTGTCAAGCTTTTCTGCATTCAAAGTAGGTGTATTTATTTAGTAAATGTTTTTCCAGTGCAAAATATGAGCAGTGACCAATACAAAAGGGGAAACACTGCTCGAAATGTCTCAGTGTTTAGACAACTACCTCTATGCTGCATGTAGACATTTAATTCACAGCGCAGGAATGCATCATTCCAAAGGCCCGCAGCCTTTCTTTTTTAATTTTATTGTGGGAGGTGATTTGATTTGTTTGATCAGCTGAGAGTTTAAAAACACACACCCATGTAAATAATCAGCGTGCTTTCAGGAAGTGCTGACGAGTTTGCTTTAATCGCCGCAGGGGAAGTGCAAAACTATACGCGGCGTTTTGACAGGTAGCAATGGATCGGAAGCATAACAACACAGCAACTTCCCAAAGGATGAACAAAGGACAAAGGCTGTCACATACCGGTCACTCGCGGAGGGATGCCGAAAGCCCCCGTCCTTAAGATGCGGTGTTATGATAACGTCGCATTCAAGACTGCTGCAATCATGGTCCGCCCACTAGCTATTAAAACCAGTTTTCGCCCTTTAACTTCCTGCAAAAGCGGAAATTTGTTTGAGGGAACGATCTTATATGATCAGAGATGACATATAACCGACTCGCGACTTTCTCTACTACAGTGTTTAATACAGTGTGTAAGCTTCTCTTTTAGCGGTTACAAACATAACTTTGTACTTTCGAATTTAAATTGTTAAATTTGAATGAAGATAAAAATAACCTTTGATTGAAAAGTGTTCGGCGCAACCGCTAGGAGCGCTATGATACAAAATCTTCTCAATTCCATCACCGGAATTTGAACACCGGCTTCCGCCAATGGACATCACAACAGTGAAAGACGGAAAGGAGAAACTTCGCCTCGGTTATAATCTACCACTTCGAACCTCACATCTCATTTGCCGTAAGTTTCGATTGTGTGGTTTTACTTTTTGTCTTTGAATTCAAATGCAGCGCCTGGGAAATCGATGGTATCATCGTCTGCTACCGAAGCTAATAAACGGCCTATTGTATTTGATACCGTTAGCCGCCGGTGCTAATAATCCAATGACGCTGTCTGCACTCACGCACTTTAGCATCCTTCTACTTTTTAATCATCGAAAGAAAAAAATTGAAAACGTGCGTAAAGGGTGACATCACGATTTGAAGAAGATATAGTGATCCCTCCCCCCCCAATTGAATTAACCAGGTAAATTTGACGTCATAACAAAGTGGAGACGGTGATTTATTTTTTGTCCCCAATTTAAATTTGCTACCCGGTGTTACCCAAAAAGGTTAGTAATTGCCTATAGATGCCACAAGATAGTGGCAAAACACTGCATATGTTTAAAGGGAAACCCTTTAAGTCACTTCAACGCCCGTCCTTGACACGAAATTGCCACCAGATGTCGCCATTAGAATACTATCACTGTGCACAAAACAGCACAAGTCTTGATGAATGACAGGGAATTAATTGATTACAAAAGAAAATCGACCAAGCGTCAAATTTACAGATTCTCATACTATGCAAATAACTAAAAGTATAAATTCCATTCGTCCCTTTCAAGGCAGCATTACTATTCATTTCACATAATCCAGTTTAAATCAGTCTAATCACATCATATGCACCAATTGTGTTAATGTAGAACAAAGCAAATCTGAGCCCAATTTAGTTGTTCATTCGTCCAAAGTTAGTTTATGTCTTGTCTCTCTGATTGTGTCTCCCCAACAGATGCTCCTGACTAATCTCCAATTTACATCCCGAGAGTTGTCAGATTAACGCAGCATCTGTTCATTGAACTGCTCAGTCTTGAGCCACTAAGAGCACCAAAGCATCGGTGCTCCTCATAAAGCTGAGCCGTCACCATGGAAACCCAAACAGTAAGACAGCACTTTGTTTTAGACGCCGCATCAATTAGCACTGCCGTTTTCACACTGCCATTTTTCGCCAGTGGAAACATCCTGGCGTCTAGATGTTCAGAGATGCAGTCTTTGCCCTTTTTTTCTTGCAGGATGTTATTCCTATCTGGCAAAACAAGCCTCATGGATCCACTCGCAGTGTGGTGAGAAGAATAGGCTCCACTCTTCCACTCAAACCCCCACAAAGGGCATGTTTCCAGGTACTGCCCCCTCATTTTTGAAACTCTCTTTACGTAATATAAAATGCATTAATTTAACTTGTGAACATCAGGAACTACCTGGTCTTCCCTCACTTCGCCCTATGGATGGCCCCATAGTTCCAACCTTGGCAGATATTGCCTGGATTGTTGCAGATGAAGAAGAGACATACGCCAGAGTGCGGTAAAGACAAATAAAGGAATTGATCTGATTTGTGAAAGTGGAACAATTTGAATCGGGTTCAATTTACTACACAAGTTAGAAGCTTACCTTGTGAGATTTTTCCCTTTTTTATTCGTCCAGGAGTGACAGTCGCCCTCTCAAACACGAATGGAGGCCCACGCCGCTCCTGGTGCTACACAGGAACTCGTCGGTGCCCAACTTCCGACGGGAGGGCAAGCGGATGGAGGGCCTGAGGAAACCTGGGGTGACTGCGCTCAACCGCACCACCGCCCTGCAGGATGAGCTGAGCAAACTTCGAGCGCAGATTGCAAAGATTGTGGCCGAGGACACTGGTAAATCAATTATTGTTAAAGCCCCCCAAAAAAAGACGTTTGATTATATAATTAATTCCAGGATCCAACCCATTGACTCCTGACCTGCTCTCACCTGACGACACCACCATGAGCTTTTCCATGGCGCCCTTCGAGACCGCCCCCTACCAGCCGGCGGCCACGGTAGCCGCCTCCTTCGTCATTAGCGACGTCACAGAGGAAGAGGAGGAGGAGGAAGACGACGAAAAGGATATGGTGTCGGTGGTGTCGGAGCTGGTCCCCGATCCCCTCCCGCCGGTTTCCATGACGGCGTCGGCCACCTTTGACCTGGACAGGCCCAGCATGGACTACCGCGAGGCGGAGGAGGACACGGTGTCGTTGTCCAAGTCCACCAGCTTTGCAGACGTGATGGACATCCTGAAGGACATGAACCGTATGAAGATGAGCAAAGACAGGTAGAAACTTTTTGAAATATTACTTCATCTATTACCACGCAAGTCTGCCGCTTTAAAAAAAACATTTTTGAATCGTCAGATTTAACAGAGGCTGCACGTCCCTGAGAGAGGAGGACTCTGCTTCTCTGATCTCTGAAGCACTAAGGAAAAAATTTGTCCTGAAGGAAGAAGACAGCGTTGCCGGCAAGCCCATTTAGTTGACCCTGGCTTGCCGCTGCTCCATGTAAGTCGCAATGCGTTTTTATCGACACGATATTATGACGCTAGTGTGGTCCTATGTCTTGAACTGTTTTTATCTCCCTGCTTGTTTTCAGGCCTTCTCCCGTGAACTGTCATGGTTTGCAGCCTCGCTCCTCAGACCTCAATGCAGTAGCTGCCTGCTGCCAGTTAGTTAACAAATCTCTTCTAGTCCAATTTTTGCTCGAGGTTTCAGAACAATAACTCAGACTGTTTCAACTGAGGAGTGACCAGTGACCCAATAAGGAGCACTTTTTAGCCATCCAAAAGGACGGTTTTTAATTGGGATGTTGTTGTTTTTTCCCCACTTTCTATACCCTACTTGAATAGGTTTGCGAGTACAATTTAAAGTCAGTGTATACGTTGAGCTTAAATGGCTCAAACAGGAGGGCGGGAGGACCTATATGTGTTTTCTCATAACTTTGTACAGGAGATGAGTGGTGATTATAAATATTCCTGGTGACGCCTTACCGTCTGTTGCCTGTTCAGATGTCTGATTTTAGTCACTCACCCACCCCCGATTTGTGCCACAACTTCATTTTTATCAGCCCATTCCTTATTGCCTAACCATTTTTGTTAACATTTGTTTAGTGTGCTATTTTTCCCCCCCTTCACCAAATTACCAAAACATATGTTGGAATGACCCCACCACAAAAAGGCTTGCTGTTATGCCACTTTTATTTCACCTTGCATTCTTTCCCCTTCTATCACTATTAAATGAAGACATTTCATAGTCACCTGACAAGTTCAATTATACCTCGGTTTCTCACCATTGAGCCTCTTTGTTGGGTTGAACACAATTCTACATTGCTAGAATATGCATGTTGTTTTTTTATGTATTGATTTGTAAATAAAAATGGGAAAATGTTTTGAAACTAATATCGTGGAATCGTATTCCTGGTGCAGTTCAGAATGTTACCACAAGAGGGCAGATGAGCTCATCTAAACGTCTGAAAAAGGGATTAGCTCCATTAAAGTAATTAATCACCCTAGTCAAACATTATTATCATGCACTCTGCCCCATTCCCTCCTTTTTTTTTTTCTTTTCAAAATGAAGCTGCTCCTAAGTTAGCCACAGTCTATTTTCTGAAGGAGTCTTTGGCCTAGTTCAGTTCACCTCCACCTTGAACAGCCATCTGAATGTAGGTCTTGAGAAATGTCTGGGGGGGGGATCCATAAATGAGACTTTCATAATTAGTCTCTGTTAAATATAGAGCTGTTCAACTTTTTTTGATTGTGTTTTCCTGCTATATCTATACAATCGTTTATTTCCCTCCGCCTATTTCAGTGGACCCTTTTGTGTCCGAATATTGTTTTTCTTTACTCCACCAGCCTGTTTGTTAGCTGCTGTACTTCATTTTTAGGACAGAATTTTGTCATTTTGTTTTTTTATTGATTGATGAGCCTGCCAAAATATGTTGAGCAGTGCTGTTATGAGCATTCATCATTGTGAATTACAGCTGTGCTGAAACCAAACTAGGGTAAGAGCAAGCATTCGAGCAGCTGTTGTTTGCAGACCGCAGGTATTGTCACAGTTAATAGTCTTTAACATGTCGCATCCTCCCAGCTAGTGACGGGAAATAGCTTGGCTCTTGGGTCACATTTCCAAACTTTGCCTTCTATTCCCCCCCCAATCCGAAACGTGAGTCTAAAAACTGCCAAATGAAAGAAAAACCAAAGTGCTATCCTGTGAGTATTAAATGGGAAATGGCTTCAACTTGTTTTTTTTTTTGTTTTTTTTACTTCCCAATGCCAGATTGTGACTCACCCCCATTTCCAGGCTGAATAAGCTTCCACTTAGGAAAAAGGAAATACCAGAGCAGAATTCTCCGATGATCCCACGAGCTCTCCAATGTGCAGCTTGTGAGTTGATCAAGTGATAACATGATCATCTGCCTGGCTAAAAAGGGAGACATTTTGCCAAAGAACTGCCCCCCCCCTCTTTTTTTTGCTCCATTTGATTGATCTGATCGCTGTATCTTAGCAACCGCCATAAATTGACGCAGAGCGGATGACAAAGGTCTGGAAGAAGACAGGCGTTGTGCCCTCTTACCCCCCCCCTCCCAAGCATCCATCCGCGTCATCGAGACACAAAGCCGATCACTTAGGACTCACAACGGGCTGCCCGCTCGCATTCATATCGTAATAGAACTTAAGTGAACCGTGCAGCTGTTTGTGGCACTTAAGGCCTGTGCGGTATTGTTTGGCGCGCTAACAACACGGAGGTAGAACAGTTGATTGTTCGCTTTGAGCGTAGCTAGCAGACGCGCAATTAGCTGCAGAGCCGCTTGCAAATTGCTAATCAGCTGATTAGTCTGATTTTGCGCTCAAAAACAACTGCTAGCTTAGCTAAAAAAAAAAACAGGGTTAGCTTAATTGTTTTGAAGACTCTTAAATCTTGAACTAGTAGTAAAAGAGCATAAGGTACAAAAATGCAAGGAACAAAAAGTCAGAGGTCAGAGGTCACCTTGACTATTAATAGATTTTGATGAGCTCTAGAGTTCATAAGTGGACAATATGGTGTTATTTTTGGGCTCCAAACATATTACGCGTGCAGAAAGAAATAAACAGCTTGTAAGAATTCATTTAGTAGATGTACTACTGCAATTGAAAGTAAAGCTGTCCCCAAAGTCACCGGCTGCTCCCTTCCGTTCTGTTTTTAGCCGCCGCCTCGTTAGCGCTGACCGCCGCGCACCGAGTCCGAGATGGCCAGCTGGAGACCAGTTAAGGTCAGCGGCGCCATTCCATCAAATGATAGAAACATCATGAAACGAATTTTGGCTTTGAGCTTGGTTGCAGCGGGAGGAAAGGGTTTAGCATTTCAAACGGTTTTACGCCTTCGGAATGCTAAATAAACGCGCGGTGAAATTTGCATATGATTTATAACTTCATTCAAAGGCTAACTTGAATGAAGTCTTGATAAATATGAGTCAACATTTTGTTTGCCGAATATGTCCCAATGTACTTGTAGCTAAATGCTACAGACGTAGCATTTTTTTCACCATAATGTCGTTTAATATCATTTAACCTTACTCGGATTCATAGACGCCGGTGTCTCATTACTTTGTCATGTACCCTGCAGAGACTATTCCTAGGACAGCTCATAATAAGATCGCCTAATTAGCCTCGGTTCTCAGGGAATCTATTTGCTCACCGCTGTAACACATGCTGGGGACGTTGTGTGTGCGCGTGTGTGTGTAATGTCAAGTTGGTAATTGGCACACTTTGAGATGACAGGCATTAAAGGGCTATTTCAAGCATTTAATAGAACGTGACATTTAATGTTCTTCCTTTCATTTGACGACATAAGGGTGTTGGATCATCCAGTTATGTATTCAAATTTGGAGACTGTGAGGGAGGGAAAAGTTTGAGTATTGCAACATGCTGGTGTGGGGATTTGATCATGTCCTGCAACAAGATCAATTCTTTCAAATATATAAATAGAAATATTAGGAATTTCGGATGTTGAAAACTGTCCGTTCTGTCCATCTTTCCAAATAAATGTAAATACGATCTACCGTTTTTTTCCATGTATAATGCGCAAAATTTAGCTAATTTATTGTCCTAAAATCTGGGGTGCGCATTATACATGGGTACAAAAAAAAAAAATAATTCTCAAAATTCTTTTTTTTTTTTTTAAATCCGGATATCATACGGAGGCTGCCATTACAGATGTGCTTTTTTCTCTGCTGTTCACTTCAAACACACTCCATACGAACACAATGCTCTCGTATCAGACGCTTGCTAGATCACCTGCTCGTTTGCTGTCACAATGTACCCTACACAAATCCGAAACATTTCTTCGCTATTGAGTATGCTAGCGCATGCGCAGTGATACTGACCGGCAGAACATCCGGTTGTTCCAAAGATGATCTTTTTTCTGAAATAACTTTACGTTCACGGACTTAAGTAGGAGTCAAAATCTGGGTGCGTATTATACATGGGTGCAGGCTTTTTTCCAGCATCAACATGCCATTTTTAGGGTGCGTATTATACATGGGGGCGCATTATACACGGAAAAAAACGGTATTTAATTATAATGTTTTTTTTTTTTATTTCATCTTGATTTTTTTAGTTTTTAAAATGTACCAATTTTAATTACTTTTGAACGCGACTTTATGATGAATATTTTTGCATTTTTCAGCTTTATTTTAGCTTTGTTTTAGAATTAGTTCTAAAAGATTTTTTTCATTGACTGAGCATAACAGATGGATGGAGGAAATCTTCGGATTATAACTTTTACTTCATTTGTCTTTATCCCGCTCTCTTCTTTTTTTTTCCCCCTTCGCCTCCGTTAAGCAGCCACTAATTATAGTGATTTCTCCACTGGTTTCGACATCTGGACGAGTCCAAAAATAGCTGGTACGGTGACGTGGCTGTTAGTACATCACAATAACGTGTGGAGAAGCGGCCCATTATTCACCACGTCATCAGCGTGAATCCAAATGTCAATCAAAACACTCGAATGGAACTCCATTCCTTGCCAGCGCCTGTTTCCATGTTTCCTCGTCATCATACTCCTCTTGAGACACTGACCGCATGTTTCACAGGGAACATTCTGCACTTCTGGGATATACTTTCGAAGAAAAGATGATGCTGTTTTTCCACTCAAAGACATCGTGTCCATTACGATCCAGGTCTCAATGTTCTAATCGCAGTGATAGTAGAAATAGCAGAGGTGTGATGAAACCCTCCATTTGGAATAATTGCTGTTGCTGTGGGCTTTTTTTATTTCCAATGTTGCCAGCTGATTTTCAAAGTATCTATCTATCTATCTATCTATCTATCTATCTATCTATCTATCTATCTATCTATCTATCTATCTATCTATCTATCTATCTATCTATCTATCTATCTATCTATCTATCTATCTATCTATCTATCTATCTATCTATCTATCTATCTATCTATCTATCTATCTATCTATCTATCTATCTATCTATCTATCTATCTATCTATCTATCTATCTATCTATCTATCTATCTATCTATCTATCTATCTATCTAAATAAATAAATATATCATTCTATATAAAATATATATTTAAAAAAAAAAAAAAAAATCTATATATATATATATATATATATATATAGATTTTTTTTTTTCCAAGGAGGGAATCGGAAGCTGAGCAGGAAGTGCTCAGTTGGCCCGTCGTGTGCGTGTCGGTGGGTGTTTGCGTCCCCGTCAGAGTGAGGAGGCTGCAGTCTGGCGCCTTCTTCCTCCGTCCCACAATGAAACTTCAAGGACGTAGCGTCACAGGGGGAGGAAGCCTCGAGGGATGTCTCACTTCAACAGCTGCGCCTTATACTGCAAGAAAAGTATCTCCTTTCCCAAAAGACCGATACATACTGTATCTTATTATACTTATGAGAAATGAATAAATCACTGGCTCTGTATTTAATATAAAGTCATCACTAAAAAAGACAGCGCCATCTGCTGGCACAAATATACTATCAAATGCTCTAATGTTGACTGAGAGCATAATTTAGTGTACGACCAAATAGATCCTCCCTCCTGTCCTCCCTCCCTTTCTCTCTCTCCAGCTCATAGTGGAGCACAGCATGCTCGTGGAGTCTTCACGCACCAACCACAGAGGAAGAAGCTCGCCAATCTCTCCAGCAACACCGGACTTTCTTTTCTCTTTACTTTCACTTTGGACTTGTTAACCGCACCTTCTCGTGTGTTCCCATGTGATTAGTACGTCCTTTTAGGAGCAGGGTGCTTCTGGCTGACCCCTGCTCAGGTCACGGTGACCATCATGAACACGATGTAAACATTGCGAGGAGGAGGACGAGAAGAAGAAGAGGAGGAGGAAACGCATTCTACTTTTTTTTTTTATATTTAGAAACTGAAATTATGATCCCGCCGGCCAACTCTGCCCAGGAGGAGAGTTGCGGGGGAAAAGAAGACGAGCAAAATGAGACTCCCAAATCCCCGAGCAACACTTCCAACCAAGAGACTAAGGTAAGGACTTCCTTAAAAGTTAAAAAATTCAACTTAAGTTTCAAGAGTAATGGCTCCAATAAATGAAAACCCTTTTTCTTGATGACTTCTATGACCTCATTTGCTCTCAATAAGGAACAAACAGTTTCTTCAGAGTGCAATTATTTGCACCATTTGCTGCATTGGTCTCGCCTACGGGTCAAAAGGACCCGTACCGCCTCTCCTACCGAAAGATGACGACTTAATTCCTGTTCAATGTGTTACGCAGATCCAGCGTCGTTTAATTAGAAGCAGCTCTGTGTCAATCAAAACGAACGATTACATCCAAGCCACAGCTTTTGGTTATGAGTATACCGAATGTGGTGACCTAAGGCGGGTTTTTCAAACTACGACCCAAAACAGGCTTCAAGTCCAAGTTTGGGCTACCCTGCGCTTCGAATCTTCCTCCATAAGGACTTACTTTAGTGGTCATTTTGGTGGTTGTAAATTATCTAAAAATATCTGTCCTATAAAAGATGACGTAGGCAAGAACACAGGGGAAAGGCTAAATAGTTCGACACAGTTCCCTGCACAGAAATAAAATTATATTTGGTTTTTTTTTCCTTATCCCTTTTTGAAAGAATACTGCGAGGCCTGAACATCCCAAACGGAAGGTGAGACATGGTTATATGTTGACGCACATTACAAACCCTCCTGTGATATTGCGGGTCAAAATGACCCCCCCCGCCAATAAAATGCTTGTAAATTTATTTTTAATTCGCTCTTAATTCTGCATGCAGGAGGGTTAGTGCAATGCAACATAATATATTTAAGCAACGCCATAAATTAAGGAGCTCACCCAGTAGAGTATGCTTCTCCTTAAATCTCATTTAATGTGTTTTTGATGGTGCTACATTTGATTAGGTGTCATCCTCATCCCTAAGCTCCCATGCTTCATGTGAAGTTAACTGCTATCAAGCAAAGCATGCGCTGTCCTTAAAACCATCCAATTATCTCCCGGGAAAACTTTGAACCGTGCATTTTAATGACTACAATTTCAAGAGCACATATTGGAATTTAGAAGGTAATTATATCTCAGTGCTTTTGATAGTGCTCTCAGATCAGGGAAGGCCTCGTTGGTCCTGGCCACCCACCACAGGCGTGTGAGTTTGCCAAATTGATCAGTCATCACCCCGAGGACTTATTGATCCTCCCCGCAACAAAGCATCTAGGCGCAATTTTATTTGAATGATGCTATGCAAAATGTGTCATTTACATGAAAATAGGAGGGAGCATCTTCACGAGCAATTGCAAAAAAAAAAAAATCCTCTTGGTATTGTGCGGCTTAATTTGGACACAAAGCCTCATTAGGAGTTCTTCTCTGGCCTTGGATTACGTCAAAACTGAATCAATTCCGCTGCACAAGAGCCCTTTAGTCTCATTACAGTAGCAAAGGGATTCTTTATGAAGCAACTGAAGGAGGACCAAATGAAATGAAGCCTTGTCATTGTGGAAGGTAATGAGATTGGCAATCTTCATGGCCGGAAAGAACTCCATTAGCGTCCTTGGTGGGGAAGCTTTTTAGCAATTGCATTCCAAAGAGTCAATTGCATTCTGTTCCTTCCAGCTTCAGAAGCTGAAGCGCTCGTTGTCCTTCAAAACCAAAAGCATCCGCAGCAAGAGCGCCGACAACTTCTTCCGAAGCGGCGGCGACAACAAGACGGAGCTCCTCTCCGATGTGAGCGGCAGCACGGGGCACCTGTACAACATCGGCACCAGCGGCCCGCCCATTCCGCCCGTGCCCCCCGCCATCCCTTGCGCTCCTCCCCCCACGTCCCGTTCGCAGACACGCAACCCTCTGCAGGTGGACTCGGCCGGACATTGCTTCATGGAGCACATCTTCAAGAAGCCCACCTTTTGCGACGTTTGCAACCACATGATCGTAGGTATGGGGTTAGTTAACAGTACAAGTCAAGAGGTCAATTATGTACCAACTTTAAACGCCCACCTGCTTCTTACATCACCATCTATCCGCCATTACAAGAAATGTCAGCATAAATTTCATCATAAATAGGTAAGAATTACATCACAGCACAGAGAGCGGGAGTCTAAACATTTAGAAAAACTATTTTATTTAAAGCTTGAGGCGAAACGAAAATTTGATTTGACGCAAAGTAAAAGTGAATTACATTCACTGGCGTATAATAAAAATACCTGCGCGCCGAGCGACGCTGTGTTATGGATTGCAGCGAGTTGCTAATTAAATAAACACCTACGTGGGCGAAGGACATGTTTGGCGCGCTTGGAATAATAGTATTTTAACATCTTTAAACCAGTGAAGTGTTGTAATAAAGGGGCTTATTTTGTCACAGAAAAAACAAACAACAAATTAGTCTACATAACCTCGGCTAGGTCGATTTGTAGGTAGGAAGTATGAGGGCGGAAAGTAATACTGCTGGATTAATGGATCAATGCTATTCTGAAAGCACAAAAAAAAAAAGTTGTGCTGGTGATAGATAGAAATAAACCGAGGTCAATTTCCAAGTGTAGCATCACAAATTTGTGAGATTACAATTGCGCGGAGGAAATATGTGAGAGGTCGTTAGAGTTCAAATTTGGGATTACCTCTCATACACGCTAAATACTCTCAAAATTACTACTGAACACGCACACACCGAGACCCCCCACCCCCCATCCCACCCACCAGCTGTCAGTTTGTGGTCCGACCGCAAAACTGCTAGCATGGAGGCGTATTGTTTCCACGTTGGAGTGAGTCACACCAAACGAGCTGACCGACAGCAGGGGCATGTGTGTGCTATCGCTAACTGTTTTGGATAGAAGTACCTCAAAGCAATGCTTAACTAAAAGTATATTGTTGCCTTGAGGTACGGGCAAATACGATTCACGAAACTTCACAATATGTAGCAGATTAGCATAGCAGATTAGCAATTAGTTGACCAGACAGCGTAAAAAAACATTCTAAAAAATGTGATCAATAGTTGTCCACATTTTCACATGGACAGAGCGTGGGCGGGGCCAGAGCAATTGCACACTGAGCAATCAATACACAAGCACAGACGCAGAACTATTAAACTGACCTCCTTTGTGTAGGATGCGAGCAGTCGCCATTGACTGATGGCTTCAGTGGTGGCTTCTGATCTCGCTTTAACGGAAAATTGCCTTTTTAAATCTATGTGCTGGCCTCTCCATCAACTGTGAAATTACATAAACATTTTTTTTTTCTGCTGTGGGGGAAATGTCAACAGCCTGCAAGCATATGTGAAACATCCATTTGTGTTTCAGGTACCACAGCCAAGCACGTGGTGTTCCTGGCGGGCAACACGGCCAAGCACGGGCTCCGTTGCAAAGCCTGCAAGATGAGCCTTCACCACAAGTGCGAGAACGGCGTCGGGCAGCAGCGCTGCATGGGCAAACTGGTGAGAGCGCCTGTCTTCATGAAATGTGCACGGCCTGGCATCCATTTCGTGATGTCATCACTAATGCCATTGGAGATGTTCGACTGACAAAATAACGACTTACTAAAACAATAACAAATAATATTGATATATCAACTTGAAATAATTAGTATTGGCTTATCCCTCACCAGAATGCGCATATTCAGAAATCACACTTTAGTGTATGTGTGAGCGTGGCGGTACATCTGCGACCGCTATCCACCCATCCTCGTCATCCTCCTCCACCTCCTCATTATATCATCCCTCTGCCAGTCAATCTGCAAGCTAATTGTCACCATGCACGCCACCGACACCAAACCTCTGACCCCCGCCGCCCGACGTCACCGCCGATCTATTAACGTCACAGGATGGATGCGACGATGCTTGAGGGGCTTTGTTGTTGACCTCATTGAGGTCACAGTCACAATTTCTAAAAATTTTATGAAGCAAACCAAACAACATAAACTGCCAACCAACGCGAGTGATACTTTGGAATGTTCCTGCGGCCCCGGACAAAATGTTTTCGAATGTCAAACCTATTTTTATTTCCCATAAACCTAAACAGGAACTCTCTTTGTAAAATGTTTTTTGACCATTGTATTACAAACTCATCCTGTTAGGGAATGAGTGGAAAGAGAGCAAGGAAGTGATTGACTCTCAGGAGTGGAAAATCAGATTGAGAGGTTAAAGAGGACAAAGTTTCCCCCTGTGGGATTGGACTCTAAATTTGCTTCTCAACTTCTGCGGGCATGCTTGTTTCCCTTCAGCCTGAGAACGCTAAGGAAAAGCTCGGACATCTATTGCGTCACTGACGCTGGTTTTATGAGCTCATATTTATAGCGCCGTTTTGGTTTCGTAACAAAATGATTGTAGTTTGTGGTAAATAATGGAAGATCTCGGTTATCCTTATTGGAGGTCACACAACTTTACTCTCCCGCTTTGCCGAAAGCCATCTGTAGATTTAGATGGATGATTTATGACGGTCATGCATGATTTAAGGCGGTAATCATTCACTTTCTTTTAATTCACATTTAATGTCATTTCCCGCAAAAGGTGATATTCCGACTTCTCATTCCCATCGCTTCTCTATTAGCTTGCTCGGCGACCGAGACTATTTCTATGACTTCATTTGCACCGAGGTCTTGGTCTGCTGCTATTTCCATCAGCGCTTGTTATTAACTGTTTTGGTTGACTTTGATGTTTTGAGACTTGGGCTGGTGACAAAATAGCAATATTCCATTATTATCATTGTATTGTTGTGTTTCTTGCCAGCCTAAAGGTTTCCGGCGGTACTACAGCTCGCCGTTATTAATTCAGGAACAATACGGCTGCATCAAAGAAGTCATGCCCATCGGTGAGCGGCCTAACTTACCGAAAACTCAATTTATTGACAAGACTTTTTAAATATCCACTTATTTTCTACCACTACAGCTTGCGGGAATAAAGTCGACCCCGTCTACGAGGCCCTCAGATTCGGGACGTCGTTGGCACAAAAATCCAAACGGGCCAGTGGCTCCGAATCTCCACAAAGAAATTCGGTAAGGTCATTCAAAGTTGATCTTTTTGAAACATTCCATTAGTTCTCCTCACTACAGTACGTCGTGGAGAGCCATGCATCTCACTGTCGGTCCACCTCACACACTTTGTTTATTTGGTGCCGCTGCCTTTGACATGTTGTAGCTGATGGAGCAAATAGATACCACCTCAGCGGAGTCATAAACACTACCAATAAAGGCATTCTGGTCTTAGCGGTCATGAAGGGAGCTGTCGTGCTCATGTTACAGCCCTCGAGATGAATTGGAGCGATTATAAACGCTCTCAGGCCACCTCTGTGACATTTTTTGTACAGGGTAGGAAAATAGACAGGCCCGAATCACTTCATAGTCTGAAAACTCTTAGGGCTTAATTTATGACGGTGCTAAATTTCGTGTTCACTCACCACGATAAGATTGCACGTGAAATGTTTGAACATTTGGGAGCGCAAATTGCTACATGCTAGTTTTGCCCCCGCTAGGCTGTTTCGGTGACACACGAAAGGTATGAGGAAGCTATGCAGGAGCAGGAACACTGAGTCAGCAGGAACAGGGGAAATTGGACATTGGGGAAATTATTCCAATAAACACTGGTATGATTGACGAGTTCATACTAATTTTGCAAATGAATCATGTTGCTGTATTACTTATGTGGAGTTTTCCTCCGCTGCATGTGCGCAGTCTGGATTTGTGCCACTGTATAATGACAATGGAAAAGACAGTCAAGCTGTTTGTGCAGCTGTGTGCGTGCGTGTGTGTTATGGAAATAGTATACGAATGCAAGCTCGGAAACATGCTCTGTCTACACTCACGGGGGCCTTTGTTATTTGCCGTCACTGACCATTCCCGCCGCTATGATTCCGTTCGACGTATTGTTGTTTTCGTAGGATTGTCGAATTGAAATCAGATTTCTTTGCAGACCAGTGACTTGGATAACGTCCCGGAGGAAGCGGTGGCTCACGGCAGCCGCCAGGCACTGTCGAGAAAACACAGCGATGATGGTGAGGGTTGTGGAAAAATTGAGATGGTTCACGATTCTGTGATCCGTCGAATTTATCGTGTGTCTATTTTCACTCAGTTTTCACCGTTCTGGAAAACGGGGCTGAGCACTACCGACATCAGCCCGAGAGAACACCCCACGATTGTGAGGTGAGAAATATTTAGAATCCATTTGTCGAGAAATGCCGCCTCGCATCACTCATCTTGAATGCCCTCCGCCATTACCGCTTCAGTTCCCAGGAAATGGAGGGAAAACTTCTTTTTTCTGCGGTAACAAATCAAAATGGAGCTGACACAAGCACGGCAGACTTGCGCTGATGGAGCCAAGGCTTGACCTCACTGGTTGCATCTCCGGCTCTTCCGTTACTTTATTCTCCCAAGGCAGCAAAAAATATCTTATCAGCTCCTGTAGGGTGATGATGAAAATGTCACTGGGAGCTTTTTTTTTTTGCCTGATGGAATGCGCAGAGGAATTTTTTTCTTTTTGTTCAGCATGTTTATACCTCGTTATCAGTGGAAATAGAGCACAAATACTTGGGCAAACATAATAGTGAATAAATAACCATACAAGGAAAATACACAAACGTCCCCTCGCTTCTCAATGAAGAAGAAACTCGAATGCATGGTGCTGGGCGGGTCGAGCACAGCTGGCGGTGCACGGTTAGTGCGTCCTCCGACGGGTCCATTAGCTCCGACTAAGGCAGAGACAGATGGAGGCGAGCTGGGAAAATGCTAATTCAACCGATTGGGTTCACTGAAAGAAAAAATTTGTAATTTGAGTGATGATATATAATCACACTCATATATTCTCAAACATTGGGACAGTGATGAAAACAAATCTAAATATAGCTTTGGCACACGTTATATTTACACGATTGGCCGCAATCTGTTCCTTTGAGTTCAAATAGGATGAGAGGCGGGCACACAGGAAGTTGTCAGAAAAGTGTTGTCCCAATTAGCACCCATCCACAAAATATATTTTATTTTTTTCGCTGTTGTCAGTTCTGTCACAGTTAACTCCAGTGTGGAGCCTGCTTGCTACATTTCACACTCCTTGGAAAGTAGATGTGTTTGGTGGCGAGGGCGAGGGGGGGGTGACAGTGAAACACAGGTGGTATTTTTACAAGATGGCAGAACTTTGCTTTCCTTGAGGCACCAGGTGGTAATGAAGCCATGTGTCATCCACAAGGAGTGGCTGATGGATGACTTGGAAGCAGGCACAAGGCAAATTGCTCGTGTGGCCTCCGGGGACAGAAATGAAAATGATGAAAACAAAAACCACATTAAATGGCAAAAGTTGATTTGAGAAAAGCCACTTGGCAATCTTCATGCCGTTGAGGTCTGAGCGATACAGACTCAAAATTGTTCTTCAGGTGCTGCGTGGGACCCGCCAGCTCATGCATGGTTGTTGTGTGTCTGTGTGTGTGTGTGTGTGTGTGTCTAGCTGGAAGACAGCCAGCTTCACCAAGATGCACTCCGGCTCAACACCTACGTGGCCTTGTACAGTTTTACTGCCCAGGAGAGCCATGACCTGGAGATGAGGCTAGTTTGCAAAACACACACACACAACTCAACTCTTTCAAAAATACTCGCAGGTGAAACAGTATTATTTAAAAAAATATATATGAAAAATATTTGCTGCATTTTCTGCTAGTGTCAAAGCGCCCGATCATGGCCACCGCACACTTTGACGCACTTTTAAAACAGGAAACAAAAGTCATCACGTGCAGTCCTTCATCTCAAGCATCAATTTGTTCCTCTTCCCACTAAATGACTCAAATGGATTTAAAGACATGAGTGCACTCTCTGACGCACACACTTGTGTAATTCCCTGCACAAGTATTATACCTGCGTTCCGCGAACGGGTTCGAACACAATCACTTGAATCAGCATATGCAACAAAAATTCAGCTTGAAAATGATTCATTTTACTTGCAAGTGAGAAAATTCTACTTGTGCTTGATTACTTCAACAATTTTGTGATTATAATGATGATGAGAACAGGCAAGTCCAACTACTTGAGAAATTTCCACCCGGTCCTTTTCTGAAGATGTTCATTGCATCTTTAGATGTGGATTTTTTTTTTTTTTTCTGTTCACAGTGAACCGTATTTTGTCAGTAATAGTGATTATTACCAGGATAAAGACGCACTCCAACAATCACAAGAGGTGGAAATAAGGGAAATGACGTAAAAAACCATATTTTCCTCAGTCGAGTTGTTCCCTTTCCTTTTTTTTACTGCATTAAATTTTGCCAACAATGACCGCGAGCAGATGCTTGTAATTACAACGGCGCACAGTGATTCACGATTTTCCTGGAAAAGAAGAATTCCTCGTCGTAAAATGGATTGTTGGCGATGACATGATAGACACCTTTGTTTCTGACTGGGCCTGTTGCTTTCTTCACGAATACGGTCACTTAGTTCTTACATTCATCCTTGTTGAATTGAAGTTTTGATATTTTAATGTACCACTTGTGTTGAAATGACATTTGACATGTGGAGCTATAATAGCTACCTTGAAAATAATAGTGACTAGAAAAATGGTGGAATGTTCTTCAAATAGGCCAGGAATAGAAACATCTTTTGAAATGACATTTAAAATTTTAGAATGCCATCTTAGTCTTTAAAAAAAGTTCAAACCAACCTAAAAAAATATTTAGTGGTAGCTAGCATGCAAATGCTGGATTCCATTGTGGTACATCCATTTAATTAAATAAAAAGATATAGTTTCAAAGTAAATGTGCCCCAATTACTAAATTTAGAAAACACAATATTTCTGTAACTTGAGAATAAATAGACAGACAGCGAGATATCAAATCAAATTATTTTAGCTATAAAGAATAGTGTTTCAGAAGAGAAAACAAATATTAATACAACCAGACCTTATAATGATAACGTTAAAGGACCTTTCGCATGACGCCCAGTAGGTGGCGCCCTCTTCATAAGAATAAGCGTACCGTACTCACAGTTCAGCAGACGACGTGAGCTTCCAGTGGAAAAACAGTTTCCACAAACGCTCCACTGTTCTGTGAGGAATCATTTGTTGTCCAACTTCTTTGGATGTCCAAAGTCTTCCACAGTCTTTGTTCACTCCTCCAACGTAGCTTCCGCCATTAGCTCATCCAGCTAACAAGCTACGAACACGGCTAGCTGTCGCTAACTAGCCGGCTATGCTAACTGTGCACTGGATGCAATTAGATGCAAAGTGTCCCCTTTTTAGCGTCGTGTTAGTCGAGTGCGCCATGAATGTTTTGCACAAGCATTTAACACGTTTTACATCACTTTTCCCTTCAAAACGTCCATTCTCTCAATCTATCTCCCTTTCTGCAACTCCCTATCCTTCACTCTGATTGGCTCTCCTTCTTTGACGGCAGGTGAGACAGGTGTAATTACAAGACATTTTAGATACAATAAAATGAAACAGTGGGTAAATAAACATTTCAAATAAAATGAACATTATACAAAATGTTTTTCATACAACACAAAAACCTCTATATTTATTCTTATATCTTACCGAAATTAAAAACTTCGTTTTATTAAACTTTACTAATGCCTTCTTTTTCATTTTTCAACAAAAAATAGACAAATTGTTTACAAACCGTCCATTGTTTTGCCTTTTATTGCAGGGCAGGTGACCGAATTTTACTTATTGACGAATCCAACGGTGATTGGTGGAAGGTAAGTGTTAAATTCCCTTCACACACTGTGATTTCTTGGGCCTATTAGTAACGATTATTTGTTTTGGATTATTTCCAAGGCAATGATAATAACTGTGTGTTTTCCCCAAGCACGATTAAATGAACCTGGAAGAAATGAATTGATTGATGAACTTAGCAGTCAATGATCGCAGCAGAAAAGACGGGAAAAGAGAGTTTGTGTGTACGGAATCCTAATAAAGGAGATAAGAGGCGGCATGCTGCTAGCAGACTACGAGCGAACTCGTTGTGCATTTCTCACTGCTGCTTCTCATCAGGCTGTGGATAAACACACACATCTGGCCTCTTTTGAGAATTTCGCCAGTAAAACCGATAATGGGGAAGCTGACAAAAGAACAACAACTCACATATCATCTATCATCTGTTTGATATATTCCAGGGGGTGATTGAGGACAGGATCGGTTTCTTCCCGGCATCCTTTGCCCATCAATTGCGGGTGGGGGATCAGGTTTTCAGGTGTAACAGGACCTTCATCGGCTGCAGGGAGCAGGGCCAGATTACGCTGAAGGAAGGACAGGTACTATTTGGTCTTCTTTTTAAACCTCTACTAAGGGATTAGAAAAAACCCTCCATGATACGTATGGCTTTCCCCACACACAAACATTTGTAGTCACAAATAATGAACATTTGAGATTGTCTCCGTTGACCCCGTTTTGAGGCCTACTGAGACAAGAAGGCAGCAGAGCTGCTGCTCCCAGGAATCCTTTTTTATCACTCATCCATGCATCATCACATGACAATTTTTTTTGTGGCCCCCGCATATGACTTATATGTCAAATACGCACATTAATGAGTGGTCCCTTTTTCCCACAATGCTTATGGCGGGACTCTGGGGAAGAATCAGGCAAGGAAATCCTAAGCGGATAGGAAGGCACAGAATTCGAGATTGGTGTGTTCCTTAAGAATTCAGCGTAATGTGATCACTTAAAGAGAGCACAGGTTGCACAAAATGATCTGGAACATTTCAGTGTGTTTATAGCGGCACTTGAGAGCTCCTTCAATTTGGACTTGAAATGTTCTAACCTATTCCTTAGTTGGAATAAATTAGACCATTTTTATCCGGAACGTGCAGCAAAGTCATACACCGACTTTAACTTGAAGTACATTTTTTAAGAAATTAGGAAGGTTACATGAAATAGTTTGAATTTATGAGACTGTTGAACAATTGTCAACAACAGGGTGACAGTGCCCTCTGCTGGACATACTTTGTAATGACGGTATCGCGCAAACTACCCTACATCATTTATTAAAATACAATATTTTTAATTTACATTTTTCTATGCTATATATAATTGAAATTTGGACAATTCAACTAAACGTTTTGAGTTTTGCTATCTCAACAAAGAAGAGTTTACAGAACCTTGTTTTGAACCCCACTTTATATAAATAAATAAAACCAACAGTTAATTTATTTGGAGCAAGTAACTTCCTTGGTTTATTTTGCTAACTCCCACAGTTGCCATAAATGTCAATGATTTACAAATTCAGACTAAAATTGCTATTTCTGACTCAGAAAAAAAGTGACAGAGTTAACTATAATGCATGACTATCTTCTCCCACCAGATCTGTGTAAGCAGTGAGGACGAAAGCAACGGCTTTATCAGGGTGGCAAGCGGCAAGAAACGAGGCTTCGTGTCCTGTGACGTTCTCGATATTATGTGAGGCGGAAACAAGCTCGAGAGGTGACGAGCGAGGGATGGCCGCGTCCGCCGGACCTGAAGGACAAACGAGGTCAAAGCTGCTTATGAGGTGGGACGGCTGATGTCTTCATGGCAAAACGTGGACGAGAAGCAGGACAGACGCACATGACAATACGAGTGCTGCCTTGTTTGTTTGGCTGCTATCACTGGATTTCATCTTTTCATTTTGACTTTCAACAAAGCCATAAAATGGCTGGCTTTTATTGAGTTGTGGATTGCATTGTCAAAGAAAAAAAAAAGTCATCAATAAGGTTTGACTACAGGAGGATGAAAATGCAAGAAAAAGAAGAAAGTAAGAAAGGCAAATGTGTGCATATTTTTTTAAAATAATCATATTTTGAAAGTTTTGAGGAAAAAAAAATCCACCATCTTACAAAAATAAAGTCATTTTCTTCTGAGTTAAAAAGTTTTTCATAAAACATCATGTTTTGATATACATTTGAGTCAAATCTGAAAACTATTTACTAAATCCAAATTGTTCCAGGAGGATCTTTTTTTTTTTTTTCTTTGAAAAACAGAATACAAAGAAATTTGTAATACTTGTGGGGGTAATTGTTTTTCACATAACTAAGTTAAAATGGAATGCAAATCACTATAAATGCGAATTTTTGGACCATTTATTTCCAGCAACACACAATGGATTTGAAAATATATTTTACCTTTCCAGTTCCAAGCTATAACTTGACATTAGCCGTACAGAGGAGCTGGCTCATATTAGACAGTCCAGCACCTATCATCCGGATTAAAACATACACGGACCTCAGCGACAACCAGTGCTGCTGAAATAATTAATTCCTTGGTTAGCACACACACACATGCACAAAACATCTGTCAGTCCTTATCTGCTGCGGCCATGTCAGCGCTCTCCCATGTGAGGACAAAAGCAATGCTGGTGTTTTACGGTCCACACGTCTGCCACACCGCCTTGGCCTCCATCATGCTCAAACAGATAAGCAGGACTCCTCTGATCTGACGCCTCGTGTCAATTTGTTTTCTTTTTCTGAGTCCCGAAAGCAGGTATTGGAGATAACAGCTACAATTCCTTTTCTAGTTGTTACTCATATTAGAATCACTCCCGTTTCATAAGACGTTTTTTGTGTGCTTTTTGAAACGCCCTATGATGCCACTAGATGGCGCCAAAGTCCCTTAAAAATTGAAAGTAGCACAGTAAATCTGTCAAAGTGATGCATCTCGACAAAGAGACCCATTTTTGGAGGTTAGGGAGGAGGTAAGTTTAGACTGGGTTGTTATAGGGGAGTTTTATATACATGACATACATCATTCGTAATATAATTATTTGTAAAATGAGTTTACATTTAAATAAGAACTTCTACTTCAATAGAAAATTGTTTAAAATGGCGACCTGCTTCGGCGGGGACCGCTATTTAATCCGACCACAATCGAGCCCACCCCTCCCTCCCTCCCTCCCTCCCTCCATCCATGCACCCTCCACTTTCTTCCACTCTGTGTGCCTCAGGAGCTGCGTGCTCACTGTCCCGAAACATCATGAACCAGTCGCCCCTGTGGGGATTTTTGCTCCCGGCGGCGTGCAAGTACCAGCTCCCTTTTGTGTCCCTCAGCCACATGCAACTTCCTCATCATCAGTAGTGGCAAGAGAAGAAGAGGAGGAGGAAGATGGAGCAAAAAAGCAGCAGCTGGTTTTGTTTCAACTAAAAAGTTCACCTTTGACTCCGCGCTGAAAACAACTTGGGAATATTTGGACTTCTTGTGGTTGGCAGCTGATGGTGTGGAGCAGGCGCGGTTCTCTCCTCCTCCCTCCTCTTCATCCTCCTCCTCCCATTTGCTCACATTTTGCCTCCAAGTCAGCGGGATTCCTCAACCTCTCCGACTGTGTTCTGAACCTCTAAAATGCACTTGACCCCCAGAGGACTTCCTGGAAAAAACAAAGGGATTAACTGCCAAGGCTCATTCTGACCTCTGCCTCTGTGAGTATTTTTTTTTTAAATCTTTGTGTGTCATCGTCTTAGGCGACTCGGAAGTGATTAATAATGCACTTCTTGATGACTGCTCAGAGGCTTTGACCCGGATTTGACAGGAAATAGCAGCACAAGTGCATGTCTGAGAGGTCTCACTAGCATGGATTATTAATGTGCACTTTTACCTTATTGAATACTCACGGAAGGTGTGTGTGTGTGTGTACCCTCTTGGAACACCTGCTGTATCCCAAAAAAGTGGCACGAATAGTAAATACCGTACGATAAAGTCAGCTGATGTTTTAAATGTGATATTATCAAATGCATGTTAATACATTTTTAATAAATGCGCCTTATCATTTTGAATTATGAATTAGTTTGAAGGAAAGTGCAAAATCCCCCCTCTTTTTGTTTCAATGACAGAACAAATGAGGGTCAGGCAATCTGTTCAGTTTTATATATTGAGGAAATCACTTTTTATTTATTTATTTATTTATTTTATTTACAAATTTCAATTAAATTTAGGGCCGTTTAAAAGATGGGTTTATATTCGATCACACTGAAGTAAATGCTTACATACCTACAATATATCCACATGAATATTGCAATGAAAAAAAAACAATAACAAAAAAATCTAATTCATGCACGTAATGAGGTTATTCATGTATGCGCGTTGTGTGGCAGGAGCAGAGTAGCCGGAGGCACAAACACGGCATAGCAGACGCACACTCACAGACTCATATTTAGAAAGTGAGTCAGAGGACATTGTCGTTTCCACGACGGTACATTAAGACAATCTTCCACTGAATAAACGTTATATATTCAAATATTCCTTGAAGCAGCTGCTAATGCATACAAACTGTGCAGCAACACATTTAGACACTCAATAGTCATAGATTCTTTATCCTCTATGATTGGATGGGTAAATGATTCACAAAATTAGCTGGAAAATAAATCAAGACTAAATAAGAAACAAGTTACAATTATATTCCCATTTGCAATTTCGCGGACCACCTGCAATATCACCACGGACCACTAGAAGGCCGCGGACCACCGGTTGACAATCCCTGCTGAAAAAGCATTGGCACAAATGATGGCTTCATTTGCATTTGTTTTCTCAGCATTCGAGTCATTAAATACCACCAAGCACTACTGGAGAGTATTTTACATTGCATGCTTGTGTGCTCCGACATTCATGATTACAATATTGTTTCTCCTCCAGTGCACAGAATGTATTTTTCAGGTGCTGTTCGACATTGTCACATACGACTGTGGGCACAAGTGTTCACTATGGGTCAGTGAGCTGACTGCAGAATGTAATAACCATTGTGCCAGAGACCTCTGGGCTTCTTTGTGCGCGGCACACACACGCCTTTTTAATCTCTTCTCCTCCATCTCTCATCTTCCGACCTTCCTTGCACAAATGCCAAACATATGCGATCAACGCGCTCGTATTTGTCGTGCCGCCGCGGCCCCCAGTGTAGAGAAGGTTATTAAGCATGACGTCCAGGATGGGAGCGATGAGATGACCACAGAAGATGAAGAATTCTATCACTTTTGCTTGACTTTGAAGCAAACTTAAGCATTACTTATGCATATGGGCCTAATGCAATATTTAAGTTGATACTGCCTGGATGTCATGAGGATGAATCTCGAAGATATTTTCGAAAATAACAATCGAGTCATCCATTCGTGATTTTAATGTGTAGTTCCCTGACAAGAGTAAAATCCATCTTGCGTGACATATCCCTTCACAGAGCTTTACTTCATATCTTGCCTGCAGACAGAAATCAGGTCTCTGCAGACGTGCATCATATTCCTCCAATGACCATGCCACTGAATGTTTTTTTTTTTTTTTGAAAACTGGAATATGCATGAAGGAAGTACATCATCATCATCTTCTTCATCATCATCACACATGGCTGTGCTGTAAATCATTCATTCACAAATCAAGGGAGGGCACACAATCCGCGGAATGATGACAAACTGAGTCATGATCATCGGCAGCTGCTTTTCTGCAGCAGGAACTCGCGCCCCTTTCACTCAAATCAAAACGAATTAAGTTGAATTGTATGAGTGGTTAGTTGGCATTATATATGGCCAAATGACACTATAATTATAGATAACGGCATGAATGGTGACATGGCAACCATCCGAACCGGCACAAACAGCGCTTGCCCAATCACTCCCACATTTCACTTTCATGCAAACTCACTTTAGTACCAATCTTTGCAAATCATTTGCTGGAAACCCACACAAAAACAATTCTTGCAAAAGTAATTTTTATGGAAGCTAATTATATTCCCTCACTTCTAATGAGGACAGATTGGATTTTTAATATATCATCTTTCTTCTAGCTGGAGTGTGTGGGATTATGTGCAATGTGCTTGCTATTAGGTAAATTAAAAAAAGGCGTCCACATGAATTATTTTGAACACATTATTATTTTATGTGTTATTGCAGTAGGTTATTAGGGGCATTTACATTTGTGGTGTGATGTACATTGTCACGCCGAACCAGACTTAATATTTTCCTGGATCCTGTAAGGGGACAATTTTTTTTTACAGTGCCATGACAAAAAAAAAAGAAATATCTTATTAAGTTTGACCGCTTTAATTAAGAAAAAACAGACGTTCTTGTAATGGCTCAGTCTAATGATGAGAGATTTAAGTGATGTGATGTGAAATGTTGGACAACAAGGTGAGGTCCAATCCAATTCCTGGTGGAGGACCCCCCCCTGGAGATGGGAATGTTATTTGTGAGAGCCTCGGGCTACTGCTGGAGCTGTCAAATCAATCCAGATGCATGAGAAAGTCGCTTGTCAAATTGCGACATTTTGCTAAAATGTTGCATTTTGGACACACGTGTTGAGAAATGCGGAGGTGCTACTCAAGCGTAGCTTGGAAATATCAGGTTCCGGTGCCCAAACTTAAGCAGGTGTGTGTGAGCCTGAGGGTGCAAGTTAAATGTTACCCTCTACGGGAACACCGATGAAAAAAAGAATAATCTCATGGCAACGAGGGGAGAAGATTGAGGTCTCTGTAGATTCAATATGCAAATTTAATCAGCACATTATGAAATGATGCTTTCTTGTAGGTCATGAAAAGCACAGCATATTAATCTCAAGTAGCTCCCTCACCCATGATAAATGTGTGTGTCAGTGGAACCAAAGTGAGACTCACATGAGGGCTCAATGGCGCCATCTGCTGGCGGAAGAAATTATATGGCTTTGGAACGCTACATTTAGTTTTGAGGACGTTGCACTGCAGTTTCTCCAGTGTTTGAGGGTTCTGAGATTTGCTTTACATGAATGCTGAAATCTGATTGGACAAAAACATTCACATACAACCATAAATGAAAATACTACAAAATAAAGAGAGTAGGCTGTTGTAGACTGAACCAATCATTTTATTTGTAATTATTTCCTACATGGAAATACACTAAATCCATAATATTTAGCAAAATTTCCATCAAAAATGCATTGTTAGTGCTCACCGGTTTGAAATATCGCCCTCTAGTGGCTACAAAATGCATTTTCCTTCATAACTGTTTCTCCCCAATCCCCCTTTTTTTTTCTTAACAGGAAATGTCAAATTCAACACATCTCTTTATGGTGCGGTGCAACTAACCCCACAACTATGGAAGCTGCGCATGGCCCAAATGTCACAGTAAACAACAGCACAATGGATATCCAAGTGGTCACCCACAATCTCTGGGAGGTGGTCGCCATAGCGACCGTGTCAGCCATTGTAAGTCTCATCACCATAGTGGGGAACATCCTGGTGATGCTCTCCTTTAAAGTCAACAGCCAACTCAAGACGGTGAACAATTACTACTTGCTGAGTCTGGCGGCTGCTGACCTCATTATCGGTGTCTTCTCCATGAACCTGTACACCTCCTACATCCTGATGGGTTACTGGGCCTTAGGCAATCTGTCATGTGACCTGTGGTTGGCTGTGGACTACGTGGCCAGTAACGCCTCAGTCATGAACTTGCTGGTGATCAGTTTCGACAGATACTTCTCAATCACCAGGCCTCTCACCTACAGAGCCAAACGGACTCCAAAGCGGGCCGGGATCATGATAGGCTTAGCCTGGCTGGTGTCTCTTGTTTTGTGGGCACCGCCTATCCTATGCTGGCAATATTTTGTGGGCAAAAGAACCGTCCCCGAAAGACAATGCCAGATTCAGTTTTTCTCAGAGCCCATTATCACGTTTGGAACCGCTATTGCAGCGTTTTATATCCCCGTGTCAGTCATGACTATCCTCTACTGTCGGATCTATAAAGAAACAGAAAAACGGACCAAGGATTTAGCGGAGCTTCAGGGAGCGAATCAGTCCACACAACCCGACGTCACCCGGGCACGGATCAGTCGTTCGTGTTTCAGCTGCAAGCTAAAATCTGCGGCGCAGGACCGCACCCAAGCCTCATGGTCATCCTCAAGCCACGCCGCCAAGTCCACCGCCTCCACCAACGAGGAGTGGTCCAAAACCGGTCCCATGACCGCCTCCAATAGCTACGCGTCCTCAGAAGATGAAGACAGGTCCACCTTGCAGCCCCCTTTGGGGAACCAAGTTTGCGAGGGCGGCAAGAGCGTGGCGGGGAGCGAGAGCGAACAGCTAAGCAGCTACGACGAGGACAGCTTCTTCCAAACGCCGCCCAAAAGTAACTCTCAGAAGAGTAGCAAGTGCGTGTCGTACAAATTCAAACCCGCCACCAAAGACGCCTTGGCCCCGCACCGGGGCAAAAACGGCGATGCCAAAACCGGGGCATCCTCGGCGGAGTCGGTCAACGCTCCGGCCGCCCATTCGGCGTTCAAGGATGTCACGCTGAAGAACCAGATGACAAAGAGGAAGAGGATGGTGCTGATTAAAGAGAGGAAGGCAGCGCAGACCCTCAGCGCCATCCTCCTGGCCTTCATCCTAACATGGACGCCGTATAACATCATGGTGCTGATATCCACCTTCTGCTCGGACTGCATCCCCGTGTCCCTGTGGCATCTGGGCTACTGGCTGTGCTACGTCAACAGCACCGTCAACCCAATGTGCTACGCCCTCTGCAACAAAACTTTCCAAAAGACCTTCCGCATGCTTCTACTCTGCCAGTGGAAGAAAAAGCGGATTGAGGAGAAACTCTACTGGTACGGACAAAACCCAATGGTCGGTGCCAAACTTTCTTGAAGTATTTTAGAAGCTGTGGGTTTTCAAAATGGAGGCCTCACCTCCAATGTTGAATGAATGTTACATTACATCTTCTGTTGGTGCTCTAAAAAGCCACTTGATTATTAGATTCCATTTTCACATGATTTAACAAACATAAAATAATCTTATATATAAAAAATATCATAACCAACTGTTTAAAAAGTCCTTAGTGACATTTTAAGTCCTTTCCACGCTATCTGTGAGAGGCAGCCTGTTGCTACTTTGTCAAAATTTCTGTGCCAACACAAAATGGAGGGAGCCATATAAGAGATGGATCGGAACCACTGGCGGAGGTAGAGGGGGGCCGCGGGGGCACTGCTGACCCCCCAAAGATGTCTGGAAGGCTGAAAAAGTAGGGAACATAGTGTTTTCTAAAGAATTTTGGAGGTTTGCAAATTTTGAGGATCTCCCAAAATATCCTTGGCCCCCCTCAAGGAAAAATCTCCACCAGTGGATGTCACCTGTTTAAAAGGGTACAGCCCTGTTGTGTTGCAAATAATTGTTTCCGTCTGACATAATTTAGCTTCTAATTTAACGTGCTGTTGTTTACAAGCACAGGCAGCATCCTGTTTGCTGGGCACAATTAATTATTAGAGCGCATCTTCACTGTATTTATACCACAGCACTCTAAATACAGCTCTCATCACAAAGTTGCTATTTGTAAATAGCCTTTTTTTTTTAAACGGAGGCAAAGCCAATATTTTTTTCCTTTTTTGAAAGACTCTTTCAAACCAGGAATTTAAAAGTATGTTTCCATTATACTGGATAGTGAAGTTGTTTCTGGGTTTGTTGCTTTTATGCTTCTGTATTTTAGAAACTGTGTTTATCCATTTTCTTCAAATAAATGTCAATATCCTGCAGAATATATTGAGTCTTGATGTTAATTTTTTTTTAAATCCATATTTTTCTGGGACCTTTCTACTTTTAGTATTTAAAAAGCCTCCAGGAGAGCTTTTTTTTGTACAATTACCTGATCGTTGTCCAGAGCCACATTGCATCTTCTGCTGAGAAGCTTTTCATAACTCATCTTTTTTGCAGTCAGCGCAATGAACAGTTTTAACCGTGTGTGACGGTTTCACCATCATCCATGCGTACTTGCACAATCGCTCTTTGTTGCAGTCCTTTTGCCAGTAGATGACATTTCTTCGGTTCAGATTGGCACCAGCGCAGGCGTCGTACCACCAACCTCCACCGGCCACTCCCTGGAACTCCAACTTGGCACAGTTCTGGAAGTAATTATCATTGTCTCTGTCCTTAGTGGTGAATTTTTGATTATCGTGCAGGTAGTTCTCCGTGTCCTGAGTAAGGGCGTCCACGGCCGTGCCATGAAACAAACCCAGCCTTAACCTGTACGCCGATGACTCGCCCTCCACCAGGAACGGATCGTACTCCCCCATTTTCGTCACGGCGTCTCGGTCCACGAGTTTCACTCCCAGTTTGTAGCGTGCCGGGCCTCCACTAAGCTGGTGCAGGTATTCGTTCCCGAGCCAGTGATCGCCAGTGACGTCACCGAAACCTCGTTTATAGTCGGCCCACACTCGGTCAAAATTGACGCTACTGTTAACGGTGATGTGCTGGACTACGGTCCATCCTCCTTCCTGCATGGCGCAGAAGACCAGGATTGGGGCGTCCCCCGGTTGGATCAGGTACACGCCGTCCCTGGCGTGACCTGAAGAGCTCATGAACATTTCGTGGCAATCTCTCGGTAACACTGCAGGTGACAATCAGAACGTGAAGAGATTTAATTGTAACACTGCGGGGGGCAATCAGAGATGTTAACTTAATAGATTTAATTGTACGCAGAAAATAAATAACATTAACTATGACTTTAAATATTACATTTTTGCTTTCGATTTCAATTCTGTTATGACTATAAAACTGCTGACGCAGCAATTATGCAAAAAATTGAATGAGTTTCCTTCACATCAAATTTGAATCACAGAGGGGTTTTAACTTAAAGGAAATAGGATCTACCTTTCATTCCATAATTCATGACCACATTATGCTGATCAGGAGGTAGCAGATGCAAATTCTCTCCTTGGAGATGCTCCATGTTGACTCCCAATAGACTCGGCAAGAGCAAAAGCGCGAGCCAAACTTTAAATATCACCATCCTCCTGCAATCACGTTTTAAATACATCAAGCAGAAGTGAGTATAAAGAAAAAACGAGGCACAAAAAAAATGTCTTACCTTCACTCAAGACCCCCAGAAAAAAATCAGCAAGTCTCCACCCACACTGCAACTTTAATCAAGCACAAATATAAAGTACACAAAAGTAACAAGCCGTCCCTTTTAATCTTGGCCGGACTTCAGCCTCGACTTGACATCGCAATGGCAGACGCCAACCCTTCTGCTTATCTGTGTCAAGTCAGATAAAGCCACATGTGAGTAGTAAGATGAGTCAACTCATATCTCTCACCAACTCAAATGCCTTCAAGAGCTTAAAAGGTTGAAGTCCAGCTCGGCTTTGAGGCCAACAAGGTTCAGCTCCTGATAAGTGACAGCTAAGCTCAAATGTATTCACGCTTAAATATCAAATCAATCATTAGAGTGGAAAGAAAACATTTAATGGTCACTACTAGACAGCATCACGTCAACATTTCTTGTCCTGCTTGATACATTTCTTCATTTTGAATAACATAAGACATTTTCAGAACCTCCAGGGATGAATTTCTACTGGAGTTTATTTTCTGGCTCTTCATGGATGGAAAGTAAGTTGAGACAGGAAGGAGTCAATGACCTTTGCCATGTCTCCCGCAGAACCGGGAAAAGATTTCAGTTTCGCCTCTCGTTGCCATAATCCCAGCAACTGCTGATTAAAGACGTGGAAGTTTCTGCAACAATAATTAACCGGATCATAAACGTAATATATATAAAAAAAATAATAATTTACAGGTTGATGTTGTATTGAGTTGGTTAAAGAGCAGACATACCTATCCAAAAAAGTCTCGGCCGATCCACTTTCTTGAAGCTGCTCCCACCAGCGTTTCAAAACGGAATGGATCCACATCAAACCGACAGTGACGTATCTAAACGGACCGAAAACATTTGAGAGCAAGCGTGACGACAGCTTCCGAGATCCAAACTCACTCTTCATATGGACTGAGGAGAACATTCCGAACCATCGGGAAGAGGTCCACGCAACAGCCGATGGTGATGTTGGAGTCATCGTCATCATCTATGCTGCGGAGAACATTAGACTAGACTAACATTTACTGACAGAGCGTTACCATGACGATCTTACCGTTTGCTTATTAGCGGGAGCATGTCAACAAAGACGCTGTTATCTTGGATTCTGAGGATGACATGACAATTGATCAAGTCTGTCTTCAATTTGTAGAATTTTACAATACCTTAGGAAATATGTTATCAGTTCTCCAAAATGTCGCTTCCACAATGTTAAGCCTACTTTAAGTCTTAAGTTTCTTCCAAGGAGCACCTCGGTTATTGTGCTGTGATCTTTCGTGAGCTGGGAAAATCAGAAAATAGGATTTAGAATATTCACCAACGATTACTTGTAGGAATTTATTGCTGACCTCGGCAAGTTTGGAGAACTCATCGAGTTGAGTATCGTGGTTTGCCGTCAACACCTGAGGATCCGTGTCAAACATCTCCGGCTGAATATTCATCTTGTTGTCGTTCTTTTCCGCATCCTGCGTCCTGCTTGACCCTTGGGGCTTTTTCCGAGCCACCGCCAAATGTCGGGTCTTCCTCTTATACGACGAGACTCGTTTTAGCCGGCCTGGATTGTTGCCGGACCGACTGAAGGGACACATGACAAGTAGTTCAAATCATTCTTGGACAGATTAACGATGAATTTACCTTTTCTTATTGAATTCCTTTTTAGCCCCATCCACCTGGCCTCCTTGAGAATGGCTGACTCTGAAATGGGAAGACTCAATCTCCAGAGCCGCTTCACAGTATTGCTTGTCGTCATCCGAATTAAAATCCATTACACCTTGAGAAACAGAATAAAATAAAAAAAACTAATATATAACCATATATATTTTTATAAAGCTGACATAAAATATCTTATATTCAAATAAGACATTTGCCCACTAAAAACTACTGACAGCAAATTTCCTTCAACACATAATACTTATGATCTTTTAGCAATGCCGCAAAGACAGATGAGATAAACGGACGCGTTCTGTTCCCAATGGCATTTCACCATTTATTATGATTGGGTGTCAAAGTCCTCATCTGCGGCAAAGACTGACATCATTAGTGGCATTTTTGCAAAATGCCAGAAGCCTGCGGTGAAAGGTGAGACTCGGGGTCACATCACCGCAAACATTTCAGGAATAAAATAACATTGAAAAGCCGCAAATTTCAAGTCCCAATCTTTGGAAAAGCTCACAGCTGCCACCCGTGCTACTTAGAGGGCTTCATTTAAATATCATTTTTCTTCAAATAAGCTTTATGTATGCAAATGGAGAGAGAATGTTAATAGAATCAGCAAAAATAATGACCATAAATCATTCGAGCTGTGTTTTCATTTGGAATAAGGAGACACAGGAAAGTGAAGACCACCTCCGGACATCATCCCTTGTATTACATAACACACGTCAAGCTTCTCCATCCTTCACCGTGCTTTCTCTTCTTTGTTGTGCTGTGTCTTTTTCCAAGCTTGAAGGCAATTTCAACAGGACTAACCACAAAATGTTTCAGTCAGCATTCCAGCTGGATGAGAGCAGCGGGTGAAAATGCGAAGGGCTCCAATCAAGTCAAAGAATGCAATTCACTGTCGCTGGGCAAAACATTGGCCTGTGATTTGAATTGTGTTTCCGAAAAGAACACAAAATTGGGATTTAAGTGGGCAATTTAGGGAACTCCGAATGGGATGAAGTGACGTGAAGGGAACGTCTCATTGGAACAGTTTAAATTTGAGCTCATCTGCATTGAATGAGACATCCAGCAGATTTGTATCTATTTCTAAAGGAAAAGCAAATAAATGGTTAAAGATCAGAGAATGGCGAACATGTGAAGCAGAATTCCCACAGTATGGATTATACCAATATACTGCAGCGACTTTGATTATGGAGAAACTTTTCCACTCTTTTAAAACCTTGTAGTAGACTTTTAATTGACTGTTATTGCGCCTTTAAAACCACCAGAGGGCAGTATTAATCCGCGTGAAAACAGACACGTTTAAATGTAGCACTAATATTGGTTTGAGAACACCAGAGTTGGAGACTTGACAGCAATAAAAGTTAGTTAAAAATTAATTTGTCAGTGTTTTATTATTTCCAAATTGTGTTCAAGTGTCTAATCATTCATATATTATTGGCAGCCATTTTGAAAATAATTGCACTTCATCATTTGATAGAGATGACAAATTTGAGGATATTCTTGGCTCAACAAAATGGACAAGACTTGATTACTTCTTTCACTGGTGAGGCAGTTTGTAGAAAACAACCCGACTCACTATATCAGACTTCTATGAAATAGTAAGGATGATCCTCTTTCCTTGTTTTTACTCTTACATTTACCATTCTCACCTAATTCTACACCAGATCACTCTTCAAATGCTCCTGTATGAGTGGCGCCAACATTATTCTATGTCATCCTTACATAACATTACGTAAAACGATCCTCTCCGTCAGCAATTAATGACCCGTGTAGAAGAAGAACTCCTGCTGTCTTCAAGATGGATTTAAAAACCACAAACTTCTTGGTAAATAAGCATCAGCGAGAGCTTTCCATGCAATGTTTCCAGGTGTCATTTTTGGATAATTTTTCCCGATTCCATTCCGAGTATTTGTTTGGCCTTTAAAGGACAAAATTGCAAAGAACCGAGAACCATCTGTATTAAATATGAAGCTGCTGGAACTTCGATAGCAACATTAGCATCCATATTAACATCTGCTAACAACTGGAGTATTTTAAAAAGGTCATGGGTGTATTTAAAGGCCTCTTTTGTTGAGTGACAAGTGTTTCGAATCTATCAAAGTCAGCTGCACAGCCTCTAATGACTCATCTCAACTTTAGCCCAAGCGACCCGAGGTGCCCTGCTTCTGCAAATGTGGCTCCAGTCATCGACCGCAGTGACAACAACTGCAGGAAACTCGGATCTTTGCAGCTCCCCTCCGAAAAACCAAATGGGTGTTGTCAAGGCATCAATGTCCATTCAAACTCCTTTAATTAGTGGAAGCATCTGATGGCCTGGCCACGGTAGTTTACATTTTGTTTCTCCAAACGAGCACTTCTTTGGAAGTTCAAAGTAGATGTTACCACCACAGATTAATGGTCGTGATGCTGAGGGGTGTGATGCATATTTCCATACATCTCTAACTCCCCTGGTAAAATCGACATACAATACTGTACCAGAAATACAAATTATAGAGACGTTGAATATAATCCCCATGTTGAAAACACCACATTTGAGTCTGCTCAGATCATCAGCATTTACCGTATATTTTGGTTCTTAGAAAAAAAAACATTATTTAAAATTATTCACAAAATGTTGGTAAAAAATCAATAAGAATGTTTTTTTGGGAAGTGGATGAATATGTGGGAAAGAAAAATACCCACAAGCTAATTATTTGGTCTGGCACCCGGAAAGTGAATGAATATGTGGACAAAAATCCCTAAAAAAAAGAAATACCCACAAGTTAATTATCTGGTCTGGCACCTGGGTAGGGGGCAGTGCTCCCACAGACCCCCCACTAGCCCCGCTACTGCAGAGGTGCGCTGAACGTTATATCTTCTATCTGCAGAACAATACAAAAGAGCTATACATATGCATTATCCTTTTTTCAGACAGGAAGATATCTGCTTGTCAACTTCAGGACGGCTTCCCACTCCTACAATACATCCCAGGGACTAAACAGTCACAGACCAGCTGGCCATGAGCCCGGCCCGCCATCTGCAGTGTTGGGAACAATCCCACAACCACTGAAATCTGCTTGGTTCATATGCACATACGTTTCCTTTTCTGATACTGTACGTGTAAACACACACAGCACAGAAAGTTCTGAGTGGGTCGGTCACAGTAATGTCTTGTCTGTTGTTGCAAACAAATCAAACTAAGGCTAATTTAGCACAGGGATCTTATTAATCCTATTCAGAGAGGAGTCACATGACAATGTCAATGTCAACGTCTTTGGTAATAAATGCTTATTGCATTTTTTGTATTCCCATCATTTCCTTAAATTTAAATATGACAACATTCATGCCATTCATGGCACTCGGGCCATATTTTGGTCATTCCTGTACCATGTGATGTCACAATCAAGACTTCATGCCATCATGATTTCCATTTCTATATCTTAGGTCAGGCAGGGACATAATCTTTAATGTGTGGGCCTAAATTCTAAAGCAGCTGTGTGAAACTAACGGGTGTTTAGGTTCACAAATTTGCACGCTGAGGCAGCCCGATGGCCTTGGCAGTTGCGAAAAAAGAGCAGCGTGATCCCAACAACCCGTCGATTCATAAAGCAGGACTTTGGCCTGGCTGACATTCCATTTGCAAATGTTTTTCTTGGATTATGTTTCCGGGACTGTTTGTTGCGTTTAATTATTCAACAGTGATGACACCATCATAATATACAGACGTCTTATTTACAGTATTAATCTTAGATCAATCAAAGTACTTTTATTACCGGCTCATGATAGAAAAACATTTTCCTGATCAAAATATTTACATAACATCATCACAATTCCATACATTTTGCATAATCGTCTGTTAGGAATAATGGTAGTGAATCACGCAGGCTCTATTCCAAACATCCACTTAGTCAGTAACTAAATATGTTGACAGTTAATAAAGGGTTACACTTTATTATTTTAAAGCAAAAAGCTGGGAATACAATTTTGGGCTGATCAAGTCCTTTTTCTATCACTTCATTAAAATGACATTCTCCTTTCAGCTAACCCTATCAGTGTATTGGAAATATTCGAGGGGCCAACGGGAGCAAAAAAAATAAATACCCAAAAAGTCAAATGGAAATCTCCGCCTACACAAAAGGTTCTTATGTAACCTGGAAAGGCTTGTGGCTTGGGCCCATGCTGAAAGATATTTTCCTTATGTTTCTCAAGTCGCATCACTATTTACAACTCTGGGATTGATTCTGGTTTTAATATTGTCAACAACGTTGTGTTGAGGTGGATTCATATAATATAGCATAGTAGCATCATTGCCTTGTCATTATATGAACTTCTTTTTAGGAAACAACAGAAAAACAAAACAACTAATTAATCACAAAGAATCAATTTGTCTCACATATAAAAGCAAACTTATTTCAGGTATCTTTTTATTGATATTGTGACAATAAATTGACGTTAGCTTAATTAAGCGAACACAAAAATGTAAGGGATCTCTCTAGGAATTCCTAAAAGGACAATCTATGGAACCACAGCTTTGTTGAACTTCTCTCAAATGTCAACATCCCGCAGTGTGGCGGTGTCTGGCGTTAGGAAAGAGACACAAGCGTAAGTCGGGGTCACATGTGCTCTATGTACCTACCGACCGCTAACAGCCTCATTATTGTAAACGTATCTATGGCCTATGAGTAACACCGCTGAGATTTCACTTTTTGACCTGCTCAGGCTGTACACGTTGTATCGCTGAGACGAGGAAAAGGTGACGTTCGGGGGAAACCAGAAACCAAATTGTACGTAACCCAAAGTGTATCATTGCGTTTGTTTACAACTGCAATGTGATCATTTTTATAGTCCAATAAAAACTGCCCCGTTTTTTCCATTTTGCCATCCTCCAACATTGGGAGAATCATATACGGAAAGTTCTCGCTGTTAATAATGAGCGTGCCACATGGTACACACGTTTGCCATCGTTTGTGATTTCCTAGATTGCTGCGAAAGGCACTGATCACGATCCAGGAAAAAAAAAAAAAAAAAAAATGTGTCGCTACAGATTATTTGCCCTTTGTTGATTTATGTTGCGGTTATCACACAGCCGCAAGAGAACTGTGATGTGTTTTAAATAGATGTTGTTGACATGTTTTTATTCGGCATTTACAGGGAACACATTTGCTTCTTTGATACATATTATATATATTATTGCATCAATAAAGGCCTTTGTCAGATCCCGTTTATGTGCTTGTAAAAGGAACACACAACAAGGGCGACGCACGAACCGGTGGTTATTTGAACGAGTATTGAATCCTGATACTCATTCAAGGCCCTCAAATTCTGGGTTTGGAGGATAGTGGGAACGTAATTTCGATTTCTTTGTGTGTCTTGGGATGTGAAGAAATTGACAATAAAGCAGACTTTGACTTTGATATTTGATCAGTTCTGAAAATTAGAGTGACTCAATGACTCAAGTGGGAAAATGAACAAGTGTTGGACCACCACCATGACAAACAGCTAAATATAACTTGTTGTGAAAATACCCGACACTTTTCTGGGAGGTCTTTCCAATAATCCCCCCGTGCCGATTCTCAGAAAGATTGTCATTAATCATACCGATTTGTGTCACTGTTTGTGTTGGAGTGGCAGAAGAAGTGAAGCGGTTCGATTTTCTAGTCAATGGCTGTGGCTCGAAGTGGAACTCAAGCCGATGGGGTTGATATACGTCGTGGTATGGCTGGTATGATGCACATGAAGACATTTTTTGGGTTTCTGTTTTGCTCAGGGAAAGTCTTTAGTCAAGTTGTCACAACAAACTAAGGATGTTTGGGGTCATGTCTCTTGGAGAAAGGTGCTATTGTTCTCAAGAAAGGAAGGAAGCAACGGCTTCTGCCAAGGAGGCGGACATTCGAGTCAATAACTTTAGACCAGGCCTTGAGATCTTAGCGACAATGCGGGTATGCAACCAAGTTGCCTGGCGGCACTTAAGAATGTTGTTGGCTTAAAAAAAAAATCTCATCTCTGAATTACAAAAAAAGAGTTGCACTCGGTGAACTCCAAAAGTCTGGATTCGGTCATGTCTGTCATATCATGTCAGATATTGAATGACCTAAATTTCACATGTGCCAGGCAAGGCAGTTTGGCCATCAGTTCAGTTGCCTCACTGAGGCTTTTTCCTATTGCGATGAAAGCTATTGCTCTACTTGTCACTCAACTACCTGTAAATAATTTCAGTCATTATTCTAATGGAACGTCACGGTGCTGTTTTCTTGTATGACTTCCAACAAGAGAACTCCATTAAAACCCATCATGTTCTGATTGATTTGGTATTTTTGGTAGCTCAACCAGTCCAGACTCCAAACACCCCAGAGAGTCTAAGGACATTGTTTTCCAAACTTCCAGGCACGTGCAGAGACCTCACTTTGCACTCTCTCACATCAGGGGAACAAATAGAGAGGTTGGAAACCACAAACCCTTTGAGCATTCGAAACACGGCCTTGCCGCTACCATTCAATACCACATTTGCCCATCTAATGGAAATCCTTAAGACCCGCAAGAGTGTTATGACAAGGGCATAACCTGACGGCAGACATTCGACAGTATTTCAACACCCCGTTTCCCGTTGGGACCTGCTGCAGGATCATTCGGAAAGGCCACAACACACTTCGGCTTCTGGTTTTGATCCAGTAAGGGATCTTTCGGCACTATGCAAAGTCAAACAAAACCACTATTTCGAAAGTATTTTAGACCATTGGAGACTTTGTCTAGTTAGACATGACAGAAAAGGTTTGGGCTGTCAGATAAACCAACTGATTGGGAATTTAAGTTAAAGAGTTTGATGCAAGTAGAAAAACCGAATACAGTCAGCCACAAGCCACATTCGACGGTAATTATCTCTAGGCGGATGGAATCCAGCGTTGTTTTTAAAAACGTGATCACGCCCGACCGACAGTAGCTTATGTCGCTTTTCAATGTTTACGGAGCACTTTAAGATCCAACTGAAGGTCCAATTTTGGTTCTCCATTGCACCTTTAGAAAAAAACCCTGATCTTCTTTAGTAACCTGTTAATGTGGACTGACTGACGCACCCGCTACCAAAAACACAGATGTCTCAAATCACAGACGAGAACATATTTAATGAATCTGGCCAGGAATAACAGTCGGTTTTGTCATTAGAGGACATATTCTTGGACTCGTGACACGCGGCGGTTCGACACAGACCGACAGGTAGTGTATGTCCCTTTTGCTTACGGTCTTTGGTGGGTTTGGAGAAACTACATTTATTGACTTGGGGGTAAAATATATCCAAAGAACATGACATTATGTTGTTTTTAGGTCTATAACTGTTTCATTCTAAAATGAGCAATATAGGAGTGCCCAAGATCCTCGAGAGTTGGACCTAAAACAGTCTAGATACAGACCGACAAGTACTGAGGGGATTAGTTAGAGCCAGGTAATATAATTAAAACGATCTGAATCTGCTTTGGGGTCCAAATTACAGCATTTGCATATATTAAAATATCGGTAATTTATAGCGAGCTTTGTTAACATATCGGCACTAACTTATCTATTTTGACTTTAGCATAGCTAACATTAGCTTAACGGCTTTGAAATGAAAGTTTGATTTTTCTCTGGCTGTTGAAATTTTCTGGTAGCCTCCCACCTATTACTATTTTAACTTTGTAAACTAGTGTAGACTACCGATAAATACTTCAAACTTTCTGCCAAACCTGGATCAGTATTCATTTTACGGTAATCATATTAGCATCGTTATCTTATAATTTTCACAAAACTATTGAATAACTTAAGATATGGGTCTAAATAATCCCGCAAAATCATTTTTTAATTCAACTGGGAACATTCGTTCTTCTTGGGCGGTCATTTTTAAGGGTATTCATCCCCATTTCTTTGCGTACACAGTATTTGTTTGATATACAATACGTTTCAACTATCCATCGAAAGGGACACTGGCATGAATTTGAGAGAAACAGATCACGCGGTGGCAAAGAAAGGGTTTTTGTGCGGCCGGCGGCTGCCGAAGAAGCTTGTTTAAACAGACGCACACTGAAAGACTTAATGACCGTGTTGACAGCAGTCATACGAGATGTCTATCGAGGCTGCTGTGCTGCGGCCGAGAGGAGGCCACAGCTGCACGCGGAGAGGCGGGAGGGATGTTGTGGTCACCTTCTCTTTTTATAAGCTCCAGAGAAATGAGGAACACAGGATTCCTCTAAAATGTGACTTTGGTATTTTCTTTCTCCCCTTCAAAAGAACCAATACAACGTAGGTGACTCAATACTGCAGCAGGATGCTCTTTGTTTTCGCAAAATAAAATGTCTCCTAGGTCCCATTTGCTTCAGTGCTGTTTCAATTCAATGCTTCGTTGATGTTGAAAAGACTTAATGGGTGTTTTCATTAAAAGCCGTGCATATTTTGAATACATTGCATTGATTAATCCCGCAAAGTCAAAATGCGAAGCACATGCTCAACACGTGCGATGGAGCAGAAGATGAGTATGTGCGAGTTAGTGGGGAAATGTGTAGTGGAAAATAAGGTGGATGTTAGAAGAAGCAAGAATTGTACATTTTGTTCAAGCTACCTAAAGAAAATACAAATGTCAGTCCATTTATAATAGATTCAAATTAGTTTTTAAGTCAAACTCCATACATTGTCACCTAAAAATCCCGAATACTACCGTATTTTCCGGACTATAAAGTGCACCGGACTATAAGGCGCACCTTCAATGAATGGCCCATTTTATAACTTTGTCCTTATATAAGGCGCACCGGACTATAAGGCGCACCATTAATGCATCATGTCAGATTTTTAATACAAAATACCGTAATTTTTGGACTATAAGTCACACCGGAGTATAAGTCACACCAGCCATAAAATGCCCAAAATAGTGAAAAAAAAAACATATATATGTATATAAGACGCACCTGAGTATAACTTATAGTCCGAAAATTACGGTAAATCATTCTCCATGTTATCTTTTTTATTTCAACTTCAGACGCAACAAATTACTTTATAATCAGAAAATAATGATCCATAGTGTTTTTGATTCATGATTCATAGTCTTCAGCGGGCCACTTATGATTGATTTTATGACACAATGCTTCGGGCCAGTTCAAATTTAGGAATTTGGTCCATATATAAGGCGCACCAGACTATAAATCAGCTTTTGAGAAAATGTTTGGTTCTTAGGTGCGCCTTATTGTCCAGAAAGTACGGTAATTACTTGTTGACATGATTGGAGAAAGAGGAGCAAAAAACGAGAAAACAGGATTCACTGCAGTTGGTGATTTAAAACGTCGTGGCATCTCCCCGTCCTTCTATGAGAAGAAGATTAAATACTTTTGGACAAACCAGGAGACCCTGGCTACTGTCTTTTGTGCCAAAGCCACTGAGAGTCTGATTACAGAAATCTGTTTCATTTTATCTCAAAGGTCATTCCCCGTTTGTCCCATCTGCAGCGCTCCTCCAACGGTCTCATAATATGTTTTCATTTGGGATCTTGTGCTTACTGCAAAGAAGCAAATAGGTTTGATTCCCAGTGAGACGAAATAGAATTATGTCTTATGGCGCGGGAAGGCCTCAGACATGACTGAAATAAATCTCAAGTCTAAAGCTGCGTGGGGAAATAAATAGTGCCAGCAACTCGTCTTTTCATCCAAGGCAGACTTTTCACGTCTCCTATTCACGTGTCTATTCTTAGCTTTTTCTGTGCTTACCAGCACCTAGCACGGGGTCAACGATAAGTTTAACAATAAGGTGAGAAGTTGCTTTCCGTCTCTCACGTTATATCTTCGCTCAATGGTATGAAAACTAGCGTCTTGACAATTTTTTTTTTTTTAATGGGATACTTTTTCATTTCTGTTTTTCTTGAAAAGGTCCGGACACGGTAGTAAATGTACACTGGAGAAGTGTAAAAATAAACACTAAGGGTATAACAACGTGACCGTCGGCCCATGTCGGTTTCGAGGAAATGTGGAGGGGGGCGATGGATGGTTTCAAGGAAGAAGTCACTCCATTTTGGTACAGCAGTAGATATTTTCATTTAACGGTAGATCACAGGTGTCAAACTCAAGGCCCGGGGGGCCAGATACGGCCCGCCACATCATTTTATGTGGCCCGTGAAGACAAATTGTCATTACTAGAATTGCAAATTTTCTTCATTTTTAAAAATATATGTTTTTTAAATATTTGACCAGTTTTTACTAGTCTGACTTGAAAGCGAGTTATTTGTCACTTTGTTTTGTAACTTATACTGTATATAATATGAGGTGCTCATACATTTATTTGGGTTGACAGTCATAATGGCCTCCCGAAAGAAACTATGACTACAATGCGGCCTGCGAAAAAAATGGCAATAAGCAACCGTTTGTCCAGTTCTGTATTTTTGTATTCTGCCATTAATTAAAAAAAGTTGCTTTTGTTGTGAATTGGCTCTGGCTATTTCCTGGCTTTTCTTGCTTCTTCCTTCTATTAGTCAGTTTGAAAGTAAATTTGTTGAACAAAAGCCAAGAACTTCTCATTCCCGAAATCCCTGTTGATGAATTTACAATTGGGCTTATTTTTTTGGATAATCATCATCATCATATTCAGACTCAAAAAGACCACCAGGAGAAAATTTGCATTAATGTGACTTCAGGGAGCTTAATGAACATAATTCATCAAAACACGCACATGTCAAATACGCAGATGTGGGTCTTAAATTTCACGCCGTTGATACAGCAGTCAATCAAATCAGTGTGAGTCATTTTTTTAAGCTGCCTGACTCCAAAGCATCTGCTTCCTCGTGTAATTCTCACATTCCTGCTGTCCTCCCGATGGTCAGTCACCAGATTGTTCACGTGCGCATGGTGAGGAATGACGAGCAGATCAAAACTCATTAACTATTTTCTTTGATACGCACCACCGAACCACAAGTGCTCTTAAATTATTCTTCGATCATGTAATATTGTCAGCTCTAGTGAAAATTAGCATAAGCAGACTGTTGCTCTTGGAAAGGAAAGATCTGATTTTTTTATAAGGTGGGAAAAAACTTCTAATCGGTCCAACAATAATAATACAAAAATCGATAAGAAGCCTTATTGGTTGGAAGCAGGACACGAGGAGCACCGCTGGGTTTTAAGGAGGACCAGATGATGGACCCAAGGAATTTTAATCCAGCAGGTTTCCAATAGTCATATTTTCTAAGACGATGGCAAGAGGAGAGCAAAGCAGCAGATGCCGAGACTTCTGCACTCAAGCAATTTGTAACGTTTGAAAAGAATTGAGATGAAATGATAATTAACAGCAAACTCACTGAGTCATCCCTGCAGAATATTGTCATGGAGTTTGTGATCATCTCAAAGACCTCGAGTGGGGTCAGGCTGAAACCAATTTTTTTGAATTAGTTTGGCCTTGTTTTTCTAGTTCCTGCTGTGTTCCGATTGGTTATTTTTTGCACCTTGTCTCGCTAGCCCCGCCCCCTTGTGTCGTCCAATCAGCTTCTTCTTACCTGTCCAGGTGTTCCATGTTGTCTTGTCAGTTTGTGTGTATTTAGTTCTTGCTTTCGTCGCGGCGCACCGTGCTATTGTTTGCTCCAAAACTTTATTTTGCCAATGTTTATCTTGATACTTTTTTGTTTTTATTTGTTCATGACCAGTAGTATTCTGTTTGCCTTTTTATTCCCTTTGAATTAAACTTTGTTTTGATTAAGCCCCATCCCGAGCTTCCTTGTTTAAAAAAACAACACTTTGATTCTTTATAAAACTTGACAGCTGAAACAAAATGTTACAATTCATTTGAAATATTTTGCGCCGCGATGGTGGAAAAACAGACATTTTACAGCAGCGTTGTTTTTGTTTTTAACACCAATTTGAAATCCACCACAAATTTCTCTCCCAGCTCAGTAAATCAAAATGGCCACCAAGGCAGCTTCTCGGAAGTTTGCCTGATAGTAGGTCAAACCCCGAAAAGAGTTTACAGCAATAATCCTTGCTGACATATTAAACCACTGTTTACTATTTAATCAAAGCTGGAGGAGTGTCAAAGGAGGGTCAAATGGTCAAATATTTCCCAAAGATGCTAAACTGTCCGGAGCAAATATTTACTTGAAGAGATTACCGAGGAAAATGCTTGCATTTAACAACTCAACACAATTCCAAAACGGTGCTGTTGATATCACAAATACTCATGCCAAACATATGGAGCCAAACTGGAGAAATTACTCCATACAAAGGAACAGAAAGATGGGATCGATTTTGATGAGATTTTAATGACGCTTGTTTTGTTTTCAACTATGAAAGTGCTTTAGTGAAGCAGTGATTATATTACATAATCATTTGGGTCCTTTGATTGGACAATTCATTTGAAGTAATCCATACAAGGAAAACATTGATTATAAAATAAATATAAGACAAGGAATCATCTAGAAACAAAACAACTAAAGACATTTAAAAGCAGAGTCAATAAACTAATTAAATAATAATAAAAAATATTTTAAAAAATCATACAACGCAGCCACAAAATTTTAAACAAACTAGCATTTTTTTGGACCTGGATTTGAAAGCATTTATGGCGCTTGATTTTCAATTCTTTTGTGCTTAGCATAACTGCTAAATGCTGCTTCAACATGTTTGCGTTGAACTCTTGTTCTAAATGACCCATGTCTGTAGTAGACGAATAAAGTCTATTTATTCTACGGCTGACTGGGATTGTAATAATTATACCATATAATGTATATTGCAAGGTTCTAAGGTTCAGTCAGTGTTGTATGGAGAAGAGGATCATATAGGAGATCTTCAAAGGTGATGTCAATTGGATTCCCCAATTGAAATCAGACTTAAAAGTTAATGTGAATCCCATTGGACTTCTAAAGAAATGACTAAAAGCAACAATATAGCAACAGCATGTAATTACATTCTCCAGAAGTCAGACTACAGCCGCTTCTTTCCACTTGCTTTGTTTTGTTTTGAAAAATGATGCCAGATGAAGCAATGAAAATTTTTGGGACGGCCCACTAATACTACTTGAAAGCATAAAAAGAGGATGGAGAGAGATCCTCCTGTCTCCAAGAATTCAGGCGCTATTTTCCATCGAGACATGTGGATAAACATCAAGTGGAATGGGCTGTCTTGGGGTAAAGTGACAGTGACAGCTCCAGCTCACGTCTGCAGTGCCACGCCTGCAACCATGCAAACAGAAAGGACAGGAGGTTCCACTGGAAGCCCACTTAGAGGCTGCACGAGGCAAAAAAGAACTTCTTGAGAAGGAAAAGAGGCGAGATGGACCAAGACAGAGAGCTGCCTGTCCTTTAGGCGAGCGGAATGGGAAAAATAAACATTGCGGTTTTTTGAACATTCAATCACGGAATCCACTCGTGTGTGATTCACGGCCTTGACAAAAACTGCAACTCCCTTTTGTTTTCATTAAACATTTTTCAACCATCCAATAAAAGAAAGAATATAACAAGCATTTGCTCCGAGTTCCTTCTATTAGGCCAAAAAGGTCGACCACATGACAAAGTGCAGCTGGCTTGAGTTGACAGTTGTACTTTTGTTGACTTTGAGTTTATGAGGGAGTCAAATATTGTGACCGCCAAAACTAATCAACTAATCCTTGAAGATATTTTCGAACAATTTATGTGTATATAATGTCGCAAAGTAGAAATAAAAGATGAATCAAAGCAATGTGGATTTTGCTTAAGCAGCTAAGCAATATACTTCATACCAACTTCAAATTTCAAATTACCGTATTTTCCGCACTATAAGGCGCACCGGCTTATAAAGCGCACCTTCAATGAATGGCCCATTTCAAAACTTTGTCCATATATAAGATATATACAAATGGACATGCCTGCTGTAGTGGCTCAATATTGGTCCATATATAAGGCCCACCTGATTATAAGGCTTTTGAGAAATTTGAGGTTTTTAGGTGCGCCTTATAGTGTGGAAAATACAGTAAATTATCTAGTAATCGTTGGCTAACCATCTTTTACGATCTTAAAGCAACTATATTGCCTGAGGTTAATATTCAAGACGAATGTGCGAATTTATTGCCGCCTTGGGTTTTCTACCATAAAGTTGATCTATTTCACCACGATTGCTGAGAATATCCATAAAAGGCCAAAGGGGAAGTGATGTTTTCAGATTGTAATGATCAGGCAGCTGGGTGAGATTGTATGATGGAGACCAGATGCTGACTCAGTGACTCATTTCTACCTCAACAGGGAGAAGCAGAGAAAGCGAGGGAGGGAAATCAGCTCTCACCGTGCACACAAAGAGCAGACGCTGCCAACTCCATGGCCACTTGCGAAACCAAATTAATACAATTTGAACCTTTCTTTTTGCGTGAACGGAATTTCTTACACGTCGCTGTTTGATCTATGAATCTGCTGATTCACTGCTGCAGAGTCAAAATGCCCTTTGCCCTCCATTTAACTTATCCAGGCTTCCGAAGATCATTAAAAAAAACATTTGCACAGTGGCATATATGCTGTCCCCGCTTCTGACCTCTACACATTTCTAAATGCAAGCCGGCTGGAAGTCCCGCCATACGTGGCTCAGCAAATCTGTTTTGAATCATTTCGAGTTGATCCAAAATACTGTTACTGTAATTCTAACCAGAAACATCCAGAGGTCAAACATTGCCTCCGTATTCACTTCCCCAAACAGGCCATTCAGGATCTCTTACAAAATCCTGCGGACTACCCTGCCTCACAATTAGCTACTTGAGATAAGCGTTTGATTTTCCGAGGAATTAACTAATTGTCCATCCATTTTCTAAACCGATTATCGCCAACTAGAATCCATCCCAGTTATCAGTTATCAGTTATCCCAGCGACATATTTTTTTCCCCATGATGCATTTTTAACAGGTACGACATACCCTTCGCACCAATTTATAGTCCGAAAAATACGATATGAAATACGATAATTCGAATGAATTTAGCATTATGCTCAAGGGCACTCAAACAAAGTTAGGGAAGTAAACTGACACTGACCCTAAAACTAAAATTGCTTCACATTTCTAATTTTGATCGTTTTTTGTGCCATAGCCAAGTCGATTGAGTCTGACAGGATGTTATTATGTTGGCCCAATCGGATCACCTGACTGGAATGCAGGCGTCGGCGTTATCTGTACTTTCCCTGCTCCCGTGCCAGAAATATTCCAAATTAGATGACAAGGCAATAACTACAGATAAATACACACTCAACGTTAACGCAATCCATCAAAGTAGTAAACACAGCAAAGCAACACTGCCACGTAGCCACCAGGCCAAAACTTAAAAATGTAACTTATACACATTTGAGTTCACCATCCAAATATGTTAAGCGATTTTATAATGAAGTCATACACAAATCTACATTCCGCGATCATGTCGTTTGTCACAGATGTTAGTTTTACTGCTCCGTCGCAATTGCGAGTCTGGGGAGTGACTAAGTGTGAGTGTGCATGAACTCTGTGAAGATGATCCCAAATGATGCGTAATTTATAGACTGTTTGTTCAACATACTGTAAATACGACCCATGTGTTATTATTTAACATTTCCCGCTTCCAAGCAAAGACACTCAGACATCATCATCGTTACGATAAAATCAATCAAGCGCATCTCTGTGGCTACCACAGACAATTTGACCTAGACAAATATGTGAAACCCAAACTAAAAGCCTGAAGAAAGTCAAAATGACACCAATTCATTCATTCATTCTCTCAAAGACAAAATGGAATCACTCCTCTGACGCCTCCTTTCAAGTTACGTAAGAACACGGCAAGGACAAACAACATGGACACACACATGTCAGCTTTGATAAAAGAAAGCTGAAGAGCCGAGTCATATTTTCCATGTACATACCACCCGTCCGGGGGAGGGCGTCTGCCATGACACTGGAGCCGTGCCCTTATATGGCAATGGTGGTCCTGCTGTTAGGGATGGCCACTCTGGAAGTCCAAGAAAGAGCAAACTTTCAATGACGTCGAAGTGACGTTTGCATGTATGCCAACAGCTTAAAGCTCGATTCTTGTCGGCTTTGGCAACAGCATGGCTGGAATGTCTGGTATGGCTAGCGGCACCATGAGAACACAGAGCAGAACAATCTGTTGTTTGTTAATCCATCTGAGAACAAACAAACCCTTCATTGTTGTTCAAAGAGAATCATTTGCAGCCAAATTATGCAAAGGCATATGAATGAATCAACAGATTGGCTGAAAAATGAAGGAAAAGCAGAGTCAGCCAATATGATGTGCGAAAAAATCATCGCCACAAAGTATAAAGCTTTGCTTAACGCCTCGTTTTTGTCGTCAGGGGGAAAATATGGAGGCCTTGATGTGCAAATCAAAATTGGGAAAACTGTTGCAGATGACAGCGGTGAAAGGCAATTATTGAGCAGCAAGGTGGAAAAAGTTAAAAAAGAAAGACCCCCATAGAGCGCTAAAATCTTGCAAACGACAAAACAATCTTTGGAAAGATATCTTTTGAAATGAAACGATCTAGAAAGAACACACGCAAAAGGACGATATTGACGAAATAGTTTGGCCTCAACTCCCATTTTATATTGTGTAACTGACACTTGATGACACAAATGCAGTAGCTTTATGCGGATGCCCGTAATAGTAAAATTTAATTGCGCTGCATTTGTTAATTTGGAGAACAGGCATCCGATTTGGTGACTTTGATGTTAAGATGTTTTTTTTTTTTGTTACCGTCATTGGTCTCTAGCATATCAAGTACAGCCGGCAACCTTGACCTGAAATCTTTAAAACCTTTAGAATCACATTTATTATTATTATTATTTGATTTTTTTAAATTATTATTTTTATTTTTATTATTGCTGTTATCATTTTTTAAAATTATTGTTGTTATTATTATCCAACACTTGCCACCTGTCTAAATATACAAAAAGTGCCATAAGGAACAATCTACAATTGATACCAGAAATCGTTCCGTGAAGAAGAGTCAACAATTAGCCGACTGGTCAAAATCAGGCTTTTCCACCCTGCCAGTAAGAAGCTTTTTAAAATCTTGCTTATTTGATTACGTTTTTACTGTAACAGACATGACTCAGAGATTCTCAATCAAATATCTGTTTTTCATTATGGACCCCCTCATCGGGAATCAAACTGGTACACAGCCCTTCGGGATCGCCACATCATGACCAACAGGACGCTACCACGGCCAATATCGAATCCAAACAATGTGAAATCTCTTTTAGTTGACAGTTTTATGACAGTTGTAATAAAAGTATTGTATTAATTTCCCGCTTGCAGCATTTCTGAAAACACGGTTGTCCATGAGTTTTTCATTTTTTGGACTATGACGTGTTTTTGCCTAATAATGAACTCGGAATTTGCTGCAATTAGTGCAACTCTGACCTCTAATGAAAACATATTTGCACCGAATTATAATAATAAACCACACCTATGCAAAGATCGAATCTCCAAATGGGCTTTAAAACTTTAATGACATTCTACATCCAAAATATAAAAATGCATTTTGTTCCAGCGCAGATGTTGAATTTCAGAAGAGCAAGCCTTAAAAAGTTGAGTCATTTTACTGGCTAGTTCACTCTCTGGGAATTTGCCCAGGGAAGTGCAAATGTTTCACTAAGTGTTTATCGTTTGTTTCACTTTCTAAGTCCTTAAAACTCAGCGTGTTATCCTTTAGAAGTAGTGACAGGATTGACATCATTGCAAGGTTACGTCAGAAAAGAAAAAAACAGTGCTGTGAGCTTAATGTGCATATTTGAAACAATAATTGGGAAAAACTAAACCAGATTATATCAACAAAATGTAATCAGTATTTTATTGTGCAGCTCTCAAAATTAAAATCAAATCAGGACTGTATTGTGTAAACAAACAAATACAAATTATTACTGGTATTATGAATATTCAATTTAATTACTATTATTTTACTTTATATTTTATTCTTGCTGGCAGGAAGAAATCTGACCATGAACAGTTTGATGTTAGCTAATAGAGACATTCAATTTATCCATTTTAAATTACGTCCTTATAAGGCCACGAGTGACTGATTAAAAATGTCACAAAAATTCCAACAAAAAAAATATAAATGTTTCTGAGTCTGGAAAAATGGTATTGCACCAAAATTCTAACTTTGGAAAGCCAAGACTGTGAGTCAAATCCCACGAATCAGTCCGAAGATATTCCATATATAGTATCCAAGGTTGTCTTCTTTAAAACGTAACAAATGTGGAATCAAACAAGTCAACTGTGTGCTTATGTGTAGCTCCAGTCCAGTCATAGTTGTGGTTGGCCGCAACGTTCCCGTCACAGTTACTGTTCCTACTGCTAGTAGACACCCAAATAATGATTCCACTGGTTCAGATGACTCTCCTCTTGAGACATCCCAACGTGAGGGGATTCCAAAGCTGTCTTGTATTTTGATGAAGGAAAAGCTCTAATCACGGGTAGTACTAATAAAAAATTGGACAGATTGTAGCATTTTGTTTCAGCTGAAAGGGCAGACACTGCAGATTCATGGCAATGATGAGTCACGGATTCTAGTGAAATTAAATGTGTTTTGACGTCGTTAAAATTGTTGTTGTGTGGCATATTTGGATAATCTTTGTTGTCTGAAAGCCATTATGCTAGCTGTGAACAAATACAACTAAATCACCACACATTTTTATTTTTTTGTTTGGATCAAATTTTAGAAAGGGAATGGTAGTGCGAGCTTCAAAGATGCTAAATGCTAACAAATTAGCTTCCTTGGTAATACAGACAAAATATATTTACACCACTGATATTAAAACATAAAAAATAGCATGCTACAAACAAACATTACAACGAAACATTTATCCAAAACTTGTATCATATCGAAAATCTTTTCAAAGATGTGAAATAAATGTCCACTAAATCACTTTTAGGCCCTCTGACAATACGGTAATGCACTCAGCTACTGAATAGACTCATTCAAAAGCCTAATACAGACTTTATTTTGGCTGTGTAAGGTCCATAATCATGTGGCGTACTGATGGAACCTCGTCCATGACATTTTTATTTCTGTAAGGCAACACGTTAATTCGCCGCGCAAAAATATTTGCGGGTATAAAAAGCAGAGTGAAACTTAAAGAATAATGTTTTCGTTTGCCGCTTATGTTCTGTGTCTCGTAAGGGTGGACACCATGGATGACGCTAATGGTGGCAACCAAAGTGCCGTTATGCAGACTAAATGTATTTATTCTGCTCATGCCCTGTGTCATTACGCTGAATATTTCAAAAATAATATATTCCATCTCATTTTTCTACTACATTTGTCCAGGATTGTTTTCATCTGTCTGATCTCTCTGGACCAATAATGGCAAGAAAGGGAAATTTGATGATGGCCAGAGGCGGGAAATAACGTAACATTAGCGTAGCTACTTTTGTAGCACACACCTTTTATTATGGCTAGAATAAGTCAACATAGAAAATAAACAAACACAATGTAGACTGTGAAGTCATCAGTCACGTGTCATTTTTTTTGTGAGGCCTTATTTTTCAGAAATTTGGTTGGCCGTTTCTCCATGGAAAACATGAAGTTTTGTTAGTTTGTACTTTTATTTCCTCTGATGAATCCAGTCAGTAACTCCAGACATCTAATTGGAGGCATTTATGAAGCCATTTAGTCAATTTCACCATCCCGAGAGATGAAAGGTGTGCCAACGTTTTTTTTTTTCAAGATGAGACCCAAATTTCATGGTGAAAAGCTGTGCAGGAGAATAATGAAGCTTCTGCGGTTGTCTTATTTGCATTCCCCACTGAGATTGTTTACAAGGAGGCCTCTTAACAGGAAGCACGTAATTTCCCTGTTGATGAGTGGAACATGTAATAAAAATTTAACATGCTTTTTAATCGTTATTCTCTGTTTTTAATTGTTTACATCATCATGGATGTTGTTATCCTCTGGACAAAGGCCAACAAAAAAAACTACTGTGCCACCTAATCCGGACCAAGAATGCCAACTAAAGAGTCTGCTCTTTATTTGGCAGGAAAAATAAAGTGAACAATCAGTGAGGAAGCACGTTTTTATTTGAAGCAGACAAAACAATCAGTAAATTCAAAATGAAACAATGAAGATATTGTGACTTAGGAAGACTGAGTGATGAGGTCATTATGATGAAGAATATGCTTATGATTCAGCTTTTGGATGACTTCTGCTTCCAAACCAAAGTCTTAATAAAATAGGCATAAATGAATATAATTGACAAAATATAGTGAGCATCTGGCTGACTTGCTAGTTTACTAATGGATGGATGAATGGAGGATTAGCTGACCAATATTATACGTCTTTTTTTTGTTTTGTTGCTAAATTAGAAAAACACTCTCTGGATGAGGAGATCAGTAAAACCCAAAATGCTGCCGATTGCTCCTGAAGACATGATCTAATTCTGTAAACCTCTCAGGCCCGTCGGTTTACTGCGTTACGCTTTGCAAACGATCACGTTGTAATGTCATCTATGATTGCGTCGTCACAGACGTCGGTTCGTCAGCTCGTGGGTATTCGTTTGTGAGGCGGCGGCGGTCGCCAGAACTTTTCGAAAAACTTCTGCTCGAAATATTAACAGGACGACTGAGCCAAAGTGGAGTCAAAAGCATTAACAGGCTGATACCCGTTTGTGGTATGGATACTTTCTTTTCTGCGTCTCCAGAGTGAGATCAATGCTAAGTCAGTGAAGCTACCAGAGCGCTAAGTGATTTAGCAGAGGAGACTTGGATAGCTAACGTCTACCGAGAGCTTTGCGCAGAGGTATGCTTGCGAGTTTTCCATGATTGCATGTTCAAATCACAATAAATATTCCTCCATGTTGAGAGACTGAGCCCAAGGTAAAATGTTATGTTACCCCGCCAGATGCAATTAACATTTCGATTCTGGCAAGTCATGTAAAATACCTGTGAAGCAAGCTCACACCAAGACAGGACGGAAATCGAGGTTATTGACCTCCAGCATTTATCATTGCTGAGTAAAGTATGGGAGATCTGGAACAAACACCCCGATACTTTCTTTGCACACGTTACATCTGGACCAGTCTGATAGCTTTTGTCCTTGAAACTTGCTGACTCCCACGTGATGTTCATCGTCCATGGTGTCTCCATGTTCTCATCTCAATCAACAGACATTTCTCCTCCTCTCTCCGCCGTAAACATGTTAAAGGAGTTCATCGTTCCAAAGATGGAAACTCAGTTTGAAAACAACTCAATGCGGTCCTGACATTCTTTGAGCTGCAGATAATTTGCGGAGCAGACAGCCAGCATATGGATTTACGTTTGAGGGGCTGCCATCCACACATCCACGCTGGGAAAACACACATATATCTACACAATATAACACACACACAAAAGAACTCCAAACAGGAGGCCTATCCCTCCGTGTTAATCTCTCACTTTTCCAGAAGACTTTTTTAGAGCGAGGAGACGGGAGATGCCGGGGGGGTCAACTCTGTTGAGTATACTTTTGGCTGTTAGTGTCCCTATTACTGCTGAGGTATAGGCATAATCAGCTTTTCCATGTGGTGGACATTCCAAACCACATCTGCTTTCAATACCTTCTCACGTCCAGCTGTTCCAGACATACTTTGTATATCATAGGCCTTTTTTGACTTGTTCCACTCAAGCTATAGGTGGGAACTTGCGCCATATGAATTCCTGCCATTCAGACACTACGTGAACAGGAGGCGGGCATGGTTCAGATGATGATTATCTTCCATCCTGAAGGTCTAATCCTCAATACTTGACCATGTCAAATTGTGGTTAAGATACTGAACTCCAAATTGCTTCGGATGCCGAGTCATGTCAGACCTTGGTTCATAAGCTGCTTATTTCTCGAAAGATCATGTTGCATTGTCACGGGCACATGCCGAGGTTTTCCCTACTCGTGTCATCGGCTGCACATGCGCTACACGTGCGCTGGCTGGCAGATGTGCCGAAGTGATAAATCAGCATCAGTTATCAGACGCTGCTGTTTGAACCTCGTGCTCAGATGAAATTATATGAAAATTTGAGATGAAAATATGCAACCGGGAGACATGTGACTTGAGGTCCACACAGGGTCAGGGCTCTGATTTTACAACCAAATCAAAACGATTTAATTGAATCTATCTCATATCGTGTTCATAGGGATATTTGAAGTTCACGCAGCTGCTTTCTATTCAGAACAATTTTGTATGGGCGGATGGATCTGCTGTTCCGCTACAGGTACATTTGCCCCTGAAGCCATGGGAGCATTTTTTTTTTATCTGACAGGTCACGAGAAAGTTTGACCTCCTCTCTAATCCTTCAGACAAAAAGTTTGTTGGTACTTCATGGGGTCAGCGCAGGTGTGAGGGACCGTGGAAAAAGATCTATGCTGGGTTATTCCATGTAAAATAAATCAAAGTTTTCCTTTCACCTTTCAGATTCTCTTGTTTTGAGGTGTGGTTGGCTTAATGAGCGATGCCAGAAAAGTTCCAGGACTGCTTGGAGTTTTGAATGTTTTGTGACACCAGTCCTAGAAGGGACTAAAGATCCCTACTGACTCATGTTATTTTTGCTGATGAAAAATTTTCTGACAAATGACTAATTATGCAAAACGTCCATTCGTCAACCAGCGATCCAATTTCCAACCACACCTAAGAATTCGAAGAAAATCTGAGAGGTGAAGAGGAAATTCTTGCTTGTTTTTATACGGAAAACCTTGGTACCGAGTCGAGAATGTCTCCTGCATAAACGACACAATTGAGCCCCACATCCTTGACATTATGATACCTTTGTAAGCCAAAATAAACCTACAAAGAGTCACTGGAAAACTAAATTCCCATTTGATAACTGCTTACATTTGCTTCTAGAAATTGCTTGTGGAGAAACATGCCCGTCAAGTCAATGTCTCCAGGATTCACTTTAAGTCGTAGCGCTATAGTACGTCGTCCAAAACTTACATAAGAGAACAAGACATGTAGGCTGAATGGCGGGGGGAGTTTTCCTTGGCAATAATCGTGGAATAAGACAGCGAGGCTGTCTTCCCTCCGATTGCAGTGAAAATATTTACTAAACTGCAAGTTCTCAAAAAATCCTTTCAATTTAAGTGCCTGCCAAATCTTTGAAAAAGTACCAGTACCAGCAATGAACGACAAGTATCGAGGAAGTTCCCCTAGCTAGTTAGCCGAATGCTAACGACATTCACTTCCAGAAATACAATCAATTTTTGATTTAACTCAAACCTATTTTATTTTTATTTTTTTTATAGTAGCTCCAGAACCAGCCAACACAACACAGGTTTTCTTTCTTCTCCTTGCACCCTGAATTCCACATGCATGAAAGTATTGATTGAGCTCACATACGTGTCAGATATTAAGGACCGTTAGTTGAAAGACAAGCATATGGTCCTGTAAATAAAAAAAAGGTAATTTCAAGGTCATTCTAAATGTAGGTCACGTTCCATTCTTTCTTCACTGTCGTGACCCACTTCTTATATTGACGAAATTGGCCTTCAGATGTGTTTCTTCACCTTATAAATCAGAGTAAAACACTAAAATAAAAATGGAGTCCTGTAGTTGTGATTTATGGCGACTAATTTGACTCTTATGCCGATGGCATTTTCACAATACATTGACTCCTAATTGGTCCAAAATAAGATCCAAAATAACTGGAAAAAAAAAAAATATATATATATATATATATATATATATATAGCCTCAGAAAATTCCAATGGCATGACTTCACCCGAAGTCCCTGACCGAACGTATGAGCTCATGCTATATGGAAGCTAAATTACAGTCTGCAAAAACATCATTAATTAAGTTATACCTTACAAAGTGGAAGCAAATGAAAGAGAAATCAGTGTATTGTTTTTTTTCTCACATCAATGTGTCTGCGACGTGGTCTGGAAATTCTAGCCCCACTGCACGAGGGCACTCACCCCTAAATCGTGCCTCCCAATGGGAGCACCGGCCGGAAAATGTCACTCACGAGACTTTTGGATGCACAAGTCCAACTATCCCAATGTTTCAGAACACAATTTGTAAATAAATAATATATTCGGCTTAGCTGCAAGAAGTCATTTGAATAAAAATCTGTTTCTGGGCACTTATAGGGTAGTCCATCCATTTTTCTCATCATACATTATTTGTACAGTGTGCAGTCAAACAAATTGTCAACGGAATGGAAAATTGAAGTCAAACAAAACAAGAAGCAAACTTGAGGCTAGTGCGGTTTTGGTGGTTTTCAGCTGCAAAACAAAACACGCCGTTCATAAAGTGGGCACGGAATCGAATGTAGTGACGTTCAGTTGGACTCAAATGTTGAAAACTAGCATGGTCAGCATGAGGCCAATTACACTTTTCCTAATTCCTTAACTGCTCCATGTATGTCCACCGTCAGTTTCCGTTCGACTCAATTGTGTGTATATGGAAGAAAATCACACGCAAGATTTCACGTTGAAACTACACAAAATAAATGTGATACACACGTGCGATATAAATACGACATAAATGTGTTTCTGAACATTTGTACTGGCCGGGCATCAGACAGTCACTATTTTCGACAATGACATCGTTCAAATAAATCTTCAAAAATGGACATTTATGGTCAATCTCTGCAACATCGCTTCATCATAGTCACTCCCCCTTTTTTTTTTCCATCGGGGGAAGCCCTCATGTCCAGACTAAAAGACATCCGGACCGACCCAAACTCAGAGGTATGGAATCTCCTCATGTTCCCTCGAGACATAGCTTGTGCATATTTCGGGCTTTACCGTTAATGCTCAGACATGACAGCAAGAGTTATGACTGGAGGAGCGGCGGGAACCTTTCTTTCATGGGGCATGGAAAGACACACGGCATGAGGAAGGGGAGGCCAGGCTTCCCGGAACCGTTGTACACTGATGACCCGAAACGTCTTTCTGAGAATTTTTCTTTTTTTTAGTTATCCTTTAAAGTGGAGGGGAAATTGACCAAATTTGTACAACCCAGTATTTATGACACATTTGTCCACATGGAAGAATCCATTCATCTTTTTTTATTTATTGTTTATTGAGGATCACATCTGGCTAGCACATGTAAGATTACTAAAAGACATTATCTTAATCAATCACTCAGTTATGCTATGTTGAAATATACGTATTCACAGACGTGGAAAAAAAACCCCGGAGGCAAAGTCTACATGCGCCCACTTGTTAATAACTGGAAGTGATGTTCTGCAGGACATTGAAATCCTTTAGTTTTCACGACTTACGCTCTGGCGGGACAGCCGCCAATTTTAAGACGCTTAGTCACCACTTGGCAAGTAACGATTCATTGATGCGGATTGAAAAGAGACATTAAGACGAATACTTTACAAACAGTGACAGGTGGCACCTGTTGCTTATGCCGGGAAAAATCATTTCATCATAGTCGAACGATCGGCCATTTCCTACTTACACATCTTAATCCATCCATCAACTTTTGAAATTTAGATTTCCTCTCCATGTAAATAAAATAAAAATCAACTAAACTGCACACAAACCGTCCACTTCTATATTTTAAACACGGTGCGGTGGGTGGCCAATGTTGAACGGCAAGAAAAATAATCCAACAAGGTCTGTTTTCGTTGCCTCCCAAGCAACCAAGATAACACAAAAGGTACAACGGGCACTTTATCCATCTGGTGCACATGCATTGGCTCTGTAACTTTATGTGAATATTTGCCAGCAAATTCCACCATTTTATTAGATAATTGGCATATTTGTATCGATTCTTATATACCAGCAGTTCCCAACTACCATATCGGTATTTGGTACCTGGTCACACAGAGAGAGAACAAAATATATTTTATCGATGATCAGAGCTGGAAAGAATGTTTGTTTTGAAGAACAGTTGCATCCGTCTGTCCCTCTGTACACGTGTAAAAGTACTTGTCTTGGTCTCGTGGTAGGATTGTAAAAAAAAGTGGATATTACCCAAAAGGTCTAGTCCATTTGGGGAGTCCAAGCATATTTCAGTAGGGGGGGGGGGGGGGGGCAGTGTTATCGCGGCCCCCCTGCTAGCTCTGCCAATGGTCTTGGCATTTAATAAATAGCTGATAAATATATCAGCAACTGTGGCTCTCCTTTCCCACATATGAGGGCATCACAATAACTGTAAAAAACATTCCAGCAGTGCAATAAATCATCTCCCGAGCCATCAGCATTCACAAACAACTCCCTGCCACTGCCACAAATCACATACTAAGAAGTCAGCACTTCCTTTAAGACCTTTCTCAAATGCGTCAGAGGCTGAGTCCAGATTCTGTTAAAGGTGAAGAGATAAAAACGAGCCAATGTTTGTGTTCGGTACATTCTTAGGCAGCGTTCCCGGGCACCGAAACGGGCCTCAGTCACAATTGTGTGCACACGAGTCAAAATATTGACGGTGTAGCCAATTCAGTGAAAGGTACATAAAAACACACGAGGAATTTTATACATAGCTCAGACAGGATAATCAATTGTATTGTTTGTGGAGAGCTATCAAATGCTGCCGTGAGCACTGGAAGAATTCTCGCCACTGACTGGAAGGAGATGCTTGAGATGCTGGAAATAGAAGTGACCTGGCTTTATGAAACAGAAGGGCAATCATAAAAAAGAAGGAGACCCTGTTCTTCACAGAGACAGCCGCAGACAAGAATGACTGACTGGTTTCCAGGAGAACCGTCGGGGAATGACGGAGCAAAAAGCACTGGACACGAAGCAACTTTAAACAGTACACGTGATTTGTGTTTTATTGCTTTTGTGACATTTACAGTCATCATCAAAACATAAAATGTGGAAAAAAAAAAACTCAAAACTGCAAGAATGAAGTCTTAAAATTACGCAATGAAAGATTTTATTCCAAGAACAGAGAACAATCCAAATGTTACAAAATAAGATGGCGGTATTTGTTTTATTTATTACACTAATTATAGTCCCTCAATGGCAAATTAAATCATCACAATAAAGTTATAATTTTTTCCAGGAAAAAAATGTGATAATCTTTTAAGAATGAAGTCGTAATATTGTGAGAAAACTGTTAAAGTCTTACATAATCTTCCAGCAGATGTTTTCCTCAGCACCACTACATTGACGAGCTAATATCAAGCTAATTGTTAAAAAAAAAAAAAAATCTAAAAGTGTCAAGAAAAAAAAAGATCATTATATTGTCAAGACGAAACATTTTGATATTTTTCAGTTTTTTACTTTTTCACTTTGGCTCCAATAGTCCTCAATTTAACAACAAGTCATTTAATGCAACACGGCACGGGATTTATTCACAATTACACATCATGCTCTGATTTATACTTCCCAGAACGTGCTAAAGTGGAATAACCTTTAGCTCGAGGCAAGTGTGTGCCATACAGCTACTGGAAAAAATTCAACGCTTACCAGTTTTGATTGAGCGAAAACATGTGTGAGAATGTAAGGAATCCCAAAAGATAGGGCCTCACAAGTATTAGGTATAACCTGGAAAATGAGATCATTCTAAGAAATTTGTAATGTTCATCTGGATGACTGACAATAAGTAGATGTATAGTTGGATTTAATTAGGTCAATTTTAAAAGTAGGTCAATCGTAGCAGTAATCTTAAGGGAACCCGAGTGATATCCAAATGTCTCGCCATGCTGACCGTAGCGAGGTGATGACATTCAAGTGTTATTCAGTGTGGATGTTCTGTCAACACAATAAAACGGCCAAGAATGTTCTTTCTATACACAAGCAGCCCGGTGGCTATTTCTTGGGAATTCACGAGGAATTCAGTCCTCAAGCACGTGTGGATTAAGTTGGATTCCCAAAAATTACGACTATGGCCTACAATAACGACCAGTCATATTTTGACAATATTTACTCCTCACGATGGTGTTAAAATCGGCTATACCTTCAACCCGATATAAAATATAGCCTGAGCTTCTGCCACCCCTCATTTAACTTAAATCAAACTGTTACAATGCTCATCTAAAACTATGCACCATTTGTTACAAATAAATCTTGTAACTTGTGTATCAGATCCAGATGTACTGTAAATACCTGGAAATGAAAGTTGAACTGTTGCTCTCTTTTTCATCTTTTGATGTCAAATCCAAACGTTTTCAATCTATAGCAAAAAAAAAAAATTGGCCTCATCGTTTTTTGGAGGGGGTCCTTGTCGAACCACACATATCTTTGCTGAACGCCCGGCCTACCAGAATGAAATTCCCTCGCCGGCCATTGTGGTAAATACTGTCATTCAAGCTCTGGGGCAAAAATTATCGCCATTAAATCAAACACTAATTACTCTATTACAGCAGACAGCAACATAGCAACATTGCACACGAACAATTGTTTTGATATTTGGAAATATTCACATGACTACAAGTCCTGTGTGTTGCTAATATTTGACTCGCCTCAGGCAAGGTACACCCAGAATTAGTTAGTTGCAGTGTACACAAAAACAAGCAACCATTCACATAAATGAACAAAGGTAAAAATGCTAATCGCTCGTTCCCTGGACGACCCAACTTGATCTCATATACTGTAATTAAAGAATTTGTTTTGTATTTATGACCATCTTGACCAATTATTAGTTCCTTGCAGCATGGCAAAAGCTTTCCCCCACAGCCCCAAAACATGTTTGAATATTTTTATCATTATTTAAATTATGGTATTAGAGTATGTTTTTTTTATAATAATATACAGTTTTACATATTGCTATATTACTAAAAACACAATCTAAACATTTTGGGGAGCTCCTGGAACGGATTTATGTCTTTTCTATTCATTTCAATGGAGACTGATGATTTGAATGAATGGAAATGTTATGGTTATAACATAATTGATATTTGTATTGCCGCAGACAGTGGGAGAATAGCAAACCCACTCAACTGTCAATCAAGTCCAATATCGGTGAACCCACCCACGCCAATATGGAACAAGATAAACAAATGCAACGGGTGCCTTAGCACTGTGTTTTTAATAACAAACATCGGCCCCCAAAACTGTACACATGATGTTTCTGGCCCCAACCCAAACTAACATATGTTAACATAAAACAGTCCAAGTCTTCACGTGAGAGCTCAACATTTGGAATTCTCTTCTTCCTGAGTCAACTAAAGCGAAGGAATTTGTTGGGCTCAAGGCTTCAAGGAAGAAACGGAAATGTGGGTCAGATAGAAACAATTGGAAGAGAAGAACAAGGCTGAGCCGCAAACAAGGGAGACAGTTACTTGCGTAGATCAAAACGAGGGAGGAACACATGCAGGTAATTAAGGTGGGGTGGGAAAAACACTTAAGGGGAAAGACAAAATAGACCAAAAAGCAATGAACAAAAGAATTCACGCTACTCAAGTTGAAGTATAATATTATACAAATACGGTATTGCGATTGTGTTGGTGGAATATGAATTACGCAGAATAATTTGGGGACAAATATGTCTCCAGATTGACAGAATGAGGTGGCATTCATCATCCAGTTGGCAGGTTTTAGGGACTGCAGGGGGGCAGCATGCTGTAAAATAGTTGCTGGGTATCTTGGGACATGGCAACCCCAAATGTTTCATATACGTTTCCACGTTCACGGCACGCACTTCTCAAAATCAGCGCTGAATTTTACGAGACCAGGAAATGGGGTTTCCACTGCAAGTGGAGCTTGGAAATGTGTGTTGAGGGACAAGGAAATAGTTTTTGTCAGTAAAGCCCACTGGATAGTGTCATGGGGGATTTTTAATACTTCCTATGGAGACATTGTGGGATAGAATTTTTTTTTGTGGCGAATCTTTCGATTCTTGATCTCTGATTTTATGGCTAACAAAATACAGAATCAGAACATTAAGAAAACAGTGTAGGCTATTTAATAGCAATTCCCCGGTTAGATGCTACGCCAAATATTGCTAAGTGACATGGAACTAATTCAACATATAATCTTGAGTTTAATACTCTTACGCCTTGGGGTCAGATAGTTGCAAAAAAAGATAAGCGAGAGACTGGAATAGTCTTGGAAAGCCATACTGTATGTGCGAAAAGACGAATACCCATTAACTATAAGCACGTCATGATATCACTTGCCGGGATTGAACGCATTTACCGCCACTAATTTATCATTTTCTTCCATGCATTTTTCCCCACACATGTTCATCAGGCTCCAAATGAAGAACAGTGTCTGATTCGTGGTGACGAATGCAAGCGAGCATGTTTGATACTTTTCTCAGCAATAGAAATGATCTTCTGTTACAGATAAGGTCATTTCCTCTCCTGTTTGACAGAGGCACTAGTGAATGGCTCTCTCCAATGATTTATGATAGCCACTGTTCAGGCATGCGCCAGAGACAAAAAAAAAAAACCAACCTTTTGCAACTCGCCCATGCATCTCCTGGGAAAAATACTTTTTGACTCACAAACTTCCTAGTAAAAGCTCACTTGTGATTTCAAGAGAACACTTGAAGATCTGATTCGCACACCATTACGATGACCTACATTTATTTTGCACATAAAGCAATCAGATGAAGATTCAGATGAATGTGTTTAAATAACGTATATGGGTACATCCAAAATTGGATGACAATTACGGCACCCACACAAAAATAATAATAGGGCTTACCTAGAAGTTAGCTTGATTAAAAAATAATTCCTGCTCAGTCATGTATTTTAGTCACTTTTATTTTCTAATTTGTAGCATTATACATAATTAACATTTTAGTTAGTCAGTGGACATTCAGTCCTTGTGGGTTAAAACACCACTCCTGGTAAAAAGTTTCAAATGAAGTTTTTCTCCAACCTAATAATATGTTTTGATAAAGTTCTACAGTGGCTCTGATTGATTAGTTGTAAACAATTCCGTGTTCATCAACAGCGATCATCTGGCTGATGTCTACACGTTCTAAATGTGTTTAAGTGAGTCACTGTGCTCTGTGTTTTAACATGTAGCTCCAGAGGCCTCTTACGCACACTTTCCACTATCGCTGTTGAAACACGGCCGTTTTTTTTTTTTTACCTGAACCGCCGCTGATACTGTACGTACATGCGGCCTCCCCCGGGCCACTGTAAATGAGATACCACAGGAGTGGCCAGCCTACTCCCTAAAAGAAGCAAAGTTCAAACAACTTACTGCTGCAGGCGACAACATAAACGATGCTTGAGATTGTTTCTAAGGTTGGGTGTTTTGATTATAAGAACACGTAGGGTCATGATAAAACAAAACAAATACTCAGGTGTCTTTCCAGTTAAACAAATTTTATTACCAATGTAGTTTCTTGTTTTCCTCATAATTTGTTGCACAACATGCCTCACGGCCGCATTCAAAATCATTTTAAAAGATATCAAAACAGAGGATCTTTCCAAAGAGATTTTCATCCTATGCAATTAGTATGGCGGATTCATCCTGATCGTGGGAGGTGCTATGTAACACGCGCAGTATAAACGTTTGTTATCTATGGGCTGTTTCCGCCAAAGCTATCCAGTCCATTGGCGCTTGTCAGTTGTTCCTCCCACGCCGTGAGGTCCCACTCCCACCTGGCTGATATCAGCAAGCATCCTTCCCACCGGGCTAGAAACTCTGCCCCCACCACCACAATGTTTTCCATTTGAATCACTGTTTTGGCCCACTGAGCAGTGTTACCGCCTTAACGCCTTTTTTGTGCTTTTACAAAATGTTTGCAGGTGTCTTTTATCACACGCTGCATGTCTAGCCTACTTTTAAATAAGATAGATGAGTGACTTAGATCCTGAATACAATTTATATCAAATCTGATGATCTTGTGTGAAATTTAATTATATTATATTTAACACAAATATATACAAATACAAATATATATGTATGTATTCATTTAAAGTATATACATATTAACCATATATATATACGCCCAAGAAAATAAATGCTTGGCTTATAATAAACATCATTCAAATAATTTATGCCATAATACTGTATGATATTGTTTCTGAGCGGTCCAGACAAGTCTCAGTATCTTGCTCACTGAGTCACCTGGTGGCCACATTCAAAACTAACGTTCAACTATTTGGAAACTGGGAGCTGCTTTGTAGAATAAACAGTAATGATAAATAGACTGAGTATACCTAAGTATAAATAAAGTTGTGGAATGTGATGTTTTTATTTATACAAAAACACATGGCCCAGCTTCAAAGTGTTCAGGTCATTTAGGCCCACACACATTGTCCTACAATATAAAAGTTATTAATAGCACTTACGTATATAACCGGGGCATTAAGTATTTATTTAACCGGAAACACCCCCCCTGAACCGGGTGAGTATATGGAATATTTGTCCGCTGAGCTTGTGGAATGCATTTTTGTGCGGGTCTCGGATGTGACTGCAACGAGCCGTGTGAGGTAAGAGGCCCGGGTCCGCCCCATCATGCGCATCTGGCCTGCTATTGGTGCAGCTCGCGCCTCAGGAATGTCTCTCAAGCCTTCAAATAGTCTCCACTTGCGCCCTAACCGGCAGTCACACATTGCAATCCAACTTGAGAGCATCAATTGGAATTAAAAAAGAAATAAGAACTGCTTTTGAATTGATGCTCAAGGAGAGACGGGATAAATAATAACAGGAGGAAATTTTCTTTTGAAATCCGCTTCTTTTGAAGGAATCTTCTGCTTTTAAGGTTGGTAAACTTTCTATATCTTTGAAATGATAACTGTGGGTATGAAATGAATGTAATTCATGATTTATTTGTATTTAGCGTTTTGACTTGAGAGCCATGATGCTGCACGGCATCTTTCTGTTGTCGCTGCTTTGGAGTTGTGAGGCTGCAATATTAGCAGGTGAGAATGCAGAAAAATGAATTAAAATATATTCATTTTGCGTTTTTAGAATGTGCCTAAAAAAAACATCTGTATGTGTCCTCCATAGAAACCCGTGATGACAACAGTGTTTATGACTTATTCGATCTGGTGCGGGTAGACAAGAGGCACAACGGCGTGACTTTGGTCAAAGGGGCTGACCCGTACAGCCCGGCATATAAAGTTCTGAATGCAGAATTGATCCCGCCGGTCCCTGACAACTCCTTCGGGGACCTCATCGACTCCATCCAGCTGGAGAGGGGTTTCATCCTCTTAGTCAACCTGAAACAATCCAAGAGGAACAGAGGAAGCCTCTTGACCATTGAGAAGAAAGACGGCTCAGGTCCCGTGTTGGAGATCATCTCCAACGGCAAGGCCAATACTTTGGACGTCTTCTACTCCACCGGCAACCACCAGCAGCTGGTGTCCATCGAGGAGGCTCACTTAGCCACGGGGCACTGGAAGAACATCACGCTCTTCTTCCAGGATGACCGTGTGAAGCTCTTGGTGGGCTGCGATGAAATCAACGTGTCCGAGATGGACGAGCCCATCCAGAAAGTATTGTCCGCGGAGCTGGCGGACATCGCCAGGCTCAGGATTGCGAAGGGAGCAACTCGGGATAAATTTATGGTAAGGAGTCTTCTTCTCATGGCTGCATATTTGGTGGGAACATGTCTGTTAAATATTTTATCTTCATTACAGGGAGTGCTTCAGAATGTGAGATTCGTCTTTGGGACATCCCTGGAGACCATTCTGAGAAATAAGGGATGCGAAAATGGAGGTAAGGCTTCAGAATATATTGGTTTTGCTGATTCATTACTGATATAGGATACTTATCGTTATGCAAAACTATATTATCGATTAACGGGATTGTGCTTCTACCTGCAGCTGCCTTAACTGACGTCCTGACTCTGGACAACCCAATGAACGGCTCCAGCCCCGCCATCAGGACCGACTACACTGGCCACAAAACCAAAGGTGAGATCTTCTCCAGTACTCGGTAGTATTGTCCTACGTTTCACTTCCTGTCGCCGCATTATTAACGGTTCTCTCTACTCCAGATCTACAAGCCCACTGCGGCTACTCTTGCGAGGAAATCGCAGGCCTGTTCAAGGAACTCCGAGGACTCGGTGTGGTGGTGAAGCACGTGACCAACGAGCTGCGTAAAGTGGTAAGCGCTGCAGAAACGTTCCTCGTCTTTTTGTTAGCGAGTTCCCACTGCCACTTGTCGTTGTCGTGGCAGCCCGTAGCCAAGTTCCTAATGAGAGCCATGTGAATACACAACTATGTTGCTTATACTCGCATTGCTTTACTAGAGTCAGGCTTTGTCGTAATGATTATGTCGGATGGTGATTCATTTCTGCTGGAACTTTGGCAAAGTGAAAGTTTTCCATCCTTGGTCCCTGGCTTACACCCCTCCCTTCACTTACTTTATTCCTGTTTTTTCCTGCAGTCTGAGGTCAGCGCCAAGATTCAAGATCAAATCAAGAATCACAGTAGTGTTTGCATCCACAACGGGATTGTGCACAATGATCGAGACGAGTGGACTGTGGACGACTGCACCGAGTGTACCTGCCAGGTAGGTGAAGAAACTCCGACTGCGGGTTAGGGTCTTGCCTGCAGCTCATTCTTGTACTAATCGGACTGTTCCTCCTATTAGAACTCTGCCACTGTGTGCCGAAAAATCTCCTGTCCTCTGATTCCCTGCACCAATGGCACCGTTCCAGAAGGAGAGTGCTGCCCCAGATGTGGAAATCGTAAGTCAAGGCGACCATTCTCGTCTACTTTCTGCCAAAATGTCATGTTTTTAACCCGCCTCCGCCCGTCTTACAGCAAGTGACTCTGCTGAAGACGACTGGTCCCCTTGGTCTCAGTGGACCCGTTGTTCCGTGACTTGTGGTCGAGGAATCCAGCAGCGTGGGCGCTCTTGCGATCGCATCAACAGTAACTGCGAGGGCACCTCAGTCCAAACCCGAGACTGCTTCCCTCAAGAATGTGACAAACGATGTAAGAAAGACTTTAATTGAAATTTGATCTCCCCAGCGATGAAGGATGAGGAATAATTTGTGTATCTTGCACTGGCAGTCAAACAAGATGGAGGGTGGAGCCATTGGTCTCCTTGGTCTTCATGCTCTGTGACCTGTGGAGAAGGTGTCATCACACGTATACGTCTCTGCAACTCTCCAACACCCCAGATGGGCGGCATGGACTGCCAGGGAGAAGGACGCCAAACTGAAATCTGCCACAAGTCACCCTGTCCTAGTAAGCTCAATTTTATAATCACTACATTCTCGACACAAGAACAACAAATTCATGTAATTTGTCAAACTTTCAGTCAATGGCGGTTGGGGACCTTGGTCACCATGGGACACGTGCACCGTGACATGCAACGGAGGAATCCAGAACCGTAAACGTCTCTGCTCCGATCCCGTTCCCAAATACGGGGGCAAGGACTGCGTTGGTGACGCCACCATGTCTCAAGTGTGCAACAAACAGGACTGTCCCATTGGTAAGCACATTAAATTATATCTGAATTATTTCGAGCTCACATTTGCAATCCATAACACCAAGCAATTATCTTCTGCAGATGGTTGCCTTTCCAACCCATGCTTCTCTGGCGCCAAGTGCATGAGCTTCCCCGATGGCTCGTTCAAATGCGGCAGGTGTCCGATCGGCTACAAAGGCGACGGCATCACCTGCAAAGACATCGATGAGTGCAAGGAGGTCCCCGATGCTTGCTATACATACAACGGAGTCCATCGTTGTGAGAACACAGATCCAGGTTACAACTGCCAGCCGTGTCCAGCTCGTTACTCTGGTTCTCAACCCTTTGGAAGAGGAGTGGAGCAAGCGACGGCGAAAAAACAGGTATGAATGACGACTTTGTGCTTAACCAGAAACTCTCTGTTTCTGTTTTACTAAGTTTCAGAGATGTTTTGTTTTCAGGTTTGCAAACCACGTAACCCATGCCAGGACGGTAGCCACAACTGCAACAAAAACGCCAACTGTATTTATTTGGGCGTCTTCTCCGAGTCCATGTTCCGCTGTGAGTGCAAGCCAGGCTATGCTGGCAATGGTTATATTTGTGGAGAGGATACTGACCTGGATGGGTGGCCCAACTCGGACTTGTTATGCGTGGCGAATGCCACCTACCACTGCAAGAAGGTAAACCTCAAACGACGATAGAAATTCAAAAGGCCAACAATCCATAACGAAATGACAAACCCTAACTGTGATTTTCGTCTATACAGGATAACTGCCCCAACCTTCCCAATTCTGGTCAGGAAGATTATGACAAGGATGGCCGTGGTGATGAATGTGACCACGATGATGACAATGATGGTATCCCTGATGATAGGGTGAGTAATCCCAACAGTGTATTTTATTGCTTCGACACCATGCCTTCCCCACAGACATAGCTACAAATCAGCTTTACGCAGAAATGCCACTTTTGCATTTGAGTCCAAAAAAACCCCCCTAAAATTACATTCCCTTGATATTTCCTTAGGACAACTGCCCGAGAGTGTACAACCCTGCTCAGTATGACGCCGACAGGGATGATGTTGGTGACACATGTGACAACTGTATTTTCGAGTCAAACACTGACCAGACCGACACGGACAATAACGGAGAGGGGGATGCCTGCGCTGTGGATATTGACGGTGATGGTAAGTGACCATTTACAGTTTCAAAGCTTTGCAGGATTTTAAAGAAACATTAGCTTGGTGCCGGAGGCTAACACAACGATGTGCTTCAACTCAACAGGCGTTCTGAATGAGAACGACAACTGCCCATATGTTTATAATGTGGATCAGAGGGATACGGATCGGGACGGTGTGGGAGACCACTGCGATAACTGCCCCCTCGAGCATAACCCCGATCAGGTAAGGTCAGATCTCGGCTTTACGTTATTCGTCTCTCAGCATGGCCCGATGGCGTGCGGAGAAAAAATGTCAAAGATGCGTCTGGAAGCCAAAGAGGCTATAAATTGACATTAAAGAAGGAAAGGAATGTGTCGGCCGAATCCAGCTGTGAATGAAATGTGATTTGAAGAACATGGATCTCGCTTGCATGCCTGAAACCAAGGCTCTGTTTTAAATTCCAACCAAAGAATTGTTTCTCATACTAAAGAATAACAATCTCCCAGTGTCCAGGTCATAAAACTAAGAATTCCTTTCTCCAACAGACTGACTCAGATTCGGATCTTGTGGGAGACAAGTGTGACAACAACCAGGACATTGATGAGGATGGCCATCAGAACAATTTGGACAACTGCCCGTACATACCAAACGCCAACCAGGCTGATCACGACAAAGACGGCAAGGGTGATGCCTGTGACCACGATGACGATAACGACGGCATTCCCGATGACAAAGACAATTGCAGGCTGGCCTTCAACCCCGATCAGTTGGACTCTGATGGTGAGTCACTCCTTCAGTCAATCTTCTTGATCATGTATTTAGAACATCTGTGTCTCACGATGTATATTTCGTTTTAGGTGATGGCCGAGGCGATGTGTGCAAAGACGATTTCGACCAAGACAACATCCTGGATATTTATGACGTTTGCCCGGAGAACTTTGCCATCAGTGAAACCGACTTCCGCCGTTTCCAGATGGTTCCTCTTGATCCTAAAGGCACTTCTCAGATTGATCCGAACTGGGTGGTCAGACATCAGGGCAAGGAGTTGGTGCAGACTGTCAACTGTGACCCAGGCATCGCCGTTGGTATGAAACCACCTATTCACTTAGCAACCATGTCGGACTTGGCAAAACCTAAACTATCTCCTCTCCCAACAAGGTTTTGATGAGTTCAGCGCCGTCGACTTCAGCGGGACCTTCTTCGTTAACACAGACCGAGACGACGACTACGCCGGTTTTGTGTTTGGCTACCAGTCAAGTTCTCGATTCTACACAGTCATGTGGAAGCAGATCACACAGACCTATTGGTCTCACACTCCCACACGGGCTCAAGGCTACTCTGGCCTTTCCATCAAAGTGGTCAACTCTACCACCGGTCCTGGTGAGCACCTGAGGAACGCACTGTGGCACACCGGAGACACACCCGGACAGGTGAGCCCTCAATTTGGTATAACTTGTCTTGGTTAAAGATTAGAAGATATTTTAACATCTATTGATTTCCAGGTTCGTACTCTGTGGCACGACCCAAAGAACATCGGCTGGAAGGACTTCACCGCCTACAGATGGCACCTTGTCCATAGACCAAAGAGTGGGCTTATTAGGTAAGTTGTAAACACCAAAAAATAAATCTTGACATGTTTATTATTTGAAATGATCTAAATGATTGTTTGTTTTTTAGAGTTGTGATGTACGAGGGCAAGAGAATCATGGCAGACTCTGGAAACATCTTTGACAAAACCTATGCCGGAGGGCGACTAGGGTTGTACGTCTTCTCTCAGGAGATGGTGTACTTCTCTGATCTTAAATATGAATGTAGAGGTAAGAGGAGTTCTAAAAAAATGCAGATACATGACTTTAAGTGAAAACAGGAGGGAGACTCATCTGTTTTCTTTTTTTTTTCCAGATTCGTAATGCAATGAAGACACAACCCTAGCTGAAGGACGTCTTCCAATTTGACGATACAATCCGGGCAATGCACGTTGGAGGAATGATGAGCATGTGGTAGCGTGAGGTAACATGACCTCAGGACTTTGAAAGCTAAATGAAAGTTCAATGATATATCTGCACCATATTCATATTGTGAGCACAGCTCTGCTCCGAAAAATTTGGCCCCTGCCTTTGCAGCCGAAAAAAGGGAGCCACATTTATTGCTTTGCACACCTGAACTTTGCTGGTATCCCTCTGCGGAGGACGGATCTAAGGGAAATTCCTTCTTTTCATATTCGTTTCATCCTCGAGCATTATTTGACATCTGCTGTGGACTCATTTTGAAGAAAGCAGTAGGAGAACTTTCTTTAGCTGAGGGAATACTCCCTCTCGAAGGAGCCATGGACGGTTTGGAATGACTGTAATGATTGTGTGGTTTGAGTGAATGTGTATTAGCTCCCAAAAAAAGTGTTGTTTTTTTACCATTCAGGTCAGTCACTCTTCCAAACATATTATTCAAGGTCTTCTACGTAGGGATGGCCAGTTAGAAGAAATTCTCAGGTTAAGAGCACAAAAAGGAGAGTACAGGGCACAAAGATTGTTTTTAGCCAATGATTGTTTTTTTAGGTACTAAAAAGAAGGGAGGGGCCTAATTATTGATTGGTTGGTAAGAATGCAGTGCACTGATACAACCAGCAGAGGTGCTGTTCGGTTCCAACTGTCTGAAGGAGTCAAATATGATGTCAGCTAGGGGAAGCTGAGCTACTTTGTTGCTATGACAACTCCTCCAGCTAGCATTATTCTGCTAATACAAGTTTAGAATTTTCCCTTTTGAAATATTTATAGTCCACATGCATGAGTGATGTGCCTGAGCTTGAGTGTGAATTTCTGACAAAGGAAAAAGAAAAGGATATCCTTTAAGTACAATTATTACCTCATGGATGGGTTTTTTTTGTATTGAGGCCAGCGATAGACAAACAAATCATTTTTCTTAGGACGAATTGAATGGCTTCAATTTGTTTTTTTGCAAGACTGTACTATCAGTCATGTGCTGTATATAAGATATTTTTCTAGGGGAGATGAAAAAAAAAGAAGCCCAAACAGGAAAACTTAAGACTATGTTGTGCTATGTGTATTTTCCAATGCCTTTGTTTTGATAAATTATTATGTTGAAGTTATGTCATTTTGTGTAGATATATGCTATTTAAATAATTTATCTTGAAGCGTAGCCTGGAGGAAACGCTTCTGTCTGTATAAACTCATTTGCACAGTGATATGAGGATGTCGTTTTATTTTGCTTTTCCATAAACATTTGTACCATATTTTTTACCAAAAAAAAAAATGCTGTTTATACTTGTACTTATTTTGTTATGTCAAAAGAAAAATAAACGTTTCCAAAAAAAAAAAGCAGCTCTCGTCACTTGTGGTCTTCTTTTTTTTTTTTTTTTCTCGAGGGGGGGTTGTCAAACAAAAAGTTGAAAAGTAGGATGGATAGTTCAAGACCCTGGATGTTGTATTTACTTTGATTGAGATCTCGTCCTTACAAAAGCAAAAAAGGGAGTCGAGCCGTGCTGTGTCAAGCAACTGGAATCCATTAGTTGGGTCTGCTGATGGTTCAGAGAAAGGGAGTATCCTTGGGAGTCAACAGCAGGAAAACTCACCATGAAATATAATCCACTTAAACAGCACGTTCATACAGATATGATTACACATCACACAGGCATCTTTAAAACTTTAAACGCGGCGTGTGATCAGCAGACGTTGACGAATTTAGCACGCCTAAGTGGTATTAATCTAACTTTCTGCTGAGCTTTGTTGCATTAAAATGACTAAAAAAAATGCCCATATTTCTTATTTTTATCTATTCAGCCAAGAAACAGGGGCCAGTGCTGCTTACTGTCAAATAATTGTGCCTCAATTCTTAAAAACAGTAAGCCACAATCCAATAGTGCTTTTCCACCGTCCCATTTGACAATCGTCTATAAAATTATATGGTTGGAAATTGCATAAAACCGCGCTGCATTGAATGCATCAGTCGGAACAAAACAAAATGGAGACCATCAATAGGATGGATGGATAGACGGACGTAAGGATGGAATCATTTTTGTCAATGGTCCAAGACCTAAGAGGTCCAGTTGTATACAGTGTGACAAAATTCTAGCCAAAGAACGCAGACAGTCTAAGAATGCAGCATTTACATGGAGACTTTAACACTGACTCATTCCTGCCATGTTTAGCTTACTACTTTTTACCCACAGTATAAATATGCGTCATCCCTTCCTAATAATTTATGAAAATCTTATCTTCTCATTTGTATTTACTTTGAGCATGTTTAGGTTCCTTGAGAGATAACGTTGGGCGATTACAGCTTATTACGCGGCTTTCGTCAAGGTCCGACCTCATAGGCTCCACCTGTCTGACATGTTTTTTCAGTTCACAGGAATGTGAGATTATTTCTACAGGGTCACGATGTGAGGTGAGGAGTGAGATGAACGGGGCCATAGGTGTCAGCCAGGTGCAGCCACAAACAGAAACTGTCAACACAACCAAGAATAAAGAATGTGCTGTTTGTCAATTCAAATTTCCCCCAAAAGATCTGCGATATATCATAAAATGAATACACCCGACAATCGTTCTTGCTTCTTAATCTAGAGGTCAGGAAAACGTGATATGAAAGATGGCGCGGGTTTTGACGGACATCTTGACGGCGAGGCCTCGCGTGGAGGGGGTCCGTGTTCGTGTCAAGGTTCTGGCTCGGTTTCTGTCAGCTCACATCTATCCAGCAGGCAAAGTAACTGCTCCTCACTGAGGCGCTCTGGCTCGCTCTGCACGCAGACACAAATATATAAAGTACGTTGATATGTAGCGTTATGAGTTTGACTTTTACAAGCGCTCCGAAACATACGGTGAACCAACAGCAGTCATATAATACATCTTTACATACATGTTCTTGTTTTTAACAAGAGTAGATATTATTTCAGCATCCTCCCAAAATGTGTCCAAACATTCTTCAGCAGGCTTTTGAATAATCACCACAAACTGTTCCTTGTTGTTGGATGACCCGAACTAACCATGAGTTTATTTATCATAATAATGTATGGCAGCAAAGTGGATGTTCCTTTTTCGGAATCCAAGGAAAATACACTCCTTGTTAGTGCTTGGATTTATTCGAAGTGAAAAATTTGACTGCGTAAGCAGACCTCTGGCTATGCACGTGAGTTTGCTTCAGGACCACCGCAAACCAAACGATGCGGCCAAACGTGACTGGACTGGACAAGCGGGAACACATTTCAGTCAACACCTCATACCTGGTGATTGATTGTTGCATGCAAGAAAAATCTTTTTTTTCAGGCATTTTGGGAACAGAGACTCTCCGCACTTTGCTTTTCAGCCACAGGGCCAAATGAAATAAATTATAACTATAGTTAAGTATTGCTGGATTATGAAACTATGGCTTTCTGTCACGTCAAGTGATTGTGGACACCTATGCTCGTTTTTTCCGATTCCTCGTGTTGGCCAATCAGGTCCTGCCAACCCTTTGCGTCTTGTCCAGGTGTTGTTTATTGTCTTGCCAGTTGGTTTGTATTTAGCTCACTGCTTTCATTTGGTTCTGTTTGTTTGTTCTACAGAGTCACAGTCATGTTTTGTTGGCCTAATTCTAGCACACTTGACACTGGTTGGCTAGATCTCACTTTGTACCTGGAGAATTTAATTTTATTGTGGAAGGTGACACCTGATTAAAAGTATTTGTCTTCATTTCAAAGACAGACTCATGACTAGTTGCATAATACTCCGCAGTTTGTTGGAGATCTAATTATATTCTGAGGAGCTTTTCAAATTGTTGTAACTCATCTAGCGTGACGCCCGTGCAGATGTCTTCACCGCGACCCCATCAAAGTAAAATATCACATTCCTGTGTCTCATCTATCCCGACAAGCTGCAGCTAATACTCCTCATCCATCATGTGCACGCTACCGCTGAGCGGACCACCTTGTGAAAGGTAGGAAGACTTTCACTTTTTGTTAGACATCTCCACCAGAGGATTCTCCCACTCGCTCTAAGTACTCCATAATGTAATGACAGTCTTTGGATCATTGAGGCTTGGCCTGTGTTAGTCATTTATGACCCCCCTCAATTACCCAGACACTGTATATCATTTTCTCCACATGCACACTCGGCAGACGCATTCCAATCCCGATGACCCCCCACCGCCCTCGAGGCGCTGCCACGTTTTTGTATTTGTCACGCAAGGTGCACTTGTGGACTTGACCTTCAAAATTCCAAATGTGTATTTGCGCATGCATATAAATAAAATTTACGTTTTAAGTCGACCTATTTAGAACTTAGGAGTGGCAATTAAGACATTAATCGACACAAGTGGTCAATTAGATATGTCGGTATTTTTACGCTTTGTGAATAGAGCAATAAAAGTGTCCCACTGACCGGCCATGAAATTCTTTTAAACAATGCTGGTCGTCCTGACGATGGAGAAGAACTGAAAGTTCAGAGGGGTTGCATGGACCCAAAGAAAATGCATGGATGGGGTCGTGTCGAGTTTATTTTGTTCTGTGACTTTGCTCGTAATTCATCTTGGGCGTAGTAGAGTAAAATGGACGTTTGCGCCGTTGTGGGAGTAAACACATCTAACGAGATAAGCAGTATAAATATATTTAACGTGTTTATGAATATTTTGAATATATTTTCATTCAGTCCCATCACCCTTAATTTCCTACAAAGATATAAAAATGCTTCCAATGCTGTGACTGCAAAAGAACTTGACCTCTTCTTCCTTTCCCTCCATATTACGAGGAAGGCCAAGGCTGTTTGTAATGTCTGTCTCTTGTCTACAGAGCCAGATAATTTTAGAAAAGTCTTTTCAACAGCTTTCAATCCAAGACTTTAAAGTCTGCGTATTCAATTCAGAGCAGACCACAGGAGAGAAAATGGCAGGAGTTGAAGTTTCCAAAGAAAACACACTCTCCGTGTACATTCTTCCGGACAGAACCCGTCTTCCACTGAACTTATCGCGAAGACAGGAACATGTTGAGTCTAAAAAAAGCTTCACAAGGAGACAGATTAGAGAAGCAGAAGGTAACATTTTAGTCCCAATTCTCCAAGCATCCCAATAATGCTGCCTTTCAGCGTTTTCTCTACCACCTGCCATCCAGAACCAGAACTAGTTTTGTGTCCAGCCGCTAGACACAAACCATACGACCAGAGGCTCCCATGCATGAAGTCATTTGTCTTTCCACCTCCTCTGACGATGAGAAACTTTTGTTTTCTGTTGACAAAGAAATAGCTGGTGACCTTACGGGATGAAACTATCCAGTCACACTTTGGGCGGAGGTTAAGTGAAAGGCGCGGTAGTTTCGGGGCGACTCACTGTTTAGCTCCTGTACACACATAGAAGGGCGCAAATTGGGTTTATACAAATTACGAGGAGCTCGGCTTTCATGGTCACTGAGTCGAATCAAATAAGTGGACTTAATGGTCCGACACACCCCTGGGGCCACTTGCACTCGGCGCAAAGGGCAATATTCGATCCATGTGCTCTGCTCTACACATGTGGAATTTCTTACAATGAAGGCCAACAATGCTTTCTTCATTAGCAAACGCCATGAGATCATCCAAGATGGAAAGATGTCAATTGTCAAGATGAATGTGTAGAGAACCGTATTGTTTTGAAGAAAGTTAGTTATTGTCAAGAAGCCAAGACACCTTGTCCTCACTTCACCTCAGTAATATTGAGCAATATTTCACCGCAGGATCCTTTCATATAAACGGGCTTTCCACGCAGAGTTTGAGCCACATAGTTGTGTTACTGGCTCAGCTTTAGTTCAAAACAGAGAATGATAAAATATCTTACAACCACCACAATCCACTGGGCGACCCCCCCCCTGGGCGACACCCCCCCCCTCCCTCCCGCTCAAGACTTTTTTTGCTTTGTCAGCAAAATAACTATTGCATTTAGTAATCCCTACGAATTGTGCTATTTGAATAAACAAATAAAACTCCAAAAGCTCAACAATGAATTTTCATTCACCGAGCGGCCATGATGGAGGCATACTTTTCTACATCCATTTCTAGGTCAGAGGTCAGCACAATATTACAAGTGAATCTCATTCGACCGTGTGGGTTTACTTAATATTGTGACTTGGTGACAGCTGTATTATTTATATTTGCACTGTCTGAATTATGAAAGCAAAGCAGCATGATTTTGGCTAACAACAGAGAATCAGTGCAAACAATGACAGGATGATTGATGATGTTGGGCTAATTATGAGTAAGACCCTCTTTGGAACCGTCCCACCTTACAGTAAATGGTGGGATTGTTCTTTCCAGTTGATGTAGGAGCACAGCCAGATGAAGTTGCAGGGAAACTAGCCACGTAAGGTCAGTTCTTTGGAAACTCCTTGGAAATCTCCTTTGTCTGGAACTGTTTGCTTTTTTGGGGGGTTGCCTTTATTTAAAGAGGAATATGTTATCAGTGACAACAGTCAACAATCTCTTCGTCATGGAGTCGAGCGTTGGTGCAGATTGTGAGCGGGATTTAATTCAAGTAAATGTAGGTCAAACATTTTTTACATCCGCAATGACGATAAAAATCAAACAATCGTTTTCATCCCAATGCTTAGTTCACTTTTTTTCATTACAGGGCAGCGGTGTCTTAAATGAATGCTGTCATTTTGCAAATTTCTGCTTAAAGAGTCAGTGTGGCGCCGTACAGATGTGTGTGTATATAATAAATAAATGAAACATGACTCTTGAACAGTCAAGAGTATCTAAAACGGATGTTGGAGACTAATAAAACTCACAAGGGACTTTATTGCTGTGTTTTCATTATACTGGGCTCATTGCAATAGAATTGCTTTAAAATAACATCTATAAAATTTCCACAGCTTATTCCAATAACGCCACAAAATCATCAGAACAATCAAAAGAGTAGTCGTGGATTTTAATATACTCAACTGCAAAGGAATTTTGGGATAAGTCTAGATGATTTTAAAGTTCTAGTGTTATAAAAGCTCGAAAAAGATCAAGGTTGAAGAATTACAGCACACCTATCAACCACTTTTTAAACACTGGTTGAAAATAGTTAGTTTGGTGGGCGTGGTTCTGTCTCATTTAAATGCTAAAATACAACTTTTGTTACCATGACAACCGGGGACAGCACTTGGGTATCGTGACAAAGTGAGGGCAACTCCGAGAATTTTCCGACCCCCCCCCCATCGTGGTATTTTTCAAATTGTCAACCAGCAACAAATCTAGTGACTTTTTATAGTGTTATTGAAAACTTCTGAAGACTCAGACACTCCCACTACCCAGGCAGGAGATGTTCAGCCCTCCGGGTCCAGACAGCAGATGAATGGCACTCGAAAAAAGCCACCACTGCCTAATTTAACTTGAACCAATCTTTTCCATACGACGTCCCATTTGAGTGACTCAGATGAGTGTTTGGAATTGTTTGTCCTTTTATCTTTTAACAATACACACCATGGATAATCTGGTAATTGTTACCAACTTGTTTCCTCGCTGTCATATGATTGATGGACCTTCTTCAATAGTCAAGCCAAAGCAGACTAGCATGAGTAGTCTTCAGAGTAGCAAGTAACCAATCATGAGGTGTTTTTAGAGTGCGTTCCGACCAGTTCCAGAATATTTTCAGGTTCTTTTTGTCACCGATATACAGTCCAGATAGACTAAAGAAAGCTAACAGACAAGGCGGCCATCTTGGTAGGGGTGTTAGCTTAGCGTCGCTGTAACATTATCTAATTGCGCTCGTCTTGGTAGGGGCGTTAGCTTAGCGTCGCCGCAGCATTATTATCTAATTGAGCTCGTTGTTAGACAAAATGTGAGAATGTTCCCAGAATAGTTATGTAATCATAATGACATACTACATCATACTTTCTGAGAAATTTGGACCTCACTCAAGCTATGCAGAAAACTTGCATAATACCTTTCACACTTTACAAGCAAATACATTTGAGTTATGACTACATTACCAAATCAACTTTGGGTGGAAAATCAGCCTGTCTCGTAAATTCACAAATAAATCTTCACAGATGAGCCTTGATGTGCTAAACGGGACAACAAATCGAATCGTTGGTATTTACGATCAATTGACACCAAGTTTAAATGCAAAGATTCAAAAGACAGCAGCCGTAAACAGACTGCTGGGTAAAAACAAACAAACAAAAAAAACTCGATGAAGCCAGGCTGAGGCTTTCCTTGCATGTCATGATGCCTTGTTTGAAGTCAAGCTGTGTGTGCCACATCAGTGTTTTTATGACCCCTTCCTACTTTTATCCTCATATTAGTCATTCATGCAGCGGGCCAGGATTAATTACCATCAAACATGTGCCTGATTATCCAATAATAATGTTTTGTTGTTTAGGCAACATTTTAAGGCTACTCAGGGATGGTTTGTAAAGGTCAAATGTCATAAATCAGGATTGGAAGAAAATGTGATTTGTTGATGAAATACCAACAAAGGAAGGTTTTTGTTGTCCTTTCACTTTTTGTTTCAGTGGTGCTGTCTGTAACTACAGTGTTTGTAGAGATAGTGTCCCCTTCTTTGGTAGTTGTAATTTAGCTTAAAGCTGGCTGAGCTCCAAGCGGTTTCTAAGGAACACGGTGAAGCTCGGACATCATGTCTCAATGGGTCCTCCCTGTCTTTGGATGGCTTCTACTGACTAAAGCAAACTTTAATGTAGTGACTCGGAAGGAGTGAGCTTGTAGTGCCACAAATGCTGCACTGTTTATCATCATCTTCACAGGTTATGACCTTTGTGCTTGTTATAATTTGTCATGTATGTGCATGAGATAAACAAAGAAGGGTGTGCTAATGAGAAACACAGGTGGTGTGTTGATGAAATGCATTTTTGCGTTGTGAAAACATGGCTGCTGCCAACCCACCGTCATCTCCTGGTCCTGGCCCAGAAGGTCCAGCTGCCGTTGGATCTCCAGAAGCTGCTTCTCCTGCATCCTCCTTTCCTTGGTGTCCTGCAGGACCTTCTCTCCTGGCTGAATGTCCCCATCGTGTTTGACGCCGGTGTCCGAGACACGTTCCTGATAGACAACAGACGCGCGAGTGATTGTCACGCAGAGTTGACAAGCCTGCCGACGTATTTGGGCACCGGCCTAGAATCACACTCGGCTGATGGTTCCCACATTTGCGAGTCCATCCATGGACCAGTTCATCATCATTAATTTGAGTTGAAAGATGCAAATTGCTTCAAGATTTGCGAGATGCAAGATGATGTGACTTGCCGCTGCTTAGCAAAGAATCACAGCAGGTACTCAAACAAAGAAGCATACCTTGGCTACAACCTCACATAAATCACAGATGTGCTCCTGGTTGACTAAGTGCAAAGCAAACTGCGGAAATGGTTAAGAGGGCACTTAGGGCGCAATTTTCGGAGTCAGACGTCTCTATTTTGTGCCAGGGCAAGGCGAGTTTACCATGTTTGGGAATTTGGCAGACCATGCTAGGCGTTAAATTACACGCCCCTGGCGAACCTGACAGTTCAGTGGCAGAAAGTCCACTAGACTTTAGACCAAATAAAAGCAGGTCTAAATTGTGGCGCGAAAGTTGTAGCGCAATTTTGACCGATTGACATTATGGTTGCTGAAAGAGGGTTTTAGTAAACTTACAGCTATGTTCGGTGAAAAGAATTCAAGATGTGAAACATTTCAATATTGGCTGAGAAAGAATTAGGACTGAAAGAATAAAGAATAATCTGATGTATACTGACAAGAAGAGAGCAGTCCTCACTGGAGGAGAATGTTAGCAAGAATTGGAACGAAAGCGTGTAGATTTATTCCATGTGGGACAAACACAATGAAGTGTCCACAAGATCTATCGTTCTGTCACATTACAAATGTATTTTATTTTTCCCAAATTTCTTATCGTCATACTATTCAGGTCATAGATATGGTTTCGCAACATTATCTTTTTGACACATTATAACAATGCAAAAGTGTCACTTTGATTTCTGTTCATTGTTGAACTGGTCATGGCTCAATTTGGAAATGAGGACGAGACAGCAAATGACTTTTTTTGGACCGCTATAAATACATATCCTATAAAAGCAATGACCAGGTCAAAAATGATAGGGTCAGGCAAAGAGGAAGTTGTCAACTGCAGGGTTGTCAGTCCAGTGCGATTTCTTGAATCATCTAATTAGTTTTTTTTAATCCGGCACTTTTATGGGTTGTGCATAAAATGTCAACATCTCAATCGGTAGTTGCACATAGTAAAATAACCTTTCATTAAAGATGACCAAATTGAGTCATTGTGAATGTTAACATTGGCTTTATTGCCTCTATTATATTTTATTGAGAGTTAAATATATTTTGAGCAGGCAATATGGGAAAGGTGGGAGCCATATCCTGTAAAAGTCAAATATGAAACTATATGATGCTGAGCACTCATCTCTTCATCTCTGTTGGTGGAACTAATGACAGCTTCTATCTAAGGCTCACTTAAAATGGTCTTAACCCGAGCGCTCTTGTTCACCAAGACTACAAAATCCAGCAAGTCAGACCCCTGTCGTGAAAATATAGTGTTCCAACCAGGGAGAGAAAAAAAAAAATCCCAATGTGTTTTTACCACCATTCTTACACCACTAAGAGCTTGTTTCTAAAATAAAAATGAAAAAACAAAGTCAGTTTATTTGCTTTAAAAGTGGGAGTCGTGAACTTTGGCTGCAACACCGAAAACCAAAATGATTCCATCATGTGTGCCATTTTGTATTATGACAATTATTTGGATATCAATGTATACTTCAACATTTTAAATTTGATTTGTATTAGTGTCATATTTTATATTTTCTCAAGCAGTCACAATTGCCATCCATTTTTTTTTCACGCCAGTTCTCCTCATTAAGAATATTACCTGAAATATTAGACCAAATAGTAGCAGTAATATCAAAAAGTAACACACAAAAAAAAATGCACATTTGTATTCTATTAGAGGACAATATGACACGCAGATGCCGTCAAGCAGAACACAAGGGTCACAGTATGGTGCGTGCGTGCTTGAACATGATGAAGAACAATCTCCAGATTGTGACCTAGTTACATACTTGTGGGACTTTTTGGAAAAGGCATTAGGGCAGACCCTCTGAAAAGACCAAAATGATGGAATATCTTTTGAAAGAATGTCTTTCATCCCAGCAGTCATGTTCCACTGAATTTTCAGGATGCACTGAGGTTGCTCTGGCAGAACATGGTGGTCCACAACTTACTGACACACGTTGTTTTCCTTACATTTGTCACCGGTTAGTACACTGACACCAGAATTTATTTTAAATGTCTCGCTCTATTTGCTAAATGTAGTAATGAGTCACTTAAAGTAACAATTAATTCCTTGACGTCTCTATCCGTCAATGGCAGGGAATGAGTTAAGCCGCTTCTCGACATATTTCTTCGATATTCCCACCCGCAATACAATCTGGGTCATGAGACTTTTGGGAAGTATGAAAAACACGTCAAACACAATTATATCTTTCAATAAAATCGTGTCTAACTGTTGAAGAAACATCAAACGAATGATTTTGGGTTTGGGTTGCTGAGCCCCCTTAAATTGATTTAAATTGGCTTATTGGAAGAATCAAATTTTACAGGCTCCAAGTAGTCCTCAGCTGCAAAAAATGTATGTCAGTAAAAAAATAGACGGGCTCAATCATGCTGGATGGGACACCTCTTGAGAATATGTAGTCACGTTACCACGAAGCTCATTTTACTTGACCGCAGCATGAGAGAACAAAGATGGCTTTGTTATGAAGCACGAGCGAATAAACACGATCAGTGTGCTACTTGAATGCGTTTCAGAAGATTAAGCAAGCGTAGTTCACACTCGTGACAGGTTTTAGCAATGCAACATGTTCCGCACGGGAGTTGTTACCGTGACAACATGATCAACAGATGCAGAAGCAAAATGACATTAAAAAAAAAAAAGAACAAGACCATTTAATGGCGATGATGTATCATGACAAAGATGTTCTTTTGTTTCTTTTTTTATGAAAACAAGACTTCTGACAAGACCAACGCCCCAAATTGTGGTCAATGTTGTGCAATTCAATTTTCAATTCAGCTTAGCTCATAGCGGAGGATTAAAGCTAGCCTAGCTAACTACGCTCGGAATTGAAATCCAGTCTTTGAGCAGCTTTGATCTCAGCTAAGCAAACACGTGAACAACCCGTCCAAGTTTATTGATTTATATCATAAAAAAACATTTGTTGAGTCTAAATCCTGGGTAAGACACAAATACACATGCAGTCAGCAGTTCTTGAATGCCCCATTTCCATTTGACCTATTTTTTTATGGCGTCAATCATTAGCTGTATTTGAAAGTGACACTGTGGGCATCTTCTGTGGCCAAAAACAACTGTTGCATTCAAAGCAAAAATGGAGGAGATGCTTTGGACCAGCCACGATTTAGGTCAGGTGTGTTATTTGGGCATTTGAGAACGTTTCTGCGAGGTGACAATGAACAATACGAAATAATGGGTGTTTTGTAGTCGAACATTTTTGGAAAAATGTTGAGGCTTGCGAACATGTTTGTGTTTTTGGACGATACTGTATGACCGGAATATTTGTCTCTAGCATATTTGGAACAGGGGCAGTGCCCCACCTGTTGTCAGTGTTTCTCTTTCTGACTATATTTTTAGTTACGACACACCTCTATGTAAATAATTTAGTTTTGTAATCTGTGCTGTTTTCTTTTTTTTAAATACTTCTTTCAGTGTACGAGTTTTCAGCTGCTGTTTTTCATTAAAATATATTTTTCATTGGTCTCTGGGGCAGCTTTGTGATCTTTTTCAGCAGCGTGGTGATTCGGGCGGTCATCCTTTCGACGCCTGCCTACGTCTGTCTTTCTACGTGGCGTTCGCATGCTCTCCACAAGCCCGTGTGGCTTTTCTCCAGGTGCTCTCGCTGGTTTCCTTTCATGACTAAAAACTATTAAGATTCATTTCCAGGCTTGATCAGCCAAGGTGCTAACAATTAGGTTAGCTTTGAGGACAAAAATCAGCATTAAGACTGGAAAACTGTAAGCAGTTAGCCTAACTTTGATGTCTTGAACTCCAAGGATTCGAAAAGCTCACGGTTACAACACCTAAATTGAAAATTGGCCGGATTAAATGAAAACATTTTTTTCTTTTATCTTTCAACAAATGGTTACTCAAACGACACAACCAGAAAACAAAACGAGAGCGATCTTGCTGATTTACTTTGCCGTGCTTGCGAGGCAACCGCAAATGATTTGTGTTATTTGTGAGATTCATAGTACTGCTTTTGGAAAGAGAAATTGGAAATCAAATAAAAATTAAAAAAAAACCGCACCACACAGTCAAAGAAAGCAGGTTAGCTTAGTTTTCCTGTAGGAAATCTACATTTAACATTAAGTCAGACATGTTTGTAACCCATAAATACGATTCCACACTATCTTCGTTATGTTATCATTTTAATGTACTAGCTTAGTCTCAAAATATTAGGACCACTAATTCTCTAGAGTGGCGCATGTTGCCTTTGGCTAAGCGCTTCAATTTTCTGTTCCAGTTTGGCTGAGTCACCCGGCTGGTGTTTTTCAGAACAGCATGCTCCTATCTGTGCGCCTCGATTTTTTTTTTTTTTTTCTGGTTGCCTGCAGATGGTGCAGTCAAGACTTTACATATGCCACGTGGACTGAGGCCACTCGCCAAAGTTCGTCCACATGCTTTGGCTTGCCACACGCACACCCTGTGAGAGCTTTTCGGAAGCGACGGTTGAGACGTTTGACTGCGTTCTCTTTTCTCTTTGCAGGTTTGGACTGTAACTGCCAAGTTGTGAGGTGCTGGGCCACAGCTGTGTGCTATATAATATGAATATATTTCCAAGAATAAAATCTCCTCAATGCTGTATAGTGTCTTGGGAAATGTTTGACTTTCCTCCCGCAATAATTTAAAATTCATCCATCCAAAAACACATTGGCACAAAGATGATCATATCAAGATTTTTTTTTTCTTGTAGATGATTGCGCAGAGCGGAGCATTCCTAAAGGAGCAATTCATTTATGGGTCATCTGGACCTTTTTTTTTTTTTTTTTTTTTCACAAGTGAGGGTGGTCCAGAGAAATCTCTTTGGAAAAGATTAAAACCTTGTGATGCATTCTACATCCACAGATGTGATACTGCACTAATACCACATTGGCTGTTTTCAGTATTTGCTAAACAATGCAAAAGGATCTTGAGAGCTATGATCCTTGACTTAGTTTTAATTTGAACTTTTCAGGTGGACAAACTCTCACTGGTGATCCCTCAAGGCCCCTATTGTTGTTGGATTGCAAGAAATCTTCACTGAGCTGCTAAATATCTTTGCAGAATTTTTTGAGGATTTATGTCTGCAGTGGATGTAGATGATTGCACATGAAGGAGTCGTTGGTTTTCCACCAAGACTGTGTTCAAATAATATCCTGCCAGTAACAGGAAATGGACGTCTGGTTATGTTGAATCCAGCAATGAAATCTATGATAACCTAAAAATGTATCAGTGGGCAAAAATTGTATTTGGATTGGGAATAAACCTTATGAACTTGTGTTTACATTTCAAGATTTCATTTGAGCAATCGATCGGTGACAATTGTGAGCCGACGAGTTAATTTAATCAATAACGCAAAGTTTTCCAACTAACGACAAAGTCACGAGATCATTTGAACAGATCTTCAGGACAGCTAATGTTGGATATCAAACGCATCTGGAGAGAATCTATGTCCAAGTGTCTTCCAATGCACTTCCACTCACATGTGCTGTGAACAGTCCAGAACAATATGGCCCACATTTTAGTCACAAATAGTTTGGCACGTATCACAAAGGGATAAAATGTGGGCCAGTGAACAACTGGATGCAGGTTTCAATTCTTAATTTGATGAGAGAAATATAAAACCATTAAATGTAATATAAATTAGACATAATTACAAAGACTGAAGAGTTTTACAAAAAGACACTTTTTTTTTAATGTAAAATAAAAAAGTCCTATATTGGAAATGAAGCTCTAACTAACACAAAGTTTTGGTTGCGGTATTATTTAATGACATGGTGAGCCCAAAATAGTTGACCACGTTACGTTGGCCGAAAGTACCGGTCATGACGAAAACGTGTTTCAAATTGGCAACGGTTAAAAACACAAGTGCTCATGACCGACCACATGATGTGACCTCATTGCCTTTCATCGGATGTTGAACTTCAAAAGAGTGGACACCATTAAACACGTTATTACTATGATGAATTCAAAAAAAAATGCTAGTCAAAATGTTTGGCAGGAAAGCTCATTTTGATGCAAATTTCAATGCTAGTGTACAGATGACTTTGTAGCCTTTCCACGTGTCTTAATATTTGCCAATGAAAGAGAAAACCTCGTTCCCTTTCTGGAACTGGTCCTCCTCGTCAACCTCAAGCAACCCTGTAATTATATTCTGATTTGACGAAATGCCGTGCCAACGTCTTGACTGATACAAGACCTAACAAGCTGGGGCTCACCCAGGCAAAACAATGTTTTGTGCTTTGCCAGACATGCTACGACTACAATGGCGACTAAACGTAACCAATTACTTCTGCCAAATGCGAAAAGCTTGAGGCAAGACGTTTATTGACATAGTACATCAATATCAATGTTGATGCATTCAAAAGATGAAAGAATGTCAAATTTAGCACATCTGTAAAGATTATATCGCATTTAAGGCTCCTCCTGAAATTTCACCTCAAACTATCGTGAATTTATTGTGATGTACGTGTTCGTATTTAGTGTGTCATTATTAAAAAGTACCTGCAATGGCCTTGTCGGCGCTAATACGGAGCAGATGACAGATAGAGAATTTGACATTCCCGAAATCTTGTGCGAGATTAAAGGCAAGGAGAGAAAAGTAGGTCATTCAAAGTAACGCAAGCAGCTGGCCATTAATAACACATTTTTTAAAAAAGTAGCCAAAGGTTTTATCATAGCTCGAGATTCGAACAATTGTTGATTTGTCTTCTCTTAAAACATTCATGACAATTTCAATCATGATCTCAGTTTGCTGGATGGAGGAGAGAACTTATTTTGCTGAATCAGCGAGTTGACTTTCTTACCTTGACACTGAAATGTAAACAATTACTTTCTTGGATAAGGAAATAGATTCCAGCACTTGACTTCAATTATTATAATTTTTCCTGTATGCTGTGCTGAGTTTGTCACGTGGTGAAAATACAGTGAGAAAAGTCCCATCGTAAGATCACGTTTGGAATCACGGCTAAACGTAGCATGAGCTTACTTCTTTTATACATCCCACAGACCGCACAGTACTGGCAAAAGAAAATGCAGCACTGTCCTACTTATTGTCTTTCCTGGGATTTACTTTTTCAAAATGTATTACAACTGGTCATGATGGGATTATTTTGGAAGGTCAGGACTAATTTGGTTGAGGCCCGTTAAATAGTAAAACATGCAGAAAAAAAGTTATGACAGGCCATGACATTCTACAATCCACTTATATTCCTATTACGGACTACTTTTCGTCTTTCCTGTGCCTTTCTTTTGTGAAATGTACAACAGATGCTCACGATGGGATTATTTCTGATAATCAAGATTGACTGGTTTGAGGCTTGCTTGCACTCAGACATGGTGGAATAGTCACAACGGTGCCGTACTGTCAAGGGAGACAAAATGGCACCCTCAAATATCCAAATCAAGTGTCCTGATCTCACCCTAAATGTTTTGAAGACATAAACTGAAGGTAGAGTGAAAATCAGACAAAACATCTCCAGGGAGGAAACTTGGATTTTGCTCATTTCCATGTGCTGCTGACATTAGGCAAAGCATTTTCCTCCAGCTATTCAAAATAGTGATTACATTTAGAATTACATCATTTTATTCACTCACTTTTGAGGCCCCTGGAAATTGGCTGGAATTCCAAAATAGTGACGGAGACACTTGTTTGTATAAAACCCACCATCGCTAATTGTAACGAAGTAATGCTAAGCCTGATGAAAATTTTTCAGTGGAAAATGCGTATCATTTGTGTGTTCTGTTGAAAACAAACCTCATCTGAGAGCGTATAGCAGATTAGCATTGAGGGCGGCGTCACGGCAGGCTGGAAATGACAAAGTTTGGAGTCAATGGCAAGCAGCCGCTTCACGTCGGACACCTCTGGGGCGTAACCTTGGCTCCCCGACACCGGCACGGCCCACATGTCCTCCTAGAAGACGCGCATCGGTTGAATTTGTCATCGGCCATCAAGATGGGCCTCCTTTATTTTGTGGCACCTAAATATTGCATATCGGTAACTTGGTAACAAGGATGAGATAGTGGCTCACGCCTTTCCTTAGCTTTGCCAACGGGACAGTCTAAGGAAGCAGAAGCTACTTCCCTCCGAGAGAGGGAAAGTGGTGAGGTCACTGGCGTTGAGTGATGAGACAAGATCTGGATTGCAATTGAATAATGCAACTGTAGTTTCTGATCAGTGAGGAGAGTTTGATCCGCAAATGTCGGATTTTCCAGGACTGGTAATTGCTGAGTCACCACCTCCTTTTTTTATTTGCCGTCTTTAAAACTGATTGTATGTTTAAAGAGAAAGTTCTCAAAAATATTTGAATCAAAGTTTTTGGCATCATCGCTATTGGAATCTATCTCCCCGTGCTTCGCCCCCCCCCCCCAACCTTGTCGTATCTCGCGCGGTTCCAAAAATTAGAGACTGTTAAACGTATCGCCTTTAACCTAGCAGATATAAATAATATTGTGATAACCTCAAAACAGTGTACATAAAAAGCAAACAGAGCAGGAATGTGAAGTTGATGCGTCCCCATTGGATTCGACGCAGAACTGGAACTCAGTCATGATAACCATTCCCTGCCAAAGTCCTGGTCACATAAATAATCTTCTTGCCTTGTCACGATCATTCGCCATAGCAAGCTTTGCAAAAACAGGAAGTCTTCCTCTAGCCAGTTGGACTGAAAGGAAACGTATGTGAATGATAATTATTTCAAACAGTTATTTGGGGAAAAACTGGAAAATGAGGCAAAAGATGCTGTATGGTCTTATCTGACTCTTAAATAATAAAAAGAAAATGTCATTAAAAGGAACTATACCACGTGGCCTCTCATGAGCTACTTCTGTGCATCTTCGGGTCGTGAGGAAGATCTGCCCAAAGGCCTTCTCAGTGGCCAAGCAGACATCAAAACATGCGTAGCCCTTAGCATTAGTCCATGTGCTTAGCTGTAAAACGCAGACGTGATCGTGACCAGGATAAAGGCCCCCGTTCAACTATTTGATCGTGGAAATAACTTTTGCTTCCCGTAAAATATAAAAATATCGTGCAGAATGTCGATAGCAGACACAGCGAAATGAAATCGCCACCTGCTAAGATACAACTCCAAAGATCTCAGACAGGACTGTGAGAAGTATGAAAGAAGTTTCAAAAGTCACATGTTGCCTGTTCTGTGCTCCCATGGCAGCTTACCTTGTTGTCTGAGCCTCTGGCACTCTTTTCTTCCTCTTCGTCAATGTCTCGCAGGAGCTCGGCCAGACGTTCTTCTTCTGCCTGTGTCAACAGCAGTTGGCCTCCTTTGCCCCTGACAAGCTAGCGCAGCACACAACACGACTGTGTATTTGCGAATAGACAAAAAGTCATATTGCAAAAAAAACAAACTTATAATAAATTCCATGTCTTTCACCAGATGTTATCTAAAATCCAAAACATGCTTGCCCAAGTTTGCAGGGCAAAAGTATATTTCAGATATTTTGACTTGATGTTTTAATTGAAACCAACAGAGTCTGCTTGTCAGACAAATGACAATGATCTGATTAAAATTATGACCTTGGCCTTCTTTTGAAAATTTTGATTGACAGATACAAAAGTTGGATAGATAGGCACTAGTGGAGCTAGAAGGGGGGCTGCAGGGGCACTCCCCACCCTAAATTATAGTTGCCCCCCCCCCCCCCCACACACACACACACACACAAGTGGAAGGCCAAGGTTTGGGTATTTTCAGATTTTTTAGGCAATCTATTTTCACATTTTCCCCTGACCATCATAAGGAACATAAGATAAAATGTTATCAGTGTTTGTTCCAAAAATTCAAAATGTTTTTTCTCCTCAGCCTTGTCAGTTAAGGCAGGCTGAGAAAAAAAAAAAACAATGAGGAGGTTTGCTGCAAGTCAAGATTCCTAGAACTGCCCTTGGCCTCACTATATCACTTTGATATACCTCAATATTTCTCTTGACAAAGTTCCTCTGTCTCTTTTTGCCTTTGTCGGCATCACTGTGGCTCCCGTTGTCCGAGTCCTCGCACACAGACTCAGATAATTCGCTGAAGTCATCTGCTCTCTCTTCACCTGTCGGAAGAGAATGTACATTAAATGCTACTATTATGTTCCTACTGAGCATTGGTAAGAAGAAATTATTATTATTATTATTATTATTATTATTATTATTATTATTATTATTATTATTATTATTATTATTATTATTATTAAAGAAATTAGCTATGGTTTATGGTTAACCTTTTCCAAAATAAATAAATATTACCACTAGACAAACGTACAATATGTCCCAAGTGACTGCGATGCTGTCAGTTGGCGTAATAATGGAAAAAAATCAATTTAATAAGCGTGTACTGCCACCTAGCGTACATATGTCTCATTACATTTCACCTTCCAGCATCAAACCGCATAGATAATAATGCACTTCATTTAATATGCATTGCTTTACTCTGTAACGTAGTTGTAGTCTTCTATCAAGAGCAACATCACTCACCTATCTGTGTTTGAAACAGTGACTCAATTTCTTTCTCTGGAGCGCCTGGAAGAAACAAAAGTCATTTGAAATATGACATTTACTATGATTGAAATGTTGCTTACCAATCGGTGCCTCCAAAGCCCAAAATAGCCTCGCATTCATGGCCTCATGGCTGTTTTCGGATTGGCCTTCAAGTAAGATGTCCTTTGAAAAATACACACTTATGTTAGTCTATTATAATTGGAAGAACTTTTTTTCCCCTCCCCTTTTACCTTTAGCTCTTGCCAGAGCTTTGCTTGGCATTGCCTTCTTTGACGCTTGGCCTCTTTTTCTCTGCACATGCATACAGACAGAAGTTCATCAAGCCTCTTCATCTCCTCAATTGCCTTCTGCAGCTTTGGATCTTGCTTTTCTTCATCAGTTGCATTAATATCATATTGACCTAGAAGGGATACGGTATTATAATTGACCTTACATTTATGATGTCATTCAAAAAGAGTTAGAAGCAGTCCAATCCACCAACTTTTTTTGTGCATACACCTCACATGCCACTCACTTCTCCGTGTGGTCTCAGAAGATTCTCTTGATGCAGGTCTTGAAATGCTTTCTGAACCATCTTGTACGCCGATTTCCATTTCCATGATGAGTTATTGGATTGTTCAGCAAATAGGATTTCCCTCCCTCTATCATCAATAACTATAACTGCTAATGCTAGCAGTGTAACAATTAATCTCGAGGAGGAAGGGGATTACATGAAGTTTGCAATTTATTTAGCGAACCAACTTCGTCTTCTCCCACGGATGCCACCACGATCGTTATCTCATTATCCGACCACAAAGGCTTTCTATTCTATTCTATTTCACGTGCGTGACGTTAAAACGACGCATCGCGTTACGTATTTAGCAAAATTTAAAAAAAATAAAACATACCATCATAAACCCCTTGAAGTGAGACACATTTATTTGCGAATGCCTCTCCTTTTCGTGCAAGTGTTTTTTTTTTAAAGAGATCTCAGAGAGAGTTTAAAAGACTAAAATCAAATGTTTTGAAGTGGTTGCTTGGTAACTAAGGACGCCAAATCTCCCGGATGTTGTAACTAAGGAACAATGCCTGTGCAGAACTGGAGCCTTCAGCTATAGTGTAGCAAGTGACAGGCTAGCCGTCAGGTAGATGGCCTCGTATTAAATATACATATTTAATAGCTATCTGGATTATTGTTATTAAATGTCGCCGTTGAGGAGGGTGAAGTGTCGCAGGCTGTGTTGAGTCAAAGGTGGGTGTCAACTAGCCATTTTATCGTCTGTGCATTACGTAAACCTATAGACGCGTTTTGGTCATTCTGACGTATTTATTAGGTAATATCACGCTTGGGATCGATCTATACTTATCATTATGGTTTAATAGTTATATTAGAACTGCATTGGAGGGGGGGATCACTATTTTTTATTAGACGTATTGCATGGAGCTAAAAATGCTAAAACCTGTCAGTCCTTGTCATCATCATAGCGTCTTTTCACTGGCATCTGTCCAACCTCTGCAGTTTACTTGAGCAGTCAATCATACTGTTGAGTTGGCTGCAGGAGAAGATGTGCAATGCAAAGACAGAGGCAACGTCATATAGCCGTCGGACCCAAGCTTGTTTTGTTTTGCTGGCACTGGTGATGAGAACCTCAGGGCAAGGTTCAGGTAAGCGGATTTTGCATGCACTCACAATATTATCCGCACATTCTAATTGCAGCGGTTGCAAAAATGTAAAAAAAATATTTATTTATTTATTTATTTATTTATTTATTTATTTATTAATTATTAATATTATTTTATTCTATTCTATTCCAGGTTGTGTCAGACCTGTCATGGTGGAGCATGGCTCGGCTAATGTGCCAAAAACCAACATGGGTGATTTTCCCGTGGGGACAGTCCTGGAGTACCATTGTGACTCTGGTTACCTGATAGATGGTCCGAGCGTCCTCACTTGCACCGCACTGGGTCACTGGTCATCGGAACCACCACAGTGCATCCACAGTGATGGTAAAGTGCTAATCTTCACTATTAAAATAATGGAATTAACAAGAGTTCTTCATTTTCCCATGTTTTAACAGTATGCCAGCCTCTACACTTGCCCAAAAATGGGGGGTACACCTGCCACCCCGCTCCATGTCGTAAACTTTCTCACGGTATTGTGATTGAATTCTACTGCGATGAAGGCTACATCCTGAAGGGAGACTATAAATATCTTACCTGTCAATATGGGAAGTGGGACAGCCCGGTTCAGATTAGCTGCGTCAAAGAGCAAGGTATTTGACATTGGCTAATTTTCCTTGTCTTATTAAAATTGCTAAAATCATTTGTGTGTCAATGCGTGAGGAAAAGTTCTCCAGAACGACTGTCAAAGACTTCAAGCGACCAGATTGTTATTCTTAAACACTTTGGGTGAATTACCGTAACCCAGGCTGAAAATATTTGTTGCGGTAATACAAGTGAAAACAGCAGGCTGAAAATATTTGTAAGTCTATACAAATACAAACAACATTTTCCCAGAATTTGTTGGTATTCCGCTCTTCCTCCCAGGATGCGTGAAGCCATACATGGTTGAAAACAGCTGGGTCAACCGCACGGGAACCAACAGGGGCTTATTCCCTGTGGGTACCGTTCTGCAATACAGCTGTGACCCCGGTTACCTGCCAGACGGCCCTGACATTCTCACCTGCAACTCCGCGGGACGCTGGTCCTCCAAACCTCCAAACTGCACTCGGAGTGGCGGTAAGACTCTCGGACCGCACAAATCTCAAAGTGATCTTGCTAAGTCTCTTGATTGTCACTGAAGGATGTTTGAGACCCTTCATGGAGCAGCACCTTTCTTCTAATCTGACCGACACCAACATGGCCACCTTCCCTGTGGGCGCTGTGCTGAGGTACCGCTGTGACCCGGGTTACCGGCCGGATGGACCCGCTATCGTCAGCTGCTCTGCTTTGGGACATTGGTCCTCGGAACCTCCTCGCTGTATACGTAGCAATGGTAAAGATACAGTAGCATTGTTTGTTCTTTAACTCATTCAGTGCCATTGACGGTTATAGACGTCAAAGAGTGACAGTGAATGAGTTAATAATCATTTATTTTCTTTTTTTGTTTGTAGTTTGCCGGCCTCCATATCAGCCGGAGAACGGCGGCTACACCTGCCACCCCACCCCGTGCAGAAGACTCTCCCACGGCACTGTGATCGAATATTACTGCGACGAAGGCTATATTATGAGGGGAGATTATAAATACCTCACCTGTCAATACGGCACGTGGGACGGCCTCGTGCAGATCCGCTGCGTGATGAAGCAAGGTAACTTAAATTCAGCATCATAGACACGTTGTAGAAGGTGAGGATGGCGCTTCCTAGTGGACAAATATAATACTTAGAAGAAAGTAGCTGTAAGAAAACAACATCCTGTTTTGAAATTAATTTCCCACAGACCACGACACATCCTTACCGTTGGGAATGCCGACTTGGTCAATTGTGTCAACCACAGCTGGCTCAGTGGCCCTCATCCTGCTCCTGATGGTGCTCTTTGTGCTTCTGCAGCCAAAATTGAAGTCCTTTCATCGGTAAGGCAAAAAGCAAAAATACAAATAACAAATGCATCTTCTTTTTACCAATTGTGTCTTCTATCCCATCTCCACCCAGACGGGAGGCGGGTGTGTCAGGCCATCCCGTGTCCATCATGGTGGAGGGAATCCAGGTGACTCTGCCCTCGTACGAGGAAGCAGTCAGCAATCACGCTGCTTCGTCCTCAACTCCCAGCGACGAGTCTCGCGTGCAAATCGTGTTGTCCGAGGGGCAGCTGCAGGACACGGCGCCCGAGGCCGGCCCCTCTTCCCTCGATCAGTCGCAAATGGCCGTGGTGCATCCTACGCCGCCTTCATCGTCCTCCTCATCCTCCAGCTGGACTCTGGAGCACGCTGGCGCCGCGGCGCCGCCGCCCGACGACCAGTGCGGCCTCCCTCTACTCGATTCGGAGTTGGATTGTTCGGATGGTGAGGCCACTTAATGACATTGCAAATTATTTTTTGTAAAAGCTTTAGAACTCTGGACACAAAAAAATCTGAAACTTTTGGTTGCACTTTTTGCAGATATGCCTTTGCTGAAGGAGGCCTGAACACACAAATGATGTCAACACACTTCAAAGTGGTGCTGAGCTGATCCGTGAGTCACGCTGAGCAGAACTTCTGTACATGTCCATACTACTTAATGTACTTCTGATGCTTTTTTTTTGTCTCCACTGCTGCTCGAAGCACGCGACACCGCAACGCAGAATTTATTATGAATCATAATAATGTATACATCGTGAGTCACCTTCTATTTGTTGACATAGGTCACATGACCTCACTTTTACCGTCTTTAACTTTGTTCCCAATGGCCTTATCTTCCTCACTTCTATGCACATATCCCATCATGTACAATAAGAACTTTCCAAAATGAGCTTTGTGACACTGCATTTGTGAAATTGTCACACCCTTAATTTATTATTGCTTAAAGATTTTACATTATAGTGCTGTTGATCAGCCATAGCTTTTTAGACACATCTTGGAACTATTTAAATAATATCGGTAGTTTTCACTTTCACTGTCTAAGTTGTACTGTAAAAAGTTTGAAAAAAAATGACTAGTAAATATGGTGCAATATCAATATTGCCTGTTCATTGAACTTACATGATATTTTTATCTATGTAAAGTTTAAAGTAACTTTAATACGTAGCATTTTATCACAAGTGTGTTTGTTGATTAAATACTATTTCATTTGTGCCAAATGTACTCATCTCAGTTCATATCAAAAGAAGCGGTATTTTATTTTTTTTATTGAATAAATGTATAAGTACAAGCCCGAGCAAGCTAATAAAAATATAAAAATTCTGCCTTTGCAAAAGTGTAGAACTAGGAAGTTTGGAACACCGTTCCAACATCACAATGTGAGGAAAAATAAAGTGAGGTAAATATTTTCCAGATTCATTGGTCTTCGTTGTGATCCAAAGTGAAGTCACTCAGGCGGTTTTACCTCCTCTTGTTTCACGTTGACATTCGTATTTATTCTTGTTTCTGTCCCAAAAAAAAATGTCAACAATATTATAAAACCCAATCTTCCCTTCAACCCCCACAAAAACACACACAGCTGTGACATTTACCCTCACTTGGTGACTTGACCATCTGGTAACATCTGAAGCACACAGTCAGGAGAAGAGCCTCTCCGCACTGGAATATGTAGTAAAGCAAAGGGAAGAGGAACATGGGCCCGATGACCTCCGGAGGAAAGCCCACCTTCAAAATAGCCAAACACAGCTGGATGTTCTGACAGCCTGTTTCCACGGAGACGGTCCTGCAGCATCTGGATTCCACAAATGATAGTTTAGTACGATGAGAACCCGAACCCAATTTAGTATTTTTTATTAGTTGCGTAACAGTCAAACTAACTTTGAGCTTAGTCTGCATATGACGGATATGACATATCCCAAAATGAAGCCTATGAGGGGCATCAGAGCCGCCACGGAAATAATGTCGGCAGTCAGGATCATCCACAACATGTCTTTGACCGCCACACCAGATAAAGTGAACACGATGATGCTGGAGATAATCAAAATGCCCAGGCCAGACTGTTGACAAAAAAAAAAGACAGTTATGATGATGTAAGAGGTCACTGGATGGGAAAAAGTTGACTATCCCACTAAAAGCGAAATAGAAAGAAAATATTCCTGTTTGCAAACATGGCTTTAATTATCTGAGAACATCTTGTTCTTTGTGAACTTCCTCTAGCTCAAATTTTCTATTGGATTAGATAAAACTCATTGATAACAGCAGATAAAAGGCATTTCAAAATGAAATTGTGTTGGACAACAAAATGAGAGAAAAAAAAAATCTTACTTTCAGGACAACTGGTGTATATTTGGGTTTGTAGTGATTGAGCATGATGCCCATTCCGCAAGGCAGTAAGGTGAAAGTGAGAGCGCTCAGGATGCCCAAGTAGGGCACTGCGTTCTCCAAGCCGCTGAAGCCTTGGCAGTAAATCAAAAGCAGCAAGGGCATCAGACCCAGAGCTGCAATGCAGGAGCATGTGGTCATCACAATACTACGGGAGAAAAACAAAAAAGACTTTCAAAAGGATATATTATAAAAGGCGTGGCTAGATGATGTTGGCCACGCCCACCTGAGATTCATATCACCCTTTAGGGCTAAAGTGAAGATGTTGGATAGGTTTCCTCCAGGGCAGCAGCCACATATGAGCACGGTCACCGCTTTCACAGAATTCATCTTCAGCAATTTGGCCAGTGTGAACGCAGTCAAGGGCATGATGCCGAATTGGGTCACCATGGCGATGGCCACTCCCTTAGGCTTGAGGAGATGACTCTTGATTTTGGAAATCTCCATGGTGCACCCGAGGGATATCATAGTGATGAAGAGGATGATGATGGAGAAGGTGTTGAGGGCATTGTTGAGAGGTGGAGATATGTTCAGGATGCTCATGTTCCCATTGACAGACATGTTGCCTTCATGGTTGATGTCCGTCACATTCATTGTAAAGCTCGTCTGAATGCTTCGTATGCTGTGTGGGCTTCACCTGACTCACAATGTAAAGTAAATGTTATTTTGTTGATGTTTGAACTTTGAAGAGGCAAACACACACTTTTTAACCAACCAATCAATCTTTCAGTCTGTAAAACCATCATTCCCCTCTGGTGTTCCCCAAGGTTCTGTTTGAGGGCCCCTTCTATTTTTATTTTACTCATTTTAATCCCGATCATCCTTTTTTTTATTGAGTTTGTACTCATTATGATTGTGCCAATCACAGGGCACATATATGGATGGGAAATTCAATTTCTATATTTGCCCATATTTTTATTTAATGGTGCAACTTGTGTGTGCCAAATACAGCACTATATAATACTCATAAAAAAACTTATCTGACTTTGTTCATTTGCAATAGCCGCCAATTAATCAAATTCTGATTTCTTGAGATACAAAATGTGCAATAAATGTAATCATATAGCCTCAAGTTAGTTTTAGTACATTTAGTTCATTTTTTTAATTCAAAACAACACGTGCATGACAAGATACTTGCACTGCTGTAAATCATTTGTACATGCTCATTGAATGATGTTCCACAAAGAATTAGAATCATCTTCCACTTTTGTGAACTTTGCTTTAAAAATAATAATAACTCCTTCTGTAAGAGTAGAATATCATAGAATCTAAATTGTATTCAATGCTCAGATAAGTCTTGGACAGATTTCTTACCTTGCAGCAAATCCAATCTTCAAACTTTGTTTGCATCCCTGCACGCATTCCCCTCTTTGCTCCTCTTCTTTTGTGGCCGAAGTGAAACCCTCCCTCCTGTGTCATGTGGCTCCATGGCAACATGGTGGCGCTGCTGCAGACTGTTCTGAAACACAAACCTCATTTTGAAATGCTACACCACACGCAGCTGGTTTCTTTTTGTCCCTTCTACCAAGAATTTCATGAAATTCTGTTTAGTAGCGACCTGGCTTCTTCAGATACTCTGCATGAGGCTCCTTCCTGCCTTAATTAGAACATCATATTGGGCCTCAAGAGGTGCATGTGAAAAGAGAGGCCCATTTCATGTTATGAAACTATGGCACTTGGCAGAAGGCATCCTCTTTGTCTTTTGAGCGGGATGCTTTCGAAAACAAACACATTAGTTACGACTCACGTGTGGGACTAAAGAGCTCCAACGTGGTTCTCTAATCTCTACTAGTGGATGGATGGATGGATGGATGGATGGATGGATGGATGGATGGATGGATGGATGGATGGATGGATGGATGGATGGATGGATGGATGGATGGATGGATGGATGGATGGATGGATGGATGGATGGATGGATGGATGGATGGATGGATGGCATCAAATGCACCCTTTTGTAATACTCAACATGCATGCAGGCATACAGGTCCATTGTAGCCATAAATTGTGAGAGGGGGAGGGCGACTCAAAGTGAGCTAGGCCACCATCTGGTCTCATAATCATAGAGAGGAGCCATGTTATTGTGTCAAACAAGCCACAATTTGTCCCAGTGGTCTTGTCACACAACAGGATTGTTTATCAGCGGGTAACAGCTATGACTACTTCCTTTATTCAAAGTTGTGCATCCTGATGATTAAATGTTGATAGTGGGCAATTTTAGGATGCATTAATCATAATTATATGTGCGAGGTTACAATATTTACGGTTTGCAAGCTGTCTTTTGCAGCGCTTGTGGGTAATGTAGTTTAAAAACGCGTCATATCGGGGATGCGTGTACGGCTTAACTACATTACCCAGAAAGCCCTGTTTTTCTTCGCGCATGCGCCGTGTGTGTTTTCTGATCCATGTGTAGGCGAATCACGTGTAAAGTAACCGTTCATCGTCATGTCTCTGCTGTAAGCAGAGCTTCACGCAAGATTTTTTTTTTATTTTGCCTCCGCTCTCTGCTGCTTTTGTTTTGACAGCTGCTTGTTTTCTTTTCGCATACCCCCTTTACCGAAGAATGAGCGAAAACGATGACATCGAAGTCGACAGCGATGTATGTGCCTCAGTTTCCCCCACTTAAAAGGCAGCTAGCTAGACAGCAACTTTGTTGCGGTATCTTGCTCGGAGATATCCGAGTTAGCCAGGTTAGCTAGGAGGCTAAAATACAGAATTTTGATAAATATTTAAAGGGACGTATTTGGAATGATAACTTGTATGGTGTGTTATTCGTATACCGAGCAATAGGCTTTGTGGTGGCGTCGACTAGACGCGTTAAATTGTGATGGCTCCTTCCCTTCGTTCGTATTACAGCACCAAGCAAGTGTTGGAAAGCTGCTTTTTGCCTTATTAATTTACATTTGAAAAAAAAAAAACAAAGCTTCAATTATTACAAAATAACGCACATTTTGGGCACTGGGCTAATGCACAACTAATCTCCCCAAGAGCAAGGTCGGGCCATTTGAGAAGGTTAACTTTCCTTGGTTCTCGTACATGACGTCATTTGAGTTATTACTCATACCGATTATACCGGTTTTTGACAATAAAATAGGGATCTTAGCTTTGTTTAATACACAATCGAAGGAATAATATTCTGATGCAGTGACCCACATTGCTAACCTAGTGCTCCGGGGGCTTAAAAACACTGCGTTTTCCGTCGAATTACTGTCGTATATCGCTAACCCTTTTTGCCAATTGTCATTTAATATATTGTCGGTTAGGTAAGTGTCCAGTAACGTGACTTTAATTCGATTACATTGTCGTGATCGTTTCATTGTGGTTGTGTATTTGCGTGCACCCTCTTCAACATGTTAAATGCAACAGTACAATGTCGTGCAAGCCTGTCGAAATATCTCCAATTCTAATCTCTTGTTATGTTTTAATCGAGTTATTGTATTCTTGTGAAATGATTCAACAGCCACGATCTGGTTCATATCTGTGGATTTCATGGATTCCCCCTCCCCCTCACTTGTTTAAGCTGCTGCTCATAAAGCCACACACTACACACTGCTTGCAGGCCTGCAAAGCCTTCAACCCTTGAAATGATGTACAAATCTTTTGCACCAGCACTTCCCCATTCATTAGTGGGTTTAAAATATCACAGCAGCAGACAAAAGTGTCACAAAAAGCATAGATGAGTCGTATCAGAAAAGCTTCATTACTAGTGTCATGAAAGAGATTTTTCAAATCCAGACTTTGCTCCTTGAAGTCCCTTTGAAAATCCCCCTGAAGTCTAACAAATTCTTCTTCGATCATCACGGCAGTCTTCGTGTCGCCTGTGTCTTCTAAATGGGTCCCCAACCGCAATTGTTGAGTTTGATTTCAGTCCCACCAAGAAAAAGCATTCGGAAAAAAAAAAAGTTTGTCGCTTTTTCTGTTCTTTGCTAATCAGCAGTAGAAGTAAGTAGTCTGTAAAGTTGCACTGTCAGCATTCCCTGAAAGCACTACCAACATAGCAACTTTTTATTCAACTTGCACAGCAGGTTTTCTTTGTTGTTGCCAGGTGATGTCACGCAAAACGGCGTCAGAGGCCGCACGGAAGCAGTCCATTTAAAAAATAAAATAAAAACTTGTCTTTGTTGCAGGCAGACAAGCGAGCACATCACAACGCGCTGGAGCGTAAACGCAGGGACCACATCAAAGACAGCTTTCACGGTTTACGAGACTCGGTGCCTGCATTGCAAGGAGAGAAGGTGAGGAGGGACAAAAGCATCCCGACACAAACCTCCCACAACGGGAAAAGCTTGAAGTGCAGACCCACACCAAAGTCAATAGATGAGTCTGATATGACATGCAAATAGGATTCTTAATATCTGCACAGATAAGTGCAAGTAACACATCGTGTCGTCAACAGACCTTGACTTTTGAGTTGGACCTTAACTTCTTTCTAAAGCGATGTCATAACTATGCCCAAAGTTTATGATTCACAGCATCACGGTTCATCTTAAAGACCCTAGCAGTCATTATTTGCACAAACATATGAGGCTTTTTAGGTTTGATTGTTAAATGCCGAACCCAGCCACATTTGGTAACCCTTTTACAACTGTTGACAATGAAAATGTTTTGACTTGAATACTTGTCTGTGTCATACAAGGGGTTCCTCGGTTTTCCACGGTATAAACGGCACCCACGGCGTTTAGTGCTTCAAAGTGTTTTCCATAAATTTACTTGAAATCTCTCCTTACTATTGTGTTAGCGAAAATGCTCTGACATACAAATTTGATCACCCGTGCGTCTCTAGCATAGGAGCGATAACGCCGTCGGAAACCGAGGACCCCCTGAATGAAACAATTGTGTCTTGAAACTGTTTCCACTACATCGTTCCTTCATGTCTCTCTGAAATTGTCTGCTGACAGAGCTCTGTTAAACAGGCTTCGCGAGCCCAGATTCTCGACAAAGCCACTGAGTACATTCAATACATGAGACGAAAAAATCACACCCACCAGCAAGACATTGACGACTTAAAGAAGCAGAATGCGCTGCTGGAACAGCAGGGTATGTATGTACGTACGCGACAGCGGAACCTCCGCAAATCCAACGGGTATTTTCAAGGCGGCTCGGAGGTTCTACCGTGGGGCTCGTAATGTCTCGTGCGGTCATTTAGCGAGCTTTGTGATTGCAGTGCGTGCTCTGGAGAAAGCCAAGGGCAACAATCAGCTGCAGAGCAACTATTCCTCCGACAGCAGCCTGTACACCAACCGCAAAGGGAGCGCCGTGTCGGCCTTTGACGGCGGCTCCGACTCCAGCTCGGAATCGGAGCCCGAGGAGCCTCCGACCAGGAAGAGGCTGCGCGTGGAGCCCAGTTAGACTCTACGACTGACTTTTTGTTTTTGACCTTGTGTTTTTTTTTTTTTCCTGAAACTCCTCTTAGCTGTGTGCATTCAGCCCTGCCTTCTTCTCGCTTGAGTCAGTCAGGAGGAGAGAGGTGCTATATATTGTGTATAAAATGCTTCGACCTCCCGAAGCATCTTGTCACTTCTTTCCTCGCAGCCCAGCGTGAACCCCCCCCCCCCCCCAACGACCCCCCCCCCCCCATCCAAAGTGAGGCAGCTCTGTAATTTTAAAGGACTTTACATTTTTCAAACCTCACACCGACCTTAATTTAAAGGAATGTGGAGATTACAAAGTATGAAATGTCAGGTCACAAAATTTGCAATTGTTGAGAGGGGTTGACAAAATATGTTGATTGGCAACATTCCCTTTTTAAATCTTTTCTTTTTTTTTTTCTTCAGAAAAATGTGATGTTATGCAAAATCAGCTTATTCGGTGTAGATGCCTGGAATGTTGTGTTTTGAAAAAGTGTTTTGTGGACTTAAAAAGAAATCCCCCTTATTTATAGTGAACCATAATTGATGTCACTTATGTTTTTGGACTTGAAAAGGGCAAACATTGTGTTTTAGTTGCCCCCACAATGGGTTCAGCTAATTTCTTTCCGCTCTTTTTTTTTTTTTTTTAATCACTGTCAGACAAAACATAAGCACCTGATCGATACTGAATGTTACACAATACAGTTCAACTTCATTTTTTAGGAATGAACTCTTGGTTGTGTGTAGTATATAACCCAAATCCAAAAGGGTGTCAACCGCAAAAGGAAAAAGATTCCCTCGAGAATATTTTTGCTTGTGCTGGGAATGTTTCTCTATACCCCGCCCCCCCCCCCCCCCACCCCCCATTTTCTCAGAGGTAAATGAGTGTGTATGTATGTAATCAATATTTGTTTGTTCCATTCCATGGAAATTACAGGTATGTTGTACATACTGCCAAAGGGTGTCTTGCAAGTTAAGACATACCTTGAATAAAACTTTTATCCTTATCGGATGTATTTATGCCTTTATGTGTTTCTGTTCATGTGGCTTACTATTTATGTGCTTAATGCTTCGAAGTTGTTTTTGAAACAAATTCAGAAAATATGTTAATATGTGCCTTGACTAAAAAAAAGAATCACTGCACAATGATATACTTCTTTTTAGTTTTAGTAGTGTTTCAAATGTAAAAGTTACTTTTTGACCTTAATCGCCCAAAACAATTGAGGAATAAGTTTATTTTTCAGTTGGTAACTTTAAAGACAAAATAAAACGTGGGAAATTTGCATGTCAAATGTATTTGAAATAGCACGTTGTGCTTGTTTTTAAGGTGCAGAAATAGAAGTTGTTTCCTTGAGTTGAGGATTCAAAAATAGAAGTTGTTTCCCTGACTTGAGTATAATTCAAACTTGTCAAAAGCAGTTCCTCTGAAGGATGAAGCTTGTTTGCTTTGCCATGTTCACGGACCGTGGTAATTTCTATAAAATGGACGGTACTGTCAGTTTATGACTGATATTAAGTGTCCTACTATATAGACGGAGTGAAATGATAATTAAATTATACTATGAACAACCGTGTACGTGTAAGATTTTATCACCAGCCAAAAGTGTCACTCAGATATTTGCTCTACAACGCTGTCTCCAAGACTTGCTGAAAAACCAGAATTTCCGAGCTGACCTGAATCTGACGCGTGTCAGCAGCGTAATTGGCGAGTACGTCAGGTAAATGCAAAACATGGAGGAGTCATTCCCTGACAATTAAAAGTTATTTTTTTAAACAGTCGATCATGGCTAAGCAGTACGATATTTTGTTCCGGATTCTCCTACTCGGGGATTCAGGTGTCGGCAAGACGTGTATGCTGCGTCGCTTCACGGACAAAGAGTTCGATACAGGACATATATCCACCATCGGTAAGAAATTAAAATTGAAGTCATCCGTCTCGTTTAAACAGACAATTGACATATTCAAACCACCGACAGACCCAAAACGTATTAATGTGACTCATTTGTGAATACAATCGGAATGTCAGCTGCCATTTATTTTTTTGCGTGAAGCCATGTTTACTTTTACTTTGTGAAGTGGGGAAAAGTAGCTCTACTTGTTGGCCCGGCAGGTTTGGTCTGACAGGCGCGTGCGCGTGGGAGAAATAGTTTTTGAAATTTTAAGTGAAGTAGGTGAACATCTGCCTTAATAACTATATTAAAATATTTTTCTGTATATTTTTTTTACCACCAGGCAGAGGCGTGTCTATCCCATTTTGGAGGGGGCTAAAGCACCCCTAAATAAATCCAAACTCCACGGAAAATTTAAGAACTTAAGTCTGTATTTATTGTAAGTCCTTTAACAAGTTAAAATGTTAAAACCATAGAGTGCTTACTGGAACCGTAATAAACAATTATTAATTCGTTCTCTCTCCCTTGCGCAGTTCTCCAAATAAGCTTGCTAATCTTTAGTCACTCCCTCCTGAAAAGCAATAGAGAATTATGTAAACATTATATATTGTAACAGAAAAATGTTCAAACAAATCATAAAATTTTGCCCAATAAATGTCAACCAGCTCTAAAATATAACGCAAAGTACCTTTAGGCAGGATGACGGAAATTAGCATATTTTTTTACGGTGATTATAATACTTTAGTTCAAACAATGGCTACTTCATACTGTACACACAAGGAGCAGCAGCACATATAAATAAAGTATACAAGAAAACTCACTCTTTTGTTCATCGGTTTCCTTTTGCTTTGACCGATTGATATTCAATTTTCATTTTTAGGTGTGGACTTTAAAATGAAAACTCTAGAAATAGATGGAATCAAGGTGCGGGTACAAATATGGTGAGTTTTATTTCCTTTCAAATTTGACTCATTTGTTTTGTTTGTCCGTCTGTGATCTTTTTTTTTTTTTTTTTTTTACAGGGACACCGCCGGTCAGGAACGCTATCAGACTATTACCAAACAGTACTACAGGCGTGCACAGGTGACTTTGCCAAACCGACGTGAACTATTTCTACCTCTGCCAGCGCGTGGGAGGATGAGTTGTTTATCAAAGGTGCACTATTTTAATCATTTTTTTCTATTTGTTCTTTCCGCCTAAGGGTATCATCTTTGTTTATGACATCACCAGCGAGTCCTCCTTTCAGCACATCGTCAAGTGGGCCACCGACGTTGACGAGGTAAGCCAAAAAAAAAAAATCATACATTGTAAATCGAACGAAAACAATCCTTTGCTTCCTCCTCTCTGTTGTTGTCTCACAGTACGCACCGGAAAAAGTGCAGAGGATTTTGGTCGGAAACAAATCAGACGAAGAGCCCAGGAGGCGAGTGACGAGGGAGGAAGGAAGCAAGGTTTGACTCAACTTTTTCTTCATTACTAAATTTGCCTTCTATGGTCCCTCAAAATATCAAATTCAATGTTGCAGCTGGCGGAAAGGTACGGAATGGATTTCTTTGAAACCAGCGCGTCCACGAGTCACAACATCGAAAAGGTCCATCGCCAATACGGAAAATAAAGTGTGCACGTGATTTGTCGATAACATCTCTGCATTTGGTATCTTTCAGTCATTCAATCGAGTGACAGAACTGGTGCTGCAGGCTCACAAGAGAGACGTGGACAACCTGCTGGGATCTCTGGACGATTATTTAAGCAAGGCCGGGTTAGACGAAAACGGCCAAGATAATAGCACTCGAAGAGTTTGTGCCTGTGCCAGAATGTTTTAAATTAGCATTTTGTTTACGCTCTTAATTTAATTCACCAATCTTTTTTTTTTGGGGGGGAAACCTGCCAACAGAAGGCAGTAATATACCACATCTACTTTCCCTACTTTTCATCCTGTTGCTTTCTAATCGTATTTATAGTTTGTTAATTTATAATGCATTGTTAGGGTGTAAAGTGAGAGGAAGGCTATTAATTATTTAAACCTTGAAACTTGACGCTTCATTCATTTCCATGTGATCCCCTTTGTATGTTTATTCTGTTTCTGAATGCAGTACAGTGAACTCCTGTTCGAACCATAAATCGTAAAAGTCCGTGAGTAATTGATGCCCAACCCAAAAATGTTTGCCATTGTTTACAGACGCTGATGGAACAAATATTTTTTTTTCCTGGCTTGATTAAATGAAGTGCTTCCCCTTCACTTCAATATTATCACCAACATACCTCAAGAATGTGCCAATGGTGATTTTTTTATACTAAACATGAATTTGGGAAAACAGCAATTAGGTGAGCGTACTACAAATAATAGAGGATGAGTTCTACAAAAATAAATCAAATGCAGAGGTTCACTGTACAGTACTTCCTATTTAACGTGACAATGTTCGGCACAGCACTTAAGACTCTTGAAATTCTATTAAGCTTCAGATGTAATTTTACTTGAATGTTTGTTTTTTTTAAAGTGCCATAAAAGACATCCAAGAATGAAATAAATGTTGAAGAAGTAAGACACATGGCGTCATTCGAATAACTTAACATGGTCTAGGAAAAATATGTCTTTGATAAGATCGTATTGGATGTCCGGCATAGATCAGTTTTCCCACAGTGTCATCTGAGCCTACCTTCGGCAGCGAGTCATGTGACCACCGACCCGTCTTATCCGAAGCTCTGACCTCCCTCCAGTGCAGTTCTCATGTACTGTTGAGAATGGCGTTCATTGCCAAGACCTTCTATGACCTGAAGGCCACAACGTTGGAGGGTGACATGGTGGACTTCAATGTGTATCGTGGTCGGGTGGTGCTGATAGAGAACGTGGCGTCACTCTGAGGCACCACCGGCCAGGACTTCAACCAGCTCAAGGAGCTCCAAGGAAAGTACCCCCATCGACTGGTGGTCCTGGCCTTCCCCTGTAACCAGTTTGGGTATCAGGTTAGTTGAGCAGCTGAGCTTGCTTATCGACCACAATGTAACTAAATTGAAAGAAATTACAGTGAACTTCCCGTTTTATATTTGTACAATTGGTATAACTCACTTTTGGGTGCAATTCCATTGTCTGTCACTAGATGGCAAAATACTTGACATTATTTATTTATTTATTGATATTTGATCAGTAACTAGAATACATTTTTGTGTGGTTCCAGGAAAACTGTAGCAATGGTGAGATCCTAAATTCCCTCCAACATGTCCGCCCAGGCGGCGGATTTCAGCCCAACTTCACCATCTTTGAGAAATGCGACGTCAATGGAGAAAATGCACATCCTGTCTTTGCTTATCTCAAAGAAAAACTCCCCTATCCCAACGATGACCCAAACTCCCTCATGCACGACCCAAAATTTCTGGTTTGGAGTCCTATCAGCAGGACCGACATATCTTGGAACTTTGAGAAATTCCTCATAGCACCCGAGGGAGAGCCGTTTAAAAGATACAGCAGGAAGTTCCCCACTATTGCCATTGAGCCTGACATTCAACGATTGTTAAAATTAACCAAAAGTTAAAAATGCAGACTTTCAACACCACGTTTAAGTCTTATTTAATGAAGATGATATTATGAAACTCAACTGATAGATCATCTGAAGCTTTGTAAGTGCTTAACTGGAGTTGTTATAGAATGTTTATATATTTTTAACCCCTCCAAACATATATTATAATACTACAAAATAATAAAAAAATTGACAACCCGTTCCTAACGTTGAAATGCCGTCGCAATTTTTTTTTGATAATCTTGCATAACTGTTCCTCCCTTTGCCAGCAGATGGTGCTCTATACTTGTATTAGAAAATGGGCTTCTCCAAATTAATATTCGCCGCACATATACCTTACAAAATGATTGCCTACAGAAGAAAAAACGTCTATAAAGCATGTTTCACAGCGGTGTAAATCGTTTTATTTTGCCATACACGCTGACATGGAATGGTCACAAGAATAGGTAGCCTATACTGACAATCATCATAAACCGACATATATAGAAAATATACTGAAATTATGATAGATACTGTCAGCCCTTGAGTAAAATGACCTGTGAAAATGTGATGTGTGATTCATCCCTAAGGTGCAGGCACACATTGACCCGAGTTAACCTCTTGCCCCAGAAAGTTATCTATGATTTTTCTTTTACCTCGGGCTAGTGGTTTCCTTGCAAATCATATAACTGTAATGAAAAATCCAAAACTATTATAACCCTGCTGTCTTGGTTCAGTAAAGGTTAGGATGCAATCATGACAGAGATAACCGGAGACATCACAACTTTTGGTTGAGTACGCGCTTTTACTTTGGCACAAGCAGAGACGCACGTACGTACACGCGGACACCACAGGTGAGAGCCCCTGTTGCCACGGGAACGTTTCGCTTTGCGCCTCTTCTCGCGAGACCTGGGCGGGTGGCAGACGATAGGCAGTAGAGAGGCACAGCGAATGATCTCATCCTTCCAGCAGCAGCTGCATAGCGCAGCGAGGCAAAGTCATAACTTTTTTCTCCCCGAGCAAACTTCCAAGTTGCGTCTCGGCTAGGATAAAAAAAGATAATCATTTTTTTTTAAAAAAAAAAAAAGCCGAGTCGACGCGCCAACGTTTGAAGGTTAAAAAGAAGACAGCGAGAGGAAGTGGATGAAGGAGGTCGCATGTTGCAGTTTCATGTCAAGGACTTGTAGGAGCCGAATCGAACAAAGGGAAAGGCTTCGAATTGTGTCTTCAGAAAAAGGAGCGAGAAAAGCACCCCGGAAAGCACAGAAGGTGAGTAGCGGGGGGGAAACTGGTGCATTTTGGTGGTCGCACTCACGTACACCTCTGCCGCCACCGCTGGGGACGAAGCGAATAAGGTGCAGCGATGAGTCAGTGTGGAGACCCTACCCGTGTTCCCCTCAAATTACAACTAAAGAGGCTCGAGGGGGTCGGTCGAGAACCAAAATCCTCCAAGCCCTTTTGGCCGTCGTTGCTGCTGTCAAAAATCCGCATTGTCCCCCAGTGGTGCTCCCAAAGCCCATTCACAGGTGGTACCGTGAACGTTACATGGCTGTAAATTGACTGCATGTTAGTTTCTATGCTACTTCATCAACATCTGTATTTTCCATAATGATATAATAATCATCTCAGTTTGGGTTTCCCCTCAGAAGGCCATTATGATTATAAAAATCATAAAATCTGTCTAGTCACCCCATAATATTTCCATACAATGTGTTTATGTCAAACTCGAGGGTTATAAAAGACACAGTTGACAACTAAATATTGAATATACAACTATTGTATAGTTCATTTTTTATTAGGCTGTGCTTTGGGTAGAAATGCTCAATAACTATTTAAAGTAGGCTTTGCACAATCAGTATTTTGGAGCCAATTTCTGATCAGCAAGTTTAAAAAGATGGACCTATTTCAACAACTTCTGTGCAATTTAATGTACAACAAATTAACTTAATCTAGAGTCGATCAAAACTTTTCGCAACCTGACTCACGACCTTTGCGTATAATTGAACTGAATTCGGAAAAATAATCAGGACACAGCGTTGGTTCAATAGTGCTGCATCGATGTGGCAATGCAGCGCCACATAGCAAACAAAGCTTTTGTTTAGTTAGTCACAACCATGCCACTGTGACAACCTGTCCAACCTTCAGTACTTTAAAAACACCTTTTAAAAAGCTATCTAATTAAAAACAATTTCCCCTTCATCTATTTGAATCACAGCATCCGTGACAGTCAAGCAAGGAAGGGCAACTTTAAAGTTCAGCCCTGGACAAGGATCAAGCATTTTTGGCATTCTTTGAAGGCTTAGCCCGGTTTCTTCCACTGCCATCTTCACTTGTGTGGTTAATCTGCGCTTTGTCTGCTTTAATTGTAACTGTTCATCACACGGTATTTTCTTTCTTGCTATTTGGGCTTTCTCTGGGAATCGTAAGCAGCTGCTGCAGAGGAAAATATGCACGCTCTATTTTAATATACCACAACGCTCTGGCTTGACAGGCAAGGTTAGGAAAATACAGCATTGTTCCGGACGTTAAGATCATGCTGAGACTCGTCTGCGGCCATATCAGTCAAACTCCAAAGACATTGTATCGGGAAATTTCCAGCAGAGATTTTAAATACCTGTTGCTAGCCTAATATTTGTAGCGCTTTTTGGAGGCATGCTAGCTGCAAGTCTTATTGGATAAATGATTCACGAGTTAAGCATGATAGCTGCTAAGCCACACCTCTGATAAGATATTTCGGTCAATGGAGGTCGTGGTTGCTGACCAGTGGGTCACATTTGCTGTTTAGTGGACCCACCGACCTCATGGATGAACCTAAAGAGGAAATCAACCCAAAAATGTTCTTTACAATAATAGGTTGTATGTGCCTCCACTAGTATAAACATGGAATTTTGATTGATATTTCATTCATGGGATATGATTTAAGCAGCAAAATTCACTTGTTTTTATCCATCTTGGGAGGCGGGCATTTTGTAACTTGCTGCCGAGTAAAATTGACATCACGTCTCAGGTCACAGCCAATCACGGCTTAGCATAAACGCTATGGATTTACACGGCAAATGCTGATTATTGTACTAATGTGCCGCTGTCAGGTTCATACTGACAGCTTTACCAAATATGGCAAAATGGAATGATTTTTGTATTTGTAAATTCCCCCTTCAAAAGATTACTTCCACACGTTAGAACCTTTTACATTCTTATGATTCCAACACAATAGAATGTTGCAATGTGCAGACCCATAATTAACAGTTGACAAATAAGTTGCTGACATTTTTTTGGCAGAAAAAGTGCATAAATCAAAACAAACAATCCAGCTCCAGACTTTTTATTTTGACACTTTGCATTCTTACTAACTGTGGCTAAGCTTTTGTTTCCATTTTGTCTCCTGAGGGGCAATAGCTCAAGCAAAGTTACAAGGCAACAAACAACAAGAGGAGCTTTGTGGCCCGTCACAAGTGGCCACTCCGGAATGTGTGGGACGCAATTATCCTAAGTGGTTGTCCCCAAATGCTTGAATGAACTGTTTACATTATATAATGAACGATGTGATTGCTGCCGTTGTTATTAAGCGCTGGAGTCTTCAGTTACCTCGGCAATTAGGCCTAGCTAGCCTCAGTCGGTAGAGCACGAGACTCTTTAACTAGTTTCCGGAGAGAAGTCAGTCTTCTTGGATATCAGGTACCTGATACTGCACAATGCTTTTACTAACTTCTCTTGGCGAACGAAAAAAGCTAATTAAAATTCTGACATCGGTGAGCCAATAGTGAAAAAGTCAAATGACTCCATGATGACCTCAGCTAGCTTCGAGCTGGTGACCAAAAGGCTTGATGGCTCTGACCGTAATGAGGTGTGACTATGGCTTTCCTGCTTGCCTCACGGTCGGAATGCTCCGCTTTTGTCCTCGTCGGAACCGACCTCAGCGCAGCGGCCGCGAGCTGAAAGTACGCCGCTGTAGGGGCTACAATGGGGATGATGTCATCCCTTTCATCGGGGATAAATCCGAGCGAGCAACTCATCCCCTCCATCCCGGCGAAACATTCTGGAAGTTTGATCCAGCAGAAATTCACAATAATTCAGGCGCTTTGCAGGTGCGGCGGGTTGTTTTCGGTTTCCTCAGCTTCTCTTGGTGGTCTTTTAACTTTTTGCAAAGAGGAAAATCTCGAGTTGACTCATTCCTATCATCCCGTTCCCGACTTTTAAACCAACTGCCACAATTATGCAGAAATCCCACCACCACCACATCGATGCTGGAAAGAGATGATAGCGAGGAACCACTTGAAAGAATCTAAAGTGAGACAAACACAAGAAAACAACTTTCCAGAGTGGAATCTGACGTTTGGGATGCTGATGATAATCCGCCGCCGGCGATCTCTTGACGTGCTCGTTATTGTCCGGACATGTCTGCCAGTTGCAACTCCGTCTCTCAAGTTAGGTTTGCTTCCCTCTCTGGAACACATTACACGCACTTCTGAGGGAAATCCAAACACGCAGAAGCAGAGTCGCAGGCCTGCCTCTCATGCCGAGCGGCGTGGAAAATAATTGAGAAAAAAAATAGAAAGCAAGAAACCACAGAGGTTTTTCTGTTGTCCCTGCGGTGGGCCGAAATCTGAGACAGAGGGAGGAATGCCGAAAGCTCGTTCATGACTGAACTTGAAGCAGATCTCGACGTATAGACAGGTCGGTTCAGCTCATCTTCATTCCTACCCGCTAGTTGCGTTCAGGTGCGACATGTGATGTTGTTGTGGAGTATCGCCGGAATGCTTACACATGGCTGCCTGTTCAAACACTTACTTTGCTGCTGAGTACAAGCACGCCCCAGGTTGTGTTCTCAATTGCACATCCTCGGCCTTGCATCCATTTCCACCCCTTTGACTTCCTGCCCTGCTCTTTAATAGTGAAAGCAAAGAATGAAAGCAGAGTAATTCAAAGACTTCCTTTCCTCAAGTGTGATTACCCTTCAAACTATCTCAGGTGGACTCAGAAAAACATCCCTCTATTATGAAATCTATTGTATTGCTTTGACTAGCTAGGAAATTTTCAAACAATAAAATGCATATAGTCTTTATCCTCTGGGACAATGTTTGACTCATTTAGTAAAATAACTTCATCATCATTAAGTTATCAAAAGAAAATTCCCAAATATTCTTCAGGTCCGCTTCTCATCACTTGTCGGTACTATCTGACAAATCCAAAACACCTCTCGAAATGAAGTCTTTAGCGGTGTTGTTCCAGGTGCACAGGTCACATTGGGTCCGTTCATAACAAACATGGCTGCTTTCCCCGCAGTCTTTCCTCTGTGGCTGCCTGTTTCCTGTACGTTTCATTGATGTGTTCCTGGATACGGGCTAGCGCAACACAAAGTTGGGCGCTATGTGTGAGCCGCGAGCCTCGGTCGTTCACCTCCTCCGGGGTTTCGACCCTCGGATTCGGTGTAAGTGGCACGTTGATGTCAGCACCGGGGAGGTTGATGCCATACTTGACCTGAATGCTAATAAGGTGCTAGTTGCCCTCGGCTACTAGAGAGTGACAGCCAACATCTCTTTTTCTTTTTCTCGTTTGTGTGGTTGTGACGATTTTTTTTTTTTTGCCTTTGTGACCCTTTATTTGTTTTTTGCACCATCGGAATTAAAAGTCAAGCCAACTGCAGAAACGTTTGCTCATAACTGCCAATTTCAAAATCCTTACAAATAATACAAGGACATAAACGGAATTATTACTAGAAACCGGTTGTGGGGAAAAAAAATAACGGCTATACTGTTAGGATCGGTTGCAAAATCTGATAATATCACATTGCGGCTCGGTCTCTGTTTACTATCTTTTGGCTTGAGTGAGAGAAGCGATCAAAACAAAAACATCAGATCCAGGGCTATCTCCGATTTTGCTCCTCTTGCGTAATCTGGCATTTGCAGGCTTTGTGTTTAATGAAAGCAGAAATAGTGCAAAAGCTGCATCGCTACATTTCAGCTCAAAATGTCATGCGGCTTGTGTTGGAGCCAGCTCGTGACCGCGCTAAACCGCAGCGGGCGAGTTTGCGTGTGCCGCCCGCTCATCAAACCATCGCAAGCCACAACTTGCAAGCACAAATATCTTCCAATCCTGTTTTGGCAGGCCTTTATTGTATTCAACAAGCATCAGTTGTTTTATCAAATTGCTCAGGCGGATGAATTTAATTTGTTGTCTTCTACTAAAAGGTCCTTGTTTTGTTTCCTCCATGCGTAATCAGGCCGAGGATGTGAAGTAATAGATGGCTTCTAAACGTCGCAGGTTTCTGTCATATTGACACCTGTGCTGGGAGAATTTGTCAAGTCACCGTCGACTCCGCCCCCCCCCCCCAAACAGTTGCTGACCTCTGACCCTATCCTCATTTCATAAAAATGTATTTGCTTTTCTATCTAGAAGACAATTAATAATTAAACTACCTGAAGTTTGTTTCCCTACAAAAGCCACACACAATTATTAAACTCCTAACACACTTATATTTCCGAGGGTACGGGGAGTCGGCGCCAGTGACCCAAACCCACCGGTGGGCTCACCACACTTGCATGGTGTGTGACCGCCACAAATTTTACACGCTGCACGGCATACCATGAAATAAAAATCTTTGCTTAGCGCTGTTTGCGCAATCATGATTGACATTTTGATTTCTTGCTGTATGACCTCATTGTTTACAGTCGCTCTGCTCAAGCTTGCCTTTTTTATATCCTCGGCGTTTCTTCTTTTGTGGTCCAAAACCACTCTCACAAAGATTTAACCGAAATTGGCACACCACCCTCCACCGTGCATCAACGGTGTTAATTATCCCGCTTCAGTTTTGCCCCTTTAATCCAAACTTTGCTGCAACGTTTGCATCCCAAAACGCGCTCGAGTAAACAAAGTCGGGCGCCAAGCCTCTTGCTGAGCACGGCGTATTTGTTTGGGCACAAATGAGGAGATATTTACCCGTCGAGAAGAGAAACGCTCGTGAAAAAGCCCCGCACTAAGACCGCCATTTTCTTTATTTGTTGGCAGATTATTTCTAGCGCCACAACATTGGCATTAAAATGCTAACGCTAATGCTCACCTGAGGTAACCTGTGCAGCAGGTTATGACTCAAAAAGTGTATAAATGCTTGTTAGAGCTCCTAAAGGGCATCACGGAGGAGGGATTGTTGTATTAAATGTAGATTTTGAATGTCAACTCAAATGGGTCGCCCTCATTAGAGGGCCTCGGGGGGCTTGTTTGTTACCAAGGATACTCATTACTCCGAGTTGGCTCCAAACGACGCAATTGTTCTAGCAGACCGATTTCTTTTACCGCGGTAGCAACTGAAATAATAAATTATTTGGAGCAACGGTTGTAGAAATAGCGATTTAATCTGTGTGTGAAATCAAGTGCCTTCACAAGTTGGAGTGTTGTTACAGTGCTGACAGGTTGAACTTGGGGCTTTGTCATCAGTTTCTGGCAAAGTGCCACCACTTGTGGTTCCGCCGCTTTTAACTTAATGACGATCTATTAGCTGTCATCGGCACACGTAAATCTTTTGTCTTGCCGACAAATTAACCTGCTTTAAGTGACCGAGCGGTTTTCACAGACGGATGATACGCTTCACAGTTTTTATTGCAGTTTTTTTTTGTTTCAATTCTAAATTGAATTGGGGATTTACTTGCCAAGTCATATTTCAAAGAGTGAGAGAAAACTCGTAAAAAAAACGGAGCTGTCTATGACTGAAAAATGTGACCCCCTGCTGATATCCTCTTTTTATGCAGAGCTTTGCCGCATTCTCTGCTTTGCATTTGTTTAAAAGTTGGAAAATGTCAGGGGGAAAAAAAAAACTTCACAGAGAAAGTATTCTTTGTCAAATCTGGTACTAGGAATAGTACCCAGTAGTACCTGCTTGGAGCTACAATTCAGGAGAACAGAGGACATCATTTGAGGGTGTGCTAAAACAAAAACATGAATCAAAAGGCTATAATCGGATTATGCTTAATTGATTTAAAGTGTGTGTGCATGTACAACATTATGTACAGTAGTTCTGAATTTAATGGCCAATTAATCCACTAATCTTTTGGAAACAAGCCCAAATTGAAGTGCTTGTACCTTTTACAGTCTATCTAATTTGGAGTTTTACCTGACTTGTTTTTATTGATCAGATGATATCTTGGCAGAGATTAGAGGTCGCGCATAATGAAGAGCGCTCGGAGAGCAGTGCTGCCTGGAGAAGAATGCAAAAAATTCTAATGAGGTGACCCGGCTACTGAACTGCGGCAGTTGGGAGCTGAGGTAGTGCGTGGGGGGGGGGGGGGGGGGGTCTGCTCCAGGCTGCACTTCCCCTCTCCCCGCACCCGCCGTCAGCCTGCAAACCGCCGACCGCATTAGTGAGACGACGAGCCCCTGTTGCACATAAAAAAAACATGCCAGTAGCCCCTGAACAAAACCATCAGCAGGAGAAATGTGAACAAAGAAAAGAAAAAAAACGCTACAATTGCCCCACTGGAAACATAAACGTCGTTCTTTACTATTCCCACGCTTATGTTTACAATGATCGTAAATCTAATATTACATTTATAGGTTATAACTATAAATTAAAAATCCCTCTGAAATTGCATGAAAATGTTCCCATATCAACATCTCCAGATAGCATGCAAATCACCCCCTCTGGGCCTTCGAGCAGTAATCTTATTGGATGCCTTGGCAAATGCTTTGAGGTGATGTCAGCGTATAATATCCTTTACCACAACACAATATTCAACTTGATGCACTTCGACTCATTCTTCAATGCCGTTTTATCGGAAAGAGAAAATACGATGCTGTTTTTAGTATCTCATCAGCAAGGGTTCCTAAAACCTGAGCATGTACCAGGTAGCAGGTTGATGCTACATGGCTAGAAACAGAATACATGCTAGATTAGCTTAACCTGTTGCTCTGTTTTATTTTTTTAACATTCCAGCATCATCACGACAACCATCGCAAAAGGTTCAGTTTTTGACATTTTCTCGTAGAATCCTTATTGACGCAAGTATTGACGCATGCTAATGCTAGCTTACGCTGTTTTTCTCTGAGCTGTTATCTTGCTGCCTTGAGTCTCCTTTCAAATGTTTATTAGCATCAGACAAAGACTTAAGAGTGCGACATTGGTCTTTGCGATCCCGCAATTCTTTTTCAAAGTGGGAAAACAAACTCCAATCTTGGCGAGACTGTCCTGTGCAGTGCGAAAGTGGCATTAGTGTCACTTTAATGACAAAGCAGACCACCTAAGCGGTGTAATCCACTTTTTTTGTTCCTCTTCGACATTGGACATTTCTTACAAAACCTCCCGGACCACCCACATTGTTGACATTGAAGAAACGGCGACCCCATTTGGTGTCGACGTCTCGCCATATAAAAAAAAAAAAAAAAACGTTAAAGCATGTATTTTATGGACGAGACAAGAGAAAAGATTGCGGACAGCTGTGTTCGAGATAAGACAATGTCTGTATACATTCCAAGCGCTCCATCCAAACTTGTGAGCGAAATCCACTTTGCCAGTGCGGCGCTCACACAATAATAGCGATGATGAATGGTGACGCGCTGTCACCGGTTTCTCAAGCGCTTTGACGCCATGTGATGTTTACACCCATTCGTGGTCAGTTGAACAATCCGTCATCTCTTCGAGACGCGCTCTCATCCGTCAGAGCTCCCTGAGCAATTCGGCTGATAGGGCCTGAAGTCATGATGTCATCAGAAGCTTAAAAGTTGCTGAGAATTTGTCCCGGCATGCCCTGCTACTTTTCTTCCTGCGGTTCTCGCAAACACTCATCAGTTCCTCTCTCCAATTGGTGGCATTCCAGAATGTGACTGGACTCTGTTTGTCTGCCAGCAAGGCCTTCTGTCTGCTTTTTCTCTCAAGTTGCCAGACTGGCAAGTTTGAGCTTAGTTCTGTTCTGCCAGATGTTATGATTTAGCGAACCGTTGTTGCGGCAGCTTTCTTCTCGGAATCAATCCGTCCACCTGATACAACTGTATCGATTTTATTATTTGTGCGTTTGACCCATTGCCCAAATCTGCTTTTTCCATTATTTTGTGTCATTTCCCCAAATCAACAGTGTGTGATTGCATTACACAACTTATCTAATGACCGTCATATGACACTCATTCCCACTTGCGTGAGAGTTTATTCCCCTCCCTAATAGTTGCCACACTCTTGTCAAAGACTTGTTCCATCCCTTTATGCTTCTTCCAAAACCAAATCCCCTCCTCGATACTTGTTTCTCAGCCTAATCCTTATCTCCGCAACTCCTTTTTTTGCATCTAATTCATCTGTTTTTCCTGGCAGCGCTCATGTAAACAACCGTAGCGACGAGCAAAGTATCCGTTGCCAGATAATTTTTCAAAGACTTCACTGTTTTGGAATGAGGCCTCACTTACGGGCCAAGCCAGGACAGAGAGATCTTTGTGCCTGCTGCCCATCAGGCCCGTCGAGTCCTCAGAGTAGGGTGCGATTAGGGAACATGTCGAACCCATGGGCTGTGTGGAAGGGGAGCTTTTCAAAAAACAACCCCTTCAGTTCTATTCATCCGCGCGGCAATTACCGGCTTGTACGACAATCTTTCCCGTCCTTTGTCACAACTTTGAAAACATGTTGTTTGTGAATACGTGTATTGAAGACCAGTTGGGACTTGTTCTTTGGATTGAGTAACGAGTCTGTTCCTTACTCATCACGCTACTCCTCCTGATTTGCCTCCTACCACTGAAAGTTCCTTTTTTTGTGTGTGTGTGTGAGTCACTCACAGGTCGTCTGTTATTATTCTCTCTGTCCTCTTCTATAAGCAGTACTTTCATTATCTAGCCTTGGTTCTTTAGTCGTCTCTCTGTGGTCAGAGCTAATTAAACTCACCTAGTCAGCACATCTAGATCTTTGGGAATGACCTTCAGACCAGTGAAATGGTGGCGGAGAATGGCTAGAGTAGGGATGACAGGATAGGGGGAAAAAAAATAAGATGGCTTTTTTTTTTTTAATTGCCTGTCTGACAAATACCGTGAACACACACACGCTCAGCTAGGCAATTTATACCTTTTATTCCGACAGCCGCCATTGTCCGTTTTTGTCTGCGAGCGAGGAGATAAGCAATTTTTTTTTTTCACGGATATGCGTTTGTGTTGTGCTTTTCCGCCACCAACAATCTAGACGCATCCATTTATATGTATGTTAGCATCAGCTATTCTGTATTAGCAGAAAGGACAATAGTATCTATGATGGAGTTTGACACGCAGAGTACACAGATACTTGTGTGTAATGATTAGTGTTCATTTAGAGATGCTTAGGATATTTGTTTTTACTTTCAATAAATAAAGTTGGCTGTGATGCTGTTGATGTGCTGCTGCAGCCCCGTCACAGTGAACATTGAGTTCTTGTGGCTAATAGGATCACAGGCTCAGTCAGTCAGTCAGTGGGACTCTCATTTCCTCCACTATCCAAGTGCCAAATTAGCTTGATATACCAAGCATGCTGTGTGCGTACATTTTAGGGTTTAAAAAAAGGGGGCGGGGCGTGGGTTGAAATCTGGAAAAAAAATTGGGTCATATGTCTAATTGTTTTGACAAAGTACACAGATGTGCACTGAAAATATTAAAAATGCACCAGTTTTATTACGCAATAGCTTTTTGTGGAACTACTGTGATATTCACATGAAAACAAGTACGACAACGCGCCTAATGATTATTTTTGTCTTTTCAGGTCAATGTTTGGAGTTAAAAACATGCTAATGGGGGGCTTTGTCGCAGCGGCAACTGCTGTGCAAGCTTGAGTGAGGAACAGTCGAGTTTGCCCCTCCCCTCCTTTTTTTTTTTTTCTTTTCTCCTGCTGACAATCAACCTGCTCATGAAGTCAGGGAGCAGCAATCCATTCCTGAGACAGCCATGTCTACTTGCTGAGTGCCTTTAGCCTTCGGCGCTCGTGTCATGACCAGCCTTAAGCGCCCACCAATGGATTGCACCGTCGGGGGCTCCGTCCCTGCCACCGATGAGTTTTACCCTCGCCACCTGCGCGTGGTCAATGGCGGCGGCGCTGCGCCGACCCGCACGGACAACGTCCACGGTACCGTGAGCGCGGGAGTACCCAAAATGGGCGTAAGGGCGCGTGTGGCCGATTGGCCGCCAAGGAAGGACGTCTCACGGGCTTTGTGGCACACGGCCACGCCGCCTGAAATCATGAGCGTTCCTCTAAAGAATCACGTTAAATTAGGATCAATCATCAGCCCTCAGGACTCGTCAATGCTGCGAAATATCCACAATACTTTAAAGAATCGAACACAGGCCCAGGCGAACAACTACTGCACGGACGCTCGCTATTTAGCACCAGGAGACTACGGAGGTCGCCGGAACCCGCAACAGAAGCGAATTCGTCAGCGCAGCAACAGTGACATGACCATCAGTGAGATGGAAGCCGGCGGAGACAGCGGCGAGGAATGGGGGTCACCGACAACCCCCAAATGGTCGCCTCTTCACCGCGAGTACGGCAGCACATCTTCGATAGACCAACACGGGGCTGCCGGCGAGAGCTTCTTTGAAATGCTTAAAGGCTACCAAGGGGAAGTCGACCAGCGTAGCCCAGCTCCAGAACAACTAGAGGACATGCTGAATGTTCGGCCCAAGCAGACTACCCGTGACCTCTCGGAGAACGCCGTGGACGGTCAGCCTCCGAAACCCAAAGACAGGGAGAAACCCCCAAAGAGACGCACAAAATCCGAAACCGGGGGCGAGTCTATATTCCGTAAGCTTCGTAACGTACGAGGAGAGTCGGACTCTCCGAGAGCCGGATCGGACGTCGAGGACAGTCGACTGGATGAGACGTGTCCGTCGTTAAAACCGTGGGTCTGTCAGAAAGACTTTGCCCACTACGACGTCCAGAGCACGCTCTTCGACCTCAACGAAGTCATTCAGTTGCGGCAGAACACCGGTAGGAGGAAGAACAACACCACCACCGGGGCTTCCGCCGCCGCCGTCGCTTCGGCGACCTCCACCCTCTCATCCACCCACAGCCTCCCGTACAGCTCCCCTCGTGGCAGCCAGGAGGACCTCGACTCCCGAGAAAGCCCCGGTTTGGATTCAGGGGACGAACAGAGCAACGAGATGCTACTCGGTTGCCCCTGTTTCCGAAATGAAATCGGCGCCGACGGCAACGGCAGGCACAGGTTGGGAGCAAATTATTATGGACTTGTTGGCGGTGTCGCGGGTAGCTCCGGGAATTTAAACGGAGAAGGAAACATTTATGAAAGCTCTTTAAGCACACACTGCACCAACGCCGGCGTAGCCGTGCTGGAGGGACCCAAGGAGGGCCCGACTACGCTCAGCGAAAAGGCCAAACAGTACATCGTGGAGCACGTGGACCTTGGTGCTTACTACTATCGAAAGTTCTTCTACCTAAGGGGTAAGGATTTTTTTGTTTTTGATATATATTACATCTATATTCCTTCACTATATTCTTTCTGCCTTCAGAACATTGGAACTACTTTGGGATCGATGACGCTTTAGGTCCGGTGGCGGTTAGCTTGCGCAGAGAAAAGTTGGAAGAAGACAAGGAGCACGGTCAGCAGTATAACTATCGCCTCATCTTCAGAACAAGTGAGGTCAGTTGCTCTTGCCAAAGTGAGACACACACACACACACACATGCGTAAAAACCGGAGTAACCACTTGCGGCCTACCTCCCAAATATGGCAAACACAGGTTCATTGTGAAGACGACAGTCTCAAGGCCTGTAATAGAGAAAATATTCGGGCTGCGTATGATAGCAAAGTATTTGAGTTCAGACTCAGAGCACAATGTGGACTTTGTGTACTGCGAGGATTCCGACTCCCACATCTTCCTTATTTCCTCTTGAATTCTCTTCTGTTGTTTTAAGTCAGTGATGTGGGGTATTTTTTCCGATGTTTGGGGAAGGATTTTTCATATTCTCATTCACTAAGGAAAAAAAGATTTGGGGGAGTGCATTCCATGTCAGTCTTATCAACCTTGTTGTTTTTTTGTCCCGTCAGCTCACAACACTCAGAGGTTCTATCTTGGAGGATGCCGTGCTCTCCACCTCCAAGCATGGCACCGCCCGAGGGCTGCCCATTAAAGAGGTCCTGGAGTACATTCTCCCAGAACTGGATCTGTCTTGCCTGCGATTGGCCTTAAACACCCCCAAAGTCACAGAGCAGCTGATGAAACTGGACGAGCAAGGAGTAAGATTTCGTCAAAAGCTCCACAGGAAGTCCCCGGGATTGAAGGAATTACTGTGTTTGTTTTTTTCATTCCCAGCTGAGTTTCCAGGTAAAGGTGGGCGTGATGTACTGCCGAGCCGGCCAGAGCACGGAGGAGGAGATGTACAACAACGAGTTGGCGGGTCCCGCCCTGGAGGAGTTCCTGCAGCTGCTAGGGGAGAAGGTTCGCCTCAAGGGCTTCACCAAGTACAGAGCCCAGCTGGACACGAAAAGTAAACACTCGCTAAAGCACGTGTGTTAAACCTCCGGCCCGTGGGCCGCGTTCGGCTCCAAATGCAGCTAGGACATTTGCTGTCTTAGCTATTTATTTATTTATTTCGTTATTTACTTTCCAGCGGACTCCACAGGCACACACTCGCTGTACACATCCTACAAGGACTACGAGCTCATGTTCCACGTGTCCACTCTGCTACCTTACACACCGAATAATAAGCAACAGGTAAATAAATACTATGTTTAACAAAATACCGGTGTTGTTTTGGTTGTCGGATGTTTTTCCTGACCTCTTCACCTCTTTCTAACAAATGACTGTACTTGTGTGTCTTTGGATCAGTTACTGAGAAAGCGGCACATTGGGAACGACATCGTGACCATTGTGTTCCAGGAGCCCGGTGCACACCCCTTCACCCCAAAGGCCATTCGTTCTCACTTTCAACATGTTTTCATTGTTGTGAGGGTGCACGATCCCTGCTCGGATAACACCTGCTACAGGTAGGAGACCTTCTCTGCCTAATTTTCCTCATTTCTCAGAATTTTTTCCAGTAGAGAAGTTATAAATAAACACATAAATAAAAAACAAACAAATAAATAAATACAAAAATAAATAATATTTTTATTATTATATATTATATCTATTTATTTATTTCACAGTTCTAGACACATACCGTATCTGCGAAGACAAAATGAAATATTTTTAGAGTCAACTGTCCCAAGGTCTGCAGTTTATATTCTGAGTCCATTTCGAGCACACCACCTTGAGGCTGACAAGATGATGAATGTTACGATGACCAGCTATGAATAAGACCACATCCGGAGATGGAGAATACCTGTAATAATTCGAACTAAGTCGCACTATTGCATGCTTTGCAATAACCCCCGTAAGCTCCTCACCACTCAGGAGTGCATTAAAGACAAAAAGCGTAGTCCAGAACCGGAAGGCATGGGTCACACTGAAAGTAAATAAAGAGGAAAAAGAAAACGTGGATCTGTGTCAGCGGTCGGGAATAAGGTGGATACTGTTACACATACAAGTCGAGTTTACGCAACCGGGGCATGCTTCTGTATTTTTGTTTCAATGACCTTCATGTTTGGAATGACTCAAATATTGTGGCCTGGCTGATTCTTGCTCTCCCTCTTTTGAATGGAACGTCTCCAAGCAAACATACACACACTGTGTGTACACATTGTCGCTACCTCTCCTCCCCGTACCGTTTTCTCATGGCTGCTCGCGCACACTTTTGCCTCGCTCGCTCACTAATTTCTTCGCGAGGCTCGCTCTCCACGCTCGCTGACAATAGAAGCGTCCGCTTTGCTTTTACTCCCAGCCCCGCCACTTTGCCTTTAGGGCGGCATGAGCCGGAGTGGTCTGAAGGAGTTAGCGGCATGCACATGAAGTGCTCACTTGAGCCAGACATGCATGTGATCGGGAAGGATTGCAGAGTTTCCCAGAGCACAGCGAGACTACCTCAGGAGCGGACGGGTCAAAATTGCCTTGGACTAAATTATTTGAAAAGCCTTTTTGGCATTTCTTTTCTGACTAATGGACGCTTAAATTTCTGTTTGGATCTTTTGGCTTTTTAAATACAAAGTAAGGTGACATTCTGGTCCTCCTTGTTTTTCTTCTGGTTGAAATTGAGAGGTGTGGGACAATAGTGGAACTACCCCACCCAGATGTGCCCCCCCCCCCCTCGCCTCACTTTAAGAGATTAATTCCTGATTGTTAGAGTTCTTCCCATGGACGCCTCTCACCTATGACGGAGTTTAATTGGTCTCCGTGAGTTAAAACCCGCTTTAGCATTGTCACCGTGGGACCGGGAGGTAAGTTCTAGACTTCTTGTGTTGTTGTTGTTGACGCAGGGGTTTGGATTCCTGACGAGAATTTCAACGGATTACACCCACACGCAAACTCATTCCACATGTCATTCCGTGCAGCGTGTTTGATCGCTACAATTTGTTGAGTCATCAGGATAATAATAGCTCGCTGTTGGGATTCGATAATGTCCCCGGTCAACACCGGGCCAGAATGGAGCATTAAAGGAGCGGCCCGGGGCGCTAATCTGCCGCTTTCAACCGCTGCCCCGCCGCGGAGACGTCTTGCGTAACACCCTCTTTGTGTAGGAAATGAAGGGTGTTTGCGAGCTGGAGCCACAGTGGCTTTCGTCCAAAACGGAGCAGCGCCGAGAGTGGCAGGTTGGCTGCTACGCTGTCAACTAAGATGGGATGTATAGTATTTATATCTTGGGTTTAGTCAGGCGGAATTTGCAACATTCCTCCTACTGCCAGTAGATGTGTTTAATGAAGTAGATGGAAACTTGTCACAAGTGTCATAGCCGCTTATTCAAGGCTACTCGCCCTACACCCCCCCCACTGACACACTTATTTTCTGTATGAGTGACTTTACGATGTTTGAAAAAGAGTCAGCTAGTTTCCTTTTAACTAAAGCCAACCACTGAGCAGAACCAAAAACGGGTGATTGGCAGTAACCGTAATAATTTGTTTTCTCCAGTGTGGCTGTTAGCCGCTCCCAGGACGTCCCCCCATTTGGTCCACCAGTCCCCAAGGGCGTGACCTTTCCCAAGTCCTCCGTCTTCAGGGACTTCCTCTTGGCTAAAGTCATTAACGCCGAAAACGCCGCACACAAGTCGGACAAGTTTGGCGCCATGGCCACGCGCACGCGGCAGGAGTACCTGAGGGATTTGGCTGAGCGTCATGTGACTAATACTCCAGTGGAACCCACAGGGAAGTTTCCCTTTATTTCCCTGGCGCACAAACGACGGGAGAAAACGCGGCCGTACAGTGGTGCGGAGCTCCGGAGCCTGGGCGCCATAACTTGGCAAGTTCACGCTGAAGACCAGGTGGCAGGTGCGGAGCGGGAATGCCTGTTGGCCGTTTCCAACGATTTCGTAATCCTCCTGGATCAGGAAGCCAAAGCCGTCGTGTTTAATTGCGCCACCCGCGACGTGATCGGTTGGTCAACCGGAAGCCCCGCCTCCTTGAAGATCTTCTACGAACGCGGTGAAAGCGTATCGCTTCGTTCCATCAATAACAACACGGAAGACTTTGGAGAGGTGGTCAAGAGATTGGAGGTCAGTCTGTCTCTGCTTGTCAACATATATTTGACTCAAGTGCTGGTTTCATCTGTTGTTTTATATCCTCCACCTTAGCTTCTGACCAAGGGCAGTCAGACCGCCGAAATGACGCTGCGTCGCAACGCCTTGGGCCAACTGGGCTTTCACGTCAACTTTGAAGGCATCGTGGCGGAGGTGGAGCCTTACGGCTACGCCTGGCAGGCCGGGCTGAGGCAAGGCAGCCGACTGGTGGAGATCTGCAAGGTCGCCGTGGCCTCGCTGTCACACGAACAGATGATCGACCTACTCAGGACATCCGTCACCGTCAAAGTGGTCATCATTCCTCCGCACGAAGACTCCACACCGCGCAGGTAATTGGACTATTAGCATACCCCCTTTTTTTTTTTTTTTTTAGCTTTTCACAATATAATCCAAAACATTTTGTTTCCACAGAGGCTGCTCAGAAATCTATCACATGCCCTTAGTGGACTACAAGAATCACAAAGAGGGAATGCCCTATGAGTTGAAATTCCCCTTCCGCCCGGCCACCAACAGCAACACCAAGTGGCCCAGAACATCCTCCAGCCCTCAGACCCGGCCTGCGGGTTCGGGCGGTACGCTCATCAAGGCTCCTCCGCCGGACTTCGGCAACTCTGCTGTCATGCCGCGCAGTGTGTCCAGTGACGGTCGACCCGTAGTTCCTAAAAGGTTGCCTATAAGCTAACCCAAAGATACATTGGTGCGTTATCTGACCCCTGTGTGACGACATCTTGTTTTCTCACAGGTATTCACCTGGAAATGAAAACTACGCCCTCGCCTGCTCAATCGTGATGGGCCGCACGCTTCACAACACAAACTCCCCCTCTGGCCTGCCTTACACCGACAACATGAGCTCCAACCACTGGAGGCAGAAGTCTATGCCTGAGGGGTAAGTGCATTTCTCAGTTTCTACAATATCACAGATGTAAAAAATAATGATAATGCAGCCCGGTGATGAAACATGTTTTAAAATGTAAACAAGTTTGGAGCGTCCAGTGATTTTGATGGAGTTCAAGTAATACCCCTGTGGCGCCTCTCTTGTAGGTTTAATAACAACAACTGCCAGTCCCATGTGTCGTCTGCGCGACTGTTGCCAGGTGACAGTGCTAGCGCCATCAAAATGGGCTCCAGCACAGGAGCTGCTTGGTCCCGAAATGGCGAGAGTGAGGTTACGTGTACACAAGGGGGAAAAAACACTCAAGGTAAAAGTGTATTTAATTACAGTATTTGAATCAGAAGTGACTTGGTCCAAAAAAAGCTTTTTTTTTTATCTGCCGTGGCGGCGCTGGCAGAAACGTCCAAGGTGCTCATTCCTCGACTCCAGCCACCCGAGCTGGGTGGACATATTTCACCCAACAAGAGCGCTAAGGTGAGCAGGACATGTTGACATGTCGACGTGCTCTGAGATGTCAAACCTTTCTGTCTTGTGTTTTTGCACAGGTTGATGCTCCTTATTCCTCCAGCCAGTCCAGCAGCAACACGTTGTCAAGCAATGCCTCAAGCTCCGCCCACAGCGACGACAAGTGGTACGAGGTGGGGTCGCGGTCAGGAGTGCGCGGAGATTTGGAGCTCGGCGCCTACCTCCAGGGCGCGTCCACCGACAGCGGCATCGACGCCACGTCCTTCACCGCCACCCAGAGCAGCACGGCCTCCTCCAACGCCGCCTTCAGGACCGCCGACGGCATCCCGTGGCAGGACGAGACGGGCGGGCAGAGTGGGGCCGACTCCTCGCCGCCCGCTCCAGACTCCCTCGCTCCTCAAGGTGGTGAGAATCCGTTGAAGAGCCCGTCAGCCTTCCCAGATGGAGCTTCCTACACCCTGAGTGACTCCGCCTCCCAGTCCAGGTGTGCACTTACTTGTTATTTTGTCCTCAAATGTATTTCAGATTCAGTGATGCTACATTACCATCGTGATGCTAGCACTAAGTTGAAAATTCACTTGACCGACTAGGAAAAATTAGCATTAACAAAACGTAAACATATAAAAATACTCACATATATTCTTCGGAATTCATCGAAGTTAGCCTCTTCTGTCTTTATTTTTTTGTAAGTGTATTGCCAAGTGTGCACCACACTGCCCCCAAGAGGCCAAAGAGCATACAGCAAGACTTTTTCTCGATATTCTATTGCCATTATTTTTTAATGTATTATTATACTTTATTTGTTACGAATTTAATTTCTGATTGTACTTTGCCGTTATACTCAAAGCTGAATTTTTGTAGAATTTAGTTAAAATTTTTTCTAAATCAATGAAGAGTATCTATAGGAAATGTAATATTCATTTGGTTTATCTCTTACAATCTTTTTATGTTTTCATATAATATAGTGGTGTCTTTCTTAATTAAAATCACTTTTTTTTTTCCTTTGGGGGCATCTGAAATGGATTAATGGTATTTCAGTTCTTTTCAATTGGGAAAATTGATTTGTTATACAAGTAGATTGAGTTACCAGCTTGGTCATGGAACAAATTTAATTCGTCAAGGTACCACAGTACATCCTGCATCATCCCCGGCGAAAAAGTCAGACGCTCTGCGGTTTGGGTTTTGAACAAAGGATGTGCTTGCGAATGTGTGTGTGTGTGTGCGTGCGTGTGTGCATTCTCCATCCCCCCCAGTATCCATGATAGAAAGGAAATGCTTGAAGTTGCTAAAAAAGCAGACTGTGAGCTCAGCACTGTTTCCCCCCCTCCTCTTTTAAATCCCACTTCCTTTGAATCAACCAAAGCTCCCTTCCCTCGCTTCTTCACCCAGCCAGAAATAACTCGACGTGTACATTGGAGGCTTTGTTTTATAATATGTGCATGCACGTGCGCTCGCACACACAATCCGAAAACTTCTGCAGATGATGGGCTCGATGCAAGGACATTGTGTCCTGTTTTTAATCGGGCTGAATTAATCAGCATGCTACTGGAGAAACATTTTTATTCAGTGAACATCTAGTATGTATCAGATTTCATCTAGAAGATGCCAGATTTTGTTTTTCCAATTTATGTTGACATGGCATCTATCCCAATAGGCGCTTTATCTTTCTGTCATCCATCACAGCACACCGATTTCTAGCCCCTCCGGAAACCAAGAGGAGCCAGCAACCGACACCTCACCCACCTCCCAGAATTCCCCGGGGCCCAAGACCTTTTATCCGAGACAGGGGGCCACCTCAAAGTTCTTAATCGGATGGAAAAAACCCGGAGGGACCGTCAACTCCATTGACTTTGGCAGCTCTCGGAAGTACGTTTTCTCTGAATACTTTAAGATGGATCTGGTCCAAGTTGTCATTCAGGGTAGGGAGAGAGCTGCATCCTCCTGCTTCCTGCTGTTTTACTTGATATATGACTGACTGGGAGTGAATATATATAGGCTCACTTGTCATGCTCCCGCATCAGCCCCCTCCTCTTTTTAAAACAAATAAAATGTGGGCAACAGTGACACCATGTGGTAGTTTGCAGTAGACAGCTAAGAACATCTGATAAAAAGAAAATCTATTCAGTTTCTCTTTAATTGAATAGCTAGCAGTGAAGTATTTTATTTTTTTTTCTGTCTAGACGGCACCAGAGTGATGGTTTACTGGTCAGTCAGCCGCAGCTCAGAGCCAACCTCCGGGGCTCGCAGTCACCCCAGCGGCACACTGCCAAGTCCAACCTGGAAGAAGACCTGAAGAAGCTCATCATGCTTGACAGCCCTCCACCCACCACCAGTGAAGAGAAGGTACCCAGGCAGATGATTCAATATAGCCATTTAGAGTGACCTCTATAAAGTTGAACGGCAATTTGTCGTTGACATCAAGTGGAAGTTTTACAACTTTCTGGTGGGCTCAAACAGAGACGACGCCGGAGTGTCAATATTTGCAATTCGCAAACACACTCAAAGTCTTCACACGGGGAGGTCTTTTCAAACAGTTAATTTTCAGAAAGTTGTTGGGAGTTCAAACAAAATGTTCTGGAATAACCTGTAGTGTTTTCTTTTCTCTTTTGTTTTTTTGGGGGGCGGGGGACGGGAATGGGCCGGACTATGATATGATAATAAAGTTGATTTATGTTGATTACGCTTTTTTTTATATCCTCCAAATAGCAAGGCCTTACTGTATATTGATATAAAATAGATAAATATATTTTTCCTCCCCCCCCAAAGCCGTTCCCTGCTCCGACGCCTACCCGCCGCACCCTCCAGAGAACCCTGTCAGATGAGAGCATCTATAGCGGGCAGAGGGGGTCCATCTCTAGCGACAAGCGTGACACCCCCACAGACCTTCTGTTTAGCTGCTCGACCGTACCGCGCTCGCCCACCGCTCGCAACGCAGCCAGCCGTCGAACGCCGCGCAAATCCTCGGGTACGCTTGGGCTAATATTGCTAAATAGCATGGATACAGGGTTGTGGGGTTTCATTTTACACGTCCTTTATTCCAGGAAACTTATCCGCTCCTGAGAGCACTGACTTGGAGCAAGAGAGGGCAAATCAGCAAGCGCAGGATCCTGCCCTTATGCCCCTCCCTGACACCAAGACAGATGGCCCACTGGACTGGGCCCACCTGGTAGATGCCGCCAAGGCCTTTGAGGGTAGGCTCATGTTGGAATATTTGAACCAAAGGGCATTTGCACCTTAGCTTTTGGCCCATTAAAAAGGTCTGATATGATCATGATAACTCCGAGTGGTAGAAAACCGAGGACCCCATGTTGATGCAATACCAATCACAACCGAAGGGGGTCGCTGTTGGACCACTTTGTCTCCACTTCTGAATCATAATCTCAGTGTGTGCTTGGTTCTACAGAGCAAAGATTGGTGTACCTGGCGGCCCAGGAGGAGAACGCCGCCGTGGCTGAGAGCCCAGCTAGTGTCAGTCCCCAGCAGGCTGAGCCACAGGCAGCCCCACTGAGACAGCCTTCGCCTGGGTAAGAGTCATCCAGTCACCGGCCTTGGACCATTTGCTCTTATTTACTTGTGTCCAGCCCTGTGCCTGCCGAGTTTACTACCACCAAAGACCACTACTAATGAATTACCACCTCCTCAAATTGTGGCCCACTGTGTCTCAATTATGCATGACCTGCAAGATCCCCCTTAAAAAAAAAACCTTCCATCCGAAACAGGAAAAAATACTTTTACTATGACACTTTCAAAGTCAAAAGTCAAAGTCAAAGTCTGCTTTATTGTCAACATCTTCACATGCCGAGACACACAAAGAGATCGAAATTACGTTTTCCCTATCCCACGGTGACAAGACATATTACACGATAGACATACAAGTAAACGACGCAATATAAAAAACAAGAAGGCACAAACAATAAATAATAAGAGTAACAATAAATAATAAATAAATAGATAACACAACGAATAAAAGCCAGTGTGCATACAGACAGTAAAAGTACAGTATAAATACACAAGGGAAAAAACATGAAAAGGTAACTACATTTTCATTTCAAGTAATATCCATCTGTCAATCAAAACTGGAGTCAGAGCATTTTATTTTGTGTACTGTGTGTAAGTGGCGCATGGAAACATCATCAAACAGGAATCCCCCTCCCAAAAAAAAAAAAAGACCTCACCCCTAACAAATGACCTACACTTAATAGACACGTTGTACTCTCTGAAGTTAAGTAAATAAACGCTCCAGGCCACTAGGTGAAGAAATAGCTCATTAATGCTGTGCAGTAGAATCGGTAGATCGGAACCAGGGGAGGATTTTAGTGTCCAGGGCTCAACTGTGCTGTGAAATTGCTACATTTTAAAGCACCTGTCCAAGCGCCAAAGTTTGTCTTGAGATAATGTTTTGTTTGTCTTTCTTTCTTTTTCACAGCGAGATGCCCGCCTGTTTAATGGGGAAACTCAGCCAACTGGAGTCAATGGTGAAGGCGCTACAGGAAGACCTGAAGAAGGTGAATTGGATTGACTTTGAATGTAGGAAGTAATGTCGGGTGGATTGCTGACTTCAATTATTGCCGTCTTAAAATCCTTACTGACTGTACAAACAATATTTTACATTTTATGATTCATGTTACGTCGCACAAGATGCAAACAGATGGCGTCAAAGCACTCTTTTTCTATTAGACAGCAAACAGGTGATTTTATCGGCCAGTAACACAGGTTAGGCTTCACCATGCTCTCTTCCTTGCAGGAGAAGGATGCCAAAGCGTCCCTGCAAGTTCAGATCCAGGGCTTGCGCGAAGACAACCAGCGCCTCCTGGAGGAGTCGTACAGCGCTTCAGCCAAGCTGAAGAAATTCACAGAGTGGGTCTTCAACACCATCGACATGAATTGACGACGCCGGCGATGCAGCCACAAAGGAAGTACGACCACTAAAACTCAGCTGTACGTGCGTCTTTTTTTTTTTTTTTACCCTTCAAGAAGGACTCACACGTGCTCTTTAAAACCAACAGACGCGTTCTCTTGGTGTTTACGTCATACCAGTGCCAACATCATCCGATGGTTACAACTGACCAAGCACGCGTGCTTAAGAACTGACCTATGGTGCAGACTTGTCCCTGCATGTCAGAGAAGAGAACCGATTAAAACAACAGACGCAGTTAATAAATGTCTCGTATTCTTCTGAAAGGGTTTCGACGCTAATTGGCATTTTGTGGAGGACAGTGATATTTTTTTTTTTATTAATTTCACACAGTGGTATCTCTGAATAGCTTATTGGACAGAGAAATATATATATATGTATATGTATATATATATATATATATATATATATATATGTATGAGAGATCGTATCCCATTATTGTAGCATTGTGAGTAAACAGACGGCCTTTGCGTTAGCACATCCTGTAAACACTGTAAAGTCAGGTGTCTGTCCATTGTAAAACGATTGTAACAATTTGCAATTGTACAGTTGCAGATGCAAACAGTATATCTTTTGTACAAAAAAAGAAAAGAGGCCAGATTTCGGTTGTCAGTTAAATAGCTTTGACGGCTCATTTGTTCCACCATCTTGTAAATATATGATTTATTTTTCTCGCCTCCTCCCCCCGTGCCCTTTTTGAAGAGATATTTAAAGAATATTTATGAATATGTTGATGTTACTGAAGAAAAAAAAAAAGCAGCCATAAACAGATGGGGATACCTCTGTGTACGCTACACAATCAGATGCAGAGAAATTTGTGTATTTCATCTGGAAAAATATCAGTAAATGTATATACATAAGTTATAATATGTGAAAATATTTTTCATTTGAACTTCCAATGCCTCCAAATTGCTTGAAATGATTGACTGTATGGTTGAGAAGGGGTCCAAAACTGATAGTTATATGGGAAGGTTAGCTAAGAATTTTCAGTAATATTCCATACTACATAGAGTAAATTATTTCATAATTTTATTTTTTAATAAATATAATGTATGTATAATTTTTTCAAGTATAGCTTACACTGAAAAAAAAAACCATTCAAAATTCCCCTTTAAGAATCTCCCTATAGGGATTCAAATAAATATAAATTTAAAAAAATATAGAGAAGACGTGAGTTATTACAAAACATGGAACTGACCATGCATGCTGAGAGCCTCCAATGTGATCCTTCATCTGGAACTGTTCAATATGTTAACAAATATTGTAAGATTGCAACTTTTGGTGCTTTTATGTGTGCTTCTATATTAAGCCTCCCCCTCCCAAAAAAAAATCTACTTCCAGTAAGCCTCTTTTTAGTCTCACAATTTGCACCATCATTGCTATTTTTCATAATTACTTTAATAACAGCGGAAAGCATAAAAAGTCAGAGGCCCCTTCTTGAACCTTCATCCCGAACACGTGTGACGACATGTGACTCTCGTTCCATTCACCTGTGATGTGTACAAAATGTTTATATCTATTAAAGATATTTTGTTCAGTTATTACACATCTCATGAGTTTATTTCTGCCGAGTAGTGTGAGAGTTATCTCACAATGGCGAGCTGTCAATAATCCGCCAGCCGACGGCTGATTGTGATTACCTGCTGCCTTCTCACTCAGGCATCATTAATCAAACGCAGATAGATGAGTCTAGATGGGACAGATTGATGGACGAGAACAACCTAAGAGGTGTCGGCTATTGACGTGGAGCGCATTTAGATTGAAGAAATGACACTTTGCTAAGATTGAGTTCCACCACAGTGAAGTTGCTGAGATCACTTTGAAAGGAGCAATCAAATTTGGATTCTGGCGTGATCAACAAATCATGGAGGCAATTTTATTATTGAAAGTCCAATTATCAACCTGTTATTAAATTAGAAAGTTGGAAAAATCTATGCCCCAAAAATAGGTGCTGGCCAGAAATTCTCTAATTTCACCAGGTGATGGCGCTGTTACTCACCACGAATACTTTTGAACCAAACAAGTAATGATTTCTTTTAGTTCCTAAAAAAATTACAATTGCTCATGGGGGAAAAAAATCCATTGTACTCATTTACTCAGTATTGAAGGACTTATTTGTTCTACAAGATGTACTATTTTCCAATAAGTGATATTTCCCATTTAGTCCAAATTTGTCATAATAATCATTTTTATTGGTTGTTTGCCTCATATTCATTCTTTTACCAATAGTCCTTCCCCTGCATGATTAAAAGTGAAATCCATTGATGCGTGAAATTACAGAATATTGAACCAGCAGAGTCCCAACTTGTGTTTGCTATCTATCGCTTCTATTTCACTTCCCGGTGTTTCTATTTGCAGATGTTGGGAGCTAACGCGCTTGGGAGTAAATGTGTGTGTGTATGCATATGTGTCACTGAACAGGACGTTTAATAATTTATCTGTCATGCAGATTAGAGCTGCCTTGCCCCCCCCCCTTTAAAGCAGATTGAAATATTCCATCTCGTCATTTTGTATGGGTGGGACAGCCTAACATATGCACACTGTTGTTTTAAAGGGGACATTTGGAAATGTGACTTTTTGACTGCTTGTATGCAAATAAATGAATCTCTGGAGTGCCTGCCCAGTCACCGAGTGTGAAATTACACAACCAAGTCAATTTCATGTGAGCTCCCTATTTCTGCAAATGAGCCGTTGAGATATTTCAAAGGGGACATATTAAGGTAATTGACTTTTTTTTATTATTTGTTTGTACATTTAGTTGAAATTAATTCTGATCCTTCCACATTTCACAGTCCAAAACAGTCTCATTGCTCATACAAGTTAAATTATATATCACTATACTGAAGGCCCTAGGCAGATTAGATTAGCATAGCAACACATTAAGGCTGAATTCTGATTGGATGGGGGGAAAACAAATACATACTGGAAGCAGTGTAACCAAGAGAAACAAAATTAACCAGACTGTTGGAAATAAATTATATTCCATGCATTTACATAACATCCCTTGCATGGGAATGGAGAGGTAATAATGGGGGGGGGGGGGGGGAAATGCATCCACTGGCATTTAAGCTTGACCGACTCCACGTTGAAGGAAGTGACATGCAAACGGGCATCCTCAAGCTACAAGTTTTTTATTATTACATAACGCAGCCGATTTATAAAGATGAGGTATAAAAATATCTCCTAGCCTACTTAGGAGAATAAGCACGCTAAGCTTACCCTCGCTTGCAACGTTCACAACTTAGCCTCTGCTGCTATCATAATGCTTCTTATTTTATACTGCACCTATAAAATAACACTCTGGCTCTTCACATTCTCTCTAATTCCTTCTCCCCTCTTCTCAACCTGATCTGCCCCCCCCCCCCCCCCTTCTCCCTCCCGCTCCCTCTCTCTCAAGCATAGAGGGAGAGAAGAGGAGAGGACGACGTGAGGCTCTCCTCAACTAAACCACCAGAGTGAAGAGGAGGAGGAGGAGCACTGCAGCAAGCAGCCTGCTCAACTCTCTCTCCCTCCCTGTGTCTTCCACTTCTTCTTCATCCCCTCTTCTTCTCATCTTGCCAATGACACCATGAACCTGCCTGCCGCTTGTTGCTAAGGAGGGAGCCAAGCCGGCGGAAGGAGCCCAGTGGACAGGACCGGCCGCTCTGTGCTTGCTAAGGTAATGGAGGCTTTCACTTGTGGCAGCTGGCAGGTGTCACACATGTGGCACACACACATCATGAGAGTGACAGGCAGTGTGCACGGAATATGATTTTTTTTTTTGCTGGTTGTTTTATTTGCATGCTGGAGCAGTTTTATGGGGAAGTTGGACTATTGTCGCATTACAGTAGGATTTTTTTTTTTTTTTTTTTGCTGCACAGTGCTGAGCCGGTGTTCTGAGGCTCAGGTTGCATGTTCAAGGAAGACTTGTGGTGCAAACTTGGCTTTTCTGGTCACTCTAAATTGTGCAGTGGTGTGTAGACGGTGACCATTCCTATTGCCCAAAATCAGCTTCTTTTTTTTTCCAATGTGGAAAAACTCTCGAGATGTTCACAAAAACTACAATTTCCCATTCCAGCAAACTTCACATCACAGATAGACAGAAAAAGTCAAACCCTTAAAAAAAACACATTTATTTTCATTATTTTTGTGTATCATTAGAATTACAGCTTATTACAGTCATTCTTATTATTTCACTTTATTAGGTACCCTGCAATCGTAGCAGCCCGAGACGATGCCAAAGATTAGATGTCCGCTGCAAAAGCACATACGTGTTTAGCTGACAGCGTAATTTGATGTGAATTAAATGATATGAAATTTAACATTTAATATGAGGTGTGTCAGAAAAGTCCCAGGACTGGTGTCATAAATCAATCGGTGACCTCTGGCCTTTCGTAGGATTTTACTTTTTTTTGTGATGGCAATGAAGGAAAAGAATCACAGAAGCAGAAATGAAGCTGTGTGAATATGTATTTATTTCTCTCAATGTAGTGCACTTGTCTATTCCTGCAAGAGGCAAACACGAGGAAGCGTGTACAGAGCATGTAATACAACCCCACCCCCCACCCCCCACCTCTACGCAGGCCGATTAAAGGACTAACAAAGGCCTTAACCCATTTAATACACACAGGAGCCCTCGGTGGCAAAGTATGTGTGAGGCAGGGTTATGAAAATCCTTTGTGGAGCGGAATTAATTCAACACGGAGCGTCGGAGAGAGAGGAGGGGAGGGCGTTTGCGAGGGGAGAAAGTGATGGCGGGGGTTGTAAATAAAAAATAAATCTCTTAACAGATGCTTTCAAAGTGCTCGGTGGGCGAGTGGGTGGGGAAAGGGCTTTAATGTGAGAGATCATATTTATATATATTATATATTTCACGGCTGTCATTTATTGGAAACGGAAAGGGCTGACATGTTTAAAGCGGGGTACATTGCATGTGGCGTGCTCGAGATAACCAAAAAAATTGGAGCCCATGTTTAGTTCAGTTATAATGAATTTATTTTTAATCCTTTTTATTTTTTATTTTAAATAATCAGTTCAAGTCAGTTGTATTTTTTTTTTTTTAATTTATATATTTTTTAAAGAATTGCAGCCTATCAGTTCAGTTGTAATGATTTATTTTTTTTAAAATCTTTTTTATTTTATATTTTTGGTCTTAAGGCACATCTGTTTTTGTCTGACAGGTCTGAGTGAAGATGGCAGAGGGTTCGGAAGAACGGGTTGGCGTGGACGTCACAGATCCAGATGAGGACTCTCCAAACATGATCGTCTACAGAAAGGCAAGCGATGACCCTCGAATGTGACGCCTTCACTCGTCCATATCAGTGTGTGTTTTCACACTGGGCTCTCTCATGTTCAAAATAGCATCCTCAGGATTAGAAGTGTCTCCGTCACAAGTCAGACAGTTTTCAGATGTCAAGTGTGGAATGTGAGGAGGCGGTCGAGTGAAAGGTTTCGTCGATTGTCATCAAGAGTTGAAGTCAGATGCAGCAATTGGCTGTTGGTACTGTCGCAGGAGACAACAAACACTTTCCGCTTTTTGTCACTGGCCAAGATTTTAGCAGCAAACGAACAGCAAGACTTGGCGGATTACGCTGGAGCGAGGCTTCATTACGTAACGTTGCTCAGGCCCCCGGGCGTCTCGTCGGAGCGGCAGGTTTTTGCTTGTCAGCGTGTAGCCTGAAGGGAGTTTTTGTCATGTTGTGCGGAAATCATGGAAAACGGTCAAGGCTGACGGGATTTCTCATTTAAGCCTTTTTTTTTCATTTTCAAAGGTGACTTTAGTTTTGACGGACATTTTGGATTCTTGTTGAAAAACTTTGCACTATAAAACCTTTTCATTGGTTGTTGTTGTACCTTCAGAGTGAGAATTTATCAAAATGGTCATAAAGTAGATTTATGTGGTTATTATCAGAGATATGGTCATTACAGCGGCGCTAAAATGGCAAATAAAATTTTTGCAGGGTACTTTTTAAATTTTATGGAGGTCAAGCGGTCTTTTCAACGCAGCACCGTGTGCAGATTGAAGACGCAAGCTAGGACCTGTCAGATTTTAGCCGAGTCCAGAATGTTCTTGTCAAGAGTTCAAACAACTGCATGTGAAATATACGAATGTGTTGCAAAAATTATTAGTCGGCTGCGTGGGCGTATCGAAGTGGGCTCTTAGTGAGGCTGAGTGTTGAGCAGTGGTGCTAGCTGTTTGTCTGTGCATGTGCTTGAGGTGCTGCAGCATCTTTTCCCACCAAAAGAGGAAGAGAAACAAGACTATTCATCATCTGCTGGACACATTATTGCTTTGGGCATTTGTAGACAGAATACAGTTTGCTGCTGAAGATGGAGTGTTCATACCATCATACTTTATGCTCTTCTTACTTTTCTTCCCTTTTTTTCCAACTGTCCCAAGGCTGCCCAAAAAGTTCTGAATTGCGTAGTCATTGTAAATCAATGCATCCACTGGCGGAGATAGAGGGGGGGAAAGCAGGGGCGCTGCCCCCCCCCCTAAAATATGGGTATTGTCTGATTTTTCTGGGGTTTTTTTTTTCCACCTTCACTTTCATCTTCAGTGGGTAACAGATAATGAATTTTAATCAGCATTTTTTGAAGAATCTTTGGGATTTGTAAAAGTATTTTTTTGTTTTTGCTGAGAAAACCCTTAGGGGGACATCAAACTTGCCTTGCCCTTAGTTCTGGCAACCCTCCTTACACCACTATAGTTGCAGTCTTCACTTAGGACAAGCATTCTGTGCTTTATCATGTATAAAAGGCACTATCCTGGTCTGTTTTGCGCCAAGAGAGCGTTTATCTCACTGAAGCCTCCATGCTAAGTGCCAGCATTGCTCGCTGTCCAAGTTGGCTTCACACACACTGATAAAACAAGTTGTCTCTTCCATGAATACTGCTCTGCTTTCCAGTTCAGCAGAATGCTGGAAGTCCAACGGAAAGGCATCATAATTGGATGATGATTTAGAGTGTTTTGGCAGGCGCCACGCTGTTGACAGGATTATTCACCTAGAGAACCGCTTGCGAGTGAACTAAAAGGCTTTTCTCCAGCTAGGGCAGGGCGCCCTGTGCCAACAGCTTCTCTATTGGCCGCTCGACAGTAACAAGCGTCCGTCCACATGTGCCGCCAATGTTTGTGTGCTTCTTAATCAGATGTAAAAGTTCTTTATGCATGCTTTGGCGGGTGCTAATAGGAAGCTTTGTGTGTCCATAAGAAGGGAGTGTCCATTCATCCTGTAGCGTGAGACCACCATGTCCCACATTCATGAGCCCCCTGAGCCTCCCACTTTTTCCACACTTGCTGAAAAGGCCGTTTGCAAGCACACGGAGGCTACTATTATTATTATTATTATTATTATTATTATTATTATTATTATTATTATTATTATTATTATTATTATTATTATTATATATTTATATAGGATAATTTGTGCCGCTTTGTCATTGCCAGACAAGGTCGTCATGATGAAAAGTCAGCAATTCCTCTGTCACCTTTGAACCCAGCTCAACACCTCAGCAAATATTACACACAATTTAAAAAAAAAAAAAAAAATCCACAAGGGAAAAAGTATCATTATCGAATTGCTGCATGCGATGGCCGTGGGCAAATCACATTCATGGCTGGGGAAAAAGGGTCCGTAATGCTTCATCCAGAGTAGAGGAAAACCAACTGGACTCAACTTCAGAAAAGTAAAATGAAAAATATGTTTCAAGTCATTTATAATTGGAGTTTAGTGTCAGACTGAAGCCAAGCACCTCGTCGTTCATAATGGCATGTGGTCATGAAAAGGTATTTATCACAGGAAAACTTCATTTAGCTTCACCGACACAGCTAGCAATGCTATCATAGTTAGCGCTGACAACGTAAACAAGCCACGACTGCAACAAAGCCACCATGACTTATTCAAATGGAGTCTAACCATAAATGTTATTAGTTTTAGTTTTTGCCTTTTACTGGATATTCCGCCATAGTTTATGCAAATCTCCTAACGCCCAAAGTAACGTCATTATGAAGCTAGAGGTTTTTTTTTTGGCTATATGTTCCTGGCAAATGATCAACACCTCTTCAGGCGCACCTTCTGTGCTGTCTGATTGTTTTTTAATTACTGTAAAAGATGATTGAAATCAGACTAACACATTTTAAAAGAACGAGCGAGCGTGCTATACTTGGAGATGACCTGGAGAGTGTGGATGAAGATGCAATGGCATCTCTGGAGGATGATGTAATGATTGCGAATACATTCCGAAAGATCAGCATGATGTGCGCAGTTAACAGCGCAGATGCTGCAAAACCGGCAGCGGTGTTATGTAACTGAAATTTGCCTTCCTTCCCATTTTCAGGCCTGCTTTGTTCAAACCTTGGGGGATCTTCTTTGGGAATGTTTGCACATGTCCCAGTTTCTCTCTCTCACCATTCTGCTAATTAAAGAAAATAGATAGCTGGGCCTGCAATATGTGGCACAATAATCTGTTGGACGTCCTGCCCGTCACGTGTGTCTTGTGACTCCCTCCTGATCTCTTATTCGAGGTTGAGACCGGAATGGTTCATCAGGTCAAAATTGTTAATCACCTTGCCTTGATGGAAAGCCCGGCGAGGCCAGACTGGCGACGTGTGGCTCGGCTCCCGAACATGGACCTGCATCCTGAGCAGGATCCTTGACCTGGCCGCTGATTTGCCGATTAGTCTTGCTCAGTTAAGCTTTGCAGCCGCACATAGAAATGAGATGACCTAAGGTGTGGCTGGTGTAGCAACTTTCACAATGTGTTCATTGAATTTGGTTGAGTGACTAATAAAATATGCAAATTAGTACTAGATAATTGAAAAGTTCCCACCATTGAGCACTTCAGTTTGAGAATCAGTTTGGAAACCTTCCCGTGAGCCTACTTCCACTGAAATAGTTTCATCAATAACTTGTATGGCCGAGGACAAATCTATAACTTTTTTTAATTTCCAAGTTTTTGGAGCTTATTTAATAGACTGGAGGATCATCCCACAAAAACCTGATTATTTTTTTTATTTAATTTTTTGTGAGAGATTCTGAGATTGGCACGACAGGTCTATTTTATGGACAGAGGATTGAATAATTGAACAAAATGCGGTGGCGCTGTTTCATATTCTGGCTTTTAGGCTCCATTTTCAGCATCGTCTATTTCCAGCCAAATGTGATCGCTCTGCGTCGACCGCGCATTAGCCCGCGCTCGGGGTGCTTTGCTGACATTATAGGTAATCAATTAGCAGTGAGCGAGGCCTTTAATGCCATAAAACCAGTGTAGCGCTTCACCGTCTATTGATTCCATGTTTTCCACGTTTGGTGAAATTGAGCACGTTTCGCCCAGACCACTTCAGGCTTGGTTCAGTTTCATTAAACAGCAATAAAAGGATGGTAATTAGATGAATGGGCTGAGACCGGGCCGGGTGACAGCGTGATGAAGGCCAGCGCCTCTGCGGGAAGAAACGAGTCAGGGACTGAGGGCACCAAAGCGTATTACGGTGTGGCCGCCGCGTGTGGCCTCTTGGCGCTTGAGGGTGAGATTTTTTCTGCCACTGGAATTTTATTACCTCAGCCAAGTTGGAGGTAGCCTGATTTTATTGCCAACATTGGAAATCTGTCACCCAGCAGGGAACACGCCTCTTTAATTTCACAGGGATTAAGCCTGAAAAAAAAAAAAAAAAGATCAGGTGAGAGGTAATGTTGGCTCGTGAGTGAATGATTCGTCAAAAGAACGACTCTTTTTAGTGAATGAGAGCGAACGAATCACTTTAGAAAGTGATTTATTCAGTTCATATGACTTTAACCAGTAGATGTCGGTAATGCACATTGATGCCACCTCGCCGTAAAACAAAACGAAGAAGAAAATGACGTCACTTACCGTTCACGAAGAAGTCAGTGATTTGCATTTCCAGTTCATCGCGAGAACGGAGCAGTGAGGGAACGAATCCTGACTTTCCCGTTCGCGAACGAATCAATGGGTCAACTGTCTTCCTTCCCGTGCATCAACGGATCAGTCAGCGAACGTGTTGCGTCTCCCTCTCCTGGCGTGAATTATGTCAACCAGAATGTTTTACGATTTGCCAAGGAAAGAAGGAATCACTCACTTAAACACCACTTCTTTTATGCACGTTTTCTCCAGGCTAACGGCTAACTTTATTGCATGAAGCGATGCGCAGTTATGCAAAAACGGGGAGATTATGCTTCTCTTCGAGTAATCTTTATTTTATAACACTTATAGTAGTTTCTAAATAACGTGTATGCATTTATACGCCTAAATATTGTTATCCAATATATCTACTGCAATTTTACATTAGTTTGCTGGTTTGAAATGTACGTTTATTATTATTATTTTAATAAACATTTATGTTAAAACTTGTCTGGTGTTTTATTCCTTGTTTTTATACTCCCCAATTAAAACAAAAATCAGACATTTGGTTAACTGCTTTATATGACAATATGTATGTGTTTTACGTTGTTATACGAGTTGGAGTCCCCCAAAATAACAAATGTCGGCATAGCGGATTTTTTTTTCAACCTTTTATTCAAACACAAACACATTCGGTATAATAACACCATCAACTACAATCCAACAAATACAAATAGACTGTACCTAATAGACTGTCCGAGTGACGTCACCGATCAGACAGCCAATCAGGAAGTGGCCTGCTATTAGGTACACCTGAAAATGGCGGTGTACCCAATGGAGTGTCCAAATGACGTCACAGATCCACCAGCCAATCATGAGGTGGCCTGTTATTAGGTACGCCTGAAAATGGCGGTGTACCCAATGGAGTGTCCAAATGACGTCACAGATCCACCAGCCAATCATGAGGTGGCCTGTTATTAGGTACGCCTGAAAATGGCGGTGTACCTAATGGAGTGTCCAAGTGACGTCACAAATCAGACAGCCAATCAGAAAGTGGGGGTGAGGGCGGGTGTGGCACTTTTCACTTTCAGTTTAGCTTTGGCCATGATTTTTCCCTAATGAAGTGGCCTGTTATTAGGTACACTTGAAAATGGCGGTGTACCTAATGGAGTGTCCAAGTGACGTCACAAATCAGACAGCCAATCAGAAAGTGGGGGTGAGGGCGGGTGTGGCACTTTTCACTTTCAGTTTAGCTTTGGCCATGATTTTTCCCTAATGAAGTGGCCTGTTATTAGGTACACTTGAAAATGGCGGTGTACCTAATGGAGTGTCCAAGTGACGTCACAGATCAACCAGCCAATCAGAAAGTGGGGGTGAGGGCGGGTGTGGCACTTTTCCCTTAAACCAGGGGTGCCGACCTCCAGTCCTCGAGGGGCCGCGTTCCAATATGTTTTCCAAGTGACCCTCGTTAAGCGCACCTGCGTGAAAAGTTTTAGCTCATTTCATGTTCTGCAGTAGCTAAAACTTTTCACGCAGGTGCGCTTAACGAGGAAATCACACGGACACTCCATTAGGTACACCGCCATTTTCAAGTGTACCTAATAACAGGCCACTTCATTAGGGAAAAATGGTCAAAGGTCACAGGTGTCAAGCTCTAGTCCTCGGGGCCGCGTTCCAATATGTTTTCCAAGTGACCCTCGTTAAGCGCACCTGCGTGAAAACTTTTAGCTCTTTTCACGTTCTGTAGGAGCTAAAACTTTTCACGCAGGTGCGCTTAACGAGGGAATCACACGGACACACCATTAGGTACACCGCCATTTTCAAGTGTACCTAATAACAGGCCACTTCAGTAGGGAAAAATCATGGGCAAAGCTAAACTGAAAGTGAAAAGTGCCACACCCGCCCTCACCCCCACTTTCTGATTGGCTGTTTGATCGGTGACATCACGCGGACACTCCATTAGGTACGCCGCCATTTTCAGGTGTACCTAATAACAGGCCACTTCCTGATTGGTTGTCTGATTTCTGACGTCACTTGGACACTCCATTAGGTACACCGCCATTTTCAGGTGTACCTAATAACAGGCCACTTCCTGATTGGCTGTCTGATTGGTGGTATTGTTGGCTATATTGACTATTATTTGATGGAACTTTTGAGTGTCACGGTAGCACAGCGGTTAAGCACCCACCAAGTGAACATTTCTTACTTCTTTGCTCACGTGTTCAAATCCCGTCGATGATTTTTCTATTTTTTTTTTTTTTTTTAGTGTATGCTACTTTTTTGCAGCCAGTCGGAAATGCAAACTAGACGTTTCGTTCAGCGTTTTTATTGAGAATTTGAACAGTTTTGGAATCAGGGAAGGAAGGTCCAAGTCGCTGTGACAAATCAGCAGTCGCGAAACACAAAAGTGTGTAACTCGCCTTACAATAACAGTCGTAACTCGAAACAGGGAGCAAGATAACGTGGGAGCAATTTGACACGTAACACCGGCATAACGGATTTTTTTTCAACCTTTTATTCAAACACAAACACACACTTTTCACTTTCACTTAAGCTTTTTCCCTAATGAAGTGGCCTGTGATTAGGTACACCTCATGGACACTTCAATAGGTACACTACACGAGGTAGAAAAAAAAAAAGAATAAATAAATAAGAAAGTGTAGCGAACGATTCGGTGAAGGATTCTTTTGAACAAATCTTTTGAGTGAACCGATTCTAAAGATTCAATTCACTTCAGAGAACTGGAATGCACATCACTAGTACAAAAATCTGCAGATGGCCCGGAGGTTCGAGACCGAGATAGCTGACTGGTTAGAGACAAGGGCTCTTGCTCGGAAAGAACTTGGTTCGATTCCGGAAATGAGCACTTGACCAAATATTCTTTTAGAATTGGAACCTCGCTTTGTATGCGTGCGCATATGCAAGTTGGCATCCTGCAAGTCAATAAATCAGGCTAAAACTGAACTGCATGGAGTTTTTAGCATTTAGATTAGAACATATTTTGCTATTCCAGGGTTTATTGAAAATTACAAACTTTACTACTTTTACTACTGGGGTTTTTTTCAGCAGGGAACAGATGAAGTGGAAAACAAATTACTAGAAAATCAGAAAATACCCAAAAGCCAATTATCTGATCTGGAACCTATTTGGTTGGGGTTGGGGGGGGGGGACTCTATTTCAGCGAGCTTTGCCCAGGACTAAAATTGCAACCTAGCAAACATTTCTGCGCATTTATTAATAAACGAGGTCCAATGACTTGCAAAGCCTACAAAAAAAAGGAAGGTCAAGTTTGCCGTGTGTGACTGTCTGACCACAGTGAGTAATAACACGTCCTTTCCTTGCACCAGCACCAGCCATGACAGGAAATCCATGCACGTTAAAAGGTTAAGAGAACCTGAGGTGACTACATGCAAGCATATAAGAGATGCTTAATGTGGAACACACGGCAACACAAAGAGCAGAAGGGAGTGAAACAATTGATTACATGAATTATTTGGAAACTTGAGCGGTGTAAATATTGACGTCCATCATCAGCGCTACTATAGAAGAACGTTTTGATGGATCAATGGATGATGATGCATCAATATAGACAAGGAAGTGAACTTTGCTTTTCCTCCTCTGTAACCCAATTAACAGCAAGCGTCGACGGGATGGATGAGCATCAACTTTAGACAGATGGTTCTGCCGTTTCAGCACCTCCAACCAATCCCCTGCAGAAATCACAGCAGGAGTTTCAAAATGAAGACGTATCGGGCGCAGGAGAGCGGAACTTAAATTCGGCCGCCTCTTGCAAAAGGCGAGCGCTTGCTAGCTCAGACGAGCAGTCATGCTTCTAAATTGGCAATGAGATAAAGCGACTCGCGTCGAGTGTGAAGCTCCCATAGCTCCCACATCTTCCCTCCCAGCGTCCTCAAAATAGCTCGGCGTTCTCCGCTGTCGGCAGACGCCGTCGCACTCTCTTCAACTTTCTTCTTTGCGCCTGGTAAAGTTGCGTAACGCTCGTACTACGACTGAGCCCAGAGGAGGAACAGTTCTGGTTGAATAAATAAAGCTACTAAATACCCCCGTGCATGGAGGTTTCCATTTTTTGTCAGCCATTTTTTAGCATGCCACCACCTATCAATAGCTAGGTAGTACTTGACTAACTCATGTCTCCCTAAAAGTAGCTTATATTAATTGCTTTTAAATACCACAAATGAACAAAGAATGACTTCAAGAAGCTCTAAATAGGCAATTTTTCCACATCCCACTTCCTGTGTCTCATCACGTTGCGTGCCCCTCTTTCCATTTACGTCACGGCTTTGATTTGTTTAGCATATGCACGCTGTAAAGCAAAGCAAACCTCTCAGGTGCTGTGAATGCAGAAGGACGTCAAGGTGTTTGAGGTGATAGCTGCCCGTGTTGAATGGAAATTGCTTTTGCATGGCTCGTTTGAGTAAACTATCTCCCCCCCCACGGTGAACTGATGTGATCCGCTTCCTCCTGAGCAAATGACCTTTTTGCGAGTGGTGATTCATTTTTGACAGGCCCTTGGCAACCCCTCTTCGTGGTCCTCGGAGCAAAATCAACACGCTGCTGATACACTCCATTTCAGACAGCTGCTCTTTTATGAGTAGCTTTCGTCCTCTCCTATCTGCACTTTGTTTCGGAGTGGACTATCACTGTTTTTTACTCCACTCAAGCCCTTAGCAACACATGGAGTCGCTAACACCAGACAATTACAAGAGGGGACAACATCTTTTTCTGGCCTCCTTGAGTCTCATCAGCAGCAAGGTGACCTCATACGTTGCCGTGGGTTAGCTGGACTTTTTTTTTTTTTTTTTATGATAATGTTCTCCCCAACATTAACATGCGATTGGTTCAAAGTGAGGCACAGCATCCCAGTTGGAGACGCCCGGAGCTTCCGACTCGGTGGGCAATCGAGTTTGGGGATCATTAAATTGGGATCCCCGCAGGGCATTGAAGAAAGGACATGAGGGGGAAAAGCTCTGAAATTTTGCAAATTAGATCTGACCTAACCCAAGTTGTGGGTTTAGGAGAATTTTCATCTTCTGGTGACTGTCTTGTGCCACTCGGAGTTCTTTTTGTCACCTCTTACTTAACTTAATTTCCACTTAAACAAAAAAAATGCTGGAATTTTCTTTTATGCTTTCTATTTGTGCACAAAGTGGAACAAAGCATCCTGATTTGATTCATGAAGCTCCATAAGCTACGAAAATTCTTTACCAGTCACTGTTCATCCAACAGAGGCAAAAAGTCAAAGGTGACAAAAAGATAAGAAAGATGATTTTATTTAATGATTAAACTAGTTATTCAACTCCTTAAGAGCACAATTGGAAAGTATAAAAAAAAAAACATTTGAATAACTTACGGCTATTTTATATCTAGCGCTAGCTCGGCTTTTATGCTATCAAAACATGTTAGGTTTGCTAACATTGTGAAAAGACACTCATGCTAAATTATTTGACCCCCTCCTTCAAGGCTGTCCATCTGAAATACATATGCTCAATGTTACATTTCACCAACAAACATCTTCCACCTTTGAGGGATTTGTCGATCCCCGGCCGCATTCACTCAATTAACTTTAGTGCTTTTACAATAAGTGGTGACAAATGATTACAGGGATTATAATGGAAAGCTATTGGCTCCACAGCAGCGGGAGCTGTTTGCGGACAACATAAAGCGCTCAGATGCCCGGTTATTCCTGTGGCGATGGCAATTTCATAAGAGACATGGATGAGTGAACATCAGATGCTTGGGAGAGGGTGTGCTCCCCATGCGTAACGCCAAGAATCGACTTAATTGTTTGCATGCATTATATCATGATGATGATCCCATCCCAAAAGGATTTCAATTTGTTGCAATGAACCTTACGTGTCAGATTCATGGTGACTTGGCAACCCAAAGCTGTTTGTGTGTCAGGTTTTAGACAGGGGATTTATTCTCACCTCACCCCGCAGAGCATCACGCACCAGCTGGAACACATTCATTATTCACCCAGCATGTCTCAGAGGTCAAAATGGCAATCGGGAAAACAAGAGGGCTGGCATGAGTAAGTTGAAAATTTGCAACTGAGCTGCATAAACAAGGCACTGTTGAAGTTTTTATACTACTTGATGGCAACTCGGATGAACGCGTTTCAACTTTGTGAAATTAAATATCTTGTCAGGTTATAATTTGTTATGCTCACGATCGTTTAATTCTCTTGGATCTTTTTTAGTGATTAAGAGCCAAGTATAGATTTTGCAGATGGCAAATTTATAGAAGTCTGTGTGCTGAAAGGTGGAACTACGCAATGAGAATATCATCTGAGCTGGAATCTCGTGAATGTTGATTGTTATATTCTAGGGGGGGGGGTGTACTCTAGCCTCATTGCGGAAGACTGCCCTGGTTCAATACGTTCATTACCAGCCAACATGCTCTGAAAAGGGCACGGGGATTTAATTCGTTTTTCGAACAACCTGCCTATATCACACATGAGCCCATGTTGGAGGAAGTACTGACATCCTGGCCTATGCAATTCTGAAAATGACTTTTACTAACAGCCATTTTTGTCATGTTGAGTTCTTTGAAATTCTATTACATATATCCTATTGTTCTATGTCTATAGCAGCTATTCCAGATTAGATGGAGCATCCTAATCTTTGTGCCTCCATAGCAATTTACAAATCGTGTATGTGTGTGTATGTGGATCTATATATACGCTCTGGTGAGATACACAAGTGTCCTTCAGATAATGGTTAGAGCGAAGAACAAAGAGCCGTTATCTCACCCTCGCAGCCATGTTGCTCCTCCACAGTTGCCATTAGTGGGTACATCCAAGAGATAGGCGGAGACCTTTCTGTTGCCTCATGTTGCCTGCGTGCCATCATCCTAAAGGCAAGGCAATGAGTTCTTCTCAAAATAATAAGGTCCAATATCACATGAAAAGGACTTCAAGCATGGCTTGGGAGTTGAATTAATTGTCGAACGTATAGTTGGTGGCTGTACAAATGTCAAATTGTAAACATCCAATCAGAATGTAACTTGTAATCTTACTTTATACCCCTTCCAGATCGAGGCCATGGTCACCAGAATACAAGATGAGAAAGCGGGAGGCGTCGCTATCCGGACTGTCAAAAGCTTCCTTTCCAAAATCCCCAGTGTGGTATCAGGTGAGCGCGACGCATTCTCTACATCAATAACGCCGCTCTCGGTAATACGCTTGATAGATGTGAGCAAACATTCGAGTCGCAAAGCAAACTTGACCTTTGGGATTCATTTAGATTACAGCTGTCACAGCAGGAGACTGCTGATGTCATTTCCCACAAGTCACTATGAGGAGAGCGACCATTGTGGGCCGCTGACCTTGCCGCCACTTGCTTGGCTGCTGTTTTTGTGCGTAGGCACGGCGATCCTTCATTACGTGATGATTCATCTTTGTCTCCTGGCTGTTTGAGTCACTCCTCAACCCGACGGACAATCTCGCTCGGCACATGGAGCAATTTTATGCTGTCCAGGAGCAGAGAAAGCTATTGCATGTTTACACAGCTATGACCTGCATCTTATTTGCTCAGTGTAAAAAATAATTCTAGGCTGACTAGGGAAACTCGATATTGTGGTGCTGAATGCCAGTTAAGTACAGCTCAGTTGTATTTAATTGACATAAAATAGATTTGCATTTCTTTCATAAGTTATTTTTAAATATATTTTTTTATATTATGATATTACTTTATTTTTGTATATTTTATTTTAGTTATTTTATTCTTTGGTTTTCTCAAGCTGAAGTCTTTTGAAATGGCCGTTTTGAGACTGTTGTGACCTGGAACTAAAACCAATTTCTCTTTAGACTGCAACCTTTGTCCAAAGTATTTCAGACATGGTGCTGTGACCCGTTTAAAGCAATGTTCTCCTTCTGAACAGGGGTGGACATTGTTCAGTGGCTGATGAAAAACCTCTCAATAGACGATCCAGGTATACGCACGGCGAAGTCAATTGATGCTAACCGCGTTGGTGCTGCTTTTTTTTATTTTTTTATTTTTTAAAAGATTCCTTTATCTCCATAGCCGAGGCCATCCACTTGGGAAGTCTGATCGCAGCTCACGGCTACATCTTCCCCATCTCTGACCACGTTCTGGCCCTCAAAGATGATGGAACTCTTTACCGCTTTCAGGTAATCGAATATCAAGTCATCTCCATAGCGAGAGATTTAACGAGCTGTAGATCAAATGTAAATTAAAAGCATATTGATCTGTCTATTTGTTCATTAAAAGAAGCAAATCCATTTCCCTCTTTGACACACTGCGGCTGGAAATATCTTCAAGTTCTAATTCTGCTCTGCGATTAAGAATGCATGCAAGATAGGAGTAATGTATTATTAATCGACTCGGGAATGAACTTGTGCTCGGAACATTAGTTGCAAGAGGGAATGAAATATGGATAGCTCCTGCATCTTCATGGATACGACGATGGGGAGGGCGTCAAATAAAAATGGAGTTGCGGTCAAATGTTCAAGTGGGAGGAGATGAAATGTGGAAGATGATCGTTTGTCTCGGCAACAAAGAAAGCTATGTGGACTAAAAAAAAAAAAAATAATCAAAAACCTGTATCCTTCTGTTTGCAGTCTCCGTATTTCTGGCCTTCAAACTGCTGGGAACCTGAGAACACAGATTATGGTGAGTCACTTTTGTGCAATGAATAATATTGTACTCGATAAAAAAATAAAAATGAAAGGGAACCTTTAATGAACTGTACATATATAGACAAAAGTAGACTGCTTGTTGTCGGGTGTTTTTTTGGTATGCTTCAAACGATTTGTTGAACCGCAGCCATTTTATACAAGAAGAAGAAATAACTTCATGGACATTGTACAACTGATTGCATGACCTTCTTTTGTCGAACACGCCCCCTTTTTTGTAACCCCCCCAACCTACCTCCTGTGCCCTTTACACGCTCCACCACCGTATGGCCCCGCAGCCATCTACCTGTGCAAGCGCACCATGCAGAACAAAGCCAGGCTGGAGCTCGCCGATTACGAGGCTGTAAGTATTTACTTCCCAGAAAATGCTGTGATTAAATGACAAGCTTTTACGTCATCTAGCGTTTTTGTAAATTCCTAGGAAGAAGTGGGGTTATTTAATGGAGGGCTCTAGGAAGCATTGTCCAGCTTACTTCCTGTCTCTCATATCCAGGTCATTTTAGGGCTGCAGGCCTCATTAGGCTCACTGTTTAACACCCGTTTGATGGCTCTCCAAATGTTTTCTCTCTTTGGAATGGGGTCATGTGCTGATTGGATGACAGATGCTTTTATTAAGTCCGCCATAATACGATAAAGTTTGCTAGTCTATGCAGGGAGGGAAAAATTGTAAATAAATATAAATATATTTGCTCAATGGAATCACTGCTGGATTTTGCAGGAGAACCTTGCCCGGCTGCAAAGGTCTTTTGCCAGGAAATGGGAGTTCATCTTCATGCAAGCTGAAGCACAAGTCAAGTGAGTCACGTGATTGCTGTTAAGTCAAGCAGTGGCTGCATGCATGTTATCTCACTTCAAGTTATTTTCCTCTACTAGTCCACACTGGACCGCCAATATTCATCATCCACCTGCATGACGGATTTGTTTCCAACACTGCCCTCTGTTGGCGCGCATGCGAAAACACATGTTCCCAATCTCCCCATTGGAAAGTTTCATTTCATTCCATTCATTCTGTTTTTAACCAGTTTAAAAAACAACAACATTTATACTGACCTGATTCGGTTGCATATCTTTTAAACAGACTTGACAGAAAGAAGGACAAGGCTGACAGGAAGGTCCTGGATAGTCAAGAGAGGGCCTTCTGGGATGTTCACCGACCCGTGGTGAGTCACTCCCAAAAGTTATTCTGCTGAAAAAAGGAAAGGCAAAAAAGCATAGTGCCACGGTGATCTAACTCAGAAGCGCTCCCACCCGCCCGTCTTCCACAGCCAGGCTGCGTCAACACCACCGAGATGGACATCCGCAAGTGTCGCCGAGAGAAGAACCCACACAGGGTGAAAAAGGTGAGTGGAGAAGAGGAACTTGCACATATTGGTGTTTACATCCACGCTGGTTCCAGTCGGTTTACGGGGCGCCAGATGATGGACAGAGTAAGCCGAGTCCAGTCCACATCAGCTCTCCTCCAGCCAGAAAACTCACCCAAGAAGACATTGAGAAGGAGGTACGGTACTTGATGCCTTCTCCTCCTTCAACTCCTCATGTCTGGCTCCGCCCATCAGATCACCTTCCTCAACATCCAGCTGGGCCGACACTGCATGAAGGTTTCCAAAGTGGCCGACAGTCTGATGGGCCACACCGAGCAGTTCACAGAGTACGACCCGCTCGTGTCGGCGGTTGACCCCTCCAACCCTTGGATCAGTGATGACACCACCTTCTGGGACCTGGAAGCAAGGTATAGTTGAACCCATTTGTGAGTTTGAGTTCCACCATTTTGACTACTTTGTTTTTTTGTTTGGGAATAGTCATGAGCCCACCCAGCAGCGAGTGAAGAAGTGGGGCTTCTCCTTGGAGGAAGCGCTTAAAGATCCAGCAGGAAGAGAACAGTTCCTCAAGTTCCTAGAGTCGGAGTTCAGCTCAGAGAACTTGCGGTGAGACCTGTGAGAAAAACAGTCTCAAACTTTGAAACTCAAGCTTTGCGAGTTAACTTTTTCTTTTTACCGTTTCAGCTTCTGGTTGGCGGTGCAGGATTTGAAGCGTCAGCCACTGCAAGATGTCCCCTCGAGGGCGCAAGAAATCTGGCAGGAATTTCTGGCCGAGGGAGCCCCAAGTTCCATCAACCTGGACTCTCACAGCTATGAGCGCACCAGCCAAAACCTGAAGGACCCCGGGCGCTATAGCTTTGAGGATGCTCAGGTGATGCATCATCGATTTGTTGGTCTCATCTAAAAAATAGAAAATAATGGACAACAAATCAATCCTCTTGGTATTGCCAGAAAAGATGGAACTATACAGAAATGAGTATTTCTTCACCCTCCTTCTGTTTCAGGAGCACATATTCACGCTCATGAAAAGTGACAGCTATGCACGCTTTTTGCGATCCAGCAGCTACCAAGACCTCCTGCTTGCCAGAAAGAAGGTGAGCTCTTGCTTGGTGTTCTTTACATCTCATTCACATCTGCTTTGATTGCTTTGTTTTTGTGCCTTTAACAGACATTCAATACTCTTGCTCTATAGACAATCCTGTTTTCCAAAATAGAGTTTTGACCATGGCTTTTTTTTTTATATAAAAAATAAATTAATTAAAAAGAAATGTATAGTAAGCTGATGTATAAAAAAATATATATATTAAAAAGACAATGTACAGTAAGGCTTTAAAAAAAAGAAAAAGAAAAAAAAAGACATTTTTAGTAAGGCCCCGTTTTAAAAATTAATGGCCTTTTTTTTTTTTTTTAGCAAAATGCTACTTGTGTTCACACCAGTCTCTCTGTCCTTGCTGTTACAACTGTGCTTACCCCCCCTTCCATGTTTGAGTCCTTGACCCTTCAATTTTGTGCTTCCTGACCATTTCCCCGCTAACTAATAACATCACCGCCCATCTCATCCACCCCTGTGCTGTACTTGACCCCAACCCTTCCATAGCAACAACCTGCAGACTCTGAACAAGGTCGTCGCACTTCCTTGGAGAAGTTCACCCGCAGTGTGGTAAGTAGTTCGAAGGAAGTCGTTCATTAACACAAAATGGCTGCCTCACCGCCATTTTACACAGCCCACCTGCAGTTATACACTCTATTAATGCTGGCTATTCACTAGCTGATTAAATGTCTTATTTAAGAATTTAAAATACTCATCCATGCTTAAATGTTGACTGGACTTTCCAGGGCAAGTCATTGACGGGCAAGCGTCTATCTGGCCTGATGCAGTCATCCTGACACACTCTGTTTACGGTGGGCACGTCGAGCTATACGGACCACAACGACCACACGGGACAGGGCTGGTCGTCGGCACTCAAACTCTGCACGGCACGGAGCCTGCTGGGATGGACTCCAAGAGCAGATTCGCTGACAGGAGGGGAAGTACTACTTGGCAACATGACAACGCAGCTTCATTACACGATGGGTTGTTTGTTGGATGAATGGATACGTTTATATTTTATATCGTTGTATACTGTGTATGTCTATATAAGAGCACATTGTTTGGGAAATAAATGCTAAAAAGCGGTCTTTTTTTTTTTATTTGCCAAATATTCAACATGGGTCTATTGATTTGCAGCAATAAAGACCAGCTGAGACCATATTTTCCATTTTTTTTGTATACAAAACCTACTTTGAAAGTCTAGCTCTCTAACCTCAAACCTAAACCAAAACCCTAGCCCCTGGGGATTTAAATTTTTTTTCCAGTGAAACAATTTTAGTAGTGTATCTAACATAGAACCAAAATGACCAAATATTACCATTTCTATTTTTATTGTTCCAGAATAAAAATAGTTTAACAAAGAACTTCATTGTATCCATTTTGACAGATGGTATATTTACAGCAGAAGATGAAGCAAGCACTCAATGATTTCTGTTTCATCTTCTCTTGGCTCCATTCCCTACTTAATCATACAAACACACACACTTCAATCACTGCCCTTCACACAGCACCAGGGGGTGGGGGGGTGCATGGGATAATGGGCTTAGGGTGGGCTATTGCTGCGTTTTGCTCGAGGTAAGGATGACTTTTCCATTTGGGAGTTGAGTTTGCATTCGGGAGTTGATGCCGAGGACTTTGACCACACTTGAGCGTTTTTGTTTACAGCGGGTGACGGTGAAGCAGCTCGTGCGCATGATAGCTGAGGGCTGGATAAACACACTTACTTTGAGGAGGGTCCCTGAGGGGGAGGGGGTGCAGTGAACGTGCAAGTGACACCTAAGTATACAACAGATGAATTGGGAGAGACATCAGATGCCCATCTCTAACTGATGCCTTCAATGTCTAATGTTAAGTAGCACACAAATAGGCCTTCCTTCCAAGCGCACGTACACACACACACACACACATACATACACACATACATACACGCAAGCACATCAACTGAATTATTGCAGTGTTCCAGCAGCGTTCCTTGGTAGTGTGCGCTCAATAATTACGGGACACGTGCGCGGCGTTAGCGTGCCTCCGCGCCACCTCAATACAATCACAAGATTCTGGCCTGCGACGACAGAGACTGAACAATCAAAAGCGAAGGGATGAAGTCATGAAGGTGGCCTGAGTAGTTTCGGTGGCCAGAGGTATCCCGCAAAAATCAGAATAAAACAAAAAAAAAAATGCACAGGCGGAGCGAGCAGGCAAGACGATTCAAGTCGAGCGATGAGCGAAAAGGTTCAGAGGTCCGCTTGTGTTAGTGGAGTTAAGCACCGACTCTATGGCTGGGGGAATGGGGAGAAAGCTGGTCGGGTCCCTGGTCCAGTCAGGTTGGGGAGGGAGGGGTATGGCTGTCAGAGCCGGTTTGCAGTGCAGAGCGGCGGGCTGGCACAGTGATGAGGGTAATGACGTCTTAGTGTCACATCGGATCACACTCGCACAACACGAGAGCGGAGGCAAGGAGGAAAGGGCGACGGGGAACTGGGAGTGGGCGGGGTTTTCAGGCCCGACAAGTACAAAGGCCTCTTTGTTCGTCTCGCTGTAGTTCTCAAGGAAGCTGGCTCTGATCCAAAGTCCTCCTTCATCCCAATCATTCTAAAACAGTTGGGTCAAGGATAACCA